>NC_056745.1:913785510-914985510 GCF_019279795.1 Protopterus annectens | reverse complement strand
ACACTTAAAAGCCTTTTTGGTGTATTTGCTTTTGTTTGAAGATATATTTTTGTGTTTTAAATTATTTATATATTTTGCTCCCCATTTAGTGGGCACCTGACATCTGGGGCAAGAAAAACTGATGTAATGGCGTTGGCTGCATGTTTTATACCCCTGATGACCTGACGTCATGGAAGAAGGGACAGCAACCGATGCAGGACCCAAGACTTTTTTAATCAGGCCGACCGAGGGCAACCTGACAGCAGATTACCCAAATGTAATGACTACAACAGTGAATACACTCGAACACCTACATTTATGGTAAGTGTACACAACTGTACTTTTCCCTTCCTTTGTTCTCACCTAGTACATCCACCATGGACTCTGAATCCCATTCTGGACTTTCTCTCCCATCCCTCAGGATGTCTTCACCCAGATCTATCCAACTTAAAGTTGACAACGTTGTTGCTCCAATGCCATTGATGGCTAGAAATCTCGGGCTTTCTTCTCCAGAGAAATTTTTGTAGCAGGGCATAAACCTTCCACCAGGAAAGTTTATAACAGCAAGTGGAAGAGATTTTCTATTTGGCTCACCGAAGCCAACTGGAACCTTTTACAGCTCCCGTTCCTGCTGTGTTAGATTTTTTAACGTCCATTTTTCATGGCAGTGCTAGCTTTTCCATTATCAAGGTGCAACTGGCAGCTGTCTCAAACTTTCATGTTAGGGAAAATTCATTACCTTTGACCTCTTCCAAGTTGTGCAAAACTTTCCTCAAGGACACCTTTCTTCTTTGTCCTTCCATTAAGGATCCCATTCCTCCATGGGACCTTACCATGGACTTACAAGCATCGATTATGCCTCCTTTTGAACCAGCAGCAAAGGTTGATTTGAAGTTTTTGTTCTGGAAAACTGCTTTCTTAGTAGCCATCACTTCAGCTAAAAGCATGTCTGAACTTCAAGCGTTATCTGTCAAGCCACCCTGTATGGTTTTTCACAAAGTTAGAGTTACGTTGTGTACCATTCTTTCCTTCCTGCCCAAGGTTGCTTCCAAGACTAGTGTTAATCAGGTCATCAATCTTCCAGTTTTCTTCCCTAATTTCCAAAACATAGGAGAGTACAAACTCCATATGCTGGATGTGCATTGATAATTATGTTTTTATTTGGCTAGGACTAAACACTTCAGAAACTCTGATCAGCTTTTTGTTTCATACTCCAAGACTAAATTTGGGAAACCAATTTCCAGTGTTTCTCTGTCAAATTATATTACAAGCTGTATTTCTCTGGTTTACTGTTGTAGAGGGATTTTTTTGCCATTACCATCTAAGCTCATTTCACTAGGCCACTTTCTACCTGCTGCCTTTTGGTCTAGAGTGCTCATTGATATTCAGCTATGTGGTCAAACTTGAATACCTTTATATCTCACTACAAATTGGACATCCAGAAACAGAGTAGTCCCTGGCTTGGAGGAGTTGATTCCTTGTGGGAGCAGTGAGGACCAGTCGTCTAGATAGGGAAAGACATGGAATCCTTGCAGTCTCAGGTGAGCTGCTACTACTGACATACATTTGGTGAACACCCTAGAGGAGAGGCGGCCCTGTGGCCCGGGCATAAGAGCTCTTCCATGTGGCCCCATTTGTAAATTTAAATTTAAAATTAATTTCATTTTTTTGGTTTTTCCGTGGTTTTGCTCTTTTTCTTCTCTGCGTACTTTTCTTTTTAGCGTTTTTTAAGTACTTTTCTTTTCGCGCTTTCGCATTTTGCATCTTACACTTACCGATGAATTTTGTAGAGAAAGTGCAAGAGTGGGAAGGAGGCGTAGCCGTTGAGTAGATTTATTTAACTATATTATGTATTGTACACACACCGAACTACTACACATTACAGTATACAAGCTAAGAGCTCAATAATTAACAATATTAAATAATTTTATTTGAACTCCATCCTCCAACCACATGATGCACAAAATGATAGTGAATGAAATGAAATAAAAATTAAAAGTCTGTTCTGTAATTAATGTTTGTGGTTGATGTTGCCTACCAATTTGCAGCAGTACAGCTGGTACAACAGTTAAGCTGATGTTTAAGTGATGTATGTGGTGTTTTTTTTTTGTATTATTTTTTTTTTTTTTTTAATTACATAAGGGGTAGTTGGAAGGGTGTGGGAATGGGAACTAGGTGGGGAAATACATATCTGGAATACATAGTAAAAAATGAAACAATAAATCAATCTCTGAAAGAAAAAAAAAGCAAATATTGAAATTTATATGATTAATACAGTTTGATCAGATTGTAAAGCTAGCTGCTGTAGCTTATGTCTTAATGAAAAATCATGTCAAAATGTTGTCATGTAATGGAAACATTCATATCTTTAATTGATGACACAACAATCATTATTATAATATATAACATTAATAAAGGACTGGTAGGCAAAATAGATGTTTTTTTTTTTTTTTTTTTATTGTCTGTTTTTTTTTTATATGTTTATGTTTTTAGTGATGTTTTGTTTTCATATCTATGTAATGTCATTTTTTTTTGTCATTCAAATTTTTTTCCTGAATAATTCAAGGTAATATGCTACTAATAAGTTTACTTAGTTTGATTATTTTTGATGTAAATGGCTTGACTGACATCACTGACATCAGGCTTGCTAAGATTATGCTTAGTAGTGTTTCTAGTAGTTAGAGTGAGGTTAGTCAGTCTGTGAGGTGGGTAAAAATGTAAATAAAGATAAAAGGAGATAGTCTGCAAGGTTACAAGGTTAATAAATTGTTTTAACAAGAGGAGAGTCAGGTATGCATATTATGAATTTTGATTAGAAAGTAGGTGTAATAACCATGCAAGTTAATGAATCTTCCAAGGGGTTGCTGTTTAGTCCTTTCTATAGTTGTTTATGTTCATAATTGTTCCTTATCTGACTTAATGGTATGCTATGTTTATTTGTAAAATGGCATGCATGAGGCTAAGTATTAACCTAAGGAAGGATGTCATCTGACAGCAGCTGAATCTGTCTGTCACTGATTTAGTCAGTAACTGCCATGGGCTCAAACTACTAGATTCCAAAATCAACATTTTTTTTTGCCTCAAAATAACATTTTGCACTATGCTTTGTAAGAACTTCACTTCGCCTTTGGCCAAATGTTTTAACTCACTGCTGGAATATGCATTATGTGTTTTCATTAGCAAAAATGCTTTTGATTTTCCTTCTTATAAAAAATTGACTGCCTCTTGTTTTCCATGATTGATGCTGTGTCCTGTTGTCTGATCAATGGACATCTACAAAAGAATGTTGGGCACAACTGGGCTAGCAAATAGATAACCACAAAGTAGTGTAGAGTAATACCAACCTTATTATATTATGAAAATGTATGAATGTTATGAGATTTTTTTTTATTTTTATATGCTATTGATGTTGTGTTGTGATGTGTTGTGTTCTTTTGGTACAAAAAAACAAAAAATCAAGTTTAAAAATATGCATGTGGTTGTTCAAAAATTGTGGTAACTAAAGTATATTCAATTAAATAATTGTTAAAGTTTTTTTATTGTTTTTTTTGTATACTTTTGTAGTAATATTTATTTTTATTCATACAAATTATAACAATAATATTATTATAATTATTTAATAATATTAATACTTTTAAATCATTTTCTAATTTTATTTAATTTTTATTACACATACGCTCACATGGGTACTATACTAAGATTGCATGCTGCTGACTTTTAATGCTGGGAACATCAGAGATGCATAAATACTCAGATAAATCAAAGCTGCTTGTGTTCCTGCTTTCTTGTTTTTTTTCTTTTTCCTTTTTTTTTTCTTCTTTTACAAGAAAACACAGGTTAATACTAAATGCTCAAAGTTTGTCTTTTTTGTCTTTTTTTCACATTACATTTCAGCTACAGGCTGTCCTTTTCATTTCCAATTTTGCTTATACTACAAGCTTTGCTTTTGCTTGTCCCTGCTACAAGATGATGATTACACTTAATAATTTTATTTAATTTAAGTATTAACAACATAAGTATTGGTACTGGTGATGTTGCTTCCAATTTACCAATTTCCATTAAGCTTTGAATTTATACTTCCAAAGCTCAGCTTGAACATACTTTCTAGCTATGAATGGAATATTGCACAGCACCTTTTCATTTTGCATTGCCTTATAAAAAAATTTATTTATGCTGAATAATATTTATTATATTATATTTATTTAATTTATATATATTTCATTTTAACCTTTATTGCTGCCACATTAGTTCGCATAAACCTGTGTTTGTTTTTTTTTTTTTTTTTTTTTTTTGCTCTTCAGTTAATTTTTTTTTTTTTTTTTTTTTTTTTTTTTTTTTTTTTTTTCACCCTGCCGCTTGCCCCCCAGACATTTTTTTAACCCAATGCGGCCCTTGCAACTGAAAAGGTTGGACACCCCTGCCCTAGAGGCTATGGTGAGACCAAAAGGGAGTACTCTGAACTGGTAGTGATTGACTCCCAGCCAGATGTGGAGAATCTTTCTGGAGCACCTGTTAATTTTGACGTGATAGTATGCATCCTGAAGGTCTACCGAGTACATCCAGTCATTCTTCTGCAGGAAGGGCAGAATAGACTGAATTGTTACCATTCGGAACTTTGATTTGGCAACAGATTTGTTCAGGCTTGTCAAATCCAGAATTGGTCTGAGGTCCCCAATTTTCTTGGGAACTAAAAAGAATCTGGAATAGATGTTTGATTCAAACTGGTCTAGGAGGACAGTCTGAAAGACTTTTTGTGAACAGCTTTGAAATTTCTAATGCCACAACCTCACTCTGACTGGGTGGAACATCGAGAGGGGACTTGGTTGGAGAGGGATTTTGGAAAACGGGAGTGATATTGCATTTGGATATTATGTTTAACACCCAATGATCGTTTGTAATGGATTCCTAGGCTGTTGGGTATAGGGAAGGATGCCCCCTGACTGCCTCCAGAGCCGAGCAGTCAGGCAGTCTTTCAGGATCACTGATTGGGCCTGTCCAAGATATCTCAAGACCCCTGGTTCATGGGACCATTTCCACCTCTGCCTCTGGAGGAAAAGTTTCCCAGTGATTCCTGGAAAGGACCTTGACATCTTCAGAACCACAACTTCTTGCTGCTACATTGGTTCCTGGAAAAGGACCATTGAGGGTTGGCAAAATGGATTCCAATGGCATACAAGGTCTTCCCATCCTTCTCTCTCTGTGAGAGCGTGTCTCTAGCAGTGAGGCCAAACAAAGATGATCTGTCAAAGGGAGCGTTAGTAAAAGATGCCTTAAAGGGTTTTGTGAAATCACAGAAGTGCATCCAGGGGTGGTGCCTTATAGCAATGCCTGAACTGGCCACCTAACACCTTTACCGGTTGTAGATTCGATTCCTACAGGTTGAAGACCAAATGAAACAGCAACAACTCAGATGGAAGTTATGGTAAGTACATAACTTTTTTTTTTTGGTATTATGTCTAATTTCTTATAATTATTTAAACTGTGGATGTTTTTGTTTTATTTTTCAAGATTGTAAAGTTATTCTTCTTAAAATGTTTTGTAATAATTTGGAGCTTTTCTCCTGGGCTTCTACCCAGTCGGGCTTTCCCGTTAATTAAATATCAGTAAATAATTAAAAGTTAGTAGCATGGATTAAAAAGGCTTCTGTTATGGCAAATAAGGATACGTAGGAAAGAGACTAAACTAAAGATAATACACACTGTTAGAAGCTCTTATTTATGGATAGTAAGATACAAGCAGTGAAAATGTTTTTAGTCCCTGTCGTATTGTATATGGGTCAGACATACTGTTATCAGCCTGAGTAGAAGTTGTGGACAATAATAAAGAATTGAAGGAATTTATCTGGAAGGAAAGAGGGCAAGAGTTAAGTGGGGTAAGTTGATCCTGCCAGTAGAACAATGTGTTTTTAAGTTTACCTGATTTGAAGGGACAATCCAGAGCTATACAGTTAAAACTCATGTATATAATGCAAGGAGACAGACAGAATTCAGAGTGGAAAGGGATGATGGTGAAGCAAGGGGAAGTTCAAGACATAGGGAGAATAGGATTTTGGATGCAGATCCTTAAGGACAATGATAACCATACAGAATACTATATTCATCAGAAAGTATTCTAAGAAGTAAGCGAATACAGGAATGGAGAAATAAGATTTTGCCAACAGGGATGACTGCAAGTAGGGGTATAGAAAAATAGGAAAGAGGGCCTGGAAATTACTGGAGAAAGTTGGCAAAGAAACCAAAATATTTGGAGCAAATATCTTAAGCAGGAAAAGTAATCGAGTGGGATGAGGCCAAGAAGACATTTGGATTACAGGCTAGAGACTGCCTTCCCTACTAGAGTTTGATCTCAGAGAACAAGCAAAAGAGTAAAGGGTGGGGCATTTTAAGTGAAAAACCTGATCTGGTAGAGTTTTTATTTGAATCTAGAACAGAAGCAACTGTTGCAAATGGGTAATTAGTAGTACATGTACAATATTGCATAAGTATAAGAATCAGTCCGAAGAAGTTATAAAAGAATGGGAAGAGAGACCGGAAAAGCAATTTCCAAGAAAATAGGAAAACTTGTATGGCTTTCAAGTATGCAGCCAATTCCAAAAGGTTTAAGATCTTTGCTTGGAAGTGCTTGCATAAGTATTTTTATACCCCAAGCAGACTTCAGAGAGTTTTTCCTCAGGTAGTTAGCAAATGTTGGAGCTGTGATGGAAAAAAAAGAGGTAACAGGGAAGATAAGTTTTGGAACTGTAATGAGTTGGCAGATTTTAAAAATTTATCTACAGAGTACTGCATCAGAAATATTGGGTGAGCAAATGGCTCTAAGGAAATGATTCATTTGAGCTGGGACAGGATTTGAATTGCCTAGATGTAGTAAGGCCTTATTAAGCTTAATTCTGTTGGCTGCCAAAAAAGCAATTACTAAAAAATGGAAGCAAAGTCTGTATCAGCTGTATTTGAGATATTAAATATTTTAAAAAAGATAAAAAAAAAATAGAAAAGGGATCTTTAGGACAGGGAAGGAGCAAATTACAAAGAAGTAAATGAAAATTGTGGGAACAATAAGTGCATAAGTGTTCAAAAGGAGGAATGGGGTGTAAGGGAAGGCAGGAATTCTGCAGTATTTGTAATGTTGGACTGGTGATAGCAAATAAAATATATTTGGTGTATATTCTATTTTAAATGGAAGAATGTTAAAATATTTTTTTTCTTTTCTGTTAATGTATGTTTGCTTATGTCTTATCTGATAATTTAATAAAGGTGTTAAAAAAAAATAACTGATTATCAGCATGGATAAATCCGTCAGAAGAACAGTGTGAGGTATCTTCTCAAGGAGAGAATGTTTGAAGTTTCTTTTTTGCCTGCTGTCTCAGACATCTTTTAGGTTTTTCAGAAGTCCACCTGATGTAGAATTGGATCATATGAGGGCTTTCATCAAGACACAGGTTAATGTGAATGTTCTTTGTGTTTCCCTGTTGCAGTCATCACATTTGGGTTATCCCTGCCAGGGTAGCCCTCAGACAGCCCGAATACCAGAGGCTTAATATTTCTGTGTCGGTTGCGGTCGCTTCACAACTGACGTCAGGTCATCAGTAGTATAAAGTAAGGCAGCCGACGCTATTACATTAGTCTTTCTTGCCGAGAAGCCTGAAACAGAAGCAGTTCGTACAAGTGCCGGTCGGCCGTTAATACCCGAGTTTTTGTTTTCCGAATTGAAGCTGAAGTCTTCTAAAGCTGATTACCCCATTGGGGATCCTCTTTTCTTGCTGTAAACAATGTCAGCAAAAGCTAACAATTGTCTCGCCTGTGGAAAGCAAATACCACACCGAGACTTTCATTATTACTGCATCACCTGCTTAGGCCCACACCACAATGTCCCTCGCTGCCATTTTTGTGCTTTGTTCAATGCCAGAACTATACGTCATCATGACCTTATTGTAGCCAGATATTTTAGCTCAGTCCTCAATTTCCGATATGGCTTCGGTAAGCCATCCGACAGCAGATCTTCCGAAAAAACATAAGGATAAAGACAGAGACAGACTGCACAGGTCCAAACCTTCCAACGACACATCCGTAAGCCATCTGACAGCAGATCTTCCGAAAAAACATAAGGATAAAGACAGAGACAGACCACACAGGTCCAAACCTTCCAACGACACTTCCGTTAAGCTAGTCCTCAGTTCTCCGGTCCTCAATAAGGCTCTTTCCCAGCCCCTGAAGCCCGCTTCTGTGGATTCGCAGGCCGCTACTGAGACCCTTTTGGAGTCCGGTATGCCACAAAATTCTTCAACGACTAAGGATCCTGCGGATGTCTCTACCTTGGATGGGTCCAGAGCCACTGAACAGGCATCAGCTTCAGAAGAAGTATTTCACACTACCGTTTCTCGACACAGACGGACTTCTGTTGCGTCTGCCGTTCTTTCAAAAACTACAGAGTTTCTAAGGCCCAGGTTATGAACCACACCCAAGAAACCGACGACCCAATCTCAGACACCTGCTTCCTTGCCTTAGTCTCAAATGCTTAAAATGGCGGAATACCTTATAATGCTGATCAGGGGAAGCAAAGCTACCCCTTCCAAAACAAAAAGAGATTTGCCCCCAGTAGTTTTATCTGAACAGGAGTCCGATGACTCTGATGCATGTGAATATGAAGACATGCAACCACTTTCTGCTTATGAGGATTCTGATGCAGAGGAATCCATTCCTTCAGCGTCTCCACCCAAGGAATTTTCCTTTGGAGAAACCCTACATACTTTAAGGGAGCATTTCAAATGGGAATGTCTGGACCGCCCTCAGTCTAAAAAGAGACTCGGGAAATTCTTAGATCTTCCACAGCACAGACCATTGGCCATTCCTCCTGTCCTGGATGATGTCCTTCAAGGATGCATCTGCAGTCCTTACATATGGGTTGTCCTGCCTCAGGCAGCCCTTCGGTCGGCCGGATTCCAAAGTCTGGGTCCGGCGTCGGCTGATGTCACCCTTTTCCCGACGTCATAGCGCCTGGGGTATAAAAGCGCCAGCCGACGCCATGTTCGTCAGTCTTTCTTGCCGCGAGGTGCCCGAAGCAGAAGCAGTTCGCAAGTGCCGGTCGGCCAGCTCCTGTGATTTCAGCTACCGAAGACTTCAAAAAAGCTAAGTACTCCGTTAGGGACTCTTTCTTGCCTCAGCCGATGTCAGAGCAAACGGTTAAAGTTAATAATTGTTTATCTTGTGGGAAACAAATACCTCATAAGGATTTCCACTCTTACTGCTTACCCTGCCTAGGCCCAGACCACGACATCTCGGCCTGTTCTGCCTGTGCTTCCTTCAATAAATGCACTCTTAGGCGTCGGGCAGAGTTTGCAGAGGAATTTTTTGGGAACAATTTTTGTTATATCATGCCGTCGGAGCTTCCAACAGCACATTTACCCAAAAAACGAAAGGATAAGGACCGACACACGCGGTCCGCGTTTTCGGCCGACTCCACACCTAGGCCTACTGCGAGTGTATTGGTCTCTTCTGAAGCCGAATCTCTACCGCTTCAGACCGACGACACCGCACAACCGGTAACTTCGGTACCGGAGGCCATTCCTGAGTCGGTCATAGAATTTTCGTCTGAAACCGGTGCTCAGGAAATATATAACACCATTTCTGTTGATAAATCTACCCCAGCACGTGGGGCAGCCAGACCTCCTGTATCCATGTCCATTAAGGCCTTTACACGGGCTAAAGCTGCTAAACAGCCAAAATCTCTCCCTCCCAAGGCTATTCCTCTGGGATCCACTACCAGTTCACAAATCTTAACCTTGGCTGAGGACCTTATTTCCTTAATCAGGTGCTCTCAGCCACATCCAGACAGGGGCTTTCAACCTCCTTCAGGCAAAAGGCCCAGGGTTGAGCAGACAGATCACCAGTCTTCTGATGAGGCCTCAGATAACTCTGTCCTTTCGGACTACCAGGAGGAGGCCCTTCTGGCCTACGAGGATTCTGATGCAGAGGAATCTACTCCCTCGGCCTCCCCACCTGAAGAGTTTTCCTTTGGGGAGACCCTTCACTCCATGAGAGAGCATTTCAAATGGCAAGGCCAGGAATTCTCTGATTCCAGAAAGAGATTAAGGACCTTTTTGCATTTACCTCAGCATAGACCTTTGGCTATCCCTCCTGTTTTGAATGTTATAGAAGATGTGTACTCTGAGTCTAGGTGACTCCCTTCCTCCGGCCCCTGTCAAACCTGACAGATACTACAGAGTCCCAGACTCACATCTATACCTTTACAAGGGCCACTCTGCTGACCCAGAAACTATTTCTCAGGGCCCTAAAGGGGTTACAACTACCACTGCCAAGAATCCACTTCCTTCTGAAAGGGAATCCAGGGCTTTAGAGAGATGGGGTAAAAAAGTGTATACTTCTTCCACTCTTTCTATGAGAGCATTAAATTGTCAATTCCATATGATACAGTATCAAGAGTATCTGTTAGATGAATTGCATAAAAAACTATCCTCACCTGAACCCGGCCCTTCAGGATCTGGTGCATAACTCTCAACAGGTTAGCAACCATTTCTTACAGTGTGGTTATGATGCATTGGAAGCTTCATGTAGGTCAGCAATGACAGGTGCAGTCATACGTAGACATGCTTGGCTGAAGGAACAAACACTGCCAGATCATGTTAAAGCAAAGCTTCTGGATGCACCACTGGAAAAACAAAAGTTATTTGGTTCCACGGCTCAAGAGGTCTTAAAGAAATTTGAAGAAAAGGCTAAATCAGTTCAAACAGTCAAAGATTTTCTCCAGGTCCAACCACCAAGATTCAGCAGAAATTGGCCTTCTAAGAATTGGTCCTTTCCGGACACAGACAGATTTCAAAGAGGTAAAAGCAGGCGTGGCAGAGGTAGAGGGCAAGCTCGAGGCTCCTACAGAGGACGTCAATGGCAACCTCCTACCCAGAGAGGTAGTGCAGGACCTACTTCTACTGCACAAGGACAAACTCAATGACTTGACTTTGATTCTGCCAACCAGGGCTCAATTGGAAGCACCTTTGGGCGGAAAGCTATCTTTATTCTCAGAAAATTGGCACAGTATTACAAAGGACAAATGGATACTGCAAATAATAGACAAAGGATACAGATTCCATTTTCATACATTACCAAAAAGACAAGGCATGCCAAACCTGCCACCAAATCAAAGGGCAGAGGCTTTCAAGCAGATTTCCAAACTACTACAAATGAAGGCAATAGAAAAGGTCCCTTTCACAGAACAAGGCCAAGGATTTTATTCCAGACTATTCCTTGTTCCAAGAAAAGAAAAGCAATGGAGGCCTATTCTAGACTTGTCTGCACTGAATACTTATCTCATCGTGCCAAAATTCAAAATGCTGACCTTACAGCAGCTCCTTCCCATGCTGGGCAAGGGGTCCTGGCTGGTAACTCTAGACCTCAAGGAGGCATACCTGCATGTCCCTATCAGACAAAGTTGCAGAAGACACCTCAGATTTCTTGCAGGTTCAGAGCATTATCAATTCTCAGCATTGCCCTTTGGCTTATCTACTGCGCCCAGAGTATTCACGAATTGCCTGGCATCAGTAATTGCACATTGCAGACTTCAGGGGATTCAAATATACCCATACCTGGACGACTGCCTTATACAAGCGGACACCCAACAAACATTGTTAAAACACTTGAGCTATGCCATCCTCCTACTACAGGCCTTGGGATACACAGTCAACTTTCAGAAATCAAGACTTGTTCCATCCCAAAGAATAATTTTTCTGGGTGCAAAGCTGGATACAAACACCCAAATGGCTTTTCTCACAGAAGAAAAACAAGAACAATTACCGGATTACTTCAAAAATCTGACAACACAAACCCAGCTGACTGCAAGGAAAATCCTGCAGGCCCTGGGCTTCATGGCATCTTGCATTCTACTGATTCCACAAGCAAGGCTGCATATGAGGAAACTGCAATGGTACCTAAGGAGTCTATGGTCTCAACACAGTCACAGCCTAGAAGCCTTGATCCCCCCATTCCATGCCTTCAAAAGGAATTTCTGTGGTGGGCACAAGCAAGTCAGTCAAACATGGGCCTACCTTTCAGCAAGCCTCATATCAGCCAAACCATTACAACGGATGCCTCAGACCGAGTGCACATGAAGGGCAGATGTATTCAGGGGCAGTGGACTCAAAAGGAATTGTGCCTGCACATCAACCAAAAGGAAATGCTGGCAGTGATACATTCAATCGAGGCCTTCAAACATTTCCTGCATCAAGGTCACCTGCTAATAAAGACAGACAATACCACAGTTATGTGGTACATAAACAAGCAAGGAGGTACCCATTCCTACCCTTTGCAGGCTGGCAATGAATCTTTGGGAACTTTCCCTAAAACTCAATATACAACTGCATTCCCAGTTTGTACCAGGAAAAGAAAATGTACTGGCGGACAGCCTAAGCAGAAACACCATGGATCCGCACAAATGGATGTTGCATCCAGACATTTTTCTTCAGATAACACAATCTTGGGGAAGGCCGGACATAGATCTTTTTGCCTCCCCCCACAACCATCACCTGAAGAAATTCTGCACAAGGACATACCATCCTCAAGCATGGAAGGTGGACGCCCTATCCTTCAGCTGGAATGCTCTAGCAGTATATGCATTCCCACCTCTTCCATTAATGAACAAGGTCTTACTGAAGATCAGGACAGAACAACCAAAAGTGATACTGATAACCCCGGACTGGCCAAGACAACACTAGTACCCATTGTTAAAGAGCATGACACGCACGAACCCGTGGCCCCTACCACAATGGCCACTTCTTTTGACACAGCACAACTACAAAACTCTGCACTTCAGCCTGAAAACCTTGCAACTGACAGCCTGGAAAATACTTTGACTCCTCACCAGGATAAACTATCCAAGAGGGTAAAGGATATCATCATCAGGCTTCGGCCTTCCAACAAAGAATATTCAATCAAAATGGAAAAGATTCAAACCTGGAGCACGAGACAGGCCAGATCCGACAGTGATGACATCCCACATATCCTTTGAATACTTGGCTGAAATGCTCCATAATGGCCTTTCTTACTCATCCATAAAAATTCATGTTTCAGCTATTTCAGCAGAGTACAACACTGATCCACCTGTATTTTCTCATCCTCTGCTAAGGCAGTTTCTAAGAGGGATAAAAAACACCAACCCTCCAAGGACTCCACCAGTGCCTACATGGGACCTTAACTTCATGTTGGAAAAATTAATGCTACCCCCATTTGAACCAGCAGCATCTTCAGAACTACAATTCCTGTCTTGGAAGACTGCCTTCGTTCTGGCCATAACCTCAGCAAGAAGAGTATCTGAGTTACAGGCCCTCATGGCACTACAACCATTTCTCATTTTCCATAAGGACAGAGTCTCTTTGAGAACCAATCCTTCATTCATGCCAAAGGTGGTATCCAGGGTCTCAATGAACCAAGCTATCCACCTGCCCACTTTCTTTCCAAATCCACAAAATAATGGAGAGAAACTTCTGCATACCCTGGACATTCACAGATAGTTACGTTACTACTTGGACAGAACTAAGACTTACAGGAAAACTGACCAACTATTTGTAGCATATGCTGCTGGTGTACAAGGACGAGCAATTTCCAAACAGTTTCAAAATGGATAGGAAATTGCATTCGATTCTGTTACTCTTTTCATGAAAAAGCTGTGCCAGCTACCATCAGACTCATTCCACCAGAGCAACAGCCACCTCCACAGCCTTCTTAAGAGGGGTGGCTACAAAGGACATTTTAGAAGCTGCTACATGGAGCTCTGTGCATACATTTTCCAAGCATTACAACCTGCCTTTATATTCCAGATCCAGAGCAGGCTTTGCTACGGCAGTCCTGCAGGGTATGTTAGCTACACCATCCTTTTCTTAGGTCCTACCACCCCCAGCTTGGCTGTGGTATTCTACCCATATGTAAGGACTGCAGATGCATCCTTGAAGGACATAGTACAGTTTTGTACCTACCATAAATGTAGATTTCCGATAGGTATGCATCTGCAGTTAGGTTTTCCCTCCCTCCTACCCCTCTGTGGTATTCTTTGGGTACCTATCCCTCTTTTTTATCTAGCTGGGGTTATCTTTTATGGTGCATTTGTTATTTATTGGTTTGCATGATTGGAATTTATTCATTTCTCCAAAATTTAGCCTTCTTTAGAGGGCACCTGGCATCTGGGGCAAGAAAAACTGAGGAACATGGCGTCTGCTGGCGCTTTTATACCCCAGGCGCTATGACGTCGGGAAAAGGGCGACATCAACCGACGCCGGACCCAGACTTTCGAATCCGGCCGACCGAAGGGCTGCCTGAGGCAGGACAACCCATATGTAAGGACTGCAGATGCATACCTATCGGACATCTACATTTATGGTAGGTACAAAACTGTACTTTGTGGATGATGTTTTCATGGAATCTAGTTTGACTCCCAACACCCTCCCTCCTGCTCCCATGAAACCTGACAGGTATTATAGAGTCCCTGACTCGCACAAATTTATTTTCAGACATCCTACTGTTGACCCTGAGGCTATTTCTCAAGGGCCTAAAGGAATTAAAGCAACTTCCGCTAAGAATCCCACCCCCTCAGATAGGGATTTCCGAGCATTAGACAGATGGGGTAAAACCTATACACCTCTGCTACTCTTGCTATTAGAGCCCTAAATTGACAGTTCCATATGCTAAAATTTCAGCAACACACCATGGAACTCCTCAAAGAAAAAATGTCATATTTTCCTGTTTGTGTAGAAAATAGAGTTACAAGAGTTAATGCAGTCTGCAAGTCAGGTAACTAAGCACACCTTACACTGGTTTTGACGCCCTAGAAGCATCTTGCAGGGCAGCAGTCACTGGTTCTGTCCTTAGAAGGCATGCTTGGCTTAGGGAACAGCCATTGCCAGACCATGTCGCATCCAAATTATTGGATGCACCCTTGCACAAAGACAACTTATTTGGCACCAAGGCAGAGGATGTCTTAAAAAAGATGGAAGAAAAAGCAAAATCTGTGCAGACAGTTAATTATTTCCTGCAGGTTCAGCCACCCAGGTTCAGTAGGCATTGCCCCTCCAAGCACTGGTCCTTTCCTGCCCCCTCCAGGTCAGTTTTGCCCAGACCCCAGGGAGGCAGAACCCCCAGACAACAGCCACAGTGAATGCAGAGATCAAAGCAATGGAGTTCCTCCACTTCAAAACCAGGGAGTGCTAAGCCACCCCCTCATGGTAAGAACTCACAATGACTCTCCACTTCCACCCCTTCCCTCTGCTCACCTGTACTTGCCCCTAGGAGGAAAACTTTCCTTCCACACAAGCACCTGGGCCACCATTACCAATGACCGCTGGGTCCTCAACATAGTGTCCCAGGGATACATATTTTCTTTCCACACTCTGCCAACCCCAAAAGGGTTCCCAGATCTTCCTCCAAACCAGTGGGCAGAGGCCAAAAAGCAAGTCCTTTCCCTGCTCTCTATGAGGGCAATAAAGCATATTCCTGCAGAACAAATAGGCCAAGGTTTCTACTCCAGGCTCTTCCTGGTACCCAGAAAAGAGGGCACCTGGCACCCCATCCTCAACCTATCCAATCTAAACACTTTCCTGGTGATACCAAAATTCAAAATGCTCACCCTCCAGCAGCTACTACCTATGCTATAAGAATGCTTGGTTAGCCACCCTAGACCTAAAAGAGGCCTCCTTCACATCCCAGTCAGGGAATCGTGCAGGAAATATGTACGTTTCAGGGCAGGATCTTTGCACTTTCAATTCTTTGCACTTCCCTTTGGCTTATCCACTGCTCCCAGTGTTTTCACAAAATGTTTGGCTCCTGCCATTGCTTTTTGCAGACAAAGAAATATTCAAATTTACCCATACTTAGATGACTGCCTAATTCAGGCAGTCAGTCAGGAAAAGCTGGTCAAGCACCTGGCTTCCCTAGGGTACACTGTCAACGAAAAGTCCAAACTAGTACCAACCCAAAAGATTATATTCCTGG
Source organism: Protopterus annectens (assembly GCF_019279795.1). Lineage (NCBI taxonomy): Eukaryota > Metazoa > Chordata > Ceratodontiformes > Protopteridae > Protopterus > Protopterus annectens. Next base: position 914,969,548 of record NC_056745.1, on the reverse strand, counting down.
AAGCAAGCCTGACAGCATCACAAATGGCATTCCTTGCTCCAGAAAAGCAAACTTATCTGACAGCTTATTTCTCTCAACTAGCCACCAGACCCCAGTTATCCACAAGGAAAATCCTGCAAGCTCTGGGGTTCTTGGCATCTTACTTTCTACTCATTCCATATGCCAGCCTGCATATTAGGAAACTTCAGCAGTACCTAAAAAGTCTTTGGTGTCAACACACTCAATACCTGGAAACTCTTGTACCTGTGATACCTTGCCTAAGGAAAGATTTTCTATGGTGGGCAGCAGTATGCAACCACAACAAGGGCTACCCTTCTCACCACCCTATGCCGCCCATACCCTCACCACAGACGCATCAGTTTATGCCTGTGGTGCACATCTAGATGGGAGATGCATACAGGGCCATTGGAGCCCACATCAAATACATCTGCACATCAACCAAAAAGAGATGTTAACTGTTTAGCATGCATTGGCAGCTTTCAGGTCCCTTCTCTCCCCAGGGGCTCTATTGATCAGAACAGACAACACCACTGTGATGTGATATATCAACAAGCAAGGAGGGACTCGCTCCTTCCCTGTATGGAGGCTCACCATGACCCTTTGGCGCACAGCCTCAGCCATGCAGCTACACTTGTTAGCACAATTCCTGCTGGGCTCTCAAAAGTCTCTGGCAGACAACTTAAGCAGAAACCACGTGGACCCACGAGTGACAGCTAGACCAAAGAAACTTCACCCTAATAACTCAGAAATGGGGCACCCCAAAGGTCGACCTCTTTGCTTCCCACTCCAACCGTCAGCTCAGCAAGTTCTGCACCAGGGAGCCTCACTGCAGGGCCTAGAAAGTGGATGTCCTATTGTTCCAGTGGATCAACCTCTTGGTCTCTGCTTTTCCCCTACTACCTGTCATTTCCAGGGCACTGCTCAAAATAAGGGAGGAAAAACCGAGGACAATTCTAATTGCTCTAGACTGGCCTTGACAGCACTGGTACCCACTGCTGTGCAGCCTGTTCCCTCTGCCACCATGGCATCTCCCTCAGATCCCAACCCTCCTGACCAAGAGGGAAGGAGAATTCATGAATCCCCAGCTACAGACGCTCAATTTGGCAGTATGGCTTATTCCCTGACCACTGAACAAGCTGCCAGTCTCAGTAAACAGGTTCTAGATGTCATACGTGAAGCCAGATACCCTAGCACTAGAAAGTCTTATGCTGACAAATGGAAAAGGTTCTGCACCTGGATACAGGCTGAGAGCTGATACGGCACAGCCCTCCCTACCTCTCATCCTGGATTACCTAGCTGGCATACTACACAGTGGTCTCTTCTTTTCCTCAATTAAAATTCATGCCTCTATCTCTGCTCATTTCAACATTAAGCAACCACTTTTTACACACCCTCTCATCAAACCGTTCCTAAGAGGGGCTAGGAACTTGAGACCACCCAGAAGATCACCTACCCCAGCTTGGGATCTAAACTTTATGTTGGAAAACTCACCCTACCCCCCGTTGAACCAGCAGCTTCATCAGAGTTAAATTTTCTCTCCTGGAAGTCAGCCCTGCTTCTGGCCATCACTTCAGCCAGAAGAGTATCCGAGCTACAAGCACTCATGGCTGTAGAGCCCTTCATCATCTTCCATGCTGACAGGGTGTCCCTCAAGACTAACCCATCCTTCATGCCAAAAGTGGTGTCTAGTGTGGCTCTCAACCAATCCATTCATTTGCCCACCTTTTTACCCAACCTGCAAAACAAGGGAGAAAGGATATTACACTCTCTAGATGTGCACAGACAGCTCAGATTCTATCTAGACAGCACTAAATAATTCAGAAAGACTGATCAGTTGTTAGTCAGCTTTGCTGCAGGAGCAGAGGGCAAAGCCATATCCAAGCAAACCATTTCCAAATGGATAGCACACTGCATCCATTTCTGCTACAAGCAACATGGGAAACCTCCCCCTAAGGGGGTCAGGACTCGCTGTACTAGAGCAACCTCCACCTCTGCAGCTTTCCTCAGAGGAGTCCCCACCAGGGATATCCTGGAGGCTGCAACATGGACATCTGTTCACACCTTCACCAAGCATTACCACCTGCCTATCTTTTCCAAATCCAGGGCAGCCTTACCACTGAAGTCTTGCAGGGCATCCTAGCCAGCCCCTAGTCTTATTTGACTGCCTCCAACCTTTTCCTCAGCTTTGGGAATCAACCCAAATGTGCTGACTGCAACATTGAAACATGAAGAATATAGTACAGTTGTATACACTTACCATAAATGTAGATGTCCAAGTGTATTCACTGTTGCAGTCCTGGTTTCCCTCCCTCCATCCCCCTTTTTTCTCTCCCTCTCCTTACAAGGAACTTTTTGGTATTTACTTTCTACTGGTGAGGTTCTTCCATCATATACTGGCTCCCACTTGGGGGCTCCTGACAGTTGGGGCATTAAAAACTGATGTAATGGCGGCGGCTGCCTTACTTTATACTACTGACGACCTGACGTCAGTCCTGAAGCGACAGCAACCGATGCAGAAATTCTAAGCCTCTGGTATTTGGGCTGACTGAGGGCTACCCTGGCAGCGATAACCCAAATGTGATGACTGCAACAATGAATACACTCGAACAGCTACATTTATGGTAAGTGTACACAACTGTACTTTTCTGTCTCTCCACACCCTCTACTTTAAGGATGGAACTGGCTGGTCAGTCTGCCCTTCTGCTTGCTCCTTTCTTGGTCCAACTATCATGTCCAATGATGCCCAGGACATTGTCCTGTCTGGAACTGTTATCTTTGTCACCCAGTGCACTCCTGTCTTCATCTCTGAAGCCTTGTTATCCACTCGACTCCAAGGCTTTCAGATTCAAGTGACTTCACATCAGCACATGGTTGCCATCTTCCTACCCATCCCATAGTTTCCTTTTTTGGTATCAAAGTTGTATGGCTTTAAGCAGTGATTCTGATCCCCCTCTGTCATCCATCCTTAGTGTCTGCTTCAGGGATCCCTTCATCTAGGTAGATGGTCTTTTTCATGGGGGGAACACTGCCTCTTCTTGGTGGTAGCTCCTCAGATTATGTGGACATGGGTTTGGCATTTGAAGTAATGAGGAGGATCCTAAATTGTTTCATATCTAAGAAGAAAATCCCCTTGCTGTGGAAAAAAATCCTTCCACTACAGAAGGGGAGAAACAAAACAGCTCTTTCAAACTCTAGCTCAATTACCGTTTTATTTATGCTTGCAAAAGAATTAGAAAAATATCATACCCATCTTGTCAGCTATCTAATACATAGCTAGCTTCTGTTTTCAACTTAACTTGGCTTCCATAGTCATCACATCACAACTTATGCTTTGCTGAATTTTGTTAATACTGTCAACACCTATAGGAATGCTGGAAGCCTACAATCTGCCATTCTCCTAGACTTATCAGTAGCTTTTGATAGTGTATTCTGTCAGAAAATTTTACATAAGCTTTCATCCTTAGGACTACAGCTCCTTATGGAAATATTTCCATAGGATATTCTCAAACAGAGCGCAAGCAGCAAAATGGAAAAATGATTTCTCCACTGTCTTGCAAGTTAGTACCCTACACGGGTCTGTACTGAGTCTCATACTTTTCAACATATTCATGAATGACCTTCACGTTGCTATAAAAATGCTACCCTAGTTCACTCCATTGACGTCTTGACCCGAATCTGCACAGCTAAAATACTGTCTGAATTCTAAGACCTTACACAAAAATTCTTCTTATCAGTTGAAACTTGACTAAATTCACAATTACTTCTGGAAAAAAAAAATGCTGTTTATGTAAGACAGATCTTTACCAAAACAACATAGTTCGTCATCATTTCTGCCAAAAACACCATGATAGAGCAAGAAAATCACACAAAATTACTGAGTACTAATAATGGAAATGTCATTCCTTGAACCGTTCTGACTGAGATTGCATTAAGGTGTGGAACAGGGGATTTGCCCTTTCACCACTGTAGTGCGATCTCGGAGTTGATATAGTTAGCGTGGGGGGGGGTGTTGGGCACACGTAGGATAGTTTGTTGAATTGCATTTCTCATGAAATGAAATTCGAAATGTGGCTGTGCAATGAAATAATATAGACCCATGTCGCATATGTTAAAAAAACTCATTAAAACTAAGTACATTATACAGGGTAAAAACCTGACTGCATGGTGAGATGATAAATTGAGCAAGTAAAAGAGAATAGTGTTGCTGGAACTGATCAGGTCTTGGTGAGTACCTTTACAAGGTGGGCCCTGTTTTTACAAAATCTCATCAAGGCGACACTGAAACAGTGACTGTGTTTTATGTAGTGTATGTCGTGGAAAAAGTAGGTTAAAAATAATAAAAAAAAGACGGCTAGGTACACAAGTTCCAGGATAAAAATGTGCCCAAGACAGGAAAAAAAGGACAGTGTAGAATCCTCAAGACATGGAAACATTCTTACAATGGGGTTAGGCCTGATTCAGGTGGATGGCAACCCTGATGTAGAAGGAAGTAGTAGTACACAAAAACTGAAAGGCCAAAAAAAAAAGCCATAAAGATGATAGCATGGACTTTTGAGGATAAGAAAGAAATTATGTATTGTTACTATTATAGAAGAAGCCCAGAATTTCTTGATAGAAGATATTCAAAAACAGTGAGAGAATTTAGGAGAAGGAAAAATACTTGCACAAGAAAAACTCTGAAAAGCTTTAAATGCAAAATTGTGTTCATTAATACAACAGGTTCATGAAAAACATTGTATAGACTGAGAATTTTTATTTATTTATTTATTTTACATTTGTTTACCGGGTTAGTCCAACTGGATGCATATCCATTTTCAGCGGAGGCCCGGGGAGAAAAGCTCCACACAAAAAAAAACAAATAACAAATAGACTTACATACAGATAAATTCTTGGTAGCATAAGAGTAATAGACAGAAATAAGACATACAAATAAATTGACTTTTCCATGATATGCAAAGAACAGAAATATGAATTCATTAAAAACAATATACAGGAGGAGATGAGAGTTGTAGTGATATGGAGAGATATGAGAAGAGAGAGAGGCCATTAGGGAATGGCATGAGGGAGATTAGGGACTTTATGATTAGGGCGGTTTGGTACAAGGACAGAGCCAGTGAGCGTTAAAGAATAATTTGAGATTAGTTTTGAATTGGCTGAGAGAGGTAGCTAGTCTTAGGTAGTTTGGAAGGGAATTCCATAGCTTTCCAATGGAATTGGCATAAAGAGCGTCACCACCCAAATTGTTAGATTTCGTTGTTTGTACCAGGACACTATTTGAAGAACGAAGGCTATTTAGATTGGAGTAGGGGGTCAAGAGTTTGTTCAGAGAGGGGGTTTTATCTGGTTCCTTAATTATTTTAAATGCTTCAGTAAGTTGGTTAAGCTTGAGAAGACTGGGGAGTTCTAACCAGTCAAGTTTTCTTAGGTTAAGGCAATGATGAGTACGGTAAGGTTCTCCTGTTACAAATTTGGCAATATGATTATAAGCAACAGAGAGTTTGTTAAGCTCGTTTGTTTTGAGGAAGGAAAATACCGGAGAGGCGTACAAAAGGGTGGAGAGAAGGTGAGTACGTGCAATGGTTAGTTTGGTATTGGGAGTAAGAAAGTTCTTAATTCTATACATAGAACCAAGTTTCTTGTTTACTGTCTTTATGGTTTGACTGATGTGCATGTCAAATTTGAGCTTATGGTCAATAGTGACACCTAGTAGTTTGGTATTGGTGACAGGCTCAATGATGGTGCCATTAGTGGACTGAACGTGGAAGGTCATATTATTAGAAAGCGGAGGGTGTTGCCCTAAAGAAGTGGCTAAGGTGGGGAAAATTAGTAGTAGCTTAGTTTTTTTTTGGGTTTAGGATAAGTTTCCGTTCAGTAAACCATTTTTCCACTGCAGTAAAGCAGTGTTGGGTGACTACCTGGAGATTATGGAGAGAAAGATCAGAGCAGATCAATGTAGAGTCATCTGCATATTGAATGCATGTGGCTTTGGGGATGACTGAATGGAGATCATTAATGAATACGGAGAAAAGAAGGGGACCAAGTATAGAGCCTTGGGGAACTCCTATTGTGTTAGGTAGCAAGTGAGATAGCTTGCTTTGCCACTGAACTGCTTGTTGTCTACCAGAAAGGTAAGCTTTAAACCAGTTTAGGGCTGAGTTATCGAGGTGAAGTTTTTCCAGGGTGAGGAGCAACAGTTCGTGATTGGCCATGTCAAAGGCTTTTGACAAATCAAGAAATAGTGCAGAAGTAATTAGTTTGTTGTTACGGTTGCTATTGACTGAGTCAACAAAGGAAAGGAGGGCAGTGGTTGTACTATGATGGGGGCGAAAACCATGTTGAGTTTTGGACAAGAGATTGTTTTGGGTGAGATAGAGTAGGAGTTGCTTGTGAGCACACCTTTCCATTATTTTTGCTATTGGGGACAGTATTGCTATTGGTCTATAGTTAGAAGTTTCCGTGGAGGAGCCACCCTTATGAAGTGGGATGACGTAAGATATTTTCCAAAGAGAGGGGATTGTGGCCTCTGTTATAGTTCTGTTAATCAAGATTGAGATGGGGTAGGCTATAACATCTGATGCTATTTGTAGGTATTCGGCTGGGAGACGATCAGCCGATAGGGTGGATGGTTTAAGTTTCTTCAGTAGGGTTCTGATATAGGAGGTGGATACTGGTTGAAGGTTAAAGGCGGGTGGAAATTTGCCAATAACTCTGGTAATGGAGGAGGAAGAAGAAGGTAACTGACTAGCTAGGGACTGGGTGGTCTCGGTGAAAAAAGAGTTGAATGGCTTAGCTACTTCTTCAGAATCTTTACCAATAAGTTTCTCGGGGGTGGGGGTAGAGGATTTCCCAGAATGAAGGAGGTTGTTGAAACCTGCCCAGAACTTCTTTGGGTTATTCTGGTGTTTGTCTTGGAGGTGACAGAAGTAGTTCTTTTCATCCCGGGTAATGTCTGATTTTGTAGAGTTCCTAAGCTGCTGAAATTTAATGCAATCTTGGGGTGCTTTCGTGGTTCGCCACTTGTCCCATGCCTGGTTTCTAAGCTTAATTTTTAACTTGGTTTCTTTGGTCAGCCAAGGTGCTATCCGGACCTTGGATCTGATGAGTCGGTTTGGAGCGTGAGACTCCAATATATTTAGAAATGTGTCATTAAAGTATGTCACACCCTGATCAAGGGGAAGTGTTTTTAACATGGACCAGTTGCAGGATTTGAGTTCAGCTAGGAATTGTTCTGGGAGAAATTTCTTCTTATTTCTAACAAGTCTATATATAGGGGGATTAGTACAGGTCATTTTTTGTTTCATGATGAAAGTGACAAGGTGGTCACTGAGGTCGTTGGGGAGGGTCCCGGTGGTATAATTTAGTGTATCTTTATTGGTAAGAATCCAGTCAATGGTGCTTTCTTTTTGATTAGCATTTCCAATTCTTGTTGGAGATATAATGTTTTGGGAGAAGCCATGTAAATTAATGGGCATAGGATTCATCTGGTCAGAGAACTGGTACCAGTCAATGTTAAAGTCGCCTAGTACAATGGTTTCTTGGGGGTAGTTCATGGCTAACCAACTTAGGGTTAGCTCCAATGTTTCTAAGTTTTTCCCAGGTGGGATATATATTACAATAAGATTGATGCTTTTATGGTTGTTCAGGCATATTTTTAGGGCAATTAGTTCCATGTTAGAGACCTTTGGAGGTTGTAAAGGATTCAAAATGATGTTCAGTGTGTTTCTAAACATAACAGCTATTCCACCACCTTTTCTTTTTATCCGATCTACCCTTAGTATATTATACCCAGGTGGGAGAATCTCTTCATCCTTTGTGGAATGTTTGAGCCAAGTTTCAGACAGACACATGATGTCTGGGAGATGTGTGGCTAGTAGAGCATGTAGATTATGAACTTTGTTATTTATACTTCTTAAATTTAGATGGAAGATGAGAAGAGAGCTAGAAGTTCTTAGAGCTAATTTTGGGGTGACAGAGTCTAGGTTTGTGATTGGGCCTGGGTTGGGGTGTATATCTCCATCCCTCGCAATACATTTTTTCAGGTGGTCTATGAGTCTAAGTACTTTAAATAGTATCTTTAGACTAAGTTTTGTAGTGGTAACTTTAGGGTAACGCTGTGTTAGACACACAGTTTTAAAGCATGATGTTGTAGTGGTATAGTTAGGAGGAGAAAACAGATTAGGGGGAAAAGTTGTGTAATTGCAGGTGTGACCATTGGGGAAGTGAATACCCAGTAAAGTTTGGTTTTCATACCTAGATGAGAAATAAGGGATGAATAAAAGTAGAGCGAAAAGTGGGATGATAGAATTCATTACTTTACCCATGTTATGAAGGAAGGATAGCTAAAGGAGTGGTGGGGGTTAGGTAAACTTGCTGAGATATTGGTAGGTAGCCGGGATTGTAGGAGGAGTTGGATTAAATTACAGGGAGGCTGTGATTGGTTCAGAGTTAAGTGGGATGGGTTTGTTGACCTGAGATAGCTGGGGCGGGTGGGATATGGGGGCAGGGTGGGGCGCGGAGCGAGCCCGAGCGAAGCGAGGGTGAAGCGGAGCGGGGATACACCAGTCAGGAGTTTGCAGGGTCTTAAAGCCTGCTGCATGTGAGTATATAAGACTGCTATTTAAGCTGCAGTGTATTCTTTCTACTTAAGACCTGATTGCTGGGAAATAGTTGGCAGGTTAGGTGAAGTTTGTTTGACCAACTGTTTGGTTATACACTGGTTTGTTTAAAAAGAAAAGTATAGGGACTTGGGATAATAGTATTTTTGTAGGCTGTTTAGAGAAGGGCTGCCAAGTTGGGTGAAAGGTACTGTTCTGTTGCCTGCCTACGAGACACTGTACAGTATAATTAGAATATAACAAGGGTATTGTTTTACCCTATTTCCTTGGGGATAGGTAATAATGGTATTTATTGCAGGAACCAGCTTGTGCATTCGCACTGTGGTAACAGTTCTTGGGTTTCACCACCTACTGTCTGGGAGCCACGGGGTAATTGTTTGAGGGGGGCTACCTAGGATAAAAATAAAAGGAACAGACAGTGGTTTAGTGTAGAAGAAATATAATGCCCTAGACTAGGAGAGCCTATAAGCACTACAAACTGATTCAGGTAATTAGAGATGATCAACTAGTTCCATGATTAGCAAAAGAATAGGTTTAAAAACTAGGCACAGGCCAACCATAAATGCATATAACCACAGTTATTCAGCCAACTACAGCATATAATCATAAATACTTATAGCCACAGTAAACTTTAGTTTAAAAATAAACATTCAATTCAAACAGAGATATAAGGCGTTTGCATGTCTTCTATGATTGAGCAATTAAAATTAGGCTACACACGTTATTAAACGCCACGGATAGCTAACTTTGTTTCAGGAATTAACATTCAGTACACACAGAGATATTAGGCGCCAACATGTCGTATATGATAAAGCATTAAAATTTAGGCTACACGTGTAGTTCAGTGCCCAAGATAGCTTTGGTGTACGTAATCAAATTAAATGTTAAGTAAAACTTGTTTTTGTCACACTACCAGTAGTAGGAACAATTGCGACGTTCCTCAGACCTTCTACACAGTGCATTTGTACAGATATTAACCATAAATTAGTTAGATAACTAGTGTATATGCATATAAACAGTCTGTTTAGTCAATTTGCATTCCTGGTAATCTATGCAAGTAAAACTTAGTGCGCTTATACGCAATTAACCACAAGTAGTTAGGAAACATGATGCTTACACAGACAAAACACTCGTATTAATCTAAACTGTACTTAGGCTGCAGTAAAACGCTATCGTTTTATCTAATCACTGTAAATGCCTCCTTTTAAATATAGTTGCAGTCAAACTGGGCACTTAGATGAAGCACATTCAGTTATGACCAAATTATTAGCAGTACAAACGAAAAATAACTCAGTTTACAGTTAATAGCATACCTCAAGGCATGAGCCGGCAAGCGACAGGGGAACACAACAGTACCTCTAATGTTTCACTTTTGAAAATGGCGGAAAAATTTGTAGTGATTATGAAAACTCGCTGACGTTGGATACACCAGTCAGGAGTTTGCAGGGTCTTAAAGCCTGCTGCATGTGAGTATATAAGACTGCTATTTAAGCTGCAGTGTATTCTTTCTACTTAAGACCTGATTGCTGGGAAATAGTTGGCAGGTTAGGTGAAGTTTGTTTGACCAACTGTTTGGTTATACACTGGTTTGTTTAAAAAGAAAAGTATAGGGACTTGGGATAATAGTATTTTTGTAGGCTGTTTAGAGAAGGGCTGCCAAGTTGGGTGAAAGGTACTTTTCTGTTGCCTGCCTACGAGACGCTGTACAGTATAATTAGAATATAACAAGGGTATTGTTTTACCCTATTTCCTTGGGGATAGGTAATAATGGTATTTATTGCAGGAACCAGCTTGTGCATTCGCACTGTGGTAACAGTTCTTGGGTTTCACCACCTACTGTCTGGGAGCCACGCGGTAATTGTTTGAGGGGGGCTACCCTATTTCCTTGGGGATAGGTAATAATGGTATTTATTGCAGGAACCAGCTTGTGCATTCGCACTGTGGTAACAGGTCTTGGGTTTCAGCACCTAGTGTGTGGGAGCCGTGCGGTAATTGTTTGAGGGGGGCTACCCTATTTCCTTGGGGATAGGTAATAATGGTATTTATTGCAGGAACCAGCTTGTGCATTAGCACTGTGGTAACAGTTCTTGGTTTCACCACCTACTGTCTGGGAGCCACGCGGTAATTGTTTGAGGGGGGCTACCCTATTTCCTTGGGGATAGGTAATAATGGTATTTATTGCAGGAACCAGCTTGTGCATTCGCACTGTGGTAACAGTTCTTGGGTTTCACCACCTACTGTCTGGGAGCCACGCGGTAATTGTTTGAGGGGGGCTACCCTATTTCCTTGGGGATAGGTAATAATGGTATTTATTGCAGGAACCAGCTTGTGCATTCGCACTGTGGTAACAGTTCTTGGGTTTCACCACCTACTGTCTGGGAGCCACGCGGTAATTGTTTGAGGGGGGCTACCTCAAGGCATGAGCCGGCAAGCGACAGGGGAACACAACAGTACCTCTGGGCCCACTGAGAAACCTTGGGCCATTGGGAAAAAGAAGCAATTACAAAAGTTTGAAAACAAAGACCACCACCAAGAAATTTTGAAAGGTATATAATTTTATTATTTATTACTTATTTTATTGACATTTGTTGACCGGGAATGTCCACTGGGTCAGAAACCCTTTTTCAGTGGAAGTCGGGGGAGAAAAGCTGCACAATTAATACAGAGAAAAGGTCAGACTTGACAAAATTGATAAATGCAGTATCAAAGTTTTTTCAAGGGTTATACAACATAGATAACGATTTGGTAACTGAGTGCATATACAATCACATACAAGTATATACTGTGCAGTACGAGTACATTATAAGTCTAGGCATTGCTTAATAAAGGCAGTACGTACAGAGTCAGTAATGGAATTTTTGGCTACATTATGATCACAGAGTGCAGATGGGAGAAAATACACAACTGTAAGAGATGGGAATATATAGCAAGGAAGTATTCTCTTGATCTGTGATGTAGATTAATATTGTTTAGGGATGGTTTTATGGTGGCCTGATTGTTTTACAGGTGAATGACAGGTTATTTAGGAAGTATGTTTTTAATGCTGATTTAAATGCCTTTATACAGTCAGTTTGAGTTATATGGGAAGGTAAGGAGTTCCACTGTTTAGCAATGCTATGGGAGAACAAACACTGTCCAGCTCTTTTGTTGTGTTTGGTTACACTTAAAAGCAGTTTGCTGGAGGGCCTAGGAGTACATGTAGGAATATAAGTTTAAAGTATCGAGCAGAGTGCTGGGTATAACTGAGGTAGTTGGGGAATTTGAGCCAGTTCAGAGATTGCTTGGCAGTGGTGTGAGCGGTTAGGCTTTCCTGAGGCACATTTAGCTATTTTATAATAGTAAGATTAAGTTTATTGCTGAGGGATGAGTGGAGGTTAGTAAAGATGACACTACCATATAGAAAAGAAGGGATGAGTAAGGTACTTGCCAGTTTTGTTTTTGTGTAGTTGTCTAGGTAGTGTTTGTGACAATAAAGTTTGCCTAATTTAAAGTGTGTTTTCTTTATTGCCTTAAGAATGTGTGGCTCAAAGGTGAGTTTGTCTATTGTAATACCTAGTAGTATGGCTGTTCTTAGTATTTCTAATTCTGTCCTGTCTTTAGAATAGATTTTGAAATCTATCTGATGGTTTTGTAGAGAATAATAGAAGTTTTGTTTTTGGGGGGTTTAGCAGCAGTTGTGCATTATTTGGCCATAATTCTATCTCTTTAAATGCATTTTGATTAGCTGTGAGGAGGTCAGTGAAATTGTTTGAGGTAGATACTATTGTAGAATTATCGGCATATTGGATAATATTACCTAGTTGGGAGGCTTTGCGAAGGTCATTGATGAAGATATTGAAGAGTAATAGTCCCAGAATGGAACCCTATGGGACTCCTATGCTGTTTGACAGGTAATCAGATTGTGCGTTATGCCATTTTACTGATTGTTGCCTATTGTTTAGGTATGACGAGAACCAGTTGAGGGATTTGGGGGAGCAACCTAGTTTCGTTAGTTGGATTAGAAGTTTAGTATGTGATACTGTGTCAAAAGTCTTAGATAGATCCAGTAAGATTACTGAAGTAGGGTGGCCTGAATCTAAGGCTTTGTTGACAGTTTTGGTGAAAGAGAGCAGGGCTGTAGTAGTGCTGTGCCCTAGATGGAAATTGTGTTGGATGGGAGCTAGAAGGTAATTATCCATGAGGTATTTGAGTAATTGTGTCTGTACACATTTCTCAAGGATTTTGAATAATGGACAAAGTATAGAGATAGGTGGATAGTTTGATAGGTCGTGAGTGTTTCCACCTTTGTGTAATGGAATAATAGATTTGTTTCATAAATGTGGGACGTAACCTTTTGAAAGAGAGCGATTTATATGAATGCTAACTGGATATGCAGTTGCATTTGCTGCTAGTTGTAGATATTCTGGGGGCAGGTTATCAGTGGACAGAGAGATGGGTCTGAGTTTATGGAAGAGTTTGAATATAAGAGAGGTGGGTACTAGCTGAATAATAAATGAAGGAGTTGTGGTGGTTTAGAAGATATGCCAGGAATGAGTAATGTGTTCACATTTTGTAAGGGATTATTTGCATTTGTGGAGTTTGGGTTTAGGCTTGTGGAAGAGTCTTTGAACTAGCTTTTGAGTGGTGGTAGTCATGAGGGTGTTAAAGTCATGGGAAATTTGCTGTGGAGTGTTGTCTGGTGCAGGGGATGGATTTTGTAAAGTGCCAGGATAGGCCAATGAGTTCACATATGAAAGAGCAAAGGATAATGCAAAATGCAGCTGAAGAGAATATGTCACAGGAAGAACTTTTTGTAGAATGCCCACAGGAAACGGAGGAAAAATAATGTGCCCTCAGTTTTAGAAGAAAAAGATCTATAGAATGAGTTGCATGATTTAATAGCGATGGATAGCCATATTAAATTTGATGAAGGAAATAGATTACAGAACGTCAGTAAGACCCAAAATGTTAGTCTGATGAGACAAATGAAGACAGTAATCGAGAGTATTAACAAAAATTCATGTGATGTAACAGAAGGAAGTATGATATATTACTCTGTAACTAAATTAATAACAGTCTTACCACAAAAATACAGGACAATGAGGGAAATGAAAGGGAGGAAACCAATGCCATCATGGAAATATCAAATAGGAAAGACTGTCAAGCAGTTAAGAAAAGAAGTGCCACTGTTAGAGTCTAAAAGCAGGACCAGATCAACAAAAATACTTAGAAAGATAGATGTGATAAAAGCAATGTGTGGTATTAGAACAAACAAGAATTTATCGTACTCTGTTGCAAATAGTAAACTAAAGATATCAACACAGGCGGAAAAACTTAGAAGATATGCAGATAAATATAAAGGAAAAGTACAAAATAACCAATTAATTGATGACCCAAAAAGTTTTATAGAGAAGTGGGAAACAAAACAAAAGGAATAGAAACGCCACAAAAATAAATAAATTAAATAAATAAATAAATAATGGACACATTTTGCAGAATTATCTGTGAAGATCCTGTGAAACACAACAAAGATAGTGAATGGATAGAAGAAGTAAAAGAAACAGGTCTATATTATATAAACGAAACATTAAAATTTGGACTCGCCTTTGATCAACCTCTATTTCTCGAAACTGCACAACATCGAACCCTCAAATCACCGATTTCTTTCCAAGGGAAAGAAATCAGTAGCCCAAACACACACGCGCACATGCACATACACATACCACATTACAACAAACACTATTAAAGTGGGGGGCTTTGGCCCTCACACCCCCCCCCAACTAAAATATACTAACTCTGAGATCGCACTATAGTCGGGAAAAGGGCAGATTTAAAAGAACAGCCAACCAATTTCTTTCTCTTGGAAAGAAATCAATAATCTGGCCGTTCTGTGTTATGCTGCTTCAAAAAATAAGGGTCGATAAAAGGTAAGTCGACATTTTCATGCTTCGTTTATATAATAAAGACCCAAAGAAACAGTAAGATGTACAAATGCACAGGATATGAAATGGGATAAAGTAATGGCAAGAGAAATTTAAACAAATTTCAGAAAAGCTCCTAAATGGAAAACCTCAAATCCAGATGCGGTACGCAACTCCTAGCTGACTGTATTAACATTGTTACACAAAGAATTAACCCTGAGTAAGAACTACTTATATGCGCACCCTGAACAGACTCCAACCTGGTTAACAGAAAAAATGGTACTCCTCCTTAAGAGTGAACCTGCAAGTTATCCTAAAAACTATAGACCAATAACTTGCCTTCCGACAATGTGTAAACTATATACTGGAGTTGATGCGGACAGAGTTGATAGTCATTTAGAAGAAAACTCAGTCATGACAGTAGAACAAAAGAAAGGCACATGGAACAAAGAGACATTTGTTGTTAAAGTCATATCGGAGTATTGTAAAAAGTTGAAGAATTTAAGTATGGCATGGATGGATTAAAAAAAAATTGATAGCATCCTACATTCATGGAGAAAGGAGTGCTTACAGATGTATAAGATAAAGTTGATCAGTTACCTTACAATGACCATGAAACAGTGGCAAACCACTTTGCAGCTAAACCATGATAAAGAAGTTATTATCCCAGAAATAAAAATTCAAAGGGGGATATTCCAGGGCAACTTTGTCATCCCTGCTGTTTTGTCTTGATCTTATTTCTAGTGGCTGTTACCTCTGCCAGGAGACTTTCAGAACCCCAAGCGTTGTCCTCTAAATCTCCTTACTGTATTTTCCATAAGGATTGGGTGACATTAAAACCAGCCCCTCCTTCCTTCCTAAGGTGATGTCAGAATTTAGTATCAGTCTGTTAACTTGCCTGTTTTTTCCCCAGATTCGAAAACATAGCGAATACATGTTGCATTTACTCAATTTTATTTATTTGTTTATTTAATTTATTTGACATTTGTTAACCAAATTAGTCTGACTGGACAAAATGTCCTTTATCAGCAGAGACCCAAGGGGAAAAGCTCCAAAATATTATGAATAATACAAGAATCATCTTCTTCTTTCGGCTTTTTCCCGGTTAGGGGTGGCCACAGTGAATCACCTGTCTGCTCATGATTGGCAGTGGAGTTTTACGGTGTCTAGTTGCCAGCCCGGCGCCCATTCTTCAACAGAAGGTACACACATGCACACACTCACAGCTAGGGCCAATTAGAGTATCCAGTCCACCTACAGCATGTCTTTGGGATGTGGGAGTAAACCAGAGCACCCGGAGGAAACCCACACGACCACAGGGAGGACATGCATACTCCGCACAGAAGGCACCCCTGCTGAGGATCGAACTGGAGAACCTCTTGCTGTGAGGCAGCAACACTAACCGCTGCACCACTGTGGCCGCCCAATATGAATAATACAAGAATACAAAGAGTAATTGATGTGACAGAAATTAATAATGAGTAGGTTGAATCAGTACATAATACAGTACGTAGTACAAGGTACTGTAATAACAGACAGCAAGCAAATGACAACATACTAAGTATTGTACAATATATACATCATAATAGAGAGCAGCCAGTTATAGGAGAGAAAAAAGAAAAATATAACTATAGTGGTCACAGGGTGGCTGAGGCAATAGGAGAACAGTAGGACCTGTAATATATACAAGAGAAATTAAAACCTTTTTTAAAAGGCCAGTGAACAGAAAGCAAGTGCAGGAAGCTCAGGGACCAATGGAAAACTGTTGGCAAAGTATAAGGAAGCAGCAGAGAAGGTGAGAGAAATAGGATACAAAGTTGTAGAAAAGGGAAGGTGTATTAAATCAGCTCATAGAGGGATGCAGTTGTGTAGGAAGAGAAAGTTAAGTAGGGTTATTGCATGAGCAGGACCATGATTTGTAGAGGCTTTCTTTTATTTTAAAGGACTTTGGGTTAGTGATAGATCTGACACTTGAAGTTTACTGCAGGTATTTGCTACAGAGTAGCTGTAAAGGAGTTTATCAGCATTTTATTTGGGCTTGTAGACATGCAGTAGATGCTGTTGAGATCTATGGAGGGCACAGTTAACTGCGTAAGGTTGGATTAGAGTAGAAATAGTGAGACAGGAAGGTTCATGTAAGATAGTGTGTGCCATGAGAAGCTGGGGTAGTAGGACTTGGTGATGAAATTCCAGCCACTGTAGTCTTTTTGGAGCAATGCAGTGGTGAGTATGATAAGGTAGGTTAGAGACAAATCTTGCAGTTTTATTATAGGTAGTTCCAGTATAGACAAAACTTTGGATTGGAGATTTGTAAGTATAGGGTCTGCAACAGAGTAGTGTGGGAAGTAGAAAATCTTGTGCTAGAGAGAGTCTTTAAACATTTGAGAGGAATTTTTTATGTCTGTGTAGCAAACCCAGCTTTTGGTGTGTCTTTTTAATGCATTGTTGAATATGGATTTCAAACTTAAGTTGGTCATCAGTGATAACACCTAGAAGCTTAGTGTGAGGTTCAGTAAAGATGAGTGTGCCATTCTGGGAGGAGACAGTAAGGGTAGATGTTAAGTTGTCCATCTCGCCTTCATTCTTGCTGGATGGGTTCGGAGCCGATCCTCGGCTCCGACTCGGCCACTCTAAAAGCTCGAAAGTTGGTTCCACCGGCTCGAGGCTCCCCTTATATCCCACAATGCTAGGCGGTAATACCTCCGATCTCGTTTGCCGCTACAGCGATCGAGGTGTGTTGTTTCTACCGGCTTCAGGTCAGTTCATATAGATTAGTCTATAGTTAACTCAAGTCCCTTTAATTTAGTTTTTACTTGTTATTTCCCTCAGTGAGTGGATTTGGACCCTTTCCTTCCTGTTTATCCACCCTTTTTTCCTCAAGAACTTATTAGCTCTTCCCTCAGGCCTTCGGGCCCTTCCATCCCCTTATTGGTGGAGTGTATGTGTTTGTAGGGATTTAAAAACTAACTAAATTTAGTAGTTTAATTTTAGTTAATCTTAGTGGATAGTGTAATCGGTGTGTTTGTGTTGTTTGGTGGTTACACTTTTTTCCTTAAAAATGTCTAAGGATTCAAAGGTCTCAGGCTTCAAGAAGTGTGACTCGTGCTGTCAGAAAATGTCTCTGACAGACGGTCACACTTCTTGTGTGTACTGCCTGGGACCTTTACACCTGCAGGACTCTTGTGCTGTATGCCATGGCTTCAGCCCTAGAGTCCTGCAGGAAAGAAAAAATAAACTTATTTTGCGAGGCTTATTAAAGCCTGAGGGTCCCCCGACTGTTTCTTCGGGCAAACCCTCCAAGCCTTCTAGGTCATCTGCTCCAGTTTCTGAGTCGACACCTAAGGCTTCGAAGTCTGCTACAACATCGGCTCCGGCTGGAGCCGATGAGACTCGAACTCTTATTTCTTCGGTTCCCTCGGCTCCGGCCGGAGCTGAGGTGTTGGAAATCACCGAGTCGGCTCCGATAAAATTATCGGAACCGACAACTAGGAAAAGGTCTAGGTCACCATCTCTTGGCTCCGTTCATTCGGCTCCAGCATCTCCCTTGCTGTCTGAACGGAGCCATAGATCTCACTCCTCTAGGTCGTCGAGACTTTCGGACCATGACCTTCAGAGGGTAGTGAGTCGACTTCTTAAGTCCGAGGCACTGGCCCAAATGCTTCAGAGCCCGACTCAGCAGTCGATGCTTAATCCGATTTCTCAAAATATTCCTCTTCCGACTCCTTTGAATTCGAGCCGGGCGTGGACCCGAGACTGTGGCAGCGTCGGAGCCGATACAATTGTCTTCGGCGCCGTCGTCTGCTCCGTTTTCTTCATTGGAAGAATCTCGGCGCCGGACTTCCCTCGGCTCGAGGGTGAGTGGCATCGGACCCTTGTCCGACCCGCTCTCCCTCTCGGTGCTTCGGCTGGTGAGTTCGGCTCTGACATCGGCCTCGGAGCCATCACTGTCGGTGCCGAGGGAGGTTTTCAGCTCTTCGGAGCGGAGACCTCTGGCTCTGCCTGACAGGGGTGCTTTCGAAGTCATGCGGAGTGTGTTGGAACCTGGTTCAACTCCACAGTCGGCTCCGTCTGCCCCTCCCTCCTCGGTGCCTCAGGTAATTTCTGCTCACTCCCTCTTCCCAGACCGCAGAGAGCCAGCTCCTCAAGAATCCCCTGTGGGGATTTCATCCTCTTCCGAGGCCTCTCCTGAATTGGCAGGAGAGCTCCCTAGGAAGAGAAAGTGCAAGAGGAAGCACATAGACTCACCTGAGTCTGTCTCCTCTGACACGATTTTAGAGGATTCTGAAGGTTCCCCCCGTTCCCCCTCTGAAGATGTCTCCTTTGCAGACATCCTGGAGATCCTAAAACAGAGGGGGAATTGGCCAGCCCTTAACCCTTCGGAGGATGAATCTGTGTATCTTGAGGCGTTCGGCTCTCGCCCTTCCACCTCCTGGGTGTCCCACCCCTTTGACCCCCTTATGCAGGTGGTAGCAAAAAAGGCTTGGACGGCTCCTGACTCTGTGGACCCCACCCCCAGGAGACCTTCAAAGTTTATTACAGCACCAGCAGACAAACAATTTTTGACTAAAGGAGTTTCTGTGGATGCTATGGTGGTAGCTGCTGCCACCAAGAAGGAACTAGCTGATCCTTCAGTGCCTGTCCATCCTCCTGACAAGGACAGGTACGGGAAGTGGATGTTTTCGTCAGCGACCTTTTCAATGCGTTCGCTGAACTACCTCTCACTCGTCTTCAAAGAGACTTGATCAAGGAAGCGAGTAGATGTTAAAGGATCCAACAGCTGCGGGTTTTCAGGATAAGATGAACGCTCTGCTGGCAACCCTCAATTCGATAGCTAACTCCTCCATGCGCCTTCTTTCATATGGGGCTGATGGAGCGAGCAGAGCTGCAGGTACAGGTGTGGCCTTACGCCGGCATGCCTGGATGCGGCTATGCAATTTTGCGGATCCCTTTAAGACGTCTTTCACTAATTCCCCGTTTGATGGATCGTCCCTTTTTGGTCCTCAAGTGAAAGAAACCTTGACAAGGTGCGAGACGGATGGCAAAACTCTTTCTGCCGTCGGAGTCCGTTTTTCTACTCCTCCTAGGCCTTACCCCAAGGGCCAGAAAAGTGGAAAAATGTGGTTCCGCAAGCAATCTCAAGGGGCTTTGCCTGACGCACAGAGTCGGTTCCCCTCTAGAGACAGAGGGGGGAACAATAATGGTAGAAGTCGCCCTAGAGGCAGGGGGGGGTCCGCAGAACCAGGGCAATCGAGAAACCTTTTCCGATAAGCCCTTCCAGCATCCCTGAGGTGTTGCCCGACTGTCCACCTTCGGAGGCAGTCGGGGGAAGATTATCACTGTACCCAGAAGCCTGGCGATCTCTAACTCAAGACAAGTGGGTACAGTCCATCATTTCCGAAGGCTATTCCATTCCGTTCCTTCGCATTCCAAATCAATCAAAAAAGTCCCTTCCAGATGTTCCACCCGCTCAAAGGGATCAAGCAGCGTTAGAAATATCAAAGTTGCTTGCAAAAAGAGCCATTCAGCCAGTTCCAGCAGACCAGCAAGGATCCGGAATCTACTCCAAATTCCTTTTGGTTCCAAAGAAAACAGGGGACTGGAGGCCCATTTTGGATCTCAGCATCTTGAACAAGTCTGTCAAGAAAACAAGATTTCGGATGGTCACGTTGCAATCCATCCTACCCCTATTGGGAAAGGAAAACTGGATGTGCTCTATAGACCTCCAGGATGCGTACTATCATATAAAAATGAACAGACGCTCCAGGAGATTCCTCCGCTTCAGGCTGTGAACCAGTCACTTTCAATTCAGAGCCCTGCCCTTTGGACTCACCACAGCCCCCCAGGTGTTTACCAAATGCATGGCAGTGGTGGCCTCTCACCTGAGACGTCAAGGATTCCAGGTGTTTCCATACTTAGACGACTGGCTCCTTACAGCTCCCACCAAGCATCTTCTACTACTTGCCAGAGACTACACTTTTCGCATATTTCGAAAGCTAGGTATCTCAATAAATTGCGAAAAGTCTGTTTTGTCACCTTGTCGTGCTATTACCTTCATAGGCGCAAATCTAGACACAGTCAGCATGTCTGCGAGACTCACAGACCAAAGGATAGCAGACATACACAAACTAGTCTCTCTTCTTTTCCACAGCAACAGAATCAAAGTCAGATTAGTCCTAAAAGTACTGGGGATTATGGCGGCTGCTATCCCTCTACTTCTATTAGCCAGATTTCACATGAGAATCTTACAATGGATGCTCTTCACACAGTGGTCATACCAACAACTTCCGATGTCCCACACCATTGTGATAAAGCAAGCATGCAGGAATCATCTTCTTTGGTGGATTTCTTCCCCCCAGCTCTTCCTAGGAAGACCCTTTGTCCCTCCCCCTCCGGTTGCTACTCTGACAACGGACGCCTCCCTGATCGGGTGGGGGGGGCATTATCAGGGCAGGACAGTCCAGGGCATATGGCAACCATGAACGCCACTTGCATATAAATGTTCTAGAGATGAGAGCAGTGCTTTTAGCGTTGCAAGCCCTTCAAGACTCTCTTCCGATGGGAACGATAGCAATTCAGACGGACAACATGTCTGTAGTGTGGTATATCAACAAACAAGGCGGAACCAGATCCTACCCGCATGTCGAGAAGCACTCAGACTGTGGCAATGGGCGATTTCTTCTCAGCGGTTTCTGATAGCAACGCACATCCCCGGGAAGTCCAATCTCATTGCGGACAAATTGAGCAGAGCTATTCTCATGCCTCACGAGTGGTCTCTGAAAAATTCAATCTTGGAGAAAATTTTTCTGAAGTGGGGCCAGCCTTGCTGCGACCTTTTTGCTACTCCCCAAAACAGCAAGTGCAAAGATTATTTCACCCTCTTTCCTCTACCAGGCCATCCCAGCAGGGACGCTCTAGTCCAAGTTTGGCCCCGGGGACTTCTGTATGCATTTCCTCCCTTCCCACTAATTTCTCAAGTGATACAGAAAGCTATCGCTCAGAAAGCTTCATTGATCCTCATTGCCCCTTACTGGCCTCGACAGGTTTGGTTCCCCTTTCTAAACCATTTTCTGTTGGAGCAACCCTGGCATCTGGACCTAGTTCCAGATCTTTTGACCCATCAGTCGGGTCAGTTACATCGCTCCCTCCCCCCTCTGAACCTCACTGCTTGGTTCCTCCAATTCCAACCTTAGCCAGGCTTCCTCAAATATCTCACTCAGTTCGAGATATTTTAATAGCTTCCCATAAATCTTCCACTCGGAAGATTTATCTTAGTAAGTGGAAACGTTTCTCCTATTGGGCTCAAGGAAGGGACATAGATCCTTTCACTGCTCCCATTCAAACGGTCCTTGATTTCTTAGCCGAACTATTCCATGCAGGTTCGTCTCCTTCTACTCTTAAGGTTCAATTGGCAACTATTTCTAACTTTCATGTTGGAATCTCAGATTCTGCCATCATGTCTCACAAGCTTTGCAAAGCTTTTTTGAAGGGAGTTTTTCTTCTCAAGCCTCCTATTAGAAATCCTCCTCCTTCTTGGGACCTTAACTTAGTTCTCACATCTTTGATTCTTCCCCCTTTTGAACCTGCAGCTTCGTGTTCAGTGAAATTGCTATCCTGGAAGACGCTCTTTTTGGTAGCCATTACTTCGGCTAGAAGAGTCTCGGAGCTTCATGCACTCTGCAGTCGATCCCCTTATCTTTTGTTTCATAAGGATAGGGTATCCTTACGGACAAACCCATCCTTCTTACCCAAAGTAGCCTCTCAGGCTAACCTAAATCAAAACATTGACCTTCCTGTATTTTTTCCTAACTATTCTAACAGGTCTGAACAGAAATTACATTGGCTAGATGTTCATCGACAATTAAGGTATTATTTGGATAGGACCAAACAGACCAGAAAGGCTGACCAACTGTTTGTTTCTTATGCAGAAGGCAGAAAGGGCCTTCCAGTTACGAAAGTATCACTCTCCAGATGGCTTACATCCTTGATTTCCTTTGTGTATGAGATTAGGCATCTAAAGTTACCAAACAAACCTAAGGCTCATTCAACCAGAACCTTGGCTACTTCTATAGCTTTCCAAGACAGGCTGCCTATTGATACGATTTGTGCGGCAGCTACATGGGCTACTCCTCACACTTTCATTTCTCATTATAAGTTGGACTTAGCTTCCAGACACAGAGCTAATTTTGGTTCCACTGTACTCAAGAGTCTGTTCCGATAGGCCACCCGGGACAAGGTGCTAGGGACGCGGTCCCATCCAGCAAGAATGAAGGCGAGATGGACAACTTAACATATAGAAGTTATGTTCTTACCATAACGTTCCATGTTAGTTGTCTTCTTCTCGCCTTCTTTCTTGCGTCCCACCCTCCTTCCCCCTAGCCTGGACAGACCTAGAGGAGTTTGATTGTGACCTTCTTTTCCTACCACCTCTATTTGCATATGTATATACTCTGTTATGTATATATTCCCTCATCAGGTTGTAGGTCACCTTCCTTCTGTCATTTTATAGAGGTGGTTTTTCCCCTTTTCAGTGTTTCTGGATTTTTCTCCTGGCTGGGCCTAGCTTACAAACGAGATCTGAGGTATTACCGCCTAGCATTGTGGGATATAAGGGGAGCCTCGAGCCGGTGGAACCAACTCTCGAGCTTTTAGAGTGGCCGAGTCGGAGCCGAGGATCGGCTCCGAACCCATCCAGCAAGAAAGAAGGCGAGAAGAAGACAACTAACATGGAACGTTATGGTAAGAACATAACTTCTATTTTTGCTATGCTGGAGAGTTGTAGGTAGCAATAAGAGTATTTTTTTTTGGGTTAAGTATCGGTTGGAAGTGAACCATGTTTCGACTGTGTGAAGGGACTTTTGGGTGAGGGTTTGAAGATGGGTAATGTTTTCTAAGAGAGAGATGATAGTAGAGTCATCAGCATACTAAATAGTGGTAGAGAGTGGACATTAAAAAGTTGGGGTCCCAGAATGGGACCTTGGGGGTACCCCTGTTTGAACAGATAGAAAAGGAGAGATATTGGATTGCCATTTCACTGCCTGGAATCTATTATAGAGGTAGCTGGAAAATCAGGATAGTACAGAGTTGGAGAGGTTAAGTTAGTTTGGATAAAACTAGTCTAGGGGAAACAGTATCAAAGGCTTTGTATTGGTCAAGAAAGAGGTAGGAGACTAACTTATTGTTGTTTAGAGAATTTGCAGTAGTATTTATGAAGGATGTCAAAGCAGTAGCAGTACTGTGTTTTGGGTGAAATCCATGCTGTGTGGATGTGAGATTTTCTTGCAGAAGGAATGCATTTTTCTAAAAATGTTGACAGGGGGAGATAAGATGGGTATTGGTCTGAAATTAGAGGGGTCAGTTGAGTTACCTACCTCCTTTATGTAGGGGAACAATGTAGAATTTTCTCCAGATGTTAGGCATGGTGGTTTCTTTAATCGGTTTACTAAAATGGAGATGGGAAAGCAGTATTATTGGCGGCAGTTTTTAAGAATTTGGGTAGATTGTTGAATGATGGAGAGCATGTTTTAAGTTCCGTAAGAAAGGATTTAATATAGGCTGTGGGGATGAGTTTAAGAGAAAAGGTGGAAGATGGAGTAGGGGTGCAGGATGAGGAATGAGTGATATTGTCATTCTTCATAAGGTTGTAGATAGTATCGATGGAAAACAATGTTAAGGAAGGTAGCAGTGGCAGAGGTAGAGCTATTTGGGTAGGGGTTGGGTGGTGATGGGCTACCAGGATGTAACTTCTTGTTAAGAGTGCCAGAATATTTCTGGGTTGGTGTGGGAGTAGTTGAGTGGCTTGTGAAAGAAATTTTGTTTAACGAGGGTTACCTTTTTTTTTTTGGTTTGGTTGCAGAGCTCTCTATAGTTTTGCAGATCAGTAAGGGATTTGGATCTCTGCTATTTTTTCCATACGCTATCTCATTCATGAGAGCTTGGGTCAGCTGGCGGGAATAAAGGGTTTTGTTTCTTAGTTTCCTTATAGGGGCTAAGGAGTTTAGTGCTCTAGAAAGATTTTGTTGAATCCCAGAACAGCTTCCTCAAGGGGAGATTGTGGAGGAATGACCAGTTTACTGAAGAGAGCAGGTGATTGAAGGTTTCTGTTTTAAAATTAGAGAGATTGCAGTCTTTATATTTTGGGGGTTGTATAGTTGAGGAGATATAGGTGGAATAATGATCACTTAGGTTATCAGGTAGTGGTGAGGGGTGATTATATAGATTGATTGGAGGTGAGGACCCAGTCTAGAGTGGAGCCATAGCTGGCGCTTTTATTTAAGTGGATAAAGGTGGAGATTAGTTGGGAGAACCCAAAGAGGTTGTTGGAGGTGTTTGGGGAATTAGTGTCAAGAAACTTCCAGTTGATGCGGACATTGCCTAAGATAATAGTTTCACAAGAGAGAGTCTGTGAAATCCAATAAAGAGCGAGCTCCAGGATAATGATATTGTTATGGGGGAATGTAAATGGAGGCAGTAGCTAATGTTTTGTTTAACAATTAGCAATGAGGATTTCGGCTGGATGGAACTTGAAGGAAGAGATTGAAAGAGGTTGAAGAGTGAGCTGGTTAGAGTAGAGAATAGCAAAACCACCACCTTTCTTATTAAGTCAATCTAGGTGGAGGATATCACCTGGAGAAAGAATGTCGGAGTTAGATATATGAGGGTTAAGCCAAGGTTCATAGTTTCATAGTATAGTACTAGGCTATCTGCCCTGGGGCATTTGTAAGCCTAGCCCTAGTGATGTGGCTTTTGCCACCCCATGAAATGGTACAAAAAATGTACAGAATAAATTTAGAATACTGTGCCTCTGTCTAGTAGTGACACAATGAAGGTCCCCTTATATAATAGAATTAGTTTACTGTGCCCCTGTCTAGCAGTGACATAGATGTGACCCCTGGGATAAACTTACGATCTCCCATCCACTAATCAAGATTTCTCTTGAAGAGAGTCAGTGAGGGGCTCTGCCTAATACGAACTGGGATCTTGTTCCAAAGCATGGGAAGCCTCTGGGTTATGAATCTGTCCCTCCAACATGTCCTATTCATACTTGTGCCGAGGTTTAAGTCTTTAGCTCTCGTGGTCCTGATGGATTTGGATTTTTTGAGGTGGAGCATGTCCATCAGATCTTGATTGGACATGGCCTTGTACGCCAGGCAGAGATCACCTCTGATCAGGCGGTATGCTACTGAATAGAGCTGAAGTTTCTTTAGTCTGGCAGAATAAGACATATGTTGTAGACCCTTGATCCTCTTGGTGAGGTACTTTTGTGGTCTCCCCAGCTGTTGCAAATGCTGGGTGAGGTACATACCAAATGGGGCAGTGTACTCAATCATGGGTCTGATGAGGGAGGAGTATAGGGGTACAATGACATCCTTGGATCTGGATGTGAATCCCTTCATGATGAGGTGTGCAAGGTAGAATGTTTTTCTAACCACTTTGGCAACATGGATGTGAAATGAGAGGTCACTGTCGACTTGGGTCCCTAGGTCTCTGATTACTTTTTCCGTACTCAGTGGGTTGCTGTCTATGTGATAATTTGTGGGTACTTTGTTTTTCCCAAAGGGGATGACTATACATTTTTTGGCATTTAGTTTAAGGCCATGACTCCGGCACCAGTTGTCCGTTTCTGTGAGGCCTTTTTGTAGGATGTATGTGTCCGCTGGTGTATCAACTATGGCGCCTAGTTTGCAGTCATCTGTGAACTTTGTCATCCACAGCCCTCCCATGTTTGCTTTAACATCTGAGAAATAAATGCCGAACAAGAAGGGTCCCAGGACAGATCCCTGTGGGACACCACTTGTGACTGGCTTTGAGTCTGACATTGCTCCAGTGATTTTAACTTCATGGGTTCTGTCCTTTAGCCAGTTTGCAACCCATCTAGTGACATAAGGGTTTACGTTTACGCTGTTGAGCTTATCTATGATGCCTGAGTGTGGTATTGTGTTGAAGGCCTTAGCCAAGTCCAGGTAGGCTGTATGCACTGCTTTGCCCTCATCAATGGCTCTAGTGACTGTTTCAAAAAAGTCAACCAGGTTCAAAAGGCAGGATCTGCCCTTTACAAAACCGAACTGGGTGGGGTCAAGTGTCTGTAGGTCCCCTATGTCTCTGTTTGAGTTCCATAATGATTCTTTCCATAGCTTTGCAGACCAGGCTGGTTAAGCTTATGGGGCGGTAGTTTCCAGGGTCTGTAGAGGCACCCCCTTTGTGGAGTGGGACCACTGTTGCTGTATGCCAGTGTTCAGGTACATATCCCGAAGTAAGGCTAAGGTTAAATAGCATTTTTATTTGTGGGTTTAGCTCCCATTGGAGTTCACGTAACACGCAACCTGGGATACCGTCAGGTCCCATTGATGCTGTGTTTTTAGCTTTGTTTAGGGCGGTTCTCACTTGGACATCTGAGATGACAGGGAGATTCCATTCAGCTGGGATACGTATTTCTTCTTTTGGGGGTGAGGAAGGGGAGAATTTTGCACTGAACCTGTCAGCCAGAATGTTGGCAATATAAGTGGGTTCAGTGTATTTTTTGTTGTTGTGAACTAACTCTGAGCATATCTGAGGGTTTCCGCCCAGGTTTCTAACATAGCTGAAGAAGGCTTTGTGGTTATCTTTAGTGTCCTTAGCGATTTTCCTCTCAAAGTTGGCCTTGGATGTTTTTATGAGAGAATGTAGTTTTCTGCTAATGTTGATCAGAGATGTCTTCCCCTCATGGGATTTTGCTCTGACGTGCAGTAGCTTCCTTCTTTTCTTATACAGTTTGTTAATGGCTGAGGTCCACCAGACAGGACGCTTGCCTTTGGTGGAGAGGGACTTAGATTTATTTGGGATTGCATGATCCATGCATTCTTGGAGATGTCCATAGAAAGCATTTGTGAAGGATTCGGCATTGTGGGATGTGGTATCCACTGGCACAGTGGGCTTAAAGGATACCATCTCAGTCTTAAGAGTGAAGTCTGCTTTTGAGAAGTTTTTCACTGTGGTCTTTTGTGCTGGGGGTGGAGGTGGGATATGTATATCCAGTGTGATTAGTTTGTGGTCAGATCTCACTAGTGAGGGGTATACTTCCGGTGTGGAGAATTTTGTCCCCATGTTTGTGATGATCAGGTCTAGTATATTATCTCCCCTAGTGGGAGAGGTGACTAGTTGCTCCAGTGCATTTGAATTTATGAATTCTAGGAACCTTTGGGCTAGGGTATTAGGGCTAGAATAAATTACCCAATCTAGGTTTGGGTAGTTGAAGTCTCCCAGTTTGATGGTATTTTGTGATACATTCATATCCTCCAATGTCTTCAGGAAGGCTGAGTGGGGTTCTTGAAATTGGGAAGGTGGTCTGTAACATGCTACCAGTTGTATAGCAGTTTTGCCTGTGGTTAGTTGCACCTGTATGGTCTCTGATGCTTCATGTGTTGCTACTAACCTGGAGGTGTGGGTGTCCTTGATGAATATGGACACTCCCCCTCCCTTTGTTGTTCGGCCCGGGTTTTGGGGCCGAAAAGCATGATATGAGGTATAGCCTGGTAGCGCTGGGGTGCTCTCAGGAGCCTTGAACCAGGTTTCAGTTACAACACAGACGTCTATGTTCTCCATGCTGAGGAGTGCATCAAGTGCCTGCATCTTGAGATTTAGACTTCTGGCGTTGAGCAGCATTACCCTTAGTTTTTTTCCATTTTTGTTTTCTAAGGAGGTGGGTTTGTCTTTTGAGCCTTGCCTAAAAAAGGCACTATGGGGGTGACAAGAGCCTTAGCCAATATCCGGAAGCCCAGTGGTGACAGGTGTAAACCATCCCTTGCGAAGCAGCGTGGCTTGTCCAACATGTCATCCCAGGCAGACAGACACTGGATCCCCTTAGAATGACACCAGTACTTGAGCCAGTTATTAAAGCTGATCATCTTGTCTTTGTATTGTGGTGGTATTCTTGGTGAGGGCAAGATGCTGCTCAGGGTCAGGGTCATACCAGTCTGGGCTACATAATCGGAGTCTCTTTTCATGTAGTCCAGGGAGGTACGTCTCAGGTCATTCACACCAGCATGGACAATGACGGAGTCATATTTGTACTTGCTTTGGAGTGACCTGAGTGCATGTATTATGTGGCGGATCCTAGTTCCCGATAGACAGCTAACAGTCACCCTCTCCTTGTTCAGCCTGGTCAGTGGGACATCAGTGTGTCTGACTATAGAGTCACCTATTACTAGTGTATCAGGCATGGTGTTTGGCCTTAAGGGCTGTGATTGGTTGACACACTGATTTATTGAAGTATGTGTTGCATGTGTTTTGTTTTGAGGTGGTGGATTTTTGGATGTCTGCTTTGGGAGCCTCTGTTGTTTTGGTAAGTTTTTTATTAGAGCCTCCGAGTATGTCTTTGTGTTTTTATGTGTTTGGTTTGCAGTTGTGGTAGGTTTGTGTGGGACTGGGATTGTTGTGTGTGCGGTTACCATCTCCTCCTGTCTGGTCATGCCAGCCCTGAGTTGAGAGAGTTCAGCCTCCAGTTTGGCTATATAGTTGCATCTCTCACATGTATTTGTGTTTGTTGGGAGGAGGAGAGGGTTGTCTGTGTACATGAGACAATTGTAGCATTGTCTCAAGATACCCAGATTGACCAGCTGAACTGGAGAGGACGCCAGTAATCTACCACTCTACATGCTAGAACAGTTTAAGGGAGTACTGTACCTTTAAGGGAAGTGGATATTCACAGGGGTGGTAAGTAGATGTAGTGCTTTACTTAGTACGAGAGTGCTTACTTAGTAGAGAAGTATTGAGAACAAGTGCTAGGCTTATGATATAGTGAGTAGTCTGATTACACTAAGAGTAGAGCTTCCTTAAGGGAAAATTTGAAGAGCAGACCTGGCGGAGCCAGAAGTTGTTTAACCGGCGCTGCGCTATGCGCACAACCGTGCAAACGCGGATTTTAAACTGTGAACTACAAAAGAGCTAGAAATGGTCCAAAACAACCAATTACTACAGCTTCTTCTGCTGAGGTCACTTCCTACAGGGACAGGTAGGCTGCTCAAGGCTCCCCACTCCCACTGGTGAGCAAAGAAACTTCCTTCTATCCAAGTAACGTAATGGACAACACAGGAACTACACCACAGCCCAGAATACAGCAATGCCTGTAAACTGGTCTAAACTAGTCGAGGAGAGGCGGGAAAACAAGGATTTTTTTTTTGTTTTTTTGATAGAAACACACAGAGGCTGATGATGTTGGTGGGGGGGTGTAAAGAGATCCAGGCATGGAAAGGGGAGATTTTATTCCTGATACTTTGAATGTTGATGAATAGAATGGATAGGTTATTAGTGTATGTAGATGTGGGAGTCTGAGAAGGAGAATAATAGGTAAAAGACTGGGGATGTGAGGTAAGAGAAGAGTTAAGAAAAGGCCCAGGGTTAGGATGTATGTCACCAGAGAGTAGTAAATGGGAGATGAGTAGTCTGAGGTAAGTAGGTAGATTATGTTGGTGGAAATGTTTTGTTTTCATTTTGAGAGGGAGTGTAGGTACGAAGAATGTTAATTTTGCACAGAGTAGAGTGAGAGTGAAGAAACAGAGATGGGGCTGTAGGGAAGGTGTGTGCGCTGGGGGAGTGAATTGTGGGTGGGTAGATTTAGGTGAATAAATTATTGGTGGAAGGGGTATACAGATAAGAGGTAGCAGTGTAATTAGGGGAAAGGGTAGATGTGGAGAAGATAATAAGAATTAAGCTATAGAATATATATATAGCTTTGAGACAAATGTTGTGTGGCAAAGGCTGTGGGTATGAGTATGTTTAGGTAAGTAATTAAGACTGATGATGGGGATATGAAGGGCAGTGTGTAAATAGGATAAGCTGTTTGGATATAAGTGGAAAAGTGTTAATTGGATGTTGTAGGAGGTAGATTGGATGAGAAGGGGGTGTGGTCAGTGTGTACAGAGTATAAGTGAAATGAAAGTGGGGGTGGGTGGGAATGGGGGTAGGGTAGCGGTTGGATCAGGTTTCAGAACACCAGAAAATCAGGAAAAACAATCAGCAAAGACAGTGTGTGTTTTAACTGTTTGCAGAGAAAAATAAAATAGCTTTAAGGAGTCAGGAAACAGTAGAAGTTATGTGTGTGTGTGTGTGTGTGTGTGTGTGTGTGTGTGTGTGTGTGTGTGTGTGTGTGTGTTTGTGTGTAAGTCTGTGTCTGTGGGGTCCAGTATGCAGGAAAAGAAAAACATTACTTAAAACAATAGAAATTGGATTAAAGAGGAACTATAGAGGAAAATGTTCTTAAAACACTAGAGTTGGATTAGAGAGGGGGGAAAGTACAGATGTTGCCTACAGAGTTACAGAACAAGAGGGTATAGTGTAGCAAGCAGGAAGAGCAGACAGTGATTAAAAGTGTAGGTATGTAAGCATTAAAATAAATCTTTTCACCAGAGTGAAAAGTGTTGGGGGGAGACAACAAAAGTGACTGTGAGTGGAGAGGGAAAAGTTCGGTGTAATAGTAGGGGGAAAGAAAAATAAAATGAGGAGTAGAATGGTGGAGAAAAAACAAAACAAATATAACAAGGAGTCTGGTGGAGGAGGGAAGGAGGACAGTGGATGGTAATATGTCAGGAGGAAGGGGGCACAGATTGAGTGGAATATCACTGTACGACTGTTAAGCATAAACTTGTATCTATAGAGAGCTAAGGCTCTGAAGACTTAGGAACAGATGGAAACTTTTTCACCATTACCCTTAATGGTGCCTTCTGAAATGACTGTAACTGTGGTTCCGACACTGGCACTGACTGTGCCATCAACACTGTTTTCGACATCCATTCAAATTATAACTTCACCTGAAATGGCTGTGGCTACGGTTCTGACACCGGCACCAACTGTTACTGCTTCCATGTTGGTGCCTATACCTCCTACAGCCCCGCAAATGGTGCTAAAGATGGATATTTCTATTCAGCCCAGGACCACATATTCCCCCTACATTGACCCCTCCTTGGTCAGCTCCCTAGTCCCTTTCTAGAATGTCCCAAATTTCCTTCTGTATTGTCTGTGTGCTCCACCAGAAGTCTGTCAGAAGTGGATATAGTAAGGTTGGTAGATTATTTCCTGACAGCCAGGGGTCTTCCCCCATCTTCTCAGTTCCTCCCCTTCTGGTGCAGGGGGCTTCTCTCCTGCGACTGTCTTATTCTGCTCCTCTGACCTCTTCATGGGTTCTAGAGCACTCAATTCCAACTTCACAGATTCCAATAACCTCTGCTCCGACAACCTTTTTGTCTTTGACGCCGGGTACGGCTCTGACGCCTTCAGTGTCTTTGCACTGACGGGTCCCCAGGACCGTGGCTTTGCCGTCGAGCCCAAGGGTTCGAGTTGACTCCAGTTTTTTCTATGGAGCCGGCCCTGCCTCTTTGGGCTGCGTAGACAGAAGACCTGTCCTTGGATGTTATTCATGTTTCACTGTTGCAGTCATCACATTTGGGTTATCTGCTTGCAGTGGTCCTCAGTCAGCCTGATTATCAAAGTCGTGGGTCCTGCGTCAGTTGCTGTCTTATCTTCCATGATGTCAAGTCATCAGGGGTATAAAGCATGCAGCCAACGACATTACATCAGTCTTTCTTGCCGTGTGGTGCCCGAAGCAGAAGCAGTTCACAAGTGCCGGTCGGCCGAATCCTGAAATTTTCTTTTTCGAGTTTCAGAAAAGAAGTCTTCAACTACGGCTAAGTACCCCATTGGGGAATCTTTTTCTTGCTCTAAACCAATGTCAGTAAAAGTCAATAATTGTATTTCTTGTGGAAAGCAAATACCTCATAAAGATTTCCATTTGTACTGTATTCATTGCCAAGGCCCTGACCACAACGTACCTTGCTGTCGGTTTTGTGCCTTATTTAAACAACGAACTATTCATTGTTGGTACATTTTCACTTCAAAATATTTTGGTACTCAGTTCAGTTGCCCAGATACGGCTTCGGTAAGCCACCCGACTACCGACATTCCGAAAAAATGCAAAGATAAAGACAAAGACAGACCGCCTAGGTCCAAAGCTGCCGACGACGCTTCTCCTAAGCTAGTCGCCAGTTTGCCGGTACTCAGTGAGGTGCTTTCGCAACTCCTGATACCTGCAACTTCAGATTTGCAGGCCTCTACTGAGACCAATACTGAGTCCGGTATGCCGCGAGATGCTTCAACTGTGGAACCTGTGGATGTCTCTACCTTGGATGGGTCTGGAGCCGCTGTGCAGGCACCATCTTCTGAGGGTGTATTCAGGCCTACTGACTTGCATAGTAAACAGACGCCTTCTACTTCTTCTTCAAGGCCTAAAACTCGAGCCATGCCTAGAAAACTGGCGCCCAGACCACATGGTCAGGCCTCTATGCCTAAAAACAAATGATAAGAATGGCTGAAGACCTTATTACTTTAATCAGGGGAAGACAGCCTTCCCCCTCTAAGAGACCTAGGACTGAACTTGCTTATGATTCTTCTGATCAGGATTCTGGAATTTCTGTTTCCTCTGATGACCAGAATTTACCCTTATCTAGCTTTGAGAATTCTGATGCAGAGGACTCTGTTCCATCTGCTTCTCCTCCAGAGGATCTCTCTTTTGATGAAACCTTGCATACTCTTAGGGAGCATTTTCACTGGGAAAGCCAGGGTTACTCTGATTCTAAAAAGAGGCTTAGAGCTTTATTACTCCTGCCTCAACACAGGCTTTTAGCTATCCCCCTGTACTGGACATTGTTGATGATGCCTTTTCGGAATCTAGCTTGGCCCCAGACTCCTTACCTCCTGCTCCCAGAAAACCAGATAGATATTACAGGGTTCCTGACTCTCACAAGTTCCTCTTTAAAAATCCTACTGCAGATCCTGAGACCATTTCACAGGGACCCAGGGGCATTAAGGCTACTACTGCCAAAAATCCTACCCCCTCTGATAGAGATTCCAGGGCACTGGATAGATGGGGTAAGAAGGTATACACTTCTGCAACCTTGGCCATTAGGGCCTTAAACTGCCAGTTTCATATGTTAAAGTATCAGCAGCATATTATTGGATTGCTCGAGCAGAAAATTATGTTGATTCCTGACTGTGCTGAAAATAAGGATTTACAGGATTTAATGCATTTTGCCGAACAAGTTGGAAAACATACTTTGCAGTGTGGTTTTGATTCACTAGAGGCATCTTGCAGCGCTGCTGTCACTGGGTCTGTACTTAGAAGGCATGCTTGGCTTAAGGAGCAGTCTTTGCCCAGATCATGTTAAAGCTAAATTGCTGGATGCTCCCTTAAACCAGGACCGCCTGTTTGGCAACAAAGCAGAAGTAGTACTCAAAAAGTTGGAGGAAAAAGCTAAAGCTATGCAAACAGTTAAAGATTTCCTTCAAGTACAGCCTCCAAGATTTAGTAGGCATTGGCCCTCTAAGAATTGGTCCTTTCCTGCCTCTTCCAGGCCTTCTCAGTCCAAATGCAGTACCAGCAGAACACCCAGGCTTCAGTCCCAAGGTATGCACAGGACTAAGCAGTGGGGGGCTCCCACTTCCAAAGCAGGGACTAGCAAGACTCCTCCCTATGGTAAACTGTCTCAATGACTTAATTTAAAAACTTCCAAGCCCTTCTCAACTGACTGCTCCTTTAGGGGGAAGATTGCTCTGCAGGCAAAAAAGTGGGAACTCATTACCCAGGACAAATGGGTTTAAAATATATTTTCCCAAGGATACAGATTCCACTTCCATACTTTACCAACTCCAAATGGTTGGCCAGATCTACCCCTTAATCAGTGGGCAGAGGCTCAAAAGCAAGTTATCTCTCTCAAGTATAAAGGCTATTCAAGCTGTCCCAGAAGAAGAAAGGGGACAAGGTTTCTACTCAATACTTTTCCTGGTGCCCAGAAAAGACAACAACTGGCGTCCTATCCTGGATCTCTCTATCCTAAAGACTTTTTTGGTGATCCCAAAATTCAAGATTCTAACTGTTCACCAGTTGCTTCCTGTGCTAGGCAAGGATGCCTGGTTGGCAACACTGGATTTAAAGGAAGCCTTACCTGCACATCCCAATCAGGGAATCTTGCAGAAGATACCTACGCTTCAAAGCAGGCTACATGCACTGTCAGTTCTCTGCACTGCCCTTTGGCTTATCTACTGTGCCCAGGGTATTCACAAAGTGCCTAGCTCCAGTCATTGCATTTTGCAGGCAATGAAATATTTAAGTATACCCATACCTGGACGATTGTCTAATTCAGGTAGAAAGCCAGGACATACTTTTGAATCATCTGGGTTTGTACAAAAGGTGCTAACTTCTGTGGGGTACACCATAAACTAAAAGAAATCACATCTTTACCCTGCCAGCAAATTGTATTCCTGGGAGCAAGCTTGAACACAACTTCCCAGATGGCTTTCCTCACACCAGAGAAATAAGTTCATTTGACAGCTTACTTCAGACTAATGGCCACAAAGACCCTGCTGTCTGCAAGACAAATACTTCAAGCCTTGGGGTTCATGATCTCCTGCATTCTACTAATTCCATATGCAAGACTGCATATGAGGAATCTACAGTGGTATCTAAAAAGCCAATGGTGTCAACATTCTCAGGATCTAGAAGCAGTGATTCTTATCATACCTTGTCTACAGTTAGAGTTCCTTTGGTGGGCAGAGGCCTGCCACCAAAACAAGGGACTGTCATTCACTCTACCCCCTGCCACCCAATCCCTAACAACAGATGCATCAGACTATGCATGGGGGGCTCACTTGGCAGGGAAATGCATTCAGGACACAAGGAACCCAAGTCAAATGCACCTGCATATCAATCAAAAATAAATGTTAGATGTACAAAATGCTGTGACAGCCTTCAAGGACCACATTCTTCCAGGACAGTTAATGGTAAAGATGGACAACACCACTGTTATGTGGTAAATAAACAAGCATGGGGGAACCCACTCATACCTTCTCTGCAGACTAGCAATGGCTCTGTGGAATACAGCCTTGAGCTATCAAGTGCACCTACAGGCTCAGTTCCTGCCAGGAAAGCTAAATACACTGGCAGATGAACTAAGCAGAAATCTCATGGACCCACACAAGTAGAAACTGGAACAAACGACATTCAACATGTTGATAAACAAATGGGGGAGCCCAGATATAGACCTGTTTGCCTCCCCCCAGAACTACCAATTGGGCAAATTCTGCACAAGGACTCCCCACAAACAGGCTTGGAAAGTGGATGCCCTGTCCTTCACCAGGAAAAATCAGTTTATGCCTTTCCTCCTCTGCCTCTCCTCTATTACTAAAGATCAAACAGGAAAAACCAAGGAAGATACTGATTGCACCAGACTGGCCACGCCAACACTGGTACCCCCTCTTGTGCAGTGTGTCACTGCTGGCTCCATGGCACCTGCCCCAAACCCCTACCCTGCTATCCCCAGCAGGAGGAACAGATTACGCACCCTCAGCTTCAAACCCTGAACCTGGCAGCCTGGCTAATTACTTGAACTGTCCATTACCATCCCTCAGTAAACAAGCGTTGGATGTCATTCTGGAGGCAAGGAGGCCTAGTACTATAAAATCTTATGCTGAAAAATGGAAAAGATTCTGTTCCTGGAACCAAGCTCAGGGGATGGGCACAGCAGCGCCCAGTTTACCTCAGATTCTTCAATACTTAACTGAGATGCTTCACAAGGGCCTTTCCTTTTCCTCCAGCAAAATTCATGCCTCAGCTAATTCAGCTCATTACAACACAGAACCACCCCTCTTCTCTCATCGACTGCTGAAGCAGTTCCTCAGAGGGGCCAAAAACTTAAGACCACCCAGGAGAGCCCCA
Source organism: Protopterus annectens (assembly GCF_019279795.1). Taxonomy (NCBI): domain Eukaryota; kingdom Metazoa; phylum Chordata; order Ceratodontiformes; family Protopteridae; genus Protopterus; species Protopterus annectens. The sequence continues at coordinate 914,933,297 of NC_056745.1, read as the reverse complement.
GCTCCAGCCTGGGACCTTAACTTTGTATTGGAAAACCTCACTCTGTCTCCTTTTGAGCCAGCTGCAAGTGCAGAGTTGAAATTAGCAGCCTTCATTTTAGCCATCACTTCAGCAAGAAGGGTGTCTGAATTACAGGCCCTTATGGCAGTGGAGCCTTTCATCATCTTTCATGCGGACAGGGTGTCCCTCAAGACCAATCCCTCCTTCATGCCCAAGGTAGTATCCAGTGTGGCTCTTAATCATTCCATTAATTTGCCAACCTTATTTTCTAATCCACAGAACAAAGGGGAACATATACTGCACTCCTTAGTCGTGCACAGACAACTTAGATTTTACTTGGACAGGACTAAACCACTCGCAAAATCTGAACAGCTGCTGGTGGCATTTGCTGCAGGGGCAGAGGGGAAGGCCATTTCAAAGCAAACCATTTCTAAATGGATAGGCCATTGCATTAATTTCTGCTATAAGCACCATGGAAAACCTATCCCACAGGGGATTAGACTACATTTTACCAGGGCTGCATCTACCTCTACAGCCTTTCTCAGAGGTGTCCCTACCAGGGACATCATAGAAGCTGCTACCTGGAGTTCTGTACATACTTTCACCAAGCATTACCATTTGCCAATTTTCTCTAAATCCAGAGCTGGTTTTGCCACTGCAGTCTTGCAGGGCCTAATAGCTGGTCCTAATGCTATCTAAATTCCTTCTCCCATCCTTAGCTTTGGGAATCTACCCAAATGTGATGACTGCAACAGTGAAACTCGAAGAACATAGTACAGTTGTGTACACTTACCATAAATGTAGATGTTCGAGTGTATTCACTGTTGCAATCCTGGTTACCCTCCCTCCAGCCCCCTGACTTCTTTTGGTTATACCTCTATTCCGTTTTACTATGCTTAAAAGCTTTTTGGTGTATTTGCTTTTTTGTTGGAGGTATAACTTTGTGTATATGTGTGTGTGTGTGTATATATATATATGTATATATATATATATATATATATATATGTATGTATGTTTAATTGCTTTCCATTAGGGGGGACACTTGACATCTGGGGCAAGAAAAACTGATGTAATGGCTTCGGTTGCATGCTTTATACTCCTGATGACCTGACTTCATGGAAGATGAGACAGCAACCGACGCAGGACCCAAGACTTTGGTAATCAGGCCAGCTGAGGGCTACTGCAAGCAGATAACCCAAATGTGATGACTGCAACAGTGAATACACTCGAACATCTACATTTATGGTGAGTGTACACAACTGTACTTTCTGTTTTTTCAGGTGGGTCTGTCGGGGCAGGGTTTGACCCTGGTTCCAAGTTTCTCTCTGTTCTGGGTGCCCGTCCCTCTTCAGGGGGTCCTGCCTTCCAAGCCATGGAAACAGCCTTGGCCACTGCCTTGTCTCAGGTGGCTCCTATGTTACTGGAGTCTCATCCTTTGACCCCAGTTTTATTGACTCTACCACCAACCTCTACCCCTGAACAGCAAGCCCCAAGGCAGCAAGACTTACCTGCTAAAGGTCTACCCTCTTCCAAGTCCTCTTCAGATGCTCCCACTGAAGAGCCACCTCAGAAGAGATCATGTAAGAGGTAACACCTTGACTTTCCCGAAGAATCTGCCATGGAGGACACCGAATTCGATGAGGGGAAGGGTTCCCCACGGTCACCCCGGAGGACATCTGCTTCGGAGACATTCTTGACATCCTAAAATAGAGGGGGTGATTGGAAGCCCAAAGACCCTTCCTCTGAGGGGTTTGTGTACTTGCATACTTGTGGAGCGCACCCGTCTACCTCCTGGGTGACCCTGCCAGCTGATGACCTTATTAAGTTGATCACTCAGCAAGCGTGGAAGGCTTCTGACGCTGTAGAACCTGTCCCCCTGATACATACTTTCTGCTCCTGAGAACCAGCTACATTGGGAAAAGGGCTTTGTACTTGATGCCATGGTAGTAGTGACTGCCACCAATAATGAACTAGCAGAGGAAAGTTCTACTGTATATTCCTCTAACCGAGAGTCCAGGGTGATGGACAGGTTTGGGAAGTTGGTCTATGCATCATTGACCTTCTCCATCAGGTCCTTGAACTTTTTGATGCACTTTACTAGACTTTAAAGGGATCTGGTGAAGAACCTGTCAGATACCTGGGTGAGAGCAGTTGCTGAGGGAGTCCAAGAAAAGCTGACCTCCCAGTTAGCTACCCTGGAGTTTATAACTCGTCCATGAGGCTCATTGCACATGCAGCCAAAGGGGCGACCAAGTCAGCAGGTTCATTTGTTGCTGTTCGACGATATGCTTGAATGCGCATGTGTGAGTTTGCAGAACCATTCAAGTCCCATCATCAATGCTCCCTTTGACGGATCCTCATTGTTTGGGCCCAAGATTAAAGAAACTCTGTCTAGGTGTGAGAAGGATGGACAGACTCCGTCTGCTGTGGGATGTATAATTTTCCACTCCTCAGTGATCCTACACAAGGAATCAAAGGAGTGGCAAAATGTAATTGCAGGTTCATCCTATTCTTCATTCAAGCAAAATACCTCCTCTGTAGGTTCTGCAGACATTAGGCTACATGGTAGCAGCAATTACAATAGTCCCACTGGCAAGTTTCACATGAGACTTCAATGGCTGCTTGCGAACCAATGGTCTCTTCTCACCCACCCAGTGGATCACCTAGTCTTCATATCAAGCTGTTGCAAAAGCAACTTATCCTGGTGAATGCAAACCGAAGAGATTCTTCTAGGCCATCCCTTTGTCCCTCCTCAGCCCAAGGCCATAGTGACCACAGAGGCATCCCAGATGGGGTGGAGGGACATTATCTTGGGAAGGCAGTCCAAGGCCACTTGGTCCCCCTCCGAGGCCAATCTCCATATCAGTGTTCTAGAGCTGAGATCAGTGCATCTAGCATTGCAAGCATTTCATTCTGCCTTACCTCAAGGAATGACAGCTATTCAATCAGAGAACATGTCCGTAGTCTGTTACATCTGCAAATAAGGGGGAACCAAGTCCTACCCGGTGTGTGGAGAAGCCATTTGAGTGTGGCAATGGGCCATAACTTCCACTGGCTTTCTGATAGCAGAGCACATCTCAGGGAGTTCAAATGTGATTGTGAACAAACTGAGCAGATGCATCCTTATGCCTTATAAGTGGCCTCTAAACTCAGTAGTGAAGATGATCTTTCTCCACTGGGCCAGCCTTGCTGCTACTTGTTTTCTTCACCCATAAACAACAAGTGCTGAAGCTACTTTGCCGTAATTCTCCCTCAGGGAAGAGTCCCCCAGAGTCACTGTTCTCCTTGATTGCCCCCCATATCTTTTTTATACCTTTCCCCCATTCCCTCTGATATCCTTTTCCTCAAGAAAGCAGCTTGGTTGAGAAGCAAGGTAATCCTCATTGCATCTTACTGGCCTCGACAAATATGGTTTCCCTTTCTTTGGTCTCATCTACTTCGACCGTTGATTCTGGACCTTCTGTCCTGTCCTCAGGGTGTAGTGCATCCCAGTCTACAGACTCTCAGCCTGACTGCTTGGTTTTTCCAATTCCGATAGTCGCCATGCTTTTTGATATTCCATCCCCTGTACGACACATTCTGTTGGCATCCCATAAGCCATCCACCAGGAATCTCTATCATAGTAAATGGAAGAGATTTTCTCTCTGGGCCTGTAATAATGGTCTGGACCCCTTTTCAGTGTCAGTAGAAAAAGTTCAAATTTCTGGCAACCATTTTTGGTAAGGGAGCTTCTGCTTCCACTATTAAGGTTATTTCAGCAGCTGTTTTAACGGTTTTGGTAATCAGCCCTTAATATCTCACAGACTTTGTAAGGTTTTTCTTAAGGGCACCATTTGTTTGAAGCCCCCATTCAAGGAACCTCTACCACCATGGGACTTATCTGTTGTTTTGCAGTCTCTTACATTTCCTCCATTTAAGCATGCAGCTACCTGTGACTTAGTTTCTTTCTTGGAAAACTTTACTTCTTGTTGCTATCACCTTTGCAAGACAAGTTTTTGAACTACAGGCTCTGTGTTCTAAACCCCCGTATCTAGTTTTCCATAAAGACAGTGTGTCACTTAGACCAAACCCGTCCTTTCTTCCTGAAGTGATTTCAGAGACCATCATCAATCAATCTATAGATTTGCCTGTATTCTTCCCAAGTTTTAAAATGAAGTTGAGCACTGCTTGCACCTCCTGGACGTGCGCAGACAGTTTTTTTACTTGGATAGAACCAAGCAATTTATATAATCAGAACAATTATTTTTGTCTTTTATAAACCGGTTTCTAAAGTTACCCTTTGAAGATGGCTAAAGGTTTGCATTTCTTTTATTTATACGAAAAATAATTTGACTCCCTATGCCAGTGAAGGCACGTTCTACCAGGGATATGGTGATTTCAGCTGTTTTTCATTCTAAAGCTTCCGTGGCAGAAATTTGTGCAGCTGCGACATGGGCTTCTCCGCATACCTTTATTACTTATTTCAAATTGGGTATGGTCTCCAGGGGAAGAGCCTCCTTTGTTTCCATGGTTCTCAGGAATGTTCTTCCATAGGGCCTCCCAGGATCTAAGTTTGCTGAGGACTGTCCCACAAGTCAAGAATAGATGAAGATTGATATCAGATAAAGAAGTTATGACTTATCATAACGTTCCATCTGTGTTGCCGATCTTTATTCTTGCGTCCTACCTCACCTGCCCTCTCCTATAGATTTCTGGTAGAGTGACATGTGTTCTTGGGTTTCCTTGTTAGGGATACACCTTGGACATGGCTTTTGGCTTCAGTTAGGGTATATTTTCTGTAAGCTTGCAAACTCAATCTGAAATGTAGAGAGGGACATTGTGGGTAGACCAGTAGCTCCATAGATTTGTTTGGCTGATGCGAGCTAGATAATGGCCATATTGGTTCTGAGGATCAGAACCATACCCCCACAAGTCAAGAATAGATGAAGCTTGACAACACAAATGGAATGTTAAGGTAAGTTATAACTTCTCTGATCTTAACAGGCTTCACTGTTGTCCCTCATTAGTTAAAGGAGATTACTTTTGCCTTTCTGGGGCCACCACCCCATACTGTGTTTTAGACCTCTCTTGTTTATTTCTGGTGCACAGTGATGCTACTTCCTCCATCAGAAGCTTTTGCTTTTATTCTAAGGTCTACAATCTCTCTATGACCTTCCTGAAGTTTAAGAAGCAGTCTAGCATTAGAGTCAGTCTCTCAGGGTTTGTTTTCAGGCTCACTAGAGCCTAGGAGATGTACGAAAAGGTAGTAGAGGTAGAACATTTGGTATCTCCCATGGAATGTGGTTAAGTCTCCATGAAGAAGAGTGCATTTCATCAGTCTTCTCTCAAAGAACAATATTTGCAGAAATTCTATATCTTATGCAAGAAAAAGGGTGTTGGGAACTGTGAGGCGGTTCTTCAGTTTAGCGGTGGTTACATTAGTTATGTGGGATGGGGAAATATGCTTATGGATGGCTTTGCTGTAATTCACCCTTTTTAAGGATCTCACCAACAGGTTGTCATGGAGCACAGACGTAGAAGATGTACTTTCTTCAGAGGTTGCAGCAAGAAACATGGTGCTGTAGTCCAGAATTCCCTCTACTAATGCCTCTTTCTAGAAATCATTTCTGTTTTTGGGTACTTTGATTACAAAAATTGTGGAAATTTTCTGTCTGTAAATGTTTTTATTGTTCATGCATTTTCCATTTGTTCCTTTAGCTAACCTTTCTGTTAAAATAACTGTTAATAGTTAAACATATTGATTACAGTTTCTTTTGTACTGAGTACTGTTACAGGAGTTAATTCTTGCCTCCTTCTCATGCTGCTGTCTTTTTCACTGCATGCTACATTCTTTCAGGGTGTGTTGCTTGTATAGTTATTCTGCATTTTAAAAAACAGAAAAACTAGTAGTCTTAAAACTTCTTTGATTAGCTCAGTCACAATAATTTCAAAAAAATCACAAAGCCCAGATAGTGTCCCAAAGTAACAAGCCTTTATTAGTCACAGACAGGCGAGCCTATGCTTGTTCATTTTGTTGTTATTTCTCATTTTAATACTGTGATGTTGACAGCAAGTCACAGGAAGGCTGTCACAGTCTAGACCTCTGTAAGTACATCACCTGGACAAGGAGTCCTCTTTCTTTTCCCTGAGGGCCCTAATTTACTTTGGTCATGTAATGGACTTTTCCATGGGAGTCTGACAAAATGCTTCAAGTTATTGACAGATTGCCATATGGACCTGTTAAAGGTTGACTTCCCAATTCATATCAGTTCAGTGTCTGTGCTCACAGGCTGCAGCCTGAACAAGCAGTTCATACTTTTCAGTGTAGAATGTCTGTTGTTCTACAGTCTTTGCAGCAAAGGCTTCTTATTGTCTGAGAGTACTGTGATTATACCCATGATTCTTCATTAGATTTTATATGGGCATTTTCCAGTGAACCCTTTGTGTTGTTGGTCTCAAAATGATGGAGCCAACCTATCTGTTGATTTCAGACCTGCAAATGCCATCAACTGTGGTGGACTGTTGCAAACAGTCTCTCCTTATGTAGTCCCTTTCAACTTCCCCATTCCATGTCGACATTGACCACAGATGTGTTAGCCCTAGAGGGAATTACATCAGGCAAGTTGTTCATGGAGTCTGGAAGCCATTAGAATTCTGTTTGCAAACCAGTGTATTGAAGATGAGAATAGTTCTTTTGAGTCTCCTTGTGCTCCTGGACTCTTTCCCAGTATTAATACTGACCACATAGATAACATAATGACATTTGCATAATACATCAGTAAACATTATAGAACTTGCTTCTGCCACTGTGTATTAGAAGCCGCACAATTGTTTGAATGGACCGTGCCCACGACTGATCGTTTTGGCTGTAGTATATATTGTCATGGAGTTCAGTTTTTTTGTGTATACTTCTGCTCCGGGTTTTTTTTCTGATTGGAAAATTGTATATGCCTGAACAGCATAAGGCTTATACTGTTTATAAGCTGATTTAGTTTCTGGGAATTTGTAACCCTTTAATTGGGTTTTATGACCATTTGTGAATGGTTAACCAAGTTTCTTTACTAAAATTGTTTATGTAGCTTGTTTTATTACCTCATTCTTCCAGAACCATAAGTTAATTACTGTTGTTGTTTCTGTTGATTAAAAACTTCATTTAGAAGTTTTGAAGGAAAACTTGCTGATTTTACATTTTTTCTGCGGTGTTATCGGTGGTGACTGAGCAGAATTACCACATTTTAAATTTTTTTTTTCATTTAAATCATGACTTTGGTTTGATTTTTTATGTTGGACATTTCTGAAAAGATGTTTTCATAAGTTTATGCTTCATTTCTTGTCTCTAACTGGTTTATGCTATTTTTTATCATTTGGGGTTGGAACTGTCCTTTTTTCACAAAAAATGGTGAACTTCTGAGTATGTTTTTATGTTTTGAACTGTTACTTAAATTACCATGTTTTTATTCAGTGCAGTGTTTGGAATACTGTTGTTGCAGAAATAGACTTCAGATTGCTATTTAGCGGGAAAATAATGGACCCCCCATGCTGGCTGACCATGCAGTCATTATTTGGTACTACTCCGGCTAGTTTTTTTGTCTCCTTACTTGATGGACACCTCTACGGCCCTCACCATCAACCCCTTGAGCACACACTTAAAAAAATATAAAAGTAAATAAAAAAAATATGCCTCAGACTATGGCTTGTGACAATGCAGTAGCCTTGGCCAGGATATCAGAGCACTTACCTTTTGCCTATAGGTCCACCGATGTGGTAGAAGTACCACAGCTGTAGGTGTCACAAGGGTCAGATATGTCCTCTGGAGCTGTACCATTGCTTGGTTCAGGTATGGGAGAACCAAATTCTTTAGGTGCAGAGGAAGTCTGGGCACAGAATCTGTTGCCTTTGCTGATAGTCGTCCTCTGGGGATTCTCCCACTTGTGTAGTGCTTGTAAAAAAGAGAGAGAGACAGAAGTCCCATCATGTTGCAGGGCAACAGTTTCTGACTGTGTTTTCACCTGAGCTGCTGGCTATGGCTAAATCCCATTATTCAGGCCACCGATTATGGGGTGCAAACCTGGGTTATGAGTTATGCAGGTGCTCCCACCCCCATTCAACATCTCAGGGGTCCTGAATTTAAAGGGGACCCAAAATCTAATGTTTCAGAAGTCAGAGTCTGGCCGGTCAGTTTCTTCTGAGGCTGAACAGGTTGAGAAACTCAAACAGATGTATTCTTTTCCCTAAATGCTGGCTTGATTTAGGGATGTATTCATTTGGGAGCAATCATCAACTGTCTCCGAAATCAGCAGGGTGTATGATCTTTTGGAGGCCTCGGCCTTGGATGTTGCGACCTTCCCTCTGTTGATCCCATTGGAGGATGTTTTTTAAGAAAGATTGCAGTTCTCCTCTGCTGAAGGAGTCTCTGCCTAAAAAAAGTGCTTAAGAAATTCAAGGTGTGCTCAGCTATGCCTGACCTCCTAGCCCCCTTATTTGTAAACCCTGCCTCTGTGTCCCCTGTGACCATGTCTTTTTCAAACCCAATCCCTCAACATAGACTAGGCATGTGGCTAGAATCTTAGAGAAAGAAGATGGACCAGTCCAGCACAGTAACTTTTAAAGTGTTTAACTACTGTGTTTCATATGGAAGTTTTTGTTGAGGTGTGTATATAGTTTAGATGAGTTTGCTGCATCGTTACCTGATGAGCAAATAGACTGTGTGAAAGACAGTGTTTCCAATTTTTTCCAAGTGTGTTAACATGCTTTGAAGAGTGCCTTAGAAGGGGTTGATACCATTTCTAGAAATGCAGTGACATCGATTGTGATAAGGAGGGTATGCTTGATTACTCAGCCAAAGCTTTTTTGAGTTAGAAAATGAGGTTATGAATTTTCCCATTGTTTCTGATTGTTTGGTTATCAAATCCTAAAACACTGGGGTGGCAGAGGTAAACTGATGGAAGGGATGTCAAAAATATTCTATTTTCCCCAAGTTTCTCCCAGAAAAAACAGGATAATTTTCAGCAGCCCAACAAACAGAATTCCCAGCCAAACGAAAAACAAGGCACGAAAAGGAAATGGCAGGATGAGAACTCTGCTAAAATCAACAAGAGGGCTTCCTTTCCCAGAAGGGATAACCTAGCTTCCAACGTATGACTATGACAAGGTTAGGCTGCCATTATTCCCAAGTTCCCCTCTCGGTGCCCTGTTTTAAAAGTTAGCCCTCAACAAGGTATCCTTGGCTGTCAGTGGTTTCTGACAAATGGGTGGTCAACATTGTTGGCAGAGGTTACAGGTGGCAGTGGAAGGAACATCCACCTCCATTCAGGAGGGTGAGGTGTTCCTCCTCACTTGCTAGACCAGACTCTGTTGTTCCCTCCTATACTCTGGCAAATGTTGGACATGAGTCATAGAGCCAGTCCTTCCTTTGGAGAGGATAAAAGGTTTTTACTTTAGAACTTTCTTCAGCTCCAAAAAAAGAGCGGTCAATGAGACCAGTGTTTGGTGTGTCCTTTCTGAAAACTTTTGTTTTATTTATTGATTTATTCATTAATTTATTTAATACTTGCTTACTGGAAAGTCTGACTTGGAATGAAGCCAATTTTCAGCAGTGGCCCGGGGAGAAATGCTCCATATGCATGTCTTTGTAACGTGGATAGAAACCGGAGTACCCGGAGAAAACCCACACGAATGCAGGGAGGACATGCAGACTCTGCACAGAAGGCACCTCAGCTGAGAATCGAACCAGAGAACCTCTTGCTGTTAGTCAATAATGCTACCGGTGCACCACTGTGCCATCCACTTGTTAAAGTCCCCAAGTACAAGATGTTCACTTTGCAGGCAGTGCTTCCTCTTCTGCTGGACCACTGTTTCATGGTTATCCTAGATATGATGTGTCATCATATTCCCTTTGCACATTTCCTCAGGAAATAGCTCAAATTTATTGAGTGTGGATCGCCCTCTCAGTTCTCTGCATTATCCTTTGGACTATCCACTGCACCATGAATATTTACCAAGTGCCTTGCTCTGTTAATAGCTCGCTGCCACACTTATGGCATTCACATTTTTTCCTTACCTGGATGACTTACTGATCTGTGCAGTCTGTATCTAGATGTTTAGAATTGCTGGAGAAGATCTCGACCTTACTGTCCTAGCAAGGGTTCCAGCTGAACCTGCAGAAAGACATCATTCTGAGGTGCTTAATCAGCACTGACAAAAGAATGGCCTTTCTTCCCAAAGTAAAGGCCCGCTACCAGACAGTGTTTCATGAATTCTTCAGAAGGAACATGGCTTCAGCAAGGGAATTCCTAAAAATTCTAGAACTGATGGCATTTGTGATTCTCATGATACCACTGGCCCATCTCCACATGAGGAAAATTCAGTGGTATTTACAAAGTTGTTGGGTTCAGTTCCTACATTCCATGGAATTGTGGTTAACAGTGCTGGCCTTAATCATATGAGTGTTAGAACAGTGTAGAGCACGGTTGAGTATCAGTCCAAGACTTGCTTTCTCCCCACCTGTTCCAGTGCAGTCTGTCCAGACAGCTTCATCCAACTTTGCTGTGTCAGTTAGAGAGCAAGTGCACCCCACTTATAGGCCCACTTATGCATGGAAGCAGGAAGCACATCAGTATAAAAGAAATGTTGGCAGTGATCCAAGCCTTGAAAGTTCTGACCACCTGTGGGCTTCAGTTCCTGCACTTGTTTTTACGGACAACACCACAGTGATGTACCTCAGTAAGCAAGGGGGTATGAGTTCATACTGTCTGTGCTGTTGACATTGATGGCCTGGGAGCTGGCTTTACAGCATTATTTGACTCTTCATGTGTCATACAACTCATCAGAGCAAAATGTTGTGGCAGACGGACTAAACAGATCCTGAGCAGACCAGCACAAGTGACCGGTGAAGGCAGTGGTGTTCCAGTATGTAGTTCAAATGTGGAGAATGCCTCAAGTATATCTGTCTGCCTCCATTCAAAACAGAGACAGCAGTAGAAACTCTGTTCCAGATATACTTGCAGTCACACTTGGAGGGCAGATGAGTTCCTGCTCCCTTGGACTGGAGTGTTCCAATATGCATTTTCACCCTTTCCACTAATTCACGAGGTACTTCTGAAGATTCAGAAAGAAATGCCAAAGATCTTTGTGGTGAACCACCATTAGGCCCAGGCAATCTTGGTTCACACTTCTAATGGTATTGGCCAAGGGTAATTACCATATACTTCTTTACAGTCTGAATTTGTTTACAGAGTATCAGGGGCAAATGTGCACTCCAGTTATGGAGCAACTACAGCTGACAGCATGGATGATTCAGTCTTGACTCTGTTTAGGTTTCATGATGATGTGCGTCAGGTGTTAAAGGGGCTCAGAAAATGCTGCTACTAGAAAATCTTATTTTTACAGATGGATGAGGTTTTCTTAGTGGTGTCTTGGGTTAACATCCCTCCTGTGTGAGCTAATTTCAGGATGGCTTATTGTATGTGTCCATTAAGGTACATTTAATGGCCATTTTGCTTGTCTGCCGATGGAGCTCCCTCTTTCTTCTTCTCTTTTGGTAAAACAGTTCATGAAAGGAGTATTGCGTTTGAAACCCCCTCCTTTGTGGCATCTTAACTTTTTCTTGGAAAAATTGACCTTACCACCTTTTGAACCTTCCACTGTGGCTGATCTGAAGCTCTTAAGTGGGAAAACTGTTTTGTTTATTGCTCTGACATCTGCAAGGCAAGTCTGTGCATTGCAAGCTCATATGGTGGGACAATCTTACCTTATTTTACACAAGAATAGGGTTGTGTTATGCACTCACTCCACTTTCATGCAAAAAGTGGTTTCAGAATTTACTATCAAACTCGCTGTTTTCTTCCCAGAACCTCTTAGTAAGGGGGCGGGGATACTTCATGCCTTGGATGTGCACTGGCAGCCTAGGTATTGCGTTGAAAGAATGAAAACCTTCAGGAAGGATGAAAGGGTTATTTCCTACATAGGAGCAAAGAAGAATCAGCCCATCTCTAAGCAAACCATTGCACATTGGTTGTCCTCTCGTATTTCTCTGGTATTGTTTCTTTTTTAAATCCACCGCAATAAGGTGAATCCAGACAAGGTAAAAGTCCATTCCAACAGGGCCTTTTCCTCTTCATTGGCATATTGCAAAGGAATGGATTCTAAAACTATTCTCAAGGCAACAGCTTGGTTCTCTGTCCCTGCCTTTATGAAGCTTTACAAGCTGGATGCCTTTTCTAAATCCAGAGCATGCTTTGCTAGGGTCATTCTGCATGGGCTCCTGGGCCTTTATCCTTCATCTTCCTAGGTAGGGTAAATTGGGAAACTACCCGAATGCCATAAAAGCAATGTCTTGTTTGAGCATAGTACAATTGCGCAAGTCCTACTTATCTGTAACAGTAGATTATAGGATTATAGGAAGTTACTAGGCAAATGGCCCGAGGGCCCTTACAAGCCTAGCCAAAGTTTACTCTTGTTACCATGATCCGCATCTATTGCCCCTCTCCATTAAGGAACACAGGTGGAATGCTGGTTACCCATCCAATCTTCCTGATTGTGTTTGAAGAGGGCCAATGGAGGTGGGAGACAAATTTGTCCCTCCAGCAGGTTTTATTGATGTCCCATGCTAGGTTTATGTCTTTAGAGTGAGTAACACATGTGACATTTGACTTGTGGATATGCAGCATTTTCAATAAAGAGGGGTCAGAGATCAACTTGTATGCAAGGCAGAGATTGCCTCTGAGTTGTCTGTATGAAACAAAATAGAGTGACAATGATTTCAGCCGATTTACATAGGATAGCTGCTGAGGACCTTGAATTTTCTTGGTTAGGAACCTATGTGGCCTCTCCAGTTGCTGCAGGTTCTTTAAAAGTACATGCCAAAAGGAGTGTTGTACTCAATTATTGGCCTAATGAGTGAAGAGTACATGGAGGTGATAACTTTACTTTTTCTCATGGCAATGCCGTTATGAGATGAGCCATATAGAATGCCCTTCTTACCACTCTGGAGACATGGTGATCAAAGCGGGATCTATGTCTGAATCCAGACCAGTAACGAGTGGTGTGCCACAGGGCTCTGTCCTGGGGCCCCTCCTGTTTGGCATATACTTCACAGAAGTACAGGCAAGCACGGAAGGGCTGTGGCTGACTAAGTTTGCGGACGACTGCAAACTAGGTGCTATAATAGAGTCTCCGGCCGACATGGAGATCCTCCAGAAGGGCCTAAATGAGACTGATGCATGGTGTCAAAGCCATGGTCTCAAGCTAAATGCAAAAAAATGCGTAGTAATTCCCTTTGGAAAAAACAGAGTACCCACAAACTACAGCATAGGAGGTAATCCCCTGAAATCTGAAGAAGTAAGGGATCTAGGGACCCAAGTAGATAGTCAGCTTTCCTTTGATAACCATGTTGCCAAAGTGGTTAGAAAATCCTTCTATGTGACCCATCTGATCACGAAAGGGTTCGCATCAAGATCTAAGGATGTAATGGTGCCCCTCTACTCTTCCCTCATCAGAACCATTATTGAGTACAATGCACCAATTGGAATGTACCTGGCTAGACATCTCCAGCAGCTGGAGAGACCACAGAGGTACCTAACCAAGAGGATTACTGGCCTCAAACAGTTGCCCTATGCAGCACAATTGAAAAAGCTAAGACTGTTCTCTGTTGCATACTGCTTTCTCAGAGGTGATCTCTTTCTAACGTACAGAGCCATGTCCAACCCAGAATTGTTGAACATGCTCCATCTTAGCAAAACCAAATCTACTCGAGCTACACGCTCGAGGGATATAAACCTCAACACAACAATGAATAGAACATGCTGGAGGGATAGATTCCCTTTGCAAAGACATCCCTTACTATGGAACAGGGTCCCGATCTACATAAGACAGAGCCCCTCACTATCGCTCTTCAAGAGGAACCGTGATGAGTGGATGGGTAACAGAAAGTTCACACCGGGGATCACACCAATAGCACTACTAGATAGGAGCCAAGGGTACTAGCTGCTAGTACAAGGGTCTAGGGAACTACTAATGGGGCGGTGAATACCGCACAACGTGGCTGGGCTAATATATGCCTTCGGGCAGATAGCCCAGTACCAAGCTATGAACCTATAAAGGCAAGGTTGCTGTCAGCCTGAGTGTTTAGCTCTGTCACTACTGAGTGCATACTTAGGGTATTGCCATTGATGTAATTTGCAGAAACATTGCTCTTGCCGAAAGAGGTGATAATATAATCTGAAGTAGTTTACTTCATTTGGTCTTAAACCTGTGGGCATTCGGATCCGGATCAGATCCTAGACGGCTGCATCACCAGCATCTGATCTGAGGTCCAAGCTCCTCCCCCAACCCATAATGCCCCTCCATCTCCTTACTTCCCTCAGATCTCATTTGCCGCTTTGCAACCAACCATCGTGGTCACTGAACTCCAGGCATTTTTTCTTGTGGGTAGGTGCTTTTCGAATTACTTAGTCCAAGTTAGGTGCCCTCTTTTCCCTTTTTACCTCCCCTAACCTCGTGTATCAGTCAGTCAAAAAATAAGTTAATGTTTTTTGTGTACTGTGTTTCCCTTACGTTGGCCTTCTCCCACTGTTCTAGTTAGTGTGTTTTGTGTGTGTGTGTGTGTGTGTGTGTGTGTGTGTGTGTGTGTGTGTGTGTGTGTGTGTGTGTGTGTGTGTGTTTGGGGCCTTCTTTAGACATGGCTGAGATCCCAAAGCCAGTCTTTAGAAAATGCATGGAGTGTGGCCATAAGGTCTCCCCAGCCGATGGCCACACACTGTGTGTTGTATGCTTAGCAGCAGCCCATTTGGATACAGCCTGCTCTATCTGCTCGGGCTTTAACTCAAGAGCCCTCAAGGACAGGAGGACTAAATTAGTGATGAAAGGGCGTCTGCCTGCCTCAGGGACGGCTGTCCCTACTACTGCTGCTTCTTTGGTAGAGGCTGCTACCATATCCTCCCCTCCCCAGGTCTCTGGGAGTCAAACCCCTGGCTCGAGGCCTTCGGAGGGGGAGAAAAAACACAAGGATCGGCCTAGAAAAGCGGTCCCCTGACTGTTTCGTTGCCATTGGGGCCTCCCTCTAAGTCCAGGACTTCTGGACCCAGTACCCTGTGGCTCCGCTTAACCAGGTTTTCCCCTGAGCTGATGGAGTCTAGGCCATTATCTAGGGCCTCCCCTCACCGGCACTCGCTGACGGTGCTGGTGGCTTCTTCCTCCCGTTCCAACCACAGCTTGAGTTAGTCAGAGATGAACAGGTTGATGCAGAAGTTCATCTGCACCCAGATCCAGATGGGAGTCTTGCCTGCCCCTTCTCCCTCCAGGGCGGGGAGCTCACAGCCTTTTTTCAACCCCATAGCTCCTTCTCTGATTCGACCCTCAGTTTCGGAGTCTGTGGATATGAGAGATGTTCTACGTGTTTCACTGTTGCAGTCATTACATTTGGGTAATCTGCTGGCAGGTTGCCCTCAGTCGGCCTGAATAACAAAGTCTTGGGTCCTGCGTCAGTTGCTAACTCCTCTTCCATGACGTCAGGTTGTCAGGGTTATAAAACATGCCGCTGACACCATTTTATTCAGTCTTGGCGCGTGGTGCCCAAAGCAGAAGCAGTTTGCAAGTGCCGGTCGGCTGACTCCTGAAATTTTCGTATTCGAGTTTCAGAACCGAAGTTTTCAAACTAAAGCTAAGTACCCCGTTGGGGAAACTTTTTCTTGCTCCTTACCAATGTCAGTAAAAGTTAATAATTGCATTACTTGTGGGAAGCAAATACCTCATAAGGATTTTTATTTGTACTGTATTCCTTGCCTAGGCCCTGATCACACCGTGCCTTGCTGTCAGTTTTGTGCTAGATTTAACCAAAGCACTATTAAGCATCAGTATATTTTTGCTTCTAAATATTTCGGTTCAAGATTTAATTATCCTGAAATGTCGTCGGTTAGCAATCCAACTACCAGAGTTCATAAAAAACGCAAAGAAAAAGACAGAATCAGATGGTCAAGGTCCAAAACCGACGACAACGTTTTTCCTAAGCCAGTCGCCGGTACTCAGTGAGGCGCCTTCACAGCCCCTGATACCTTCTACTTTTGAGTCACAGGCCTCTACCGAGACCCATTTGGAGTCCGTTATGCCGCGAGATTCTCAAGAGTATTGAACCTGCGGATGTCTCTCCCTTGGATGGGTCCGGAGCCGCTGAGCAGGCACCGGCTTCTGAGGGTGTTTTCAGGCCTCAACATTTTTATATTAAACCAACACCAGCAACCAAAACAAGATCAAAAACAACTTCTATGTCTAAAACGATGCATGAGCCACGTGCTCAGGCCCCTATGCCTAAAAAACAGATGATCATAATGGCTGAGGATTTAATTACCTTGATCAGGGGTTCCCAACTCCCCCCTGCTAAGAGACCTTATGAATCTTCAGATCAGGTTTCCATTTCTTCTGATTCTTCTTCTGATCAGGAATTTTCTATTCCATCATATGAAGATTCTGATGCAGAGGAATCCATCCCATCTGCATTTCCTCCTCAGGGTTACTCTTTTGGAGAGACTTTGCATACTTTAAGGAAACATTTTCACTGGGACAGTCAGGACTTTGAATCAAAAAAGAGGCTTAGGGATTTCCTCCTTCTTCCTCAGCATAGCCCTTTGGCAATACCTCTGGTGTTAGACATTGTTGATGATGTGTTGTCGGAATCAAGCATGGCTCCTGATTCCCTGCCTCTGGCTTCTAGTAAGCCAGACAGATATTACAGGGTTCCTGACTCCCGTAAATTTATTTTCAAAAATCTTGCTGCTGATCCTGAAACTATTTCTCAGGGTCCCAAAGGTGTAAAAGCCTTTACAGCCAAAAATCCTACCCCTTCTGATAGAGATTCCAGGGTGCTGGATAGATGGGATAAGAAGGTTTATACGTCTGCAGCCTTGTCAGTCAGGGCTTTAAACTGCCAGTTTCATATGCTTAAATGTCAGCAGCATGTTATGGGCTTACTGAAACAGAAAATTATGCTGGTTTCTGATTGTGTGGAAAATAGAGTTACAGGCATTATTGCATTCAGTAGAAGAACAGGTTGGAAAGCATACTTTGAAATGTGGTTTTGATTCCTTGGAGGCCTCTTGTAGGGCTGCCGTTACTGGATTTGTGATTAGAAGGCATGCCTAGCCCAAGGAGCAAAATCTGCCTGATCATGTTAAAGCTAAATTGTTGGATGCCCCTTTGCAGCATGATACTCTGGTAATAAGGCAGAAGAGGTTTTAAAGAAAATGGAAGACTAAGCTAAATTTATGCAAACTGTAAAAGATTTCTTGCAAGTGCAGCCACCCAGGTTCAGTAGGCACTGGCCTACTAAAAATTGGTCCTTTCCTGTGTCCAACATTGCCACTTGGGGCAAATCCAGGTGCTCAAAAGGCTCCAGATACCAATCACAGGGTTCTTACAGGTCAAAGCAATGGGGTGCCTCCACCACCAAATCTGGAGGAAACAAAGCACAACCCTACAGTAAGCAATCTCAATGACTTTCCTCTACTATCACCAAGCACTTATCGTTTGGCAGCCCCCTTGAGGGGAAAACTAGCGCTTCATGCTCAAAATTGGCAGTTAATTACCCAGGACAAGTGAGTATTAAACATAGTATCCCAGGGGTACAGATTTAATTTCCATACTTTGCCAATTCCAAACGGATGGCCGGATCTGCCACAAAACCAGTGGGCAGAGGCCCAGAAACAAGTCAGGTTCCTCATAGATATGGGGGCTATTCAACCGGTACCGAAAAAGGACAAGGTTTTTATTCAAGACTTTTCCTGGTACCCAGAAAAGACAATTCATGGCATCCAATACTGGACTTATCGATTCTGAACACGTTCCTGGACTTTCCAAAATTCAAAATGCTGACTTTACAACAGCTACTGCCTATGCTAGGCAGGAATGCTTGGTTAGTAACTAGACTTAAAAGAGGCATACCTGCTTATCCCAATAAGGGAATCATGCATAAGATACCTCTGCTTCAAAGCAGGTTTTTTGCATTACCAATTCTCTGCACTGCCCTTGGCTTATCTACTGCGCCCAGGGTCTTTACAAAGTGCCTGACACCAGTAATTGCATTCTGCAGACAAAGAAGTTTTCAAATTTTTCCCTATCTGGACGATTGTCTCATTCAAGCAAAGAACAAGGACACTCTTCTTCAACATCTGGCATTTGTAAAAAGGCTTCTAGCATGCCTAGGGTACACCATAAACATAATTACATTCCTGGGTGCAAGTTTGAATACAACTGCCCATGTGGCTTACCTCACGCCAGACATCCAAACCCTGGATCCTACCTGGTTCGGCTTCGTGAAGGGCAGATCCAACCTGTTAAATCTGGTGCATTTCTTTGAAAGTGTAATCAGGGCCATTGATGAGGGCAGATCTGTTCACACAGCATACCTCGACTTAGCAAAGGCTTTCAACACAATCCCACATTCATACATTACTGATAAACTTAAAAAACTGAATGTAAACCCCTTTCTTGTAAGATAGGCTGACAATACTCCTGGAGGGTCTCGCACAGACCAATTACTGGTGTATTAGTCTCAGACTGAATGCAGAGAAGTGCATCATCATTACCCTTTGGCACAAATAATGTCCCTTCACAATATCAAATCAACAACAATACCCTAAGTACCTATGAAGTGGTAAGTGACCTGGGATCACAGGTTGACAGCAGCCTTAACTTTGAACACCACATGTCTGCCATTGTAAGGAAAGCATCTGATATTGTTAATCTTCGTTCATTCCTTACTGATGAGTTATTGGTTCTGTCTTCAGAACCGAGCTGGCCAATATCAAGTTCACGTCAGCCAAAAACAAAAACTCTCGAGCCAAGGTCCTACCCAGAATGCTCTGCTCCCTGTTACCTCAGATCTCGTTTGCCGCATTGCTGAGCAACCATGTCAAGCCACTCTCTCAGCTAAGTGTCTAATTTTTTGACAGTTGATATATTATTACACTCAGTTTTTTTCTCAAAAGTTTATTCTAATATTTTCCTACCCTATCACACACTTTAGACTCTCTCCCTTTAGTCTTTTCCCTTTATTTCTTTCTTTTCTTACCTTGTGGTAATTCTCCATTACCATAGTTAGTTGTTCTTCCTTTTCTCTTTTTACCCTTTTCTTGGGTATCCGTTATTCTTGCTTTTGCTACTGTGCTTCTTCTCGACACCAGCTATGTCTGATAAGAAAAGTTCCGTTAGTTTCACGCAGTGCAAGGATTGCGGCCGTAAGTTACTGCTTTCAAATGGCCATGACTTATGTGTCTACTGTCTTAATTCTCCCACTTGACTGTAGATCCTCCATGTGGGATTTGTAAAAACTTCTCTAACAGGACTCTCAACGAGAGGAAGAATAATTTAATTTTGAAAGGTCTCCTCAAGTCTTCTTTCTCTGAGGCTATTTCTGGGTCAGAGGGCTCACCCCCTCCTGTTAAACCTCGCAAGAGGCATTCTTCCTCCTCTTCATCGACTGAGTCAGTAGTTTGCAGACTCCTTTAAGGCTTCCTTCATGAGTGCCCCCATAAAGGCTGCTTCTTTCTTTGGCCCTAAAGTCAAGGATACGCTGGCATAATGCAAACATGATGGCAAGACCGTGTCTGCCATTGGTGTCAGACACTCCACTCCTCAGCAATTCTATTCCAGAAATCAGAGGAGTGGAAAGATCTGGCACAAGAAATCACAGGGTTCTTTCCAGGATGCACGTGCCGAGTTTTCCCCTAGAGGCAGAGGGGGAAACTCCAATGGAAGTTGCAGAGGAGATCCGCGAAACCGGGGTTCCAGAGATTTTTTCTCTGACCAACCCTATCAGCGCTCATGAAGCGTTGCCCGACTGCTCACCTCTGGAAGTGGTCAGGGGTCGTTTCTCCTTGTACCCCACTGCCTGGCAGAAGATAACAGACTCTTGGGTACAGTGGATTATATCCACAGGCTATCACATCCCCTTCCATCTTTGTCTAGTCTCATCAAGAGTGTTACCCGACATTCCATCCAATCAAAGGGAAACAGCAGCACACAAAATCAAAAAGCTGTTAAAAAAAAGTCATCTAGATGGTCCCCCCATACCAGATAGGATCCGGATTTTACTCAAGGTTCTTTTTAGTGCCAAAAAAGACAGGGTACTGGAGACCAATTCTGGATCTCAGTACACTAAACAAATTTGTAAAAACAGAGAAATTTTGGATGGTCACGGTTCAGTCCATCCTTTCTCTTCTGGAAGAAGACAATTGGATGTGCTCTGTAGATCTTCAAGATGTGTATTACCACATAAAAATGGACAAACGCTCAAGAAGATACCTCTGCTTCCATATAGGAGCCAGTTCCTATCAGTTTCGAGCCCTGCCCTTCGGTCTCTCTACAGCCCACAGAGTGTTCACAAAATGCATGGCAGTGGTCATTGCTCACTTGCGACTTCAAGGATTCCAGGCATTTCCATATCTAGACGACTGGCTCCTAAATGCCCTCACCAAGCATCTTCTGGAAGAAGCCCTGCAGTATATTCTCTTAACAGCTCGAAGCCTGGGAATCGCTATAAACTGGGAGAAATCCAACACAACCCCAACTCAGTCTTTGGAATTTATAGGGGTACTGTTGGACATGAGAAATTGCACAGCATCCCTTCCAGAACACAGACTTCAGAGAATAAGACAACAAGTTCAACCACTGCTCTGTCACCACAAATCCCCAGCTCGATCTGTACTTCAGCTACTGAGGTCAATGGCAGCTTCGATTACCATTGTTCCTGTAGCCAGATTCCACATGAGACTTCTTCACTGGCTACTTCTTACTCAGTGGTACCCTCTACAACATCATTTGTCTTTTCAAGTAAGTGTAACTCAGAGATGCAAGCAAGGTTTACTCTGGTGGACATCTCGAAATCCCCAACAATGGTTTCACCCTTTCAACCCCCATCAACCAGTAGCCACGGTGACCGCAGATGCCTCCCTGATGGGGTGGGGTGGGGGGGGTCTATGTCAGGGAAACTCAGTCCAAGACACCTGGTCGGAAACAGAGGCTCTTTAGCATATCAATGTCCTGGAACTGTAGGCGGTGCATCTAGCATTGCAAGCATGTCACTCCATCCTTCCGTCAGAGACTGTTGCGATCCAATCAGACAACAATGTCAGTGGTCTGGTAAATCAACAAACAAGGGGGCACCAGATCTTGCCCATTATGCAGAGAGGCCTTGCGAATATGGCAATGGACGATAGCTCACAACTGCTTTCTGATTGTAACGCACATTCCCGGGAGCTCCAACGTGATAGCGAACAAATTGAGCAGGTGCATTCTACAGCCTCACGAGTGGTCCCTCAATCCTCTGATAGTGGCAAAAATCTTCAACCACTGGGGCAAGCCTTGCTGCGACCTATTTCCTTCCCCAACCAACTACAAGTGCAGCAACTACTTTGGCCTGATCCCCCCTCGGGGTCCGTCACCAAGGGATGCTCTAGTCCAGGCTTGGTCCTCGGGTCTTTTTTATGCCTATCCTCCTTTCCCAATTTCTAAAGAAAGCACAACAGTTGAAGAGCAAAGTGATCCTCATTGCTCCATATTGGCCTTGACAAGTTTGATTTCCCTTCCTCTGGCCTTACCTGCTAGATCAACCGTGAATCCTCAATCCATCCCCAACATTGATGTCCTATCCACAGGGTCTGATTCACCCCAGTCTAACAGCCCTGAAACTGACAGATTGGTTTCTCCACTTCCTATGATTGCCAGGCATGAAAACCTTTCATCCCCTGTGCGCAATATTCTTATTGCATCTCATAAATCGTCCACCAGACTAATCTATCTTAACAAATGGAAGAGGTTCTCTCTATGGGCAGCAGATAAGCAAATAGACCCCTTGTCAGCCCCGGTCTCGGTGGTATTGGATTACTTATCAAATCTTTTCCACTCTGGGGTGTCTGCCTCTACTATCCATTTACATTTAGCTGCCATCTCAGATTCTTCACTTATGTCACACAGACTGTAAGATTTTCTTAAAAGGGGTTATCCACCTAAAACCTCCCTTTAGAGAACCCATACAACCTTGGGATTTGGCTTTGGTTCTGCAAGCTTTAACAGCTCCACCCTTTGAACTTGCGTCTTCTTGTGATGTAAGGTATCTTGCTTGGAAAACTTTGTTTCTGATTGCAGTCACATCAGCCAGGTGATTGCCAGAACTTCAGGCCTTATGCATCAAACCTCCCTATCTTATCTTCTGTAAGGATAGGGTATCACTGAGAACTAATTCTACCTTTTTACCAAAAATGGTGTCAGAGTGATCTGTCAACCAGTCTATTGATCTCCCAGTGTTCTTTCCTAACCATTCTAACAAGGGACAGTATTGCCTGCACTCCTTGGATATTCATAGGCAAATACGATTTTATCTGGACAGAACGAAATCTATCGTAAATCAGACCAACTGTTTCTGGCTTTTTCTGGACCTAGACGGGGTCATCCTGTATCAAAAGTTACATTGGCTTCATGGTTGAGAAATGTTATCACCTTTATCTACAACAAAAACAATCTCACCTTGCCTCATAGAGTCAAAGCACATTCTACAAGATCTATGGCAACTTCAGCAGCTTTCCATGCTAAGGCTTCCCTCAATGATATTTGCTCAGCTGTAACTTGGGCCAAAACTCATACCTTTATTCTTCATTACAAATTGGACTTGGCCTCCAGAGGGTAAGACATAACTTCTTTTTTTCCACATAGCTCACTTGATTAGTAAAGGCATTTCTTCGAGAGCAAAAGAAGTTATAAACACCCCCCCACACGCTGTATTTATCCGGCTCATAATTGAGTATAACACCCCATTCAATATGTATTATACTAAGCTCCTACAGCAATTAGAGAGACCTCAGAGGTTTCTAACAAAGAAGATCAAGGGCCTCCAGCATGTGCTTTACACGGACCAACTAAAGTCCATGTCACTATATTTCATATCATATAGACTTCTTAGGGGAGACTTATGCCTGGCCTACAGAGCAACCCAAGACCCAAACCTAATGAACTTACTGCATATCCATAAATCAAATGGGTCTAGGGCTGCCCTTTCCAGGGACTTAAATATAGCCTGTGACATAAATAGGTCATGCTGGAGGGACAAATTTATCCCCCAGCAACTGCGATATCTTTGAAACAGTTTACCAATTCATGTGAAACAGACCACCTCTATAACACTGTTCAGGAGGAACCTGGATGAGTTAATGGGGCACCGTAAATGCTTACTGGGAATAGCGCCTACAACTCTCCTGAACATAGGCAGTCATCACTAAATGGAATCTTGGGTATTGACTGGTACTTCTACACTATTACATTGGGTTGAAACAGCTAGGCTTAAAATGACCTCTGGGTCAATAGGCGAGTAATTTCCTATGATTCTGTGATCCTATGATAGCAGACAAATTTAGCATGTGCATTCTTCTACCTCAGGAATGGTGTGTCAAAAAAAAAAAAAAAAAAAAAGATTGTGAACGTAATCTTCTGACAGTTGGGCCAGCCTTGCTGCAAGTCTATTCACTTCTTCCCCTGAACAAAAATGCAGCAGCTACTTTACCCTAATTCCCCAGGCCCCAAGGGACGCTCTACTTCACAAATCCTCCCCACCCCATCTCCTTTATGTGTATCCTCCCTCTCCATTAATTCCCAGATTTCTTCAGAAAGCTACAAAATTAAAAAGTAAGGTCATCCTCATTGGCCCTTACTGGGTTCGACAAATTTGGTTTTCCTTCCTTTGGCCTCACCTGATTCAACCACCTTGGTTTCTGAATCTGACACCAAACCTTTTATCTCACCTGACAGGCATGATACATCCAGACACAGCAAACCTCAGGCTAACTGCTTGGTTTCTCTAGTTCCATTAATAGTCAGACGACCTATGCTCTCTTTTCATGTCCATTATGTTCTTTTATCCTCCCGTAAACCTTCCATTAGGAACCTATACTCCAGCAAATGGAATTTACTTTTTAGGCTCAGAAATGTAATGATGAACCTTTTACAGCTCCCATTCGTAATATCTTGGAATTTCTAATTCTTCTTTTTATGAAGAAGTTAGTTCTTCTACCGTTGAAGTTCAATTAGCAGTGATATCTAATTTTCATGTTGGAATAAATGGCTCTTCTTTAGCGTCCCATAATTTGAGCAAAGCATTTTTGAAAGGCACTCTACTCTCCTCCTTTAAAGATCGTATTTCCATTGGGACCTATACCTTGTGCTGCAGTCTCTTACACAATCTCCTTTTGAACCCTCAGCTACATGTGAACTCAAATATCTTTCATGGAAAACAATTTTCTTAGTATCCATTACCTCTGCCAGAAGAATTTCTGAGTTTCAAGCATTGTGCTCAAAATCTCCATACTTGATTTTCCATAAAGACTGCGTAACATTACATACTAGCCAGTCATTTCTTCCAATGGTCGTGTCAGAATCCAGTATAAATCAATCTATTAATTTGCCAGTATTCTTTTCCAAATTTTCTACCAAAGGAGAATATACGTTACATTTATTAGATGTTCATAGGCAGTTGCATTTTACTTACATAGGACTAAAAACGTCAGAAATTCTGACCAGTTATTTATTTCATATGCAGAACCAACATTGGGTAAACCAGTTACCAAAGTCACTCTGTCAAGATGGATAACAAGTTGCATTTACTTTGTGTATAACAAATTGGGCATTGCTCTGACAAAACCTGTTCCAGCCCATTCCACCAGATCCATGGTAACTTCCTCAGTTTTTCAGTCCAGAGTGTCCATGGATATCTGTGCAAATGTTACTTGGCCTATTCCCCATACCTTTATTACTCATTACAAATTCATTCTAGTCTCCAGAGGAAGGGCATCTTTTTGTTCTGCAGTGCTCAGGAATATCCTTGAGTCCACCCTGGAAATTAGGTAGCTAGGGACTCTGCCCCATCAGCTGAGGACAGAGTGGAAATTGACATCCTCAGATAAATAAGTTATGTACTCACCATAACGTTCCATCTATGTTATCTATTTTCATTCTTCATGAACTTCCCTTCCACCAACCGCCATCCTTAAGGCTTCTGGAAGAATGAATGTTTAGAGGACCTATATGTCATTATTATTTACATAAACTCCAGATATAGATTCTCTGTGATGATTTCCATATTTTACTTTCTACTAAGGCAACAAACAAGATCTGCGGTGTTAGGGGTTGGTGCATTGTGGGTAAGGGAGAAGCTCAACAGTTTTTGGTTGCCACTAGCTTTAGTAACATTCAAGTCAGATCCAACCCATCAATTGAGGAAGAATTAAAATGGACAACACAGATGAGACGTTACAGTGAGTACATAACTTCTTTTTTTTCTTTAGTATACCATCTAGGATTCCAGACAAATATGAAAAAAAAATCATTCTTCATTCCCTCACAACACAATATTTTGTATTTAGGTTGCCTGAATAGATAGTGTGTTGCAAAAGGCTTTCCTTCCTTAAGAGAAGTTGGACTTGTGGCTGGAAATCTTCCTGAATTTTTCTGATCAGTCTCAAGCTGAGCTACAGCCAGAGAATTTCTCAAGATGCTAGGACTCATGGCTTCTTTGATTGTCATGATTCCCTTTGCCAGGCTACATATGAGAAAGATCCAGTGGTACTTCAAGAATATGTAGTCTCAGTATTCTCATCTTCTTGAGTTTAAAATTCCAGCTTTGATCTTTATAAAATCAGAAATGCAGTGGTGGAAGTATCAGTTTGCTCATAATCCAAGCCCCCCGCCCCCCATTTTCTCTACTCACCCCTGCATAGTCTGTGCTGACTGATTCCTCAAATTTTGTTTGTGGAGCATTTTCAAAGAGGGTAAAAGTGCAAGGACTTGTTGGACAGTTCAGACAGATTAAAGCACATCAGTATCAAAGAAATGGCAGTAATTCATGCCGTAAGCTTTATTATCTTTGTGACCCCAGTCCCTCTTTAGCTCATTACAGACAATGCCACACTGATGTAGTACATAAACAGGGGAACACCAGATTGTAAGCTCTGTGCTGTCTGACAGTGATAACTTGGTAGTTAGCTCTTCAGCACCTCTTAATATTCTAGGCAGCACCCCTTAATGTTCTAGGCATCTTGCATAATGTCAGAGCAAAACATAGTGGCAGACCATCTAAGAAGGTCCTAGACAAATCATTCAGAGTAAAAACTCAACTACGAGGTCTTCCTGGAACTGATCCAGATATGGGGAACAACTCTGGTAGATCCATGCCATCATTTCAAAACAGACAATTTAGGAAATTCTGTTCCAAGACTACTTCTAGACAGGCCCAGAGAACAAATGCTCTATCATTCCTGTAGTCATTTCCATCCTTTCCAGTAATTTCCGGGGTAATTCTGAAGATCCAGAAAGACACTGTCAAAATCACTGTGGTGACTCTCTTCTGGCTCAGGCAAAATTGATTCTCCCTTCTTATGTAATTGGCCAGGAGCAATTACCATTAGCTTCCTGACAGACTGGATCGTCTCACACAATACAAGGGTAGTTTGATGCACCCTAGTCTGAAATAACTTCAGCTGATTGCGTGAATGATTCAGTTTTTTAGCGCCTTTATTGAATTGTCACTTAAGATATAGCCAGATTCTCATTCATATAAAAGACAAACTGTATTAACATGTTCATAGCTGCAAACATACTTCACATATATTTTTCTGTATACTTATCAGTCATCATTATGTAAATTGTTCAGTTCCAGACGTCCCTTAAACCTCACTCCTCCAAAACATTATTCTGCATGTATTGTTCCTGCAGTTTCCATTTTTCTGTGTGATTTGCTCCTACGCCTTTGTAAAGATCCCACTTCCAGTTCTTCTGTCTCGGTTACAGTATTCACTACCTCAAATGCAGCTGTTGTATACTTTGAGTTCCATTTTCTAGTGATTTTTTTTTTTTTGTTGCAGCCACCAGAATTAAATTTAACAAGACTTTACTATGTCTAGGCAATTAAGATTCTGTTTCCCAGCTTAAAAAATGATTCCCCTTAGTTACATCCATTTGCTCACCCAGCATTTCTGACAGAGTACTCTGTAGGATATTTTTAAGTCTAAATAAACCAGGTAGCACTGAAGGAAGGCTTAACAACAACACTCAAGTTTGAAAGCAGGCTTTATTAAGCAAATTCAGGACCGTAAATGCGGGAATAATCCACACAGTGTTTGTCAGTTAAAAACAGACTTTATCAGATAAAGCAAGTGCAGTGGTGCTGCTTGTTAAGTACTAAACCTCATTTTGGTCATCCGGTAAGAAAATTACATTGTCATTGAGAGAGTTAAAATATATACCCGTATAGTAAAATGCTTTAAAAACTTTAATAATAGTAATATGATCCATAAAAATAATGCTAAAAAGCAGTTCAATAAAAGGTGTTATATAAAATGGGTTCAACTTTATATATTAAAAAAGAAATAAAATGTAGGTGAAATCCTTTCAGCCAAAATTTTAATTTGGGGATCCATTGTATCATGCTCTGTGTT
This sequence comes from Protopterus annectens, assembly GCF_019279795.1. Taxonomy (NCBI): domain Eukaryota; kingdom Metazoa; phylum Chordata; order Ceratodontiformes; family Protopteridae; genus Protopterus; species Protopterus annectens. The sequence continues at coordinate 914,905,851 of NC_056745.1, read as the reverse complement.
GTTTGCTTAGTTAGATTTTGTACATTAAATACTTCACTTCACAAGTAATCCACAACCTCAGTTTCTATTTGTTTAACTTCTCCATTACTAATCATCTTTTCTACTTTTCCTGTTTGTTCTTATTTTTTATATTGTAAAAGTTGTCCGGATGCCTTTGTCTATATTTCTCTTCAGATATCTTTGGTGCTGCTCTTTTTGTATTGATTAGTTTTGCTTTCTCCTTTGCATAAATATTACACCATATTAAATCTCTTTTTCTTTTCCATGTCCATATTTCTTCAGATGTCTCCTAATCCTCCTGTTTCTCCTTACATTGGGGACTCCTTGTTCCATCATGCTGTGATTTAACCTATGTTTGACTTTCTGCACTACATTTTTCACTTCGCAAGTATTCCTTAACTTCATCTTCTATTTTTTTAACTTCTACTTTACTAATCTTCTCTTCTATGTTCCCTCTTTGTTGTCTTATTTTTTTATTGTGAATTATTTCATATCTGGATGCGTTTGCCTGTATTTCTCTTCAAATATCTTTGGGGCTGCCTTTTTTGGGTTGATTAATTTGGCTTTTTCCTTTGCATAAATATTCCACCATATCAAATATCTCTTTCTTTCCCATGTCGATATTCCTTTTTTATACGTTTCAAAAGTGTCTAGATTTTGTTCTTTATATTTTTGCACTTCCTCATTTTCCAAACAGACCAAGGTTTCTTGGGATATATAATGGTTTTCATAAATCTGTTGTATTAACGAACACAATTTTTTATTTGAAGCTTCTGACAGTTTTTCTTGTGGAAGTATTTTTCTTTCTCTAATTTCTCTCTTAATCTTTTTGTCTATCTTCTGTATGGAAATTGTGGGCTTCTTGCATATTAGTGAATGAATGTCTTTCGGCTTTTCCTGGTTAGGGGTCGCCACAGCGGAACTCCGGTCCGCTAATGATTGGCAGTTGATTTTTACGTACCGAGTTGCCAGCCCTGACACACAACCTTCAACGAAGGTACGCCCTTTCACGCATGTCTCCACGCAGAAGATGCTCTAGCTGAGAATCGAACCGGACAGCGTCTTACTGTGAGGTGACAATGCTACCGCAGCACCACCACCGCGGAATTCAACAATACATAATTTCTTTCTTATCCTCAATAAGTCCACTCTATTGTCTTTTTGGCCTATCAGTTTTTCTGGACTGCTGCTTCCTTCTGCAACAGGGGAGGCATCCTCCCTCTGAACCTCGCCTAGCCCCGTTGTAGGAATGTTTCCATGTTCTGAGGATTCTACACCGTCATTTTTTCCAGTCCTGGCACCAGTGCACCTACCAAGATTGGGCATTTTTTATCATGGGTCTTGTGCACCCAGGTACCTTTTTATTTTTAACCTGCTTCTCTCCATGATGTATGTTGTATAAAATACAGTTTATATATCAGTGTCATCTTGATGAGATTTTGTAAAGAACAGGGTCCACCTCATGAAGATACTCACCAAGGCTTGAGGATGAATTCGCTTTTAGCAATATTACCCTCTTTGCTTGCTGATTTTATTGTCTCTCAATTTGGACCCCATGTATTTCTCTCTTTTTTAATTTCTCCACATCTTTTGGGTTTCTAATACCATGATGGGAATGGACCCCATTCCTAAGTCAAAATACGATTAAAGTTCGTGAAATTGGTATTGTTTCAATCTTTGATGTCAGCCAGAAGAGCTCTTTGCAGCACCTGCAATGTGCCCAGTAGTGACTCCTCCTGCAATTCATATGGAGTTACATGTTTTGGTAACATATATAAATACAATCGTAGATTCTTTTTTATAAGACCCGTTGCTGCTACTACTATTGCAACTGTCTGGGAATCTTTCTTCCACATTGCTCTCATTTCTGCCTGCAAATCCTGATATTTTATGACTTTTCATCTCTCTCTACAGAAGACACTGCAGTCACTGAGTGTGGAGATTTCAGTGATCAGTGCTACTTTTGTCTTCTTTTCATGGACCACTATATCAGGTTTTCTAACATCTATCTTTTGAACTGTTGGCAATGGGTGATCCATGTGATATAGACTTCATAATTTTCTGTGATGCTTTGTGGCTCATTTTTCCAGTGTTTTTCAGCCACTTCACTGCCATAATATTTGTACAATCCCCAGCACAACAGTCTTGCCACATTTTTATGCCTTCCAGTATATATCAATGGTTTGAATTTCCTAACTTACAAACAACTCACATGTGCCTTTATCATCAGAAACTACCCAGAAAAAACTCCAGCCCTCAAACAGCTATTAACCTCCCACTCTTCCAGTTGCCCTCTCCACTCATCTAATAAACCTCTCCTCAGTGTTACTACTGCTAACAATACTGCAGGTAAAGCTCTGTATTCCCTCATCATAGCCAAAAAAATGGAACAATCTCCCCACGAATATAACCTCCACTACATCAAACACAAACTTCAAAAAATTACTCAGATCTCATCTTAGGACAACTTGGATCTGCCTATGTATCACTTGACAATCTCTATACCTTTAACAGAAAAACAGGAATGAAGTGCTAGGAAAACTAGTAACCAAGTAGTATGAAGCACAAAACACTCCACCGGATCCACGACTGGTAAAATTTAATAGTGTAGAGACAAAGATACATAAACATTAAAAACAGGAACGTTTTCATCACCAAAAAAAAAAACCTGTGTTTTTTAGCTTTCTGTGCATGTTTAATTACATAAACTATACTATGTTTAACCCCATCAAATGTATATGTATATCCTCACCTTTGTGTAATCTGTATGTGGAGCTTTTTCTCAATGTTTAACCCCATGTAATGTATATGTATATCCTCATCTTTGTTTAATCTGTATGTGGAGTTTTTCTCCCTAGGACTCCATTGAAAACGGGTTCATCGAGCCCAATGGACTATCCTGGTTAAACAAATGCAAATAAATAAATAAATAAATAAACTTCTTTAGATAAGCTAAACACACCACCACCTTCATTTAAATATCATTTCACAGTTAACCCCACCCAATAAAAGCTTACAATGACTCACAGTTCATAATTGTTTAAATACAAGTTACTGCAACCTTCAAACTTCTCTGTCACAATCCCACTTGATGCTTATATAAAGTGCAATGTGCATAACAATTATAAATGAATTGATGTATATCAAATAAATATCAAATTCATACATGTATAAACCATATAAATCCACAATGTATACATTTATACCATTTGAGTTGTATACCTTACTTTAGTTAAATATACTGCGATGGTGGTGCTGCGGTAGCATTGTCGCCTCACAGTTAGCCGTTGCCCATTCGATTCTCAGTTAGAGCGTCTTCTGTGTAGCGGCATGCGTGAATGGGCGTTCCTTCGTTGAAGGTTGTGCATTAGGCCCGGCAAGCCAGTACGTAAAAATCTACTGCCAATCATTAGCAGACTGAGTTCCGCTGTGGTGACCCCTAACCGGGAAAAGCCGAAAGACACAACAACAACCTTACTTTAGTTAAATATACATAGTAAAAAACGTATAAATGAATAGCACCATCTAGTGGACAAACATAAAAACTTTTTTATATAAAAAACTTTTCTCTCTAAAACCTTTTATAAAACTTTTTATATAAAACCATTTTATCAAATAAAAGTTCTTTTACATTCATTTGTAAGATATATTCAAACAGTTCAAGCCCTATCTATAACTTAGCAGATCTAAGCTTTAATACAGGCATAATAGAGATCATGTCATTTAAACCAGGTTTTTTACATGCATCCAATACTACTTGCCAATACAGCTCTGTCTGTATTCAACTCTGTTTCCCATGGTCCACCTCTCAGGTCAATAGCTACGGTCTATAGAACAAAGAATCCAAATTCAGCTCCCTTACATACACAGGTATGCTTACATAGGGCATTATTTTCATGTCTCATTTTTATATCATAGAGGTGTTCCTATAACCTCTGTTTGGGTTTTCTCTCACTCTTCCCTGTGTAAAATGACTCACATATTTTACAAATCGCTAAATATATAATTCCTTTGGTGTTAAAATTCACAAAAGAATTCAAGTATAATTACGAGATTTTAAATATATTGAGGCTGCTGTTAATAAATGGGAACAGTAATTGCAACTACTACATTTAAATAAACCTTTTTTGCTATTCCTAGAATGTCCTTCACGTCTTCCTATTTGAGTGCCCATCTCTAACAAATTCTTAATATTTTTACCTTTTCGGTATGTGGACTTTATTTCTTTATCAAAAATATAATCCAAATCTGATATCTTGGCAAAATTCAACCAATCTCTATACCTTCTCTTCTCCTCCTTCAAACAACTTCTGGCTAGAATTCACATTATTCTACTCACGTAGAAATACATACTCTTAGAATGTCGCATTGTCTTTGTACTTCTTTCAGTGTACGCTTACTAGTAATGTAAACTGTCTATACTACCTTTGTAAATATTTAATCTAAATGTATTTCAGTCCTGCATTGCCTGTTAATTTTTTGTAAGTTATCTGTTGTCTTCCCATTTTGTATATTTCTGATTGTATTAACTTCTCACTATATCTTAATTGTGGAGCTTTTCTCCCCGAGTATCCACTGAAAATGGACCTGGTCCAGCTAGATTTTCCCGGTTAACAAATTAAAAATAAAATAAGTAAAATATAGTCCTCCTGCCATTAGTATGTCACAACCAGCAGTGAGGTGTGCAGCTGTTTCCAGTTCTGTTTTACAAAACCTACTTTTATCTGTTTCTCCAACATGTTCAATGGACTTTGTAAACCAATATGTATGGTAGCCCACTATCTTGGGCCAGCAATATTAACCTTTCATCTCTTGGTTTGAATTCACCTTTCCTTAACCATTCCTGCATTCGTTCCTGATCATGAGGTTGTTCTTCGTGCTTCACTGTTGCAGTCATCACCTGTGGGTTATCCCTGCTGTGGTAGCCCTTGGCCGGCCAAAATACCAGAGTCAGTGTTTTTCTGCTGCTTGTTGACTGACGTCAGGTCGTCAGTGCAATAAAGCAAGGCAGCTGATGCCATTACATCAGTCTTTCTTGCCATAGAGCCCGTAGCAGAAGCATTTCGCAAGTGTGCCTGTCAGTCGCTACCAGAGTTCGGATCACAGCTGAAAATGTCTAAAGCTAAGTACCCCGTTGGGGATCTCTCTCTTTCTTGCAATAACCGAGGTCCGAAAAAGTTAATTGTCTTGCCTTTCGAAAGCAAATCCCACACCGAGAATTCCAGTCATACTGTGTCACTTGTTTAGGCCCAGACCACGACGTAGCCCGCTCTCGGTTCTGTGCCCTCTTTAACACAAGAACTATTCGTCGGAGAGCAGTTTTTGTAGATAGCTAATTTCGTCCTCCATCTTCTCGTATGGTGTCAGTCAACCTTCAACAGAACTTCCGAAAAAGCGCAAGTATAAGGATAGAGACAGACCTCACAAGGCCAAGCCTTCCAACGACTCCTCCGCTAAACAGGTTGTCAGTACTCTGGAATTCAGTGAGGCGCTTTCGCAGCCCATGATGCGATTGCCATGCAGGCCTCTACTGAGACCCTTTCAGAGTCCAGTATGCCACAGAAATCTTTTTCGTCTTAAGAGCCTTTGACTGTCTCTTCCTCGGTTGGGTCCGGAGCCACTAAGCAGGTACCAGCTTCTGAGGATGTCTTTTGCACTAAGGATTCCAGTCAGAAACCAATATCTTCTCAGCCGACTACCTGTAATCTCAGATTGATTACTTCTCTTAGGCCTAGAAGCCAGGCCACCTGTAGGAAATCTTCCTCTAGCCACAATCTTCCACCTGCCCCTCCCCGCCAGGCCTAGATGCTTAAGATGACAGAAGATCTTATTTCCCTTATCAGGGTAAGTCAAGCCCCTTCTTCTAAAAGAAAAAGACTCCCTTCTCCTGAATTATTTACAGCGCAAGATTCTGAGGAATCAGATTATACAGACTCTGAAGAAGATCAGCAACCTCTAACTGCTTATGAGGATTCAGATGCAGAGGAATCCATCCCTTCTGCCTCCCCTCCAGAAGACTATTCCTTTGGGGAAACCCGCCATACCCTCAGGGAGCATTTCCAATGGGAATCTCAGGACTTCCTTCAGTCCAAGAAAAGGTTATGAGAATTTCTAGACCTTCCTCAGCACAGACCCCTTGCCATCCCCCCTGTTTTGGATGTGGTGGATGATGTTTTACTTGAATCCATTTTAGCCCCAAATGCCCTTCCTTCTGCTCCCAGTAAGCCTGACAGGTATTACAGAGTACCAGACACTCACAAATACCTGTGCAGAAGTCCTGCTGCAGACCTAGAGGTCATTACACAGTGCCCCAAAGATGCCAGGGCTAGTTCTGCAAAGAACCCTATTCTTTCTGATAGAGGCCAGAGCTGTGGACAGATGGGGTAAAAAAGTATATAACTCTGCAACCTTAGCCATCAGAGCTCTCAACTGTCAATTCCATATGTTAAAACATCAACAGCACACTTTGGAACTATTAAAACAAAATATTTTTACTTTTCCTGACTGTGCCAATTCTAAGGAGTTAGCAGACTTATTGCACTCCACATGTCAAGTGGCTAGACATTTTTTACACTGTGGATATGATGCACTAGAAGCCTCTAGCAGGCCAGCAGTGTTTGGATCTGTCATTTGGGACATGCATGGTTGAAGGAACAACTTCTACCTGATCATGTCAAGGCAAAGATAATTGATGCACCTTTGGATAAAAACCGCTTGTTTGGGGAAAAAGCAGAAGAGGTGCTTAAAAAATGGAAGACAAAGCAAAATATATGCAAACAGTAAAAGATTTCTTTCAAGTTCAACCTCCTAGATTCAGCAGGAATGTTTCCTGTAAGCACTGGTCCTTTCCTGCCCCTAGCAGACAGGGGCAAGCCAAGCCCAGCAGGGACAGGCCACCCAGGTCCCTATAGCAGAAGCAACATAAAACTGAGCAGTGGACCACATCCGCCTCTAAAGCAGGGAGTTCTAAGCCATCCTTCTATGGCAAAAGCTCTCAATTAACCCCCCTCTGCCCTCCCTTCACCCAAAAGCTCAGAGGAAGTCTGTCGCTCTGCAAAGAAAATTGGCTGTCTGTAACCAAGGACCAATGGGTCCTAAAGATTAGTTTTCAGGGAAACAAATTCACTTTCAACGAACTCCCAATACACAGAGAGTGCCCAGACTTGCCTCCAAATCAGTGGGCAGAGGCATTAAAACAAATCCAAACTCTCATATCCCAGGGGCAGTAGAACCTGTTCCCACAGATCAAACAGGCAAAGGCTTTTAATCCAGGCTATTCCTTGTTTCAAGAAAGAAAGGCACTTGGCGCCCCATCCTGGATCTATCCATTATGAACACCTCACTGGTGGTCCCCAAATTCAAAATGCTAACTTTGCAGCAGCTGCTCTTTATGCTGACAAAAAATGCCTGGTTGGTGACCCTGGACCTAAAAGATGTATACCTCCATATCCCCATAAGGAAGTCCTGCAGAAAATTCCTGTGTTTCAGAGCAGGCTCACAGCACTTTCAGTTCTCTGCTCTTCCCTTTGGTTTATCTACTGCTCCCAAGGTTTTCACCAAATATCTGGCCCTGATCATAGCCTTCTGCAGACAGAAAAACATTCAGGTTTATCCCTATCTGGACAACTACCTTATCCAGGCAGAGAGCTAAGAAAAGCTCCTCCAGGACTTACTCTTCGTCAAAACCCTTCTCACTTCCTTGGGATTCACCATCAATGAGAGGAAATCAAAGCAGACTCCTTCCAGGAGTGTCATCTTCCTGGGAGCTGTGCTGGACAAAGCATCCCAAATGGCCTTCCTACCCCAAGAGAAGCAGAGCTTCCTGCCTCTCTACTTTACTCAGCTGGCATCTAAAGTCATCTCACAGCAAGGAAGTTATTGCATTCCTTGGGATACATGACTTCTTGCATACTTCTGATTCCTCTGTCCAGACTGCACATGCGGAAACTTCAGTGGTACCTAAGGAGCCTTTGGTGTCAACATTTTCAACCTCTGGAGACCTCTCTCCATCTGATTTCCTGTATAAGGGCAGAGTTGCTCTGGTGGGCAGAGGCATGTGCCATGAATCAGTGTCTCCCTTTCACCCACCACCCCACAGGCGAGATCCTCACCACCGATGCTTTAGATGTCGCTTGGGGCACCCACTTAGGGGGCAGATGCACCCAGGGTCTTTGGGATGCCCATCACCTTCCCTTGCACATCAACCAGAAGGAAATGATTGCAATACAGAAGGCTGATGGCCTCATCCATGGGTTTACACCTTATAGCCCAGTACGTCCCAGGAATCAACAACACCATGGCAGACCACTTAAGCTGACACTTGGTGGACCCTCACAGATGGCAACTCCACAGAAAAATCTTTTGTAAAGTCACTCAAGTGTGAGGAAACCCAGAGGTAGATCTCTTTGCTTCGAACCTCAACCATCAGCTAAAGAAATTTTGCATCGGGGAATATCTCAACTTAGCATGGAAGGTGGATACCTTGACCTTCCCTTGGAACTCCCTCTTTGTGTACGCCCCCCCCCCTTCCTCTTGTTCCCAAGGTACTCATCTGGATCAGGGAGGAGGGGTCCAAGGACATCCTCATTGCTCCAGATTGGCCCAGGCAACATTGTTACCTCCTGCTGCACAGCCTCACATCTCATCCTCCCTGGCAGCTTCCCCAGATCCCAAATCCCTTGACTCAAGCAGGGGGGGAAATGCTGCACCCAGAGACTTGCAGACGCTCAAGCTGTCCGCATGGCTGATACTCCCAAGGTAAGGGAAGGCCCCCTTCTAAGCAAGCAGGTGCTGGACATTCTCACAGAGGCCAGAAGGTGAAGCACCAGAAGATCTTACACAGGAAATGGAAAGATTCTATTCTTGGTGCCAGGCCAGAGGGGTCATTTCTTCCCTACTTGCTGTCCCTCTCATCCTGGAATATCTAGTGGAATTACTAAATAGTGGCCTCTCCTTCTCTTCGGTTAAGATTCACACTTCAGCCATTTCTGCTCAGTTTAACACAGACCAGCCCTTGTTTCTCTCACCCTTTGATTAAGCAATTCCTAAGAGGGGCTTCTAACATTAGGCCTCCCAGAAGGCCCCCCACACCAGCCTGGGATCTTAACTTTTTTCTGGAAAAACTGATACCCCCCTTGAACCTGCTGCCTCGGCAAAACTGAAATTCCTCTCTTGGAAGACTGCCTTTTTGCAGGCCATCACTTCAGCCAGAAGGGTTTCTGAGCTGCAGGCACTGATGGGCATTGAGCCCTTCATCATTTTCCATGCAGACAAGAGTGTCCCTTAGGACTAACCCCTCATTTATGCCCAAGGTGATATCTAATGTGACTTTCCACCAGGCCATTCATCTGGTTGCCTTGTTCTCCAACCCACACAACAAGGGGGAAAGAATTCTGCACTCTCTGGACATCCATAGGCAGCTCAGATGCTATCTGGACCATACTAAACCCTTCAGAAAAGCAGACCAACTTCTTGTCAGTTTTGCCTTGGGGACAGAGGGGAAGTCCATCTCCAGGCAGACTGTCTCTAAATGGATATCACACTGTATCTATTTCTGCTACAGATATCATGGGGAAACCTCCCCCTTAGTCTGTTTGCACCCATTTCACTAAGGCAGCCTCCCCTTATAGGTTCATAGGTAGGTAATGGCCGTAGGGCCTATATAAGCCTAGCCAAACGGTACCCTGGCTTTTGCTACCCAAGAAAATTGTTTTCTTCTACAGCATTCCTCAGAGGAGTCCCTACCAGGGACATCCTGGAAGCTGCTACCGGACCTCTGTCCATACCTTTACAAAGCATTATCACCTTCCTCTTTTCTCCAAGGCTAGGGCAGGGTTTGAATCTGCAATTCTGCAGGTCCTCCTTACCCCTGCCTAGCTCTCTACACTATCTTTCCACCCCTCTCTTCAGCTTTGGGAATCTTCCTACAGGTGATGACTGTAACTGTAAAACACAAAGGCCGTAGTACAATTGTGTACACTTACCATAAATGCAGATGTTCGACTGTATTCACTGTTGCAGTTCTGGTTTCCTTACCTCCTTCCCCCTTATGTCTTCTTTTAGGAGACATAAACTTCTTGGGGTGGTTGTTCACCACCAGGTCTTCTGTGCCTTCTCCTGGGGCTTCTGTTTGGTTAGGCAAGAAAAGCTGATATAATGTCGTCAGCTGCCTTGCTTTATAGCACCGACGACCTGACATGAGTCAACAAGTGACAGCAGCTGATGCAGAAAAACATTGACTCTGGTATTCGGGCCGGCCGAGGGCTACCACAGCAGGGATAATCCACAGGTGATGACTGCAACAGTGAATACACTCAAGCATCTACATTTATAGTAAGTGTACACAACTGTACTTTCTTCCAGAAGTTTTCTATACTTGCAACTATATTTATGCATTTTCCACATTTCTTGCCTTCTCATCTGGTCCTTCATCTTATATTCTTTCTTTTGTTTTTTGGCACATTCATTTGCTACCCGATTTTTATCTGCTACTGGTTTGATTTCCATTCCTGCTTGACGCTGATATGCTTCTGCTAGACTAAGCAGGGACGTCATCTTAGATTTATTCTCCTCATGTTTCAAAACTTTCACTGCATTTGGGACTTGTGAGGTCAGCAGATATGTGTGCAGTCCCACGACTGCAGATCTGTATATGTAATCAATTTCAAGGCGGCCCATACCTCCTTCAGAATGCAGAACATATAATCTTCGTATGCAATAATTTTGTAAATAATTTGGTGAGCGTGAAGTGTCCTTGTTTTCTTGTCTAATGTATCCATTATGTTTTGGAGCCATTCAATCACTCAATCACAGGAAGAGCAAGTTGGTTTATAGCTTGAATTTTGTTTCCCAGATGTCACCGCTGTTTTCAGGATTAATTTAAGTTTTCTAAAGTATTCCTTACTGAGTTTTATTGGCATTTGTTCATGTTTTATTGTTGATCCTTCATAATTTCCCAAATACTTTTATACTCCCTCTTGCTCAAGTTCCTTTATATATCACATTCCTTTCCCAAACTGATATTTTCTTGGTGCTGCAGTTTTCCTGCTTTAAAGCTTACTTTTGCACATTTATCAAGACCAAATGATATTCTTATGTCATCTGAAAAAGTTTTGACAACTAGCAGTTGTGGTTTTAGTTCCCCATCTAATGAGCTGTACAGTTTTAAATCATTGACAAAGAGAAGATGAGAAGTCTTTACACTTTGTTGTTTTCCTTGAGACAAATTATGGCCATGGCCTAAAGTGTTAAGTAGACAGCTTAATGGGTTAAGGGAAGAGAGAGTAGCAGCGGTGACAGAGAGTCATCCTGGAATATCCCCCTTTGAATTTTTATCCCTGGAATAATAATTTGTCATTTATCTTGGCTTAATTGCAGAGTGGTCTGCCACTGTTTCATAGTCACTGTAATGTAGTTGATCAGTGTAAGGTATATCTTGTACGTTTTTAAGCACTCTTTTATCCATGAATATGGGATACTATCAAATGCCTTTTCATAGTCAATCCATACTATACTTAGATTCTTCTTTTTGCAGTTCTCCATTATGACTTTATTTAACAACAAATGTTCCTTTGTTCCATATGAATTTCTTTTTTTGCCCTTTTTGTTCTATTGCCATAATTGAGTTTTCGTCTAAATTACAATAAACTCTGTCAGCATCAGTTCCAGTGTATAGTTTATATGTTGTCGGAAGGCAAGTTATTGGTCTGTAATTTTTAGGGTAGCTTGCAGGTTTGTTGTTAAGTAGGAGCATCGTTTTTCCTGTTAGCCAGTTTAGTGCCTGTTCGGGGTGCTCATATAACTAGTTCTTACTCATGGCTAAATCTGCTTTGTGCAAAGATGTTAATACATTTAACCAGAAATTGGGTACTGCATCAGGGCCTGGGGTTTTCCAATTAGGGGCTTTTCTTAATGTTTCAGTCTGTCTAGCTGTTACTTCATCCCATTTCTCATCCTGTACCTTTAAATTTCTTATTCTTTCTTTTACTTTTTCTATCCATTTAGCATCTTTCTTATGTTCCACAGGATCTTCATAAGTACTTCTCCAAAATGTATCTTTATTTCTTCTTTTTTTGTGGCCTTTCAATTCCTTTTACCTTGTTTCCCAGTTCTCTGTAAAACTTTTTTGTGTCATCAATAAATTGCTTATTTTGTACTTTTTCTTTATATTTATCTGCATATCTTCTCAGTTTTTCCGCCTCTGCTGAGATTTTTAGTTTATTTGTGGTAGTGCATGACAGATCATGATCTGTTCTGATACTGTGCATTGCTTTAATCTTGTCTATCTTTCTAAGTATTTTTTTTATCTGTGCTCTCTTCTTTGCTCTTCTAATAGTGACGCTTCTAGTCTTAATTGCTTTATAGTTTTCTGTATTTGATACTTCCATGGTGGTGTTTAATTTCTCCCCTTCCTTTCCCTCACTACCCTGTGTTCTTGTGGAAAAATGTTATCAGTTATTAATTTAGCTGCACAGTAATATATCCTGTTTACTTCTGTTATATCACATGGATCTCTATGGACATTCCTAATTACTGTGTTCATTTGTTTGACCATACATCTGACTTTTTGGATTTTATTGATCTTAATATTTCTATCTCTATTAAATCAAGTAACTCTTCCCTTGGCTCATTTTCTTCTATACTGAGGACAATTTTCTTTTGTTTTCCATTTCCTGCAGGCATTCTATAGAGAGTTTTATAGCATCTTCCTATAGCACATTCTCTTCAGTTTTATCCTGTGCCATTCATTGCTCTGTCATATGGAAACTCACTGACTTACCACTCCTCAACATTGACTGCATCAGAATTTCCAGTTTCCTGTTCTTTACTTTGCTGTCCAGCTTCAAGTGAATGTTTATATTGGTTTCCTGTGGAAGGCTCAAATATCTTCATATGGCACCTGACCAATTGCTTCCCGTTCCACAGGTTTCCCCTTAATTTGGATGTCCATCCCTCTATCCTGTTGTGGTGCTTTCTGAATTAGATTTTCTACACTGAATCCTTCAGTTCGCAGGTACTCCATAACCTCAGTTTTTATTTCTTTAACTTCTCTTAGTAATGCTCTTTTTAGAACTGCTGAAAGTGCCGACTGCACACAATAAGAGAAAGCTGGTAAAAGCAAGTTACAACTTTATTGTTGCAAAACACAATCCAAATAATTCCTAGTGAAGGTAAGCGCTTTCGGCAAGTTGAAATAACCCGCCTTCATCAGACAATTAGTGAAACAAGGGCAAAAACATTTTATACTAAACAATTAGAACAGCAGCCCAATGATATAGAGCCGCATTAGTTAATTAAGGTAGCTCCTTAGTAACCTTAAAGAGGTATGAGATGCCAAAAAACAGTTGAAAAGAAGTACTACGAACAATAAAATTACATTGCAGTAATAAATAATAATACAACCTTACAAACCAAGTAAGTGTACTTTAAATGCATAGAAACATAGATGCTGATGCGCATGAAATAATGCAGCAATAAAATAAGCAAGAGCACCAAAATTACTGCACAGCTGAGATAGAACACCCTGAAAAGTCCGGTGTTCGCCGTGCCTTCAGTCGACTACTACTGTAGGAAATTAAATCAAACGACCAAAATAAACAAAATGGAACTTTCAAAGACGTCTTGAATACATTATTATATATGCAGCGATAAGTATTCAAAACTAAATTGAACATGATCAACACTAGCCAAATTTAAACAGCAAAATAGACATGTAATAAAACTGCTACGTCATGTGCTAGTGGTAAATTAGACTTCAATGCTACGAAAGGTTAAATAGCTTTTCATGCTTGGAAGTTCAAATCAATCAAGTTGAAACTCAAAATAAATGCAAATGATACTGAAATAAGTAAGTGTTCAAAATGTTTACCTATTATGGGAAAGCCATTTTAAAACACATTTTATTGACAGACCCTCATTAATACCAGGAGATATGTGAGCCCTGGTCCTAATCTGCCATAACAGCTCGTCCATTTCTAAACACAATTGCCATGGTCTTTTTAGCTTTTCCTCTGTCTTCATATTTTTTGTATCGTAAAGTTTCCATGTCTGGATTCCTTTGCCTGTTTCTCTCTTCAAATATCTTTGGTGCTGCTCTTTTTGTATTGATTAGTTTTGTTTTCTCCCTTGCCAAGCTGTTATACCATATGAAATCTCTTTTTCTTTCCCATGTCCATATTTCTTCTTCAGATGTCTCCTGATCTTCTTGTTTCTCTTTTCTTTGTGGACTCATTCCATCATGCTGTGATATAACCTGTGTCAGACCTTCTACACCAAACCCTTCACTTTGCAGACACTACATAACTTCAGCTTCTATTTTTAACTTCTACTTTACTAATTTTCTTTCCTATATTTCCTCTTTGTGATTTTTGTTATTGTGAAATTTTCCATATCTGGATGCCTTTCCCTTTGTTTCTCTTCAAATATCTTCGGGATGCCTTCTTTATATTGATTAATTTAGCGTTCACCTTTTCATAGGTATTGCACCAAAATCTATTTCCCATGTCCATGTTTCCTTTTTAAACTTTTCAAAAATGTATAGGTTTTGTTGTTTATATTTTCGTACTTTCTCAGATGCTTCTTTTTCCAAACAGATCAAAGTTTCTTGGGCTATGTACTGTTTTTCACAAATCTGTTTTATTAATGAACACACATTTTTATTTGAAGCTACTGACAGTTTTTCTTGTGGAAGTAGTCTTTCCTCTAATTTCTCTCTCAATATTTTTGTATATCTTGTGTCTGGAAATTCTGGGCTTTCTGTGTAATAGTGACAGCACATAATTTCTTTCTTATCCTCAATAGTTCACTCTATCATCTTTATAGCTCTTCTTTGGCCTATCAGTCTGTGATTTTTGTGGACTGCTACTTCTTTCTACAACGGGGGGGCCATCCTCCCCCTGGGGTCTGGCCTGGCCCCATTTTAGGAATGTTTCTGTATTTTGAGGATTCTACACTGTCATTGTTTCCAGTCCTGGCACCTATGCGCCTACCAGGGTTGCACACTTTTTTATCCTGGGTCTTTTGCTCCCAGCTACTGTGTTTTTCGCTTTTTTAATTTCTCCAAATCTTTTGTGTTTCTAATACCATGACAGGAATGGACCCCATTCCTAAGTCAAAGTATGATTAAAGTTTATGAAATTAGTATTGTTTCAATCTTTGATGTCAACCAGAAGTTCAGTTTGCAGCACCCACAGTTTGCCCAGTAATGACTCCTGCAATTCATATGAAGTTACAAGTATCGGTAACATATCTAAGTACGTTTGTAGATTCTTTTTTATAAGACCTATTGTTCCTACTCCTGTTGGGACTGTCTGAGTATCTTCCACACTGCTGTCATTTCTGATTGCAAATCCTGATATTTTATGACTTTGTGTCTGTCTGTACGCAAGACACTGTAGTCACTGGGTGTAGGGATTTCAGTGATCAATGCTACTTTTGTCATCTTTTCATGGACTACTGTGTCCGGTTTTCTAGAATATTCTATATGGCTGTTGCTATTTTCCTTAAGGATCTGCATCCAAAATCACACTCACTCCTTATTTCTTGGATTTCCTCTCTGCTTCATCATCTCTTTCCACTTTTAATTATAGTTTTCTGCTAGTATTCCGTATGTGAGCCCTGACTATGTAGCTGTAAATTATTCCTTCAAATCAGATAATCCTAAACCACCTTGTTCTGTTGGAAGAATCATCTTATCCCACTTGACTCTTGCTCTCTTTTCCCTCTCAGATAAAAGCCTTCCAGTTCTTTGTTAATTATTATCCACAACATCTCCCCGGTTGATAAAAATATGCCTGACCTGTATATATAACTGAAGGGACTAAAACCAGTTTCACTACTTGTATCTTGCTATACATAACTTTCACTTCTTTACTTTTTGCATTATAGTTTGTCTCTTTCCACATATCCTTAGCTGCCATCATATCCTTAGCTGCCATAATAGTCCTTTTTAACCCATACTGTTAAATGCTTCATTTTATGTTGTCCCAATAAATGTGGATCTGATGATTCAGTTTTAATAACTTTTAGGCAGTTCTTTCATGAGGGCATGCAGTATGTACTGAAGGGGGCAAGAAAGCCTACTGTGAGAAAATCTTAAAAGTGGCAAAAGGAAGAGATTTTCTAGTTGTTGTCTAGTCAGAGACCAGGAATCCATCACAGTTTTTGTGCCACTGGTGCTCAGATATTTGTGTGAGCCACTTTCTTCTGCTTCTCTTATTCCTCTAGTAAGTTTCATCTTGTGGTCATTCAGCATGTTTACTCATGAATCCTCCTCCTCTTATTTGTGTATAGTGAAACTGTTTCTAAAAGGAGATGTCCTGACTGTGATCATGGTTGCAGTATTCCAAACAGATGGGTTATCTCCACTGACTTCTGGGGTTCCAAAGCTTAACCTTTCCTGAATCATACTTCCGATGCATGACCTCATCTCGCAAGCGTAGTGGTGTATTGAGCATAGATCCTCAGACTGTTTTGCCACCAGTCTGAATGTAGGCCATGCACCTACTGGACTGATCATCCCTTGAACATTGGTGCCATTGTATCAAAAAGTACAGGTAAGTGTTCCATTGGGGAACTTTCCTTTACCTGCTTAAATTATTTTGCTGTGCCTGTATTGGGTGTCAGCAGTGAGGGGTAAGTTTGAGTGCAATAGGCAAATTTCTCTACAAAGACCTCCATACCAGTGTTTCTCCTGCCTTGGCCCAGAACACTACTACAAGGCCTGCTTTCATTTGCCAATCCTTTGTGCCCAAGACTTTGGGATCGTATTTGTCTTTGCTCAACACCTTCTTAGAGATCCAGCATCTGAAGCATTTGGCCTACAAGATGTCGGATTTCACATCTCCTGACATACCTCTGTTGCACGACAAAAAACATGAGAGCCAGGCCTGACCCTCAGTCTACCCACATAAATTCCATTATATCCACTGAGGTTAGAGAACCTGCCATCCCTACAGAGAAGCAATAAAGCCATGGGTAGGTTGAGAAAGAAGGTTTATACTTACTCTACTCTGGCATTCAGGACTACTAACTACCAGGCACAGATGATGAAGTACCTGTTGTCCATACTCAACATTTTGAATAAGGTAGTGGTAGATTTATAGAGCTCCAACTCTAAATAACAATACTGTCCCTGATCAGCTAGACTGTTCAGGTAGCCAGACAACAGTATAAAATATAGTTATGATGCCGTGGAGGCTTCTTCTAGAACAGCTGCTTCCGGCTGTGTTGTTTGCAGGTATGCCTGGTTGTACGAGCAATCTATGCCAGAAGATTTCAAAGATAAACTTTTTGTTTCACCTTTAGACATGAATCTTTTGTTCAGCCCACAGGCGGCCGACATATTTAAAGCCTTACAGGAACAAGACAAAACTAAGATTGCAAACAAATTATGTTTGTCTGTGCTTGGATACCAGAGGAACTACCCAACAAAGCCCACTTCTTTTGATAGAAGGGACTCCAAACCACTTCAGAAACACAGAAGGGCACATAGAAAAGGATTTCCAAAGAAACCTCATAGGGACCACTGATCTGTGAGGCATCCCTTTTCAGAAAAATCACTGTGACTGTCATCCAAATCCTCCCTCCCCTTGTTCCTGTCCTGCCCCTCTCCAAAAAATTATCTCGGTGTTATGCCATGTCTTGGAAAAAACGTCCTCCATTGAATGGGTATAATCCCTCCTACTCATGACCAACTTTAGCTCCTAGCACCTATTCTTCAGGAACTACAGGCCTAGGGTGCAATATAACTTCTGCCCTTAAAATTTGTAGGAAGCAGGTTATACTCCAGGCTGTTCTTAGTTGAAAGAAAAGGATGGTAGAGACCTATACTGGATCTTTCTTTGCTAAAGACTTTCTTAAAAGTGCCAGTCGTCAAGGTGCTGTTCATACAGACACTGTTAACTTTTATACTTCCACAGATGTACCTAGTTGTCTTGAGGCTAAATAATACCTATCTACATATTCCCATTCACCTCTCCTATGGAAGTTACTTTTTTTTTTTTTTTACACTGGCTCATCTCATTTTCAGCCTACTGTTTTGCCTTTTGGACTTTCCAGAACCCCAAGAGTATTCCCAAATTGCCTAGCACCAGTAATAGCCTTCTGTCGAACACCGAGAATACAAAATTTCCCTTACTTAAATGATCTACAACTCTAGGCTTCCTCTCCATAGATCCTACTGCAACATCTCCAGTTTACGCTCAGCCTCCCTGTTGCAATTGGGGTTCACAATCAACTACAAAAAGTCCTCCTTTCAGCCCACTTCAGGACCTGTTATTTCTATCTGCAGTCTGGACACCCAAGAGGATGCAGGCCAGCTTACCTCATGAGAAAGTGCAAACCCTTACAGCCTAATTTCACAGCGTTTTCACCCTCAACAGATGCTCAGCCAGGGAGCTCCTAAGAGCTGTAAAATTTCCTGACAGCAACCATCTCAGTGATCTCGTTAGCCAAATAGATTTTAACAACCCAAATCTCCTTCTAAATTACACAGAACTGTGTATGTGTTCATAAAGTGAATTTCCCCTACCGGGTAAGAGCAGTTGTAGCAAATCCGACAGCTGTACAAAGGGCTTTTAAGTATTTGAAAGTTTAAGTTTCCTATGCTAACATGCATGTTAGCCTGTGTTCCCATGTATACTGATTGCTATGTGTTCTTTTCATATCTCTGCTCTCTCCCTTTTCCCCTCCCAGATATGAAAAACAGCATGTATTCTTTCAGTAAACAATAAATTTTAGTAAAGAAAAGTGTACTGACTACGTTTAAACAAAGTAACCATGAACTGTTATATTAAATGCGTTAAAGTAGTAAGGCTACTAGGGAGGCAGCTACTTGTATAACTGATTTTCTTACTGATTCACCTCCCTCAGTGTCAAACTTCATTTATTTTTTCACTGTATGTTTATTGTTCCCACTTATTATACATGTCATTTTTTTGAATGCATATTTCCAATTTTCCTGTTACATGCACACTAATGATTGGCAGGCTGATCTCTTTTTTTTTACAGTTTTCTTCTCATCTCCATTTGAACATGCGTTACATTTTTCTAGACTTTTTGTTTTAAAGAAAACCTTCAAACAGCAAACTGAACACATTTTCAAAACAACTCGGTCCCGTTAACAAATGTCAAAAACTATGTACATCTTCAAAAAATAAAGTTTAGCTCTGCTGATAGGAGCAATTGCCCCAAATTAACAAATGTACTCCAACAGGCATTACTTAACCTAAAATTAAAGTTACCCATGCTAAATCACGTTACAACCTCTGCTCCCATTTATACTGATTGCTCTCTTTTGTTTTCTTATCTTTATTCCCCTCTCAGATGTGAAAAACTTGTATACTTTCAGAAAACATTGCCTTTTAGCCCAAAGAAAAAGCACACTATCTTTAAATAAAACTAAATTGTACACTGTTCTATTAAATGCTTTAAAGTATGAAGGATGCTAGAGAGGCTGCTATCTCTTTTTCACTTCCCATAATTTTACACTTTAATTTTCACTGAACTGCTTGCCACCGTAATTTAAAATTTTGCATTTTCTTTGGCAAGGAATGCTCAGAACTATCAAGATAATTTACTTGCACAAGCAGGCAGCTCCTCTCCGTGTAAAAGTAGTCCACAATGAATCTTTGTAAATTTCACTTAGATCAGAATGTACAGCTACCTTTAGCTGCAAACGTCTTGACTCCCACTGAACATTTGCTAATAGAAAAAAAAGCTAATATATTTGCAGATGTAAGAAATTTTGGCATGTTTCATATCTTTTTCTTTTTGTATTGTTTTTCAAGCCCACTTGCTTACAAAAAAACTTGTTTATAGCTTATGTCAAGGGCATTAATCTAGATATTCCCCCTTGTAAAAATAACAGAAAATGTCTTAAATCTATATATAATATAGTCAGTGCACTTTTACACCCCGCTCTCACGCCAACAACCTAAGATCACAGCATGTTAATTTAAAACTTGTTTTTGTACAGCTTTTCTTCTCTTGTTATACTGCAGCTATTTACTTTAATGTCTTTGACACCTTTAAAATATCCCCCACATTTCAAATATCCATGACTATACATTGCACAGAACTGCTTTACTATATATAACTTGCAGTTTATATCATGAAATGTTTTATACAAATACTAGTAAGAACAAAAATTGGTTTACTTAGTTACCTTTTTTCCCTGTTTAATGTCATACTAGACATTAGATGACATAAATTGTGGTATATGCTTTACAGTCCACTCACAAGTTCAGCAAAGTCAATGAAAGTCCATTATTTCTCATATACATTTGTGCATTACGGCTACGCAAGAAAAGTGATTCATTCTTTGTACCCCCTATTTATACACTAATTTCAGTGTTGCAGGTCTTCTTCCTGTACATCTTCATTTCCCAGCACTAGGCTTTTTTTTTCAAGCCCAATGCACGTCTGATTCTTTTAGTCAACTCCTATGCTTTTTTCTGTGTCTCAAGCATTTTCCTTTGGAGAATTGATAAAGGTTTCTCTGGCAAAGTCTATGAGCTTTATTGTCAGAAGAATGAGAAGCAGAGCCCCTTCTAATTGCTGTCTCACTCTTTTGTTGGATAAACTTTATTTCCTTCTTAACCTGTTCTGCATCCAAAATGTCTTTGATCCTCCAGGGAAAAAAATTGCTGAAGACAACTGGATGCAGTAGCTTGAATTTCATACCTGCCTCTTGACATTCCCTGATTGCTGAGGTAAATTTGCTTTTCTTCTGCCTGGTGAACAGTGAGTGACCATTTTCCACAAACACTATGCTTTTCCCTTTTGCCACATTTTTGTCATGATCAGCTCTTTCTGCTGATACAATTATACATGTCTTGGCTACTTTCTTATGGCCATATTTGGAGCATACACTCAGTGTGCTCTTTCAGCTAACAAATTGTGCTGTAGAATACCAATTTGGTTGTATGTTTATCTGTTCCTTCCAGTTTCTCTGGTACAGCAGAAATTTTCAGGTTTTCTCTCATCTTTGTCTTCTAACTACCCTTTTGAAACAGCCTTTCTTGAGAGGTCTTATACTTAGCCAGTCTTTTCTTCAATCTAGCCTCTGATTTTTGCAGTTTTAGCAGTTCACCTGAATAGCTAGTTAAGACATATTCTATTTTTCCAGTCATTTATTTGACTTGTTATACTCCTTCAGTGTTTCATTTGTTTTAATCACTTCTGAGTACATTTGATTTATTTTTTTCTTCTAAATTATTAGAAGCCATCTCTTGTATCAAAGCTTAACCCAATCCCACCAGTGGAGCTCTGGAAGTTTGCACTGTAAATTCCAGTGAGTGGAGCTTAAGCTTTTTCGTAGAATAAAAATATATCCTCATATTTCAAACAAATTTTCGTATCTCTGGGACCGTACAGGTTACTTAAAAAAGTGTAAATTTCAAACTCTTCAGCACAGACTGTTTTTGTTGTGGTACTGTTATTTAGGTTCTAGGTCTTAAACAGGATTGTAGAAGTCACAATAAACACAGTAACTATTAAATGTGTAATATTTTGTAAACAGCATACCATATCTCAGCAATCACTTGAGTTTCACACATCATCAGCATTTTGTTCCACCAGCTGAGAACTTTTTTAAGAGGCTAAGCAGTTCTGTCTGTGCTTCTTGGTTGTCGAGATATTTAGGAAAATATGACAATGTAAAAAATATTCGAGTAACAATGTCTTTTTACCTGCACTAGACAGAAGTCAAACATCAATACAGTTGTGTTTGCCATTATGTAATCCTTAAAATTAAAATTTTCAATACTTTGTATGAAGCATGGTTTTGGAATTAATGCAGATATGAACAAGCAACATTTGACACCTAGATTCTTCAGTAGGATGTTACTGCAGAAGCACCTGGAGAAGTCACTCTGCTGTTAATGAGTTAAGCGTGAACTACATTTTTCAGAAAAGCTGCAGGATTCTTCCCAGCCAGTATTTTCTCACCATCTTATCTGGATGATTTTGTTCGGGTTCCCTAAATTTCTTCTTTGCTGGCATCCAGGCAGTGTACTTATTATAGCAATAACCCACGCCTGGGTGTGGGTAATGCTAAATTTACCCATGGTTGGCATGGTTTGGTCCCGAGGGACCAAACAAAGCCAACCGTGGGTAAATTTAGCATTACCCACACCCAGAAGTGGGTTATTGCTATTATACCATGACATTATTTAAGAAAAGAAACTATTACTTTTCTTAAATAATGGCATAGTGTAATGCCTGTTTACTGCCCTTCCGCAGATGTCTGGCATCCGCGGCAGTTCTGATGTACTGCGTGCCTGCGCAGTACATCAGAGTTGAGCAAAGCAACGGAGAAAGCAAGATCTCCGTTGCTTTTTTTTTAGTGTTTCGCTATGTTAAATGAGTTTAACATAGCGAGACAGTTTTAAAATAAGCAACGGACATCTCCGTTTATTTTAAAACTGTCTCGCTATGTTAAACTGATTTAACATAGCGAAACACTAAAAAGCAACGGAGATCTTGCTTTCTCCGTTGCTTTTTTTTTAAAACACTGTCTCGCTATGTTAAATGGGTTTAACATAGTGAGACAGCTTTAAAATAAGCAACGGAGATCTCTGTTGCTTATTTTAAAGCTGTCTCGCTATGTTAAACCCATTTAACATAGCGAGACAGTGTTTTAAAAAAAACGAGTTATACTAATGGAAAAAAGTCCGGGCGACCGGACCTTTTTCCATTAGTATAACTCGATTTACAACGGGCACGCTGGCCAATCAGCGTGCACGTTTTGGGGGGATCATGGTATAATAGCCAGTAACTGACTTTTACTCAGGCTGACAGTATCATTGGCTATTTGTCAGTTTCTTTTTTTATACTGGAAGATCTGAAATGAAGCTGTTGGTTAGAGTGCAGACATCTTGGAAGTCCCCCCCCCCGTACCTCTCCTTCTAACAGGGATGGGAATGTTTTTGCTGATTTGGGGGAGGGGTTCTTCTGCAACACTTTTGTTTTTCAAATTCTGTACGTTCATGCTTCTGTATTAAAGTTTATGCTTGCCTGTTTTGCGCATATGTGGAATATTGTGGTTCCTGTTTCCTCTTCTCAGGAAAAATCTTTCTTGTGGAGTGTGGTTACTTCTGTGTCTCAAGTGGCCACTCAGTGTTTGAAATGTGCTTTTGATTTTGTTAAAGCCACTTCCTTGGCTGCTGCCACTGGAACTTTTATAAGAAGGTTTGCTTGGTTGTGTTCTCAGAGCCTGCAAGATGATGTCAAAAATGAAATGGATAGAGAATTAGTTTTTGGACCATCTGTAGTAGAGGAAAAAGCTTTGTTTTCCAAGGGAGTTAATGCTACCCTTGCGACCCTTTTTAAAATACACAATAAACTTGGTAAACTGCTGGTAAGCAAATGTTTTAAAAGCAATATCAGGGAGGTTCCAAACAGAAAGTGGAACCCTCCAGTACAAAGGTCAGTCTAATAAGTTTGTATGACTATATACAAGACTTACCCTCCCTGGCAAATGTGTAATCCTTCAAGAATGTCTGAACCTCCTTCTCTCAGTTTTACAAAAGACTGTATTGGACAGATAGGTTTTAAAAAGAAAAGTTATCCATCAAGCTTGCAGATGGCAGTCTCTCGTCTCTCTCTTTCTCTCCTTTTTGAGGGTTTTTTTCCTTGTCACCAGACCAAATTCTTCTTTTCCCTCCTGTCATTCAACAACTGCTATCACAGGGGGTGATAGAAGTTGATGTTCTTCATGTTTCACTGTTGCAGTCATTACACTTGGGTTATCCTGCTGGCAGGCTACCCTCAGTCGGCCTGAATTCCAAAGTCTAGGTCCGGCGTCGGTTGCTGTCATCTCTTCCCTGACGTCAGTGCGCCAGGGGTATAAAAGATGCAGCTGACGCCATTTTATTCAGTCTTTCTTGCCGCGCGGTGCCCAAAGCATAACCAGTTTGCATGTGCCGGTTGGCCGACTCCTGAGATTTTCGTGTTCGAATTTCAGATCCGAAGTCTTCATTAAAAGCAAAGTACCCCGTTGGGGAAACTTTTTTCATGCTCCAGACCGATGTCAGAAAAAGTTAATAATTGTATTTCTTGTGGGAAGCAAATGCCTCATAAGGACTTCCATTCTTACTGTATTCCTTGCCTAGGCCCTGACCACGACGTTGCTAGTTGTCGGTTTTGTGCTAGATTTAACCAACGCACTATTAAGCGTCGGTACGATTTTGCATTACACTATTTTGGCAGAAGATTTAATTATACCATGTCATCGGATAGCCATCCGACTACCGGAATTCACAAGAAACATAAAGAAAAAGAGAAGGACCGGCATCCGAGGTCCAAAACCGATGACGAGGCTTCTTCTAAGCCAGTCGCCGGTTCTCAGTGAGGCACTTTTGCAGCCCCTGACGCCCGCTACTTTAGACCCGCAGGCCACTACCGACTCCCATGTGGAGTCGCCTAGACTCAAAGTATTGGACCTTCGGAGACTATTCCCTCAGATAGGTCCAGAGCCGCTGAGCAGACATCGGCTTCTGAGGGTGTTTTCAGGCCACTCAATTATACATTAAAACCACTTCAGCTTCAAAGACTAAAGTGCCCTTAAAGACAAAGAAACAAGTACAACAGCCTCATGGACAGGCCTCCATGCCTAAAAAACAGATGCTCAAAATGGCTGAAGACTTAATTACTTTGATCAGGGGTTCCCATCCCCCTCCTGATAAAAGGGCTAGGCAAGAGACAGAATATGAATCTTCAGATCAGGTTTCCATTTCATCTAATTCCTCTTCTGATCAGGAATACTCTCTGCCCCCCTATGAGGACTCTGATACTGAAGAATTTATCCCTTCAGCCTTTCCTACTGAGGATTATTCTTTTGGGGAAACTCTGCATACCATGAGGGAGCATTTCTATTGGGAAAGTCAGGACTACTCAGAATCCAAGAAAAGGCTCAGGGATTTCCTTTTATTGCCTCAGCACAGGCCCTTGGCTATTCCGCCTGTGCTAGATATTGTGGATGATGTGTTCTCTGAATCCAGCTTATTTCCTGATTCTTTGCCCCCTGCACCAGCCAAGCCAGATAGATATTATAGAGTCCCAGACTCTCACAAGTTTCTTTATAAAAACCCTTCGGCTGATCCAGAAACTAATTCCCAGGGTCCAAAAGGGGTTAAGGCTTCCATTGCAAAAAAATCCAGTACCATCTGACAGAGCTTTGGATAGATGAGGGAAGAAAGTATACATTTCTGCAACTTTAGCAGTAAGAGCTTTAAATTGCCAGTTTCACATGCTTAAGTACCAGCAGTATTTAATGGCTCAGTTAAAACAGAAAATGCTTGCAAGCTCAGAAGCTCTTGATTGTAAAGAAATGCAGGATTTATTGCATGCAGTTGAACAGGTGGGAAAACATACTCTGCAATGTGGTTTTGATTCTTTAGAGGCCTCTTGTAGAGCCACAATTACAGGTTCTGTGAAATCGAAGACATGCTTGGTTAAAAGAACAGAGTTTACCCGATCATGTTAAGGCAAAATTATTGGATGCTCCTTTACAGCATGATACCTTGTTTGGTGTTAAGGCAGAAGAGGTGTTAAAGAAAATGGAGGATAAAGCTAAATCTATGCAAACAGTCAAGGATTTCTTACAGGTACAGCCACCTCGATTTAGCAGAAATTGGCCAACAAAGAATTGGTCCTTTCCAGTGTCAGGCCACAGAGAGGCAGATACAGATGCCCAAGAGGCAGATCTCAAACCCAAGGCTCAAACAGACGACAACAGTGGGGCACCTCAACCCCCAAAGGAGGTGAGGACAAGTCTCAACCTTACAGGAAACAGTCACAATGACTTTCCCCTTCATACGCCAAGCACTTCCCTTTTGGAAGCCCTCTTAGGGGGAAAACTAACACTTTTTTCTCAAAACTGGCAAACAATCACCCAAGACAAATGGGTTCTGAATGTCATGTCTCAATGTTACAGGTTCCACTTTCATACTTTACAAAGGCTAAAAGGAATGCCAGACCTGCCACAAATTCAATGGACAGAGGCACAAAAACAAATTTCAGCCCTCATGGACATGAGAGCTATTCGAAAAGTACCACAACAGGAACAAAGACAAGGATTTTACTCAAGACTCTTCCTGGTCCCCAGAAAGGACAAGGCCTGGAGGCCCATACTAGACCTTTCAATTCTAAATACTTACCTGGATATTCTGAAATTCAAAATGTTGACTTTACAGCAGCTTCTACCCATGCTGTCAAGAAGGCTTGGCTTGTTACTCTGGACCACAAAGAGGCATACCTGCATGTTCCTATCAGGCAAAATTGCAGAAGATACCTCAGATTCAAAGCTGGTACAATGCACTACCAATTCTCTGCACTGCCCTATGGCTTATCTACTGCACCCAGGATCTTCACAAAGTGCCCGGCACCAGTAATTGCATTTTGCAGACAAAAAGGAATTCAAATATATCCATACCTGGACGACTGCCTCATTCAAGCAGAGACAAAGGACAGTCTTCTACAGCATCTGGCGTTTGTAAAAAGGTTGCTAATTTCTTTAGGGTACACAGTAAATGAAAAGAAGTCAAAACTAGTGCCCTCACAACAGATTATATTCCTGGGTGCCAGCTTAAATACAATGACCCAGGTGGCTTGCCTCACGCCAGACAAACAAGTTCAACTAAATCAATATTTTCAACTACTGGCAAAAAAGTCCCATCTCCCTGCAAGAAAAATTCTGCAGGCCCTGGGATTCATGGCATCCTGCATACTACTAATACCATATGCCAGACTGCATATGAGGAAATTACAGTGGTACCTAAAAAGTGTTTGGACTCAACACTCTCACAGTTTAGAATCAGTAATACCAATGATTCCCTGCCTACAACAGGAGTTTCGATGGTGGGCACAGGCATGTCACTTAAACAAGGGTCAGCCTTTTAACCTGCCCACAGCCAGGCAGACTCTAACAACAGATGCTTCAGATTACACCTGGGAAGCACACATGGCAGGAAAATGCTTTCAGAGCAAGTGGACCACAGACCAGATGCATCTTCACATCAATCAAAAAGAGATGTTGGCTGTTCAAAATGCCCTAACAGCTTTCAAGGACCTTTTGCATCCAGGACAATTATTCTTAAAGACAGACAACACCACAGTAATGTGGTACATAAACAAGCAAGGGGGCACTCATTCTTATCCCCTATGCAGGCAAGCCATGACCTTGTGGAACACAGCTCTAACGTATCAAGTTCACCTGCAAGCACAATTCCTGCCAGGAAAGAAAAATACTCTGGCAGACGATCTAAGCAGAAATATCATGGACCCTCACGAATGGAAATTGAGTCCACAAATCTTCAGCATGGTAACGCAAAAATGAAGATGCCCAGACATAGATCTTTTTGCCTCCCCACTGAATTGCCAACTACAAAAATTCTGCACAAGGACTTATCACAAACAAGCATGGAAAGTGGATGCTCTTTTGTTCAACTGGAAAAACCTAAAAGTTTATGCCTTCCCGCCACTGCCTCTCCTTTCAAAGGTACTCCTAAAAGGCAGACAAGAAAAACCACAGATGATCCTGATTGCTCTAGACTGGCCACACCAGCACTGGTACCCTATCTTAAGTAACTTAGCTCAAGGCCCACCTTGGATTTTGCCTCAAATTCCACACCTTCGGACTCAACAAAACAATCAGATCCTGCATGGTCAGCTCAAAACCCTAAACCTGGCTGCATGGCAGATTAATTAGTCAAACAAGCAACACCTCTGTCTAAAGCTGTTATGGATGTCATTTTGGAGGCCAGGAGGCCTAGCACCAGGAAAGCTTACTCAGAAAAATGGAACATATTCTGCACCTGGAACCAGGCTCAAAACCTTGATCCTCATGTTCCAAACATTCCTCAGATTTTACAATACTTAACTGAGATGCTGGACAGAGGCCTATCCTTCTCATCAATTAAGATCCATGCCTCTGCCATTTCAGCACATTAAAACATGGATCCTCCCTTATTCTCTCATCCCTTGCTAAAACAGTACCTCAGAGGGGCTAAAAACATAAGACCGCCCCGGAGAGCACCAACACCAACTTGGGACCTCAATTTAGTTTTGGAAAAACTAACCCTGCCACCTTTTGAGCCAGCCAATACAGCCAATCTAAAATTTTTATCATGGAAAACAGCTCTGCTCCTGGCAGTAACTTCAGCACAAAGAGTCTCAGAGCTACAGGCATTAATGGCAGTGGAACCTTTTATATTTTTTTCATCAGGACAGGGTTTGTTTAAGGACAACCCCTACCTTTCTGCCAAAGGTGGTATCTAGTGTGGCTCTTAACCAAACCATCCATTTGCCAACTTTTTATCCAAACCCCCAGAATAAAGGGGAGAAACTTCTGCATTCTTTGGACATACACAGGCAACTACGCTTCTACTTGGACAAAACAAAAGCTTTCAGGAAAACTGAGCAACTGTTTGTAGCATGTGCTGCAGGATCACAGGGCAAAGCTATCTCAAAGCAGACTATATCCAAATGGATAGGACACTGTATATGTTACTGCTACACACAGCATGGAAAATCAGTCCCAAATAACATTAAGCCACATTCCACCAGGGCAACAGCCACTTCAACAGCCTTCCTCAGAGGAGTACCTACCAAGGAAATTTTGGAGGCTGCAACTTGGTGTTCAGTGCACACCTTTACCAAGCATTACCACCTACCTCTTTACTCTAAATCCAGAGCAGGATTTGCCACTGCAGTTCTGCAGGGCCTCATAGCCAATCCTAACTCTTTATAGACCAGCCACCCAACCTTAGCTTTGGGATTCTACCCAAGTGTAATAACTGCAGCAGTGTAACACGATGAACATAGTACAGTTTTGTACCTACCATAAATGTAGATGTTAGAGTGTTCACACTGCTGCAGTCCAAGTTACCCTCCCTCCATCCCCTCTGAACTAGCTGGACTTATCTATACCTTTCTATCCTATACAACCTTTACTTGTAACTGAAGGTATTGTTTTTACTTTTATATGTATATTTTTTATTAGCAATAGGTATTGCCTACCTACTTGGGGGCACCTGACATCTGGGGCAAGAAAAACTGAAGAAAATGGCGTTGGATGCATCTTATATACCCCTGGCGCACTGACGTC
The DNA here is from genome assembly GCF_019279795.1 of Protopterus annectens. Taxonomy (NCBI): domain Eukaryota; kingdom Metazoa; phylum Chordata; order Ceratodontiformes; family Protopteridae; genus Protopterus; species Protopterus annectens. The sequence goes on along the minus strand of NC_056745.1, from coordinate 914,876,744 downwards.
AGGGAAGAAGCGACAGCAACCGACGCCGGACCAAGACTTTGGAACTCTGGCTGACTGCAGGGACCGCCTGATGGCAGGATAACCCAAGTGTAATGACTGCAGCAGTGTGAGCACTCGAACATCTACATTTATGGTAGGTACAAAACTGTACTTTCCAACACCAGCATCACTTAGAACAAGTCATTCCCCTCCTTCCCTGTCTAAAGACAGAAATCAGCTGGTGGATCCAACAAGTCCAGCTAAACCCGGGTCTCCCACTCCAACCCAGACATTGCATACATATGACTCAGATTCAGATTGGGGTGGCAGCACTGGCTTTCTACAGGATTCATGAAAAGTGGCACCCTTCTCTTCAGGCCAAACACATCAATGTCAGGGAAATGACAGCAGTCTTCCTAGCTCTAAAGACCTTTATTCCCCTTCTTGTACCAGGGGTGCTCCTGATAGTGGCTGACAATGCCACTGTTATGTGGTAGCTCAACAGACAGGGAGGAACAAAGGCCTATCAGCTGTGCAGACTAACCCTGCTGATATGGGACCTAGCCTCTCGCCACAACTTAGTCCTGCAGGCGACCTACATCCCCTCACAGGACAACCAGATCTCCTAAGCAGGACTTCCTCCCCACAGCACGAATGGATGCTGGATGGGGGGGGGGGGTCTTCCTAGACATAGTCCACTGGTGGGGTGCTCCAAAAGTAGGCCTCACCCCAGAACAGGCAGCTGCAGACCTTTTGCTCAAAGACCTACTCCCCTCTAGCATGGAGAGTGGATGCTTTCAGCATCTCTTTGGAGGGGAAATTTCTTTATGCCCCCCTTCCCACTGATTCAGAAAGTCCTCCTGAAAATCCAGAAGGACAAACCAAAAATCTCGTTAGTGACTCCCGACTGACCAAGGCAGCACTGGTTCCCCCTATTTCACAATCTATCCAAGAGCAATCACTACAAGTTACCCTACAAGGTGGACCTACTAACACAAGACGAAGGAACTCTCCTCCACCCACACTTGCAGATGTTATCTCTGACTCTGTGGGTAATAAACTTTTGATTCCCTTCAGACACCACTACTCAGAGGACATGCGTTCAGTCCTGAGGGAGGCAAGGAAACCTACCACCAGAAAATCGTACCTAAGTGGGAAAGATTTAAAAAGTGGTGTGTGGACAAGGGAAGAGACCCTTGCTCTGCTAATGCCCCCCCCCCCTTGTTCTCTCTTATGTGGGTTAATTGATCAAAGGCAGACTCTTACTCTTCAGTGAAAGTACACCTTTCTACTATATCAGCCTGCTTGCCACTTGATCCCCCCTTGCTAGCCAGGCTCGACATAATGCTCTTCCTTAAAGGGGTCTTACACATGAGACCACCAAGGAAACCTATCCCTCCACCCTGGAACCTTAACTACATCCTGGAAAAACTAACCCAGCACCCTTTCGAACCGGCTGAGTCTTCTTCCCTACAAATGTGTACATGGAAAACTGTCCTTCTGGTGGCTGTCACTTCAGCCAGTTGCAGGCCTTAATGGCCTGCCCCCTGTACACCATCTTCCACAAAGACAGGGTCACCCTGTGAACTAATCCTTCCTTTATGTCTCTAAACCATTTAATCTATCCATCTACCCACTTTCTTTCCTTCCCCCACTAATGAAGGGGGGGAGGACACTGCACTCCTTGGACGTGCACAGGCAACTAAGATTCTTCCTGGACAAAACCAAAACCATTAGGAAATCTAACCAGCTCTTTGTTTCCTTTCACCCCAGAGCCCTGGGCAAGGGAATCTCCAGACAAACCATCGCATGCTGGATCAGGAAAACTATTTGTCTCTTACTCCCACCATGGAAAAAAAACCTAGTGGGAGTAAAGGCCCATTCCACTAGGGCTGTGGCTGCCTCCCAGGGCTTTCATAAAAGGTCTGGACACGGCATCCATTATGGAAGCAGCCACATGGGCCACTGTCCACACATTTTCACCAAACATTACAAACTTGACCAAGTCTCCAGAGCACAGACAGGATTCACCAGGGCAATCCTACAGGGCTTTGTAGATGTAGAATCCTCTTCAGCATCCGCCACCCTCAAATCCTCGTAAGCTGTGGTACTCTCCCACAACTAGAATACTGCAACATAGGAATAGAAGAACATAGAATAGTTGTTCAAAATCTTAACATAACCATAGATGTCCTTCTCTTATATGTTGCAGTATTCTTTCCCACCCACCCTTATACCCAATTCACTCTCTTTTAGTCCCGGCTAATACCTGGACCTCTCTATGCTACTGTAGGTCCCCAAGGTCACACACCTGAAAACCACTGGCATTCCTCCTGCTGGGCCTTCTTCTCTACCTGCTGGCCTTCAAGTTCTGAGGATTGTGCATGCAGACGTCACATTTAAGGCCCCTGGTTTATGACCTTATGTCTGACGTCCCACGCACGCTGCAACAGCCAAGCTGAAGCTTTTGTATAGGAGTTGACGTACAAGTCACCTGAGGGCAGGAAATCCCACAACTAGGATACTGCAACATGGAAGCGAAGGACATTTATCGTTCTGGTAAGATTTTACACAACTATTCTTTCCTTCAGGTGTTCTGTGTGTGGATAACATTGTCAGTTCTCTGCTTTACCCTTCGAGCTATCTGCTACTCAAGGGGTATTCACAAAATGTCTAGCTCTTGTGATAGTCTCCTCCAGACTGCAATGTATTCACATTTGCCTTATTTAGATGACTGGCTTATCTTTGCAGAGACTATTTCAAAGTATCAGGAATCTTTTACCTGGGTAAGGGGTCTACTACACAGACTGTGGTTCCAAGAGAATGTACAAAAGTCTTATCTGATTCCTTTTCACAGGATTGTTTTCATGGGGTGTTTCTTAAATACCTCAGTTCAAAGAGTTTTCATTCCACAGGAAAAAGTAGAAAAGTAGATCTTTACCTAGAGCTATACCTGACTTTTTTTTTTTTTTTTTAACTGAGACTACTGTCTCAGCCAGGTAATTTTTTCAAGATTCTTGGACTTAAGGTGTGTATGATTTTCATGATATGTGGTACATGAAATCGATATGTTCCCAACATCAACATCCCAAGCATCCCTGATTCCATTCTGGAGGTTTGTGAAAAGGCAGATTTTTGATGGAGACCCACAATTTATCAGAATCCAGGTCTTCCATTCTCCCTTCCAGCTCTAGCACAGTCTGTCAAAACAAATGTATCATGCTTTGCTTGGAGAGCAGTATCTATAGGGATAAAAGCGTAGGGTCTTTGGACCAGAAAAGGTAGATCAAAACACATAAGCGTAAGAGATGTGGGCATTTATAAATGCTCTCAACTCTCTCTCATCTGTTCCAGATTCTGTACAGCTGTTTTGCATATGGCACCAGAGTGATGTGGTATATAAAAAAAAAAGGGGGGGGGGGACTAGACCTTATCATCTGTGCAAACTAGTCATGGTAGCCTGGGATATAGCTTTTCATCACAATCTCATTCTGCAGGCTTCTTATATACCGAAAGAGCAAAATATTGTGGCAGATGAGCTGAACAGAACAAGGACAGACTCTCAAGAGTGGAAATCGAATCAGCCAGTCTTTCAGAATTCGATCCAGCTGTGGAGAGCACCTTGGGTAGATCTTTTCACCTTCAGTCACTATAGTCATTTGGAAATTTCTGTTACATTATTCCATGCATAGTCTTGGAAGGCAGATGCTTTTTTTCCTTTCCTTGAACAGAAGTGTTCCTCTGTGCCTTTCTACCATTTTCACTGATGTCCAGGATCATTCTGAAAGTTGAGAAGGACTCCAAAGATCATTGTGGTGACTGCCTTCTGGCCCAGGCAGCAGTGGTTCTTCCTTTTTTGGAAATGATCAGGGGCATTTTCTACAAGCTTCCTCAGACTGGGCCTACTCGGACAAGATAAGTGATGCTTGATAGTCTGACTTCAAACAGTTGTAATTGACTGCTTGGATGATAGGAGTTTTAATAGACTTTAAACACCTCCTTTCTGATGATATGCAATGTGTATTGAAGGAGGCAGGAAAACCTGCTACTACAAAGCAATATTAGTAAATAGAAAATATTTTCTAGTTGGTGCCAAAATACAAATGGAGATCGTTTTAAGGCTATTCTCTTCTCCAGTACGTGTGCAAGTTGTTATCTCCTGACCTTTCTTATTCCTAAGTCAAGGATAATTGTTCTGTCATTTCAGCATGTATGCTCATGTGGATCCCCCTCCTTCACTGCATTCACATGTTAAGGTATTTTTGAAAGAAGTTTTGCATACCCTTCCTCCTACTGGTGGCTGTGTCTTGGGAACTTCATTTTGTTTTGGAAAGATTAACTCTTGCTCCATTTGAACCTGCTCCTCAGGCTGATGGGAAAACAGTGTTGCTCTGACTTCTGCAAGAAGAGTGTCTGAATTGCAAACTCTCTCGGTGAATTAGCCTTATCTTATTTTCCATAAACATGAGGTTTCTTGGTGAACTAATCTTTCATTGATGCTTAAAGTTGTATTAAAGTTTCTTTTAAGTCAAACTATCCAACTCCCTGTTTTCTTTCCAGAACCTAAAAATGAGAGAGAAGTTATTCTTTGTACTCTGGATGTCCACAGGCAACTCAGATTGTCTTGACTAAACTAAAAACTTCAGAAAGTCTGATCAGTTATTCATTTTTTCTGAAAGTAATAAAACAAGACAACCTTTGTCAAAGCAGACCATTTCCAAATGGTTGTTCCATGTTGGCTGTTCTTGTTATTCCCGCCATAAGAAGTCAATTCCAGGCATGATTTAAGCATATTCTACTTGGCCCTTAGATACCTTACTAGCTTTTGGGATAGGGGGTGGACTAGAAGTATTTTAGAGGCAGCAGATTGGTTCTCTGTACATAGTTTTACAAAGCATTACAAACTAGATTTCCCTTTTTAGGTCCAGAGTAGGCTTTGCTAGGATCATTCTACAGAGGCTCCTGGACCCTCATCCTTCCGCCTAGTCTTTATAAACTGTGGTACTCTGATTTATGTTAACTCGTTAAAGGCAATTTCAGTGAACAAAAATTCATCAAAAAATGGTCACTGAAACTGAATGCAGCAAACATCCTGAGAAAATATTTTTGCAGGGAGCAAGACCCCTGCACCCCATGTGAGGGGGAACACCCAGAGATTTATATATACCAGCTCCAGGGTCCCACACCAGTGGAGAAGAAGGCAAACTTCACTGTTGCAGAATGAAGTCCACAACCTGAATTGCTCCCATGGTATTCTACCCATATAGCTAAGGCTACTAAAGCAGTTATCAGTTGATGGACACAGTACTGTAATGTAAACAAACCTGCCATAAAAGTAGTAGTTTGAGTGATAACTGTGTAGTTCTGTTTCTTCCTTCATCCCCCTTATTTTTATACTTTTTGTTGCCAGGGTGTGGACATTGAATTGTCCTCTACAGGGCTCTAGCTTCCCTCTTTAAGTTGTCATGAAAGCTTTGAAAAGCTTGGCAACAAGAGTGTTGATTTTCTACAGCTTTGTTAAAGCTGTCAGTGGTCTGGGCATGAGGAAGGTGTCCCTAAGCTATGGACATTGTCCAGCTGTTTTATACTTTGCAGGCTGTAACCCATATAGCTAAGGCTGCTGCAGCAGTGATCATTCAAACATGTTCTGTTATGGCAAGTTTACTTCTACAGTTGTGCTTTTTTCTTTTCTTTGGGAGTGAAACTCTGCTTCTTAGGTCCTTCTGATGCAACAATAACATCTAACCGCATAGAGGTTATTTGATACGTCTTGTATGTTTTCTTCTCAAGTAGATTTTCAAAAGACTAGGACACTTTCTGTTAGTAAGTCTTATATCAGAATGGTGAATGATAGGGGGCGGAGCCTAATGGCTAACTGAGAGCAGCTTGATTTTGAGCTCTTCATACTCATACTAGAAAATACAGGAAAAACTAAATATATTTAACAAATTTTGGGTAAATATCGAAGATGAAGTAATTTATAACAAAACTACCAATTTTGAAGAAAAAATTCTGAAATTTTCCTGTCAAATACTACAGAGGACATTCCAAACTGTTTGAAGATGAGTAACTCCAAGAATTCACACTCAGACTCTATTATAAAAAAAGAGATGCAACAGATATCTGCTACTTTGCTGGACTTATCGCTAAAAATGGACAGATTTACTGAAAATCAAGAAAGTCTTAAAGATAACTGCCAAAAACAAACAGAAGTTTTTAAAGAACTCTTACAACAGCAACAAATAAAAATATCAGACATTGAGACTTCCTTAAGTGATGTTGATGGGAGGTTAAAAGAAAGTGAACTACATACTCAGTTTCTGCTACAACAGAACACTTGGTTAATAAATAAAGTTGATGATATAGAGAATAGAGAAAGAAGGACAAACATAAGGATTTTTGGTCTTCCAGAGAAATCCGAAGGTGACGACATTATCTCCTTCTTGAACTCTTGGTTTCCTGAAGTTCTCAGACTAAAAGAAGGCTTATCTTATGGGATAGAAAGGGCACACAGAGCTATGGGTAAGCCACTTTTTATTTCTTCTAAATCAGCTCCAAGATCCATAGTAGTTAAATTTCTTTCTTTTATGGATAAAGAGCTTATACTGAGATCTGCATGGAGGAAAAGTCCTGTTATGTATAAACAGTCATTATTAAGATTTGATAATGACTATTCAACAAGAGTTCTGGATATAAGGAAGAAAACATGGCCATTAGTAAAACTTTTAAAACAACATAAAATCAAAGCGCAGCTCTCTTATCCAACCAAAATAAGAATCCAATATAACAATGACATGAGAACATTCAACAGCATAGAGGAAGCCACATCTTTCATAAAGAATAATAACATAATTCCACTACCTGAAGAAATGGACTGGTTAAATTCATCCTCTTTAAAAAGGGCTCCAGGAAAAAATATTTGGTCGGAGGCAAGAGAAAAAAAGAAACAAAAGACTGACAAAAAGAACTCTGATGATACCATTTCTCTCAAAGTATCAACTAAGGTATGATTATAATATATTAAAACTAAACACTTTAGTACACTAGTATAAAGCAGTTCTTTTTTTTTTCTTTTTTCTTTTCTTACTTAATTGTTTAGTTTAATATAATACTTAAATGTTAGTACTAATTAATAACTTATTAAAGCCCTGAAGTATATACTTATTCTCCATTTACTTATTCTCTAAATACTTATTCTCTATTTACTTATTCTCTATTTACTTATTCTCTAAGTACTTATTCTCTATATACTTATTCTCTAAATGCTTGAAAACAATAACCAATGAAGTCTACTAGACATTCTTTTTATTTTGTCACTAAGCTTTTAATATAAACTGCCCTTTTAAATGGTTTTCTCTATACAACTACTCAGTTGATAAATTAAGGCACTTTCAATGCCTGAATAAATATTATCATTTTTAGTAATCACATTTATGTTATTTTAAAGTACACATTCAAAATTCATTGATTTATTTTGATGTAGAGTACTGTGATAAAAAATGTTATACAATAGAATCACTCATGAACATTTTAGATGTATTCAGTATATTACTGTATTATTTGAAAGTAAAAAAAACATCCACGAGCCTTCTGCTCAGTTATTTTAGTTTCCTTATCTAAAAAGTTGTTCACCGCTTCATACATAGCACGTGACATATTTAACTGTACATAGATGTAATTTAAGTTACTGGCCAGAAGACAGCGTATAAATACACACTATTGCAGAGTTTTCCTTTTTAACACTGCTGTCTCTTTTTTATACAAGTGTTTGGTTACTAGAATAGTGCAAAATAATAATTTATTTAAAAGTGCACATTCAAAATTCATTGATTTAATTTGATGTAGAATATTGTGATAAAAATGTTATACAATATAACAAGAAAGATAGTGAATCATTTAAATACTGTTGTATCTTAATGGGTGAGTGTCTGGTTAAAGTATAATACATGCTCTCTGTGAACACATCTAACCGACACTGGGTTAGATGAGTTTCTTATAGTTGTTAAGTTGTATAGAAATGGAAGAAGAGGGAAGGAAAAGGGAAGGTGAAGATCCTGAGTGTCAGCTTACTGGGAATTATACTTTCATTTATCTAAAGAGTGCTTTATCATACTTGTTATTGTATAAAAGAAGTACTATACGTAAAATGTTTATTATAAATTATTAGTTATGGGACAAGAGTGCTATTGCACCATTATCAAGGTAGATTTCCTTTGCAAGTATAATTCTAATTTTGACCTTTCTTCTTTCTGTTTTATAGTTTTAACATATAAGTTGAGACCCTTTGCTAGTTACCAGACGCTACATTTGTGATAAGCAGAAGTCAATATTCTGATATGTGTGATCTTTAAATTGAACTTAATAGAGAAAATCTTATGAATAATAACTTACTAATAACAGAACTACAAAAGATCACATATAAGTAATTTAGGAGTGAAATTTTTTACACATTTTATTAATTTCAGATTGTGGAGCTATCAGAGTTATAAAACTGACATTGACTGAAGAATGAGAAAATGCTTTAATGTAAAGCACTATAAATATTGCTTTAATTCTAACTGTTATTATATTAAATCTTATAAATGAATATTATTGTCTGTAAAGACTTTAATTGGTTTTGATAAAGTGGTTAGCTATATGTCAATTAACTTCACTATGCTGATGTAATACCTTATATAGATCTAAAAATATGTAAAAAAATCTCTTATTTTAAACGGTATCTATCTATCATACTCACTCTACTTCTTTTTATTATTAATAACAATGTTAAATGTCACTAATGACAATTAATGATCTGACATTTGCTAATATATTATTTACAATTGGTAATTTGCAAAAATTTCATAATATTAATGAAAAATGAACATCTAATATATTGTTAAAGTAATTAACAAATGTCTTATTTAAAATTGTTTGCAATGTGAAGTAATATCTCATTTTAGAATCTAATTAGTAATGAACAAAACTTCACAGACTAGGTATATATGTTATTTACATAATAAGTGTATCTTGTTCTCTGGTTTTAGTTTTCATTTTTTTGAGGAGCTCAATTTAAAGCAACATTTCCTCATTAATGCAACTATTATTATTGAGGGTAAATCTGTTTGAACTTTTAAGTCCAAACAGATTTGAGGTGCTAGACACTTCATGTTTGGGATTTAGAATGGTAAAATCATTAATTGTTTATTCAATTTATGTTAAACAATGTTTTTCAGCTTTTTCATTTTTCAGTGGTCCAATTTGAAATTTTTTTTAAGCATAAATAGAAATAAATATATTCATTTCAAAATAACTTTTAAAAGAAAGGATAAATCTAATACTCAAAACACATTAACTTCCAAGGTAAAACAAAATTTCAAGAACAAACAATCCAAAAGTACAAATAAGTACTTAAAAAATGACAGATACAACTTTATTATCTATAAATATTAATGGTTTAAATAATTCTATAAAAAGGTCGAATTTTCTAAGATATTTGAAATTACAAAAAGCACAAATCATATTTATACAAGAATCTCATTTTAAAAGAGATAATTTCACATGGAAACCTAGTGACTATCTAATTCTTTCTCACTCCCTTTACAAAAAAAAAACAAGAGGAGTTATAATTTTATGGAAAAAAAGTGTAGTTATTCCTCAGATCATTTACAAACACAAAGATAAAGAAGGGTTAATATCAATTGTAATAATAAAATATCAAAATAGAATTTGGACTTTAATAAATATTTACTGGATTCCTGGAATAGGATTGTCTACGGTTAAAAACACATAGAATTAATTAACAAAGTAAATAAAGATATGATAATAATGGGGGGAGATTTCAGTTGTATTCTAGATAACTCTGAAACAACTAATAAAAGAAAGTTACGTCTCACACCCGTAAGTAAATATTTCAAGAGATGGTCAGAAAGCTGAAATCTAATAGATACATTTAATTTTAAAGATTCTAACTCATTAAGTTACACACATAGCGATTATCACTTTAATACTAAAACAAGAATAGATAAAATATTGGTCTCCTCTAATTTAAACAGTAGGATAACAAAATTTTCTATTATCCCATGTCCCCTTTCAGATCATAATACCTTAATTCTTAAACTACAAATTGATTTCAAAAGATTAAACACTATAACTAGAATACCAGCTTACATCCTTAAATTAAGAGTTTAAACCTTGGCTCGATTCAGAAATCAAATATTTCTTAGAAACAAATCCTATTAACGATACAAATAATATAATAACTTGGGATGCACTTGAGGCTTTTTTGTATGGCAAGATTATAGGATGGTTTAAAAATAAAACAAAGGAATGGGAATCTGAATTGCATAACATACAAAAACGAATAACAGAAATAAATACAAGTTCTTATGATGTAATAGATTCTCAGGAAAAAAAAAGAAATTATAGATTTAAATAAAAAATACAATGAATTCCTCACTCATAAAACAAATCTAGCTTTGGAAAAACTAAAATTTGCTTCACTGTCAACTTCTCCAAAACACTTACATAATCTAGCAATGATAATTAAAAAGCAGAACTTAGAAAATAACATCATAAATCTAATACATGAAGGAAAAGGGAAAAAAAAGGTATCTGATGTGAATGATATTCTTGAAGCTTTTAAGTTCTATTATGCTAAGCATTATGGAAATAATGATAATAATATTTTATTTTCAGATCAGAAATTTAATAGTTCCTTAATAAAAAAACTACCTGACCAATTAAAAGTAGAAATGGACAAGCATATCTCCATAAAAGAAATAAAAGATATAATTAAAGTAAGTAAAAACAACAAATCACCAGGAATGGATGGAATAATAATGGAATTATATAAAATGTTTCCAAATTCAGCAATTTCTCTACTTCATAACATGCTAAATGATATTCAAACGCAAATGATTACTCCACCATCCTGGAAATATTCACTAGTTACCCCTATAAAAAAAGATAAAAGCGATCCATCCCAATGTAGTTCATATAGACCTATCTTTCTGCTTAATAATGATTATAACATCTTTATGTCTATCTTAGTAAATAGAATTAAGAAATCCCTGACTAAAATCATAAATGAAGACCAAACAGGCTTTATATTTGGAAGACACACATATGACAATATTCAGAGAATTTTAACCAGTATAGAAGCTTTGAACAGAGACAATTCAGAAGCTCTTATAATCACATTAGATATAGAGAAAGCATTTGATTCGGTAAACTTGGAAGTATCTATTTAAAATTTTGGAACTTTTTGAATTCCCATTAAACTTTAATATATATAAAGACAACCTGGCTTATGTAAAATTAGGCCCATTTACCTCGGAAGCTTTCAAAATAACTAAAGGCTCTAAGCAAGGTTGCCCTATGTCTCCCATCCTGTTTGCCCTGGCGATAGAATTATTTGCGTCTGCAATACGAAGTGATCTAAAAATAGAAGGAATTAACTTTTACAATAAATTTAATTCTAAAATCATGTTATTTGCTGATGATATATTGCTGACTTTAAGACCGAATGAAGAGTCCATGCAAGAATTAGAGAAACAAGTAGAAGATTTTTTTTTCCATTTCAGGTCTTTGTTTCAATAAATCCAAATCAAAACATGTACTTCTAAATAAAATAGATGACTTGCATCTGAATAAATATCAAATAATTGGAGAAAGGTTTCTTCACTAGAATATCTAGGAATTCTTATATCTGAGAACATAGATACTACCATGACCTTAAATTATAATAAAAGCCAAAATTTAATTCAAAAACAAGTTAATAGCTGGAATAAATTAATGTTAAACTTGGAAGATAGGTTACAGTTAATAAAAATGATATTACTACCACAAATAAACTATATAGCATTAGCAATCCCTATTTTACCAGATAAAAAAGTTATAAAGACAATACAGAAACTTTTAATGGATTTTCTTTGGTATCCAAAAAAGAATAGAATTGCATTCTCACATCATATTAGACCCTGGGACTTGGGAGGAATTAAATTTCCAGACATAGAAACGTATATTAAAGCTTCCATCATTAAACTTATACTAAATTGGGTAAATCCAAATTATTCATCCGCATGGAAAATTTTACATTTAACTTTCATCTTAAATGAAAACAAAATATTAAAAAATATGGATTTGGAGAATTATAACAACATATTTTGGCATGCACTATGTCATAGCTTACAAAATAAAACAACAAAGCCCACTAATTTATCATATCTGAATAATATTTATAATCTATTTAGAAAATGTATAATTACAAATCCAGATAGAAAATTATGGTTTGATCTTTTAATACCATTTAAAACATCAAAGAATTTTAAAGAAAAAATCCAAGAAAAAATACTCATCAATTGGGAATCCAAAAACTTTATTTACTGGTTTCAGTGCTTAAATAATCACAGTACTTTAACCACCCAACAAGTAATAAATGAGTTTAGTATATCTGAAATAGACAGAACAGAACTTCAAAAAATACTACAATATGCAAGTGATTTATGTAGAATTATTAATGGTTCGAGCTTTAATACTATACCTAAGTTCATAAAATATATGCAAGAATCGATTTATGGAAATCATAATAAGCTAATTTCTATATCTAAATTATACAAAATTTTAATAGTGTATAAAATCAAAATAGGTCAAAATGTTGTGAACATTTTAACAAAGGACTTGACAATAAATATATCATCTGAAGGTATAAATGACCTTTTGTTGTCAGTTAAGCTAACATCAAACTTCCAGATATGGAAAATCTTCACATGGAAATTTTTACATAGAGCCTTTTATACACCATATAAAATAGCCAAATTTGACCCTGCCCAAAAGCCCACATGCTGGAGATGTACTGTAAACTGTAAGGCAGATTGGATACATATATTTTATGATTGCATTAAAAAAATTCTGGGAAGATATTAACAGATTTCTTCAAGCCATTTATAATGATAAATTTGTTCTAACAAAATCTTAAATTTTTTTGAATGTAGATGACTCAGTAACTATGAGTAAAAGTGATCAATATCTTTTATGGTCTATTCTGGCTGTAGCCAGAAAATGTATAACAAGAAAATGGAAATCCACTGTTCCTCCAAGTTATGAAGACTTCATATCTCTATTAAAGGAATCTGAACAGAAAGAAATAAAAGTCAAAGAAGAAAGAATTTTTCCCAGACGTTGGACAGACAATCCTTGGAATAAAATCTTAATACTTATAGACACATTACAAAAGGACAGAATTTCTTCTACATGAAATTGAAATGTCATAAACTAAGATGAACTTATGTGAATATATGCCAGTAAAGGTTATACTAGTTCTATGAGATTATTCCTCTTTATAACCTTATTGGTTAATCCTTTTCATTGGACCACCTGTAAATATTGTACATATTGTTATAGTTATTAACTATTTTCTTTTATTTTGAATTGTAATTTAAAATTTACTGTATCATAATTTGTCTACAAACGAAAAAAATAAAAAGTATTTAGCAAAAAAAAAGAATGGTGAATGATAGAGTTATCCCATCTGGTGGGCAGATCTGAATGTTTTTAGCTTCAACTTCTCAGTGTGTTCATTTACCTGTCTTGCTTTCTTTGGGTCTTTCTGACTCTTCCATTGTGATGCATTTCTGTCTTGTTGGCATGTCTTTCATACAAGGCCCCCTTGACATCTCCTTAGTAGTTCTGTTTCTTAAGGAGTTTTTTTTTTCCTTGACTGTTTGAAGAAGATGGCCCTAGTCTTGTGTGAGTGAAATTATTTTGGAAAGAATGAAAAAAAAACCTTATGAACTTGCTTTTTATATTCCCTTGAAACTTCTTGCCAGGAAGAGAGTGCTGCTTTTGGCAATGACTTCAGCCAATAGAATATCTTGCTTGCAGTGGCTAATGTAATCAGAATTGTAAATGTTTTTTGTAAGGATTGGTAGCTCTTTAAATTAACCTCCCCTTTATTTTATAGTCATGCCAGATATAATTTTGAATCAAAAGACCCATATACTTGCCTGTTGTCTTCACCCCCAGAATACTGATGAAAATATCCTATGGCCAAATGGCTTTGCTTAAAATTCTTGAAACAAAAATTTAGGAATTTTGATCAGTTTGTTTACTCAGTCAAGCCTATAATGCCTTTTTGTATTATTCTAGTAAACATTCGTAGCTCCTTATGGCATGCAGACTATTTTGGGGTTTAACTTCTTTAACTGACTTACCAGCTAATTATAGGCAGTATTAGAAAGTGCACTTTAGTAACAAATGACTGTAGGATTGTTAGTCTAGGATATCCTTCACTAGAGGAATTAATCACTGTTTGTCACTTACTCTGATATTTATGTTCATAGTTGCATAACTAAGAAACTTACATGCTAGGGGTATGGTGTGAAATGTCATGATGGAAGACAGGAAAATAAACTGTCAATATCCATTTATATCAAGCTGTACTATGTATCTTGCTAATTTGTTAGCAATTCTGAACACAAGCAGTAGTTTTATATATACTTAATACAATTATTACATGGCATCAGGTGAAATTTTAGAGATTGTTGAAAAGAACTGTCTTTGATATTTGCACTGTAAGTGGCTCATCTTGCGAGATAATCACTGTTATTTATACAGGTAATTATAGAGTTATGCATATGTTTTCATATTTCTGTAAATACCTCAAATATGCAGTCAGGAATTCCTTGCAGTCACGTGAAAGCTTATGTCTAGTTAACAAAAGATTTCTAACTATATGTTTAGGCTGTACAGTTTCCAGACTACAGCAATTTGTGAAAGTTAGCAAAAATATAATTTTGGGTTTGTGTGCATAATAATATAGTATTTATGGAAAGACTACAGATGTGCTGACTATTATCACTGTAAAGAACATAGCTTTCAACCTCATAGCACAAAAAATTTGGACAAAGCCAAAAAAGTTGTTCAGGACAAAGCCCCAAAACCAGAGCAAATTTTAAGTATTGCTCTCATAACCTTAAAAAGTTGTTAGAATAAAGGGTCTTGTTTTGCCATGCTTATTCTGGAGGATATAAAGTCTGAAACTCAAATGCCTGCCATTATTTAGTGAATTCAGTCCTCACTGATTTGTTACAAAAGTCCAGAAAATCACAAATTTTATGAGGAACACAACAAAAAATATGAGACAAAATATGGGCATTCTGTGAAAATCTGGACAATTTAGGGAATACTTCTGATAACATTGTCACAGTTTTTATAGCTTTTATCGTTCACAAAATATATTTACATTTGGTTATCTTATGCTTTTAAGCCATTTTTTTCAGAAATTCTCTGGGATGCAAGGATATGTGTAGGTTGCAGGAGGTGTGATGTACGCTAAATAGGTGCCAGTGAGATAAGTTAGTCACCTTCTATGAACACTTGATTTCCACCTGTATTCTATCCTGTGTTATTTTTATGGCTTGTTTGCACCTACTAAAAGTTAAAGGTTAGTTTTATCAGAGCCTAACTAATTTTCTCAGGTGGTGGCGTCTGCTTTCTGTATGGTAGGAATAGCAGTCCATATGTTTACATGATAATCTAATCTGGAATGTGTTTCAAAGCCCAGGGGTGGTATCAGTGGAGGCCTGCACCCAGCCTTTACATTCATAACTTAGTGTTCTACTAAGAAAATAAAAGGGATTCTACTGAAGATGTAAATGAGTTCATTCTTAGAGTTGTGTGAGATGCTCACCTTTACAGGAGATGTATGACACAGTTAACTACACTTTCTGCAAAGGTTGAGAAGAGCAAATCTACCAGCCCCTGTTCTCATGACCTTTAGAGGGGCACAATTGACAGTATCCTGACAAACAGTTTTACAGCTTGGTATGGCAACTGCTCCACCACAGACAGCAAGTCTCTCCAAACAGTGGTGAAAGCAGCAGAAAAGTTTACCAGGACCACTCTACCATCTATTCAAGACTTGCACCAGTCTTGTTGTCTCAACACAGCCAGGAAAATAGTCACGGACTGCACTCACCCTACATATGGGCTGTTCCTACACCCAACATCTAGGAGGCGTTACTGTAGCTTACTTTGCAAAATGCCTAGATTTAGCAGAAGCTTCTATCCCTTGGCTATCAGGCTACTGAACTCCAACAGCAACCTACATTGCGCTTGACCTTAGGGACAGTAGATAATATGATGAGTGGGAAGCATATTTGTGTGCATTAACTGTAAAAAGTCTTAAACAGAGTATAGCCTTATTTCTGTGCAATATCCGCTGATCCTGTGCAATAAGTAACAGTTGTGAAAGTTTTGTGCAGTAAATGTTGCGTTTCCTTAGACTAATGCCAACAGAATCCTGTGAAATAAATACAGTGCCTCCTTAGCTTAGTAAATGTCGATATGTAAAATAGTAGATATTGTGTGGTAGGAATGTCTAAATGTTGTAATGTGAATTGTTGTATATGTTAGATGTTTGCACATAGAGCCTGAAGTAACGTAATTTCATTCAGTTGCACTTGTGGAGTCTGAATGACAATAAACTTTACTTTGACTTTGAATAAATGTCTTTTATCATTAAATTGTTTTGGTTGTAGTCTCATCCTAGTGCGTTGTCATGGGTTTGCTATCATTATGTCGACGTGCATTTGCACGGCTATGAAGTATTCGAACATCAGATGTTCGAATACTTCATATTACGGCAGGTGACATGAGCGAATGTTTGCATTGCGAATGAACTGTGCATTCGCAATTCTAACTTTCGGTCATGGGAGGGGATCGCGGTACAGTGTGGTTAGGGAAATGCATCCTTTTCCTCACTGTACTGCGATCTCGGAGTTGGAATATTAAGTTAGGGGGGTGTGGGGGGCACAGCCCCCCACAGGTGCATAACTGTGTTCGGTTAGGTAGGTAGGTGATTATGGGAAGGGTGGGCATGCTGTGTATCGCCGTAAATGTCGCAAGCGACATTTTCGAAAATACACCCTTGTTTTCGAGTTTACTATTATTCGAAAATGTTCATTTTCGATGCATAAATTCGAAAATAAAGACATTATTTATTTTTACTTTCGAATTTATGATAGTAAACCGTTGTCATGGTATGGCTCCAGTCTGAGTGTGGGAATGTTTACCAAGACAATGTTAGAACCAGTTTTAAGCCCTTGCAGTTGTCTTGATGCGTTTATGAAGTAACATCTGTTGATACACGTCATTGCATTCTTGATGTCTTTGCAGCATGTTTGCTGTCACATATGTTGCTGTGGTCGGCTTTGGTTGTCTTTTTCGACAGCTTTTTGTTGGACTTTTTGGCAGAGAAGCACTCTTCTTTTAAACTCATGAGCGTATCTCATGTCTGTCATCCATGTTTAGAACTTTGTTGGCCTTTTCAAGGATTTGGCTTGGAGAACTATCATTGTAGAAAACACACAAACAGCCAGCAATTCACCAGCATCTTACTTTCTTTAATTCCAGCGATCTGGTATCTCGGCAATTTGCCCTCATATGCTGTCATATACATGGGTTTTTTTGAAAAAACATTAATTTATCCCACTGACTTTTTTAGGAATAATGTAATATTGTACAAGCGCTTTACAAACCCAGGAACCCCACTCGGCCTTTCTGAGAACACTGGAAAATATGAAGGTCTCTCCAA
Source organism: Protopterus annectens (assembly GCF_019279795.1). Lineage (NCBI taxonomy): Eukaryota > Metazoa > Chordata > Ceratodontiformes > Protopteridae > Protopterus > Protopterus annectens. The sequence goes on along the minus strand of NC_056745.1, from coordinate 914,859,190 downwards.
ACACCATTATATTGGGTGACTTCAACTACCCAAACATAGACTGGGAGCATTGCTCTAGCTCCAACACCCTAGCCCAAAGGTTCCTAGAATTTATAAACTCAAATGCTATTGAACAACTTGTTACCACTCCCACAAGAGGGGAAAACATACTGGACCTGATCATCACCAACATGGGGACTCTATGCTCCAGACCAGAAGTGTATCCCTCACTGGTAAGATCAGACCATAAACTAATCTCACTGGATATTCACATCCCGACCCCACCCCCTGCCCAGAAAACCACAGTGAAAAACTTCTCTAAAGCAAATTTCACACTCCTCAAAACCAAGGTGGAATCCTTCAAAGCCCCCGGGCCTGTGGAAAATACGGCCCAGACCACAGAATCCTTTATAAACGCATTCTATGAACACCTTCAGTAATGCATGGATCATGCAATCCCAAATAAAACCAAGACCCAATCCTCCAAAGGCAGACGTCCTGTCTGGTGGACCCCAGCAATAAAAAAACTATACAATAGAAGGAGGAAGCTACTAAATGATAGAGCAAAACCCAAAAAAGGGAAGGCATCACTGATCAGTAAAAAACTATGGGCACTCATAAAATTGTCTAAGGCCAGCTTCGAGAGAAAAATTGCACAGGACACTAAGGATAATCACAAGGCTTTCTTTAGTTATGTTAGGAACCTGGTGGTAATTCCCAGATATGCTCAGAATTAGTCCAAAATGACAAAAAATACACTGAACCCACAGACATTGCCAACATCCTAGCTGACAGGTTCAGCGCAAACTTCTCCCCCCCCACCAAAAGGGCAAATATCTATCCCAGCAGAGTGCTGCCCCCCTGACATCTCAGATGCTCAGGTAAGAGCCACCCTCTCCAAAGCAAAAAATACAGCATCAATGGGACCAGACGGCGTCCCGGGCTGCGTCCTACATGAACTCCAAGAAGAGCTAAACCCAAACATAAAACTACTGTTCAATCTCAGCCTTACTACAGGATATGTGCCCAAAGAGTGGCGTACAGCAACAGTGGTCCCTCTCCATAAAGGTGGTGCCTCAACGGATCCTGGAAACTATCACCCCATAAGCCTGACTAGCTTGGTCTGCAAAGCTATGGAAAGGATCATCATGGACCTCATAAATAAAGATATTGGGGACCTAAAGACACTGGATCCTACCCAGTTTGGCTTTGTTAAGGGCAGATCCTGCCTCTTAAACCTGGTTGATTTCTTTGAAACAGTCACCAAGGCCATTGACGAGGGGAAGGTGGTCCACACAGCCTACCTGGACCTCGCAAAAGCCTTCGATACAATACCCCACTCGGGCATTATAGATAAGCTCACCAGCTTAAATATAAACCCCTATGTCACTAGATGGATTGCAAACTGGCTCAAGGACAGAACCCACATGGTTAGAATTGCTGAAGCCATGTCAGACTCCAAACCAGTTACAAGTGGTGTCCCACAAGGCTCAGTCCTGGGACCTCTCTTGTTCAGTATATATTTCTACAGGCCAACACGGAAGGACTGTGGCTGACCAAGTTCGCAGATGACTGCAAACTGGGCGCCATAATCGACTCTCCAGCCGACACAAGCATCCTCCAAAAGGGCCTCATAGAAACAGACAACTGGTGCCAGAGCCCTGGCCTCAAGCTAAATGCCAAAAGTGTATAGTCATCCCTTTGGCAAAATAAAGTGCCACAAATTACCACATAGGTGGTAATCCATTAAGTACAGAAGAAGTAATTAGGGACCTGGGGACCCAAGTTGATAGCAATCTCTCATTTGACAACCACGTGGCCAAAGTGGTTAGAAAAACATTTTATATAGCCCACCTAATCATGAAGGGATTCACATCTAGATCAGGGGAGGTCATCGTGCCTCTTTACTCATCCCTCATCAGGCCCATAATTGAGTACAATGCCCCTTTTGGGATGTACCTTACCAGACACCTGCAGCAACTGGAAAGACCCCAAAAGTACCTCACCAAGAGGATCAAAGGGCTCAAACAGATGCCATATGCTGCCTGGTTAAAGAAACTCCAGCTCTACTCAGTGGCATACCGCCTGTTCAGAGGCGATCTGTCCCTGACGTATAAAGCCATGTCCAACCCGGAATTAATGGACATGCTGCACCTCAGAAAATCCAAATCCCATCGAGCTACGCTCGAGAGACTTGAACCTCAGCACTGAAATAAATAGGACATGCCGGAGGGACAGATTCATAACCCAGAGGCTCCCTTCACTCTGGAATAAAATCCCAGTCCAGGTTAGGCAGAGTCCCTCATTGACTCTCTTCAAGAGGAATCTTGATGAGTGGATGGGAGATCGTAGGTTTACCCCGGGTATCACTTCTGTGTCACTGTTAGACAGAGGCACAGTATACTAACCTCGAAAAAGGGCATAGCAAAATAAATTTAAAATGGGTGGCGAAAGCCAAACACATTCTGGCTAGGCTTATAAATGCCCTAGGGCAGATAGCCTAGTATGAACCTATGAACCTATAGATCTTATTTTTATCTGTAAGGGAGACATAATTGAATTTTTTGAGGTCTTAAACAGTAATGGACACAATCTTTCCTTTTCTTATGAGTTAAATAGAACACAGATTAATTTTTTAGATCTGTCACTATTTGAGAATGGGGAAAATATAGGATTTAGGCCTTTTAGGAAATCTACTTCAGTTAATATGTTTTTGCATGCGACTAGCATGCATCCTGATCATCTATTAAAGGCATTACCCTATGGTGAATTTAAGAGAATTTCTGACCACACTAGTAATGCAAGTGAAAAAGCTAATGAATTGAACAAAGTTGTGTTGAGGTTAGGTGAAAGAGGTTATAATAAAACACAGTTATTAGTATGCAGGGATAAATTACTTGGTAAAAAAGCAGACGTCATAAATTTTGAATCAAGACGTGAAGATTTCACTATGGAACAGAACAAAGATGTTGAAAAGCTTTTTTATGTAACCAAGTTCACTGCTTTTTCTGAAAAACTGGTGTAATTGGTTAGAAAATACTGGTATCTTGTCAGTAATGATGAGTCAATTGGTCATTTATTCCCTAAACATATTATATTTTCATACAAAAGAGGAAAAAATCTCAAGGAACTGTTAAATAATTTAATAGAAAGGAAAGACAACATTATAATTTCAAAATTAGATACCTATCCCTGCGGTTCTTGTAATATTTGTGATAAGGTCTGGAACCTGAGTGTTATTAATGATGTAAATTTAATTTCTAAACATTATTTTAGTTGTAAATCGACAGGGGTGGTCTATATATTGGGCTACTCATGCAAAAATATGTGGTATATAGGACAAACAAAAAGAATGGTAAGGGTACGGATTTTAGAGCATTTAAAAGACATTAGAAACAAAAATTTGGTTAGTCCTGTTGCTAAGCATTTCCAAGAGAAACATAGTGGCTCTTCCAGTAGTTTAATATCCAGTTTATTGGGAAAGCCCTTCCTTCAGAGAGGAGATGACATTGTAGTAAAATTACTGGAGCTTGAAACTAGAATTTTTTTCAAGTTTCATACTTTAAAGCCTAACGGCATGAATCAGGAATTAGGCAGTTAATGAATTATTTATATTTTGTATACACTTGTATATTTATTTAATATTTATAATAAGTTTATGGTCACTTTAAAAAATGTTTTCATTGTTCAATTAATTAATTAGGAGACTTAATTGTCTTATTGAGTATGTATATAAATGTGATGTTTGTACTCAATTAATTGTGATCCTTGAAGGCGAATTGCCGAGGTACCAGATCGCTGGAATTAAAGAAAGTAAGATACTGGTGAATTGCTGGCTGTTTGTGTGTTTTCTAAATTTCATTTTGACTGCTAGGTGTTTTGAACTATCATTCTAGACCTTAAATCTTGATAACACATCCTCTTTAGCACTGAGTAGCATTGTTACCATCCAGTCTGGAGGAAGGATCTGTTAACCAAAAATGTTGACAAAGAACATGTCCCTTATTAGTGTTACAACTTGTATGATAGAAAGTTGTAGTGAAGGGTTATGTGGACTTGTATATCGTTTGAGGTGAGTACCTCACCTAGCTGTACTTTGTTGTAATTTGTGCTGTCACTCATTGATGACTAATGAAGGATTTTTAATCCAAATTGATGACTTATTTTGGCGTGTTGCTGTTTTTGGAAGACTAAATTGTACAAGTGAATATGTAAGCTAAATGCCAATGCTTGGCTATTTTCTTTTTCACAATTTAGCCAAGTATAAGAAGTTGCTAAAGCACACAGGCAGGCATCCTTAATGTAGAAATGTGTGGTGACCATCAGGGCATCTGCTTCCTGTTTGTTCATGTTATAAGCTGTTTTAATGTAATTGGAAATATAAAGGTGGGGGTATTCACAGATGTTACAAAAAGATTAAAAACTACATATATTGAACAGTAAATCCGTAAGTTGTTCCCAACTGAAAATTATTAGTATGTACCTTAAATGCAGTTTTCCTTTTAAACAGGTTTATCTAATGATAAAGACTCTAAAATTGACAGCAGCATTGCAGAAGGAGAAAACATGGATGATGATGAGGATGAAGATGAAGAGGAGGGTGGAGCAGAAACAGAGGAACAGTCTGGGAATGAAAGTGAGATGAATGATCCTGAAGATGAGGTGAGGTAACTTTTTCTATATCTTTTTTTTTTTCTGGCCTCATAGCTACAACTATCAGCCCCCTTCACAGAGTGATTCTCCCCACCTTCCAGTTGTTCAGATAGCAGTGAGGGCAAGAGTTAGCCAGTGGAGAGGCAGTCATCTCTCCTGATTACGGAGTTTAGTTCCCAGTCCCTTTCCTTGCTGACTTGCCATCAGTGCAGCTGAAGTAAGGTCTGCATAGCTGGCTTAAGGGCACATCCATGCTTACTTTCACATACTGATTGTAGCCATAGCATGAGACTAAAAACCAATGAAAATCACCAAAAAGCACAAATGTAACTAGTAATCCAAAAAACGATGCAATAGGTAAAACAATAAAGCCACAGAGGAGGATCAGGCGAGAAATTTTAATAATAATTTTAAAACAGCATCCGCTTCCAACACAAATCAGCACATATAAACGTTCCAACTTACGTTTTCGTTTGTATGTTACTTCATCAGATGTGGACTCATTGTAAATCAACAGACTTATAAATCAAACCCCTGCTGACATCATTTAATTAATTGACCAATAAAAAACATTAAAACCCCTTCAAATGTTACAGGAAACATTAACTGAAAAAGTTCATTAAAATGTTCATTAAAAAATATATGTAAATCCCAATAAAATGTTAAATATTTACATATATATATATATACATTATACAAAATACTAAAACTCTAAAAAAAAAAAAAAATATTTTTCAAAACTTACTCACATATATTAAAAATGACAGTTTCCTATTTCAATGAATTTTTCACGTGTCTGACCATTTCTCATTTATTGACTCCATCTACTGGACAGTGTGATGAATTGCACTTGAAGAATATCATTTAAAAATAGCGTTTAAAAAATAAAATAAAGCTACTACCATAGATGTCGTGGATTTATTTTCCAGTATTCCTGAAGATGAGGGTTTGAGCTTTTTGGAAGAAATTATTTACAAAGATAATACTCTGACACACAATGAATGTATACTAATTTTACAATTATTAGATATGGTATTAAAGTATAACCATATCTATTATAAAGGAGAATTCTTTCATCAAATAAAAGGGGTGGCAATGGGGGCAATATGTGCACCATCTTATGCGAACTTTGTTTTAGCACATTGGGAGGAGAAATTCGTTATAGATTCAGTTTACAGTCACTGTTGGAATATGTATAAAAGATTCCTGGATGACATATGCATTTTATGGTTGGCAACAGCAGAAGAAGCCTTGACCTTTATGAATTATTTAAACAATACTACAAGTTTTTTAAAATTCACTTATAAATTTACTAGTGATAGATTAGAGTACTTGGATATTGAAGTCTATAAGAAAAATGAAGGATTTAATTCAAAAGTTTATAGGAAAAGTACTTACTGCAATTCTAATCTACACTACAATAGTTCACATCCTATACACTTCAAAAGAAATATAGTAAATGGGCAATATATTAGATCCAGTAGGATGACCTCTAATGGAGAAGACTTCAACAAAGAGAGTAAATTATTGAAGGGGATGTTTATGAACAGAAATTACTCCATTTGGTTGAAAAAGAGGTAATGGAAGGAAGAAAAGGAAAGTTCTATCCCATCCTCGGGGTTGATAGTGTTTCAGCAGCTGCACCCAAGGAGACAAAAGATGAAAAGTTTGATAGAGCTTTAGTATTGGAGTACAATGCCAGTTCTAGAGGTGTTAGAGATATCCTAAAAAGAGAATGGAATAGGTTTTTAGCTCTTACAGACTTAGATATGATATCTAAAGAGCAGCTGAAAGTGGTGTATAAAAATGCTAGTTGTCTGAAAAACCTTTTAGAATGTGATTATGAAGGAAGAAAGGGGTTTAGTAAAAACAGGCATGGAACTTACAAGTGTGGTAGGTGTGCACAATGTGCATACATTATGAACAGAGACAGTGTCTCCTTATTAAACAGAAACACAGTATTAAAAAGCAATAAGTTTAGCATTATTCAGACATAAACAACAGTGTCCCAAGGATAATTTCCTTTTCTATGTAATTGAAAAAGTAAATATTGATGGGCGAGGTGGCCTATGGGAGGAAAAGATTGAGTACAGAAAACTTTGGTGGCAAATAACATTGCAGGCAAATAAATGGCCAGGTTTGAATGAATATATTTCTATTGCCCCGGTTCTTAAATTAAGAGCAGCTAAATTATGAGATTTTATAGAAAATTTCATTATTTTTCCTCCCTCGGCCCCTATAGTCGCAATCAATATTTTAATTAATTTTTCTATATAATATTGTTTGCACACATATTTTATATTCAATATTCTGCAATTGTATTTTAATTTTGTTATAAATAATTTAAAATCCTTTGATTTAAAATGTGGGTAATATGTTTATAGTATTACACTACCTAACATGGGTATTTTAAGGAATATGTGGTTTTATTTTATTTTTTAAATGTTCATTTTTTAAATGCTATTTTTAAATGATATTCAAGTGCAATTCATCACATTACCCAGTAGATGGAGTCAATAACTAAGAAATGGTCGGACTCATGAAAAAATTCATTGAAATAGGAACCTGTCATTTTTTAATATATGTGAATAAGTTTTGAAAAATAATAAGGTTTTTTAGTTTTAGTATTTTGTATAATGTATACATATGTAAATATTTAATATTTTATTGGGATTTACATACATTTTTTAATGAACTTTTTAAGTGAATGTTTCCTGTAACATTTGAAAGGGGTTTTAATGTTTTTTATCGGTCACTTAATTAAATGATGTCAGCAGGGGTTTGATTTATAAGTCTGTTGATTTACAGTGAGCCCACATCTGATGAAGTAACATACAAACAAAAACGTAACTTGAAACGTTTATATGTGCAGATTTGTGTTGGAAGCGGATGCTGTTTTAAAATTATTAAAATTTCTCGCCTGATCCTCCTCTGTGGCTTCATTGTTTCACCTATTGCATCGTTTTTTGGATAGCATGAGACTGCTTAACAAACCAAGAACACATCAGTGGTCCATTTGTTGCATTCTGCTCCCTGGTTACAGCCAACATGTCAGTATTGCAGTTGTTTCAACCCCCAGATAGGTGAATCAGCAATGGCCACTCAACTCTTGCTGACTGAGTGTCTCTCCTCCTGCACCAGTAAGTGGTTAACATATGGCTGAAGTTGGAGTTTATCACTGTCTGTCATGGAACATTTATGTAGCATTATTGTAGTTTCATAGATGCTGACTTTTCATCTTTTTGTGGTCCTTACAGCAGGACCTGTGCATAATAGAAACTAGTACTTCATCTCAGAGGTTTAAGTAGATGAGCTTCCCAAGTCCAACAGATGGAACTGGATTTGATTTTGACAGATTTTGGTGTCAGTGCTTTGTGAATTCTGAGCACATCTAATTTCTCAGGTATTGCTGGGCAGCATTGAAAATAGGTAGCTGTGCTTGGTGAACTTCACCTAGATAGCTAAACAGAATGAGAAAGCTTCATGCTAATGGTAAAGGAAATATAGGTTTTATCAACATAATTCTTGTTTAAGTTGAGTGAGTAATGGTCTTGTGCTGTTTGTCTGCATTTCACAAGTTTAGGATGTCCACATTGTCAAGGTCTCTCTCTGATGGATTTTTGGTGTGATATTTCTTCTCCCACAGTCAGGATTTGGCACTTTTCTTTGTACAAAATCTGAATAAAGTTTGACAGCTACATAAGCAGATGCTAACCTAGTTATCCTGGCTACTCAAGTAAGGAGGGAAAAATTGTTGGTGTGCTTTGCCTCCAAAAAAAAAAAAAATTCACTTGAGGCATGGTGTATAGCATCAGAGTAAAAGCAGAAATCTTGTCTAGGCCCTTCAGTTTCGTGTGATGATCAGCAAGCCACCTAGACCCTACAGGTGTTGAGCTCAACCTGAATTAGTGAGAACCCAGGGCCAAAACCATTCCTCACTTTTATCTGAGGATGAAGTAATTGGGCGGTTTGGTGTCAGCTGACACCTTGGGTAGTGTTTCCGTAGGTTGTTGCACTGCCTATCACTAGATTATTAGCAGGACCCTATTGGCAACTTGTCTAATGTCAGGGAATACTCTGTTGAGTCCTCTATTGTGAATTGGTGGTACTTGTTACTGAGGATTGTCCTTCTTGGACCATCCCCCAGGACCATACCAGCTAGCTTGTCCTGGGCCAAGGAATGCTCAGAAAGTTGTCCTGCACTAATGCTCATGGTTTAGAGCCTGAACATAAAAAAAAATGCTTGACTTCTGATGTGAGCTTTGAATATCTTGTATGGAGCACACCTTTAGAGAGTTCATTCTGAGGTTTCTGGCAGGTCCAGCACAGGCTTCTTCCAGAGAACATTGGTTTTAACTGACGTATGACTGAATGCTCGTTCTTAGTCGCTAAAGATCTGGTTCAGGTCTTTAACACATTCAGCCATGCCTGAGCTCATGCCAAGTACTGGGGTCATAATACTCCCTCACACTGCTGAGACTGTGTTGATTATGAGAACCTTGAGTTCACTGGCACATCCTTGTCTGAACATCTAAACTGTCCAAAGTGTCCTAGTCAACAAATTTAAATTAAAAAATAAATAATTGGCTGTGAAGCAGCCAAAGGCAGGGGTCCACTATGCAGTCAAGTCTTCTCCAGCTGTTTCATTTGGTGACTCACTTTGTTTTTTGAGAAACAGCTAGGTCTGGCCTCAGGCCTCTGTCTCCTCTTCTAGCACTCCTGCTGGAGTAGCTGGGGAGCAAAGCTGAGGAATCCCTTGGTTATTATCCCTGCATCTTTGGACATGTGTGATAAGAGACTATATTGATCTTTTGTTGTCTGTTTTCATTCATTCCCCAACCATTGGGTTTGGATCTGAACCTTGGATCCAACTCGGCTGTTACTATAGCTTGTGGCCGACTGAAACTCTCAAGCTTCTCCCATCCATAATGCACCAACCACTAACATACCTCTTGTTTGCCGCTTTTGCATATAGATGTGGTCAGCTTTGCTCTTGGGCATATTAAAAAGTAAGTGAATTAGTTTTCCTTAATACTTTCCTTCCAAATTCCCTCTTTAAATACATATGCTTGTGTATTCTTTTGTACCATTGCTGGTATTTTTCTGTAAGCCTTAAAGCCTTTTTCTTTTTTGTCTAGCTTTCCTTTTTACATGTTTGTGTATTCTTTGGTACCATTGTTGGTGCTTGGTTAATGCCTTTTTCTTCCTCCTTACCCTTTAAAAAAATCTCTATCATCATTAGTTAAAGATGTCTGAAAAGATTTAAAAAGTGTAAAAAAATGCAACCATAAGCTGCCTTATTTGACGATCATGACCTTTGCATCGACTGCTTGAGCCCCTGAACACTTTAATGTACAGTGCGAAATATGTCAGAGTTTTAGTCTGCGAGCTATAGGGGACAGACAAAACAAATTTGTATTAAAACATCTACTTCCAACTTTTTTCAGTAGCCAAAACTGGAGCTCACCCCCTAAAATAGCTACCATGGACACTCCAAACAAGTCCCAAAAATGTCAGGTTATTTAACTCCATCTTCTCTCAAAAAATCCGAATTGTATCTGAAGCCATTTGGCTCCAAGATGTCAACTACATCCCCTAAAACACCTTTGGATCAGAGTACTTTAGCTCCTAAGATTCTTTGTCTGGTTCGATACTCCCCAGCTATAGACCCATTTCCTTCTAGAGTTCTGTCACCCTTCCTTGAGAGTCTGTGGTGCAAGTCACCATCTGTTGCTTCATCTCCTTCTTCCAGGAGTCCGAATGATGAGGATATTTCTCTCACTGCAGATATAGGTGGGGGGTTCTCCCAGCTCCAACCCTGTCAGGTCAGGAAGCCTTATTCACATCTACCCCTCCAGTGCCAGCTCCTTCTCCGATCCATCACTTTGTTTTGGAGTCCTTGGATCCGAGTTTGAATGTTGGTGTCTTTGGATGTGAAGATTTCTTTGAGTGCCCTGGCTCTGATGAGTTGAGTGCTGAGTGGCTTTTAAAAGCCAGAACGTCCCCATTGGATCCTAGATGTTGAAGCCAACCCTGAATATTTTCAGAGCTATCTATGCCCCACAGAGCCTCGGCCCTGGGCAGCTCATCTCTGGCCTCTGCCTCAGGTGGATTGCCTTTGTGGCAGACAGAGCCAAAACCATGACTTCTCAGTTCCATCAGCTTCCTTTTGCCCAGGATGGTCTGCCTTTGACGTAGTGGAGAGAGCTTTCCCTCCTTTGGCAGGACAGATGTCCCCCCCCCCCCAATATCTTCCTTCAGTGTCTCATCTGTATATGCACCAAAAGCCTCAACATTAGACTCCACAGGGACAAACAGTCCAACCACACCAGGCTAAGACAATGAGAGCACTGATAAACCAATAAACAAAAAACAAGTAGTCCGAACTGGCTGAGATAAATTTATTACTTCCAAGTATAAAAGGTAAAAGGTAATGCCCAAAGTAAAATTACAAACGAATGCAAAACACAATCCAGGTAAGCGCTTTCGTTTGGCTATGCCAAACTTTTTCAAACAAAGTATTGTCATTTCCTGTTAGTTAAATAATGAAGTTACAATGATGTAATACATTGTTACTTCTTATGCAATATTTAAAGAACACAATGCATTTTTTATTTTAAAAATATATATATAATCAGTTCGTAAACCTTCAAAACTTCGTCTAAGATATGCCCAACCTTTTAAAATAAAAAGCAAACAGTTCATGAATAAAGAAGTAAAGTGTAATAGACCAAAAATATGGTAAATCATAATAAATCGGTGCGGAATACAAAACGCTAACATACTCAAACCACACTAGTTTATATGGTTTGGTGGTTGAAACCTATTACAAACACTTGTATTTTATCTTTGTCTTTCTGGTATGTAAAAATACCCCAATGTTTGTAAATAGAAAGTAAACATTTTTTTTATCAGTATTCAAAACATAGGCAATCAAGCAACTAATAAATAACAATGTGCGCAAGAACAAAAATGCAACATGCATTCTCAGCTGTGTAAAATCACCAACAATATATTAGATGCAAATCCTGTAAAGGTAGACTAGTAAGCAACCTTGAAAAGAACGGAAACTCAAGCTTACTTAATAAGCGATTGAAGGCAAAATGTTGTTACGACTACAACACAAGAAACATAAAATATTAAAAATGTATATATGTATCGTATTTATATGTTATGTGTGATCAAGTCTGTCAACCGTATTTTTTCTTATATAATAATGTAAATATAAAGTATAAAAAAAAATAAAAAAAATATATTATAAAAGAAAGCTGTTTTAAAAGGCCAGTTTGTTCGAGCAGCAAGAATGGTCAGTAATAGGGATGACTTCATATCTGAATGTCTTTTTTTAAGTGATATGTTTAAGTGTAGAGGGTATCCTGTAAAACTGATAGATAATGTTATGAATGAAGTAATAACAAAACGCGACAATTGTTATTTTAAGCCTTTAATAAACCACACACCATCTGTTGTAATGGATCCAACATCAAGAAATGCGTGTTCAGATGAATTACTCAGTCTGACAGCATGTAAAACACATTTGAACACCACGTGTTTTGAAAACCTTTCTAATAATGATACAAATGATAAAGAAAATGTTAATGTGAAAGTTTTTCCAAAGAGTTTTATTACTACCTTCAACACTGACAGTCACCTCATTCGTGAGATTCTTATGAAAAATTGGCAATTAACTGCCGATTTGCCATTACATTACCATTTTGATTACACTCCGTCAATAGTATACAAAAAAGGAAAAAACTTAAAGTGTTTAGAAACTTCACAAACAATTAAATATGGGAAAATGCACAAATGCGGCAGGTGTAAATATTGCTGTTACATGATGGAAACTACATTAGTAAAAATTAATGGAGTGAATATTAGAATAAAGGGGAAGTTCAACTGTAATAGTGAAAAAATTGTATATTGTGCTATATGTTCTGCCTGCACAAACTTTTATGTAGGATAAACTGAAAGGAAATTGAAAGACCGAATGGGTGAACACATTCGAGCTATACGTGACGGCATTGAAACTAACACCTTAGCAAAACATGTCAATATACATACATCTCATTCTTTTAACTTCATTGTTCTGGATATTTTAAATTTGGATACTAGGGGAGGGGCATGACAATCGTTTCTAGAAAAAATAGAATTACAATGGCAAATTAAATTGAATGCACATAATTGGCCAGGTTTAAATAGTGCCACCTCAATTGCTAGTATTTTAAGACTAAAATCCTTAGAAAGATAATTCACTTCACTTCCCTTACTCTATTTTCACTTCGGTTTTATATACTATATGTTTTTTATATATTTATATACTATATTTTATATATCAATCATTAATTATTTATTTATTTATTAATTTATACATTTATTACTTATACATAATTCATTCATAAATATTTAGTTATTTACAGCAATAATTAACAATGAAATTTTAGTTTTTATATCCTAAATAGTATACGCATTTAACTATACATTTTTATTGATTCATCTACCTACATAATTAATGTAGATCTTTATGTCCTAAATCATTATTATGCACATTGCACTTTAATTTACGCACATCCTTTAATTATGCATTATCTTTTTTGGTTAAGTAATCGTTTTTTAATATTAACTGATATATTTTTTACACACATAGATTATTATAAGTACACCTTCTTATATATTTTTTTTATAGTTTATATTTACATTATTATATGATATGAAAAAATACAGTTGACAGACTTGATCACACATAACATAAAAATACGATACATATATACATTTTTAATAGTTTGTTTCTTGTGTTGTAGTCGTAACAACATTTTGCCTTCAATCGCTTATTAAGTAAGCTTGAGTTTCCATTCTTTTCAAGGTTGCTTACTAGTCTACCTTTACAGGATTTGCATCTAATATATTGTTGGTGATTTTACACAGCTGAGAATGCATGTTGCATTTTTGTTCTTGCGCACATTGTTATTTATTAGTTGCTTGGATTGTGTATGTTTTGAATACTGATAAAAAATTTTTTTACTTTCTATTTACAAACATTGGGGTATTTTTACATACCAGAAAGACAAAGATAAAATACAAGTGTTTGTAATAAGTTTCAACCACCAAACCATGTAAACTAGTGTGGTTTGAGTATGTTAGCGTTTTGTATTCCGCACCGATTTATTATGACTTACCATATTTTTGGTCTATTATACTTTACTTGTTTATTCATGAACTGTTTGCTTTTTATTTTAAAAGGTTGGGCATATCTTAGACGAAGTTTTGAAGGTTTACGAACTGATTATATATATATATTTTTAAAATAATTAAAACATGCATTGTGTTCTTTAAATATTTCATCGGAAGTAACAATGTATTACATCATTGTAACTTCATTATTTAACTAACAGGAAATGATGATACTTTGAAAAAGTTTGGGATAGCCAAACAAAAGCGCTTACCTGGATTGTGTTTTGCATTCGTTTGTATTTTTACTTTGGGCATTACCTTTTATCTTTTATACTTGGAAGTAATAAATTTATCTCAGCCAGTTCGGACTACAACCACACCAGGCTACCCAGCAGGGTATTACCCTTTCTTCCGACACTTTCCCAGAAGATTCCCTCGAGGAAGTACCTTGGAAGAGAAAGTGGAAAAGGACACAGATTCCTCTCCGGAATCTATCACGGAAGACACAGATTTCAGTGAAGAGGAAGGATCCCTCAGATCACCACCTGGAGATGTTTCATTTGGAGATGTTCTGAACATCCTCAAGCAGCAGGGTGGTTGGTTCTCCAAAAATCACTCCCCAGGCGAATCTGTTTCTGGAGGTGTTTGGTTCTGGCCCGCCTACCTCCCGGGTAACTCCGCCTGTGGGTGTGGAAGGAACTTGAATAGGCTGAATTTATCCCCAAGAGACTAAACCGAATTCTGGCACCCCAACACGAAGGTAACACTGGGACAAGAGAGTACCAGTAGATGCCACAGTCATGGTGGCAGCCGCGAAGAAGGAACTCTCCATCCCCTTAGTAGAGAGTACAAGGCTTGTCTGTGCTTCAGCCACCTTTGCTTTTAGGTCATTGAATTACCTTGTACATTTCAGAAGGTTACAAAGAGATTTGATTAAGAAAGTGTGAAATACTCTTTCAGCGATCATTACTGAAGAGATTCAAGCTTCGGTAGCCTTGCATTTGGCAACCCTTCAGTCCATCTCAAGTTCATCCATGAGGATTATCTCTCATGCTGCTGAGGGTACCTCAAGAGTGGTGGGTTCAGGCATCTCAATAAAGAGACATGCCTGGATGCGCTTGTGTGATTTTACAGAGCCCTTCAAATTTTCTTTTGTCAGTGCTCCACCTGATGGATCTTCCTCGATTGACCCCAAAGTGAAAGACACACTTTCCAGGTGTGGGAAGGAAGCAAAGACTCCCTCTGGTTTAAGAGTACATTTTTGACTGCCCCCCCCCCCCGGGACTTTTCTAGGAACCACTAAGGGACTGGAAACTGTAGTTCAAAAAATCTGAGTCCTTTCCAAGATCCACATAGAAATTGTTCCTCTAGAGACAGGGGGGATGCTAATGGAAGACACCGCCCATATGGCAGAGGTGGTCCGCAAAATCGGGGAATCTAGAAACACTTTCTCGGACAAGCCGTACCAGCACTCTTGAAAAGGAGGCTCGATTGTCCCTTCTGGAGGCAGTTGGGGGTCGTTTATCCCTGCAACAAAGAGCCTGGCTAAATATCACAAAAGACACTTGGGCGTAGAGGATTATTTCCAGAGGTTATGTAATTCCCTTTTCCCTTCCACCTCCACTATCACAAAAGTTTCCTGATGTTCCACCCAATCAGAGGAAAGTGGCAGCACTGGAAATACAAAAGCTGCTAGAAAAATGTCATCCAAGAAGTCCCACAAGACCCGAAAGGATCTGGAACTTACTCAAGATTCTTTTTAATGCCAAAGAAAACAGGGGACAGGAGAATAATTCTGAATCTCAACAACTTGAACAAATCAGTTCAACACTAAAAGTGTTAGATGGTCATGGTTCAGGCCATCCTGCTGTTTCTAGGCAAGGATGATTGGATATGCTCGATTAGACCTTCAAGATGCATGCTTTCACATAAAAATGAATAAACTGTCCAAAAGGGTCTTGGGCTTCTGGCTGAGAGCCGTCATTTCCAGTTCAGAGCTCTACCCTTTGGTCATACCACAGCGCCCAGGGTGTTCAAATGTATGGCAGTGGTGGCAGCTCACTTAAGACTGCAGATATTCCGGGTGTTTCCGTATTTAGATGACTGGCTCATTATTGCTCCGGCCAGACATCTACTCAGTTGTGAGAGGCCAGCTACTCCAAACTTGCTCCCTTCAGGGAATCACAATAAACCACAGCAAATCTCAGTTGCATTCATCTCAAACATTGGAATTCATTGGAACACATTCATCTACAGTATCGGCGATAGCCTCACTTACCGTAAATAGAGTACAAACATTTAAGATTCCAGGTAGCCAGAATTATTCACAACACCAAAATTTCAGCCTGGTTAATTTAAGACTTGGAGTCAATCTCAGCAGCCATAATTCTCTGGCAAGGTATCATATGAGAATTCTTCACTGGATGCTTCCATGTTTATCAAAGGGTGTCACTTAAAATAACAATCAGACAGACATGCACGAAGTTCCTTTTGTGGTGGATAAGGTCAGACCAGCTTTTACAAGGCTGTCCATTCATTCTACCTCAACCCAAAGCCATAGTGATCACAGCCGCATCCCAGATTGGGTGGGGTGGGGGGTGCTTCCTGGGGAAAACAGTGCAAGGCACTTGGTCCCCCAAAGAGGCTTATTTGCATATAAATATTCTGGAGATAGAGCAGTGCTTTTAGCGTTGCAAGCCTGTCAGGATGCTCTACCTCTGGGAACAGTTGTGATCCAAATGGACAATATGTCAGTAATTTGTTACAACAAATAGGGAGAAACTAGGTCTTATCTCTTATGTTGAGAAGCCCTCAGAGTGTAGCAATGGTCGATCTTATCCAACTGCTTTTGGATAGCAGTGCACATTCTGAGGAACTCCAGCATGCTAGCAGACAAATTGAGCAGGACTGTTCTTCTACCTAATGAGTAGTCTCAACAAAAAAGTAACAGAGGTGATTTTCCGTCAGTGAGGCCAGCCTTGCTGCAATCTTTTTGTGTTTCCCCAAAACAACTGCAGCAGCTTCTTTGCCCTAATCCCCCCCAATGGGGGAATCACCAAGGGATGCTCTGCTCCATGATTGGCCCTCTGGTCTTCTCTGTGCTTATCCACCAACCTCATTGATCACCAAACTCCTACAGAAAGCTACAAGGTTAAAGAGCAAAGTCAAGCTTACTGATTTCAACAGGTTTGGTTCCCCTCCCTTTGGCCTTATCTTTGTGCCAACCTTGGATTCTGGATCCTATTCCAGACCTACTGTCTCACCCGACTGGCATGATTTACCCCAATATCTCAAACCTCAAACTAACCGCGTGGTTTCTCCACTTCCGCTAATAGCCAGACAACCTATGCTGTCATTCCCTGTTCATCATATACTTTTGTCTTATGAAAAAGCTTCAGTTAGGAAAATCTAGAAGAGTTAGTGGAAGAGGTTTGTTTGTTGGATGCATCAAAAACATATCAACCCCTTTACAGCTCCTATACAAGTTGTACTAGAGTTCTTGGCAACTAGCTGGCTCCACTGCCATTAAAGTTCAATTGGCAGCAGTCTCTAACTTTTATATTGGAGTTGACAATTCTTCCCAAGCTTCTAAAAAGATAGGCAAGGCCTTTCTAAGAGGTACTATTTTACTTAGACAACTTTTAATAAATATCCTTCTCCTCTTTGGGATTTGAACCTTGTTTTGCAGGCCTTAATCCATTCCCTCTCGAACCATCTGGAAAATGTGGTCTTAAATTTTTGACCTGGAAGATCTTATTTCTAGTGGCTATTACATCTGCCTGGAGAATTTCAGAACTTCATGCATTGTCCTGTAAGCCACCTTGATTTCCCATAAGGATGGGGTGATGTTAAGAACCAGCCCTTCCTTCCTAAGGTGGTGTCAGAATTCAGCGTCAGTCAATCTGATAACTTGCCTGTTGTCTTCCCAAAATTTGAAAACAAAGGTGAATACATGTTACATTTTCTGGATGTTTATAGACAGTTGTGTTTCTACTTACATAGAACAAAAGATATTAGAAAATCTGAACAATTTATTCCCGTTGCAGATAAGTTGGGCAATTATGTTATAAAGATAACATTGGCAAATGTGGATTACAAACTGCATAGCATTTGTCTATAGTAAATTGGATTTTTCATTACAAAAACCGTTAAGAACTCATTCTACGAGATCTGTGGCAACCTCGTCAGTATTTTTATCCAACCATGGCATGGGCGATATATGTGCAGCTGCTACTTGGGCTAATCCTCATACCTTTATTACTTATTACAAATTGGATCTGGTCTCGAGGGGAAGAGCAGCCTTTGGTGCAACCGTGCTCAGGAACATCCTTCCTTAGAGTCCACCCAGGATATCAGTTAGCAGGGGACTCTTTCCCAGTGGTTGAGGAATTAATGAAAATTGACATCATCAGATGAAGAAGTTATCTACTTACCATAATATTCTGTCTGTGTTGTCCATTTTCATTCTTCCTCAACTTCCTACCGACCACCCTCCAACCTTTATCATTATCGGCTTCTGTAAGAATGAGATGACATTAAGACACCACTGTGTCTTGTATAGAGGTCCAGAGATTGGCTTCCTTTGTTAACATTTTTCAGATATATTTAGTTTTATGTCATCAAGCAAACAAGATCTGAGGTTTAAAATTAAACAGGTAAACCAATGTGTTCTTGCACAAGAAGCAGTCAATTTAATACGATAAAATCACCAGAGACTTGGCGCTTTCGCCTTTTACAATCCAGGCATCATCAGAATGTTAAGTTGTCAATCTCGCCTTCATTCTTGCTTGATGGGTTCGGAGCCGATCCGCTAAGCTCGAGAGTCACTTTTACCAGCTCGAGGCAGCCCCATATCCCATGATGCAAGGCGGTAAGTACCCAGATCATGAGGTCCTCCTTTTACCAGCTCCTGGTAAGTGATTCTCTTTTTGAATATTTAAGCCCCTTTTTCTTAAAAAACCCTTAGTTATTGGTTATTAGTTAATTTTTTACCTTTTGTGACAGAAAATCCCTGTCTTTTCTATTTTATTTTAGTCAAATTTAACCATCCCATCCCCCCCCTGTTAGGGTGTGTGTGTTGTTTATAGAAATACCTTTTGGTATTTTATTTAAGTTAGTTTTGACTGGTGTGTGTGTGTGTTGTGTAAAGCACCATGTCAAAGGAGAGGGTCTCAGGTTTTAAGAAGTGTGACTCGTGCTGTCAGAAGATGTCTCTGACAGACGGTCACACTTCTTGCCTGTATTGTCTGGGCCCTCTTCACCTGCAGGACTCCTGTGCTATTTGTCATTCCTTCAGCCAGAGAGTCCTGCAGGAAAGACGAATAAACTGATCCTTGGGGCCTTCTGGAGGGCTCTCCGGCTAAGTCGGCTCTTTCTAAATCAGTTAATTCTTCCACGGACCAGGCTTCTGTGTCTAAGCCTGCGTTCGCCGACTACGTGCCGAGTCGAGATCGGCTCGGCTGGAGCCGATTCTGGCTTACCTTCGCACCGATGGCTATCGGTGCCGAATCTGTAGTGACCGGTTCCGACACCCATGTGGCATCGGTGTCGGCTGGCTGTATCGGCTCGGCTGGAGCCTTCCTGTCGGCTCCGAGGTCGGCTCCGACAGGATCTATAGTATCGGCTCCGATGGCTCATTCCAGGAAGAGGTCGAGGTCTCCTTCCTCTCGGCTTCACCTCTTCTATCGATCTTCAAGGTCATCCAGGTTGTCAGATCATGACCTAGAGAGTGGTCAGTAGATTACTTAAGTCACAGGTACTGGCCCAAATGTTGCATAGTCCGTCTCAACAGGCGACTGTGGGTCCACACCCGTTACAGTTCCTCCTTCAACTCTACCCCAGAGCTTGGAGTTGGAGTCTTCGAATGGTTACTGCTACGGCTGGAGGACGGATACCCCTTCTGTTCCTTCAGCCTCTACTCTTATCTCCTCTTGAGACCTTCCTTAGAGGGATTCGGTGGTCGGGCTTCCATGGTCTCCTCCGAGGGGTGAGTGGCATCGGACCCTTGTCCGAGCCCGCTCTTCCCCTTGGAGCCTCGGCCTGGTGAGCTCGGCTCCGACATCTGCCTCGGAGGCTTCCTTTCGGTGGTCCTTGGAGTTCCTAGCTCTTGAGCGGGTTCTCTCGGACCTGCCTGGGAGGGGAGCATTCGAGGTGATGAAGAGTGTACTGGCCACTGGTATCAGGCAGCAGTCTGTTCCCGTAGCTCCTCCCTCTATAGTACCTGTTGACATCTCTGCCACTTCTCTTGCTACAGGACCCAGAGATCCTCCGCCTCAGGTTTCCCCATTGGGAATTTCTCTTCCGAGGATTCTCCTGATGTTTCGGGAGATCCTCCTAGGAAGAGGACTTGTAAGAGGAAGCATGTAGACTCCCCGAGTCTGTCACTTGGATACTGACTTTGATGAGTCAGAGGGATCCCTAGATCCCCTCTGAGGATGTCTCCTTCTCAGACATCCTAGAACTTCTGAAACAGAGGGAAACTGGCCCACCAACAATCCCTCTGAGGATGAGTCAGTATACCTAGAGGCGTTTGGATCTCGGCCCTCCACCTCCTGGGTGTCTCCGCCTTCGACCCCCTTATGCAGGTTATTGCATGGGCAGCTCCTGACTCTGTAGAGCCAGTCCCTAGGAGGCCTTCAAAATTTATCACTGCCCCGTGTGACAAACAATTCCTTACTAAGGGTGTCCCCGCTGATGCCATGGTGGTTGCTGCCACCAAAAGGAACTTGCAGATCCTTCCGTGCCCGTCCATCCTCCTAATAAGGACTCTAGGACCATGGATAGGTACAAGCGGATGTTTTCCTCAGCGACCTTTGCTATGCGTTCGCTGAATTACCTATGTCACTTCACCAGACTCCAGAGGGATATCCTGAAGGAGCTGGGAGAAGTAGTTCAGGATCCTACAGCTGCAGGGGCTCAAGAAAATTGCTTCGCAGCTAGGAACCCTCAATTCCATTGCAAACTCCTCCATGCGGCTAATATCTTATGCTGCGGATGGGAGCACAGGTGTGGCTCTTAGGCGCCAAGCCTGGATGCGGCTATGTGATTTTATGGATCCCTTTAAGGCGTCCTTCACAAATTCTCCCTTTGATGGGTCAGCTTTGTTTGGCCCTCAGGTGAAGGAAACCTTGACCAGGTGCGAGCAGGACGGCAAGACTCTTTCTGCTGTTGGAGTCCGTTTTCCACCCTTCTAGACCTTATCCCAAAGGACAGAAGGG
This sequence comes from Protopterus annectens, assembly GCF_019279795.1. Taxonomy (NCBI): domain Eukaryota; kingdom Metazoa; phylum Chordata; order Ceratodontiformes; family Protopteridae; genus Protopterus; species Protopterus annectens. Next base: position 914,838,173 of record NC_056745.1, on the reverse strand, counting down.
CGGGAAGATGTGGTTCCGTAAATCCCAAGGAGTCACGCCGGATTCACGTGGTCAGTTTACCCCTAGAGGCAGAGGGGTAACAACAACAGACGCGCTCTAGAGGCAGAGGGGTCCAAGAACCAGGGAAACAGGGAGCCTCTCTGACAAGCCCTTTCAGCATCCCTGAGGTGTTGCCCGGCTGTCCCTCCTTGGAGGCAGTCGGGAAGATTATCACTGTACCCAGAAGCCTGGCATTCCCTCACTCAAGACAGATGGGTACAGTCGATCATATCCAAGGGTTACATAATTCCTTTCGAGGAAAGTCCTTCCCTCAAGTTCCCTTCCAGATGTACCACCCGGTCTAAGGGAGATTGCAGAGTCAGAAATCTCAAAACTACTGCAAAAAGAGCCATTCAGCCAGTTACAATAGACCATTCAGAGCCGGAATCTACTCAAGGTTCTTTTGGTCCCCAAAAGACGGGAGACTGGAGACCAATATTGGATCTCAGCAGACTCAACAAGTCTGTCAGGAAGACAAGATTCGAATGGTCACTCTTCAGTCAATTCTGCCCTTCTTACAGAAGGACAACTGGATGTGCTCAATAGATCTTCAGGATGCACTATCACATCAAAATTCACAGACGCTCCAGGAGATTTCTCCTGGGGTCCAGTCATTTCCAGTTCAGAGCCCTGCCCTTTGGTCTCACTACAGCCCCAGAGTGTTCAAATGCATGGCAGTGGTCACGGCTCACCTGAGACGTCAAGGATTCCAGGTGTTCGACTGGCTCCTGTCAGCCTCCACCAGGCATCAGCTTATACAAGCCAGGGATTACACAATAGACCTTTGTTCTCATTTGGGCATCTCAATCAACTTGAAAAGTCATCCTTATCGCCCTGCCAGTCTATTACCTTCATAGGCAAACTTAAACACTGTTCGGATGTCAGCTACCCTTACAGAACAAAGAGTTTCAGACATTCAGACTCATGTCAGGATCATTCTGGCCAGCAAGAACATACAGCCCAGAATGGTTCTAAAGGTATTAGGTCTCATGGCTGCGGCCATTACTCTTCTTGCTCTCCCTCGATTCTACATGCCTTCTTCAGTGGATGCTGTTCACACAGTGGTCATACCAGCAACCACCAGATTCTGGTGACACAGACATGCAAAGAGCATCTTGCTTGGTGGATCACATCGTCTCAGGTTCACCAAGGCAGGTACTTTGTACCCCATCCCGATAGCCACTGTCACCACGGATGCCTCCCTGATCGGGTGGGGGTCATTATCAGGGCAGGATGGTTCATGGGACGTGGCAGCCGTTCGAGTACCATCTGCACATAAATGTCCTGGAGATGAGAGCAGTGCTTTTAACGTTGCAAGCCCTCAACAACTTTCTTCCCGTAGGGACAATTGCAGTCCACACAGACAACATGTCTGTAGTTTGGTATATCAACAAACAGGCGGAACCAAGTCCTACCAGACTTTGGCAATGGGGGATCTCCTCTCATCGGTTTCTGGTAGCAACGCATATCCCTGGGAAAACCAACATTATAGCGGACAGATTGAGCAGAGCTATCCTCATGCCTCACGAGTGGTCTCTCAAGCAATCTATAGCGGAAGAGATTTTTCTGGAATGGGATCTTTTGCTACTCCCCAAAACAGCAAATGTCCAGACTTCTTCAGCCTCTTCCCTCTATCAGGCCATCCCGACCCAGGATTGGCCCCAGGGACTTCTTTATGCCTTCCTCCATTTCCTCTGATCCCTCAGGTGATCCAGAAAGCTACCGCTTTGAGAGCCAAATTGATTCTCATTGCCCCTTACTGGCCTCGACAAGTTTGGTTCCGTTCCTCCATCATCACCTTTTGGTGCAGGCATCTGGACCCAGTGCCAGATCTTTTGATTCACCAATCGGGTCAGCTGCGGTCAATCCCTTCTCTCAACCTCACAGCATGGTTGCTCCACTTCCTTCCTTAGCCAGGCTTCCTTTGATCTCTAACCCAGTTAGAGACATCATAGTAGTTAGCTAAAATCCTCTACCAGGAGGATTTACACAAGCAAATGGAACGTTTCTCTTATTGGGCTAAGGCCCAAAATATTGATCCTTTTACTGCCCCTGTTCAGGCAGTTCTGGACTTCTTAGCAGAGATTTTTCATGCAGGCTCCTCTTCTTCCACAGTCAGAGTTCAATTGGCTGCTATTTCCAATTTTCATGTCGGGATAGCAGATCATAATATTATGTCCCATAGGCTCTGCAGGGCCTTCTTGAAAGGAATTTTCCTACTAAAACCTCCAATCAGGAATCCTCCTCCTCAGTGGGATCTAAATTTAGTGCTGACATCCTTGATTCTTCCCACGAGCCACTGAGCCAGCTGTTTCTTGTTCCCTGAAATATCTTTCTTGGAAAACTTTATTCCTAGTGGCTATTACATCTGCTAGGAGGGTGTCTGAACTTCATGCTCTTTATTTGGTTTTTCACAAAGACAGAGTATCTTTGAGAACTAATCCAACCTTTTTACCTAAAGAACAATCTGAATCAATCCATTGATCTCCTGTATTTTTCCTAACTATTCAGATAGAGCTGAACAAAAGCTACATTATCTTGATGTCCACCGTCAACTTAGATATTATTTGGACAGAACAAAAATTTAGAAAATCTGATCAACTTTTTGTTTCCTATGCGGATAATAAAAAGGCCTTCCTGTTTCTAAAGTGACCTTGTCCAGATGGCTTTCTTGGTCATCTCTGAAATTTATACTAGGGGAAAACAGCTGTGCTCAAAACCTAAAGCACATTCAACTAGGAGCTTAGCTACTTCTACAGCTTTTCAAGCTAGACTTCCTTTGGACACTATTTGTGCAGCGCCACTTGGGCTACTCCTCACACTTTTGTTTCCCATTACAAATTGGACTTGGCCTCCAGGGACAGAGCCAGTTTTGGCTCTACAGTCCTCAAGAGTTTGTTCCATTGAGCCACCCAGGATAGAGGTGCTAGGTCCCATCAAGCAAGAATGAAGAGATTGACCATGTTAGTTGTCTTCTCGCCTTCTTTCTCCCTCCTTCCCCTGGCCTGGACAGACCTTGTATAAGAAACTGTTATGCTAAAGACCATTCAGACCTGGTCCTTTTTCCATCTGTAAGTTTCTTTCTTCCTTTGGGAAGTATTTTATGCTTGGTGCTATTGCCCTTTGTCAGCAAACGAGATCTGGTTGCATCATGGGATATGGGGCTGCCTCGAGCTGGTAAAAGTGACTAACCCATCAAGCAAGAAAGAAGGCGAGAGAAGACAACTAACATGGAACGTTATGGTAGGTACATAACTTCTTATTCTGGGTCTCTTGTGCAAGAACACGTTGGTTTGCATGTTTATTTTTTTTTACTGTATTTACCACACTGCTTCTGCATTTCTGGCTGCTGTCCATTTCCAAGATCTGAGGTATTTTAGGGGTTGGTGCATTATGAGTAGGGCGGAGCTTGAGAGTTTCAGTTGGCCACGAACTATAGTAACGGCCAAGTCAGATCCAAGGTTTGGATACAAACCCAATGGTTGAGGAAGAGTGAAAATGGGCAACACAAATGGAATGTTATGGTAAGTACATAACTTATTTTTTTGCAACACTGGGGTTTAGAAGGTTTTATTCAATTACCCTGCTATAATTCCATTTCCATTTAAAGCAAGAAGGTTTTGGATAAGTTCAAGAACTGCTTTTTGTCCTTGTTTGATGAAATATCTGTCTGTGGATGCCCTTCAAGGATGCATCTGCAGTCCTAACATATGGGTTGTCCTGCCTCAGGCAGCCCTTCGGTCGGCCGGATTCCAAAGTCTGGGTCTGGCCTCGGCTGATGTCGCACTTCACCCGACGTCATAGCTGCTGTTTATTGGGTATAAAGGCATCAGCCAACACCATTTTCCTCAGTCTTTCTTGCCGCGCGGTGCCCAAAGCAGAAGCTGTTCGCAAGTGCCGGTCGGTCGGATCCAGAGATTTCTACTACCGAAGACTTCTAAAAAGCTAAGTACCCCGTTGGGGACTCTTTCTTGCCTCAGCCGATGTCAGACAAAGTAAATAATTGTTTAACTTGTGGGAAACAAATACCTCATAAGGATTTCCACTCTTTACTGCCTTCCTTGCTTAGGCCCAGACCACGACGTATCAGCTTGTCTAGCCTGTGCTTCCTTCAACCGACGGACACTTAGACGTCGGTCGGAGTTTGTAGAGGAGTTTTTTGGTCCTGCTTTTGCATACAAAATGCCGTCGGAGACTCCGACTACTCAATTAGCTAAAAAGCGCAAGGAAAAGGACCGACATTCCTGGTCCGCGGTTTCGGTTGAAACCACGGTTAGGCCAACCGCGAGTGTCTCGGTTTCGGCTGAAACCGAGCCCCCGGTTCTTCCTTCGGCCGAAATCATTCCTCCGATAGCCGAGGCCTCACAGAGCATGGCTGAATCTGCTACTGAATTTACTGCTACAGAAGCAGGCACCCAGGATTTGTCAGATACTATTCCTTTAGACATATCTACCCCTGCACGTGGGGCTGCTAGACCCCCTGCTTCTATGTCTATCAAGGCTTTTGCCAGGGCTAAAGCAGCTAATTCTTCTAAGGCCTTACCTGCTAAAACTCCTTCACATAGGCCTACCTCTAGTTCCCAAATACTCAGCCTGGCTGAGGATCTCATTTCTTTGATCAGGGGATCCCAACCTCACCCAGACAAGAGGCCTAGGACTGAACCCCCGGAACCTGTCTCTACAGATTATTCCTCGGATGACTCAGACATTTCAGACCCTCACGAAGGCCCATATTCTCCTTATGAGGATTCTGATGCAGAAGACTCCATTCCTTCTGCTTCTCCTCCTGAAGAATTTTCCTTTGGGGAAACCTTGCATGCTATGAGAGAACACTTCCAATGGCAGGGCCAGGATTTTTCAGATTCAAGGAAAAGGCTAAGGACCTTTTTACACTTACCACAGCATAGGCCTTTAGCCATTCCGCCAGTACTAACAGTTGTTGATGCATATAATGATGCCTGTACTGCCCCTGATTCTCTTCCTCCGGCCCCTGCTAAGCCAGACAGATATTACAGGGTCCCGGACACTCATTACCATTTGTATAAGGCTCCTGTTGCAGACCCTGAAACCATTTCACAGGGCCCTAAAGGTGTGGCAGCTGCCTCTGCCAAAAACCCTCTTCCCTCTGAAAGGGAATCTAGAGCATTAGAGAGCTGGGGTAAAAAGGTTTATACTTCTGCTACTCTTTCGGCCAGGGCCTTGAACTGTCAATTTCACATGATTCAGTACCAGGAATTTCTGTTAGACCAGTTAAATAAAAAACTGTCCTCTCCTGAACCTTTAGACCGCAAGTCTCTTCAGGATTTGGTACATAACTCTCAGCAGGTCAGTAACCATTTCTTAAAATGTGGCTATGATGCACTGGAGGCTTCCTTTAGATCAGCTATGACTGGAACAGTGATTCGAAGGCATGCCTGGTTAAAAGAACAATCCTTACCAGATCATGTTAAGTCAAAACTCCTAGATGCTCCCATGGAGAAACAAAGTTTGTTTGGCTCCCCTGCACAGGAGGTTCTAAAGAAGGTGGAAGAAAAAGCAAAATCTGTCCAAACAGTCAAGGATTTCTTACAGGTCCAACCTCCGAGGTTTAGCAGAAATTGGCATTCGAAGAATTGGTCCTTTCCAGACAACTCCAGAGCGCAGAGAGGCAGAAATAGACACCCCAGAGGCAGAGGTCAATCTAGGGGTGCCTACAGGGGACGTCAGTGGCAACCTACTAACCAGAGAAGTACTGCCACAGATCCAACTACAACCACTTCCACAGGGCAGACACAATGACTTGGCTCTAGTTCCGCCTACCAGGGAACAACTGGAAGCACCCTTGGGCGGAAAGCTAGCCTTATTTTCCGACAACTGGCATTACATTACAGGAGACAAATGGACTTTACAAACAATAGACAAGGGCTACATGTTTCACTTCCACACTCTACCAAAAAAGAGAGGAATGCCAAACCTACCACCAAGCCAAAAAACAGACGCTCTAAGACAAATCAACAACTTACTAAGGATGAGAGCTATAGAAGAGGTACCACCTATGGAACAAGGCCAAGGATTTTACTCCAGGCTTTTCCTTGTACCAAGAAAAGAAAATCAATGGAGACCTATTCTAGACTTGTCCGCACTCAACACATACCTCATTGTTCCAAAATTCAAAATGCTGACCCTCCAGCAGCTTCTTCCCATGCTGGGCAAGGAGTCTTGGCTGGTGACTCTAGATCTCAAGGAGGCATACCTGCACGTCCCTATACGACCAGATTGCATAAGGCACCTCAGATTTCTTGCAGGATCAGAGCATTATCAATTCTCAGCATTGCCATTTGGCTTATCTACTGCCCAGAGTATTCACGAAATGCCTGGCATCAGTAATTGCTCATTGCAGGCTTCAGGGAATTCAAATTTACCCATACCTGGACGACTGCCTAATACAAGCGGACAACAAGGCAAAATTAACAAAAGATTTGGAAAATGTCATACAACTGTTGCAAGCCTTGGGATACACAGTCAACATGCAAAAGTCAAGACTAGTACCATCCCAAAGGATAACATTCTTGGGTGCAGAACTGGATACATCAACTCAGATGGCATTTCTCACAGAAGAAAAACAAAACCAACTACCAGTCTACTTCATGACATTAACAACACAAACTCGGCTTACTACAAGGAAAGTCCTGCAAGCCCTGGGCTAAATGGCATCCTGCATAATATTGGTTCCACATGCCAGGCTGCATATGAGAAAGCTACAATGGTACCTAAGGAATGTATGGTCTCAACACAAGCACAGTCTAGAAGCCCAGATTCCAATAATTCCATGCCTGAAGCAAGAATTCCTGTGGTGGGCTCAGGCCTGTCAGTTGAACAGAGGCTTGCCTTTCCACAAACCTCATTCAAGCCAAACCATCACCACGGATGCCTCAGACCTAGGATGGGGGGCACACATGGTGGACAAGTGTATACAAGGCCTATGGACCCAAGACCAGCTGAATCTACACATAAATCTAAAGGAGATGCTGGCAGTGAAACATTCGATCCAGGCATTCAGACCACTCCTTCAACAGGGTCATCTGCTGATAAGGACGGACAATACCACAGTCATGTGGTACATCAACAAACAGGGAGGTACACATTCATATCCTCTATGCCGGATGGCAATGGACCTGTGGAATGTGGCCCTAAATCTCAACATTTAACTTCAGGCCAGATTTGTACCAGGAAAAGAAAATTCTCTAGCAGACACCTTAAGCAGAACTACCACGGATGCTCACGAATGGATGCTGCATCCAGATATCTTCAAAGCCATAACAAAGAAATGGGGACTACCAGAGATAGACCTGTTCGCCTCCCCACACAACCACCAATTGAAGAAATTCTGCACAAGAGCATACCACCCACTTTCTTGGAGGGTGGACTCCCTTTCCTTCAGCTGGAAAAACCTGACAGCATATGCATTTCCACCTCTTCCCTTGATGTACAAAGTTCTACTGAAGATCAGAGAAGATCAGCCAAGGGTAATCCTGATAGCTCCAGACTGGCCGAGGCAACATTGGTACCGCTACTGAGAAGCATGTCTCGGACACACGCATGGCCTCTACCTCTATGTCCCTTACTTCTAACACAGGACAACTACAAGATCCTACATCCAAACTTGAAAACACTGCAGCTAGCTGCTTGGAATATTGCATAAAACAAAATAACCCAGGTTTATCTCAGAGGGTTAAGGACATTCTCCTGGAGGCACGCAGACCCTCCACAAGGAAGACTTATTCAGCCAAGTGGAAAAGATACCTCATTTGGAGTACAGCAAAGGGAGAAAATGTCTCATTGGCAAACATAGCACACATCCTGGAATATTTAGCAGAACTGTTCCACAATGGCCTGTCTTACTCCTCCATTAAGATTCATGCATCAGCAATTTCAGCAGAATACAACATGGATCCTCCTGTCTTCTCTCATCCTCTACTCAGGCAGTTCTTGAGAGGAATCAAAAATGTAAAACCTCCAAGGAAACCACCTTTACCTACATGGGATCTCAACTTTGTGCTGGAAAAGTTAATACTTCCCCCTTTTGAACCAGCAGCAACAGCAGAATTATAGTTCTTGTCTTGGAAAACTGCTTTCCTGCTAGCAATCACTTCAGCAAGAAGGGTATCTGAGTTACAGGCATTAATGGCAGTACAACCCTTCCTTATCTTCCATCAGGACAGGGTCTGTCTGAGAACTAACCCTACCTTTATGCCAAAAGTGGTCTCCAGAGTATCTTTGAACCAAGCGATTCATTTACCTGCATTCTTCCCCAACCCACAGAACAGGGGGGGGAAAGACTGCTACATACCTTGGATGTGCACAGACAATTACGCTACTATCTGGACAAAACTAAGACCAGCAGAAAAACTGACCAGCTTCTGGTAGCATATGCAACAGGAATGCAAGGAAAAGCAATTTCAAAACAGACAATCTCAAAATGGATAGGAAATTGCATTCGATTTTGCTACTCTTTTCATGGAAAGACAACTCCTGAAAATATCAGACCTCATTCCACAAGAGCTACAGCCACCACTACAGCTTTCCTACGAGGAGTGGCTACCAAAGACATTTTAGAAGCTGCTACTTGGAGCTCCTTGCATACATTTGCCAAGCATTATAATCTTCCCTTATACTCTAAATCCTGAGCAGGTTTTGCAACTGCTGTTTTGCAAGGGATCTTAACTACACCATCTTTATCTTAGTACCTCCTCCCCCAGTTTGGCTATGGTATTCTACCCATATGTTAGGACTGCAGATGCATCCTTGAAGGATATAGTACAGTTTTGTACCTACCATAAATGTAGATGTCCGATAGGTATGCATCTGCAGTCAGGATTACCCACCCTCCTTCCCCTCTGTGGTATTCCTAGGGTATTTACCCCTCTTTTAGCTAGCTGGGGGAATCTATTATGGTGTATTTGTTTGTATATATGTATATATATATATATATATATATAGTTTTATATTGTTTGCTCTCTACTGTTTGGAATTATTTGCATTTATCCAAATTTAGCCTTCCTAGAGGGCACCTGGCATCTGGGGCAAGAAACACTGAGGAAAATGGCGTTGGCTGATGCCTTTATACCCAATAAACAGCAGCTATGACGTCGGGTGAAGTGCGACATCAGCCGAGGCCAGACCCAGACTTTGGAATCCGGCCGACCGAAGGGCTGCCTGAGGCAGGACAACCCATATGTTAGGACTGCAGATGCATACCTATCGGACATCTACATTTATGGTAGGTACAAAACTGTACTTTTCAGTAGTGGAATATCATGTGTTCTATTGTAAATTTGATGTGGGTGACATTTTTGACTAGGGTCAGTGGGCTGATATGTGTGCTTGTATAAGATGTTATGGTTGGGGTAGATGCCCACACTTTTGGGAAGTGCATGTTGGCCCGTTTGCCTAAGACCATCTTTGTGAAGAACAATCTTGATCATCTTCCTTTCACTTCCAGTCTTTCCTCTTGTAGAGGAAGCCATGTTCAAAAGATGGAGGTCTTCTCCTTACCTGCACAGGATTTGTAAGTATTAGACTGTTTTACTTCATCTAGTGCTTGTTGAAGTCAGCCAAGAGGACGTTGCCTGTTTCATTTCAATACTGTTTACCTTCTGGTACTGCCCATGCGGAGGCAGTTGCCAGGTTCAACCCATCTTAGTGAACCATTAGGAAAGATCCAAAGATGTGATAATGATTGGTCCAGCCTATGTGACTTTGTAGGGCTGTTAACCATTTGAAATATTGGGAGCAGTTTCAGCAAGTCCCAAGATACAGAGATTGAATGGACAAAAAACAGACTTGCATACACCAAGTCCAAGATTACTATTTCTTGAAATACTCCCTTTTCTCCAAGGTATTTCAGTCTCAGAGTTAGTATTTATAAGTTCAGGTTGTTGTGGGGGACTTGCCTTCCCTGCAAAAAACAAGTTTGAAGAAGAGTGATGGCCAATACTCACTTTTTTCTGCATTGTTGGCCTTTTGTGTGTGTGTGCTGGCACTCAGCTTTACAAGTGTTGACATTTTAATATGGAGACTGTAGAGCGCTGTGCTGTAGGCACGAGGACTGCTTTCTTTGTCATGCTGTTCTTCTGTTTCTAGTTCTCTAGTTCTTCATTGCCATACTTTAGATACATTTCAGTGATTGTCAGAGAGTTGCAATCATTTTGTTGTGTTTCTTTGTAAAAACTGGCTTCCTAGTGCTACTTTATTTCTTGGACTTGGTCACTTTATTCCCCTCTCTGTTATTGTTTTCTGTCTGAGAAGTATGTTTTATGCTACCATTTTTTTTTTCAGTGGCAATATGCAGTCTTTCAGGTCTGTCCTCTCTTCCTGACTTCAGAATCCCTCCATTCCTTTCAAGTGTATGCTTGCAAGCTTTAGATAACGCTCCTTGATGGACTCTCTCAATGGTTTATTTACCTAGAGGAGCAGGACATTTCCTTAGTGTACACCATTTAAAGAGATTTCTTTAGAGCCAGAAGTCATTGCAGGCAGAATAAGGTCTCCCTTCATTTATTGATGAAAAAAATAGCCCAGGTGACACATTTCCATTTGCCAGTCTTGGACCAACCTGTCACTGAACCACATCCCTTAGGACCTTCTTACTCTCCTCAGGTGAAGAAGGTCATACAGAGGTTGAAAGTAGTCATCAAGATGCCTCAACCAAACCTCTGCATCTCTAAGAAACCTCAGCATCAGAAATTACTTCTTACCCCATATTTCCTGGTCAGGATTCTGTACCTCCATTGACAGTCTTCCTCTCCATTGGCCTGCCTTTTTGTATATGGAGGAAGCCCAGCATGGATGTTAGTCATTGCAGGAGGTAATAGCCATAGTGGAACCTTTTTAGAGCCTGTTTCTGGCATTGGACATGGTCCCCATGCCACCATTGATTTTCAGTATAATTTCCCCTTTTTTTTGAAAGTTAGCATGCTAGTTTCATCTCACCGTGTTACTCTTCTGGCAACCCAGGTTCTGGCTGTATAGGAGTTGGGGCTGTTGGGTAAGACAACCCCATAGCAGATGCGGTGGCATCCTTCAGTAAAGCCCAGAAAGCAAAACCTGTCACCTGGGTTGCCTTCGGATGTCCAGAGCGCTCCCTTCAATCCACTACAGCCTTCCAGGGGATCAGGAGAAGCAAGCTGCTTTGTTTTGCCTCCGGTCACTCACTGACAATTCCAAGTTCAGGGATTTTCTTCATTTAGTGTATGAGAAATAAGGTATGTTACTGTAGTTTCCACATGGTGGTCCCACCTCTGTTAAATGTTTGTAAGGGCATCAGTAGATCGTGTGACATAACACCGATGTAATGGCTGCAGTGTCTCAAAAGATGAGTACATGTCTGCTCCCAGAGTTCAGTAGGTTCGGTTGTAGCACTCTAAGCTAGAGGTCATTTTGATTGCAGCAGCCTTTAGATGAGCTCCCATACCACAGAGCTCAGAATGCCATCTGCTAGATAAGGAGAATGGTGTCTTTGCCTCCTTAGTCTTTTCATCAAGGGTGCTACACTGTTTGCCTCACATGCTTTATCTTCAGAGAGAGATTAAAGACTAAATCATCTGTATGTCCAAGGATCTGCCAGAGAGATGACAAAAGTCTAAGGCCCTAGTTGCCGCATCCTCCAAAATGGCTACACTCTTTTAACCCTTTCCAAGGTACCTCAGCTGCATTTTTTCCCTTACCAGCACTCCTGTGTAAGTGAGGCCCTTGCTTGCAGCTACTGTATTGATTTAATACATCCCTACTCACACCTATAGGTACTCTTCTCAGGTAGTACCCACTCTACTATCCCTGACTGCTCTTCCACAGATTCTGACAACCATGGACAGACAATTTCCTATGATTTCTCCTGCTAGTCTGGTTGATATGGGCATCTTGAGACACTGTAGCAACTGCTTTATGTACACAGACAACCCTCTACTACTACCACCTAGGAACATATGTGAGAGATGCAATTACATTAAGAACTTAGAATCCTTGCTGCCTCAGTCACGAGCCAGTACATCTGGCACTGAAAAGGTTGTCTGTGCAAACAAGACAAACACTACACCTCTAACACCTCTGTACAACAACACACTCCTACATATGTGAAGGTTCTCAACAAAAACATACCTAAACAAAAGAGACCGCCAAAGCAAAAACACACATGCGAACATCACAACCCACAGCACCAAACACTATACATAGTGCACACGCCTGTGTCTCACAGCCTCTAAGGCCCAGCCACAAACCCAACAATGCTAATCATAGGAGAGTCTGTTGTGAGACACACAGATGTGCCCCTCACCAGGCTAGACAAGGAGAAAGTCACTGTAAGTTGCTTGTCAGGTGCTAGAATCTGCCATATCACGCACACACTCAAATCTCTTAACAGGTACTGTTATGACTCTGTCGTAGTCCATGTTGGTGTGAATGACTTGAGACATGAGAGACATGATTGAGCTTGCTGAAAATGTGTCCCAGGCAGGTATGTCCCTAGCCTTAAGCAGCATCCTACCGTCACCCAAAAGGATGCCTCAGTACAGACAGAAAATGATTGACTTTAGCAACAGAAAATGATTGACTTTAACAATTGCCTTTGTTTCTGGTGTTATTCCAAGGAGATCCAGTACTTGACAGACTGGGAGGACATGATTGACAGACCACGATACTTTGCCAGAGATGGTCGTCTTCTGTCTCCCCTGGGCTTCTGACAGAGGCTCTTGCCTCACCCTCAGTGCCTTTTTTAGGCAAAGTCATGAGCACAAAATTACGAACATGAAAAATTCTTCTTAACGAAATTATAGGTCATGCTGCTAAACACTAGGAGTCTTAGAATGAAACTGTACTCATTGCAAGCATTCCTCGCCCTGGAGGATACTGACATTTGTGCAGTCACTGAAACCTGGTTCAAAGCTGCAGAGAGCACCCCAGCCTTACTAGGTTACTCATCTTACCATACTTTTAGACCCCAAACGAAGGACTACAAAGCCAAATGAGGTGGAATTTCAATATTTATCAAAGACAGTACACACCTCCAGGTTGGTCAAGACGGTATGATGCATAGGAAACACTCCAAGTGCAGTTAACTGTTGACAAAACACATATTCAAATCATAGCTAGCTACAGACCCCCAACCATGATTCAGGACGCCCAGTCCACCTATCTGGACTTTAAGATTCAACCCTCTATCATGATCCTATGTGACTTCTACTACCCAACCATAGAGTGGAAGACCTATTCTAGCCCAAACATGAACTCTCAGAGATTCCTTGACTTCATCAGTGCCAGTGGATTGGATGAGCTGTTCGACACCCCCACGAGAAGTGAAAATATCCTGAACCTGGTACTAACCAATATGAGTAGCCACTGTAGCACCCCTACAGTGTCCTCCTCTTTGGTAAGATTAGACCATAAAGTGATCACTTTTGAAGTCACCATCTCCCCTGACCCCCCCCCCCCTTGTCAGGGTCAAACAAAAAAACTTATTCAAAGCTGACTACAGTCTCCTGAGAGCAAGTATAAACAGCTTCACAGCCACCTTCCCTTCAGATGGAACTAGCACTAATGTCCAAGCCTATGCTAAAAAACTATATGAGCACCTACATAGCTGTATGGACTCAGCGGTACCTGACAGGATCTAATCTTCCTCCTCAAGGAAGATTAAACCTGTCTGGTGGACAGCAGCAATAAACAAACTGTCATAAAAGGAAAAAAAATAGCTGTCCTGGACAAAAAAGGAGCAAGTGCAAAGTTGGAAGCAATCTCTCCTTTGTCTGAATAAGTAAATAAGGTCACTGGTGAAATCCTCTAAGGCTAATGTCAAGTCCATATTGGCCACATCTACTAAAGACAATCACAAGGCCTTTTTCACATACTTCTGCAGTCTGAAAGATAACACCCAAATCTGCTCTGAACTTGTGGTCAAGATCACCACATACACAAACGTCATAGATATAGTCAACCTGCTGGCAGGTTCAGTGAAAACTTCACCCCCCTGTCTCTCTCAACAGTCACCAAAGTCATGGTTGAGGGGAAGACAATGCATACTGCCCACCTTGACCTAGCCAAAGCCTTCGACACTATTCCCCACTCAGGCATAATAGATAAACTCTCCCAGCTAGGCATCAAACCCATATGTTACCAGATGGGTAGCTAACTGGCTCACTGATAGAACCCAGTCAGTCAAAATAGGGGAAACCACCTCTAGTAGTAGACCCATAACAAGCAGTGTACCCCAAGGATTGGTCTGGGGTTCTACTGCTTGTGATATACTTTTCTGAGGTGCAAGCCAAAACCAGCGGTCTGTGCCTGACTAAGTTTACAGATGACTGCAAGCTGAGCATGGTCTTAAATTCCCCTAGTGATGTGAACATCCTACAAGAGGGCCTTACCCAAACTGACTGGTGCCAGGAGCATGGCCTCAAACTCAGTGCCAAGAAATGCATCATTATCCCCTTTGAGGAAAATGGCATCCCCATTAATTAATCACACTAATAACAATGCACTAAACATACAAGCAGTTGTGAGGGACTTGGGCACTCAGGTTGATTGCAACCTGACTTTTGACCACCATGTTGCCTCTGTTGTACAGCAGGCTTTCTACATGGCTTACTTCATAGGTAAGCATATTTCATCCAGGAACAAGGAGGTCATAACATTCCTATACTCCTCCCTTATCAGACCCATTATTGAGTACGTTGCCGCCTTTGGCATGTACCTTGCCAAGCACATGCAGCAGCTGGAGAGACCACAGAGGTTCCTGACCAGAAATATCCAAGGTCTCAAACACCTGTCCTATACAGATAGGCTAAAAGCCTGTCCTACTAGTCAGTCTCGTACAGACTGCTCAGAGGTGACCTGTGTCTGGCATACAAGACCATCTCAGAACCAGTCTTGATGGAGTTGCTGCATATTCATAAGTCAAAACCACTCAGACAAGGCTTCAACCTGGTCTTTGACATTAATAAAACTTGTTGGCGGGATAGATTTGTGTCCCAGAGACTCCCCTGTCTGTGGAGTAGACTTCCTCTTCATGTTAAGTGGAGTACCTCTCTATCCCTCTTTAAGAGGAGCCTGGACAACTGGAGAGAAAACAAAAAATACATCCCTGAGATCCCACCTGTGTCGTGTCCCTGCTGGACAAGGGAAACAGGTGCTGACCTTGTGGGAACATGGGAGAAATTCTTGGCTAGGCTTATAGGGGCCTCTGGGCTAATAGCCTAGTATCATCCTATGAACCAATGAATATCCTCATCTACAACACAATGAAAGGTTTATCAAGAGCTACAGAGAGTAGCTGGCATGCTTGCTGAATGGTTTTTGCAAGAAAATAAGAAGGCATCCTTCACGTAATTCCCATTTATAAGTATTCCCTGTTTGGTGAAAAAGTCACACATGCACTTAAATACTGAGGAACAGGGCAAGACCATCATAGTTGTGAGTGAAGTTTCCATTTCCACAGCAAGTGTTTTTGAAAAGGCAGGGAGCCAGTGTCAGATATTCTACCACCCTGAAAAAGATCAACCTTATCACAGGGGAGCAAGAAGGAGCCAGGGTCAGGACTCCTTCAGTAACTTCCATAGTGCCCATAGAGGCAGATTAAATAGTCACCAGTCTGGTGGTAGCAGGCAATTTACAAATGATCAGCAGCAACCCTGAAAGCCTTCCATGGCTGCTACCCTGTGTAAGGTTGTCTCTCCATATGGTTAAGTGGTTTATATTCATCTGGGACAAGCAGAGGTAAGGGCCATAATATCCAGCAATTATGAAATGTCCAATTCTCTGCCAGATGCACTACCACATTTAAAAATTTAGGCAGGGCAGAAGATTGCAACCCTGCTAAGGAAAAAAAAACTAGGCAAAAGGTTGCACCATACCAGATACATCAAAGCTTTACTGTGGGTTCTTTCTAGTACCCCAGAAATTCTCAGGACTGCAAGTCAGTAATATATTTCAGTGGCTTAAATGAGTCTTTAGTAAAGAAAACATTTCACATGCTCTCAGTGCATTTGTTCCACCTGTTCTTATCAAGAGGTGGCTGGATAAGCTGTTTAGATCCTCTGGACACGTGTTTGCACATAATAATTCTTAAGGATTTAACCAAGCTCCTGTGGTTCTGGGTAGGAGCTAATTACTTATCAGGTCATATGTCCCCTAGAGTTCACAAACTGCATGACATTAGTAGTGGCTTACTAGAGACTGTAAGGGATCAGGCTGTTTCCCTGTCTGGATGATTGGCTCCTATGTTGCACACTCCATCAGAGCAGATGGTATGTCTAATTAGTCTGTCCTCTCTACTGGGCATTACCATACACAATAGTCAGAGCTTGCCATTACCCAACACAAAGCTTTCTGAAAATACATTTTGGATGCCGCTCAGTGTAGAACATTTTTGGAACAAGACAAAATACTGAGCCAGGTGATAACAATGAGACAAATACTGATAGGCCATAGTGGCACAGCAGAGGAATGTTTGCTCAGAATTTTTTAGCTGTTGTCTTTAATGTTGATTCTTCAACTAATGGGTTTCAGATCCAATCTCCGATCTGACTTTGACTGCTTTTTATACTAAGGAGCCATAAATCAGGCTCCCCCTTCCCCATAACCCCCTCCAAATCCTGCATTACCCTAGATCTCGTTAGCTGCTCTCAGCATTCAGACTTGGTTGCTACAGTTCAGGCCGATCAAGATAAGTCAAAACATTTCTAGTAAAAAAAAAAAAAAAAAAACTTGAAACGACAACAATTTAATACACTCCAGTTAGCGGTTTTGTTTTAGTTTTTTGACGAAAAACTTCTTCATACAAAAAAAACTCACATACGCAGTTGGATTAAATACAAATAGATCACGTTTCACTCAATTACATAAAACTCCATTTCACTTAAAGACTCGTATACAAATATAAAAATTAAACATGAAATTCATTAAAAATATATATATATGCCTAAATATCCATCTACATTATTATTTCATTAATGTAATAGGCTTCTTAATTTCAAAAAGCAAGCTAAAGAGCTCACATCATTCAAGCCTGGCTGGTTATACGCATTCAGTCTAATCTGCCATCAAAGTTCCTGAAATTCAAGTTTTAATGATGTTCCCCCTCTGATATCAGGTTCAACTTGGTCGATAACACGAAAAGTAAAACTTTGTACAAGAAACATTTCGACATGTTTGGCTAAGGCATTCTCTATTTTTTGTTTTCTAATACTGTAGATGTGCTCATATACTCTTTCCTTTAATTTACAATAATTTTTTCTATGTAAAAACTGAGCACAATTTACAGGTAGCCAAATAAATCACACTCTTTGAACTATAATTATATCTCTTGTTGCATACAAATTTCTTTCCTTGAATTGTAAATGATGTTCCTACTTCCATATACCCGCAATAAGGGTGTGCTTCATGTTTATACATGCCTGTAATCCTTGAGATGTTCTTTTTTCTCTCAAGTAAGTTGTCTGTTTCGTCCTCTCTTAAAAATAACTCATGGTCTTGGTTCTACTACTATATGTTTAAGTTCTTAATCTGAAGTTATCAATTCCCAGTTTTTGTTAATGATTTGGTCTGAAGTAGTTTACTTCATTTGCTCTTCAACCTGTGGGTTACGGATCCATATTTGATCTGAGATGGCAGTTTAACCAGCATCTGATCTGAGCTCCAAGCTCCTCCCCTTACCCATAATACTCCTCTATCCTTCCCTCAGATCTCGTTTGCTGCGGCTTAGCCTAGCATAGTGGTCTCAGAGCTCAAGGCATGGTGAGTAGTTTAGTGAGAGTTTTTTGGGTGTTTGTACTTTTGTGGTAGTGTCAGGTAGTCTTTCTTTCCCTTGTCTTAACCACCTCTTTCGCTGTTGCATCACGTTCAAAAAAAAAAGTTCAGTTTTACTTTAGTCAGGGTGTAGTGCCTTCCTTCACCCTTCCCCCCACCTTGTTAGTCAGTTTGTGTGTGTGTGTGGTCGGGCAGTATAGGGCCTTGTGCCTTGTTATGGCTGATCAGCAGAAGCTGGTGTTTAGAAAGTGCACAGTGCGTGGCCACAAGTTGTCTCCGGCAGATGGCCACACTCTGTGTGTGGTTTGTTTGGGGGTTCCCCATCTCTCTACCACCTGCACTATTGCATGGGGTTTAGCCCCCAGGGCGCTGAAAGATCGTAGGGCTAAGTTAGTTTTGAAGGGACTTCTCCCTGCAACAGAGGCAGCTGTCTCCGCTTTGGCTACAGTCACGGAAAAAGACAAAGGGAGGAAGAGATCCCCAGACTGGTTGGATCCAGCGGGTCCTCCCCAGAAGCAACAGATGATGTCCAGGCCTAGCACTCCTCAGCTTCGCTCACTCAGATTCTCGCCGGAGGAGCCTAGACCTTCTTCTAGGGCCTCTGTACATCGACTCTTCCGGTTGGTGTCGGTGGCCTCTTCGCACTCCACCAGAAGCTTGAGTGAGGCAGACATGGACAAAATGATGTGAAGGTTTATTCGCACCCAGATTCAGATGGGGTTATTGCCAGCACCCTCTCTTTCTGGAGGGGGGAGCTTGCTTCCCTTTTTCACCCCAGTGACTCCTCCTCTAATCCATCCCCCAGTATTGGAGTTCATGGATCCAAGAGGTCCCAGAGTCAGGGGGTCAGCGCCGATGGTACCGACTACCTTGAAGCCGGCTGTTACCTTGAGCACGTTGTACCCGACTAGTTCGGACCAGAGTGGCTCTCAGAGCCGAAACCTGGGCGTCAGATCCGAGAGGTTGGGATTTTCTCTGTTGGTGCCAACTTTGTTGGGTCAAGGCCTTCTCCTTGATATCTCAGCTCTGGTGGGCTTGGCTTCGATCCCCCCCATTGGATCCAGGGAGGGCAGCTTCTTTATTAGCTTCCCTCGGCTTTCGACATGGTGGAAAGGGTTCTCTCCAGCGGATCAAGGCCCCTGACCATCTCCTTGGATTCCCACCCCTACTCCCACGGCTGTGGGTGCAACTTCAGCCATTTTGCCCATTCAGGGACAGCCCGTTCTCTATGTACCACAGACTCTTCCCCTCGAGGAACAATAGACCATTTGCAAGTCCTCTCCTGAGAGCCCCACCGAAGAGGTTCCTCGCAAACGAACGTGCAAAAGGTGGCACCTGGACTCCTCCCCAGAGTCCCTCACTGAGGACACCTATTTGGAAGAAGGGGAAGGTTCCCCCCAGATCACCCCCTGATGATGTCTCCTTTGGAGACATCATAGAAATCCTGCACCAGTGGGGGGGTTGTTCCACCCCCAAGCCTTCCTCGGACGAGTCGGTGTTTCTGGAGGCCTTCAGCACGGGTCCGTCTACTTCTTGGGTGCCCCCCCCCCCCATGGATCCCTTGGTAGATCTTATTACCATCCGTGCATGGAAGGAACCGGACACCATGGAGCCAATCCCAAAGCATCCAGACAAAATTCTGAGTCCTCCTGTGGGTAGGCCCAGTTGGAACAAGGGGTCCCCAGTAGATGCTATGGTGGTAGCTGTCACCAAGAAAGAACTAGCTCAGGAAGTTTCTACGGTCCATCCCCCTGACCTAGAGTCCAGGACGATGGATCATTTAGGAAGGTGGGTGTATGCTTCAGCCACCTTTTCTTTAAGGGCGCCGAATTATTTGGCCCACATCACTCAACTGCAGAGGGACCTTGTCAGGGAGCTGAGTCGTCCCCGGAGTCCATGTCACCAGAGCATAAGTGTATATTCTCCACACGAATAGCCACTCTCAAAGCAGTTTCTAAGTACATCCATGTGCCTCCTTTCACATGCCACCGAAAGAGCGGCCGGGTCCGCCATGAGGTGACATGCCTGGCTCAGGCTGTGTCAGTTTACGGAGCCCTTTAAAGCATCTTTCGTGAATGCCTCTTATGACGGTTTTTCCTTGTTTGGGAAGACTGTTCGTGAGACAATAGTCCAGAGTGAGAAGTATGGGAAGATGCTGTCTGCTGTCGGGATCCGCTTCTAGAGCCCTCAAAGATCCTTTTCTGGGTATCAGTGGGGGCAGAAGAAGGTGTGGTTCTGGAAGTCACAGTATTCCCGGGACACTCAGGACTCATCTTCCCCCAGAGGCAGAGGGGGACCAGACAGACGCCAGCCCAGAGGCGGGGGGCTGAGAAATTTCCGGTCTCGAGAACCATTCTTGGACAGGCCCGCCCAGCATCTCTGAGGGGTTGCCCGACTGCTCTGCTCATTCACTACACCTGATGGCATGGGAGTCCGTGTCAACAGACCGTTGGGTGCTTCACATCATATCCAGAGGTTATTCCATCCCCTTTGTGGTTCCCCCCATTCCTCCAAACACCTCCCAGATGTTCCACCTGCACAAAGGGACGTAGCAGCGTTCGAAATAGACAAGCTGCTAAGGAAACAAGTCATTTAGTCCGTCCTCTGAAATCAGTCTGGATTGGGCATCTATTCCAGGTTCTTTTTGGTGCCAAAAAAGACGGAGGACCTAAGACCTATTCTGGATCTTTCCACCTTGAACCTGTCAGTTGCCAAAGAAAAGTTCCGGATGGTCACATTGCACTCCATCCTGCCTTGCCTGCAGGAGAATGACGATGTGCTCCATAGATCTGCAGGATGTATACTACCATATAAAGATACACAGATGCTCCAGGAGGTTCCTCCGCTTTCGACTAGGGGCCAATCATTCTCAGTTTTGAGCCCTACCCTTCGGTCTCACCAGAGCCCTCAGGGTGTTCACCAAGGTCATGGCAGTAGTAGCGGCTCACCTGAGGCTCCAGGGGATACAGGTCTTTCCATACCTGGACATTTGGCTCCTTGCTGTTCCCACCAAGCATCTATGTTCAGGCCAGAGACTACTTCCTGAAACTGTCAGACTTTCTGGGAATTGCTATCAACACATCCAAGTCTTCTCTAGATCCAGTCCAGGTTTTAGACTACATTGGAGTGAGGATATGCAAGTTGCAAACCAAAGTTTTTCTAACTCTGGAGAGAGTTCGAAGCTTAAGACTCCATGTGTCAGTGATCTTTCGGTCTCTACTTCCTTCAGCTGAGGCAGTATTATGAGCCCTAGGTTCCATGGCAGCCACCATTACTCTTCTTCCCTGTGCTCGTCTGCATATGCAAGTTCTACACTGGACACTAGCGGTCGAATGGTCATTATTAGATCTGCCTTTGATGGATCCAGTTCATATAAGCAATGCTTGCAGGAAGTCCCTCCTCTGGTGGATATGCTCCTTGGAACTAGTCGAGGGCCGAACATTTATTCCAGCCCCTCCCCAAGCCACGGTGACCACAGATGCCACCCAACTAGGGTGGGGGGGCATTGCTCGGGCAGGACAGTACAAAGCATGTGGTCCCTGAATGAGACCAACTTGCATATTAGTGTTCTAGAGATGAGGGCGGTCCTTTTGTAATTGCAAGCCCTTCATGCCTTTCTTCCTCTGGGAACAGTTGCAGTACAATCAGACAATATGTCAGTAGTCTGGTACATCAACAAGCAGGGAGGAACCAGATCTTATCCCCTCTGTCACGAGGCCATGAGAATGTGGGAATGGACGAGCTCCACCAACTGATTTCTAGTAGCAATGCACATTCCGAGACTGTCCAACAGACTGGCAGACAAACTGGGCAGGACTATTCTGATGCCTTACGAGTGGCCTCTGAATCCTTTAGTGGCGTAGCAGATCTTCCTCGAGTGGGGTTGGTCTTGCTGCGATATCTTCTCATCTCCTTCCAACGCGAAATGCAGCGAGATGTTCATCGTGCATACAGCTGCAGTCATTACAGATGGGTTCTCCTGCCGTCAGGCGGGTCCTCGGTCGGCCGAATTCCAAAGTCTTGGTCCGGCGTCGGTTGTTGTCACCTTCCCTGACGTCAGTGCGACAGGGGTATATAAGACACGGCCGACGCTATTTTCTTCAGTCTTTTTTTGCCGCGCGGTGCCCGAAGCAGAAGCAGTTTGCAAGTGCCGGTCGGCCAGCTCCTGAAATTACGAAAATTTGGAAACCGAAGTCTTCTTTAAAGCTAAGTACCCGTTGAAACTTTTCTTGCCTCAGACCGATGTCAGACAAAGTTAACAATTGTATTTCTTGTGGGAAGCAAATACCGCATAAGGATTTCCATTCCCTCTGTATTCCTTGTTTAGGCCCAGACCACGACGTCTCGGGCTGTCGTTTTTGTGCTACCTTTAATAAACGCACTATTAAGCGTCGGGCGGAGATCGCCCAGCACTTTTTTGTAAAGCTTTTAACTATAAAATGCCGTCGGAGACTCCGACTACCGTTTTGTCCAAAAAACGCAAGGACAAAGACCGACACGCGAGGCCCGCGGTCTCCACTGACACCACGCCAAGACCCGCTACACATGGTCCGGTTCTCAGTGAGGCGCCTACGCAGCCCCTGACTACTGACGACGCTTCTCTGGCGGTGTCCTCTGTACCCGAGACCGCAGTTTCCTTGGCCCACACCCTGACTACAGCTACCGAAGCCACTGAGAGTGTTGAACCTCTTAATGTGGACAGATCTACTTCCACCCATGGTGTCTTCAGACCTTCTTCTTCCTTTTCCATCAAGGCCTTTACTAAGTCTAAATCAGCCATGCACTCCCAGAGGCCTGTTGCACAGGGCCCATCTACAGGCCCCATGCCTAAAAAGCAGATGCTCAAAATGGCTTGAGGATTTAATTACTCTTATCAGGGGTTCCCAACCCCCACCGGACAAGAGACCCAGAGTGGAGGAAGAATCTCCCTCTTCTGACCAGGGCTCCATTATTTCAGAACATTCTGATGAAGAGGAGCATTCATACTCCCCTTTTGAAGATTCTGATGCAGAACAGTCCATTCCTTCTGTATCCCCCCCGAGAGGATTTCTCATTCGGGGAAACCTTGCATACCTTGAGGGAACACTTCCATTGGGAAGGCCAGGATTTTTCAGATTCAAAGAAAAGGCTTAGGGAATTTTTTTTACTACCTCAGCACAGACCTCTGGCGATACCTCCTGTCTTGGACATACTTGATGATGTTTATTCGGAGGCTTGCCTTAATCCGGATTCCCTGCCTCCAGCCCCAGTCAAGTCTGATAGGTACTACAGAGTTCCTAACTCACACCAATTTCTTTACAAAAACCATAATGCTGACCCAGAAACCATTTCTCAGGGTCCCAAGGGAATGAAGGCCTCTACTGCTAAGAATCCATTACCTTCCGAAAGAGAGTCTAGATCCTTAGAAAGGTGGGGGAAAAAGGTATATACCTCGGCCACTCTAGCCATGAGGGCCTTAAATTGTCGGTTCCATATGCTTAAATATCAGCAGTTTCTGTTAACACAATTAAAGAATAAAATATCACAACCTGAACAACCAGATCTGAAGGAGTTGCAGGATATGATGCGTAGTGCAGAACAAGTGGGTAAGCACACCTTGCAATGTGGTTATGATGCTCTAGAGGCCTCAAGTAGAGCTGCAGTTACAGGATCAGTCATTCGTAGACATGCCTGGCTTAGGGAACAAACCCTGCCTGATCATGCCAAGGCTAAATTACTAGATGCTCCTTTACAAAAGGATGTATTATTTGGTACTAATGCTGAGGAAATACTAAGGAAAATGGAAGAAAAAGCTAAATCTATGCAAACTGTTAAGGCTTTTCTACAGGTGCAACAACCATGTTTTAGTAGAAATTGGCCTACAAAAAACTGGTCCTTTCCAGCCACGGACAAGCCCCAAAGAGGTAGATACAGACGTGGAAGGGGCAGAGGACAATCTCAAGGATCATATAGAGGCAGACAATGGCAACCTCCAGTATCAAGAGGTGGCGAAGACAATGCACAGCAATACAGAAAACAAACCCAATGACTTTCCCCTTTGCATGCCAAACAAGGTTCAAGTGGCAGCACCCTTGGGAGGAAAGCTGGCATTATTTTAAAAAAATTGGCATATTGTCACAAAAGACAAATGGATCCTGGACATTATAAACAGAGGCTACAGATTTCATTTTCACACTCTTCCAAAAATGAGAGGCATGCCGAACCTGCCACACAATCAAAGGGCAGAGGCTCAAATACAAATTTCAAAGCTCATGGACATGAAAGCTATTCAAGAGGTACCTACTCACGAGCAAGGTCAAGGTTTTTATTCCAGACTATTCCTGGTACCAAGGAAGGAAACCGATTGGAGACCCATTTTGGTCTTATCCATCCTAAACACATTTCTACTAGTACCAAAATTCAAGATGCTCACCTTACAGCAGCTTCTTCCCATGCTGGGCAAGGGGTCGTGGCTGGTAACATTGGACCTCAAGGAGGCATACCTGCATGTCCCAATCAGACAAAGCTGCAGAAGATACCTCAGATTTCTTGCAGGTTCAATCCACTATCAATTCTCTGCATTGCCCTTTGGCTTATCTACTGCGCCCAGAGTATTCACGAAATGCCTGGCATCAGTAATTGCCTACTGCAGACTTCAAGGGATACAAATATACCCTTATTTGGACGACTGCCTGATCCAAGCGGACAGCAAGCACATACTTCTGGAGCATCTGGCTTATGTAACACAGTTATTGAATACTCTGGGATACGCAGTCAACAAAGAGAAGTCCAGGCTAACACCATCTCAGAAAATAATTTTCCTGGGTGCCAACTTGGACACAAACACCCAGATGGCCTATCTTACGTCAGAAAAACAGGGGCAACTAACTCAGTACTTCAAGATACTAGCAAATTGTACCAGGCTAACTGCAAGGAAAATCCTGCAGGCTCTGGGATTCATGGCATCTTGCATTCTTCTAATCCCATGTGCAAAGTTGCATATGAGGAAACTTCAATGGTACCTAAAAAACCTATGGTCTCAACACAGCCACAGTTTGGAAACAATACCACTAATTCCATGTTTACAAAAGGAATTCCTATGGTGTGCTCAAGCATGCGAAACAAATGCAGGTCTACCATTCAGCAAGCTTCAAGCAAATCAAGTCATCACAACAGACGCCTCAGACTACGCTTGGGGGGCACACATGACAGACAGGTGCATTCAGGGCAAATGGTCCCAAAAGGAAAAGCACCTTCACATCAATC
The DNA here is from genome assembly GCF_019279795.1 of Protopterus annectens. Taxonomy (NCBI): domain Eukaryota; kingdom Metazoa; phylum Chordata; order Ceratodontiformes; family Protopteridae; genus Protopterus; species Protopterus annectens. The sequence continues at coordinate 914,813,114 of NC_056745.1, read as the reverse complement.
AAAAGGAAATGCTAGCAGTGATAAATGCAATTACAGCTTTCAAGTACCTCCTGCATCCAGGGCAATTATTAATAAGAACAGACAACACCACAGTAATGTGGTACATAAACAAACAGGGAGGAACACATTCATACCCCCTGTGCAGGCTGGCCATGTCACTTTGGAACAGGGCTCTGGAATGGCAAATCGAGCTTCAAGCCCAGTACGTGCCAGGTATGGAAAACACGCTGGCAGACAATCTAAGCAGAAATATGACAGACCCTCAGGAATGGAAGTTGCATCCTCAAGTGTTTACAAAGATAATCCAAGCCTGGGGAAAGCCAGACATAGATCTCTCTGCCTCCCACAAAAATCACCAATTGACAAAGTTCTGCTCAAGGACATTTCATTCAAAGGCCTGGAGAGTGGACGCCCTTTCTTTCAGTTGGGCAGCACAGACAGTTTACACCTTTCCACCTCTTCCTCTACTGACCAAGGTGCTTTTGAAAACAAGAGCAGACAGACCAAAGATGATACTGATTGCTCCAGACTGGCCAAGACAACACTGGTATCCACTCCTGAGGAGCCTAACACATTTTCCTCCCTGGACCCTACCTCTAATGCCTCTCCTTCTGACTTAGCACAGCTACAAAACTCTTCACAGTCAGCTGAAAACACTCAGTCTGGCTGCATGGAAAATTCCTTAACACCACAACAGACCCTTCTCTCCAAGGAGGTACAGGATGTCATTTTGGAAGCCAGAAGGCCATGTACTAGAAAAGCTTACTCCGCAAAATGGAAACGGTTTTGCGCTTGGAATGAGAAAAAGGATCAGGATCCTAGAAAACTGAATTTGCCTCAGATATTACAGTACCTAACTGAACTGCTGAACAGTGGACTGCCATTCTCCTCCATTAAAATCCATGCCTCAGCCATTTCTGCAGAATACAACACTGATCCACCCTTATTCTCTCACCCACTCTTAAGACAGTTCCTCAGAGGGGCTAAGAATATAAGACCTCCAAGGAAACAACCAATCCCAGCCTGGGATCTTAATTACATACTGGAAAAATTAACATTGCCTCCCTTTGAACCAGCTGCCTCAACAGATTTACAATATTTGTCCTGGAAAACAGCTTTCCTTCTGGCTATTACCTCAGCTCGTAGGGTCTTGGAATTACTAGCCCTCATGGCTGTGCAGCCCTTTCTCATCTTCCATCAGGACAGGGTTTCCCTACGAACCAACCCGTCATTTATGCCTAAGGTAGTATCCAGGGTAGCTTTAAATCAGGCCATACACTTACCTACCTTTTACCCCAATCCTCAAAACAAAGGGGAAAGGCTGCTTCATTCCTTAGACATCCATAGACAGCTGCGTTACTATTTGGACAGAACAAAGCCTGTCAGGAAATCAGAACAACTCTTTGTGTCCTATGCTGTAGGAGCTCAAGGGAAGCCAATTTCCAAACAGACAATTTCAAAATGGATACGCCACTGCATACGTTTTTGTTACTCCTTTCATGGTAAATCTGTGCCTACAGGCATCCGATCCCACTCCACAAGGGCCACAGCTACCTCTACAGCCTTCCTCAGAGGAGTTCCTACCAAAGATATTTTGGAGGCAGCCACTTGGAGTTCAGTGCATACCTTCACTAAACACTACCACCTACCTTTATCCTCCAAAACAAGAGCAGGCTTTGCCACTGCTGTGTTGCAGGGCATTCTGGCTCCTCCTAATTCCACCTAGTGCCTACCACCCTGTGCGTAGCTTTGAGATTCTACCCATCTGTAATGACTGCAGCTGTATGCACGTTGAACATAGTACAGTTTTGTTCAAGTGCTAATACAGCTGCAGTCCAGGTTTCCCTCCCTCCTTCCCCTCTTGGCACAGGCCTAATGGCTAACTCCTCCACAAATAACCTGTTTGGGTTATCCTTCTATGGTGTACTTGCTTGCAACTACTGAATTTTGATTACATTGCATTGCATGACTATACATAGATATATAAATTATGTATTGCCTTCCTTCTGGGGGCACCTGACATCTGGGGCAAGAAAGACTGAAGAAAATGGCATAGGCCGTGTCTTATATACCCCTGTCGCACTGATGTCAGGGAAGAAGGCGACAACAACCGACGCCGGACCAAGACTTTGGAATTCGGCCGACCGAGGACCTGCCTGACGGCAGGAGAACCCATCTGTAATGACTGCAGCTGTATTAGCACTCGAACATCTACATTTATGGTAGGTACAAAACTGTACTTTCTTCGCTCTGTACCCCCCAGAGACGCTGTAGTTCATGTTTGGCCTCCTGGTGTCTTCTATGCTTACCCCCCATTACCTCTTATTTCGAAGTACCTCCAGAGGGCTAGCAGGCTGGGGAACAAAGTAATCCTCATTGACCCTTTCTGGCCTTGCCAAGTATTGTTTCCCTTCCTCTGGTCTCGTCTTCTAGCTCCTCCATGGATCTTCGAGCCAATTCCGGATCTCATCTCTCACCCCTTAGGGGTTACACATCCAAATCTAGGCAGTTTAAAGCTCACTGCTTGGCTGCTGCAGTTCCAGTGATGGCTAGGACTCCTGGTTTATCTTCTCTGGTTAAGACTATTCTGGTGGCAGCTCACAAATAGTCTACCAGGAGGCTTTACTGCAGTAAATGGAAGCGTTTTTCCATCTGGGCTTCTCAAAGGGATCTGGATCCTTTCACGGCTCTGTCCCAGTGGTGTTGGATTTCTTGGCATATATATTTCATTAAGGTGCTAGCTATTCTACTGTGAAAGTTCAATTGTCTTCCATTTCCAACTTTCATACTGGGGAGAACAGGGTTCCCTTAGCATCTTCTAAACTTTGTACCTTTCCTTTCTTTTAAGGCACCCGGTGAAAGCTCCTACCCCTCTTTGGGATCTGACTTTGGTTTTGCAGGCTTTGGTTGCCCATCCGTTTGAGCTGGCTGCGTCAGTAGACCTAAAATTTTTATCTTGGAAAACGGCCTTCCTAGCAGCCATCACCTCGGCTAGGAGGGTTTCAGAACTCCAAGCGCTGACTATCAAAGCTCCATATATGGCCTTCCATAAGGAAAGGGTGTCACTTCGTACCAATCCATCCTTTCTCCCCAAGGTGGCTTCTGAGACTAATATCAACCAGATGATTAATTTACCTGTGTTCTTCACAAATTTTCAGAATAGGGGTGAATATAAATTGCACTTGTTAGATGTACATAGACGACTGAGATTTTACCTACGCAGAAGTAAGAGCTTTTGCAAGTCTGACCAGTTATTTGCGTCTTACTCTAAACCCTTTCTGGGCAAACCAGTCTTACAGGTAACGTTGGTATGCTGGATATCTCTCTGTACCCTTCAGGTTTACAAACACAAGGGTATGTCCCCTCTGGGTCAAGTAAAAGCACATTCCATCAGATCTATGGCTACCTCGGCGACTTTTTGGTCTAGGGTATCTCTGGATGATATTTGTTCTGCGGCTACTTGGTCCTCTTCTCATACCATCATTTCTCACTATCAGTTGGACATGATATCCAGTGGGAGAGCATCCTTTGGCTCTGCGGTGCTCCAGAATATCCTTCCATGAGGGCCACCCAGGTGTTTAGTAGCTGGGGACTCTGTCCCACAGGTTGAAGAGCAAACAAAGTAAACTATTTCAGATAAAGAAGTTATGTACTCACCATAATGTTCCGTCTGAGTAGTTTTACTTCATTTGTCTTTAACCGTCCCTCCCTCCTTCCCCCTGACCTTATGGTTTATTAATTACTCTAGTAGGTGGGAGAGAGAGCGCCTCTGCGGATCTCCTGTTCTTGCTGGTAGGTTTATATATAAACTGTTTTCATAAGATCTTATTGGGTTAGGTTTAAGTGGATCATGCAACAAACTCGATCTGAGGGAAAGAAGGAGATGGTGGGTATTGTGGGTAAGGGGAAGAACTTGGATCTCAGATCAGATGCTGGTGAAACTGCCGTCTCTGATCCAATATGGATCCGTAACCCACAGGTTGGAGACAAATGAAGTAGAATTACTCAGATGGAGCGTTATGGTGAGTACATAACTTCTTTTTTAATCATCATCACTATTATCATTAGTATTATGGGTATTGTCTTGTGTAAGGATAGCTTTAAAGAACCCATTAGTTCTCTTTAGGTGTACTGTGTTTACCAATTCATTAACCAAATATACTGGGTACCCATGTTAGAAACATGTCTTTTAATAACTGACATTCATTGTAGAATTTGTTGTCATCAGAGACCATTCGTGCAGCCCTCATAAGCTGACCTTTTACAGCTAACGTTTTTGTTGTAAAGGATGGGCACCAGAAAAATGTAGACATGCATTTGAGTATGTTTTCTTCCTGTAAATGTTTGCTTTAAACACATTATTCTCCCTATCTGTATATAACTCAACATCTAACTAAGCAATTTGTTCAATTTGCATAGTGTATGTAAACACTTAAGAACAGAGTAGTTATTCATATGTAACATGAAGTCACTCAACTGTTTGGCTTCACCTTTAAACATAATAAAGATGTTGTCAAAATAGTGGGTGTAGTAATGTATAAGAACTTTGTAGGGGTTATTTTTAAATACAAACTCGTGTTCACAATAGGCCATGACTAAACTAACAAAGCTCGCCCCACAAGGGGAGCCCCCGTTTTCTGTAGGAAATCGATGCCTTCAAGCAAGAAAAAATTTTTAGTAAGAATAATCTCTAAAAGTTCTTCTGTTAGTTCAATCTCTTGCTCTATTACATCCTTTTTTCTCATTATGCTATCCACCCACTCAGTGCCAATATCTTGGAGGATAATTATATAAAGATCTTTGACATCTATTGTCAGGAATTTATAGTTTGTATCATAACTCAAAGCATTAATATTTTCCAAAAATGACCAAGAGTCCTTGCATATCTGCCCTTCCTGTTCAATGTATTTTTTAGTACTGTATCAACGTATTTTGCCATAGCATATGTGATGGAATTTCTTCCATCAATTATCAGGCGTAAAGGGTGATTGCAAAGGTCTTTGTGAATTTTGGGTGTTCCAAAAATTACTGAGATTTGGGGGGCTGGCATGGATAAAAAATTATATAGGTCTGCATTTATCCTAGCTTCTAAAAACAAATCATTGAGAAAGACCCTAATTTTTTGTTATGGTTTGTTAAGCTCATTTATAGAAACTCTCATATAGCTACCTGTATCAAGCAGTTCAAACATTGTTGGTTATAGTCTTCCTCGTCTATAAAAACTAAGCCTCCTCCCTTATTGGGTTTCATAACCCAAATATTGTATTGATTTAATGCATTCAGAATCTCCCAATCGCTAACTGGATTGTATTAAATTATTGTTGTGGTACTGTCAGTTGTCATTTCGAGGTTTTTTTTTTTTTTTTTTGGAGAAGTCATCTTTAGATTTTATAAACTTTTCTAGTCAATTTATTCATTTTCCTGTTCTCCTGTCATTGTTGGAGTCATTTTTGACTGTCTATTTTTTTCCTCCCACAAAGTGTTGCAACAAAAAAAAATCGATAACTTGGCTTTGTATGTGCTTGGGCCTCTCGCCTTCCCTCTTGTCCTTCTGTGTCTTTTACTAGAGTATCTAGTAGTTTTTTCTAGGATTGTTGCTACCTTTTTGCTCCCCTTTCTCAAAAATATTATCTTTGCTGGCATTCTGCCATTCTAGGTTATTTCATAGTATTGTGAATATTGTGGTTTCGTTAACTATGACGAGCCAGCAGGTTGTAAGAAGTGTCACTTGCAGGCATAATATTCCTAACTGTGGTGTTCATTCAGTGTGCGTTTATTGTTCAGGAGCTTGTCTCCTAGATATGGAATATAACATCTGTTCCTGTATTCAACCATCAAGTGGTGGTGAAATGGAGGTACAGCCTCTGTTTCTGGAGTGTCCATGTCTGCTGAAAAACTTGTTTAAAAAAACAAAAGGGCTAAAGATGGAAGGATCAAAGAGAAAACTTAGGAGCCAAGGAATTGGCTCTGGCTTTAGCTGAGCCACCTAAAATTTCAAGGGCCTTGGATCCACTTCCTGTGAGCCATCACATTCCTCCTGGAGATCTCCTTCTCAACGGAATCCCAGGTTCTCTTTGGAGCTGATAGCTTCCAGGTTGCATTCACCTTTTCTGCAAGAGATGCCCCATAAGGCTTCCAGACCTCCATCTTCTTTCTCCCAGCTCTGTCAGACCTGTGAGCTTTGGCTCTTCCTAGATTCCCATAGCTACTCCTACTTTGATTTGATCCCTGTTTTGGAGGTATCGGATCCAAGACTTCCTGGATTTGTCCATGTCTGATCCATAGTTGTAGTCTTCATCAATGTCATCATCTTTGATCCAATTGGTTCCGACTCTGTTGAAGCTTTAGCTTTAGAGCTGGATCCATGGGTAGGGGTTCAACTCCGAGACTTTCTGAGCCATCTCTTTCCCTTGGAGCCTTGGTTTTAGATGGCTCAGTACTGACTTCTGCTTCAAGACAGGGTCAAGGGGATTCTCTTGGCCATCCTAGTCAGGTTACTTCGGCTCCTACTGGGGTGGTTTTTGGGCGTCTCATTTGGCCTCTGCCTTTGGGGTAGTGGAGGGAGTTCTCTTCAGGACATTGGATATCCTTACTCCCTTGGGTCCTCCTCCTCCACAACTTTCTGTCCTGGATTTTGAGCCTGCTCATTCCGTTCCATTGGGACAGCTGGTCCATATTAGCCTTGAGTCAGTCCTTATCCAAGACTCCTTTCAGACTTCGAAGTCTTGCTCAGATCATCCCTCCATGGAAGTTCCTTGGACACGTGCAAGAGGAGGCAGAATGACTCCCCATAGGACTCCCTAACAGAAGAAATTGGCTTTGATAAAGGGGAAGGGTCTCCCATATCACCCCTTGAAGACATCTCATTTGGAGAGATTTCCAACTACTGAGACAGTAGGGTGGTTGGTCTTCCAAAGCCCCCCTTCCCAAGAGGAGTCCGTGTTCCTCAAGAGTTTTGGCACCAGTTCATCTACTTCCCAGTGGATGAGATAGTGGATCTCATCTCTCGCTGGGTATGGAAGGATCCAGATGCATCAGAACCCATCCCACAAGAAGCCAGATAAATGTGGAGAAGATTCTGTCAGACCAACCCCCTAACAGAGAGTTTAGATCCTTGGACAGATATGGAAAGCGAATCTATGTTTTAGCAACTTTTGCCTTATGATCACCGAATTATTTGGCACACATTGAGGTTTCATGGGATCTTGACTAAGGAACTTTCCAAGTCCCTCTCTGGGTCCATGTTTGTGGATGACAAGAAAACTATGAGTTTGCAATTGGCCACCCTTCAGTCCCTCTCTAGCGCTTCCATGTGTCTGATCTCCAACTCTACGGAAGGCATTTCTAGAGGCACAGGATCAGTCATTATGATTCAGAGGCATGCCTGGATGTGTTATGCAAATTTTATGAAGGCCTCTAATATGTCTTTCATTAACACTGCCTTTGATGGCTCAACCCATTTTGGACCCATGATTAAGGCGACATTGTCTCCAGGAGTGAAAAGGATGAAAAAACTCTGCAATGTGAATATCGTATCTGAAGTAGTTAACTTAATTTGATCAGCAACATGCTTTCAAGCTAAAGATCCGAGCTCTCAGCTCCCCCCCCTTACCCATAATACCATGCTACCTCCCTCCAGTCCCCAGATCTCGTTTGCCATGGCTTCTGAAGCATTAGGGACGAGCTCTTAGCATTTTAGGTGAGAGAAATTTAGGTGTACTTTTCTCAGATAAATAGTTTTTTCGGTGTGTGTGTGTATAGTAAGCCCTTTGTGTAGTTAAACCGTGTTTTATTATTTTCTTGTGGTAAATTAGTATTTTTTTCCTTCCCCTTACTGTGTGTCAGGGTGTGTGCTTGTGTGTGATGGCTGAGGGCCCTAAGGCCATTTTTTCAAAATGTGCTGAGTGTGGTCATAAGCTGTCCCCAGCGGATGGCCACACTCAATGCGTTCTTTGCCTGGGGGTAGCCCACTTAATATTGGGCTGCCAGATCTGTGCAGCCTTTAATCACCGGGCTCTGAGGGACAGGAGAAACAAACTAATCTTGGTTCCTCTTCCTCCTCTCCCTCAGTGGACTGTCCAGCCTTCAGCTCCCCCTCCCCTGGCTGGGACTCGACCTCCCACTGCTTCCCAGGGAGAGGGGGATTCTCCCAGTAAAGAGAAAAGACATAGAAGGAGAGGGATAGACACAAGAGTCATAAGCGGCGGGCCGAATCAGTTCCATCGGCGCCGCCAGCTAAATTGACTTGCTCCCCTGTGAGGGTTTCCAGGTCTTCCCCCTCTCAGCTCCGTTCTCCACTCTTCTCTCCGAAGCCAGAGGAGGAGGACTTCTTCCAGGTCTACCAGGAGTCTGTCTGCATGTATGGACCAGATGATGCGTCGATTCCTGCAGGCCCAGATGCAGATGGGAGTGCTCCTGCCTCCATTGCTCTTTCTCCGATCCACTATTGGGTTTTGGAGCCGTCGGATCTGAGTTGTCTCGGAGCTGGGGAGTCGGCGCAGTAGTAGTTGCTACTTCGACGCTGGCCTTACCCTCGAGTTTATCAGGTCATCTTTCGGCCTTACCCTCGAGTTTATCCGGTCATCTTTCGGATCTGAGCTCTCGATCTGCAGGGGTGTGTCTTGGCACCGTTGCTGTCGGAGCACACTTCGACCGGGACTAATCTTGGAGCCAGTGGAGAGTGGTTCACCTTCGGCCTTCAACGTGGTGGAGAGGGTGCTGTCGAGGAGTTCGAAGTCCCCAGTCCGTACTACGGTTCCTCCCCTCACTCCCTCGCATATGGGCCTGTCTTCCATCGTCCGGCCCCAGGGACAGCCTGCGTCTGCGCCCCAGTTGGTTCCCATAGAGGAACAGGACCCCGTTGGTGAGCCCGCCTCAGACAGCCCCACTGAGGAGGTCCCTCACAAACGAAAGTGTAAGAGGTGGCACTTGGACTCCCCCGAGTCCCTCACAGAAGACACGGACTTAGAGGAAGGGGAAGGTTCCCCCAGATCACCCCCAGAGGACGTCTCATTTGGAGACATTATGGAGATGCTGCGCATAAGAGGGGGGGTGGTCAGTCCAGAAACCTTCTTCGGATGAGTCTGTGTTTCTGGAGGCGTTCGTAGGCCCGTCTACCTCTTGGGTGTCCCCTCCGGTTGACCCCCTGGTAGACTTGATTACTACCAGGGCTTGGAAGGAGCCGGACACTGTGGAGCCAATCCCTAGGAGACCGGATAAAATTCTTAGACCCCTTTCTGACAAGCCGGCATGGAATAAAGGTTCCCTGGTAGATGCCATGGTGGTGGCAGTGGCCACCAAGAAGGAACCGGCACAAGAACGTTCCTCGGTCCATCCTCCTGATATGGAATCTTGGACGATGGACCGCATTGGAAAGCGGATGTTTGCTTCAGCCACCTTTTCTATAAGGGCGCTGAATTATCTGACACACGTAATTAGGCTTCAGCGGGATCTGATGAAGGAATATGGTGGGTCTCCCCCAGAGTCCATGGCGGCCGAGGATAAACGGACCTTCTCGGCTTGCATGGCCACTCTGAAGTCAATATCAAACACTTCTATGCGGCTTCTCTCCCATGCCACGGAGGGGGCGGCTAGGGCCAGTGGAGCAGGGGTCGCCTTATGGCGCCACGCCTGGCTCCATCTTTGCAAATTTGCGGAACCCTTCAAGGCATCCTTCGCGAATGCTCCCTTTGATGGTTCTATGCTCTTCGGCAAAGCCGTCAGCTACACGCTACTCCAGAGCGAAAAAGACGGGAAGACATCTGCCATCGGAATCCGCTTCTCCACTTCTCAAAGGTCCTTCTCAAGGAACCAGAGAGGACAAAAGAAGATGTGATTCCGGAAGTCACAGCAGTCCCGTCCCGCTGTGGACCCTTCATCCTTCAGAGGCAGAGGAGGACAAGGTGGACGCCGGCCCAGAGGCAGAGGGGGGCCGAAGAATTTCGGGTCGAGAGAACCCTTCTCCAACCGACCCGCACAGCATCCCTGAGGGGTTGCCAGACTGTCCCTCTCTGGAGGCAGTCAGGAGGCATTTTTCGGAGCATCTAGCAAGTTGGGAGTCCATTACTACAGATCGCTGGGTGCTCCGAATAATATCCAGAGGTTACTCTATCCCCTTTCTGAATCTTCCCCCGCTAACAAAGCACCTCCCCGATGTTCCACCCAATCAGAGGGAGGTTGCAGCTTCAGAATTACAGAAGTTGCTAGAAAAATGGGCCATCCAGCACGTCCCCCCAGAGCAGTCCGGGTTGGGCAATTACTCCAGGTTCTTTTTGGTGCCAAAAAAGACGGGGGACTTGAGGCCAGTTCTCGACCTGTCTACTCTGAACCTGTTCATTGCCAAAGAGAAATTCCGGATGGTCACTCTACAATCTATTCTCCCCCTCCTGCAGGAGAACGACTGGCTGTGCTCCATAGAACTCAAGGATGCATACTACCATATTCTCATGGACAGACGATCCAAAAGGTTTCTCCGCTTTCGGCTAGGGGCCAGTCATTATCAGTTCAGGGTTCTTCTGTTCGGCCTCACCACAGCCCCCAGGATGTTCACCAAGGTCATGGCTGTTGACAGCCCACCTGAGACTTCAGGGAATTCAGGTCTTCCATACCTAGACGACTGGCTCTTCACCGCCCCCACCAGGCATCTACTCTGTTCTGCCAGGAATTATTCTTTACTTTTGGCCCATCATCTAGGCATTACCGTAAATTTCAGGAAATCGTCTCTCCTTCCTGTTCAAGTTCTGGATTTCATAGGGGCCAGGATAAACACACTTCAGTCCAGGGCCTTTCTGACAAGGACAGGTTACGCACCTTGTCACTCCACATAATAGCACTTCTACAGTCCCCAGCTCCAACTGCGGATTTAGTCCTGAGAGTCCTAGGATTCATGGCGGCATCCATCAGCCTTTCACCTCTTGCTCGATTACACATAAGAGTCCTTCAATGGACCCTTCAGGTCCAGTGGTCCCTCCTCCTTCACCCACTGGATTCACTGATTCCCCTAAGCAGGGTTTGCAGAAACTCTCTTCTTTGGTGGCTCCATTCCCGAGAGCTACGAGAAGGGAGACCGTTCGTAATGCCTCATCCCCAAACCACGCTGACCACGGATGCTTCTCGCCTCGGTGCAGGGGGTATTGCATGGGCAGAACCGTCCAAGGCATGTGGACCCCTGTGGAGACCGTTCTGCATATCAGTTTTCTGGAGGTGAGAGCAGTGCTTTTAGTGTTGCAAGCCCTTCAAGACCTTCTTCCTCCTGGGACCATTGCAATTCAGACAGACAACATGGAGGTAATCTGGTACATCAACAAACAGGGAGGAACCAGGTCTTATCCTCTTTGTCGAGAGGCTATGAGAGTTTGGGAATGGGCGATTGCCACCAACCACTTTCTGATAGCAATGCACATTCTGGGTCGGTCCAGCACACTAGCGGACAAGCTGAGTCGTTCGATCCTCACACCATACGAGTCATCTCTAAACCCCTTAGTAGCGAAACAGATCTTCCTCAGATGGGGTCAGCCTTGCTGCGATCTCTTCGCGTCTCCTTCAAATGCAAAATGCAGCAGGTTTTTCGCTGTAATTCCCCCACCGGGGGAGAGTCCCAGAGACGTTCTAGTTCATGCTTGGCCACCCGGTCTTCTTTATGCTTATCCCCCTCTTCCACTAATGACGAAATTTCTGCAGAAAGCTCATCGGTTGGGAAGCAACATAATCCTTATAGCCCCATTCTGGCCTTGCCAGATCTGGTTCCCGTACCTGCCGTCTCACATCATAACCCCTCCTTGGGTCTTAGATCCCATTCTGGATCTGATCTCTCATCCTTCGGGATTACAAACTCCGAACCTGGACGACCTCAAGCTCACAGCTTGGTTGATCCAGTTCCACTAATGGCTAGGACTCCCAGAATCTCATCTTCCATAAAATCTATTCTGGTAGCGGTGCATAAACCTTCTACCAGGAAGATTTACAAGAGTAAATGGAAGCGTTTTTCCATCTGGGCCAAACATAGGCAGTTGGACCCTTTTACAGCTCCCATTCCAACAGTTCTTGAATTTCTGTCCCAAATTTTTCAACAAGGGGGCCAATGCTTCTACGGTTAAGGTTCAGATGGCTGCGATTTCTTATTTCCACATCGGGGACAACCTTGGTACCTTAGCTTCCGCTAAGATATGCAAGACCTTTTTGAAAGGCACTTTCCTGTTAAGACCCCCTGTCAAGAATGTGGTTCCCCCATGGGACTTAACCTTAGTTCTTCAGGCGCTAACTGGTCCACCCTTTGAACCTGCAGCTTCCGTCGATTTCAAATTCTTATCTTGGAAAACTGCCTTCCTGGTTGCAATTACTTCAGAAAGAAGAGTATCTGAACTTCTAGCCCTTTGTATAAAACCCCCGTACCTGGTCTTCCTTAAGGACAGAGTTTCTCTTAGGACTAATCCTTCATTCTTGCCTAAGGTAGCCTCCAAGACCAATATCAATCAAACCATCAGTTTGCCTGTTTTTTTCCCCAACTTTCAGAACATAGGGGAATACAGACTGCACTTGTTGGATGTGCATAGACAATTGTGATTTTACTTGCACAGGACAGTTGCTTCTCGCAAATCGGAGCAGCTTTTCGTGTCTTTTGCTAAGCCGTCCTTAGGCAAGCCTGTTACGAAAGTTACCTTAGCTAGATGGATATCCCACTGCGTCTCACATGCATATACAGCTTTCGGTCGGCCAGAACCCTTGATGGTTCATGCTCACTCTACCCGTTCTATGGCTACCTCTGCGGCTTTTTGGTCAAGGGTTCCCTTAGATGACATCTGCTCAGCGGCTACTTGGGCCTCGTCTCATACCTTCATTTCTCATTACAAGCTGGATCTGATATCCAGAGGTAGGGCAGCCTTTGGTTCCGCAGTGCTCCGGAATATCCTTCCTTAAGGACCTCCCAGATTTTGGTAGCTGGGGACTCTGTCCCACAGGTTGCTGGTCAAATGAAGTTAACTACTTCAGATAAAGTAGTTAAGTACTCACCATAACGTTCCATCTGAGTAGGTAACTTAATTTGTCAGCACCCAACCCCCCTTCCTTCCCCCTAGCCTGTTTCGTAGTCATTTTCATGACGGAATGTTTTTTCTTCTGTCACGCATCAGGTTAGAGTTTCTCTTTCGAGTATGTTTGACTGTTGTTGGTAGATAATATGGCAAACTCGATCTGAGGACTGGAGGGAGGTAGCAGGGTATTATGGATAAGGGGGAGGAGCTGAGAGCTCGGATCTTTAGCTTGGAAAGCTGCCAGCTCGGATTCGAGGTCAGATCCGATACCCACAGGTTGCTGACAAATTAAGTTACCTACTCAGATGGAACGTTATGGTGAGTACATAACTTTTTTCTACCACTCAGAGGACCTTCTCCAGGAACCAGAAGGGGAATAGGAGGATGTAGCTATGAAAATTCTAAGGATTTTCCCAGGACTCCTTTGGAGACAGATTCCCAGGAGCAGAGGGGGGGGGGCTCTAATTGGTAGACATTGCCCACGTGGCAGCGGAGGTCCACAGAACCAAAGCTTCAGGAGTCCCTTTGAAGAAACTGTCTGACTGCTGCACTCTGAAAGCAGTCGCGGTGCTTTTCTGTGCAGCTGGAAGCCTGGACATCCATCACCAAAGATTTGCGGAAGTAGACCATCATCACCAGAGGTTACCACATTCCATTTTCCCATCTGCCAGTGAAAGTATCAAAGAAATTACCCAGTGTATCACCTTATCAGAGAAAAGACCAATAATTCGATGAGAAGAAGAACGAAGTTCAAGCACCAAAATGGAATTTATTGAAACCGCAGAAACTTGAGAAACCAACAAAAGTAAAAACGAATTGACTTAGGTTTCGTCCTGTCAGCAGGACTTCTTCAGAATGACATTGTATGCATACAACCACCCTATATATATCCACCCCTCTTATGTCAATCAGTAACCACTTAGTCAATAATCCAATTACATAAATTAAATATACTTAAAGTTAAAACCACTTAATTGTAGAAATACAAAAATGTGAAAATACAGAAAATACCAATACACGAACTGTATACCATCAATATTTACTAAATAAATTGTTGATTTAATAAAACACAATAAAAATATCTGTTAAAAGTCTGTTAAAATTACATGTTTTAAACCTTTTAACATTTGCCTAAAATGTGTTTAAACTTAAGGGCATAATAGTTATATAGTCATTAATACCAGGATAATTTTGTGCATCCAATCTTAATTGCCATTTTAATTCGCATATGTCTAAATGTACATCCAAAATCCTACCTTGTGTGTCGCCCTTGATTTGTTGCAACACACAACATTTAAAATAATCATTGAGGCCTTTCTAGTTGGTCACATGCACACCAAAGGGGCATTGTACTTTATAACTAGTCTAATTAATTCTGAGTGTAGATAAGTAGTAACATATTTTGACCAGGATGAGATGTCTTTATCCAGTTGTGCTAAATTGAAGGATTTCCTGACTACTGATGATACATGGCGGTTGAAAGGATGTCAAGATCTCTGTATCGGTTTGGAGTAGAATGTTAGTTGTGTTAGAAGTTGGAGCAGAAGCTTTTTTTTAAGTAACAAAAATCAATAATAGCAAACAGAATATTTCACTGATGGGCCACTTAGTTATAGACCTATTCGCATCCCTTATGAATGAAAAAAGCTACAACTTCTCCTTCTCACTATTTGAGTATCAGCATTCCAGTCAGAAATACTGTGACAGAATCATGGCTGGAGGGACCTTCTCTATGCCTATCCCCATTACCGCTCATCTTAAGGGCAGTTCAGAAAGCCATATTTCTCCAAGCCAAAATTTTACTGGTAATCCCATTATGACCAGCACAGAGTCACAGAGTTAGAAAGATATACAGCAGAAAAAAATGTTTTGCTTTCAAAAATGCCTTAGTCGTAGAAGCAAATACAGATTTAATGAAATACAGAAACTGCTTATGTCTCGTATCCAATCTTGCAGCCCTAGCTATGAATTTGGCTTGATTTCAGCACATGTAAATAGTAACGTATTATGTTATTGCATCAGAGAGTGAAAAGTTATGAATCCTAACATTGTATTAAACATGAGAATGTGAGATGGACTAAGATGTCCACCTAACCTTTAAACCCCTCACTTCTTTAATGTTGTTCACACATCTTGGATCTAGTCCTAATTTCTCTCATTGAAGTTGATCTGCACTTGCCTAAAGAGGAAAAAACTTTCAAGTGGTCTTTTGGTCATCTCATTATTAGCCAGGACCTAGAATGGCATCGTCTCTAATGTTTGGCCAAGAGGCATATCTTGAAAGATTACCATAATTAATTTTTTTCAGCCCAGCCATCTGCCTATGAAGGGAGAGAAACATGAGACCCAACTCTTTTTAAAATCATGCTGATTTGAGGGCTGTTTGAAATCAGGTCTGTGACTTTGAGATCTCTGCCCCAGAGCCTGTGAGGCTTGGCCTCAGACATGCTCATCAGCTGTTTGGCATCTGGTGGAGCTTGTACTTTTGGATTTGTGAGGATTCTGAAGTTCCAGTGCCACTTACGTCAAGAGCTGCCCAGCTGCCATGGCATTGTCACTCAGCCCCTTTAGTCAGGTGTTTTGTCACTTACTCATTTGACCTGTTGTATATTAGGGAAACAAGGCATTTCACATTGTCAAGGTAGATACAGTCTCCATTCCATATTGTCTTCTGAAGGGATCTCAGAGAAACATATAGGCCTTAATTTCTGAAGTAGAAAGACAATGATTCACCCTCTCTTTGAAGCTTCTATTCAAATGACCATTCTTTCTGTAAAGACTATTCTCAGACTGATGAAGTACTCTGAGGATTGACTTGTGACTCTCTTGCTTTCCTCCAGACTTGTCATTCATTATTTGTGTATGAAGGATAAAGACCTTTGCTCTTTGTAACTGTACAGCCTGTCCTAAATTGTTAAATTCCATTTACTTGACAGAAAAAGGAGAAAGTAAGTTTAACTAGTCTACCCTTTATGTGCATTTAATATTCTGCCTCTCCTCCATCCCTGCCTTACCCTTTCCCCACCTGTACCATGCAGTCTTGAGGACCTCAGTGGATTCCATGTTTGCCGTCCATTCTGGTTGCCCATTCCGTGACTCTCTACAGTTTTATCTTCGAAGAAGTACTTTTAGAAATTCATAGTATAGTTACTACCTACAATCTGCTTCCTGTTTCTCTTCCTTTCCTGTCTGTCCTTCCTTGACCCATTCTTATCTACCTAGTATGAACTTGTGCACCAGGATCTTGCCCCCATCTCTTCTGGTATGTCTAGTGTCAGCTCAATGTCCCTTTTCCTTCTTTGGCCTCTTCACCAGCACAGAGCACTCGAGGTGTGGTCTAACTAGGAGGGCCTGTAGAGTTGTAAGCATTACCTCTTTTGCTTCTGTAGTTTGTCTCCTTGAGGATACGCCTATCATTCTATTTGCTACTGTCTCTGCCCTGTCACTACGTTCATGATGATGTGGTCCATGTCTGATCAGCATTCTCAAATTTTTTTTCTGCTGTGTAGCCAAGAGCTCCATTCCCAGCAGCTAATATTTAATTGAAGTGCCATTGTGGCTCAAGTGCAGTACTTTAAATTTGTTACACTGACCCTCAACTACCATCTTTCTGTCCTGTTGTTCAGCCTTTACAAATCTTTCCTTAGACTCGCACCCCTATCTTCCACTTCTGCATCTATATTTTGTCATTGGGGAAGAAGCTGATCTTGTTCTCTTCCTTCAGTTTGAAGAGTACTGGACTTGGCACAGGCCCCAATCACTTTCTTAGTTCCTTACGTCACCCTTGTTATCGTAACCTTCTGTGTCCTACAACTTTGTGTGCAGCAGTTCATTTCTTCAGTGTATTTCCAACTCACCCCCCCCAATCCCTATATTTTCTGTCATCTTCTTGTGTGGGACCAAGTCGAAGGCCTGCTGATGTCTAGTTTGAACATGTCCACTGGTACTCCTTTGCTAAATTAGCCTGCATTTTGGTTTGGTTTGTCTGACATTGCCTTCTGTCCATTAACTTGTGTTAGTTGTCTGGAATTTTAGTACCCTTCAGAACTGCTGCAAGCCTTCCTGTCTGGATTATCTCCATGACTTCTCCTGCCACTGTTGTTAAGACAACAAGCCTGTTCTTCTCTGCCATTTTCCTGATCCTCCTCTGTACCAGGAGAAGACTGTTGCCAACTTCCATTCCTCAGGCACTTCTGTGGTAGCAGGTGATCTGTTGAAGACTTATTTCAGGTGAACTACCAACACACTGACCAGACTTGACAAGTCTGGGAGGTATCCCATTTGGCCTTTGTACTTTATTCTCTGTAAGGGCAACTAGTTCTGTCTTCACCTCTTATCCCCATTTGTCCTTGTATCTGTCCACTGTTCTCCCCAGTCTTCCCAGTATCCACCTTCTTCATGTTTTTCTTTGTGAAAATAGAAGCATAGTACTTATTCCTACCTTCTGCCTTTTTTCAATCTTCTGGATGCCCCTCCAGCTTCTTTGCTCAGATCGGCCAAAGTTTCTCCTTTCTTTATACATGAAAAGCCCTGTTTCCCCATCTTGATCCCTTCTGCTAACACCCTCTCAGCTTTCACATTTGCTGCCCTCACCACCTTTGTTGCTTTTTGGCTAGACTAGTGTGTACACTGCTCTTTTTCATTTCCACCTACTGAAGGCCATATATTTTGTTTCAAGTTCTAGTCTGACATTCCTCTGTAGCCAAGTTGACCTTTTCCTCCTCTGTTGTTTTTTATTCCTTCTTACACCCTTGTCCACAGTCCCAAGCCTTCCATCTCTGCCCCATTTTCATTGCTTGTTAATGCCCACCATTTGCTCCCCGTCTCCTAACTCATTTTTGACTGTTTACCCAACTGAGTATAATCGATTTGCTTAAAATCTCACACCACTGTTTGTTTATATTCTTACCATTTCCTCATGCTGTAAACAACACAGTGGCATGATTACGGTTAGCTATAAGTGCCTCACTGTGCATGTGTACAAGTCCCCTTGTGTTGATTAAAAACACATCCAGTATTCTGCCTTTTCTGGTACATTCCTGAATGCCTCAGTCACCCCTTACTGTCTTTCTGTCCCATACCATAGCAGAGCCATAAGTGTTACTGTCTTGTTGCTACTCCAGTCAGCATAATCTTGACTGCATTAATGCTATGGGTAGTGCAGGAGGCTCATTGATGTACTTGTGTAGGCAGGCATGGCTGCAGATTTCCTCCTCACACACTCACAACTTGCATACTATATCACAAAACTCTGTATACTTACTGTGTATCCCCAACTTCCCTCTAACACTGTCATTACTAATCCACCACAGCTAATATTACAGTAGTCATCAGCTCTGCAATACTTCTCACCTCCAGTTCTTCAAACATACCATCGTAAAACAAAAGAAGCTGTACTACACACCATGAGCAAAAATTAATTTTCAGATCAAAAATTTGTTTCCCGGTCCTTATTTCCCAACTTCAGTTCAACTTTGTGGAGTATAACAACATCCTTATTTCAATGCACATACAATTACTTAACTACCTAAGTGTACATAACCTTCACCATCAACACAGCACGTCTTTCAACTGCCCCATAGTGCCACTACAGCCTTACTAATACTATCCATAAAAACAGATTCTATCAGTCTAGTTTCCCCACTATTTCTTGACATTCCAAAAGCATTTGATGCAGTCTCCCATTGTCTACTTCTAAAAAGCTGTATTCTCTAAGCCTCTCTTAACCCCATCCCGCTCCCCAGTATAAAAGCTGTTTATCAGATACATAACAGGCTGTCAACTGGCAAACTGAGTATACCTCCTTGCTAGCTGCAACAGTAGGTGTAATGCGGGATCCGTACTGGGATCACTCCTGTTTAATGTAGTCATAAATGAGCCGTGTATGTATATTGGGCTAACTACCATGAGTGCCCCTGTAAGCCTATCTGTGCAACCCAAATGTGACGCACAAATTTGGTTTATATTGGGGGTAGGGTAATTTACTGACTGCCTCTGTCCATCAGAGACATAGGCGACAGACCAGAGATGAAGTTCTGATTACCCATCCATTGGTCCAGTTGCACATAAATAGGGTTAAGCAAGAACTCTGCTTCACTTGGATGAGGAGCTTGATGTTCTTCGTGTTTCACTGTTGCAGTCATTACATTTGGGTTATCTGCTTGCAGGTAGCCCTCAGTCGGCCTGATTAACAAAGTCTTGGGTCCTCCATCGGTTGCTGTCCCTTCTTCCATGACGTCAGGTCGTCAGGGGTATAAAACATGCAGCCGACACCATTACATCAGTTTTTCTTGCCGTGTGGTGCCCCAAGCAGAAGCAGTTCGCAAGTGCCGGTCGGCCGACTCCTGAAATTTTCGTTTTCGAGTTTCAGAATCGAAGTCTTCAACTAAAGCTATGTACCCTGTTGGGGAAACTTATTCTTGCTCCTTACCGATGTCAGTAAAAGTTAATAATTGCAGTACTTGTGGAAAGTAAATTCCTCATAAAGATTTTAATTCGTACTGTATTCCTTGCCTAGGCCCTGACCACGACATACCTTGCTGTCGGTTTTGTGCTTTATTTAATCAGCGCACTATCCGTCGTTGGTATATTTTTGCTTCTAAGTATTTTGGTTCTCGGTTTAATTATCCAGAAATGTCATTGGTCAGCCATCCGACTACTGGGATTCCGAAAAAAACACAAAGATAAAGACAGAGACAGGCCGCCGAGGTCCATATCTGCCGACGATGCTTCTCCTAAGCCAGTCGCCAGTTCGCTGGTACTCAATGAGGTGCTTTTGCAGCCCCTGATACCCGATACTTCTGATTCACAGGACTCTACTGAGACCCATTTGGAGTCTGGTATGCCGCGAGATGCTGCAACTATGGAACCCGCGGATGTCTCTACCTTGGATGGGTCCGGAGCCGCTGTGCAGGCACCGGCTTCTGAGGGTGTATTCAGGCCTACAGACTTGCATATTAAACAGACGCCTCCTTCTTTACTTAGGCCTAAATCTTGATCCATTTCTAAAAAACCGATGCCCAGGCCACATGCTCAGGCCTCTAGGCCTAAAAAACAAATTATAAGAATGGTTGAAGTTCTAATAACTCTAATCAGGGGTAGCCAACCCCCCCTCCCCTTTCTAAGAGGCCTAGGACTGAAGTTGATTATGAATCTTCTGATCAGGATTCTGTTTTTTCTGATTCTTCTGATGATCTGGATTTGTCCTTACCTACTTATCAGGCTTCTGATGCAGAGGACACTATTCCCTCTACTTCCCTTCCTGAGGATTTTTCTTTTGGGAAAACCTTACATACTCTAAGGGAGCATTTCCACTGGGAAAGCCAGGATTTCTCTGATTCAAAAATGAGGCTGAGGGAATTTCTTCTTCTACCTCAGCATAGGCCTTTAGCTATTCCTCCTGTACTAGACATTGTTGATGATGCTTTCTCGGAATCTAGTTTGGCCCCTGATTCCCTACCTTCTGCTCCCAGAAAACCTGACAGATACTACAGGATCCCTGAGTCCCACAAGTTCCTTTTAAAAAAATCCTGTTGCAGATCCAGAGACTATTTCACAGGGGCCCAAGGGCATTAAGGCTTCTACTGCTAAAATTCCTGCCCCTTCTGATAGAGACTCCAGAGCGCTGGATAGATGGAGTAAGAAGGTTTACACTTCTGCAACCTTGGCCATTAGACTTTAAACTGCCAGTTTTATATGTTAAAATATCAGCAACATGTTATTGGACTGCTTAAACAGAAAATGATTTTGATTCCTGACTGTGTGGAAAATAAAGAATTACAGGATTTAATGCATTCTGCTGAACAAGTTGGAAAACATACTTTGCAGTGTGGTTTTGATTCGTTAGAGGCCTCTTGCAGGGCTGCTGTTACTGGGTCTGTGCTCAGAAGGTATGCTTGGCTTAAGGAGCAATCTTTGCCTGATCATGTTAAAGCTAAATTGTTGGGTGTTCCTTTAAATCAGGACTGCCTGTTTGGCAACAAGGCTGAGGAAGTTCTTAAAAAGATGGAAGATAAAGCTAAATCTATGCAAACTGTTAAAGATTTTTTACAAGTTCAGCCTCCTAGATTTAGTAGGTACTTTCCCTCTAAGAACTGGTCCTTTCCAGCCCCTTCCAGGTCTTCTCAAGCCAAATCCGGACTCAGCAAAAACCCCAGGTTTCAGTCCCAGGGGACTCACAAAACTAAGCAGTGGGGGGGCCTCCACAGACTCCCCCCTATAATAAACTGTCTCAATGACTTCCTTTTAAAATTTCCAAGCACTTATCAACTGACCGCCCCTTGGGGGGGGGGGGGGGTTGCTTTTCATGCAAAGAATTGGGAACTCATTACCCAGGACAAATGGGTTTTAAATATAGTGTCCCAGGGATACAGATTTCACTTCCACATGTTGCCAACACCAACTGGGTGGCCAGACCTACCCCCAAATCAGTGGGCAGAAACCCAAAAACAAGTACTTTCTCTCTTAAGCACGGGGCCTATTCAGCTGGTACCAGAAGAGGAAAAGTGACAAGGTTTCTACTCGAGACTTGGCGTCCTATCCTGGACCTGTCTACTCTAAACGCCTTTTTGGAGATTCCAAAATTCAAGATGCTGACTCCACCAATTACTTCCTATGCTAGGCAAAGTTGGCAACACTAGATTTAAAAGAAGCATACCTGCACATCCCAATTAGGGAATCTTGCAGAAGATACCTACACTTCAAAGCAGGCTACACGCGCTGTCAGTTCTCTGCATTGCCCTTTGGCTTATCTACTGCGCCCAGGGTATTCACAAAGTGCCTAGCTCCAGTTATTGCATTTTGCAGGCAAAGAAATATTAAAATATACCCATACCTGGACGATTGTCTAATTCAGGCAGAAAGCCAGGACATACTTTTGAATCATCTGGCCTTTGTAAAAAGAGTTCTAATTTGTCTGGGGTACACCATAAACGAAAAGAAATAACACCTGGTACCCTGTCAACAAATTATATTCCTGGGAGCAAGCTTGAATACAACTTCCCAGATGGCTTACCTCACGCCAGAAAAGGAAATTCATTTGACAACCTACTTTAAACAAGTGGGCACAAAACCCTGCTATCTGCAAGACAAATACTGCAAGCCTTGGGGTTCATGCCCTCCTGCATTCTTCTAATTCCATATGCAAGACTGCATATGAGGAAATTACAGTGGTATCTAAAAAGCCTATGGCGTCAACATTCTCAAGACCTAGAAAGGATGATTCCTGTCATACCTTGCCTATGCTTAGAGTTTCTTTGGTGGGCAGAGGCCTGCCACCAAAACAAGGGACTACCTTTCACACCATCTCCTGCCGCCCCAACCCTGACAATAGATGCATCAGACTATTCATGGGGGGCTCACCTGGCAGGGAAGTGCATTCAGGGCAAATGGAACCCAAGTCAAATGCACATGCATATCAGTCAAAAAGAAATGTTAGCTGTACAGAATGCTCTGACAGCCTTCAAGAACCACATTCTTCCAGGACAACTAATGGTAAAGACGGACAACACCACTGTTATGTGGTACATAAACAAGCAGGGGGGTACCCATTCTTACCCCCTCTGCAGACCAGTCATGGCATTGTGGAACACAGCCTTGAGCTACCAAGTGCACATACACACTCAATTCCTGCCAGGAAAATTAAATACACTGGCAGATGGACTAAGCAGAAACCTCATGGACCCAGTCGAGTGGAAACTGGAACCAAGGATTTTCAACATGTTGACAAGCAAATGGAGGAGCCCAGATATAGACCAGTTTGCCTCTCCCCAGAACTACCAATTGGACAAATGTTGCACAAGGACTCCTCACAAACAAGTCTGGAAAGTGGATGCTCTGTCCTTCAGCTGGAAAAACCTATCAGTCTATGCCTTCCCCCCTCTACCTCTGCTCTCCAAAGTACTACTAAAAATCAAACAGGACAAACCAAGGATGATTCTGATTGCTTCAGACTGGCCGCGCCAACACTGGTACCCCCTCCTGTGCAGTGTGTCATGGTTATCTCCATGGCACCTGCCTCAGACTCCTTCCCTGTTGCCTCAGCAGGAGAACTAGATTCTGCACCCTCAGCTTCCAACACTGAACCTTGCAGCCTGGCTAATTACTTAATCTCTCCTTTTCCATCCCTCAGCAAACCTGTGATGGATATAATTTTAGAGGTAAGCAGACCTAGTACTAGAAAATCTTATGCTTAAAAGTGGAAAAGATTCTGTGCCTGGAACTAATCTCAAGGGATGAGCACAGCAGCGCCCAATTTACCTCAGATTTTACAATACTTAACTGAGATGCTTCACAAGGGCCTGTCTTTTTCCTCCATTAAAATACACGCCTCAGCCATTTCAGCTCATTATAACGCAAAACCTCCCCTCTTCTCTCATCCGCTGCTCAAGCAGTTCCTCAGAGGGGCCAAAAATTTGAGACCACCCAGGAGAGCTCCAACCCCAGCCTGGGACCTTAACTTTGTCTTGGAGAAACTCACTCTACCTCCTTTCGAGCCGGCTGCTACTGCAGACTTAAAATTTATTTCTTGGAAAACAACTTTCTTTTTAGCAATCACTTCAGCTAGAAGGCCCTTATGGCAGTGGAGCCTTTCATCATCTTTCATGCGGACAGAGTGTCCCTCAGAACCAATCCATCCTTCATGCCCAAGGTGGTATCCAGTGGGGCTCTTATTCAGTCCATTCATTTGCCAACCTTCTTTCCCAATCCACAGAATAAAGGGGAATGAATACTGCATTCCTTAGATGTGCACAGACAACTTAGATTCTACTTGGACAGGACTAAACCTCAAAGGAAATCTGAACAACTGCTGGTGGCATTTGCTGCAGGTGAAGAGGGGAAGGCTATTTCAAAGCAAACCATTTCTAAATGGATAAGCCATTGCATTAATTTCTGCTATAAGCACCATTGAAAACCTATCCCCCAGGGGATCAGACCTCACTCCACCAGGGCTGCATCTATCTCTACAGCCTTTCTCAGAGGCGGCCCTACTAGGGACATCCTAGAAGCTGCTACCTGGAGTTCTGTACATACTTTCACCAAGCATTATCATTTGCCAATTTTCTCTAAGTCCAGAGCTGGCTTTGCCACTGCAGTCTTGCAGGGCTTTATAGCTCACCTTAATATTATCTAAATTCCGCCTCCCAACCATAGCTTTGAGAATCTACCCAAATGTAATGACTGCAACAGTGAAACACAAAGGACATAGTACAGTTGTGTACACTTACCATAAATGTAGATTTTCGAGTGTATTCACTGTTGCAGTCCTGGTTACCCTCCCTCCAGCCCCTAACTTCTTTTGGCTATACCTCTACTTTCCCTAGCTATGCTTAAAAGCCTTTTTGGTGTATTTGCTTTTTTGTTGGAGGTATATCTTTGTGCTTTTATGTTTAATTGCTTCCCATTAGGGGGGCACCTGACATCGGGGGCAAGAAAAACTGATGTAATGGCTTCGGCTGCATGTTTTATACCCCTGACTTCATGGAAGAAGGGACAGCAACCGACGTAGGACCCAAGACTTTGTTAATCAGGCTGACTGAGGCCTACCTGCAAGCAGATAACCCAAATGTAATGACTGCAACAGTGAATAACACTCCTAACATGTACATTTATGGTAAGTGTACACAACTGTACTTTCCAGAGAATGGGAATTCTCTTTGAAACCTATCTGTCTCTCTAGCATGGACTGTTTATGCTGCAAGGAAAATTCAGCTGTTTTGATCTAGTAGTGATGCTGTTTTGTAGCTGTGCAAAAGAGTCATCGAAACAGGATCCAGGGATGGCTTGTATGACAGGAAAAGATCACCTCTCAGAAGTCAATATGATACAGAGTAAAGAGACAGGGCTTTGAGGTAATCAGTGTAAGACGTGTTTACCCTCTGTATTCTTTTTTGTAAAGAAGCTTTGTGGACATTCCGGTTGCTGCACATGTCTTGTCAGGTACATACTGAAGGGGATATTATACTCTGATGGGTCTGATGAGGGCAAGTACAGTTTTATAATGACCCCTGTGAACCTAGATGCCATGCTCTGACTTATAAAATGTGCAATATGGAAGGATTTTCTTACTACCTTGGACTTCTGTTGGTCAAATGCTAGGCTACTATCTACCAGAGTTCCCAGATCCTTGACTAGTGAATAAACATTTGGGAGAGTTTTATTGATGATGCTTGTTTGTGTTGCACCTTCCTGAAGGGTGTTCTCTTCTTGAGGGGAGTCAGTTACCATTCCTAGTTTGCAGTCATCTGTGAACTTCACCTCAGAGAATACCAAAGACAAGTGGGTCCAGCACAGAGCCCTGAGAGACTCTAGTAGTGACTGGCCTTTTTGTGGAGGTGGTGTCACTGATCCTAACCTCTTGGGTCCTAACCATAAGTCAGCTCGCTGTTCAGCATGTGATAAAGGGTCTTAGTTCTTTAAGTTTTTTGTCAGTGCCTGAGTAGAGTATTGTATAGAATGCTTTAGCCCGATCTAGGTAAGCCGTATGCACCGCTTTCCCCTCGTCCATTGTCTTAGTGACCTTTTCAGGTTCAGTAAGCATGACCTTCCTATGACAAAGCCAAACTGGAATGGATCCAATGTCTGGACATCTCCTATGTCATTGCTGATTACCATGATAGTTCTTCGTGGCTTTGCAAATAAGACTAGTCAAAATAATAGGTATGAGTCTTTAAGCTGATGATTGTACATTAATCTGCTCTTCCCCTGCCCTGCACAGATTACAAGAACTGACCCAAGAATCCTTCACATCCATTGAAACCTGGCTAGACAACTCACAACTACTACTGAACCCCGCCCAGAATAAATAAACTGCTCATTTTCACTCCTAAATTGCACTTACAAAGTAATGACCAGTTTTAACATCACTTAATCCAGCAACTCTAAGATAGAAATTGTACCCTGCACTAAACTTCTTGAGTCACAATAGATGATCATATGAAATATGATCCCCATGTCCAAGTAACACTCAGAAAGACCCACCAAAAGTTTGGCCTGTTATATAGAACTGAACCTTTCTTCACAGAAGTGAAGACAGAGAAATAAGTGCAAAAACCTATTTAGTCCTTATACTACTATAAGCTTCTCATATCTTCACAAACCTGCCAGCACTCCAGATAACAAAACTCGGACAATGTTATAACAAAAGTGGAAAATTTGCCACAAATTTCTCTTACTGTATCCACCACTGCCAAGCCCTCAGAACTTTAAACTGCAACAAACAACTCCCCCACGTCTTTCACCAGTCTCAGCTTGTAGTAGTCTACAATTTAATACACAATTTGTACAAATGCCCAGCCTTTAAATCTATGATCTAGCACTGTAAACCAAGCAAAAATCTACACACCTAAGACAGATATCTACATAATGTAAATAAATTCCTAACTACAGTAGGAGATGCACTCTACTCCAGCTATGTCGTCAAAGTTTGGAACTGTACTCCTAACCCCCTCAAACAAACTAAACTACTAACTTCTAAAGCAGATCTTAAGCAGCACCTAAGACAATCCTGGAACTGCCAGTGTTCGCCCCCCAGGGTATAATGTGGACATGCTCTCAAACAAAGGATTTTATGCAACATGTAAAACTACAGTGTAAGTGCATGCTTATATATATGTATGTATGTGTATGTAAATATATATATATATATATATATATTTTTTTTTTTTTTGCACACGTGTAAAGATGTATGTTTTATATGTAAAGACTTGCATGTTATGCTTTGCTCATGTAATTAGCTTATGTACTCCTACTGTAAATTACTGTTATTATTTGTAATGTAAAACTTGTATAGTAAATTGTTATTGCCATTTCTCTTGTGGAGCTGTTCTCCCCAGGCTCCAGCTAAAAAGGGGATGTTCTTCATAGTCTATGTTGCAGTACTGATTATTGGGTCTTCCTGCCATGCACAAGCCGCTCACATGCTCACACTTTGGTCAGGTCTGAGTTTGCTCTGCAGGCCTCAGCTTCCAACATCCATACCATGGGTTTCGAGGGTGGCTCCCTGTCTTCCCTGACTACAGAAGCTTACAACTACAGTCATGGTCAGACAGCTGCATCCTGTGGTCCCCCTTTAAAACTGACAACCAAATCTAAATGCACCACTTTTCTTTGCCACTACCTCTGACCACTTCTCAGACCAAAGCACAAGACCTCCTTAAAATAGCACAGGAGTTTGTCCTTCATGAAGTCTAGAGAGTGTTTTCATTTTTCCACCTCTGACGCCTCCCCATCTAGTAAGAGGAGAGTAGCTTTTCAGGAAGGGGAAGATTTTTCTAGCTCCAAAAATTAGAATTAATTGTCTTACTCTGGCTACTTACCACCTCAAACTCACTCAGTCTCAGACTCTGATGACGCCCTCTCTTCCTCCCCAGGACCTTTCCTTCAGGGATACCCTACATAGAATGGAGGCGGCTTTCAGTTGGGAAAGGAAGCAGTCCTCTCAGGCCCAGACCCATTACAGGGAACTGCTAAGCTTGCCTTCACCCCAACCACTGGTTGTTCCTCTGGTACACACTGTATTAGATAATGCCTGTGAAAATATTGCTTTACACCCAGATTCTCTACCCTTTGGTCCTAGTAAACCAGACAGGTTTTACAGAGTGCATAAATCTCACAAGCACCTGTACAAAAACCCAGAGGCTAACCCTTGTGTAGTCTCCACTAAATCCACAAAAGGTGTACCTAAGGGACCAACAAGACAATCCCCTGCCTAATGAGGGGAAAAATAGAGTATTAAACAGATTTGGTAAGAAAGCTTATGCCTCTTCCACCCTGGCAGTGAGAGCTTAGAATTGTCAGTTCAGTATGCTAAAGTGCCTTGAATCTCCTCAAGACAAAATACTAACTAAGCTAGACTCTATTGCAGTTAGAATGTTATCCAAGGAAGTGCAAGAAATAGCTAGAGAAGCTTTACCAGTTCTCCCACACACTCCCCAAAATGTGGCCACGATGCATTAGATGCTTCTTGCAGAGCAGCTGACACAGTTAAGTCATCCGCAGACATATATTTTGTTGTAAGTGCTGGTCTCTAGTCTCACATTCCTATATAGCCATTTGACCCTGTCCCATCATGTAAAGGCTAAACTACTTGAAGCCCTATTGGACAAGGAATTTTTTTTGATCCTTCAGCTGACCATGTTTTTGAGAAATTGAACAAAAATGGTAAGCAAGTTAAAACTATGAAATAATTTTATCTGTCTCCAACCCCAAGGTATGATAGGAATTACCCTTCTAAACCTTGGCCTTTTACACCAAGATAAGACAAGGGGACACTTCCTTGTGACAAAAGTCCAAGACAATCTAAGAGATGTCAACCAGAACAATCACACAGAGCAGGAGGCTTCAAAGAGCCGACCAAGCACAGGGAACAACCATTACTGTGTTCTTCCCCACCCTCCTTTACCCTTTCCAATCTTGTCCTTCAGGCCACTAGCAGGAAGACTTTCCTCCTTCCTAAATTACTGGAAATTTATTACCAGGGACCAGTAGTCCTCCGTATCATAGAGAAAAAAATAATTTCAGAGAAATACCACCCTTCGTGCATTCCAAATCCACCAAAAGAGCAAGAAAGCCTCTTACCACCTATCCTCTGGGAGCCTCAAGGATCTTTCTAGTTCCAACAAAAGAGGGTTCCTAGAGACCTACCTTGGACCTCTCAAAGCTAAACAAGTTCCTCAATGTCCAACATTTCAAAATGTTTTTGTTACAGAAATTACTGTCCATGATCTTCCAAGATGCCTCAATGGCCATAAATGATGCTTACGGCTGTGTCCGCATAGCAGATAGTCACAGGTAGTACCTGTGATTTGTAGCAAAAAGCCTCCATTTCCAGTTCTATGCTTTTTGGATTGTCTGCTGCTTCCAGAGTTTTTACAAAATGACTAGCTCCTCTGATAGCACATAGCAGAACTCTAGAGGTTCAAATTTACCCATGCTTAGATGGCTATCTCATTCAGGTTAGGTCCGCTTCAGCAAACCTAGACACCTTACAGATCACCATAGACTGTTTTCAGAAGACAGGTCTTAAGTTAAATTTACAAAAAATCCAAAACTCTCCTTCAAACAAGGATCCTGTTTCTGGGAGCCCTCAGATTTGAGTCAACAGAAAGCCTGCCTTCCCCAAGACAAGATTACTTTCTTGACAGGCTGTGTGACCAGTCTGCTTCCCGAACAGCTCATCACAGCAAGAGAATTCCAGAGGATACTCTGGTATATGGTACATGACATCCTGCATCCTCATGATCCCATTTGAAAAGTTGCACATGAGGAAACACCAGTGGTTTCTTAAAAGTGTTTGGAAACAGCATTCCCAACCCATGGAAACCTTACTTCCTCTCTTTCCATGGCTGAAAAAGGAACTGCTATGGTGAAAGTTCGCAACACACAGGAATCCAGAGGCCAATTTCACTTTACTAGAAGCAGACAAAACCATTGCCATGAACAGTTCAGATATAGCTTATAGAGCCCTCTTAGGTCCCCTGAAAGTGCAGGGCATTTGGTCCCCACAGCAGAAGTTGCTTATAAATCAGGAGGCATTATTAGCGATCTATCTGGACATAAAGCCTTTTAACAAAACTTAAACCCAGGAACACTGGAGTTCTGGACAGACGGCAACAGAGTTATGTGGACAAACAAAGGGGAATTTTGTTTTATCCTCTGTGCAGCCTTTGACAGAAAAATTTGGATACTGGCTCAAGAAATAAGGTTGACCCCCATAATCTCTCATATTCCAGGCCAGAACAATACCTTAGGAGATTCTATAAGGAAGGACCTTGTAGACCCCAACGAGTGGATGCTGAAAAGCGAGGTCTTCCTGGATCTAACCATATTGTAGGAGATACCCTCAGTAGACCTGTTTGTCTTTCACCACAACAGGCAACTACAGATGTTCTGCTCCAGAACACAACATGCAAGAGTTTGGAAAATATAGGCATTCTCCTTTACATGGACAACTGTTTCATGTAAGCATTCCCACCCTCACCTGATTCCCAAGAAACAGAGAAATCAACACAGACAGACCGAGTATGATCCTAGTGGCACCCTTCTGTCCGAGATAACACTGGTTCTCCCTTCTCCTGACACTGTGAGCACCCTGCTGTAGGAGGTAAATCTCCTTAGCCAAGTCAAGTGACCTGTCTTCTACCCCCACCTAGCCACCCTAAGGTTAACTGTTTGGAGGATGGGGTTTTGACACCTAAGACTGCATGCTCTCCATTCTGCAGGAATCAAGGAAATCCAGTAACAGCAAGTCATACCTGGCAAAGTGGGAAAGATTTTCTGCTTGGTGTCACAGCAGTAACACTTAACCCTGCTCAGGCAGACATCAACTCAGTTTTATAGTACCGGTCAGGTGTATTTAGACAAGGACTTCAGCTTGTTTGCACAGTGCTCCACCTATCCTCTTAACTCCCTCATGAATGTTTTTCTAAAAAGGCTGGTTCACTTGAGACCATCCAGATGGATCCTTATTCCAGCATGGATCTAAATTGTGTAATAGAAAAAATAGTTTTGTCCCCCCCCCCCCAAACCTGCTGCTATTGCCTGTGTAAAGATGCTCACCTAGAAGACCACCCTTCTTGTAGCTGTTACATCAGCTAGGAGAGTTTCTGAGCTACAAGCCCTCTTGTGTAAAGAATCTTTCATTGGCTTCCACAGAGGCAGAGTCACCCTGAGAACAAACCCATCCATTATGCCAAAAGTGTTGCACTTAATTTAAACCAGGCTATCCACTTACCAGTCTTCTACTCAAATCCACAGAACAGAATAGAGCAAGTCCTCCACTCCCTGGATTTGCACAGGTAAATTAGGTACTATCTAGATGGGAATTAAGCCCCTAACAGAGCAGAGCAACTGCTCGTTGCTTTCACAGAGGGTAAACCAGGCAAGCCTGTCTCCAAACAAACCATTTCAAAATGAATAGCTAACTGCATTAAGTTCTGTTACTCACATGATGGAAGAGATTTACCTGAGCATTTTAAAGCCCACTCTACCAGATATGGAGCAGCTACCACTGCTTTTCTCAAAGAAGTCTCCACCCAGGCCGTCTTTGAGGTGGCCACATGGAACGCTGTGCACTCCTTTACAAGACACTATATATAACCTGAGCAATGTCTCCAGGGCTAGAGCAGGTTTCTGTACTGCCATCTTACAAAATCTTATTTCCTAAGGTCATACAGATGATCCACCACCCATCCTTTGCTGTGGGAATCCTCTTAAGAATCAGTACTGCAACATTGACTATGAAGAACGTAGTACAGTTGTGTCCTACTTACCATAACTGTAGATGTTCCGAGTTGATCAGTGTTCCAGTACATACTCCCACCCTTCACCCCCTCTATCTTGATCACTTTTCTCCCCCTTGATAGGCACAAGGGGTAATAGAGTATGTTATGTTGTCTCTATCTCACCTTCATTCTTGCTGGCTGGGTTCAGAGCCTACCCTCGACTTGGACTCGGCCGTATAATAAAGCTCGAGCGCTTCTACTGGCTCGATGCTAGCCCCTATCCCGACATGCCTAGCGAGAGTTACCCAGATCTCGTTTGCCACTTGCAGCGTCGAGATTGCTTGATACTGGCTCAGAATAAGTTTTATCTCTCTTGACAATATTTTGCTAATTTTCTAATTTTGTTAAAGATATAGTGTTGTAGAGGTTCCTTTCATAATGTTAGTGTTGTTTCTAACCTTTCGCCCGTTTTGTTTTTGACTGCTAATTGTTGTGACCATCATTTTCCTTTAGGCCTGCTTACTTTCCTGTTTGCGAACCCGTTTAACTTGGAGGGATGTCCTTCAAGGATGCATCTGCAGTCATAACATATGGATTGTCCTACCTCAGGCAGCCCTTCGGTCGGCCGGATTCGAAAGTCTGGGTCTGGCCTCTGCTGATGTTGCACTTTCCCCGACGTCAGAGCTTCTGGGGTATAAAGGCATCAGCCGACGCCATTTTCCCCAGTCTTTCTTGCCTCGCGGTGCCCGAAGCAGAAGCTGTTCGCAAGTGCCGGTCGGTCAGATCCAGAGATTTCAGCTACCGAAGACTTCGAAAAAAGCTAAGTACCCCGTTGGGGACTCTTTCTTGCCTCAGCCGATGTCAGACAAAGTAAATAATTGTTTAACTTGTGGGAAACAAATACCTCATAAGGATTTCCATTCTTACTGCCTTCCTTGCTTAGGCCCAGACCACGACGTATCAGCTTGTTTAGCCTGTGCCTCCTTCAACCGACGGACTCTTAGACGTCGGTCGGAGTTTGCAGAGGAATTTTTTGGAACCGCTTTTGCTTATAAAATGCCGTCGGAGAGTCCGACTATGCATATGGTCAAAAAAACGCAAGGAAAAGGACCGACACTCGTGGCCCGCGGTTTCGGCTGAAACCACGGCTAGGCCTACCGCGAGTGTCTCGGTTGCAGCTGAAACCGAGTCCACGGTTATTGCTCCTACCGAAACCATACCTCTGACCACCGAAGCCAGAGAGGCCCCGGCTGAGTCGGCTTCAGAACTGCCTACCGAAGCTAGTGCTCAAGAATTGTCCGACACCATACCTTTGGACATTTCTACTCCTGCACGTGGGGCAGCTAGCCCCCCAGCTTCTATGTCTATTAAGGCCTTCTCCAGGACAAAAGCTGCCAAACTTTCAAAAACTTTGCCTGCCAAATCTACTTCCCAGAGGCCTTCCTCCAGTTCTCAGATCCTCAGTCTTGCTGAGGACCTCATTTCCTTAATTAGGGGTTCCCAACCTCACCCAGACAGGGCCTCCCAACCTCCTCCAGACAAAAGGCCCAGGACTGATCCCTCTGAACCTCTCTCCTCAGATTACTCCACGGATGGATCTGATTTGTCAGACCATCAGGAAGGGGCCTACTCGCCTTATGAGGATTCGGATGCAGAAGATTCTATTCCTTCAGCCTCCCCACCAGAAGAATTTTCCTTTGGGGAGACTTTACACTTCGTGAGGGAACACTTTCAATGGCAGGGTCAGGATTTCTCTGATTCTAGAAAAAGATTAAGGACCTTTTTACATTTGCCCCAGCATAGGCCCTTAGCCATACCTCCTGTTCTGACCGTAATTGATGATGTGTACAATGATGTCAGTACTGCACCTGATTCTCTTCCCCCGGCCCCTGCCAAACCTGACAGATATTACAGGGTCCCAGATTCTCACTTCCACCTGTATAAAGCCCATGCTGCAGACCCAGAAACTATTTCTCAGGGCCCTAAAGGGGTTGCAGCTGCTACTGCCAAGAATCCCCTACCCTCTGAAAGAGAGTCTAGAGCATTAGAGAGATGGGGAAAAAAGGTTTATACTTCTGCTACTCTTTCTGCCAGGGCATTAAATTGTCAATTCCATATGATACAGTACCAAGAATTTTTTTTAGATCAGCTGAATAAGAAGCTTTCTTCTCCTGAACCTTTAGACCGTAAATCCCTTCAGGATTTGGTGCACAACTCTCAGCAAGTCAGTAATCATTTCTTAAAATGTGGCTATGATGCACTGGAGGCTTCATTTAGATCAGCTATGACTGGGGCAGTAATTCGTAGGCATGCCTGGCTGAAGGAGCAATCTTTGCCAGACCATGTCAAGGCTAAACTCCTCGATGCTCCAATGGAGAAACAAAGTTTATTTGGCTCCCCTGCACAGGAGATTCTAAAGAAGGTGGAAGAAAAAGCAAAATCTGTGCAAACAGTAAAGGAATTCCTGCAGGTCCAACCTCCGAGGTTCAGCAGAAACTGGCCTACAAAGAATTGGTCCTTTCCAGACACCTCCAGAGCACAGAGGGGCAGGAACAGACGCCCTAGAGGCAGAGGTCAATCAAGAGGTGCCTACAGGGGCCGTCAGTGGCAGCCTGCCAACCAGAGGGGTAGTGCCACAGCTACAACTACAACCACTACCACAGGACAGACCCAATGACTTGACTCTGATTCCGCCTACCAGGGATCAACTGGAAGCTCCCTTGGGCGGAAAGCTGTCTTTATTCTCCATAAACTGGCATTGCGTTACAAATGATACATGGACATTGCAAACAATAGACAAAGGATACAGGTTTTACTTCCACACTTTACCAAAAAGGGGCGGAATGCCAAACCTTCCACCAAACCAGAAGGCAGAGGCTTTAAGACAAATCAGCAAACTACTTCAGATGAAAGCTATAGAAAGGGTACCATCTACAGAGCAAGGCCAAGGATTTTACTCCAGATTATTCCAGGTACCAAGAAATGAAAACCAATGGAGGCCTATTCTCGACCTGTCCGCGCTCAACACTTACCTCATTATGCCAAAATTCAAAATGCTGACACTACAGCAACTTCTTCCCATGCTGGGCAAGGAGTCTTGGCTGGTGACTCTAGATCTCAAGGAGGCATACCTGCACGTCCCTATCCGACCAGATTGCAGAAGACACCTCAGATTTCTTGCAGGATCATTGCATTATCAATTCTCAGCATTGCCCTTTGGCTTATCTACTGCGCCCAGAGTATTCACGAAATGCCTGGCATCAGTAATTGCACATTGCAGACTTCAGGGAATTCAAATTTATCCATACCTGGACGACTGCCTTATACAAGCGGACAGCAAGAAAAAATTGTTAAAGGACTTGGCCTATGTCTTACTCCTGCTACAGGCCTTGGGATACACAGTCAACATCCAAAAGTCAAGACTAGTGCCATCCCAAAGGATAACCTTTTTGGGTGCGGATCTGGACACAATCACTCAGATGGCTTTTCTCACAGAAGAAAAACAAAAACAACTTCCAGATTATTTCATGATTTTAACAAGACAAACTCAGCTTACTGCAAGGAAAGTCCTGCAGGCCCTGGGTTACATGGCATCCTGCATAATCTTGATTCCACATGCCAGGCTGCATATGAGAAAATTGCAATGGTACCTAAGGAATGTATGGTCTCAACACAGTCACAGCCTAGAAACCATGATACCAATCATTCCATGCCTTCAAAAGGAATTCCTGTGGTGGGCTCAGGCCTGCCAGTCCAACAGAGGGTTGCCTTTCAACAAACCAAAAACAAGGCAGACCATCACCACGGATGCCTCAGACCAAGGATGGGGAGCACACATGGAGGACAAATGCATCCAAGGGCTATGGCCTCGAGGGCAGCTAAGCATGCACATAAACCAAAAGGAAATGCTGGCAGTGAGGCATGCAATCGAGGCATTCAAACCATTCCTCCAGCAAGGACATCTGTTAATAAGGGCAGACAACACCACGGTCATGTGGTACATAAACAAACAGGGAGGCACCCATTCCTACCCTCTATGCCGGATGGCAATGAATCCATGGAACCTATGCCTGAATCTCAATATCCAGCTACAGGCCAAATTCGTACCAGGAAAAG
The DNA here is from genome assembly GCF_019279795.1 of Protopterus annectens. Classification (NCBI taxonomy): domain Eukaryota; kingdom Metazoa; phylum Chordata; order Ceratodontiformes; family Protopteridae; genus Protopterus; species Protopterus annectens. The sequence continues at coordinate 914,777,749 of NC_056745.1, read as the reverse complement.
AAAATTCACTAGCAGACAGTTTAAGCAGAACTACCACGGATGCACACGAATGGATGCTGCATCCAGACATCTTCAAACACATAACAAAGAAATGGGGAATGCCACAGAAAGATCTATTCGCCTCCCCACTCAACCACCAACTGAAAAAATTCTGCTCAAGAACATACCACCCACAAGCCTGGAGGGTGGACTCTCTCTTTCAGCTGGAATGCCCTAACAGTATATGCCTTTCCACCTCTCCCATTGATGTACAAGGTTCTACTGAAGATCAGGGAGGAACAGCCAAAGGTGATACTAATAGCTCCGGACTGGCCAAGGCAACACTGGTATCCGCTACTGAGAAGCATGTCTCAGGCGAACTCATGGCCTCTTCCCCTATGGCCTCTTCTAACACAGAACAATTTCAAGACCCTGCATCCAAACTTGAAAACATTGCAACTAACTGCCTGGAAAATCCCTTAAAACCAAACCAAACTGTTTTATCTCAGAGGGTGAAGGACATTATCCTGGAGGCTCGCAGACCTTCCACAAGGAAGACATACTCAGCTAAATGGAAGAGATTCCTCATTTGGAGCACATCAAGGGGCACAGATGTCTCAGTGGCAAACCTAGCGCACATCCTAGAGTACTTAGCAGAATTGTTCCACAATGGCCTGTCTTACTCCTCCATTAAGATTCATGCTTCAGCAATTTCAGCAGAATACAATATGGATCCACCTATCTTCTCTCACCCTCTGCTCAGACAATTTTTGAGAGGGATCAAAAATGTTAAACCTCCAAGGAGACCCCCTCTACCTGCATGGGATCTCAGTTTTGTGCTGGAAAAATTAACACTACCTCCTTTTGAACCAGCAGCATCAGCAGACCTACAGTTTCTATCTTGGAAAACTGCTTTTCTTCTGGCAATCACTTCAGCAAGAAGAGTATTCGAGTTACAGGCATTAATAGCAGTGCAGCCTTTTCTTATTTTCCACCAGGATAGTGTGTCACTGAGAACCAATCCTACTTTCATGCCAAAGGTGGTATCCAGGGTATTCTTGAACCAAGCTATTCATTTGCCTACTTTCTTCCCTAACCCACAGAACAAAGGAGAGAAACTTTTGCACACCTTGGACATAGACAGACAGCTACGCTACTATCTGGACAGAACTAAAACCAACAGAAAAACTGACCAACTTTTTGTAGCATATGCAACTGGGGTGCAAGGAAGAGCAATTTCCAAACAGACAATTTCAAAATGGATAGGAAATTGCATTTGTTTTTGCTACTCCTTTCATGGAAAGACAGCTCCTGAAAATATCAGGCCTCATTCCACAAGGGCCACAGCCACCACTACAGCTTTCCTATGGGGGTGGCTACCAAGGACATTTTAGAAGCTGCTACTTGGAGCTCCGTGCATACATTTGCCAAGCATTACAATCTACCTTTATACTCCAGATCCCGAGCAGGGTTTTCAACTGCAGTTCTGCAAGGGATTTTAACTACACCATCCTTCTCTTAGTACCTCCTCCCCCAGTTTGGCTATGGTATTCTACCCATATGTTATGACTGCAGATGCATCCTTGAAGGACATAGTACAGTTTTGTACCTACCATAAATGTAGATGTCCGATAGGTATGCATCTGCAGTCAGGATTACCCACCCTCCTTCCCCTCTGTGGTTTTCCTAGGGTACTTACCCCTCTTTCAGCTAACTGGGGGAATCTATTATGGTGTATTTGTTTGTTTGTATATATATATATATATATATCTGTATATAATTTGCTACTGTTTGGAACTTTCAGCATTATCCAAATTTAGCCTTCCTAGAGGGTACCTGGCATCTGGGGCAAGAAACACTGAGGAAAATGGCGTTGGCTGATGCCTTTATACCCCAGAAGCTCTGACGTCGGGGAAAGTGCGACATCAGCCGAGGCCAGACCCAGACTTTGGAATCCGGCCGACCGAGGGGCTGCCTGAGGCAGGACAACTCATATGTTATGACTGCAGATGCATACCTATCGGACATCTACATTTATGGTAGGTACAAAACTGTACTTTCTCTTTCCCTTCAGGCCAGTTTTTAGATAAGAGGGCTTTCCCCTTATTCCTTTCTGTTTCTAGGAGCTAGCCATTTAAGTTAGAGGCTCTCCTCGGATGGGGTAGTTTGCCATTTTAGCTTAGAGGCTCTCCCCCTTCCTTCTAAAAAACAAAATTTGTTTTTTGTTTTTTTGTATGTGGTCATACTCTGTTTACTGGTTTCAACTTTGTGTTTATTCTGTTTGCCTTTTTTTCCAGTAACTAGTGTTTATTGTGCATCTTAAGACTGAACTATGTCTAAAGATTCCACTAAAGAGTCAAAACCTTTGGGTTTTAAGAAATGCGACTCATGCTCTCAAAAGATGTCCCTTACGGACAGGCATATGAGCTGCATATATTGCTTAGGGGCTGTACACCTGCAGGACTCGTGCTCTATATGCCATACTTTCAGTTCTCGGGTCCTGCACGAGAGAAAAAATTGATTGTGAGAGGGTTATTAAAGGGCCCTTTTGAAGCGTCCATGCAAGGGACTCTGCCAAAAAAACCAGGACAAATCTACCAAACCATCATCCTCGCCAGCTCCAACATCGGAGTCATCTACAGAAAAGGACAAATCTTCAGCCTTGTCGGATACGAGAGTCTGTTCTGGCAAGACTTCATATCCTGCAGCTCCATCAGTAACCGTGAAGCCAGCCAGGGCTCACAAGAGAATGAGGTCTCCCTCTCTGGAACTGGTGTGTCTGTTCCACAATCCCCACTCTTACAATCTGTGGCAGGCAGTCACCTGTCTTCCACCCATTCCTCTCGATCAACCAGGAGTCTTTCAGATGATGATGTGGAGAGGGTGGTAAAGAGGCTTATTATCATACCCAACCCATATGGTAGTGGTGCCAGCAGTCCAACCATCTTCTTTATCGATTCCTTCTCCGACTCCCTTAAGTTCAGAGCTGGAGTGTATGGAGGATGTTGTGGTGGAACCATTAGTTCTGAAAGCCTCCAGTCTCCCGATTCCGACACCCGCTCCAATCTCCTTGATACCCCCTTCTACTGAGGGGTCTGGGGTCGACGCTCCCTCATCGGCTCTGAGGAGGGAGTGGCATCGGACCCTTGTCCGACCGTACTGTCCCTCTTAGATCTTTGGCACAGGTGAGTTTGGCTCCTACATAGGCATCGGATCCATCACCCTCAGTTTGGAGGAGGTCTCCAGGATGTTCGGAGCTGGAGACTCTTTCAACCGGGACTGCAGTGCTTCGAGGTGATGAGGAGTGTGCTGTCCTTTGAGACTGCTCCACCCTCTGCTCCATCGGCTCCTTTTCCTTTGGTGCTGGTTTCTGCCTCTGAACCTCCCCTCCTCCCCAAGCATAGGGAACCTATGCTCCAGGATGCCCCATTGGGTGACCCCACCTCTTCCGAAACCTCCCCAGAACACCCCTTCGAGGATGTCCCACGGAAGAGGACATGTAAGTGGAAACATTTGGACTCCCCTGAGTCCCTGACATCAGACACAGACTTGGATGTCTCATTTTCAGACATCCTGGAAATCCTTAGGCAAAGGGATGGCTGGAAGTCCCTTGCCCCTTCTAAAGACGAGTCTGTGTACCTGGATGCATTCAGTTCCCAACTCTCCACCTCTTGGGTGTCTCTGCCATTCGACTCACTGTTGGGCGTAGTGAATCAGAAGGTGTGGAGCTCTCCATAGACTATGGAACCAGTTCCGTGGAGGCCCAATAAATTTATAACTGCACTAGACGACCAGCTTTTTCTGACTAAGGGCATGCCTGTCGATGCTGTGGTGGCAGCGGCCACTAAGAAGGAATTAGTGGAAACTTCTTTTGTTCATCCACCAAACAAGGAGTCCCATACGATGGGCAGTTATGGCAAGCATATGTTTTCTTCAGTGGCCTTTACACTCGGGTCACTGAATTATTTGTCCCATTTTACACGTCTTCAGAGGGATCTCCTCAAGGAGTTAGATGATACCCTATAAGATCCTACAGCTGCGGGAGCTGCAGACAGGGCGGCTTCTCAGCTTGCGACCTTGACGTCTGTAGTTAACTCCTCCATGTGGCTTATTTCTTATGCAGCCGATGGAGTGAGTAGGGCAGCAGGCACAGGAGTTGCTTTAGGGAGACTCTCTTGGATACGCCTTTGTCAGTTTGTGGAGCCCTTCAAGTCTTCCTTTACCAACACCACCTTTGACGGCTCCTCTTTGTTCGTGCCTTAGGTAAAAGACTCTTACCAGGTGTGAGCAGGAAGGCAAAACTCTCTCTGCCGTGGGAGTACATTTCTCTGCTCCTTCCAGACCTTATCCTAAAGGGCAGGAAGATGTGGTTCTGGAAATCCCCAGAAAGGTTCACCTGTTGCACATGGAGATTTTCCCCAAGGGGCAGAGGGGGGAATAATAACAGAAGACGCCAGTCTCGCGGCAGGGTGTGGGTCTGCAGAATCAGGGCGACAGCGATACCTTCTCTGGTTGGCCCTTCCAGTGCTCCTGAATGGAGGCCCAACTGTCCGCCTCTGGAGACATTTGAGGGCAGATTATCCTTGTACCCAAAAGTCTGGCAGACAATCACAGACGACACATGGGTACTATCGATAATATCCAGTGGTTACAAAATTCCCTTCTCCCACCCACCCCATACAAAAAAACAAAAGTCAATGCCAGATGTTCCACCCAATTTTCAGGATCGAACAACCTAGAAGTTCAAAGGTTGCTAGGAAAGAGAGTCATCCAGGAAGTTCCCGCAGACCAAATCGGGTCCGGAACTTACTCAAGGTTTTTTTTAGTTCCAAAAAATACAGGGGACTGGAGGCCCATTTTGGATCTCAGCAGACTGAACAAATCAGTCAAGAAAACAAAGTTCCAGATGGTAACACATCAGTCCATTCTTCCCTTTTTGGATCAGGACAATTGGATGTGCTTTAGCGATTTCCAGGATGCGTAGTACCATATCAAAATGAACAGACGATCCAGGAGATGTCTACATTTCCTGCTGGGAGCCGGTCATTACCAGTTAAGAGCTCTGCCCTTTGGGCTCACCATAGCCCCCAGGGTATTCACCAAATACATGGCAGTAGTTACGGCTCACCTGAGGCGTCTAGGATTCCGGGTGTTTTCATATCTGGACGACTGGCTCCTTACTGCCACCACCAAGCATCAGCTAATCAAGGCAACGGACTCCACAGTTCACACTTGCTCACGACTAGGTATCACCATAAACTACAAAAAGTCTGCCTTGTTGCCTTGTCAATGTATTACATTTATAGGGGCAGATTTAGACACAATGGTTATGATAGCAAAACTGCCTCAGGAAAGGGTGTCAACCATTCGTCATCAAGTTTCAATCCTCATGACATAAAAGAGAATTCAGGCAAGATTTGTTCTCAATGTCTTGAGTTCAGTGGCAGCAGCAATTACTCTGGTCCCTATGGTGCATTTCCACATGGGAATTCTGCAGTGGCTCCTTTTTGCTCAATGGGCCTTCCAGGATTTACCCATGTTGCATCGGATTTTAATCACGGAATCCTGCAAGAAAACTCTAGAATGGTGGCTGTGACACCCGTGCCTTGGCCCAGCAATCAAGGAGCTTCAATCCTCACCACTAACACCAAAGAGGGCGTCTCTCATATGAAGAAGGGATAACAAATACACACAGTAAAGTGCAATTTCCCTTAAGAGCACACAGAGATCACAGTCAGTCTGGTACTGGTCGCTCCCTTGCTCTCCAGGTCCCCAATAAGACTCCCCACTGGCTCAGCTATAGGGCCCAGATCTCAGCCTAGCTGTGTAAGCTAAAACCTCCAGCACCCTCTCTGTCCAACCAGTGCTTTGTGATAAGAGTTTATGCAACCACACAGGCACTCCTGGGAAAGGCTGGCAGAGGTTCTCTAGCTGTACCCCTATTACCCAGACTGTACGGTAGTACCACCTGCCACCACCCAACTAATTTTTATGAGCTACTCAAAGGCCCTTAAAAGGGTGTCCAGTTATTACTGTACAATATTATTATCCAATTGGTAGTATAACTAAACAGTCAAGGCTTATTAGAGCGACTTGGTACAGTAATCACTATAAGTATGCAATGTACTCTAGAGCTTAAATTATCTCTACACAAAACAGCCACGGTTGAAAGGTTTTAAATTATTTAATAATAAATAATAAAAACACAAAACAATACTTCTTACTACACAGTGCCAGTCAAGAGTTGAGAGATCACAGAGAAATACTTAAAATAATTCAGTAATACAGTTCTGACATCACAGAAAAAGTCTAATCTTTCTAGTTTCTAGCTGTTTCTAAAAGAAAACACAAGTCTAAGATAACTTATATAAGAAAACAGGCAGAGTGCTGATAAGTTGGATGGTCAAGACAAAAATGCTTCATCCTCTCTGGTTCTCTCTTTAAATTAAAATTGCAGTTCTGATTTACGTTACATCATTCTTCACACTTCCCTGGGTTCCCAGGCTAACAGAAACTGCATTCACAGTCTTAACATCTCCTTTTGTTATCTTGCAGCTGGTCAGGAAACAGAGCAATAAAAATACATTTGCATGTTTAAATCTAGCAATTTAACTCTTGGTTAAAACAATAGCAAGAATTCCTTCATGTAGGCTTTTCGGCACCGCTGTCGACATCAAAGGGTCACCACATGCTTTACTTTGGTCAGTAGAGTGCACTGTTGTCACATTTATTTCCAGTTCCACATGTAACAGTATTTCTTTACTTTTAAGACAACAAGCCTGCAGTTTACATTCATATTTACAAATGACGGAATTATCTGTAAAATTCTATCTGGCTAGGCTGGCAGCCTTCATTTATCTTTACCCACTTTTCACAGTGGCTTCACTCTCCTCTGGTGACAATAGGCAGGCCGTTTCTAACCCACCAACCAGTAGCCACAGTGACCACGGACACTTCCCATATAGGGTGGGGGGCATTATATGGGACAGACTGTTCAAGGGACTTGGCAGCAACACAAGTATCACTTGCACATCATTGTCCTAGAGATGAGAGCGGTGCTTCTGGCGTTGCAAGCACTCCAAGACTCTACCTACGGGGACTATAGTAATTCAGACAGACAATATGTTGGTAGTATGATACATCAACAAACAGGGTGGAACCAGGTCTTATCCCTTGTGTCGGTAGGCTCTGAGTATGGCACTGGGTGATGTCTTCCCACCATTTTCTGATCACAACGTACATCCCAGGGAAATTGAACTCGTTAACTTACAAGCTCAGCAGGGCAATTCTGATGCCTCACTAGTGGTCCCTGAAACAGGAAATTGTATACTTGATTTTCTGCAAATGGGGCCAGCCATTCTGCAATCTTTTTGCCACCCCCCCCTCAACACCAAATGCAGCAGCTACTTTGTGTAGTCCCACCTCCGGGACAGTCAGCCTGGGATGCACTTGTTCTCGATTGGCCCCTGGGACTGCTTTCTGCCCTTCTGCCATTCCCTCGAATCCCCAAGGTTCTTCAGAAAGCAAAGTCGCTGGGTTGCAGAATAGTCCTCATTGCTCCTTACTGGCCTCGTCAGATATGGTTCCCATTCCTTTGGCCTCATCTGCAGGGGGAGCCTTGGATTCTGGACCCAGTTCCAGGTCTCCTGATGCATCAGTCAGGTGCACTCCACCCTTCCATCCAAACTCTCAAGCTGCCAGCTAGGTTTCTCCACTTCCAGTCTTAACCAGGCTTCCTGATATTTCCCCCAGTTCAGCACATTTTGATTTCCTCCCACAAATCCACTACGAGGAAACTGTATGCTAGTAAATGGAATATGTTCTCTTGTTGGGCAAACAAGAACAGGATTTATCCTTTTACTGCACCCATTTCAAAGATTCTCTAGTTTCTTGCTGAAACCTTTGATCAAGGAGCAGCTGCAGCTTCTATCCAGGTTCAGCTGGCTGCCATTTCAAAATTTCATGTGGGAGAAATGGGCTCTAACGTTATGTCCCATAGGCTATGCAAAGCATTCCTAAGAGGTACTATCCTCTTAAGACATCCAGTAAGAGAACTTCCTCCCCCCGGAATCTAAATTTAGTCCTAATGGCTCTGATTATTCCCCCCTTTCAGCCAGTTGCTACTTGTACTCTAAACTATTTGACATGGAATACCTTTTTCTTGACTGCCATTACTTCAGCTAAGAGGGTTTCAGAATTACAGGCCTTATCAGTTTGTCCCCATACCTAATTTTCCACAAATATAGAGTTTCTCTTAGAACCAATCCCTCCTTCCTACCAAAAGTGTGTTCAGAGTACAATTTGAATCAATCCATAGAGCTCCCTGTATTCTTCCCCAGTCATATCAACAAGGCAGAGTATAAGCTCCACCAATTGGACGTTCCTAGACAGTTATGGTTTTATTTACACAGGACCAAGGACATCAGAAAATCCAACCAATTGTTTGTCTCCTTTGCAGAGAATCGAAAAGGTTGTTCAGTCTCAAAAGCGACCCTATCTAAGTGGTTTTCAGACACCATCACCCACGTCTACGATTTGCGGAACAAAAAACATCCAGGAAAAGTTAGAGGACACTCGACCAGAGCCTTGGCTACCTCTACTATCTTTCAAGCCAGGCTACGATTTGATCTGTGCAGTAGCTACATGGGCTAATCCTCATACCTTTATCACTCATTACAAAGTAAATGTGGCCTCCCGGAACTGGGCAGCCTTTGGTTCCACAGTCCTGAAGAGTCTTTTCTAATGAGCCACCCAAGGAACAGGTCCCCAACCAGCAAGAAGGAAGGCGAGATAGGTACAACATAACATAAAGAAGTTATATACCCACCTTAACGTTCCATGTTTGTTGTCCTTGATCTCACCTTCTTCCTTGCGCCACACCCTCCTTACCCCTTTCTGGTGAATCGAGAGGAGTTCTTTCATTGGCTACACTAGCTGCGTTTCCGTTCTACTATACCAGTTGGATAGACCTAGACACCCTTTCTATCCCCTTGGGGATTATTTACATCTTTATACACAGGTGTACTCTTATATGTATAAGTCTGTTTTTTTTACTTGCATAGTCTAGTGTTTTGGGTGATCACAAATGAGATCTGGGTAACTCCCAGTAGGCATGTTGGGATATCAGCTAGCCTCGAGTCAGTAGAAGCTCTCAAGCTTTAGTATATGGCCGAGTTAAAGCCAAGGGTCGGCTCCGAACCTGACCAGCAAGAAGGAAGGCGAGATCAAGGACAACAAACATGCAACATTATGGTGAGTACATGACTCCTTTTTTTTCCTGCAGATAGTCCTCTTATCTGCGTTATCCCCACCCTACTTCCTATGATTTCCTCTTTTTTTCACTTAAATTCAGACAGCTGTGGGGGTGTGCTGCCCTCGGACATCAGACTGCTCATTGACTGCTTAGAAAGACCTGAAGATGGCACAGACAGATGCCCTTCGTATACCATGACGTCCTGACATCCATCCGTGGATGCGTCCTTTGGTTAAGGATGATGTAAAGACTATGAAAATCAAACCAGTCACGGGCTTCTGCATAGCAGGAAGACTCTAAAATCAGTACTTGCAACACTGGTCTACTCTAACATCTGTAATTTTGGTAAGTGGGACACAGGTGTGCTTTCTCGTGCCCAGTCAAACAATTCTGGTTAATAAATGTTTAGGAGAGGCCTGCTTTGGACAGCTAACTCAGCATCTTTTTTATTTTTTTTTTTGTTAAATGCCTTTATTAAATTATCACTTAAGACATAAGCATGTCTGCATTAATAAAAAACAAAACAAACCATGTTAATGTCTACTGTATTCCTGCATCGTATATTATATATATTTTTTTTCTTTACATCAATTTTTCAGTCCAGCATTACATAAATTGCTCCACTCCTGCTTGAAGATCCTACCTGTAGTAGTTCATTTGCCACCTTGAAACTATTTAGTACTTCAGTTACAGTTGGTTTAAAGTTTGATTTCCATTTTCTAGTAATTGCTTGTCTGGCAATGGCAACCAATAGTATTAAATTGTAGTAAGGCTTTACTCTGTATAAGCAATTCAGGTCCAGTCTCCCATGTCAGAAGAATCATTTCTTTGGTTACAGGCATTTGCTCCTCCCAATATTTCTGACAGAGTGCTCTGTAGCGAGTAACCCAGCGTCTTCTTGAGGATTTCCAAAAGAGAAATCATACACTGAATGCAAGGAGATTTTTTTTTCTGTTAGCCTCAGTTCCACCCCCAGTCCTTTTGCCTCTGTAAAGCCCTGACATTTGTCTAGAAAGATGAAGCCCTTTTGTAGGTTGGGAAAGCACATTGTCAGCACCAAGAATTCTTGCTGTTCTTCCTAACTATGTTTGCCAAGTCCCAAAAGAGTGTAAATCAACTGGGTAGTTATTTTCTTTTTTTATTTTCTATTTTATTATCTTCCTTTTAGTAAAATGCTTGTATTTTTGCCATGGTGGACTGACTGGGTTATTTCTCATTTGGATTTTTTTATTTTTTGTTTTTGTTTTTTCCTTCTGTTCTGGTAACCATCAAGGCTCTCCCTTCACTCCTTCTCTAAGCCCATTCATTCCCTGAGAGGTGAGTTTTATAGGTTTAATAGCAGGTTCATAGTCTAGTAGGCTGTCAGTCTGCAGACTTTTGCAAGCCAGCCAATAATCAGAGGTCAGAATCAAACACTGTACCTTGCATCTGTAAGGTTAATACCATAACCATTATGCCAACCCTCCCCCCTTAAAAGTTGATGGCTCTGTACTTTCACCCCTCCAGAATAGTTGGGCTAGCTGCCTTTGTGGGCCTTTTTAAGTCTGACCAATCTCCCTTCAATGTGAGAAATCTTGTACTTTGTGTCTGTAAGGTAAACATCTTAACCTCTATGGCCCATTTATCCCTCTGAGAATGGGAGCCAAGCAGCATAGAGTGATGCTGTCATCCATATAGGTAGGGCTTCTTCCCTAGCCTTCTAGGTTTTGTTGCATTCTTCAGAGACATACAAATATACTGCCATTGCCCCAGAGCTAAAAAGCTTTTAGCACAATGGCTTAAGCAACAGAAAGTAGAAATGGTTGTTGCCAAACTATTGCTAAAAAAATGACCAGAGATCCTAAAGAGATATTAAATGTGCTTACAATCTGTTATAAAAACTTATATAAAACAGCGAAATGTGGAAATGATGCAAATGCAGAAATGGAACTATTTACAGAAGGCTTAATTATGCCAAGATTAGAGGCAGATCAGGCTTCACAAATAATAGCTAAGGTAGAAAGAGGTGAGTTAAAGTGATGTACAGGGGGATAAAAGAAATGGGGGTGGGTTTGCTAAAAAAGGAGGGAGCAAACTACAGAAAAATAAATGGAATAATGTTCAGAAAGAGTAAAGTTTAAGGTAAGGTAGAAATTGAGCAATGTTTGTAGTGTTGGAGAGAAGTATTTAATTGTTAGAATGAAAACACATATAATGCATGAAGATGAAAATTGTTTGCTCTGTGATGTGTTTTCTTTTCTTTTATTGTATGTGTACCTCTGTCATTATCTGCAATATAAATATTTAAAAAAGGTGATGTTATGTTGTCCTCTCTCACCTTCATTCTTACAATGATGGGTTCGAAGCCGATTCTCGGCTCCAACTCGGCCAAATACATAGCTGACTCTTGAAGTCGCCGGCGCTAACTAAATTATTCTCTGCTCCGACCCATTTGGTCTCTGAGCCTACTGTACCAATTGTATCCACTGTTGTTCCTCCTCCAAGCCAAGCTGGACATTCTGAGCCAGAATGCTTGGTACTGCTTACTGTGGATCTGACAATTCCGAGACACCCTTCGGTGTTCACAGTGCCGACTTCTGCTCTGAAACTTTAGGTGCCGTCTGGAGAGTCTGGGAGCTGGGGTTCCCCAGTCGGCCATGGGGGGGGGGATTCTTGGCCCCGATCATCGTTGGTGCCAAGCCCTACCCTTCAGAGCGTCAGCCTGGGTTAGCTCGGGTCCGATCTTGCTGGTTCCGGTGCCTTCCTCTGTCTTCTCGAAGCCGAGGGAGTTTTCGGAGATGGCAGGATCTGACTTTGAGCTGATGAGGAGTGTGTTTTCTACCCATTCAGAGCCACAGAAGGATACTAGCACTCGTCCCCCTAAGGCACCGGCTATTGTCTCGGCACCACCCATTCCACAGGACAGCAAAGATCCAGAGGCTCAGGATCCCCCAATGGGCGAATCCCTGTCCTCCGAGGCTTTCCCAAAATTTCCTTCTGAGGAGCCGCCTCGGAAGAGAACTTGCAAGAGGAAGCACGTAAACTCCCCAGATGAGTCTGTCACTTCAGACGCTGACTTCGATGAGTCGGAGGTGTCCCCACGGTTGTCCACTGATGATATCTCATTTGCAGATATTCTAGAGATCCTGAAGCAGAGAGGCAGCTGGCAGGCCACCACCCCTTCTGATGAGGAGTCAGTGTACCTGAAGGCTTTTGGATCTCAACCTACAGCCTTCTGGGTGTCTCCACCTTTCAATGAGCTAATGGACCTGGTTAGTCAAAAGGCGTGGCAGTAACCTGACACAATGGAACCAGTCCCTCAGAGGCCAAACAAATTCTTGTCAGCTCCTTCGGGAGAGGATTTTCTCACTAAGGGGGTACCTGTGCATGCTATGTGGTGGCAGCAACCACCAAGCAGGAACTTTCAGAGACTGCCTCATCTGTTCATCCTCCGAATAAATACTCTCAAACAATGGACAGATACAGGAAGCATGTCTTTTCGTCAACGACATTTTCACTCCAGTCGCTGAGCTACCTATCTCACTTTACAAAACTACAAAGAGATGATCTGAAAGAGCTAGGAGATACTCTACAAGGTACATTAGCTGCGGGGGTGAATGAGAAGGTCTCCTCCTAGCTGTCCACCTTAAATTCCGTCATCAACTCCTCCATGAGGCTGATATCTTGCGCAGCAGATGGAGCGAGCAGGGCAGCGGGTTCCGAAGTTTCCCTTAGGAGACACTCCTGGATGCACTTGTGCAATTTTGTGGAGCCCTTTAAGTCTACTTTTACTAACGCCCCTTTTGGACCTAAAGTAAAAGACATTCTAACCCAATGCGAGCAGAAAGGAAAAACTCTCTCTGCCGTTGGAGTACATTTTTCCATGCCTTCATGACCTTATCCTAAAGGTCAGAAGAGTGGGAAAATGTGGTTCAAAAGATCCCAGAGAGTGTTCAAGGACGCATGGAGTGATTCTTTCCCCAGGGGTAGAGGGGGAGGCAGTAACGGTAAATGCTGCCCCAGAGGCAGAAGGGGCCCACAGAACCAGGTTGACCGTGATTCCTTTCGCGGACGCCCTTATCCTCCTAAAAGGAGGCCCGACTGCTGTACTCTGGAGGCAGTCGGGGGACATTTATCCATGTACCCAGAAGCCTGGCAAACTATCACAAGAGAGAAATGGGTACTAAAATTAATATCCAGAGGATACTCTAATGTTCATCATGTTTTACTGTTGCAGTCATTACTCTTGGGTTATCCTGCTGGCAGGCTACCCGCAGTCGGCCTGAATTCCAAAGTCCTGGTCCGGCATTGGTTGCTGTTGCTTCTTCCCTGACGTCAGTGCGCCAGGGGTATAAAAGATGCAGCCGACGCTATTTTCTCCAGTCTTTCTTGCTGTGTGGTGCCTGAAACAAAAGCAGTTCGCAAGTGCCGGTCGGCTGACTCCTGAGATTTTCGAATCTGAATTTCAGACCCGAACTCTTCATTAAAGCTAAGTACCCCGTTGGGGAAACTTTTTTCTTGCTCCAGACCGATGTCAGAAAAAGTTAACAATTGTATTTCTTGTGGGAAGCAAATACCTCATAAGGATTTTCACTCTTACTGTATTCCTTGCCTAGGCCCTGACCACGACGTTGCTAGCTGTCGGTTTTGCGCTAGATTTAACCAACGCACTATTAAGCGTTGGTTCGATTTTGCATTTCATTACTTCGGCCGAAGGTTTAATTATATAATGCTGTCGGAACAGCCGATGACCAGAGTTTACAAAAAATGCAAGGACAAGGAAAAGGATAGGCATCCGCGCAGCCTCTGGCACCCGCTACCTCAGAGCCACAGGCCGCTTCCAACTCCCACGTGGAGCCGACTGGGCCTCTGGATACTCAAGGTATTGGACACTCGGAAGTCATTCCCTCAGATGGGTCCGAAGCCGCTGTGCAGGCATCGGCTTCTGAGGGTGTCTTCAGATCTACACAGTTATATGTTAAAGCATCTTCTGCTTCAAAGACAAAGACTAAAGCAGCTCTAAAGACAAAGAAACACGTACAGCATTCTCCTACTCAGACTTCCATGCCTAAAAAACAGATGCTTAAAATGGCCGAAGACCTAATTACTATGATCAGGGCTTCCCATCCCCCTCCTGTTAAGAGGCCTAGGCAAGAGACAGAATATGATTCTTCTGATCAGGTTTCTATTTCCTCTGATTCCTCTTCTGAACGAGGCTACTCTATTCCTCCCTATGAGGATTCTGATGCTGAAGAATCCATTCCTTCAGCCTCTCCTCCTGAGGATTATTCTTTTCGGGAAACCCTGCATACCATGAGGGAGCATTTCCACTGGGAGAGCCAAGATTACTCAGAATCGAAGAAAAGGCTCAGAGACTTTCTGCTTCTACCTCACCACAGACCCTTTGCTATTCCACCTGTTCTAGACATTGTAGATGATGTGTGTTCAGAGTCCGGCCTGTCCCCTGACTCCTGCTAAGCCAGACAGATACTACAGGGTCCCTGATTCTCATAAATTCCTATATAAAACCCCGCTGCTGACCCAGAAACTATATCTCAGGGTCCCAAGGGGGGTCAAAGCTTCCTCTGCAGAAAACCCTGTCTCCTCTGATATGGATTCTAGGGCACTGGACAGATGGGGGAAAAGGTTTACACTTCTGCTAACCTGGCTGTAAGGGCTTTAAATTGTCAGTTTCATATGCTTAAATATCAGCAATACTTAATGTCACTGCTTAAACAGAAAATTTTGACAAACTCTGAATGTGCAGAGAACAAGGAAATGCAGGATTTATTGCATGCAGCTGAACAAATGGGAAAGCATACTTTGCAGTGTGGTTATGATTCACTGGAGGCCTCTTGCAGGGCCGCTGTTACAGGTTCAGTTATTATAAGGCATGCTTGGTTAAAGGAACAGAATCTGCCTGATCATGTTAAAGCAAAATTATTAGATGCTCCATTACAGCATGATACTTTGTTTGGTACTAAAGCAGAAGAGGTTTTAAAGAAAATGGAGGATAAAGCAAAATCCATGAAAACAGTTAAGAATTTTTTACAGGTACAGCCACCCAGATTTAGCAGAAATTGGCCTTCAAAAAATTGGTCCTTTCCAGTATCAGACAGGCCACAAAGAGGCAGATACAGACTTCCCAGAGGCAGATCTCAGCCCCAAGGCTCATACAGGCCTAAACAATGGGGTGCTCCAACTTCCAAAAGCAGAGAAGAGAAATCACAACCTTACAGGAAACAGTCCCAATGACTTTCCCCTGCCAGGTCCAAGCACTTCTCTTTTGACAGCGCCCCCTGGGGGGAAAACTAGCACTTTTTTCAGCAAACTGGCAAATGATTACCCAAGACAAATGGGTCTTGAACATACTGTCCCACGGTTATAGGTTCCATTTTCACACCCCGCCAAGGGCAAAAGGTATGCCAGACCTGCCACACAATCAATGGGCAGAGGTGCAAAAACAAATTACAGCCCTCATGGACATGAGGGCCATTCAACAAGTACCACAACAAGAGCAGGGGTAAGGATTTTACTCGAGACTTTTCTTGGTGCCCAGAAAGGACAAAGCCTGGAAACCAATACTGGACCTGTCTATACTAAACACATTTCTGGAAGTTCCAAAATTCAAGCTGTTGACTCTACAGCAGCTACTGCCCATGCTGGGCAAGAAGGCTTGGCTTGTAACTTTGGACCTAAAAGAGGCATACCTGCATGTCCCAATCAGACAATCTTGCAGAAGATATCTCAGATTCATAGCTGGCTCAATGCACTACCAATTCTCTGCACTGCCCTTTGGCTTATCTACTACACCCAGGGTCTTCACAAAATGCCTGGCACCCACCAGTAATTGCATTCTGCAGACAAAGAGGAATTCAAATATATCCCTACTTGGATGACTGCCTTGTTCAAGCAGAGAACAAAGATATACTACAGCATCTGGCATTTGGAAAAAAGTACTAATTTGCCTAGGGTACACAGTAAACGAAAAGAAATCCAAAACTAGTACCCTGTAAAGAGATAATATTCCTGAGTGCAAGTTTAAATACAACTGCCCAGATGGCTTATTTCACGCCAGACAAGCAAAAGCAACTGACTTCTTACTTCAAAAAGTTGGCAGCAAAGGCCCAGTTATCTGCAAGGAAAATCCTGCAGGCCTTGGGCTTCATGGTGTCCTGCATTCTACTAACTCCATATGCCAGACTGCATATGAAGAAACTACAATGGTATCTAAAAAGTGTTTGGACTCAGCATTGCCACAGCCTGGAGACAGTAATTGCCCTCATTCCCTGCCTGCAACAGGAGTTTCGATGGTGGGCACAAGCCTGTCACCACAACAAGGGTCTGCCATTCACTTTACCCACAGCCAGACAGACACTGACAATAGATGCATCAGATTATGCCTGGGGGGGGCCCATATGTCAGGAAAATGTATTCAGGGCACATGGCCTGCAAGCTAGATGCATCTTCATATCAATCAAAAAGAGATGCTAGCTGTTCAGAATGCCCTGACAGCTTTCAAGGATCTACTTCATCCAGGACAGCTACTGAAAAAGACGGACAATGCTATGGTCATGTGGTACATAAACAAGCAGGGAGGCATACATTCCTACCCCCTCTGCAGACAAGCAGTGACCTTGTGGGACACAGCATTGACTTAATCAGGTTCACCTGCAAGCACAATTCCTGCCAGGAAAAACAAATACTCTGGCAGACGAACTAAGCACAAACCTCATGGATCCCCACGAGTGGAAACTGGATCCACAAGTCTTCAGCATGATAACAAGGAAATGGGGATGCCCAGACATAGATCTATTTGCCTCCCCTCACAACTGCCAATTACAGAGATTTTGCATAAGGATTTATCACAAACAAGCATGGAGAGTGGATGCCCTATCCTTCAGCTGGAAAAACCTAACAGTGTATGCCTTTCCTGCACTGCCTCTCCTTCCCAAGGTACTCCTAAAGGTCAGACAAGAGAAGCCAAAAATTATACAGATTGCGCCAGACTGGCCACGCCAGCACTGGTACCCAATCCTAAAGAGCTTGTCTCAAGGTCCAGCATGGATATTGCCTCAGACTTCTCACTTGCTGACCCAACAAAACAATCAGATCCTGCACAGCCAATTCAAGACCTTAAATCTGGCAGCATGGCGGATAATGTAGCCATTCAGAACACTCCTCTTTCAAAAGCTGTTATGGATGTTATCTTGGAGGCCAGGAGGCCCAGTACCAAAAAATCTTATGCAGAAAAATGAAGAGATTCTGTGCTTGGAACCAGGAACAAGGCATTGACACGTATGTACCAAACATTCCTCAGATTTTACAATACCTAACTGAGATGCTGGACAAAGGCCTTTCTTTTTCATCAATTAAGATTCATGCCTCTGCCATTTCAGCCCATTACAATACGGAACCACCTATCTTTTTTCATCCTTTAATAAGGCAGTACCTAAGAGGGGCCAAAAACATCAGGCCTCCAAGGAGAGCACCAATTCCGGCATGGGACCTCAATTATATCTTGGAAAAACTCACGCTGCCTCCTTTTGAGCCAGCCTCTACAGCTCATATAAAATTCTTATCCTGGAAAACAGCTCTGCTCCTAGCAATAATCTCTGCAAGATAAGTGTCGGAGTTACAAGCACTCATGGCTGTGGAACCTTTCATCATTTTTCATCCAGACAGGGTTTCTCTGAAGACAAACCCAACATTTATGCCTAAGGTGGTGTCCAGTGTGGCCCTCAACCAAACCATTCACTCTCCTACCTTTTATCCAAACCCACAGAACAAGGGTGAGAAAATTCTGCATTCTTTGGACATACACAGGCAGCTACACTTCTACTTGGACAGAACTAAAGCTTTCAGAAAGACTGAGCAACTTTAAGTGTCATATGCTGCAGGATCACAAGGAAAGGCCATCTCAAAACAGACTATTTCTAAATGGATAGGTCATTGCATCCATTTCTGCTATTCTCAGCATGGCAAATCAGTGCCTAAGGGCATTAGGCCTCCTTCTACCAGAGCAGCAGCTACCTCAGCAGCCTTCCTCAGAGGAGTACCAACCAAAGACATCTTAGAGGCTGCAACCTGGAGTTCAGTGCACACTTTTACAAAGCACTACCACTTACCTCTTTACTCTAAATCCAGAGCAGGCTTTGCCACTGCAGTTCTGCAGGGCCTCATAGCCTCTCCTAATCCTATTTAGCCCAGCCACCCATCCTCTGCTTTGGGATTCTACCCAAGAGTAATGACTGCAATAGTGAAATACGATGAACATAGTACAGTTGTGTACCTACCATAAATGTACATGTTCGAGTGTATTCACTGTTGAAGTCCAGGTTACCCTCCTTCCATCCCCCTTTCTTTTCCTGGGGTTTATCTGTACTTCTCTATTCTGTACAACCTATGTGGTATTTTTGCTGGTAGATGAAGGAAATGTGTCTTTACTGCATGTATGTTTAGTGACATAATATATTTAGCCTACCCTTTTGGGGGCACCTGACATCTGGGACAAAAAAAAACTGAATAAAATGGCATCGGCGGCATCTTTTATACCCCTGGCGCACTGACGTCAGGGAAGAAGTGACATCAACCGACGCTGGACCATGACTTTGGAATTCAGGCCGACTGCGGGTAGCCTGCCAGCAGGCTAACCCAAGAGTAATGACTGCAACAGTGAATACACTTGAACATCTACATTTATGGTAGGTACACAACTGTACTTTCCATTTTCCAGTCCTGTTCCACAGACTAGAACAATCCCTGTTGATCCACCCAATCTAAGGGAGCAAGCACCTGTAGAGATTCGAAAGTTGCTGCACAAAAGAGTCATCCAGGAAGTCCCTGCAGACCAAATAGGATTTGGAAGTTACTCAAGATTCTTTTTGGTGCCATAAAGAACATGGGACAGGAGACCCATGTTAGACCTAAGCAAATTAAATGAATCTGTCAAGAAGTCAAAGTTCTGAATGGTGACACTGCAGTCTATACTTCCCCTTTTAGGGAAAGATGATTGGATGTGCTCGATAGACCTTTAAGATGCTTGCTACGACATAAAAATGGACAGGACATTGAGAAGGTACTTAAGCTTCCGGCTGGGAACCAGTCATTACCAATTCTAAGCTCTGTCATTTGGTCTCACTACAGCCCTCAGAGTGTTCAAATGCATGGCAGTAGTCACAGCTCACCTGAGGCGTCTAGGATTCCGAGTGTTTCCCTATCTAGACAACTGGCTGCTATCTGCCACCACCAAGCATTTACTCCCAACAAGCCAGTTATCTAACTTTGGACATTTGCAATCAGTTGAGTATTACAGTCAACTTTCAAAAATCTACCTTGTTGCCCTGTCAACATATTACGTTTATAGGCGCAGATTTAGACAACGCCTCTATGGTAGCATGTCTTTCAACAGAAAGAGTTGTAGCACTCAGACAACAGATACTTTATCTCCTTTCCAAGACCAAAGTGAAAGCAAAGATAATTCTAAGATTACTAAGAACAGTGGCTTCCACAATAACACTGGTTCCTGTTGCCAGAATGCACATGAGGATCCTTTAATGGCTGTTGTTCTCCCAGTGGTCACTTCAGGAGCTTCCTATGTCTCACCTGATCAGAATAACAGAATCATGCAAGAACAACTTAAGATGGTGGATACACTCCAGTCCTGTGACCATAGGGAGACCTTTTGTTCCACAACAACCATAGCTGTTGTGACTACTGATGCTTCCCAGATAGGGTGGGGGGGCATTATCTGGGAAGAACAGTCCAAGGTACTTGGCAAGAACACAAGGATCACTTGCATATAAATGACCTAGAGATGAGAGCAGTGCTTTTTGTATTGCAAGCACTTTACGACTCTCTCCCTCTATGGACAATTGCAATACAGTCAGACAATATGTCTGTGGTTTGGTACAGAAACAAGCAGGGGGGGACCAGATCTTACCCCCTTTGTCGCGAGGCCCTAAGAGTTTGCCAATGGGCAGTTTCTTCCCAGCGCTTTCTTATAGCAACGCACATTCCGGGGAAGTCCAACGTGATAGCAGACAAGCTGAGCAGGGCAATTTTAATGCCTCACGAGTGGTCTCTTAATCAGAATGTAGCAGAAATGATTTTCCGAACATGGGGTCTACCTTGCTCCGATCTTTTTGCCACTCCCATGAATGGCAAGTGCAGCAATTACTGTACCCGACCACAAGAGATGCACTTGCTCATGATTGGCCCTCGAGACTTCTGTGTGCCTTTCCTCCGTTTCCTCTCATACCCAGAGTCATTCAGAAATCACAGTACTTGGGAAGCAGGATAATTCTCATTGCTCCATACTGGCCTCGCTAAGTTTGGTTCACCTTCCTTTAGCCTCATCTTCAGGAGAAGCCTTGGACTCTGGACCCAGTTCCAGACCTGCTGACACATATGTCAGGTGCGCTTCATCCTTCTCTCCACACCCTAAAATTGACAGCTTGGCTGCTCCACTTCCCAACTTAGGCTTCACAATTTCACTCCTACATTAAACATATCTTAATGTCCTCCCATAAAGCTTCTACTAGAAAACTGTATTCTAGCAAATAGAAAAGGTTTTGTCTCTGGGCTCAAAACAGGAACATTGATCCTTTTTCTGCACCCATCCATTCTATTTTGGAATTTTTAATGGAACTCTTCCAGCAAGGTTCAGCTGCAGCAACCATCAGGGTACAACTCGCTACAATATAAAATTTCCACATTGGTGATCTCCAACTTAATGTCACACAGGTTGTATAGAGCCTTCTTGAAAGGTGCCTCCTTATTAAGATCTCCCTTTAAGGAACCCCTTTCTCCTTGGGGTTTAAATTTTGTTCTGTCTCACCTGAAGTTACCACCATTTGAGCCCTCATCATCTTCAGACCTCAAGTTCCTTTCCTGGAAGACCTTGTTTTTGGTGGCTATAACATCTGCTAGAAGAGTATCAGAATTTCAAGCTGTTTCTATTAAACCGCCATATTTGATTTTTCATAAGGATAGGGTATCCTTACGAATTAATTCATCATTTTTACCCAAAGTCTCTTCTCCATCTAACATAAATCAATCTATTGAGCTTCCAATGTTCTTTCCTAATCATAGCAACAAGGCAGAATACAAATTACATCAACTAGATGTGCATAGACAACACAGATTCTATTTGCATAGGACCAAAGATTTTAGAAAATCTAACCAGTTATTTGTATGCAAAAAAGGGTAGCTCATTTTCTAAAACTACTCTTTCCAATTGGCTCTCAAACTGTATTACGTTCATCTGTACCACAAATAACAGAGATTTACCATTCAAAGTGAAGGCTCATTCCACTAGAGCAGTGGTGACATCATCTGTTTTTCAAGCCAGAATTCCTATGGATAATATTTGTGCAGCAGCTACTTGGACCACTCCTCATACTTTAATCACACATTGCAAAGTTTATTTGGCCTCCAGGTACTGGGCTTCCTTTGGCTCCATGGTGCTTAAAGGTGTACTCTTGTGAGCCACCCAGGGAAAAGGTGCTAGGAACGCTGTCCCATCATTGTAAGAATGAAAGCAAGATAGGACAACATAACATAAAGAAGTTATGTACTCGCCATAACGTCCCGTGTTTGTTGTCCATCTCGACATTCATTCTTACGGACTCTCCCTACTTCCCCCTGCTAAAGACTCCTTGTGGACTTGGTGGATGTTTTTACTACATAAACATAAAAAAGTATTTTCGTTTTAAAGATGTTTTTACTACCTTCAGGAGTACTTTGCTTCAGTTTGTTTCTCCTCCTATTGGGGATAGTATATCTTTGTGTATGTGTGTGTGTGAGTGTTTATATATATATTATATAAATATAGTTAACATTTCATTCAGTAGTAGCAGCAAACAAGATCTGGGAAATTACACCACTGCATTGTGGGATACCTACTTGCCTTAAGCCAAGTTTGAGACTTTCAGCTATGTATTCGGCTGAGTCGAGTAAGAATGAACGGCGAGATGGACACCAAACCTGGAACGTTATGGTGAGTACATAACTTCTTTTTTATAAAAAACAGTAGGCAGCCTCAAGATCTTATAATGTTCATATTGAT
Organism: Protopterus annectens; assembly: GCF_019279795.1. Classification (NCBI taxonomy): domain Eukaryota; kingdom Metazoa; phylum Chordata; order Ceratodontiformes; family Protopteridae; genus Protopterus; species Protopterus annectens. Next base: position 914,755,469 of record NC_056745.1, on the reverse strand, counting down.
CACTGCTACAGAGGCCTTAGTTGTACGAGTTATATCTTGCCAAGGATATAATGACCATCCAGCTTACAGTGCTTCAGGGCACCTTCCATGCACTCAAACTGTTAAACAGCTCATGCTGAGCTGACAAAAAGACAAGTTTGGGAGCAAAGCCCTCTAGAGTTTCACTGCTGCCTAAGTGCATTCCTCTGAAGCTTTCGAGGATCGTCATTCAGCTTGTGCTTTCCTTTGTTGGGGAGCCAAGTTTCATTTGAGGAGAAAAAAACATGATTTTTTCCTTAATTTTATTGTTTTATTACCTTCCTCTTCAGGAAAGTTATTTTAAAGCTAAGAGTGTTGCTTTTTGTTTAACGGACTGTCTCAAGACTGTAACATACTTACAAATGGAGCATTCATTTTTCTGTCAGTTTAAAAGTAGCGTTAACTAACTGAAAACATTTTCTTTGGAGAAATTGTTTTTTTTCTACTTGGTGAGGCTGGCATAGTGTTTTAAAGTGCTTTTTACTTTCTTTTTTTTCTGTCAAAAAAAGTAACTTTTGTGGATTGGCAGTTTTTTGCTGCTTGTCTGGCATGGGAAAGAGGCACCATTTCAGCTTGACCATGGAAGTTTCAAGGTCAGTTTCAAGGTTACTCTCCAGTCCAGCTGGTGAATCTGGGAATTTTGAGGCAATGTTACAATTGCCTTATGTACACAGACAACCCTCTTCTCCTTCCAACAAACTCTAATACATGTGGGAGATGCAGTTACACAGCCAAACTGGAGGCAGAGCTCTCTCAACCCAAGACTGGCACAGTCAGTCAGGAGGAAAAGGTAACCACCCACACCACAAATCCAGTCTCACACAGACCTATTGCATCTGCATACCCAACACATAAACACACAAAAACATACTCGGAGGCTCTAAATAAAAATCTGCCTAAACAGCAAAGACCTCCAAAGCAGATATCCAAGCAACAGCCACCCCTCAACAATACCCACGAATCACATATCTCACAAAATCAGTGTGCCTCACAGTCACAGCCCTTAAGGCCAAACAACACACCAAATACACTTGTTACAGGGGACTCTATTGTCTGGCACACTGACGTCCCGCTCACCAGACTGAACAAGGAGAAGGCCACTGTAAGCTGCCTGTCGGGTGCCAGGATCCGCCACATAACGCAAGCACTCAGGTCACTCCAAAGCAAGTACAAGTATGACTCCATCATTGTCCATGCTGGTGTGAATGACCTGAGACGTACCTCCCTGGACTACATGAAAAGAGACCTAGAGGAGCTCTCTGACCATGTAGCCCAGGCTGGTATGACCCTGACCTTGAGTAGCATCTTGCCCTCACCAAGAATGATGCCACAGTATAAAGACAAAATGATCAGATTCAACAATTGGCTAAAGTATTGGTGTCATTCAAAGGGGATCCAGTGTCTGTCAGCCTGGGATGACATGCTCAAGCCACGTTGCTTCGCTAGGGACTGCTTGCACCTGCCACCCTTAGGCTTTCGTATACTGGCCAAGGCTCTTGCCACCCCCATAGTGCCTTTTTTAGGCAAGGCTCAAAGGACAAACCCACCTCCATAGACAACCCAAGGATAAAAAAAATAAAGGTAATGCTACTCAGTGCCAGAATTCTAAACCTCAAGATGCACGCACTCGAGGCTCTCCTCAGTATGGAGAAAATCGATTTCTGTGCAGTAACAGAAACCTGGTTCAAGGCTCCTGAGAGCACCCCAGCACTACCAGGTTATAACTCATACCATGCGTTTCAGCCCCAAAACTCGGACCGACGCACAAAAGGATGGGGAGTATCTATATTCATCAAAGATACCTACACCTCCAGGTTAGTGGCACTGCACGAAGCATCAGAAACCATCCATGTGCAACTAACAGCAGGAAAAACTGCCTTTCAGTTTGTAGCCTGCTACAGAACACCCTCCCTATTACAGGAACCCCACTTGGCATTCCTGAGAACACTGGAAAATATGAAGGTCTCTCCAAACACTATATTATTGTGTGACTTCAACTACCCAAACATTGACTGGGAAAACTACTCAAGCCCAAACATCCTAGCCCAACGGTTCCTTGTATTTATAAACTCTAACGCAATGGAACAATTGGTCACCGCTCCCACAAGAGGGAACAACATATTGGACCTGGTCATCACCAACATGGGGACTCTATGTTCCACACCAGAGGTAAACTCCTCATTGGTAAGATCAGACCATAAACAAATTTCCCTGAACATCCATATCCCGTCCCCACCCCCAGCCAAGGAAATCACTGTAAAGAATTTCTCAAAAGCCAACTTTGCACTTCTCAAGACTGAGGTGGAATCCTTCAAAGCCCCTGGGCCAGAGGATAATACTGCCCAATCCGCAGAATCCTTTACAAATGCATTCTGTGAGCACCTGCAGGAATGCATGGATTGTGCTATCCCAAATAAAACCAAGACGCACTCCTCCAAAAACAGGAGACCGGTCTGGTGGACCCCGGCCATAAATAAACTATACAACAGAAGGAGGAAGCTACTACATGACAGAGCAAAATCCCAAAAAGGGAAGGCATCTCTGATCAGTACTAGCAAGAAACTTCGATCCCTCATAAAATCATCAAAGGCCAGTTTCGAAAGAAAAATTGCCCTAGACACTAAAGATAATCACAAGGCCTTCTTTAGTTATGTCAGGAACATGGGCGGAAACTCCCAGATATGCTCCGAATTGTTGCATAACTGTACAAAATATACCAAACCTACAGACATAGCCAACATCCTGGCAGACAGATTCAGCACAAACGTCTTCCCCCCCCTTCCCCCCCCCAAAGGAGCAAATGCCTATCCCAACTGAATGTAACCTCCCTGACATCACAGATGCACAGGTGAAAGCTGCCCCCTCCAAAGCAAAAAAAAACAGCATCTATGGTACCAGACAGTGTCCCAGGCTGACTTACATGAGCTCCAAGAAGAACTGAACCCTCACATGAAGTCACTGTTCAAACTTAGCCTTACTACAGGATATGTACCCAAAGAATGGCATACAGCTACAGTGGTCCCACTCCACAAAGGTGGTGCCACAACGGACCCCGGAAACTATCGCCCCATAAGCCTGACTAGTCTGGTCTGTAAAGCTGTGGAGCGTATTATCATGGAACTCATAAACTAAGACATTGGGAGCCTCCAGACACTGGACCCTACCCAATTCGGCTTTAAGGGCAGATCTTGCCTCTTAAACCTAGTTGATTTCTTTGAAACAGTTACCAAAGCCATAGATGAGGGCAAAGTAGTCCACACAGCCTACCTGGACCTCGCAAAAGCCTTCGACAGAATACCCCACTTGGGCATCATAAATAAGCTTTCCAGCTTAAATATCAACCCCTGTATCACAAGATGAGTTGCAAACTGGGCTCAGAGATAGAACCTACATGGTCAGATTCGCAGGTGCCATGTCCGAATCCAAAACAGTTACAAGTGGCATCCCACAGGGCTCAGTTCTGGGACCTCTCTTGTTCGGTATATACTTCTCTGAGGTTCAGGCTAACACGGGGGGATTATGGCTGACAAAGTTCGCAGATGACTGCAAACTGGAGGCCCTAATCGAATCTCCAGCTGACACAAGCATCCTCCAAAAGGGTCTCACAGAGACGGATGCTTGGTGCCAGAGCCACGGCCTCAAGCTAAATGCTAAAAAGTGCATAGTCATCCCCTTTGGGAAAAACAAGGTGCCCACAAATTACCACATAGGTGGTAATCCATTAAGTACGGAAGAAGTAATTAGAGATTTGGGGACCAACGTAGATAGTAATCTCTCCTTTGATAATCACGTTGCCAAAGTGGTTAGAAAGACCTTCTATATAGCCCACCTTATCATGAAAGGGTTTGCATCTAGATCAAGAGAGGTCATTGTGCCCCTCTACTCGTCACTCATCAGGCCCATAATTGAATACATTGCCCCTTTTGGGATGTACCTTACTCGACACCTGCAGCAACTGGAAAGACCCCAAAAGTACCTCACCAAGAGGATCATGGGCTACAAACAGATGTCTTATGCAGCTTGACTAAAGAAACTCCAGCTCTACTCAGTTGCTTACCGCCTACTCAGAGGCAATCTATGCCTGACGTACAAAGCCATGTCAAACCCAGAATTAATGGACATGCTCCACCTCAAAAAATCCAAGTCCCTTAGAGCTACACGCTCCAGGGACCTAAACCGCAGCACAAAAATAAATAGGACATGCTGGAGGGACAGATTCATTTCCCAGAGGCTCCTCTCACTCTGGAATAGAATCCCAATTCATGTTAGACATAGCCCCTCGCTGACGCTCTTCAAGCAAAATCTGGACACGTGGATGGGAAATCGCAAATTCACCCCGGGATCTCTTCTGTGTCCCTGCTAGACAGAGGCACAGTAAACTAATCTTAAAAGGGTACCTTCTGTGACCTACTTTACAGAGGCACAGTAGGCTAATCTAATAGGCGGAAGCCAAATACACTCTGGCTAGGCTTATAAATGCCTTAGGAAGATAGCCTAGTATCTACCTATGAACAGACTACCAGTCCCATGGCCAGTCAGTCTTTCAGCCACGAAAAGAAAAAGTCTAGCAATTTGCCTGAGCCACAGATGGGGTGACTCTGCTGTGGGCATTTGATGTACCTCATACCACTTTTTTTTAATCCTGGATCCCACTGGTATAGTAATTACAGCCACTATGGACTCTGGGTTAACCATGTCCTCTGTGGCTGTTGGCAGTCCCCTCAATGGGCAGAGGAAGAGCAATTCTTGTTGGTCCTGGAAGAGGGAAAAGGGAAGTTTCTCTTTTATGAGAGAATGCTGTATCCATCTCTGGGAAAGCTGGCATTAGTAACATGGATGGCCCAGTTTTTCTTGTCAAAAAGAAACCAAAAAAAAGTCATGCATGTATTTCTCCTCAATTGTCTTTGGATAGCAGTAGTTTACTGGGTCTGACTCAGGGTTTAATTCAGGCTATTCATCTTTCTTGTAAAGTATTTTCTGGTAAAATAGAGATTCCTCTTTTTCTGAAAAGATTTAAGATTTTGAATCTGAACAGGAAGATACAGGGAAATATACATTTTTTTCACACAGATTTCTGATTCAGACTTCAAGGAGAGCTCAGTTTCTGATTCTGCCTATAGGGGGTTTCTGTGAGACTATTGCTGGAATGTGCCAGTGTTTTTTAGTGTGAGAACACTGAGGTTTCTCATTCCCTCAGAAAATACTGTGAGCTGTTACAAAGGATTTTCCAGAACCTACAACCATTCCTCTCTTTCTGTTTTAGAGGATGTATGTGTTACTGGCTCCAGTTTCCTGATAGTCATCCAGCTGCCCCTAAAAAGGCAAATAGGATGTATAAAGTTCCTCGGTCTTTTAAAGTTGTGTACGCTATTCCCAAACTTGATCCAGCAGCTACAGCTTTAGTTGATCTCACTGCTGCTAAGAACTTAATTCCAGTTCTTTTCTTTCTGGTAAGGATGGGAAAATTATTGATAGTTATGGGGAAAAGTGTATACTTCTGCAACTGTGATATTCAGAGTTTTGAATTGTCAGTCTTATAAGTTAGTTTGTTCTGACAAATTGTGGAAGTATGATGAATGTGTTATCTGCAGTTTCTTATGAGGAAAATTCTGCTTTAAATAACTTTATTTCTTGTATTGTACAGGTCAGTCATTAGTTAGTGTGTGTGTGTGTGTATATGTGTGTATATATAAATATATATATATATATATATATATATATATATATATATATATATATATATATATATATATATACATATACATATACATATACATACATATAAAACTCTGTTGATGCTAATTCCAAGGCTATGGCCACTGCTACTGTTTTGAGGAGGTTTGGATAGTTGTATTCTCCGATGATGATAAAAATGAGAATTTAAATTTCCCCTTGAATAGGCTATTTGATTACCTGTACTGCCAAGGGAATGAAAAAAGAGTGATGAAAGGGGCAAGCTGATCCAAGGAATGTCTAAGATTTTTCACGCTGTCCTTTTCCATGTTTTCCAAAGGATTTTCTATCTCTTCATTAAGTTTTGACATAACCTGATGAACAGTCTTAACAAAATAGAGTTAAACAGACAATCTGATGTTGTTGATCTTCATTTATTCCTTACTGATGGGTGTCGGTTCCGTCCTCGGAACAGAGTAGGCCGTTATAACAAGCTCGCACCAGCCAAAAACTCTTGAGCTAAGCTTTTACCCATAGTCCGCCTCTCTATTACCTCAGATCTCTTTGCCACGTACGAAACAAGACGTTTCAGGCCAGCTCTCATCTAAGTCAGTTGAAAAAAAGAATTTTTCAATACTATTTTAAATTATTTCCTTTCTTAAAGTCTTATTTTCTCTATGTTTAATCTCTTAATCTTGTGTATCTGTGTGTGTCTCTCTCCCTTTCCTGCCTTTTCTACCAAGTTTGGTACTCTTTGTTCCATTGCTGGTACAGGCCTTTCCCTTACCCCTTGGATATTTCTCTTACCATTGTTGGTAATCCTTTTCTTTTCCTTTCTTCTACTCAATAAAATGTATGTATATATCTATATATACATATATCTGTATATATATATATATATATATATATATATATATATATATATATATATATATATATATATATATATATATATATATATATATATATATATATATATATATAAACTTTCCTGTCTGTCCTGCGTGACTGTATTTTCTTTTTTGCTACTGCTGTTTTTGACTTTGATATGTTAGATACCAGACCAGATCAGTGTGATAGAAAAATGCCCAATGTGGATAATCAATAGTACATCGTTTGTGTATTGTCTAGGGTTACCTCACCTTTCTGTGAAATCCCCTTGTGAGATTTGCAAAGGCTTCAGCTCCCATACGTTAGCAGAGCGTAAGAACAAGTTGAAGTTGAAAGGTCTGTTGAAATTTCCTTTCGTGGAGGCTATCTCTGAGTCAGAGGGCTCTCCCCCTCCTAAGAGACAACATAAAAAGAGGAGCAGATCCTCACCCTCCTCTTCTCATGACACTGAAACTAAATAATCGGATCCCAGACAAGAAGTCCTTAAATGGCATTGTCCTCTGCTCCGGGGCCTAAACCTTCGACCCCAGCACGACTTTGGTTCCAAGACAGCAGACAATTTTGGTGCCGTCTTCCTCTTCGGCACCTATGACCGCACCAACCACGTCTCCAACAATTTATAGAGCTAACCAACCCACCTTTCAGCACCAAAAATAGTTGTCCTAGATCTGGTCACTTCCTTCCTCCCCGTACTTTATATTGATCTTTCGACCTCAGTGCCAAAAGTGGAAGATCAGTCCCCGGATCAGATATTCCCCCTCGGTGGACCCATTTGTTGGTCAGCAATGCAGCCCCTTTTTAGAGCACTCTACTTCCCCTTCAGGGATATCCACCTACTCCTCAAAGAGTCTTTCAGAACTTGATGTAGTTAGGCTCCTGGATTAGCTCTTGGTGGCCAGAGGAATATCAACTCCATCCAAATCCTCCCTCCTAGCCAGAGCTGAGAGATCTTCTCCAAGGACTCCACAATATTTTCCTCCTTTGACCTCCTTGCAGGTTTCGGAGCATTCGTCACCGATGCCAACCCCATTTCCAGCTTCTTCGGTACTGGTGGTAGGTCTTACCATGGTACCGGAGTCTACCCTTTAGCCTTTGTCTCTCCCAGAGGCAGGCCATCCTCGGGACTGAGACTGGTCTGTCAGCACCATGTTTCCTGGTATGATGTCTCCCATTTGGATGTTTGCCACAGTTCCAATCGCTTTGATAGAGCTGTCTTCTTCCATGGCTCTCTCCCTAGCAGCGGGTTTTTTGGAGCAGGGTGTGACCCCAGTCCTAAGGTTGTCTTTCATGGTTCTAGGCTCCCACCCTTCTTTGGGAGGACGTGATTTCCAGGTGATGGAGAGGGCTCTGGCCTCTGCAGCCTCTCATTTGGTCCCTCCGGTGCCAGGGATCCACCCTTTCTCATCCTTTGAGCCACAACTGACGCAGCCCACTACTCATAGACAATGGGCTAGGGAACCTCAGGACACCCTTCAATAAGGTTCCCTTTCTGCAGGGTCCTCCTCAGATGCTCCTATCGAGGAGGTTCCTCACAAGAGATCATGCAAGAGGAAACGCCTGAATTCCCCAGAGGAATCCCTGACCGAAGATACAGACTACAATGAGGGGGAAGAGTCCCCACGGTCTCCCCCTGATGATGTCTCCTTTGCAGACATCTTAGAAATCCTGAAGCAACGGGTGATTGAAAGTTCACCATCCCTTCCTGTGAGGAGCCCGTATTCTTGCAGGCCTTCTGGACCCTGCTGTATACCTCCTGGGTGACCTCGCCTACAGATGACCTCATACAGATCATTGTGCAGTACACGTGGAAGAGTCCTGATGCCACTGAACCTATCCCCCAGAAGCCAGACAAAATTCTTTCCCCTCCAGGGAACAACCCACACTGGTCCAAGAACCTTCCGGTAGGTGCTATGGTTGTGATGGCGGCCACTAAAAAGAGCTTGCCAAGGAAAGCACTACTGTCCATCCCCCAAACAGAAAGTCTTGGACGATAGACAGACTTGGGAAATGGGTGTATTCTTCAGTGACCTTTGCCATCCATTCCCTGAATTATCTGCCTCACTTTACTCTGCTTCAGACTGACCTAATTTTGGAACTCTCAGAAAACCTGGCAGGAGCAATCTCTGATGAGGTATAAGACAAAGTTGCCTCACAGTTGCAACCCTGGAGTCCATCTCTAATTCGTCCATGAGGTTGATTTCCCATTTGACCGAAGGGACAGCTAGTACAACAAGTGCAGGTGTTATTACGAGACGTCATGCCTGGATGCATCTATGTGACTTTGTGGATCCTTTTAAATCTTCCTAAATGCCCCCATAGATGCCTTCTCTCTTTTTATCCCAAAGATAAAGACATTTTAGCCAGGTGTGAAAAGGACAGTAAGACCTTGTTTGCCATAGGCGTACATTTTTCAACACCTCAGTGATCCTATTCCGGGAATCAGAGGCATGGAAAGACGTGGTACAAAAAATCCCAAAGTCCTTTCCGTGACACACGTGGTGAGTTTTCCCCCTGGGTTACGGGGAACTCAGCTGGAAAATGCCCCTTCAGAGGTAGAGGGGGGGTCCATGTAACCAGGGGTCCAGAGATTCTGTCTCTGGACAGCCCTATCAGCGCTTCTGAAGAGCGACCCAATTGCTTTCCTCTGGAACCAGTTGGGGGGTCATTTTTCTCTGCACCAACTTGCCTGGCAAAAAAAAAAAAAAACCCTCAAACTCTTGGGTGCAGATGATAATTACCAGAGGTTATCATTCCATTCAACATTTTCCCAAGGCCTTTAAGGCGTATTCTTGATATGCCACCCAGTCAAAGAGAATTAGCAGCTCTAGAAATCTAAAAGCTGCTTCAGAAAAGAGTCATCCAAACAGTCCCTCGAGACCAAATAGAATCCGGTCTGAAGTAGTTTACTTCATTTGATCTTCAACCTGCGGGATACCGGATCCGAACTAGCAATCTCACTAGCATCTCCTCCAAGCTCCAAGCTCCTCCCCTTACCCATAATACACATCCACTACCGTCCAACCCCCAGATCTCGTTTGCCGCGGCTTTCTGAAGCATCGTGATCTCCCGAGCTTCGAGTAATGTGTGTGTTTTTGACAGTTTTTAAGAAGCCTTTTTTCTCTAAATCTTAGTGTAGTGTGTTTGTATAGGTTTCCCCTTCTCCTCCCCTCACTGGTACGTTGCAAATTTAAACTTTGTTGTTGTTTAGCTTATTTGTCGTGTACTTGCTTCACCTCCCCCCTCAGTGTGTTTTGTGTGCTCGAGTGTGGTGAGTGGTTTAAGTGTGAAAACTAATAATACTTTTCTCCTTGTTTTTCCCTCCTTTGTTTGAGTGGCTGACAGTAGTATGGCTTACAAGCTGTGTGTTTAAAAGGTGCACTGAGTGTGGCCATAAATTGTCTTCAGCAGATGGCCACATTCTTTGTGTAGTGTGCTTGGGTGTTGCCCATCTAAGTACCGACTGCTCTATATGCGCAGGTTTTAACCCACTTGCATTCAAGGACAGGAAGGCTAAGTTGGCCCTGAAAGGCGTTCTTCCCACTTCTGAGGCAGTTGCTTTCTCCTTGGCTTCAGTCACAGCGGCTGCTGTGGCCGCTGCTCCTTCCTCTCTTGCCCTTGCTTCTCCTCGCTCCCAGGCTGGGACTGAACCTCCTGTGTCAAAGCCTGCGGAAGTGGAGTGGAAAAGGAGGAGAGACAGACAAAATCCAGACCTGAGAAACATAAGAGATCCCCGGATCTCCCTTCACCAGCTAAAAGTCAGCATAGGATCCGTGACTTCCCTTGGCTCCGATCTTCCGAGATTTTCCCCGGAGCTGGAGGAGACATTCTGTCTATTTAGGGCCTCGGTTCCTCGACCCGCCAGGTCAGAGTCCGTGGCCTCGTCGAGGTCCACGCGGTCCTTATCGGAAGTCGACATGGATAAAATTATCTTTGTACTTAGATCCAGATGGGGGTCTTGCCAGCCCCCTCTCCCTCAGGAGGGGGGAGCTCGCATCTTTTATTTACACCGATTTCTTCTCCTCCAATCTGTCCATCGGGTTCAGAGTATTTGGATCCGAGGATGACCTTAGTCAGTGGGGTCGGTGCCGACGGTACCTGCTTCCTCGATGCCGGCAGCTGCCTGGAGTTTGTCGGATTCGACCAGCTCAAATCCGAGCCGCTCTCAGAGCCAGAGCTTGGGTGTCGTATCTGAGGGAGAGGAACTTTTTTCTTCGGCTCCAACTTTGTCGGGCCAAGTTCCCTTTCTCAGACTTCGGTCCTCTTTGGGCCCAGCTCCGATTCTCACATCGGACCCATGGAGACCCGGCTTCCTTATTGGTTCCCCAGAAGGTACATTCTCCCTTGGCATTCGATGTGGTAGAAAGGGTTCTGTCCGCTGGATTGAGACCCTTGACTATCCCCTCAGACTCCACCCCGGCCCCCTCAGCTCTTTCTGTGAATCTCATCATTTTACCAGAGGGACAGCCCTTGCTCGAGGAGCCCCAGTCTGTTCCCCCTGAGGAACAAGTGGCTTGCAAGTTTCCCCTGGAGAGTCCCACACAGGAGATGTGCTTTGCAAGCATACATGTAAGAGGAGGCACTTGGCCTCCCATGAGTCCCTCACCGAGGATACGGATTTGGATGATGGTGAAGGTTCCTCCAGGTCACCTCCCGAGGATGTTTCCTGTAGAGACATCATGGAAATCCTTCACCAATGGGGAGGTTGGTCCGTCCCCAAACCTTCTTCTGATGAGTCCGTATTCCTGGAGGCTTTCGGCACGGTCCCATCTACTTCCTGGGTGTCCCTTCCCACAGATGATTTGGTGGACCTGGTCACCTCGCAGGCCTGGAAGGAGCCGGACACTGTGTAACCAATCCCAAAAAGACCTGATAAGATCTTGAGTCCACCTTCAGATAGGCCAGCGTGGAACAAAGGCTCCCCCATAGACGCAATGGTGGTAGCAGCCATAAAGAAGGAACTAGAGCAGGAGAGTTCCTCTGTTCATCCTCCTGACCGAGAGTCGCGGATGATGGATCGCTTAGGGTAGCAGGTTTACGCTTCAGACACCTTTTTTATTAGGGCGCTGAACTACCTGGCCCACGTCACGAGACTCCAGCGTGGCCTGGTCAATGAGCTGGCAGAGTCTACCCCTAAGTCCATGTCACAGGAGAACAGGGACTCGTTATCCACGAGGATGGCCACTTTGAAAGCAGTCTACAACATGTCCATGTGGCTCCTCTCACATGCTACCGAAGGTGCGGCTAGGGTGGCTGGGTCTGGCGTGTCCATGAGGTGCAACGCCTGGCTCAAACTGTCAGTTTTCAGAACCTTTCAAGGCGTGCTTTGCCAATGCCCCTTATGACGGCTCTACTCTCTTTGGTAAGACCGTCAAAGAGACTTTAATCCAGAGTGAGAAGGACAGGAAGACACTGTCTGCCATCGGAATCCACTTCACAAACCCTCAAAGATCCTGTTCCCAGAATCATAGATGGCAAAAAAAGATGTGGTTCCGGAAGTATTCCCGGGACACTCAGGGCTCTTCTTTTTCCCCCAGAGACAGAGGGGGTTAGAGGAATTTTGGGTCTCAAGAACCTTTCTCAGACAGGCCCGGACAGCAACCCTGAGGGGGTTGCCTGACTGCTCTACTCTGGAGGCAGTCGGGGGATGATTGTCCTTGCACCTGGCAGCATAGGAGTCCATAACATCAGAACTCTGGGTGCTTCAGATCATATCCAGAGGATACTCTATCCCATTTGTGGTTCCTCCCAAACACCTCCTGGACGTACCACCCATGCAAAGGGAGGCAGCAGCACAGGAATTTTCCAAACCTGTAGGAAAACGAGCCATCAAAACCATCCCCCCAGATCAGTCCAGATTGGGCTTCTACTCCAGGTTCTTTTTGGTGCCAAAGAAAACGGGGGACTTGAGGCCCATTCTGGACCTATCTACCCTGAACCTATCAGTTGCCAAAGAAAAATTCCGGATGGTCACACTACAGTCCATCATGCCGTACCTGCAAGAGAGTGACTGGATGTGCTCATTAGACCTCCAGGATGCTTGCTATCACATAAAGATGCACAGAAGCTCCAGGAGGTTCCTCTGCTTCCAGCTGGGAGTCAGTCATTACTAATTTCGAGCCCTACCCTTTGGTCTCACTACAGTCCCCAGGGTGTTCACCAAAGTGATGGTGGTAGCGGCTCACCTGAGGCTTCAGGGGATTCAGGTCTATCTGTACCTGAACGATTGGCTCCTCACTGCTCCCACCAGGCGTCTACTTTCTCAAACCAGGGATTATTTCTTACAGCTTGCCCTGTTTTTGGGGATCACAATCCATGAATCCAAGTTGCTTCTAAATCCTGTCCAGGTGATAAACTACATTGGGGCAAGGATAGATACATTACAGTGCAAAATCTTCCTGACCTTGGAGAGGGTACAAAACCTGAGAATGCATGTCTCTCTGATCTACCATTCTCATCTTCCATCGGCGGAATCTGTATTGAGGGCCTTAGATTCAATGGCGGCGACCATAACGCTTCTTCCATGTGCTCAGTTACATATGAGAATTCTACAGTGGACACTAGCTGTACAATGGTCCCTGTTGGAACTTCCATTGTCATATCCAATACAACTCACTTGAGTCCGTCGGTCGTCCCTTCTACGGTGGATGTGTTCCCCGGACATCCTGGAAGGACAGCCCTTTGTTCCAGCCCCTGTCCAAGCCGCAGTGACCACGGACACCTCCCAACTCGGGTGGAGGGTGCATTGTTCAGGCAGGGCAGCCCAAGGCCTGTGGTCCCCTCTAGAGACCAGTTTGCACATAAACGTTCTTGAAATGAGTGTGGTCCTTTTAGCATTGCAGGCCCTTCATGCCTTTCTTCCTCTGGGAACCACTGCAGTTCAGACAGATGTCAGTGGTCTGGTATATCAACAAACAGGGAGGGACCAGATCTTACTTTGTCACGAGGCCATGAGAGTGTGGGAATGGGCGATCTCCACCGGTCACTTTCTCATAGCAATGCACATTCTGGGATGGTCCAACATTCTAGCAGACTGGCTAAGTTGGACTCTTCTGATGCCTTACGAGTGGTCTCTGAATCTTTCAGTAGCGGAGCAGATCTTCCTGGAGTGGGGTCAGCCTTGCTGTGATCTCTTCGCATCTCCTTGCAACACGAAGTACAGCGAGATTTTTGCTCTGAACCCTTTACCAGGGGAGTCCCCCAGAGATGCTCATCAACTGTGGGGCAAAGTGATCCTCATTGCCCCATTTTGGCCTCGCCCAGGTATGGTTTCCCTTCCTTTGGTCTCACCTTCTGGCTCCACTCTGGATCTTGGATCCCATTCAGGATCTGATTTCACACCCATCGGGGGTTCCTCATCCAAACCTGGACAGTTTGAAGCTTACAGCTTGGCTGCTCCAGTTCTCATGATCGCTAGGACACTTGGTTTATCCTCTTCAGCTAAGTCTATTCTGGTGGCTGCTCATAAGTGTTCATCCAGGAAGGTTTATCGCAGTAATTGGAAACATTTTTACTTTTGGGCCTCTCAAAGGGGTTTAGACCCCTTCACAGCTCCTATTTTTGATTTCCTAGCTGATATTTTTCAACAAGGGAGCTAGTTCTTCTTCTGTCAAGGTTCAATTGGCTGCCATTTCTCATTGTCATGTGAGTGAAAATTCTGCCTCGCTAGCCTCCTCCAGACTGTGTAAAGCCTTTATTAAAGGGACGTTTCTGTTACCCCCCCCCCCCCGTCAAGGATCCTGTTCCCCCATGGGACCTTACTATGGTTCTTCAAGCTCTGGTCGCTCCACCTTTTGAACCCGCTGCAACCACAGATCTAAAATTCTTATCTTGGAAAACAGCTTATCTGGTGCCTATCACCTCTGCTAAAAGGGTTTCAGAACTGCAGGCCTTGTCGTCAAAGTTCCTTATATGATTTTCCACAAAGATAGGGTTTTCCTTCGAACCAATCCATCCTTTCTCCCCAAGGTGGCATCACCAATTAATATCAATCAGACCATCAATTTACCGTTTTTCTTTCCTAATTTTGCTAACAAAACGGAATACAAACTCCCCTTTTTGGATGTTCGTAGACCCTTACGATTTTATCTACACAGGACCAAAAATTTCTGTAGATCCGATTAACTGTTTGTGTCTTTCACCAAACCTTTTTTGGGAAAGCCTAGCTCCAAGGTCACTATTGCTAGGTGGATTTCCTCATGCATCCTTCAGGTCTATAAGGACAGAGGCATGTCTCCTCTGGGTCAGGTGAAAGCTCATTCCACTAGGTCCATGGCTACTTCTGCGGCCTTTTGGTCTAGTCTCATTGGGTGATATTTGTTTTGCAGCTGCTTGGTCCTCATCTCATACCTTTATTTCTCACTACAAGTTGAATTTGACTTCTAGGAGGAGATCATCCTTTGGTTCCGCGGTGCTCCGGAATATCCTTCCATGAGGGCCACCCAGGAGTTTAGTAGCTGGGGACTCTGTCCCACAGGTTGAAGATCAAATGAAGTAAACTACTTCAGATAAAGAAGTTATTTAGTCACCATAACTTTCCATCTGAGTAGTTCTATTTTACTTGTCTTCAACCTGGACCTTATTATGTGAACAGCCTGCGGGCTGCAGTTATAGGTCATAAAAGTATTTTTTTCAGGTCGGGTTACCAGGATAAGGATCAGCAAACTTGGTCTGGGGGTTGAAAAGTAGTGGAGATGTATTATGGATAAAGGGAGGAGCTTGGAGCTCGGAGCAGATGCTAGTGAGATTGCCGGTTCGGATCCGATACGGATCCGGTATCCCGCAGGTTGAAGACAAATAAAGTAGAACTACTCAGATGGAACGTTATGATGAGTACATGACTTCTTTTTTTTTTTTTTTTTACTCCATGTTCTTTTTAATGCCAAAGAAAACAGGGTACTGGAGGGCCAGTTTTGGACCTCAGCATCCTAAACACATTCGTCCAACAAGCAAAATTCTGGATGGTCACGGTATAGTCTGTACTCCCCTTCCTGGGCAGAGACAATTGGATGTGCTCAATAGATCTTCAGGATGTATATTACCACATAAAAATGGACAAGTGCTCCAGAAGATTTCTCTGCTTCCGGCTAGAAGTCAATCACTACCAATTCCGAGCTCTGCCCTTTGGTCTCTCCACAGCCCCCAGAGTGTTCACCAAATGCATGGCAGTGGTAACAGCTCACTTGCAACTGCAAGGATTCTGGGTGTTAACATATGTAGACAGTTGGCTCCTCACCACCCCAACCAAGCATCTACAAGTCTCAGTGATCCATTTCACCCTGCATCTCTTGAAACACCTAGGGATAACAGTAAACAGGAAAAATGCAAAATACTCCCTTCTCAAAGATTGGATTTCATAGGGGCAGAATTCGATACCCAATCTTGCCTAGTCTGCCTCCCTCTTCACAGGATACAGAGACTCAGATCGCAACTCGGAGTGCTACTCAGTCAAAACATAGTGCCAGCTTGAGCAGTCCTTTGACTACTGGGGTCCATGGCAGCATCTATAACAATGGTCCCACTAGCAAGACTGCACATGAGGCTTCTTCAGTGGCTTCACGAATGACCCCTCAATCCTGTTATAGCAAAGAAAATATTCAGTTGCTGCGGCCAGCCTTGTTGTGATCTTTTCGCATCCCCCACAAATCACAAATGCAGCAGCTACTTTACCCTAATTCTCCTGAAGGAGGAGTCCCTGAGGGACATTCTTGTACATGATTGGCCCGCGGGACTTCTTTAGGCTTACCCACCACTCCCACTTATTCCCCAGTTCTTGATGAAGGCTCGTTGGTTGAAAAGCAGAGTAATCCACATTGAATCTTACTGGCCATGACAAATTTGTTTCCGTTCCTTTGGCCTCACCTACTACAGCAACCTTGGATTCTGGATCCAACTCTGGAACTACTATCTCATCCACAGGGACAGACGTTTCCAAATTTATCAAACTCAAGCTGACAGCTTGGTTCCTCCATTTCCGGTGATTGCCAGGCAGAATAACCTGTCCTTCCCTGTCTGCCACATTCTTCTGGCTTCCCATAAACCATCCACCAGGAAACTGTATCTCAGCAAGTAGAAGAGATTCATTATTTGGTCTTGTGAAAAAAGAATAAATCCCTTTTCGGCACCACTATCAATGGTTTTAGATTGTCTTATCTAATCTCCTTCATTCTGGAACTGCAGCTTCTTCCATTAGAGTACACCTGGCAGCAATTTCCAACTTCCACAATGATTTTTGAAGGCTCCCCCTTAATCTCTCACCGTCTCTGTAAAAACTTTTTGAAGGGAGTTTTACACATCAGACCCCCCCCCCTCTTCAAACCGATTGAGACATGGAATTTGACACTGGTTCTGCAAGCCTTGACTCGTCGTCCTTTTGAATCTGTCGCCAATTATTAAAATTTTTATCCTGGAAAACCTTATTCTTGGTGGCCATTGCTTCAGCTAGACGTATTTCTGACTTACAAGCCTTATGTATAAAACATCCCTACATGGTCTTTCATAAGGACAGAGTATCACTCCTTTTTATCTAAGGTTGTTTCTGATTTAACTATTAATCAAACAATTGATCTACCAGTATTCTTTCCAAATTTCTCTAATAAAGGAGAATATTCATTGCATTTGCTTGATGTGCACAGACAACTGCATTTTTACATCAACAGATCTAAATCCATACGGAAGTCTCACCAATTATTTGTCATACTAAGGCCCAAAATTAGGAAAAACAATATCCAAAGTTACCTTATTTAAATGGTTGAGAGATTGTATTTCCTTTATTTATCAACAAAATAAGGTTTCTATACCTTCAAAGCACATTCCACGAGATCAGTCACAACATATGTTGCTTTCCATACAAGAGCTTCCATGGATGACTTTGTGCAGCAGCAACATGGGCTTCTCCTCATACCTTTATCACACATTACGAATTGGATATGGTCTCCAGGGGGAGAGCCTCCTTTGGTTCAATGGTACTCAGGAATATTCTTCCATAGGGCCTCCCAGGAAACAAGGTAGCTAGGGACTCTGTCGTATCAGTAAGGAATGAATGAAGATTAACAACATCAGATAAAGAAGTTATGTTCTTACCATAACATTCCATCTTTGGTGTTTATCTTCATTCATTCAAGACACTCACCATCCCCCTCCGAAAGACTCTTGGAGGTTCGGCTATGGTCCTATCCTATGATAAAGAAATTGCTCAGAAAAAGCCTCTGCTTTTTTCTCTGTAATTTGTCCTTTCCTTACAGGCAAACTTGATCTGAGGTAATATAGAGAGGGACACTATGGGTAAAAGCTTAGCTCGAGAGTTTTTAGGCTGGCATGTGCTTGTTATAACAGTCGGCTCGGTTCCAAGGACAGAACCGACACCCATCAGTAATGAATGAATAAAGATCAACAACACAGATGGAACATTATGGTAACAACATAACTTCTTTTTTAAGAAGAAATGGCAAGGGGGTTCCAGAAAGAACTTTTGAACCTCCCAAAACCAAGGGCAGTCCAACAAGTCTGAATAACTGTTCAAGATACTTTGTGAACCACTCCATTCCAGGCTCCTTTTTACTTGTAAAAAGTCAGTCTCTCCATTTTTCTCTTTGGCAACTGCTAGTTCCGGAAAAGTGGGTTCTGAAAATCCATTCGAGGTTACAGATGGCAGTGGGAGAAATTTGTCTTTTCCGGGGGGGGGGTCATTCGTCATCCTCCAGATCATACTCTTTTGTTTCAACCAGTTCTTCATCACATGCTATCCCAGTGAGTGATAAAACCAGTTCCTCCTTCCCGGGTGGAGAAGGGTTTTTATTCTAGGATGTTCCTAGTGCCAAAGAAAGAAAACTCTTGGAGACTAGTTCTGGATTTTTTTTCCTAAACCTGTTTGTGATAGTGCTCAAATTCATAATGATGTCACTTCACAATCTATTGCGTTTTCTTCCTCTTTTAAGTTTCTTGGGAGCACTAGACTTAAAAGATGCATATCATCACATCTGTGTTCAACCAGATTTCAGATGTTTCTTAGGGTTTTTTGTATCTGGATTACATTATCAGTTCTCTACCTTATTCTCTGGACTATTCACTGCACCAAGAGTGTTCACAAAGTGTCTAGTTCCAGCTATATTTCTTTGCAGGCTACAGGTTATCCACATTTTTCCATATTTAGAATAATTGCTTATATTTGCAGAGTCTTATTCAAAGTGTCAGAAATGTCTCTCTCTTGGTTGAGATGTCTCTTACACAAGCTCGAATTCCAGTAGAACATTCAAAAGTCTTTCTTGACTCCTCCACACAGGATTGCATTCCTGGGATGTCATTTTGACACCTCAGTTCAAAGGGCATGTCTTCCACAGGAACAATACATCTTTATCTAGATCTGTTTCAAAGATTTTCCCCTCAGACTTTAGTCACTGCAAGGGAATACCTTAGGATTTTGCATGTCATGGCATGTTATGATTCTCATGATACCCATGGCAAGACTCCATGTAAGAAAGATGCAGTGGTATCTGAAATCTGTTTGGTCCCAGCATCAACACTCTTTATATTTTCAAATCCCAGTGCTGGGTTTTGTTAGAAGAAAAATGTTTCAGTGGAGACAACAGATATTCTTAAATCCAGATCTCCCCTTCTCTCTCCTTGCTCCAAAGCAGTCATTCACCATAGACTTCAGACTGCTTGGAAAGCAATTCCGGGAGGGATAAAAGTACCAGGGTTATGGGACCCCAAGGACAGATGCAAACACATAAGTATCAAGAAGATACTTGTCCTGATCAAGGCACTCAACTCTGAACCATCTTTGTTCCCTGAGACCTCTTCAAGTGGTTAGATAGTACCACATTGTTGTAGTTCATCAGTAAGCATGGGGGAACCAGGTCATATCCCCTTTCCAGAGATGTAGCTTCAGAGCATAGTCTCACTCTGCAAGCAACCTACATTCCATCAGATAAAATTATGTGTCAGACAAGCTGGGGAAGTACAGGACAGACCCTCAAAAATGGAAACTAGATCAGGGTGTCTTCCAAGATTTGATGCATCTGTTGGGAATTCCTCAAGTAAACCTCTTTGCCTCCTCTCAGAACAGTCAGCTGACAAGATTCTGTTCCAGAGCTCCATGGAAGAAGACCTGGAGGGCGGATGCCTTTTTTTCCTTCCTCTGACAGGAATGTTCCTGTATGTTTTTCTACCCTTTCCACTAATATCCAGAAGATTCAGGAGAAGTACCCCAAAATCATTGTGGTGACTCCCTTCTAGCCCAGGCAACCATGGTTCTCCCTTCTTTTGGAATTGTCCAGGGGCAATTACCACAAGCTTTCTCACAGACTAGATCTACTCTCACAACAACAGAAGTGCTTGATTACACCACTGTACCAGTCGACTTCAATTGACTGCCTGGATGATACGGTCTTAATTCCTTTTAGGCACCTGTTTACTGAGGACATGCAGCAGGTTCTAATGGAGGCAAGAAAGCTTGTTTCTAAAAAGTCATGTATTAGCAAAACATTTTTTTTAGTTGATGCCACCAACATAACTAGCATCCATTCCTGGCTAGTTGATCTCTGGTTCTACAATATTTGTGCATATTACTATCCTACAGCATTTCTTATTCCTCTGCCAAGGTTAGTTTTTCGGTCATTTCAGCATATCTGCCCATGGAGCCTACTCTTTAAATGTATTCTCATGTCAAAATGTCCTTGAAAGAGGTTTTGCATAACTTGGGAATCTTAATTTTGTGTTAGAGAACCAGGTAATCTGTCTGACTTGAGGTTCTTAACATGGAAAACTGTTTAAATGTTCTGACCTCTGCAAGAAAGGTATTTTAGTTGCAAGCTCTTATGGTGAGTCCATCCTATCTCGTTTTCCACAGGGACAGGTTTTCTCTGATAACTAATCCTTCTTTATGCCTTAAGTGGTATCCGAGTTTACTTTAAGCCAATCTATCCATTTCCTTTTTTTCTTTCCTGAACCTAAAAATGAGGAGGGAAAGATACTCCCTACCTTGCATGTTCCTAGACAACTCGGGTACTATCTTGACAGAACTAAATCTTTCAGATCTTCAAATCAGTTGTTTATTTCTTGTACAGGTAAGAAGAGACAACTTGTGTCAGAACACAAATGGTTATTTAAGGCCATTATCTTTTGTTATACTTGCCAATACAAAACTGTTCCAGGCAGGGTCTAGGCATACTCTACCAGGACCTTGGTATCACCTATGGCTTTTTGCAAAGGGTTGGATTCTAAAAGTATTCTAGAAGCTGCTACTCAGTCCTGTGCGCATATTTTTACAAAACACTATAAGCTAGATTCCTTTTTCTCAGTGCAGATTAAGCTTTTTTAGGGCCATTCTCAAGGGACTCTTGGACTTTTTTCTCCTCCCACCTCACAAATGTAGATAGCTAAGGTAATCTACCCATATAGCTAAGGCTACTGCAGCAGTGATCATTTTGATGAACATAGTACAGTTGTGTAAATAAAACTTAATGGTTGATGTTCCAGTGCTCGTTACTGCATAGTTTTTGTTCTTAACATTGTCCTTTCAGGGCTCAGGTGCCCTCTGTCTGCTGGCACGAAAGCTAGGAAGAGCTTCAAGTCCAAACTTATTTTTCAGTCAGCTCAGCTCAATCTGTTTGACAGGTTTGAGTGCATGGGAGGTACACTGAAGTTTTGGAAGCTGGCTGTTATACAGTATCTTTGACAGGATGTAACCCATGAAAAGCTACTGTTGCAGGGATCATTTGGACATCTACGGTTATACATTTTACTTAAACAGCTGTACTTCAGACAGTCTCACTTTTTTTAAACCTTAACCCGATTTCCCATGCATGCCTCTGTGCACGTTCTGTTGTAGCTACAATATTATCCTGTGCTTGCCAAGGACTACACTTCTGGCCCTTACATAAGGTCCCAGACCCCTACTTCTGCTATGTGGTGTACAGTGGAGTGCCAATGAACATCACACGACCTCCCTCCTTCAGGGAAGGGGGAGAAGACGGTGGCTTCTTCCTCCCCACCCCACAAACCAGTTTTCATTCTCCAGGATTCTGTTCAGAGCCAGGTTGTGTAGGATATAGTCAGTGCTCTGTTCCTGTATGCCACAGAGTCAACTAGTAGATGTTCTTCATGTTTCACTGTTGCAGTCCTCACATTTGGGTTTTCCCAGCCAGGGTAGCCTTTGGCTGGCCCGAATACCAGAGGCTTAGTATTTCTGCGTCGGTTGCTGTCTCTTCAGGACTGACTTCAGGTCGTCAGTAGTATAAAGTAAGGCAGCTGACGCCATTACATCAGTCTTTCTTGCCGTGAAGCCTGAAGCAGAAGCAGTTTGCACGAGTGCCGGTCAGCCGCTACCCGAGTTTTGTCTACGGAATTGAAGCTGAAGTCTTCTAAAGCTAAGTACCCCATTGGGGATCCTTTTTTCTTGCACCAACCAATGTCAGAAAAAGTTAACAATTGTCTCGCCTGTGGAAAGCATATACCACACCAAGACTTTCATTCTTACACTTGTTTAGGCCCAGACCACAACATCCCCTTTTGTTGCTTCTGTGCTTTGTTCAGTGCCAGAACTATCCATCGTCGGACCCTTATTGTAGCAGATCTTCCAAAAAAACGTAAAGATAAAGACAGAGACAGACCACACAGGTCCAAACCTACCGATGACACTCCTGTTAAGCTAGTCATCAGTTCTCTGGTCCTCAGTGAGGTGCTTTCGCAGCCCTTGATGCCCGCTTCTGTGGATTCACAGGCCGCTACCGAGACCCTTTCGCAGTCCGGTATGCCGCAAAACTCTTCTTCGACTAAGGATCCTGCGGTCGTCTCTACCCTGGATGGGTCCGGAGCCGCTGAGCAGGCACCGGCTTCCAAGGAAGTCCTTCGCACTACCGATTCTCGACACAAACTGACGACGTCTTTTGCGACTACCCTTCTTTCGAAAATGACCGAGTTTCTTAGGCCCAGGGTACGAACCACACCCAAGAAACCGACAACCCAATCTCAGGCACCTGCTTCCTTGCCTCAGTCTCAAATGCTTAAAGTGGCAGAAGACCTTATCATGCTGATCAGGGGAAGCCAATCTTCCCCCTCCAAAAAGAAGAGAAATCTGTCCCCTGTAGTTTTGTCTGAACAAGAGTCAGAGGACTTTGATGCATCTGACTATGAAGACATGCATCCCCTCTCTACTTATGAGGACTCTGATGCAGAGGATTCAGTACCTTCAGCCTTTTCCCCAGAGGATTTTTCCATTGGGGAAACACTTCATACCTTAAGGGAGCATTTCCAATGGGAGAGTCAGGACTACCCTCAGTCTAAAAAGAGACTCAGGGAATTCTTAGATCTTCCATAGCAGAGACCCTTGGCTTGGCCATCCCCCCAGTCCTGGATGTTGTGGAGGATGTTTTTCTGGAATCCAGCTTGACTCCTGAAACCCTCCCTTCTGCACCCAGAAAACCAGACAGGGCACTATAGAGTACCTGACTCACACAAATTTCTTTTTAAAAATCCTTCTGCTGACCCTGAGGTAATATCTCATGGGCCAAAAGGGATTAAAGCAACCGCAACCTCTGCTAAGAATCCCACCCCCTCAGATAGAGATTCCCGAGGACTAGACAGATGGGATAAAAAAGTATGCACCTCAGCTACTCTTGCTATCAGGGAACTAAATTGTCAGTTCCATATGCTAAGATTTCAACATACTCTGGAACTCCTCAAACAAAAAATGTCTTCTTTTCCTGCTTGTGCAGAATCTAAAGGATTTACAAGAGTTAATGCATTCTGCAAGTCAGGTGACTAAATACACATTGCACTGTGGTTTTGATGCCCTAGAAGTTTCTTGCAGGGCAGCAGTCACCAGATCTGTCATTAGAAGGCATGCATGACTTAACAGCCCTTGTTGCCATGCCATGTCAAATCTAAATTGTTGGATGCCCCCTTACACAAAGACAACTTATTTGGCACTAAGGCAGAAGAGGTCTTAAAAAAGATGTAAGAAAAAGCAAAATCTATGCAGACAGTTAAGCATTTCTTACAGGTCCAGCCACCCAGATTCAGCAGGCATTGTCCCACCAAGCACTGGTCCTTTCCTGCTCCCACTAAGCCAGTCCAGCACAGACCCCGGAGAACCAGACCCCCAGACAGCAGCCACAGGGAATGCAGATATCTAAGCAGTGGTCTACCTCCACCTCAAAATCAGACAGTTCTAAGCCACCCCCTTATGATAAGAACTCATAATGACTCATCTCTCCCACCCCCTCCCTCTGCCCACCTTCAGTTACTCCTAGGAGGAAAACTCTCCTTTCACACAAGCACCTGGACCACCATTACCAATGACCACTGGGTTCTCAACATGGTGTCCCAGGGATACAAATTTTCTTTCCACACCCTTCCAACCCCAAAAGGGTTCCCAGATCTACCTCCAAACCAGTGGTCAGAGGCGCAAAAGCAAGTCCTTTCCATGGTCTTTGAGGGCAGTCGAGCACGTTCTTGCAGAACAGATAGGCCAAGGTTTCTACTCCAGACATTTTCTGGTACCCAGATAAGAGGGCACCTGGTGCCCCATCCTCAATCTATCCATTCTAAATACCTTCCTGGTGATCCCAAAATTCAAAATGCTCACCCTCCAGCAGCTGCTACCCATGCTCTCCAAAGATGCTTGGCTAGCCACCCTAGATCTAAAAGAGGCCTACCTCCACATTCCTATCAAGGAATCATGCAGGAAATATCTCCATTTCAGGGTAGGATCTCAACACTTTCAGTTCTCTGCTCTTCCCTTTGGCTTATCTACTGCGCCCAGAGTTTTCACAAAATGTCTGGCTCCGGCCACTGCCTTTTCCAGACAAAGGGATATCCAGATTTACCCATACTTAGATGACTGCCTAATTCAGGCAGACAGCCAGGAAAAGCTGCTCAATCACCTGGAATTTGTAAAGTCCCCTACTAACCTCCCTAGGATTATACCATCAACGAAAAGAAATCCAAACAGGTGCCCACCCAAAGGATTATATTCCTGGGAGCAAGCCTGGACACAGCATCCCAGATGGCATTCCTTACACCAGAAAAGCAACTTTTCCTGACAGCCTACTTCTCTCAACTGGCCACCAGACCCCAGTTATCTGCAGGCAAGATCCTGCAAGCTCTGGGGTTCATGGCATCTTGCATACTATTCATTCCATATGTCAGACTGCATATGAGGAAACATCAATGGTACCTAAAAAGCCTTTGGTGTCAACACTGTCAAGACCTGGAGACTCTTATTCCTTGCCTCAGAAAAGATTTTTTTTGGCAGGCAACAGCATGCTCCCACAACAAGGGACTACCTTTCTCACCCCCCCCCCCCGCATCAGACTATGCCTGGGGTGCACAACTGGACGGCAGGTGCATACAGGGCCAATGGAGCCCACAGCAAATAACTCGGCACATCAACCAAAAAGAGATGAGGGCTGTCCAGCATGCTTTGATAGCTTTCCAGCCTCTTCTCTCCCCAGGGGCTCTCCTGATCAAAACAGATGACACCACTGTGATGTGGTATATCAACAATCAGAGAGGGTGTCACTCCTACCGTCTATGCAGGCTGGCCATGACCCTTTGGCACACAGCCTCTGCCATGCAACTTCACCTGTTAGCACAATTCCTACCAGGTTCTGTCAACTCTTTGGCAGACCAATTAAGCAGAAATCTTCTGGACCCAAACAAGTGGCAACTCAACAGAAGAACCTTCATCCTAATAACACAGAATTGGGGCACCCTGAAGGTTGACCACTTTTCCTCCCACACCAACCATTAGCCCAGCAAATTTTGCACCAGGGAGCATCACTGTATGGCTTGGAAAGTGGATGCCCTGTCCTTCTCCTGGGTCAATCTGTCAGTCTATGCCTTTCCTCCACTACCTCTCATTCCCAGGGTACTGCTCAAAATAAATGAGGAAAAACCAGGGACAGTTCTTATAGCTCCAGACTGCCCTCACCAGTACTAGTACCCCTTGCTGCGCAGCCTGTCCCCACTGCCACCATGGCATCTTCCTCAGATTCCAAACCTCCTGACCCAGAGCGAAGGGGAATTCATGCATCCCCAATTGTAGACACTCAAATTGGCAGCTTAGCTTATTACCTAACCCCCGATCAGTCTGCCAACTTCAGTAAATAGGTTCTAGATGTTGTACGTGAGGCCAGATGCCCTAGCACTTGGATTCAGTTCAAGGGAGCTAATACGGCACAGCCCTCCCTCACTCTCATCCTGGATTATTTAGCTGGCCTGCTACACAGTGGCCTTTCTTTTTCCTCTCTCAAAATTCATGCCTCTGCTATTTCTGCTCATTTCCCTACTGAGCAGCCCCTTTTCTCACACCCCTTGATCAGACAGTTCCTGAGAGTTGCTAGCAACTTGAGGCCACCCAGAAGAGCACCAACCCCCGCTTGGGACCTTAACTTTGTGTTGGAAAAGATCATCCTGCCCCTTTCGAACCAGCTTCTTCTGCAGAGCTAAACTTTCTCTCCTGGAAGACAGCTTTTCTTCTGGCCATCACTTCAGCCAGAAGAGTCTCCGAGCTGCAAGCACTCATGGCTGTGGAACCCTTCATCATCTTCCATGCTGATAGGGTATCCCTCAGAACTAATCCATCCTTCATGCCCAAGGTGGTGTCCAGTGTGGATCTCAACCAATCCATTCATTTGCCCACCTTTTTTCCTAATCCGCAGAACAAGGGGGAAAGGATCCTGCACTGTTTAGATGTGCACAGACAGCTCAGATTCTATCTAGGCAGGACTAAATCCGTCAGAAAGTCTGATTAATTGCTGGTTAGCTTTGCTACAGGGGCAGAAGGCAAAGCCATCTCCAAACAAACCATTTCCAAATGGATAGCACACTGCATCCCTTTCTGCTACAAACAACATGGAAAGCCCCCCCCCAAGGGGGTCAGGACTCACTGCACCAGAGCAGCCTCCACCTCTGCAGCTTTCCTCAGAGGAGTCCCCACCAGGGACATCCTGGAGGCTGCCACCTGGACAGCTGTTCACAATTTTACCAAACATTACCACCTGCCTCTCTTCTCCAAATCCAGGGCAGGGTTTGCCTCTGCAGTCTTGCAGGGCATCCTAGCTAACTCCTAGTTTCCTTGACTGCCCCCACCCATTTCCTCAGCTTTGGGAATCAACCCAAATGTGATGACTGCAACAGTCAAACACGAAGAACATAGTACAGTTGTGTACACTTACATAAATGTAGATGTTCAAGTGTATTCACTGTTGCCGTCCTGGTTTCTCTCCCTCCATCCCCCCTTTTTGTTCTCTTTCCTTACAAGGGACATTTTGGTATTTACTTTCTACTGGTGGGGTTCCTCCACCAGAAACTAGCTCCTACTTGGGAGCTCCTGACAGGTTAGGGCAAGAAAAACTGATGTAATGGAGTTGGCTGCCTTACTTTATGCTACTGACGACCAGACGTTCAGTCCTGAAGCGACACCAACCAATGCAGAAATACTAAGCGTCTGGTATTCGGGTGGGCCAAGGGCTACCCTGGCAGGGATAACCCAAATGTGCTGACTGCAACAGTGAATACACTCAAACATCTACATTTATGGTAAGTGTACACAACTGTACCTTTGTCTTATGTTGCAGAAGTGGTACCATATCCTGTCTTGTGTGCAAGGAAGTAACCTGGTAAAGGAGTTTGCTCCCCAACATGAGAATTTTTTCAAGCCATGTACATGCCAGGCAAAGCAAATAATACCTTAGGGTAAGAAATGTTGTAATAAGTGATGCATTATGTAATTCTTTCACTACTGAGGGACACTGTGTGGACTTATTCAGTGTACTGTGGTATATCAAGTACCTGATTTTTGTTTTCTTTTTCTTCAGTTGTAAGGAGAAGGCTTTAGATTCCTTCTGCAGGATCTACTGTAAGCCTTTCCTTTTTTCAGTGCCAGACCGCTCAAAGCACTAGGATGCAATCAGCTTGATTTTTATAGAACTTAATTTTCATTACCAGCCATGGTTCTCAGTCATCTACCTGTGAATATTGGTATTCTCTTGTGTCCTGAGACCATATTTTTCAGGACAAAAGTGTTTACATGACATCAGAGCGTCTGTCCTCAATGTTTGTATAGTTGCTTTCCAAATTGATTTCAGTGACATTGTCCAAAAGCACCCCTTTGTAAGGTAGAAGAGATTCTGATAGCAGCTCACAAGCAGTTTAAACAAGTGTGTGTCTTTTTTAAAGTTGTTGTTCAATATGTAGGCCTTTCAGAGTTCTGTGAATTGCATTGGGACTCCATTCTGGACTCTGTGAACTATTTTAATTCATGGCATTTTCATTCATTCATTCAATAAAACATATTTATGAACTGACCTAGAGATGCAGAGTGATAATCCTTCAGATCCCATCATTGATGCTGTGCTGTATCATTTGCTTGAGATCTGGCCATAGCAGTGTGTTTTTGTTTTATTTTTTTTTTTTTGGTTTTGTCAGCGCCAGTACTTTGTTAAGCGTAGTGTTGGGGATTTATACTGCCTAACATACCCTATTCCTTCTGCACTTTAGGGTGAAAGCCAGCAGCAGGCAGGGAGCACAAACAGTGTGACCCTGACAGACCAGACATCTGCATTAGAACACATGCATGTTACGATGTACTTGAGGACTGTCTGCAGTGGGTTTCTTTAAGTTACTGCTCTCCTTTGCTGTCTTAATTGGAGTAATTGTGCAACCTTACCTAGCGCATTTTCAGTAAATGAGAGGCTTATCACTCGTTGCTATGGCTGTACCAGTGGACATTGTGTTAATTATAACAGGGAGGCATCCATAGCCATACTGTTGGAAACTGGTCCTTGCTGACATGGGTTGCTGCTGTCCACCTTCTGTGCTTGCTTTGATGGAAGAAAGGAATGTTAGATCCTTGGCATATGATATATAGCTAGATCCTGCTCTTGTGGAGTTCCTTTGCTGTAGTACTCCCAGCACCTCACTTCTAAAACACAAGACTTTCCCTCACCAGCTAGAAGTCAGAGTTCCCAAAACCCTGCCCTTCAAAGTACTACCTTCATGACCCTGATTTTCATTTTTTAGAATTTAAAGTTGGAATTGTGTTCAGGTCTTGACAGATAATTGAATACTCACTTGCATATCTTTTGTTTCCTCCTGCCCTCCACTTGCTAACTCCTTTGTTACCCTTTTCTCCTAGCTGTGAAGCCACAGTGAAGATGAGACTGACATTCTAGTAGGCTTGAATATTATATGCTCTGAACCCTTCCCTGTGGCAGTTGGACATCCTCTCAGTGAAGGGTCTTTATTGTTGGATGTGTGATGTTTGATTCTGCATAACAACTTCCAGCTACATTGTTTCTACATTCCTTGAAAGACTGAAAGACTTGGCTATTGGCCAGTTCCTTTTGCTGTACCACTTGCCGTCTGCAAGGTGGCATTTGTGCTGTGGCCGTAACTTTCACCTTGTCCCTACCCCATGACAGATTCAAGCTGCTGAGGCTTCAGTTAGTGCATCATTCCCCTTGTACCTTGGAGTTTGCTACAGTGCATCTAGTTTACTTGTATAAGGCCCAGTAATGATCCATTTATCTTCTTATGTTATTGCACAGTAGTGTGTGTGGGCCTTGCTTGTCCACATGCTTGGTATGGTGTACACCAATTGAGACATTGTCTTAAACAGGCAGTACTGAAACTTGTAAAGCAAGTCGCACCTGTTTACATCATCACTCTCAGAATGTTGTATATGTTGCTATTTTATAGACCAAAATAAGATAGTTTGTAAGGAACACCACCATTGAGAAGCCGTTTCATATTTTTACAAAACTACAGCAAATTAGTTTATTTTATTTCTGTCTACAATTAATTCAGGACTTAATTTGTTTATGTTTCTACCTTCTAATTTAAATAGACTTTACTATAGTAAATATGTCAACCACATTGCTTTAGTTTGCATTTTAATTTCCTACAATTTATTTTAGGATGGCTCAGAAAATGAGGAAGAAGAAGGAGAAGAGGAGGAGGAAAATACTGATTATATGACCGACTCAAATAAAGAAAATGAAACTGATGAAGAAAATACAGTGAGTAGAAATGTATTAATTTTTGGTACTCAGCATGCTGGTCAGATATTTTAGTGTCCCATCCCTTTTTGTTATGCTGATGGAGTCTTTAATATTGCATTTCCCTTGAAGGTGACCGAGGAAACCGTGCTAACTTATCCATTCCCTCCCCAGTGCTAGCATACACGCTCACACACACACTTTTCTGTTTAGTGTAATGGAGATAATATTAACAGTGTTACAGGTATGGCCACTGTCTCACTGATTAGCCACTTCTTTGATATTGAGATAACAGTTTTGGAAATGTATCTGAGTTGTCAGTCGGTATGTTGGTATGAATATCTTGAGGTAGCTTTACTTGCTTGAGAAGTGGGCAGGAACTTCATTCTAGTAGTTCTCTATCTCTGGGTGCAATGTCCATGACTGACTTATAAGCTGGGCATGGGGTATCAGCAGAAAGATGTCCAGTTTGTTTATGACCAATTTGTCATAGAGTCTGATGGTTATCTAGCACATAATCAGTTAGACGGAGCACCTAAGCAGATCAGATGAGTCTATATAATCAAAGTGGAAAAAGGAAAATAATTTATATGTCAAGAGAATTACAGACTTGTTTTATGTTTCTGCCCCTGCGAAATCACCATTTTGAGCTTATCCAGAAAATGTAATTCTTAGAGCCTTCTCCTCCCACTTATTTGTGTTGGTTGGAAAGTGTTGTATATGACATGACAAAAGGGATTTTGAAGATTGAAGGGTAGGTAACTACTAGAAATTTTTTCAGCAGCCATATTTATAGTTCACTAAATGGGAAATGACTGTAGCTGCTTTCTACAGTCCTGACACGTGATTTGCCATCTGTAAGTGTTTCTGTTATAAGTTAGTTGTTTTTTGATCATTTTTAAAGGTAACTGAAGGCAAACCAGACATCTGTAGAATGCTGTTATATGGGTGTGTGTGTGTGTGTGTGTGTGTGTGTGTGTGTGTGTGTGTGCGCGCGTGTGTGCGTGTGTGTGTGTGTGTATATGCGTGCGTGTGTATGCCTGCAGTATACTAAAAGTAGATTTGTGATCATTTTCATGTTCTGACATGTTTATCTGGAGCATTTTTTGACATGTTTATCTGGAGCATTTGTTGCCATCTTCCTTTAATATCAGAATAGCATTCACATCTGTTAAATTTACGAGCGTTGAACACTGTATATGACTTGGAACCAAAAATAATAATCTGTGTTCCACAACTCTTATATATGTTGCTGTTGTATATTTTATTACTTCCTTTATGTACCCACTTTTGTTTAGTATCTCTTATACCTACAATGTAAACAGTTCCAACAAAGGGATTGTTCATTTCCACCTGACATCAACTCTATTGCTAGTACACATTTCTTTGTAAGGTAATGCAAAGGGATTGTTCCTTTCTACTTGACATCAACCCCTTTGCTTGTGCACATTTCTTTGTAATATAATGCTTACTTCAGGTTTGTGTCACACCTATATAGATAGGTCTTTTATGGTGGCCTTCAGTCCTTTAGTGGATGGTGATATGCCCCAGTGTCTATTAATAATCTCCTGTATTGCCTTCATGCCTTTATTTTGTGAAATGCAATTTAGCTGTACTCATTTTTTGTCTTGCTTGAACATCCACTGTATCAGCTATCTCGTAGCCTGTGCACCAGTCATTCTGTCATTCTTGTGGTCTTCGCTCCTCCCAAATATCTAAAAAAAAATCATAGCCTGCTTAATCATTTGCTTAGCCTCTCCAAGGCTTTCATCTAATTGCTTATTGTTAATTAATTTTGAGCTCTTAATCATCTGACTCTAGGTTATGCTCTAGGTTATGTTCTTAAACTTGTACATTACATGCATGTTCATATGAAGCAGGTATCTATTAACTTGAACATTCTTCCTATAAATACACACAGTCGTCTGCCCGCTATCATCAAGATATAGATAAAAGTGTAGATTTTCTAGATGCTCAGCAGATAATCATGTTATAAAACATAGAGTGACGGTAGAGGTTAAAAAGTATAAAATCAGTTCAGAATTTTCCGTGGTTCCTTCGTGTAATACAGATACCATCAACAAAGTGGTAAAATAGCATTTTTTTTAAAATACGCATTCCTGTTATTAAAAACAAAGCATTGCACCCAGTTTGCTGAACAGTGTTGCTTAAGTAACAGGGCGTGCTGATTGCCACCCCTAAAGCTTGTTTGTAAAACTCTTCTTGCAAAATGAATGCATTATTGTCTAACAAGAGGCAGTAATTTACGTAGTGTATTAAAGTCTGTATTATTGGTGATGCAGCGGTTAGCGTTGTCGCCTCACAGCAAGAGGTTCTTTGGTTTGATTCTCAGCTGCAACGCCTTCATTGCAGCATTTGCATGTCCTCCCTACGGTCAAGTGAGTTCTAAAGACATGCAGTAGGTATGTGTGTGTGTGTGTGTGTGTGTGTGTGTGTGTGTGTGTGTGTGTGTGTGTGTGTGTGTGTGTATATGCACGCCTTCTGTGAAGGTTGAGCGCCAGACTGGCAACTCAACAGTGTAAAAATCCCACTGCCAGTCGGCCTGCGGACCGGTGATCTGCTGTGGTGACCACCCCTAATAGAAGAATCCAAAAGACATTAAGATCTGCTTTATTAAAATCAACATTATGAAATATGTTCTGCCTTGGGGATTTAGTACCATAATCATTAGGTATTTTTGTAAATTGTCTGTATCTAGAGTAAAATAATAGAAATTCTTAAGCAAACTTTGTTTCCACCACCTAGACAGTACGTCTTCATTGTTGCTAGTAAAACGTGGTGTTTTTCATTAAACCCTTTAGTTTATGCTCTAGCTGGATAGAATCGAGTTCAGTAATCCATCCCATAGCTTTCACACTAGGTCTCATTGATGGATCTGTTAGTGATTTGCTTGTCTTCATTAAAGTAACATATATAGGCATTCTGGGGTATAGTACAGAAATGTTACCATATTGTCGTTGCTCAGTACTCATTTTATAGATAATACTTCTGACTCTCATAATCTGATTTATTTCATGGCTATTAATCAACTTGCATGAGCTGATGTCATTCAGTATCAAATGAATTGCTTGGATATACTTATCCATAATAACTATTGCACACATTTTATCAACACTTTCTATAATCTTATTATTCATTGTTATCCAAGGCTTCCTCCTGTGTCATTATCCTCTTTGTATCGTTTTATAAAGTTCATAAGTATTTTCACTGCTTTGCAAAAAAAAAAAAAAAAGTGTTAATTGCACGTCCATTGGGTTTAAAAGTACTAGGTCTTCCATTCATAGCTATATGCAGTCTCATTCGGAACCAATTGCAGGTTTGACTGTCTTGTTAAAAAATGCTCAACGACGTTAGAGTGATTTCCCTTAGATTTATGGTTGAAAGCTTAACTCCTTATTAAATACCATCCATTTGTTATAGTTTAACATATAGCTAGATAAGTTACACACAAGCCATTTATCTTTTCAGTTTGACTTTGCTGTGTGTTGTTTGTCCAGTTCATTCTATTTTCTTTTTCTGCCATGGCTGATGTTCTTCGTGTTTCACTGTTGCAGTCATTACATTTGGGTTAGCCTGCTGGCAGGTTGCCCTCAGTCGGCCTGAATTCCAAAGTCTTGGGTCCTGCGTCGGTTGCTGTCGCCCCTTCCCTGACATCAGGGGTATAAAAGATGCAGCCGACGCCATTTTATTCAGTCTTTCTTGCCACTCGGTGCCCGAAGCAGAAGCAGTTCGCAAGTGCCGGTCGGCTGACTCCTGAAATTTTCGTGTTCGAGTTTCAGATCTGAAGTCTTCATTAAAAGCAAAGTACCCCGTTGGGGAAACTTTTTTCTTGCTCCAGACTGATGTCAGAAAAAGTTAATAATTGTATTTCTTGTGGGAAGCAAATACCTCATAAGGACTTTCATTCTTACTGTATTCCTTGCCTAGTCCCTGACCACGACGTTGCTAGTTGTCGGTTTTGTGCTAGATTTAATCAACGCACTATTAAGCGTCGGTACGATTTTGCATTAAGCTATTTTGGCTGAAGATTTAATTATACAATGTCGTCGGATAGCCATCTGACTACCAGAATTCACAAAAAATGCAAAGAAAAAGACAGGCAACCGAGGCCCAAAACCGACGACGAAGCTTCTTCTAAACAAGTCGCCGGTTCGCCTGTTCTCAGTGAGGCACTTTCGCAGTCCCTGACGTCCGCTACTTTAGAGTCACAGGCTGCTACCGACTCCCACGTGGAGTCAGCCAGGCTGCAGGAAACTCAAGGTATTGGAGCCTCAGAGATTATTCCCTCAGATGGGTCCGGAGCCGCTGAGCAGGCATCAACTTCTGAGGGTGATTTCAGTCCTAAACAATTATACATCAAACCGACTTCAAAGGCAAAGAATAAAACACCTTTAAAGGCAAAGAAACAAGTTCACTAGCCACAAGGACAAGCCGCCATGCCCAAAAAACAGATGCTCAAAATGGCCGAAGACTTAATTACTTTGATCAGGGGTTCCCATCCCTCTCCTGATTAAGAGGCCTAGGCATGAGACAGACTATGAATCTTCAGATTGGGTTTCCATTTCTTCTGATTCCTCCTCTGATCAGGAATATTCTCTCCCCCCCCATGAGGATTTTGATGCTGAAGAATCAATTCCTTCAGCTTCTCCTCCTGAGGACTACTCTTTTGGGGAAACCTTGCATTCTATGAGGGAGCACTTACACTGGGAGAGCCAAGATTTTTCAGAATCTAAGAAAAGGCTCAGAGACTTCCTTTTACTACCTCAACACAGGCCTCTAGCTATTCCACCTGTGTTGGACATTGTAGATGATGTGTTCTCGGAGTCTAGTCTGACCCGTGACTCTTTACCTCCAGCTCCTGTTAAGCCGGACAGATACTACAGGGTCCCTGACTCTCATAAATTCCTTTTCAAAAACCCCACTGCAAACCCAGAAACTATTTCTCGGGGTCCAAAAGGGGTCAAAGCTTCTACTGCAAAAAACCCTACCCCCTCTGTCAGGGATTCTAGGGCTCTGGATAGATGGGGAAAAATGATTTACATATCTGCTACCTTGGCTATAAGGGCTTTAAATTGCCAGTTTCATATGCTCAAATATCAGCAATATATCATGACACTGCTTAAACAGAAAATGATGGCAAATTCTGAATGTGCAGAAAACAAAGAAATGCAGGATTTATTGCATGCAGCTGAACAAGTTGGAAAGCATACTTTGCAATGTGGGTTTGATTCTCTGGAGGCCTCCTGCAGGGCCGCTGTTACAGGGTTCTGTCATTAGGAGGCATGCTTGGTTAAAGGAACAAAATCTGCCTGACCATGTTAAAGCAAAATTATTAGATGCTCTTTTACAACATGATACCTTGTTTGGTGTTAAGGTAGAAGAGGTGTTAAAGAAAATGGAGGACAACGCTAAATCTATGCAAACGGTCAAGGATTTCTTACAGGTACAGCCACCTAGATTTAGCAGACACTGGCCTACAAAGAATTGGTCCTTTCCAGTCTCAGACAGACCTCAAAGGGGCAGATCCAGACACCCTAGAGGCAGATCTCAGCCGTAAGGATCTTACATGTCTAAGCAGTGGAGTGCTTCTACCTCCAAAGGTGGAGAGGACAAATCAAAATCATACAGGAAACAGTCCCAATGACTTCCCCCTGCCTGCACCAAGCACTTATTTTCTGGCAGCACCCTTAGGGGGAAAACTAGCACTTTTCTATCAAAATTGGCACATTATAACCCAGGACAAATGGGTTCTAGACATAGTGTCACAAGGCTACAAGTTTCATTTCCATACCTTGCCAAGGGCAAACGGTTGGCCAGACCTGCCAAAAAAATCAATGGGCAGAGGCTCAAAATCAAGTCGCAGCTCTCATGGACATGAGGGCTATTCAACAAGTGCCACAGCAAGAGCAGGGACAAGGATTTTACTCAAGACTGCTCTTGGTACCTAGAAAGGACAAAGCATGGAGACCAATACTGGACCTATGTATTCTAAACACTTTCCTGGATATAACAAAATTCAAGATGTTGACTTTACAGCAGCTTCTGCCCATGCTGTGCAGCAAGGCTTGGCTAGTGACTTTAGACCTAAAAGAGGCATACCTGCATGTCCCAGTCAGACAATCATGCAGAAGGTACCTCAGATTCAAGGCTGGCTCAAAGCATTACCAATTCTCTGCACTGCTCTTTGGCTTATCTACTGCGTCTAGGGTATTCACAAATTGCCTGGCACAAGTAATTGCTTACTGCAGACAAAGAGTAATACAAATATATCCTTACTTGGACGACTGACTCATACAAGCAGAGAACAAGGACATTCTACTACAGCATCTGACTTTTGTGATAAGACTTTTAGCATGCCTAGGGTACACAGTCAACAAAAAGAAATCAAAGCTAGTACCCCCTCGAGATAATATTCCTGGGTGCAAGCTTAAATACAACTGCCTAGATGGCTTATCTCACTCCAGACAAACAAAGACAACTGACTACCTATTTCAAGGAAATGATGGCAACAAAGGCCCAGTTATCTGCAAGAAAAATTCTGCAGGCTTTGGTTTTCATGGCATCCTGCATCTTATTAATTCCATATGCAAGACTGCATATGAGGAAAATTCAGTGGTACCTAAAAAGTGTCTGGACACAACATTGCCACAGTCTGGAAACGATGATAACTCTAATTCCCTGTCTGCAACAGGAGTTTCGATGGTGGGAAAAGGCTTGTTACCAAAACAAGCGACAGCCATTCTCACTACTCCCAGCCAGGCAGAGCCTAACGACAGATGCATCAGATTATGCCTGGGGGGCACACATGGCAGGAAGAGGCATTCAGGGCACCTGGTCCACAAACCAAAAGCGTCTACATATCAGTCAAAAAGAGGTGCTAGCTGTTCAAAATGCCCTGACAGCCTTCAAGGACCTACTTCATCCGGGACAACTACTGATAAAGACAGACAACACCACTGTCATGTGGTACATAAAAAAGCAGGGGGGGGCACTCATTCTTATCTCCTATGCAGACTTGCCATGG
This sequence comes from Protopterus annectens, assembly GCF_019279795.1. Classification (NCBI taxonomy): domain Eukaryota; kingdom Metazoa; phylum Chordata; order Ceratodontiformes; family Protopteridae; genus Protopterus; species Protopterus annectens. The sequence continues at coordinate 914,718,842 of NC_056745.1, read as the reverse complement.
CTTTATGGGACACAGCATTGACTTACCAAGTTCATCTGCAGGCACAATTCCTGCCAAGAAAGGAAAATACTCTGGCAGACAAACTAAGCAGAAACCTCATGGATCACCATGAGTGGCACCTGGATCCACAAGTCTTCAGCATGATAACAAAGAAATGGGGACGTCCGGACATAGATCTATTTGCCTCCCCTCAAAACAATCAACTAAAAAGATTCTGCACAAGGACTTATCACAGACAAGCCTGGAAAGTGGGCACCTTATCTTTCAACTGGACAAACCTGTCAGTATATGCCTTTCCTCGACTGCCTGTCCTCCCCAAGTTACTCCTAAAGGTCAGGCAGGAGAAACCAAAAGTGATTCTGATTGCCCCAGACTGGCCACGCCTGTACTGGTATCCGATCTTAAGGAACTTGTCCCAATGCCCAACCTGGACCTTACCTCAAATACCTCATCTACTGTCCCAGCAAAACAGTCAGATTCTGCACAGGCAACTCAGGACCCTAAACCTGGCAGCATGGTGGATAATGTAGCCATACAAACCACAACTGTCAGTAAAGCTGTGATGGATGTCATTTTAGAAGCCAGAAGGCCTAGTACTAGAAAGTCCTGTGCTGGGAAATGGAAGAGATTTTGCGCTTGGAGCCAAGCTCAAGGAACTGATACAGCTGTCCCAAATATTCCTCAGATTCTGCAAAACCTAACGGAGATGCTGGACAAAGGCCTATCTTTTTCATCAATTAAAATCCATGCCTCTGCCATTTCGGCTCATTACAATACGGAGCCACCACTCTTTCCTCATCCTTTATTAAGGCAGTACCTCAGAGGAGCCAAAAACTTAAGGCCTCCAAGGAGAACGCCAATGCCTGCATGGGACCTCAATTATGTCTTGGAAAAACTCACCTTACCTCCTTTTGAGCCAGCTGCTACTGCGAATATAAAGTTCTTCTCTTGGAAAACAGCTCTGCTTCAAGCAATAACTTCTGCAAGACGAGTTTCAGAGCTACAGGCTCTCATTGCTGTGGAAACCTTTATCATTTTTTTATCTAGACAGGGTCTCTGAGAACAAACCCTACATTTATGTCTAAGGTGGTATCCAGTGTGGCCCTTAACCAAACAATTCATTTGCCAACTTTTTATCCAAATCCACAGAGCAAGTCGAGAAAATTCTGCATTCTTTGGACGTACACAGACAACTTAGATTCTACTTGGACAAAACTAAAGTTTTCAGAAAGACGGAACAATTGCTAGCGGCATATGTCACAGCATCACAAGGAAAGGCTATATCCAAGCAGACTATTTCAAAGTGGATAGGTCACTGCATTCGTTTCTGCTGCTCACAGCATGGCAAACCAGTGCCTAAGGGTATTAGGCCACATTCAACCAGAGTTGCAGCCACTTCTGCAGCCTTTCTCAGGGGAGTACCAACCAAAGACATTTTAGAGGCTGCTACTTGGAGTTCAGTGCATACCTTTACAAAACATTACAATCTGCCTCTTTACTCTAAATCTAGGGCAGGCTTTGCCACTGCAGTTCTGCAGGGCCTCATAGCCACTCCTAATGCTGTTTAGCTGCAGCCCCCCAACCATAGCTTTGGGACTCAACCTAAATATAATGACTGCAACAGTGAAACACGAAGAACATAGTACAGTTGTGTACACTTACCATAAATGTAGATGTTCGAGTGTATTCACTGCTGCGGTCCGTTACCCACCTGCCACCCCCCTTATTTTTGCTGGAACTTATCTTTACTTCTCTAATCTATACAACCTAGGTGGTGTATTTGCTTATAGATGAAGGTAAAGCTTATTTTTGGTGCATGTATGTTTTATTTACATAATTTTAGCTTACCCTTTTGGGAGCACCTGACATCTGGGGCAAGAAAAACTGAATAAAATTGCATCGGCTGCATCTTTTATACCCCTGACGACCTGATGTCAGGGAAGGGGCGACAGCAACCGACACAGGACCCAAGACTTTGGAATTCAGGCCGACTGAGGGCAACCTGCCAGCAGGATAACCAAAATGTAATGACTGCAACAGTGAAATACACTCAAACATCTACATTTATGGTAAGTGTACACAAACTGTACTTTCCTGTTCATGAACTTCCTATGTCTTCTGATACCTCTCAGAACATCCCACTGAAGAGGTTCCTCGGAAGAGATTGTGTAAGAGGAGGGACTTGGATTCCCTTCAGGAATCTTAGGATCATAGGAAGTTACTAGGCTATTGGCCCTGAGGCCCTTACAAGCCTAGCCAAGAATTTAGCCCATGTTCCAACAAGCCAACACCCTGTGCCACTGTCCCGCAGGGACATAGTGACATCTCAGGGGTGTATTTTCTGTTCCCCATTCAGTTATCCAAGTTTCGCTTAAAAAGGTTTAATGGGGTACTCTGCTTTACGTGGAGAGGTAGTCTGTTTCCACAAAAGGGGGAGTCTCTGGGACACAAATCTGTCCCACCAACAAGTCCTGTTGATGTCACAGACCAGGTTGAGGTCTCGCGTCCGGGTTATTCGAGTGGAGCTTGACTTGAGGATATGCAGCAGTCCCATCAGGACGGGGTCTGAGATTGCTTTGTATACCAGACAGAGGTCACCTCTGAGGAGTCTGTAGGAGACTGATTAGAGGGACAGGGCTTTTAGCTTATCTGTGTAGGGTAGACATTTGAGGCCCTGGATTCTCTGGGTGAGGAATCTCTGCTGCATGTGCTTCGTGAGGTACATGCCAAAACGGGCATTGTATTCAATAATTGGTCTTATAAGGAAATAATACAGGGATGTTATGACCATGTTGTCCCTGGATGAGATACCCTTACTAATGAGATGGACTATGTATAAAGCTTTCTGTGCAGCAGAGGCAATATGGTGGTCAAAAGTCAGTTTGCTGTCAGCCTGGGTTCCTAAGTCCCTCGCAACTGAATGTGTGCTTAGTGCCTTATTATCAATGTGATAATTTGTGGGGACGTCATTCTCCCCAAAAAGGAAGATGATGCATTTTTTGGCATTCAGTTTGAGGCCATGTTTCTGGCACCAGTCATTTGTTTGGGTGAGACCGTCTTGGAGGATGGCCACATCACTAGGGGAATTGATAACAGTACACAGCTTGCATTCATCTGCAAACTTGGTCAGCCATAAAACACTAGATTTGGCCTGCACCTCTGAAAAGTATATCTCAAACAGCAGAGGCCCCAAGACCGATCCCTGGGATACACCACTTGTTACAGGTCTCCTACTTGAGGTGGTTTTCCCTATTTTGACTTGGTGGGTTGTATCAGTGACCCTGTTTGCTACCTATCTGGTAACATATATAGATTGATGCTTAGTTGAGAGAGTTTGTTTATTATACCTGAGTGGGGAATAGTATCGAAGGCCTTGGCCAGGTCATGGTAGGCAGTGTGCATCGTCTTCCCCTTGTCTATGGCCTTGGTGACTGTGTCATAGAAGTCGACCAAATTTAACAGACATAACCTCTCCTTGACAAAACCAGACTGAGTGGGATCAAGTGTCTGGAGGTTGCCTGTGGCCTTGTTAATGAGGTCCATGAAATCCGCTCCATGGCCTTGCAGATCAGGCTAGTTAGCCTGATGGGGTCTATGATTTCCCTGATCGGTGGACGCCCCACCTTTGTGCAAAGGGATGAAAGTAGCTGTCCTCCACTCAGCTGAGACGAAGTCAGTACTCAGGGTTTGGTTGAATAGGGTGCCTAATGGTGCTGCAAGTTCCTTCCTGAGTTCATGTAGGATGCAGCCTGGGATGTTATCGGGTCCCATGGAGGCTATATTTTTTCCCTTTGAGAGGGCAGTGATGACTTGCTCCCTAGAGATAAGGGGAGGGGGGCAGCTACTGGGGATGTCCTGTTTTACTGATAGGGGGAGAGAGAGAGGAATGAAGTTTTCACTGAACCTGTCTGCCAGCAGGTTGGCTGTATCTACAGGGTTTGTGTATGTAGTGTCCTTGACCACCAGTTCTGAGCAGATCTGGGTTCTTCCCTTGATATTGCAGACATATGTGAAGAAAGCTTTATGATTGTCTTTAGTAGATGTGGTCCTGGATTGCAGTTTTTTTCCTTTTTATTATAGAGTTTATTTATTGTAGATGTCCACTAGACAATTTTACTTTTCTTTGAGGAGGAGGATTTCATCCTGTCTGGCATTCCTGATTCCATGCAGCTATATAAATGCTCAGATAGTACTTTGGTGTAAGTTTGGACATGTGTGCCAGTTTCTTTGGAGGGAGTGGGAGCTGTGAAGCTGTTTATACCTTCCATCAGGATGTTATACTCAGCTTTGGAGAAGTTTTTTGTTTGACCCTAGCTAGGGGTCTTACCAGGGATGATGACACTTTAGAGATGCTGCAATGGTTACTCATGTAGGTTAATACCAAGTCCAAGATTTTTTCACCTCTTGTTTGAGGTGTCAACCAACTGGTCCAAAGCGTTTGTATTGATGAAATCAAGGAATCTCTGTGCATTTGTGTTTTGGCATGAGTATTTCTTCCAATCTATGGTCTGATAGTTGAAGTCTTCCAGGATCAGGGTAAATAGTTGAAGAGGTCCAGATAGGTGGAGTGTGCATCTTGAGTCACAGTTGGAGGCATGTAGGTAGCTATGATTTGAATACTGGTCTTGTCAGTTGTTAACTGCACCTGGAGTGTTTCCTGTACATCATACTGTTTGACCAGCCTAGAGATGTGTATGTCTTTTGTATATATTGCAACTCCACCTCCTTTTGTTTTGCTGCTCACGGCTTGGGGTCTGAATGAATGATAGGATGAGTAACCTGATATGGCTGGGGTGTTCTCCACAGCTTTGAACCAGGTTTCTGTGACTGCACAAATATCAGTTTCTTCCAGGGTTAAGAATGCTTGCAGTCAGTGCAGTTTCATGTTTAAACTCCTAGCGTTTAGCAGCATGACCTTTAATTTCCATTTAAATGAAATTTTCATGTTGGTAGATGTTGTTCATGTTTCACTGTTGCAGTCATCACACTTGGGTTATCCTGCCAGAGGTAGCCCTCAGTTGGTCCGAATACCAGAGGCTTAGTATTTCTGCATCGGTTGCTTTCACTCCAGGACTGACATCAGGTCGTCAGTGGTATAAAAACAGGCAGCCAACGCCATTACTTTACATCAGTCTTTCTTGCCGAGGAGCCCGAAGCTGAAGCAGTTTGCACGAGTGCCGGTTGGCCGCTATCTGTGTTTTTGGTCCGAATTGAAGTTTGAAGTCTTCTAAAGGTAAGTACCCCATTGGGGATCCTTTTTTCTTGCTCTAACCAATGTCAGAAAAAGTTAACAATTTTCTCGCCTGTAGAAAGCAAATACCACACTTTGAGATTTCCATTCTTACTGTCTCACCTGTTTAGGCCCAGATCATGACGTCCCCCACTGTTGCCTTTGTGCTTTGTTCAATGCCAGAACTATATGTCATTGGGCCCTTATTGTAGCTAGATATTTTCGCTCTCAGTCCTTGATCTGTGATATGACTTTGGTAAGCCAACCGACTACCGGTCTTCCAAAAAAAGTAAGGATAAAGACAGAGACAGACTGCACTCCAAAACTGCCGATGATGCTTCCGCTAAGCTAGTCATCAGTTCTCTGGTCCTCATTGAGGCACTTTCGCAGCCCCTGATGCCCACTTCTGTGGATTTGCAGGCCACTACGGGAGACCCTTTCGGAGTCCGGTATGCCGCGTGATTCTTCTTCGACTAAGGATCCTGCAGATGTCTCTACATTGGATGGGTCCTGAGCCGCTGAGCAGGCACTGGCTTCAGAGGAAGTTCTTCGCACTACCAATACTCAACGCAAACCGACGACTTCTTTTGCATCTTCAGTATTTTCTAAAACTACAGAGTTTCTAAGGCCCAGGGTACGAACTACGCCCAAAAAAATGATGACCCAAGCTCAGGCACCTGCTTCCTTGCCTCAATCTCAAATGCTTAAAATGGTGGAAGACCTTATTATGCTTATTGGGGAAGCCAGGCTACCCCTTCTAAAAGAAAGAGACTTGTCCCCAGTGGTTTTATCTGAACGGGCGTCCGATGACTCTGATTCTTCTGAATATGAAGACATGCAACCCCTCTCTGCTTATGAGGATTCTGATGCAGAGGAATCCATTCCTTCAGCCTCTCCACCTGAGGATTTTTCATTTGGTGAAACCCCTACATACCTTAAGGGAGCATTTCCAGTGGGAATGCCAGGACTATCCTCAGTCAAAAAAGAGACTCAGGGAATTCTTAGATTTACCACAGCACAGACCTTTAGCCATTCCTCCTGTACTGGATGTTGTGGATGATGTTTTTATGGAATCTAGTTTGACTTCTGACACCCTTCCTCCTGCTCCCAGGAAACCTGACAGGTACTACAGAGTCCCTGACTCACACAAATTCCTTGTCAAAAATCCTACTGCTGCCCCAGAGGTCATCTCCCAAGGACGTAAAGGAATTAAAGAAACCTCAGCTAAGAATCCCACCCCCTCAGACAGGGACTCTCGAGCTTTAGACAGATGGGGTAAAAAAGTATACACCTCTGCAACTCTTGCTATTAGAGCACTAAATTGTCAGTTCCACATGCTGAAATATCAGCAGCATACCTTGGAACTACTCAAGCAAAAAATATCTTCCTTTCCTGCTTGTGCAGAAAATAAAGAATTACAAGAACTTATGCGTTCTGCAAGCCAAGTTAATAAGCACACCTTGTAATGTGGTTTTGACACCTTAGAAGCATCTTGCAGGGCAGCACTCACTGGTTCTGTCCTTAGAAGGCATGCTTGACTTAAGGAATAAACCTTGCCAGACCATGTCAAATCAAAATTATTGGACGCTCCATTGGACAAAGACAATTTGTTTGACACCAAGGCAGAGTAGGTCTTAAAAAAGATGGAAGAAAAAGCTAAAATCTATGCAGACAGTTAAAGACTTTTTACAGGTCCAGCCTCCGAGGTTCTTTTAAGCATTGCCCCTCCAAGCACTGGTCCTTTCTGACCCCCTCCAGGCCAGCTCAGCCCAGACCAAGGGGAAACAGAAACCCCAGACAGCAGTCCCCGAGAATGTAGAGATCTAAGCAATGGAGTTCCTCCTCTTCAAAAACAGGGAGTGCTAAGCCACCCCCTTATGGTAAGAACTGACAATGACTTCACACCTCCACCCCTTACCTCTGCCCACCTGTTTGTGCCCCTAGAAGGAAAACTTTCCTTCCATGCAAACAACTGGGTGTCTATTGCCAACAAGCGATGGGTCCTCAACATTGAGTCCCAGTGATACAAATTTTATTTCCACACCCTGCCAACCCCAAAAGGGTTCCCAGATCTTTCTTCATACCAGTGGGCAGAGGCCAAAACACAAGTCCATTCCCTGCTCTCCATGAGGTCAATTCAGCATGTTCCTGCAGGCCAGATAGGCCAAGGTTTCTATTCCAGACTTTCTGTGGTACCCAGAAAAGAGGGCACCTGGCGCTCAATCCTGCCTATGCTTTCTAAACACCTTTCGGATGATACCAAAATTCAAAATGCTCACCCTCCAGCAGCTTCTTCCTATGCTTTCCAAGGATGCTTGGTTAGCCACCATAGACCTAAAAGAGGCCTACCTACACATCCCAATCAGGGAATCTTGCAGGAAATATCTGTGGTTCAGGGCAGGATCTTTGCACTTTCAGTTCTCTGCGCTTCCCTTTGGCTTATCCACTGCTTCCAGAGTTTTCACAAAATGCCTGGCTCCAGCCATTGCTTTTTGCAGACAAAGAAATATTCAAATTTACTCTTGCTTAGACGATTGCCTGATTCAGGCGGGCAGTCAGGAAAAGCTGTTAGAGCACCTGACCTTTGTAAAGGGCTTACTGACCTCCCTGGGGTATACTATCAAAGAAGAGAAATCAAAACTAGTCCCCACGCATAAAATTGTATTCCTGGGAGCAAGCCTGGACACAGCATCCCAGATGGCATTCCTTACTCCAGAAAAATAAGCCTACCTCACAGGCTACTTCACAACTAGCCACTAGAACCCAGTTAAACGCAAGGAAAATCCTGTAAGCTGTACGGTTCATGGCCTCCTGCATTCTACTCATTCCATATGCCAGACTGCATATGAGGAAACAACAGTGATGTCCTTCAAGGATGCATCTGCAGTCATAACAAATGGGTTGTCCTGTCGTCAGGCAGCCCTTCGGTCGGCCGGATTCCAAAGTCTGGGTCTGGCCTCGGCTGGTGTCGCACTTCACCCGACGTCATCTCTGCTGGTCTTCGGGTATAAAGGCATCAGCCGACGCCATTTTCCCCAGTCTTTCTTGCCGCGTGGCCAAGCAGAAGCTGTTCGCAAGTGCCGGTCGGTCAGATCCAGAGATTACTACTACGAATACTACTCAAGACTTCTAAAAGCTTAGTACCCGTGGGGACTCTTTCTTGCCTCAGCCGATGTCAGAAAAAGTAAATAACTGTTTAACTTGTGGAAAACAAATACCTCATAAAGATTTCCACTCTTACTGCTTACCTTGTTTAGGCCCAGACCACGACGTAGCAGCCTGTTTAGCCTGTGCTTCCTTCAACCGACGAACGCTTAGACGTCGGTCGGAGTTTGCTGAACAGTTTTTCGGCTCGGAATTTGCGTACATTATGCCGTCGGATCCTCCGACTACTCAAATTGTTAAAAACGAAAGAAAAGACCGACACTCGCGGTCCGCGGTTTCGGCCGAAACCACAGTTAAGCAAACCGCGAGTGTCTCGGTTTCAGCCGAAACCGAGCAAACGGGTCAATCTTCAACCGAATCCATGACTACTACCGAGGCTCCTGCTACCTTAGTTGAATCGGCCTCTGAAGTTTTGCCTACTAATGTGGTTCCTAGTGAATTATCAGACACCATCCCTTTAGATGTCTCTACCCCAGCACGTGGTGCTGCTAGGCCTCCTGCAGCCATGTCTATTAAGGCCTTTGCCAGGGCTAAAGCAGCCAAAACTGCTAAATCAGTGCCTGTTAAGCCCCCCTCACACAGGCCCAGTTCCAGTTCACAAATGCTTACTCTGGCAGAGGATCTCATCTCTTTAATTAGGGGATCCCAATCTCACCCAGACAGGGCCTCTCATCCTCCAGAAAAGAGACCTAGAGCAGAGCCCCCAGAGCCAGTGCCCTCTGATGATTCTTCGGATGACTCAGACATTACAGACCATCCAGAGGCTCCTTTTTCTACTTATGAAGATTCCGATGCTGAAGAATCTATTCCATCTGCCTCTCCACCAGAGGAATTTTCCTTTGGGGAAACCTTACATGCCATGAGAGAACAATTCCAATGGCAGGGACAAGATTTCTCAGATTCAAGAAAAAGGCTTAGGACCTTTCTACACTTACCACAACATAGGCCCTTAGCTATACCTCCTGTTCTGCCTGTTGTGGATGATGCATTTAATGATGTTTGCACTGCTCCTGATACTTTACCTCCAGCCCCTGCCAAACCAGATAGGTTTTACAGGGTACCAGACACTCATCACCACCTATACAAGGCCCCACTTGCAGATCCTGAGACTATCTCCCAGGGGCCTAAGGCAGTAGCTTCGACCTCAGCAAAAAACCCTCTCCCTTCTGAAAGGGAATCCAGGTCCCTAGAGAGATGGGGGAAAAAAGTTTACACCTCTGCTACTCTCTCAGCTAGAGCTTTGAACTGTCAGTTTCATATGATCCAATACCAAGAGTTTATGCTTGATCAGTTAACTAAGAAACTGTCCTCTGATGACTCCTTAGATAAGAAATATGTTTTAGAAATGGTGAATAACATTCAGCAGGTTAGTAACCATTCTTTAAAATGTGGCTATGATGCACTGGAGGCTTCATTTAGATCAGCCATGACTGGCACAGTTATAAGAAGGCATGCATGGTTGAAAGAACAGGTCTTGCCGGATCATGTTAAAGCAAAGCTGTTAGATGCTCCTATGGATAAGGCCAGTCTATTTGGTACTCCTGCTCAGCAAGTAATGAAGAAAATGGAAGAGAAGGCAAAATCTGTACAAACAGTTAAGGATTTCTTACAGGTTCAGCCCCCAAGCTTTAGCAGGAACTGGCCTTCCAAAAATTGGTCCTTTCCAGACTCCTCAAAATCTCAGAGAGGTTAATAGACGTTCCAGAGGCAGAAATCAATCCAGAGGAGGTGCCTACAGAGGACGGCATTGGCAAGGCAATAACCAGCGAGGCACAGACACAACCACTGCCACTGCAACAGGACAATCACAGTGACTTGGCTCTGACACCGCCTACCAGGGAACAAACAGCAGCACCTTTAGGCGGAAAGTTAGCCTTATTTTCAAAAAATTGGCACTATATCACAAAAGACAAGTGGATTTTGCAAACCATAGACCAAGGCTACAGGTTTCACTTCCACACCTTACCAGTAAAAAGAGGAATGCCAAACCTACCTCCAAATCAAAAAACAGAAGCTCTAAAGCAGATAGCTCAATTAACAAAGATGAGAGCTGTGGAAAGAGTACCACTAACAGAACAGGGCAAAGGATTCTACTCCAGACTTTTCCTAGTACCAAAAAAAGAGAAAAGTTGGAGACCTATTCTCGACCTGTCCGTCTTAAACACATTCATCATTGTCCCAAAATTCAAAATACTGACCCTACAGCAACTTCTTCCCATGCTGGGCAAGGAGTGTTGGCTGGTAACTCTAGATCTTAAGGAGGCATACCTGCACGTCCCCATACGACCAAACTGCAGAAGATACCTCAGATTTCTTGCAGGATCAGAGCATTATCAATTCTCAGCATTGCCCTTTGGCTTATCTACTGCACCCAGAGTATTCACAAAATGCCTGGCATCAGTAATCGCTCATTGCAGGCTACAGGGAATCCAAATTTATCCATACCTGGATGACTGCCTGATACAAGCGGACAACAAAAGCAAGCTGACAAAAGACTTACAAAGAGTCATTTGCTTACTACAAGCCCTGGGATACACAGTCAATTTAAAAAAGTCAAGACTGATACCATCCCAAACAAGAACATTCCTGGGTGTGGAATTGGACACAGTAAAACAAATGGCATTCCTAACTGCAGAAAAACAAGAACAACTCCCTCTTTACTTCTTGGCATTAACAAAGCAGAACAAACTAACAGCAAGAAAAGTACTGCAGGCCTTGGGCTTCATGGCATCATGCATAATCCTGGTCCCCCATGCCAGACTGCATATGAGAAAGCTACAGTGGTACCTAAAGAATTTATGGTCTCAACACAGGCACAGCTTAGAAACCGAAATCCCACTAATCCCATCCTGAAACAAGAGTTCCTATGGTGGGCTCAAGCATGCCAGTCAAACCCAGGCTTGCCCTTCCACAACTTTCAAGCAAGTCAAACCATCACAACGGACGCCTCAGACCTAGGCTGGGGGGCACACATGTTGGACAAATGCATACAAGGAATATGGACTCCAGACCAGCTGCACCTGCACATAAATCAAAAAGAAATGCTGGCAGTAAAACTAGCAATCCAGAATTTCAGACCATTCCTCAAGGAAGGCCATTTAATGATAAGGACAGACAAAACCACAGTCATGTGGTACATCAACAAACAGGGAGGCACTCATTCATACCCCCTATGCAGAATGACTCTGGACCTTTGGAATATGGCTCTGAGCTACAACATCCAGTTACAGGCAATATTTGTACCGGGAAAAGAAAACACCCTAGCAGACATGTTAAGCAGAACTACCTCGGATGCTCACGAATGGATGCTACACCTGGACAATCTTCAAGGCCATCACAAAGAAATGGGGAATGCCACAAATAGACCTATTCGCATCCCCACTCAATCACCAGCTCAAGAAATTCTGCACAAGGACATACCACCCACTTGCATGGAAGGTGGACTCTCTATCCTTCAGTTGGAAAGGCCTGACAGCATATGCATTTCCACCTCTTCCTTTGATGCACAAGGTACTACTGAAAATCAAAGAGGAACGTCCAAGGATAATTCTGATAGCTCCGAATTGGCAAGACTACACTGGTATCCATTGCTGAGGAGCATGTCTCGGGGGAGAATGTGGACACTACCCCTGATGCCTTTGATGCTAACTCAGAACAACTACAACATCATGCATCCAAACCTAAAAACTCTGCAACTGACTGCCTGGAACATCACATAACAGCAACTAACCCAGACTTATCCCAAAGGGTTAAAGACATTATCCTTGAAGCCCGCAGACCTTCAACAAGAAGGAACTATGCAGGAAAATGGAAAAGGTTTGTCATTTGGAGTACTGAAAGAGGAAAAGATGTGTCAAGGATAGATATTGCTAACATCCTGGAGTACTTGGCAGAGCTTCTCCATACAGGCCTGTCCTATTCCTCCATCAAGATACATGCATCAGCTATTTCTGCAGAATACAGCTTCGATCCCCCTGTCTTCTCACATCCTCTACTCAGGCAGTTCCTCAGAGGAATCAAGAATGTAAAACCTCCTAGGAAACCACCATTACCAGCATGGGACTTGAACTTTGTGCTAGAAAAATTGACACTCCTACCATTTGAACCAGCAGCAACTGCAGACCTTCAACACCTATCATGGAAAACTGCTTTCCTACTGGCAATTACTTCAGCAAGGAGGGTTTCGGAACTTCAGGCCTTAATGGCAGTACAACCCTTCCTAATCTTCCATCAAGATAGAGTGTCCATGAGAACTAATCCTACATTTATGCCTAAGGTGGTATCCAGAGTGTCTCTAAACCAGGCAATCCACCTACCTACCTTCTTTCCCAATCCACAGAACAGGGGGGAAAGACTGCTGTATACCTTGGATGTACATAGACAGTTACGCTACTACCTGGACAGAACCAAAGGTAACAGAAAAACTGACCAGCTTTTAGTAGCCTACGCAACAGGAAGAGAAGGAAAAGCAATTTCCAAACAGACAATCTCCAAATGGATAGGAAATTGCATAAGATTCTGTTACTCCTACCATGGAAAACCAATTCCACAGAACATAAGACCTCACTCTACAAGGGCTACAGCCACTACCACAGCTTTCTTACGAGGAGTGGCAACCAAGGACATTATTGAGGCGGCTACTTGGACCTCCGTGCATACATTTGCCAAGCATTATAACTTACCTCTATACTCTAGATCCCGAGCAGGGTTTGCCACTGCTGTATTGCAAGGGATCCTAACTACACCATAATTCTTCTTCCTCCTCCCCTAGTTTGGCTATGGTATTCTACCCATTTGTTATGACTGCAGATGCATCCTTGAAGGACATAGTACAGTTTTGTACCTACCATAAATGTAGATGTCCGAACAGGATAGCATCTGCAGTCAGGATTACCCACCCTCCTTCCCCTCTGTGGTACTCCTAGTGTATTTACCCTCCTAATAGCTAGCTGGGGGGGGTCTCTTATGGTGTATTTGTTTGTATATATGTACATACATGCTTATTTTTTGTGTTTGCCTTCTACTTTTTTGGAAACATTGGCATTTATCCAAAATTTAGCTTTCCAAGAGGGCAACTGGCATCTGGGGCAAGAAACACTGAGGAAAATGGCGTCGGCTGATGCCTTTATACCCGAAGACCAGCAGAGATGATGTCTGGTGAAGTGCGACACCAGCCGAGGCCAGACCCAGACTTTGGAATCCGGCCGACCAAAGGGCTGCCTGACGACAGGACAACCCATTTGTTATGACTGCAGATGCTATCCTGTTCGGACATCTACATTTATGGTAGGTACAAAACTGTACTGTACTTAAAAAGCCTTTGGTGTCAACACTCTCAAGACCTGGAAACTATCATACCAATGATACCCCATCTAAGGAAAGATTTTCTTTGGTGGAGAGCAGCATGTAACGACAACAAAGGACTTCCCTTCTCACAACCCCACACCGCCCAGACCCTCACCACAGACGCATCAGACTATGCCTGGGGTGCACACCTGGACTGCAGGTGCATTCAAGGCCATTGGAGCTCAAATCAAATACACCTGCACATCAGTAAAAAAGAGCTGCTAGCTGTTCATCAAGCCCTGACAGCTTTCAGACCCCTACTTTCCCCGGGGGCCGCTACTGATCAAAACAGACAGCACCACAGTGATGTGGTATATCAACAAACAGGAATGGGCTCATTCTTATCCTCTCTGTAGGCTTGCCATGACCCTTTGGCACACGGCCTCAGCCATGCAAATTCACCTGCTAGCACAATTCCTGCCAGACTCCCTAAACTCCCTGACAGACAACTTAAGCAGAAACCTGCTAGACTCACACGAGTGGCAGCTAGACCACAGAACCTTCACCCTTGTAACCCAGAAATGGGGCACTCTGAAGGTGGACCTCTTCACCTCCCTCGCCAATCGTCAGCTCAGCAAATTCTGCACCAGAGCACCTCACAGCAAGGCCTGGAAAGTGGATGCTCTATCCTTCCCATGGGTAAACCTCTCGGTCTGTGCATTTGCCCCTCTACCACTCATGTCAAGAGTAGTGTTCAACATAAGGGAGGAAAAACCCAGGAGAATCCTGATTGCCACAGACTGGCCACGCCAGCACTGGTACCCACTGTTGCGCAGCCTGTCGCCTCTGCCACCATGGCACCTACCTCAAATCCCAACACTTCTGACCCAGAAGGATGGAGAATTCATGCATTCCCATTTGCAAGACCCTCAACTTGGCAGGCTGGCTTCTTCCCTGACCTCTCCTCAAGCTCCCAGCCTAAGCAAACAGGTCCTGGATGTTATACATGAGGCCAGATGTCCCATCACTAGAAAATCCTATGCTGACAAGTGGAAAAGGTTTTGCACCTGGATCCAGGCTAAGCGGAAGCAGCACAGCCCTCCCTACCTCTCATCCTGGATTACCTTGCAGACCCACTGCACAGGGGTCTATCCTTCTCTTCTATTAAAATTCATGCCTCTGCCATCTCTGCTCATTACAGCACAGAGTCACGTCTCTTCTCAAACCCTCTCATCAAACAGTTCCTAAGAGGGCCACCCAAAACGAGAGAGACAAACTACAACAAAGCTTGCCACTGCTCATACCACGATTCCTGTGAAAAAATCGATTCAAATGAAAAACAACGCTGAACGCCAATGAACGAAAAATATTTATTAAGCCAAACAACTCTGTGTAGCTTTTCGTCGGCGACCTGCACCAACTTCCTCAGAACTTTGAATCTCGCGCCTATACAGTAACATACTTTAATATGGTAAAACCAAAACATGTGATCAACACTGCCTCCAACTAGCAACTCTTAAAGGCACTTCGCCCTAAAAGGACTTAACTAAATAACAACATTTTGAATGAATGTAAATTATTTAAGTTCAATAAAATTACAACTAAAGCGTACAGACATAATTAGTTCATCTATACTAATATAGCCGACCAACAATTCAATCTAAATATGTATACATATGTGTGTAACGGCTATCAAAGACATCGATGATAACAATTTAAAAATTTAAAAAACAACCATATCAATCATGTCAGAAACAATAAAAACATATTAAAACCACACCTTCATTTAAATGGAATTACAACTTATTAAGTGTGAGCCACCAGACCCCAAAACTATTAACCTGGCGAAAATATGGATACTAATACCCTATACCCCACAGACGAGGTAAGCCCTACCTCTCCAGACTTCTCAATTTAAGAACACTGTTTATGGATAACATGCTGTTTAGGCCTGGGTAGTGGTAAGCTTCCAATTTTAGCTGCCACATCAGTTCCTTGAACTCTAATTTCAAGGATTCAGGACCCCCCCTATTTTCCGAACTTAATTGGTCTATCACCATAAAGGTAAATTCATGTTCATGTTCATACATGTGCATGTATGAACATTTGTACGCCATGAAGAAAGAGAAGATGGAAAATGCCTTGGCGAAGCACAGCAAGGAAAACCCTGAAGCTTTGTTGTAGTTCCTAAGAGGGGCTAACAACTTTAGGCCACCCAGGAGCGCTCCCATCCCAGCTTGGGACCTTAACTTTGTGTTGGAAAAACTCACCCTACCCCCCCCCCTTTGAATCTGCAGCTTCAGCAGAATTAAAATTCCTCTCTTTGAAAACAGCATTGCTTCTGGCCATCACTTCAGCTAGAAGAGTTTCTGAGCTACAAGCACTCATGGCTGTAGAGCGCTTCATCATTTTCCATGCTGGCAGTGTCTCCGACAGGACTAACCCATCCTTCATGCCTAAAGTGGTGTCCAGTGTGGCTCTAAACCAATCCATTAATTTGCCCACCTTTTTCCCTAATCCACAAAAGAAGGGGGAAAGGATTCTGCACTCTCTAGATGTGCACAGACAGCTCAGATTCTATCTGGATAGGACTAAATCTTTTAGGAAAACTGACCAATTGCAAGTCAGCTTCACAGCAGGGGCAGAGAGCAAGGTCATATCCAAACAAACAATATCCAAATGGATAGCACACTGCATCAATTTCTGCTACAAACAGCACGTGAAACCGCCCCCAAAGGGGGGTCAGGATGCATTTCACCAGGGCAACCTCCACTTCTGCAGCTTTTCTCAGAGGGGTCCCCACCAGGAACATCCTGGAGGCTACAACATGGACTTCTGTTCATACCTTCACTAAGCATTACCACCTGCTTCTTCACTAAGCATTACCACCTGCTTATCTTCTCCAAATACAGGGCAGGCTTTGCCACTGCAGTCTTGCAGGGCATCCTAGCCAGCCCCAGTCCTCTTGACTGCCTCCTCCCTTTTCTTCAGCTTTGGGAATCAACCCAAGTGTGATGACTGCAACAGTGAAACACGAAGAACATAGTACAGTTGTGTACACTTACCATAAATGTAGATGTTCGAGTTTATTCAGTGTTACAGTCCTGCCCCCCCCCCAGTCTCCCTTGTCTCTCTCTCTCTTCCTCTCTCCTTACAGGGAATTTTTGGTCTTTACTTTCTACTCGTGGCGTTCTTCCACCATAACCTAGCTCCCTATTTGGGACAGTTGGAGCAAGAAAAACTGATGTAATGGCGTCAGCTGCCTGATTTTATACCACTGATGACCTGACGTCAGTCCTGGAGCGACAGCAAACGACCCAGAAATTTTAAACCTCTGATATTCGGGCCGACCGAGGGCTACCCCTGGCAGGATAACCTAAGTGTGATGACTGCAACAGTGAATACACTCGAACATCTGCATTTATGGTAAGTGTACACAACTGTACTTTATTTGGCTTCTTCCAGATTGTGCAAAGCCTTTATCAAAGGTGCCTTTCTCTTGCGTCCAGGTCAAAGATCCCACTCCTCCATGGGACCTTACCTTGGTGTTGCAAGTGCTGGTTGCGCCTCCTTTTGAGCTGGCTGCAACAGTAGACCTTAAATTTCTGTCCTGGAAGACGACTTTTCTAGTGGCTATCACCTCAGCTAGGAGGGTCTCGGAACTTCAGGCATTGTCTGTTAAGGTCCCTTACATGGTTTTCCACAAGGACAGGGTTTCTCTTCATACCAATCCCTCGTTTCTTCCCAAAGTGGCATATGTGGCAAGCATCAGTCAGACTATCAATTTACGTGTTTTCTTTCCAAGTTTCAAAAATAAAGGTGAATATTGTTAGATGTTCATAGACAGCTACATTTTTATTTACACAGAACCAAGGCATTTAGAAAGTCTGACCAGTTGTTTGTGTCTTTTTCTAAACCGTTTTTGGGTAAACCCATTTCCAAGGTTACCATTGCTAAATGGATTTCTCTCTCTAGTTCTCAAGTGTACAAAGACAAGGGTTTGTCTCCTCCAGGTCAGGTTAGAGCCCATTCTACCAGGTCCATGGCTACTTCAGCACCTTCTGGTCAATGGTGTTCTTGGATGATATCTGTTGTGCGGCTACTTGGTCCTCATCTCGTACTTTTTTTTCACATTATAAGTTGGATTTGGTATCTAGAGGCCGGGCATGCTTTGGCTGTGCGGTGCTCCGGAATATCCTTCCATGAGGGCCACCCAAGGTTATAGGTAGCTGGGGACTCTGTCCCACAGGTTGAAGACCAAATGAAGTCAACTACTTCAGATAAAGAAGTTATGTGCTCACCAAATGAAGTCAACTACTTCAGATAAAGAAGTTATGTGCTCACCATGACGTTCCATCTGAGTAGTTGTACTTTATTTGTCTTCAACCATCCCCCCCTCCTTCCCCCGAACCTGCTGGCTTATGTAATAGAGTGCACCTTTTGCGGCTCTAGTTGAGAAAGTTGGTGGAATAAGGTTTGATCGGGTTTCCTGGTTTTATGGGGTGGCAGACTCGATCTGAGGGAAGGAAGGTGGTGGTGGTCATACCTCTCAACTTGGAAACATCAAAAATCTGGACAAGGCCCATGAAAAATAGGTACAAATCTGTACGCTAATTAACATCAAATTTGCATACATAATTATGTAACCCCACCCACTCCAGTGGAATTGTGGGATACCAACTTTCAAACGGAAACTGAAGAACAGACAACCAAAATATGGCACCAGAGTCCCCCTGCAGCCATTCCAGTGTCCCATTACCAGTCTGTTTTGCCCCATTTACCATAAACACTAATGTGTACATACTGCTTTACTTCTACAATGATCATTTGGATTTTATTTTTATATTTTATAGCACAATGCACAAACACTAATAGATATATGTTAAACAACAAATTTGCTAAACAAAGCAATCCTGTCTCACAATGAAAACAGGCTTGGCATTAAACCTTCTCTGCCCTTGAAACTACATTTATTGAAACAGCATTGAAAGCCATACCACATACAAAGAAAATGCATCTGACCATTGGTGGATAAAGATTACCTTTGGCTTGCTTTCAAATCATTGGCCCCTTGCACACAAAACAAGAAACATACATGTGTTATTTGATATACCTTCCTGACTTTATTAAATTATATATTCCTTGTATAATACAGCACTCTTGTTAGAGTTTATTTTAAATTTGTCTGAACATTTTTCCAGTAGGCAGTGAAACAAAATGCATGAACCAATAATGCCAAAACTGCCCAATTCAGGACATGTCCATCATAAAAAGTCTACTTCCACACCCACACAGTATATATACTAATCCATGTACACACAATATACATAGGTTCATAGGTTCATACTAGGCTATCTGCCCTAGGGCATTTATAAGCCTAGCCAGAGTTGTGTGGCTTTCACCACCCCTTAGGTTGAAGAATACTATACCCATTAGTTTGCCGTGCCTCTGTCCAGCAGTGATACAGAGATGATCCCCGGGGTAAACCTACGATCTCCCATCCACTGGTCAAGATTCCTCTTGAACAGAGCCAGCGAGGTGCTCTATCTCACATGGACCGGGATTCTGTTCCACAGCATAGGGAGTCTCTGGGTGATGAATCTGTCCCTCCAGCACATCCTATTTATATCCGTGTTGAGGTTTAAGTCTCTTGCTCTTGTGGCTCTGGTGGATTTGGATTTTTTGAGGTGGAGCATGTCCATTAATTCCGGGTTGGATATGGCCTTGTATGTCAGGCACAGGTCACCTATGAGCAGACGGTATGCGACTGAATAGAGCTGGAGTTTCTTCAGTCGGGCAGCATATGGCATATTTTTGAGCCCCTTTATCCTTTTGGTGAGGAACTTTTGGGGTCTTTCCAATTGCTGCAGGTGTCAGGTAAGATAAATTCCGAATGGGGCATTGTACTCAATCATTGGTCTGATAAGTGAAGAGTACAGGGGAACAATGACCTCCCTTGATCTGGATGTGAATCCCTTCATAATCAGGTGGGCAATGTAGAAGGTCCTCCTAACCACTTTGGCAATGTGAGTGTCAAAAGAAAGGTTACTGTCAACTTGGGTCCCCAGGTCCGTGATAACCTCTTCTGTGCTTAATGGATTGCCACCTATGTGGTAACTTGGAGTTACCTTGTTTTTACCAAAGGGTATGACTATACATTTTTTGGCGTTTAGCTTAAGGCCATGGCTCTGGCACCAGTTATCCGTTTCTGTGAGACCTCTCTGAAGGATATCTGTGTCTGATGGATTTTCAACTATGGCACCCAGTTTTCAGTCATCTGCAAACTTTGTCAGCCACAATCCTCCTATGTTTGCCTGCACTTCTGAAAAGTAGATGCCGAACAAGAGGGGGCCCAGGACTGAGCCCTGTGGGACACCGCTTGTGACCGGCTTGGAGTCTGACATGGCACCAGCAACTCTAACCCTGTGGGTTCTGTCCTTGAGCCAGTTTGCAACCCATCTTGTGACATATGGGTTTACATTTAAGCTGGTGAGCTTTTCTATGATACCCGAGTAGGGTATTGTGTCGAAAGCTTTTGCAAGGTCAAGGTAGGCTGTGTGAACTGCCTTACCCTCATCAATGGCCTTGGTGACTGTTTCAAAAGTCGACCAAGTTCAAGAGGCATGATCTGCCCTTGACAAAGCCGAATTGGGTAGGATCCAATGTCTGTAGGTCCCCTATGTCTTTATTTATGAGTTCCATTATGATCCTCTCCATAGCTTTGCAGACCAGGCTTGTTAAGCTTATGGGGGCGGTAATTACCAGGGACCGTAGAAGCACCGCCTTTGTGGAGTGGGACCACAGTTGCCGTATGCCACTCTTTGGGTACGTATCCTGTGGTAAGGCTAAGATTAAACAGCAGCCTTATGTGTGGGTTTAGTTCCTCATTGAGTTCGTGTAGCCCACAGCCGGGGACACCATCCGGTCCCATTGATGCTGTGTTTTTAGCTTTAGAGAGAGCAGCTCTCACCTGGGCATTTGAGATGATTGGGAGGCTACACTCTGCTGGGATAGATATTTCTCCTTTTGGGAGGGAGGGGAGAAATTTTCACTGAACCTGTCTGCCAGTATGTTTGCAATGTCTGTGGGTTCAGTGATTTTTGTATTATTTTGGACTAATTCTGAGCATATCTGGGAGTTTCCACCCAGATTTCTAACATAGCTAAAGAAGGCCTTATGATTGTCTTTTGAGTCCTTGGCGATTTTTCTCTCAAAGTTGGCCTTGGATGATTTTATGAGTGATCGTAGTTTTTTCTAGTATTGATCAGAGATGTCTTCCCTTTTAGGGATTTTGCTCTATCTTGTAGTAGCTTTCTCCTCTTGTTGTAAAGTTTGTTTATGGCTGGGGTCCACCAGATTGGGCACTTGCCTTTGGTGGAAAGGGTCTTGATTTTATTTGGGATTGCTTGATCCATGCAATCCTGGAGGTGCTCGTAGAAAGCGTTTGTAAGGGATTCAGCAGCGTGGGTTGTGGCTTCCAATGGCTCAGGGGCCTTGAAGGATACCACACCAGTCTTAAGAAGTGTGAAGTTGGCTTTTGAGAAGTTCTTCACTGTGGTTTTTTTTGTTGGGGTGGGGGCGGGATGTGGATCTCCAGTGAGATTAGTTTATGGTCTGATCTCACCAATGAGGGATATACTTCTGGTGTGGAGCATTTTGTCCCCATGTTTGTGATGATCAGGTCTAGTATATTTTCACCTCTTGTGGGAATGGTGACAAGTTGTTCCATAGCATTTGAGTTTATGAACTCCAGGAACCTTTGGGCTAGGGTATTGGGGCTTGAGTAATGTTCCCAGTCTATGTTTGGGTAGTTAAGTCACCCAATATGATGGTGTTTGGAGAGACATTTATACTCTCCAGTGTCTGCAGGAAGGCTGTGTGGGGTTCCTGAGTTTGAGAGGGTGGCCTGTAACATGCTACAAACTGTAGAGCAGTTTTGCCTATGGTTAATTGCATCTGAATGGTCTCTGATGCTTCGTGAGTTGCCACCAGCCTGGAGGTGTGGGTATCCTTGATGAATATGGATACACCCCCTCCTTTTGTGGTACGGTCCGGGTTTTGGGGCCGGAACGCATGATATGAGGTAAAACCTGATAGTGCCGGGGTGCTCTCAGGAGCCTTGAACCAGGTTTCAGTCACAGCACAGACATCGATGTTCTCCATACTGAGGAGGGCTTCGAGGGCGCGCATCTTGAGATTTAGACTTCTGGCATTGAGCAGCATTACCCTTAGATTTTTCCATTATTGTTTTCTAGGGCGGTGGGTTTAGAATTTGAGCCTTGTCTAAAAAGGCACTATGGGGTGGCAAGAGCCTTTGTCAATATCCGGAAACCCAGGGTGACAGGTGCAAGCCGTCCCTTGAAGCAGCATGGCTTGTCAAGCATGTCATTCCAGGCAGACAGACATTGGATCCCCTTAGAATGACACCAGAAATTAAGCCAATTATTAAAACTGATCATTTTGTCTCTGTATTGTAGCATCATTCTTGGTGAAGGTAGGATACTGCTCAGGGTCATACCAGCCTGGGCTACATAATCTGAGAGCTCCTTTATGTCTCTTTTCATGTAGTCCAGGGAGGTACATCTCAGGTCATTCACACCGCCATGGACAATGACCTGTGGAGTGACCTGAGTGCTTGTGTTATGTGGCGGATTCTAGCACCCGACAGGCAGCTTACTGTGACCCTCTCCTTGTTCAGTCTGGTGAGTGGGACGTCAGTGTGTCTGACTATGGAGTCACCTATGACAAGTGTGTCTGGCATTGTGTTTGGCCTTAAGGGCTGTGACTGATTTGCACACTGACTTTGTGATCTATGTGTTGCTTGTGTTATGTCATGAGGTGGCAGTTGTTTGGGTGTCTGCTTTGGAGGCCTCTGCTGTTTTGGTAGATTTTTGATCAGTGCCTCCGAGTATGTCTTTGTGTGTTTATGTGTTTGATTTGTAGTTGTGATAGTTCTATGTGAGACTGGGTTTATGGTGTGTGTGGTTACCTTCTCCTCCTGTCTGGTTTTGCAGGCCTGAGTTGAGAGAGCTCAGCCTCCAGTTTGGCTATATAGTTGCATCTCTCGCATGTATTTGTGTTTTGTGGGAGGAGGAGAGGGTTGTCTGTGTACATGAGGCAATTGTAACATTGCCTCAATATTCCCAGATTCACCAGCTGAGCAGGAGAGGACGCTAGCAACTGACCCTTTGACATGCTAGAAGAAATGAAAAAGTTTGCTGTGTAACTGAGTCAGAAAGGACCTATAGGGAAGTGGGTACTCAAGGGGGTTTTAAGCTAGTGAAGTACTTTGTATAATATAGAAGTGCTTTACCTGACTAAAAAATGTTTTAGGAACAAGTGCTGAGCTTTACAGATAGAGAATAGACTGTTTAGATTACAAGTAGAGCAGTTCAGGGAAAAAATGAAGAGCAGACTTTACGGAGCCAGAAATAGTTTAACGTTGTTTAACCGGCGCTGCCCGATGGTGCTCTAGTGGCAACTCCGCTAAATGCAGAAAAGGCAATAAGTCAGTAGTACAGGCTAGCACACTTTAGTGGGCAGCCAAACAATTAAATTAAACAGCAAACAAACACTTTTCGACTTGAATTAGACTAATTTCGACTAAAATGTACTTTTAAGTGCAGATAAAAAAATGCAGTAAATAACTATGAAAACAGTTAAAGCTTGCTCTAGGTAAGCAGTAGAAGGTAAAACAAATATAAAAAAACAGCAGGATACTTAATCAGGAAAGCAGTCGCTTTTTTCAGTTCTCTGTAGCCAGGAAGACTCAACAGGACCACGTGGAGCTGTGTCTGAGCAATATGGCTTCAAATAAAGGCCAGAGGCAGATTTTGACCAGGGAACTTCAAAAGAGCTAGAAATGGTCCAAAATGACCAATTACTACAGCTTCTTGTGCTGAGGTCACTTCCCTCAAGGACAGGTAGGCTATTCAAGGCTCCCCACTCCCACTGGTGAGCTAAGAAACTTCCTTCTATCCAAGTAAGGCAATGGACAACACAGGAACTACAACACAGCCCAGGATACAGCAAGGCCTGTAAACTGGTCTAACTAGTTTAGGAGAGGCAGGAAAACGAGGAATTTTTTTTTTTTTTTTTTTTTTTTAAATAGAAACACACAGAAATGCAGAAAAGGCAATAAGTCAGTAGTACAGGCTAGCACACTTTAGGGGGCAGCCAAACAATTAAATTAAACAGCAAACAAACACTTTTCGACAGTGGTTTCCTCCAATAATTTTAATTAAGAGTTCTTATAATTGCCTTTACCAGATATTGTGAAATTAGTTAACTAATAGAAAACTTACTGGTTAGGCAAAACCACTAGATGAAGAGTCAGGGCAGGGGAGTATTCATGTATCATCCTTAAGTGAGAGAATTGACGTTATCCTTCAAGAATATCAGGAACACAAAGCATCTATACCATTCACACTAAAAGGAATAACAGCAACAAATTAAATCAGAGATTTCCCAGCAAACACAGAAGGCTTATAGTATCTGGCATCATGACAGAATGAGAAATAACCATCCCGACTTGCTCTTTTATTCTATTTGCCTTGCCATTTACCATTTAAGATTATGTATCTTAATGTTTTTTTCAGCTGTCTTAATGTTCAATAATTTAATTATAACAACGTTTGAAAGGCATTACACAGTGTTTTATAAGTAAACAGTACAGTATACTATGTAGTGAAAGAGAAATATGTTTTTCTACAAATTTGAAAAAGACAATGTAACATTTTAGAACTGTTTTGCTAGCTATACCATGATGCACACTTTCAAGAAACACCGCAAACTACTCTGCATTTAATTGTTTAATATCATTATACTGTAAATAATTTTGTACATGTATTTGATGCATTTTCTATAAATATATATAGAATGCTGTGTGCAATTCTGAATTTTGCAACATTAAAAAAAAGTGTAGATCATACCCAACTCTATGTCCTGTCATATAGTTCATCTTGTCAAATAAAGGAGGAAATAGGGATGAACAGAACCAGGCTGAGGACCAGAAACAGACAGACATCAGATAGTATGAGAATCCCTTGACACTTGATGTGAATGATCAGCAGCACATATTATGATTTTGGTTATTTAGTAGCCCTTGACAAATGGGATAAACTTTGAAGTGTGTGTGTTTGTATATTTTTATGTGAGTTTACAGATTTATATTCATGAAGAATTAATTGAGATTCAAGGAGTTGCTCAGATGCCCTAGCCAGTTATAATAAAAGAAAATCCTGAATAATCTGCATTATGCATTTATTAGTCCTGCTGAGGCTCATTTAACTAGCAAATATATTGACATGTCTGTCTTAAATTACTTTTTGCTATGACACTTGGTTCTCTGCTGTACTGTACATAGTGGAAAGTAAACTGTATCACCTTTACTACTTGTCCCATGACATGCCCCAAAATTGGCTCCATGAAACTGCCATTTTTATCTAGCCTTAATTAAACCCTCATTGCTCCTAAATAAATGCAGGCATACATTTGTTTTAAGGACTTCATAAAGGCCAGGATGAATAAGTCCCACCACAATGAGCTAGAAGAGCTCTCACAGTGAATGCACTGAAATGCCTGCTCTTCCTTAATGCTTAACTTAAGACACTTGTCCCATCTGATTCATTGCACTCCACTAATAAATGATTAAAGCAAGTTTGTTGATGGGAGCACTTAAACAGTCACCAGACTACAAAGGGAGCACGTACATTAAGTAAACAGTCACAGGAATTCAAACGGAGCACTTACATTAAGTAAACAGTCACCGGAATTCAAACGGAGCACTTACATTAAGTAAACACACACACGTCACCGGACTTCAAACAGAGCAGATAAATTAAGTGAATGCACACAGCATTGCGGGACTAAAATGCCCAACAAAGACTTGCAGAATAAAATACATAACACAGCAGCTCAGCAAAGTTACTTCCTAGTCTGTTCAAACAGAGCAATCCAAATAAACACACAGCAGCAGCCCAGCAAAGACTTGCGCTCATGGAACAGAAAGATAAAACACCAGACTTTGAATGGCGCATTGCATGCAACAGGATAAATTAAATAAATACACACAGCAGCAGGCAGGATAAATTAAATAAGTGCATCATCCCAAACAAACACACACAGCAGCAGGCAGCAATAATTCTGCGTTTGTTCAAAAACAGACTTTACACAGTTCGCGGATTTAATAAATGGTTCATTCTGAATGGACCGAGTGGAGTGGAGTTAATAAACAGTTCATTCAAAATGGAATGAGTAGTCATCCAGCAAACACAACAGAGCTAACGGAGGAGGAATCTGAATGGAGGTTTACAAATTTCTTCTTTTTTTACCTCCTGGAGGCTGACTGCACACATTCCCCACCGAAACAGTTCAAACTAAATCTGTGAGAAAAGGCAGTAGCTGATGTCATCACGCACACTTTGTAGGCTGTTGATGCCTGGTGCTGTCAGCCATAAATTTGAAGTCATAATACAAAAAAAAACCAAAAAAAAAAACCTAAATGAATAAATAAAACATTTTAAAAAATCGGGAATTAAAGGGGCTACTAGGGAATTTGTGGCACCCCATTATTTTGCTCTCAAAACCGGTAAATACCGAGGAACTCATTATGGTTGAGAGGTATGGTGGTGGTGTATTATGGGTAGGGGGAGGAGATTGGAGCTCGGAGCAGATACTGCAGTAGTTGTATTTTACTTTAAGCTTTTACTTGATTGTTAAACAATTAACTTTTGGGCTGTGTGTGATTACTATACAAGTGAACTGTTTTACTTTTTGCTATACACTGATGAAGGATTTTTTTTACCTGAAAGCTTTGCTCATAATAAACAGTTTGTTCTCATCAGCGTTATCCAGTCGTCTTCTGCTTTTGTTTGGTCCCTCAATTCCTCAGTGGCTTCTCAGATTTTCAGCCATTGGGCCAACCGTGCTGCGATCTGTTTGCTTCCTCATTGAACAACAAATGCAGCAGGTAGTTTGCCCTGATTCCCCCAGAGGGGCAGTCCCCGAGGGATGCTCTTGTACATGATTGGCCCCCGGGTCTCCTCTCTGCTTACCCTCCCCTTCCCCTAATCCCCAGTGTACTTAAGAAAGTCTTCAGACTGAGGAGTTACGTGATACTCATTGCCCCCTTCTTGCCTCATCAGGTGTGGTTCCCTTTCCTCAGGTTTCATCTCAAGTGTCGTCCCTGGATACTGGATCTCATCTCTCACCTGTCAGAACCTCCGCCCAATCTTCGGTCTCTTCGTCTGACCACATGGTTTCTCCACTTTCAGTCCTAGTAAAGCAGTCCAGGCTAGCTTCTCTCATCAGGAACGTTATTCTGGCCTCGAAGAGGCCTTCTACTCGGAAGGTCTACCTTTAGTAAATGAGAACGTTTTTCCTTCTGGCAGTGGAACGGAATCTGGACCCTTTTTCAGCTCTTATTCCAGATATCCTTCTCTTATTGACATCCCTTTTTCAGGAGGGGACCAACTTTTCATAGGTTTATAGGCTAATGGCCCTGGAGCCTTTGCAAGCTTAGCCCATAGGATTACCCTGGCATCATGCCACCTGACCTTAGTTCCCAGTGCCTCTGTCGAGTAGAACTACTGGAATGATCCCTGGGGTGAATTTTGTATTTCCTATCCACTTTTGAAGAGGGCTAGTGAGGTGCTCTGTTTGACATGTATGGAAAGTCTATTCCATAGCATGGGCAGTCTTTGGGTTATGAACCTGTCCCTCCACCTTGTTCTGTTGATTGTGGTAATGAGGTTGAAGTCTCTGGAGCTTGTGGTGCAGAGGGATTTGGATTTCTTTAGATGTAGCGTTTCTAACAGAGCTGGGTCAGATATGGCTTTGTAAGGCAAGCAGAGATCGCCTGTAAGTAGGTGATATGAGACAGAGAATAGTTGGAATTTTTTGAGTCTGTCCATATAGGACAAATGTGCAAGGCCTAGGATCCTCTTTGTGAGGTACTTTTGCGGCCTCTCCAGTTGTTGCAGGTGTTTAGTGAGATACATGCCAAATGGGGCATTGTACTCAATGATTGGCGTAATGAGGGAAGAGTAGAGGAAGACAATGACCTTTTTCTTCCTGGATGCAAAACCCTTAGTAATGAGATGTGCCACATAGAAGGACTTTCTGACCACAGTGGCAATGTGATGATCAAAAGAGAGGTTGCTGTCAACCTGTGTTCCCAGATCTCTTATAACGCCTTCTGTGTTGAGTGGACTACCATCGATGTGGTAATTCATGGGAACCAGGTTTTTTCCAAAGGGGTTGATGGCACATTTTTTGGTATTGAGCTTAAGGCCATGGTTCTGACACCAGTTGTTGGTCTCAGTGAGGCCTTTCTGTAGGATGTCAACATCACTCGGGGAGTTAATAATAGCTCCCAACTTGCAATCATCTACGAACTTTGTCAGCTAGAGTCCCTTCATGTTGGCATGGACTTAAGAGAAGTAGATACCAAACAGGAGAGGACCAAGGACCGAACCCTGTGGGACTCCACTCGTGATTGGTCAGCAGTCCGACTTGAAGTCAGCTACTTTCACACTACGGGTTCTATCTGTGAGCCAGTTTGCAACCCACCTAGTAATATAGGGGTTGATGTCTATCAAAGGTTTGGCCAGATCAAGGTAGACTGCATGAACCACCTTGCCATCATCCACAGCTCTGGTGACTGACTCAAAGAAGTCGACCAGGTTGAGCAGGCATGATCTACCCTTCACAAAACCAAACTGTGTGGGATACAGAGTTTGGAGATTCCTTGTGTCCTTGTTTATTAGGTCTATAATGATGCATTCCATAGCTTTGCATATCAGACATTTCAGGCTAATGGGGCGATAGTTCCCAGGGTCTGTAGTGTCTCCTCCTTTGTGGAGAGGAATGACTGTAGCAGTGCTCCATTCTGTTGGGACAAAGGCTTAGGTGAGGCTATGATTGAACAGGGCACACAGGAGCAGTGCCAGTTCACTCATTTGTTCATGTAGAACACAGCCAGGGATATTTTTAGGTCCCATAGAAGCTGTATTCTTGGGCTTAGACAGTGATGTTTTAACCTGTACAGCAGTAATACTTGGTGCCTGGCAACCTACTGGTACTGTGATTGGTCCTTTGGTGGGGGGAGAGAGGGATAAAGTTGGCACTGAATCTGTTGGCCGGTATATTGGCAATATCTGTTGGCTCGGTATAGGAGGTACCATTGTGCAGTAGCTCAGATCAAATCTGGTTATTGCTGTGGAGATTCTTTACATAACTATAGAAGGCCTTGTGGTTGTCTTTACTATCAGCTGCAATTCTGTTTTCATAGCTAGCTTTAGAGGATTTCATGAGGGATCTCAACTTTTTGTTGAGGCTGATAAGGAAGTCTTTCCCATCTTCGAACCTCACCTTATTCCGTATCAGTTTCCTCCTCCTGTCGTAAAGTTTGTTTATGGCAGTTGTTTATGGCAGGGAACCACAGGATTGGCTTCCTTTTTTGTTAGAGTGTGTCTTGGTTCTATTGGCTATGGCGAGATCCATGCATTTGTGTGCGTGTTCATACAGTGTATTGGTATATGATTCGGCGGTCATGCAACTATTCTCCATTTGCATGGATGCAGTGAAGTTAGCCACATCTGTTTTTAGGAGTCCAACGTTAGCTTTGGAGAAGTGTTTCGTGGCGGTTGCCTTTGCGGGGCCGGTGGAAGGGATGTGGATTTCCAAGGTGACGAGTTTGTGGTCTGATCTAACCAGGGAGGAGTTGACTAATGATGTAGAACAATGGTCGCCCATGTTAGTAATGACCAGGTCGAGGATGTTGTTACCTCTAGCGGGGGTAGGAATGAGCTGGTCCAGGGCACTGGAATTAATGAATTCCAGGAAATGTTAGGCAAGTGCATTGGTACATAAGTAGTTTTCCCAGTTAATGGAAGGGTATTGAAGTCGCCATCAAATTGCAGTTGACGGCCATTTCGAGTTTTCATGTAATTTCTGTGCCGACTTTTTCCTCCAGGCTATGTAAGGCCTTCATGAAGGGCATCTTTCTTCTTAGGCCTCCAGTCAAGGATCCCGCCCCTCCTTGGGATTTGACATTGGGCAATAGCTTGTAGAAAAAACACGCAACCAGCATGTAAAAATAAATCCAAGCGTCCAGTAGAAACCACGTTTATTAAAGTAATTAAAACACAGGGCTAGCGCTTTCAATTCGTTGAAAGCGCTAGCCCTGTGTTTTAATTACTTTAATAAACGTGGTTTCTACTGGACGCTTGGATTTATTTTTACATGCTGGTTGGTTTTTCTACAAGCTATTGCCCAGTGGATGAGTAGGTTCGAATGAACACTCCATGGTGATTTTGACTCTTTTTTTATTGGATTAAGAATTCGCAAAGTAAAGCTGTTTATAGGTTACAGCTTCGTTTCTTTTTGTGGAACATTTGGTTACCTCCTGTGACTGACTTGAATCGAATACAGCAAGTATACTTCCCACTATTTAAGCCTGGTTTTTTGTTGTAAATTATAAGAATGGCTGAAGATCTTATAACTCTAATCAGGGGAAGCCAGCCGCCCCCTTCTAAGAGACCTAGGACTGAGGTTGTTCATGAAGCTTCTGACCAGGATTCAGATTTTTCTGATTCTTCTGATGATCTGGATTTGCCCTTATTTACTTATGAGGATTCTGATGCAGAGGACGCTATTCCCTCTGCTTCCCCTCCAGAGGATTTTTCTTTTGGTGAAACCTTACATACTCTAAGGGAGCATTTCCACTGGGAAAGCCAGGATTTTTCTGATTCAAAAAAGAGGCTTAGGGATTTCTTAACTCCTGCCTCAGCATAGGCCTTTAGCTATTCCTCCTGTACTAAACATTGTTGATGATGCTTTTTCAGAATCTAGTTTGGCCCCTGATTCTTTGCCTCCTGCTCCCTGAAAACCTGACAGGTTCATAGGTTGATACTAGGCTATCTGCCCTAGGGCATTTATAAACCTAGCCAGAGTGTGTTTGGCTTTCGCCACCCTTTTAGATTAGTTGACTGTGCCTCTGTATAGTAGGTCACAGAAGATAGCCCTTTTAAGGTTAGTTTACTGTGCCTTTGTCTAGTAGGGACACAGAAGTGATCCCAGGGGTAAACCTACGATCTCCCATCCACTCGTCAAGATCCCTCTTGAAGAGGGTCATTGAGAGGCTCTGCCTAACATGGATTGGGATTTTGTTCCAGAGTGAGGGGAGCCTCTGGGATATGAATCTGTCTCTCCAGCATATCCTATTTATTTCTGTGCTGAGGTTTAAGTCCCTGGAGCGTGTAGTTCTAAGGGATTTGGATTTCCTGAGGTGGAGCATGTCCATTAATTCTGGTTTGGACATGGCTTTATACGTCAGGCACAGATCGCCTCTGAGTAGGCGGTAAGCAACTGAGCAGAGCTGGAGTTTCTTTAGCCTAACTGCGTAAGGCATCTGAGTCCCTTGATCCTCTTGGTGAGGTACTTTTGGGGTCTTTCCAGTTGCTGAAGGTGTCTGGTAAGGTGCATCCCAAATGGGGCATTGTATTCAATTATGGGCATGATGAGTGATGAATAGAGGGGCACAATGACCTCTCTTGATCTAGATGTGAACCCTTTTGTGATAAGGTGGGCTATATAGAAGGTCTTTCTAACCACTTTGGCAACGTGATTGTCAAAGGAGAGATTGCTATCTACTTGGGTCCCCAAATCCCTAATTACTACTTCCATACTTAATGGATTACCACCTATGTGGTAATTTGTGGGCACTTTGTTTTTCCCAAAGGGGATGACTGTGCACTTTTTGGCATTTAGCTTTAGGCCATGGCTCTGGCACCAGTTATCCATCTCTGTGAGACCCTTTTGGAGGATGCTTGTGTCAGTCCGTGAGTCGATTATGGCACCCAGTTTGCAGTCATCTGCGAACTTGGGCAGCCATAGTCCTCCCATGTTAGCCTGTACCTCAGAGAAATATATACCGAACAAGAGAGGTCCCAGGACTGAGCCTTGTGGGATGCCACTTGTAACTGTATTAGAGTCTGACATGGCACCTGCAATGCTGACCATGTGGGCTCTATCCCTGAGGCAGTTTGCAACCCATCTTGTGACATAGGGGTTGATATTTAAGCTGGTGAGCTTATTTATGATGCCCGAGTGGGGTATTGTGTCGAAGGCTTTTGCGAGGTCCAGGTAGGCTGTGTGGACTACCTTCCCTTCATCTATGGCCTTGTTGACTGTTTCAAAGAGGTCGACCAGGTTCAAGAGGCAAGATCTGCCCTTAACAAAGCCGAATTGGGTAGGATCCAGTGTTTGGAGGTTCCCAATGCCTTTGTTTATGAGTTCCATGATGATATGCTCCATTGCTTTGCAGACCAGGCTAGTCAGGCTTATAGGGCGATAGTTTCCGGGGTCCATTGTGGCACCACCTTTGTGGAGTGGGACTACTGTTGCTGTACACCATTCTTTGGGTACATATCCTGTAGTAAGGCTGAGATTGAACAGTGACTTTATATGAGGGTTCAGTTCTTCTTGGAGCTCGTGTAAGACGCAGCCCAGGACACTGTCTGGTCCCATTGATGCTGTGTTTATTGCTTTGGAGAGGGCAGCTCTCACCTGTGCATCTGTGATGTCAAGGAGGCTGCACTCTTTTGGGTTAGACATTTGCTGTTTTGGGGGGGAGGGGGGGGAGTTTGCACTGAACCTGTCTGCCGGGATGTTGGCAATGTCTGTGGGTTCAGTGTATTTTTTGTCATTTTGCACTAACTCAGAGCATATCTGGGAGTTGCCACCCAGGTTCCTGACATCACTAAAGAAGGCCTTGTGATTATCTTTAGCATCTTGTGCAATTTTTCTTGCGAAGCTGGCCTTAGATGATTTTATGAGGAATTGTAATTTCTTGCTAGTACTGATCAATGATGCCTTCCCTTTTTGGGATTTTGCTCTATCATGTAGTAGTTTCCTCCTTCTGTTGTATAGCTTATTTATGGCTGGGGTCCACCAGACAGGTCTCCTGCCTTTGGAGGAGTGAGTCTTGGTTTTATTTGGGATAGCACGATCCATGCATTCTTGTAGGTGTCCATAGAATGCGTTTGTAAAGGGTTCTGCGGTTTGGGCCGTATTTTCCACTGGCCCGGGGGCTTTGAAGGATTCCAGCTCGGTTTTGAGAAGTGTGAAGTTTGCTTTTGAGAAGTTCTTCACCGTGATTTCCTTGGCTGGGGGTGGGGATGGGATATGGATGTCCAGTGAGGTTAATTTATGGTCAGATCTTACCAATGAGGGGTATACCTCTGGTATGGAACATAGAGTCCCCATGTTGGTGATGATCAGGTCCAATATATTTTCCCCTCTTGTGGGAGTGGTGACCAGTGGTTACATAGCATTTGAGTTTATAAATTCTAGGAACTGTTGGGCGAGGGTGTTGGGGCTTGAGTAGTGATCCCAGTCTATGTTTGGGTAGTTGAAGTCATCCAATATGATGGTGTTTGGAGAGACCTTCATATTCTCCAGTGTTCTCAGGAAAGCTGAGTGGGGTTCCTGAGTTTGGGAGGGTGTTCTGTAGCAGGTTACAATCTGAAAGGCAATTTTGCCCACTGTTGCACATGGATGGTCGCCGATGTTTCGTGCAGTGCCACTAACCTGGAGGTGTGGGTATCTTTGATGAATATGGATACTCCCCCTCCTTTTGTGGTTCGGTTCGAGTTTTGGGGTTGAAAAGCATGGTATATGAGGTATAACCTGGTAGTGCTGGGGTGCTCTTGGGAGCCTTGAACCAGGTTTCTGTTACTGCACAGATATCAATATTCTCCATACTGAGGAGAGCCTCGAGTGTGTGCATCTTGAGGTTTAGACTTCTGGCATTGAGCAGCATTACCCTTAGTTTCTTTTTCCTTGTGTTGTCTATGGAGGTGGGTTTGGCTTTTGAGCCTTGCCTAAAAAAGGCACTATGGGGGTGGCAAGAGCCTTAGCCAATATTCGAAAGCACAGGGGTTACAGGTGCAAGCCATCCCTAGTGAAGCACCGTGGCTTGTCGAGCATGTCATCCTAGGCTGACAGACACTGGATCCCCTTTGAATGACACCAATACTTTAGCCAGTTGTTAAAATTGATCATTTTGTCTTTATACTGTAGCATCATTCTTGGTGAGGGTAAGATGCTACTCAAGGTCAGGGTCATACCGGCCTGGGCTACATGATCAGAGAGCTTCTCTATGTCACTTTTCATGTAGTCCAGGGAGGTACGTCTCAGGTCATTCACACCATCATGGACAATGATGGAGTCATATTTGTACTTGCTTTGGAGTGACCTGAGTGCTTGTGTTATGTGGTGGATCCTGGCACCCGACAGGAAGCTTACAGTGACCTTCTCCTTGTTCAGCCTGGTGAGTGGGACATCAGTGTGTCTGACAATAGAGTCACCTATTACAAGTGTATTAGGTGTGTTGTTTAGCCTTAAGGACTGTGACTGTGTGGCACACTGACTTTGGGAACTATGTGATGCGTGGGTATTGTTGTGGGGTAGCGGTTGCTTGGATGTCTGCTTTGGAGGTCTCTGCTGCTTGGGCAGATTTTTATTTAGAGCCTCCGAGTATGTTTTTGTGTGTTTGTGTTTGGTTTGCTGTTGCGATAGGCCCATGTGAGGCTGGATTTGTGGTGTGTGTGGTTACCTTCTCCTCCTGACTGACTGCGCCATTACTGGGTTGAGAGAGCTCAGCCTCCAGTTTGGCTGTATAGTTGCATCTCTCACATATATTTGAGGTTGTTGGGAGGAGGAGAAGGTGGTCTGTGTGCATAAGGCAGTTGTAACATTGCCTCAAGATTCCCAGATTCACCAGCTGGACTAGAGAGTAAACCCGAAACTGACTTTTGGACATGCTAGAATTGTATAAGGAACTACTTTTTGACTGATCAAAAAGGACCAATAGGGAGCCAAGTACATAAAGGGAGTATAAGAGGGTGTAGTGCTTTAGTTTATTAGTGCTTACTTATAAGATTACTTATACGAGCAACTGCAGGGCTTTAGAATGAAAATAGAGTGCTTACTTTGAGATTTGGAACAGTTCTAAGGGAAAAAGTGAAGAGCAGACTTTGTGGAGCCAGGCATACTTTAAACCCATTTAAGTGGCGCTGCCCGATGCTGCGCTATGCGCAAAATCGTGCAAAACCACGCAAATGCGGGTTTTAAGGCAGGGAAACTGAAAGAGATAGGAATTGACCCAAAACGGCCAATAAGCTACTAGTTTCAGGGCTGAGACCACTCCTCCAGGGACAGATAGGCTGCTCAAAGCTCCCCACTCTCACTGGTGAACAGAGAAGCTTCCTCCTATCCAAGTAAGGATATGGGCAACACAGGAATCTATACCACAGTCCGGAATTCATCATAACCTGAAATCTGGACTAATCTAGTTCAGCAAAGGTGGGAAAAGAGAATTTTTTTTGTTGTTTTTTTTTGTTTTTTTCAGGAAACAGCAGAAAAACACAGAAAACAATGTAAATGCTATAAACAGGCTAGCGCACTTTAGTGTGTAGCCTACAACAGTTATACAATACAAAAACGACTTAAATTGATATAAAACAAGTGCAAAAACTGTAAAAGTAGAAGGCAAATGCAATTTAAACTTTTTAAAGCACAGATCAGTTAGAAATTCACTTTTTAGGTGGGAAAAGTCAGTCAGAGCAAAACAGAGAAAAAATACTTAACTCTGGAAAAGTCTCTCTTGGGTCTCTCTGTTGCCTGTATCACTCCGCAGGACACCACGAGGACCTGTGCGGAGTTGTATACTGGCACAAAACCGTGCAAATGCAGGTTTTAAAGCAGGGAAACTGAAAGAGATAGGAATTGACCCAAAACGGACAATAAGCTACTAGTTTCAGGGCTGAGACCACTCCTCCAGGGACAGATAGGCTGCTCAAAGCTCCCCACTCTCGCTGGTGAACAGAGAAGCTTCCTCCTATCCAAGTAAGGATATGGGCAACACAGGAATCTATACCACAGTCCGGAATTCAGCAAAACCTGAAATCTGGACTAATCTAGTTCAGCAAAGGTGGGAAAAGAGAATTTTTTTTGTTGTTTTTTTGTTTTTTTCAGGAAACAGCAGAAAAACACAGAAAACACTGTAAATGCTATAAACAGGCTAGCGTACTTTAGTGTGTAGCCTACAACAGTTATACAATACAAAAATGACTTAAATTGATATAAAACAAGTACAAAAACTGTAAAAAGCAGAAGGCAAATGCAATTTAAACTTTTTAAAGCACAGAACAGTTAGAAATTCACTTTTTAGGTGGGAAAAGTCAGTCAGAGCAAAAAAACAGAGAAAAATACTTAACTCTGGAAAAGTCTCTCTTGGATCTCTCTGTTGCCTGTATCACTCCGCAGGACACCACGAGGACCTGTGTGGAGTTGTATACTGGCGCAAAACCACGCAAATGCAGGTTTTAAAGCAGGGAAACTGAAAGAGATAGGAATTGACCCAAAACGGCCAATAAGCTACTAGTTTCAGGGCTGAGACCCACTCTTCCAGGGACAGATAGGCTGCTCAAAGCTCCCCACTCTCACTGGTGAACAGAGAAGCTTCCTCCTATCCAAGTAAGGATATGGGCAACCGGAATTCAGCAAAACCTGAAATCTGGACTAATCTAGTTCAGCAAAGGTGGGAAAAGAGAAATTTTTTTTGTTTTTTTTTTTGTTTTTTTCAGGAAACAGCAGAAAAACACAGAAAACACTGTAAATGCTATAAACAGGCTAGCGCACTTTAGTGTGTAGCCTACAACAGTTATACAATACAAAAACGACTTAAATTGATATAAAACAAGTGCAAAAACTGTAAAAAGCAGAAGGCAAATGCAATTTAAACTTTTTAAAGCACAGATCAGTTAGAAATTCGCTTTTTAGGTGGGAAAAGTCAGTCAGAGCAAAACAACAGAGAAAAAATACTTAACTCTGGAAAAGTCTCTCTTGGGTCTCTCTGTTGCATGTATCACTCCGCAGGACACCATGAGGACCTGTGCAGAGTTGTATACTGGCGCAAAAACGCGCAAATGCGGGTTTTAAAGCAGGGAAACTGAAAGAGATAGGAATTGACCCAAAACTGCCAATAAGCTACTAGTTTCAGGGCTGAGACCACTCCTCCAGGGACAAGATAGGCTGCTCAAAGCTCCTAACTCTCAAATGCAATTTAAACTTTTTAAAGCACAAATCAGTTAGAAATCCGCTTTTTAGGCGGGAAAAGGCAGTCGGAGCAAAAAAAAAAAACAAAGAAAAAAATACTTAAATCTGGAAAAGGCTCTCTTGGGTCTCTCTGTTGCCTGTATCACTCTGCAGGACACCACGAGGAGCTGTGCGGAGCTGTATACAATAACAAACTTTTTAAATCACAGATTCTCTAAAAAAACTGGCGTTTTTGGCAGAATTAGTTAAGACAGCATTGTGCCACTTGTCTGATATTAAAGGTTCCCAATTCTCACAAGTTCCTTTTTAAAAATCCAATTGCGGATCCAGAGACTATTTCACAAGGACCCAAGGGCATTAAGGCTTCTACTGCTAAAAATCCTGCCTCTTCTGATAGAGACCCCAGGGCGCTGGATAGATGGGGTAAAAAGGTTTACACTTCTGCAGCCTTGGCCATTAGGGCTTTAAACTGCCAGTTTCATATGTTAAAGTATCAACAACATGTTATTGGATTGCTTAAACAGAAAATTATGTTGATTCCTGACTGTGCGGGAAATAAAGAATTACAGATTTAATGCATTCTGCGGAACAGGTTGGAAAACATACTTTGCAATGTAGATTTCATTCTTTAGAGGCTCAGAAGGCATGCTTGGCTTAAGGAGCAATCTTTGTCTGATCATGTTAAGGCTAAGTTGTTGGATGCTCCCTTAAATCAGGACTGCCTGTTTGGCAACAAGGCTGAGGAAGTTCTTAAAAAGATGGAAGATGAAGCTAAATCTATGCAAACTGTTAAAGATTTCTTACAAGTTCAGCCTCCTAGATTTAGTAGGCACTGGCCCTCTAAGAATTGGTCCTTTTCAGCTCCTTCCAGGTCTTCTCAAGCCAAACCCAGACATAGCAGAAACCCCAGGTTTCCGTCCCAGGGGACACATAAGACTAAGCAGTGGGGGGGGGGTTCCACTCCTAAATCAGGAAGTATTAAGACTCCCCTTATGGAAAACTGTCTCAGTGATTTGCTTTTAAAACTTCCAAGCACTTCCCAACTGAATGCTCCTTTAAGCGAAAAGATTGGTCTGCAGGCCAAAAATTGGGAACTCATTACCCAGGACAAATGGGTTTTAAATATAGTGTCCCAAGCATACAGATTTCACTTCCACACCTTACCAACACCAAGCAGGTGGCCAGATCTACCCCCAAATCAGTGGGCGAAGGCCCAAAATCAAGTACTCTCTCTCTTAAGCATGCGGGCTATTCAGTTTGTACCAGAAGAGGAAAAGGGACAAGGGTTCTATTCCAGACTTTTCGTGGTACCCAGAAAAAGCAATATATGGCGTCTTATCCTGGACCTTTCTACTCAAAATACCTTTCTGGTGATTCCAAAATTTAAGATGCTGCTTCTCCACTAGCTGCTTCCTATGCTATGCAAAGATGCATGAATGGCATCACTAAACTTGAAAGAAGCATACCTGCACATCCCTATCAGGGAGTCTTGCAGAAGATACCTATGCTTCAAAGCAGGCTGCATGCACTGTCTGTTCTCTGCACTGTCCATTTGGAGTATCTACTGCGCCAGGGTATTCACAAAGTGCCTAGCTCCAGTCATTGCATTCTGCAAGCAAAGAAATACTCAAATGTACCCATACCTGGACGATTGTCTAATTCAGGCAGAAAGCCAGGACATACTTTTGAATCATCTGGCCTTTGTTCAAGGGGTACTGACTTGTCTGGGGTACACCATAAACGAAAAGAAATCACCCCTGGTACCCTGTCAACAAATTATATTCCTGAGAGCAAGCTTGAATACAACTTCCCAGATGGCTTTCCTCACGTCAGAGAAATGGATTCATTTGACAACCTACTTCAGACAAGTGGCCACAAGAACCCAGTTATCTGCAACCCTTGGGGTTCATGGCCTCCTGCATTCTTCTAATTCCATATGCAAAGCTGCATATGAGGAAACTGCAATGGTATCTCAAATGCCTATGGTGTCAACATTCACAGGATCTAGAAGCAATGATTCCTATCATACCTTGCCTACGCCTAGAGTTCCTTTGGTGAGCAGAGGCCTGCCACCAAAACAGGGGACTACCATTCACACTACCTCCTGCCGCCCAAAACTTGACAACAGACTCATCAGACTATGCATAGGTGGCCCACCTGGCAGAGAAGTGCATTCAGGGCAAATGGAACCCAAGTCAAATGCACTTACACATAAATCAAAAGGAAATGTTAGCTGTACAGAATGCTCCCTGACCGCCTTCAGGGACTACATACTTCCAGGGCAATTAATGGTAAAGACGGACAACACCATGGTCATGTGGTACATAAACAAGCAGGGGGGTACACACTCTTAGCCCCTCTGCAGACTAGCCATGGCATTGTGGAACACAGCCTTGAGCTACCAAGTGAATCTACAAGCTCAATTCCTGCCAGGAAAACTAAATACACTGGCAGATGGACTAAGCAGAAACCTCATGGACCCACACGAGTGGAAACAGGAACCAAGGATCATCAACATGTTGACAAGCAGATGGGGGAGCCTGGAAATAGACCTATTTGCCTCCCCCTAGAATCATCAGTTGGACAAATTTTGCACAAGGACTCCCCACAAACTAGCTTGGAAAGTGGATGCTCTGTCCTTCAGCTGGAAAAACCTATCAGTTTATGCCTTTACTCCTCTGCCTGTGCTCTCCAAGGTACTACTAAAGATCAAACAGGACAAGCCAAGGACGATTTTAATTGCACCACAAACTGGCCATGCCAACACTGGTACCTCCTCCTGCACAGTGTGTCATGCTTGGCCCCATGACACCTGCCTCAGACTCCTTCCCTGTTGTCTCAGCAGGAGAACCAGATTCTGGACCCTCAGCTGCAAACCCTGAACCTAGCAGCCTGGCTAATTACTTAATCTCTCCTTTACCACCCCTCAGTAAATCAGTGATGGATATCATTTCAGATGCTAGGAGGTTTAGCACTTTAAAATCTTATGCTGCTACATGGAAAAGATTTTGTACCTGGAACCAATCTCAAGGGATGAGCGCAGCAGTGCCCAATTTACCTCAGATTCTATAATATTTGACTGAGATGCTTCATAAGGGCTTGTCCTTTGCCTCCATCAAAATTCATGCCTCAGCCATTTCAGCTCATTATAACACAGAGCCTCCCCTCTTCTCTCACACACTGCTCAAGCATTTCCTCAGAGGGGCCAAAAGTTTAAGGCCACCCAGGAGAGCTCCAACTCCAGCCTGGGACCTTAACTTTGTCTTGGAGAAACTCACTCTTACTCCTTTCAGTTCAGCTGCTACTGCAGATTTAAAATTTCTTTCCTGAAAAACAGCTTTCCTTTTAGCAATCACTTCTGCAAGAAGGGTATCTGAATTATAGACCCTTATGGCAATGGAACCTTTCATCATCTTTTATGCAGACAGGGTGTCCCTCAGAACCAATCCATCCTTCATGCCCAAGGTGGTATACAGTGTGGCTCTTAATCAGTCCATTCATTTGCCTACCTTCTTTCCTAACCAACAGAGCAAAGGGGAACGGATACTGCACTCTTTAGATGTGCACAGCCAGCTTTGATTCTACTTGGACAGAAATAAATCTCAAAGGAAGTCTGAACAACTGCTGGTGGCATTTGCTGCAGGGACAGTAGGGAAAGCTATTTCAAAACAAACCATTTCAAAATGGATAGGCCACTGCATTCATTTTTGCTATAAGCACCATGGAAAACCTATCCCACAGGGCATTAGACCCCACTCAACCAGGGCTGCTTCTACCTCTACAGCCTTTCTCAGGGGCGTCCCTACTAGGGGCATCCTAGAAGCTGCTACCTGGAGTTCTATACATACTTTCTCCAAGCATTATCATTTGCCAATTTTCTCTAAATCCAGAGCTGGTTTTGCCACTGCAGTCTTGCAGGGCCTTATAGCTGGTCCTAATTCTATTTAAATTCCTCCTCCCAACCTTAGCTTTGGGAATCTACCCAAATGTAATGACTGCAACAGTGAAACACGAAGAACATAGTACAGTTTTGTACACTTACCATAAATGTAGATGTTCGAGTGTATTCACTGTTGCAGACCTGGATGTTCATCATGTTACCCTGCTGCAGTCATCACACTTGGGTTATCCTGTCGTCAGGCGGTCCCACAGTCGGCCGGAATTCCAAAGTCTTGGTTCTGCGTCGGTTGCTGTCGCCTCTTCCCTGACGTCAGTGCGCCAGGGGTATATATAATGCAACCAACGCCATTTTCTTCAGTCTTTCTTGCCACGCGGTGCCCGAAGCAGAAGCAGTTCGCAAGTGCCGGTTGGCCGACTCCTGAGATTTTCGAATTCGAATTTCAGACCGAAATCTTCTATAAAGCTAAGTACCCCGTTGGGGAAAGTTTTCTTGCCTCAGACTGATATCAGAAAAAGTTAACAATTGTATTTCTTGTGGGAAGCAAATACCTCATAAGGATTTTCATTCTTATTGCATACCTTGCCTAGGCCCAGACCACAACGTCACTACTTGTCAGTTTTGTGCTAGGTTCAATAAGCGTACTATTAAAAGACTCTTTGATTTCACACGACACTACTTTGGTAGGAAATTTAACTACACCATGCCGTCGGAGCAACCGACTACCGGCATGCACAAAAAATGTAGGGATAAGGACAGACATCCCAGGCCTAAGCCAGATTCCGAGGCCTCGGCTGATCCGGTCTCCGGTTCTCCGGTCCTCAGTGAGGCTCCGACGCAGCCCCTGACTACCGCAGATCTGGAACCAGAGACCACTACGGCAATTTTGACGGAATGTACCAGGCCGACGCAGCCTTTTACTTCAGGTCCTTCCGACGACTTTGCTACAGAAACGCCATCGGTTTTTGAAGGCGTTTTCAGACCGGCGACTCTCACCATTAAAACGTTTTCTAAGTCGAAGACTCCTCCTAAATCTAAAAGGACTGCACTTCAGTCTCATGTTCAAGGCCCCATGCCTAAGAAACAGATGCTCAAATGGCTGAAGATTTGATTTCTTTAAGCAGGGGTTCCCAGCCCCCTCCTGACAAAAGGCCTAGACAAGAGGAAGATTATGCATCCTCTGAGCAAATGTCCATTTCTTCATACTCCTCTGAGGACCAAGACTACTCCTTCTCTCCTTAAGAAGATTCTGATGCTGAGGATTCTATTCCCTCAGCTTCTCCTCCTGAAGACTACTCCTTTGGGGAAACTTTACA
Source organism: Protopterus annectens (assembly GCF_019279795.1). Taxonomy (NCBI): domain Eukaryota; kingdom Metazoa; phylum Chordata; order Ceratodontiformes; family Protopteridae; genus Protopterus; species Protopterus annectens. The sequence goes on along the minus strand of NC_056745.1, from coordinate 914,676,823 downwards.
CACTATGAGGGAACATTTTCACTGGGAAGGTCAGGACTACTCTGATTCTAAGAAAAGGCTCAGAGAGTTTCATTTACTCCCCCAACACAGACCACTTGCCATCCCACCAGTTTTGGACATTGTGGATGATGTCTATTTAGAATCCAGTTTCAACCCAGACTCTCTACCTCCTGCTCCGGCTAAGCCTGACAGATACTACAGAGTGCCTGATTCCCACAAATTTTTTTATAAAAGCCCTGTAGCTGACCCAGGAGCTATCTCCCAGGGTCCCAAGGGGGCTAAGGCTTCTATGGCTAAAAACCCAGTACCTTCTGAGAGGGATTCCAGAGCGCTAGACAGGTGGGGGAAAAAGGTTTACACCTCAGCCACACTAGCTATGAGGGCACTGAATTGTCAATTTCACATGCTTAAGTATCAGCAATTTCTAATCTCTCAGTTAAAGCAAAGAATAACAACTCTCCCTCAACAATCTGAATTGAAAGAACTACAGGATCTGTTGCACGCCACTGAGCAGGTGGGCAAACATACTTTACAATGTGGGTTTGATTCTTTGGAGGCCTCCTGCAGAGCAGCTGTCACTGGGTATGTTATACGTAGGCATGCTTGGTTAAAGGAACAAACTCTGCCTGATCATGTTAAAGCAAAACTACTAGATGCTCCCTTACAGCAGGATGTTCTTTTTGGAGTTAAAGCAGAAGAAGTTTTAAAGAAAATGGAAGATAAGGCAAAATCTATGCAGACAGTCAAAGATTTCCTACAAGTACAACCCCCTCGCTTCAGCAGAAACTGGCCAACAAAAAATTGGTCCTTTCCAGCCACTGACGGACCACAGAGGGGTAAATACAGACGCCCAAGGGGCAGAAGACAACCACAAGCCCAGTATAATCCTCGCCAATGGGGCACTACAACACAGAAGGGAGGAGAAGACAGGTCTCAATCCACCAGAAGGCAAACTCAATGACTTGCACCTCATCTGGCCAAGTAATACTCTCTTGGCAGCCCCCTTGGGGGGAAAACTCGCACTTTTGCAGACAACTGGCACATTGTCACAAAGGACAAATGGGTCCTAGACATAATTTTATGAGGATACAGATTCCACTTTCACACCTTGTCAATGAATAGAGGAATGCCAAACCTGCCACAAAATCAATGGGCAGGGGCACAAAAGCAAATTACAGCTCTCATGGACATGAGAGCCATTCAACTGGTACCTACTCGAGAGCAAGGCCAAGGATTTTACTCAAGACTCTTTCTAGTGCCCAGAAAGGACAATGCCTGGAGACCAGTTCTGGACCTTTCAATTCTAAACACTTACAAGTACCCAAATTCAAGATGCTAACACTACAGCAGCTACTTCCCATGTTGGGCAAGGAAGCATGGTTAGTAACGCTGGACCTCAAGGAGGCATACCTGCATGTCCCTATCAGACAAAGTTGCAGAAGATACCTCCGTTCATTGCAGGTTCAACCCATTACCAATTCTCTGCACTGCCCTTTGGCTTATCTACTGCGCCCAGAGTTTTCACAAAATGCCTGGCACCAGTAATTGCATACTGCAGACAAAGAGGAATTCAAATATATCCATACCTGGACGACTGCATCATCCAAGCAGAAAGCAGATACATTCTCTTACATCATCTGGCCTTTGTAAAGCATCTACTAAACTGCCTGGGGTACACAGTAAACGAAAAGAAGTCAAAACTAGTACCCTCACAAAAAATGATATTTTTGGGTGCCAGCTTGAATACAACGGCCCAGAAGGCTTATCTTACGCCAGACAAGCAACTACAACTGACTCAATATTTCAAGACAATGGCAACAAAGACCCAATTAACTGCAAGAAAAATTCTGCAGGCTTTGGGCTACATGGCATCTTGCATACTAATAATACCATTTGCAAAGCTGCGTATGAGGAAATTACAGTGGTACCTAAAAAGACGTATGGTCTCAACACAGCCACAGCTTGGACACAATGATATCTCTCATTCCCTGCCTACAACAGGAATTTCTATGGTGGTCACAGGCGTGTCACCTCAACAAGGGTCAGCCTTTCACCTTGCCCCCAGCCAGGCAAACTATCACAACAGATGCTTCAGACTACGCCTGGGGGGCACACATGGCAGGACAGTGCATTCAAGGCCAATGGACTGCAGATCAAAGAAATCTGCACATAAATCAAAAAGAGATGCTAGCTGTACAGAAAGCTCTGACAGCCTTCAAGGATCTATTACATCCAGGACAACTTGCAGTAAAGACGGACAACACCACAGTAATGTGGTACATAAACAAACAAGGGGGTACACATTCCTACCCTCTATGCAGGCAAGCAATGATCTTATGGAACACAGCTCTGGCCTACCATGTCCAGTTACAAGCTCAATACCTGCCAGGACAGAAGAACACATTGGCAGACGACCTCAGCAGAAACATCAAAGATCCCCACGAGTGGAAACTAGATCCACAAATATTTGCAATGATAACTCAAAAATGGGGCCTTCCAGACATAGACCTGTTTGCCAGGCCTCAAAACTACCAACTGACAAAATTTTGTACAAGGACATTTCACCATCAAGCTTGGAAAGTGGACATTCTCTCTTTCAGTTGGAAAAACTTGACAGTATATGCCTTCCCTCCATTACCTCTCCTCACAAAGGTTCTTTTGAAAGTCAAAAAGGAGAGACCACGACTGATTCTCATAGCCCCAGACTGGCCACGCCAGCACTGGTATCCACTATTGAAAAATATGGCCCACAGCCCACCATGGATATTGCCTCAAATACCCCATTTGCTCACACAACAAAACAATCAGATTCTTCACAGCCAGCTCAAAACTTTAAATCTGGCTGCATGGCAAATCAACTAAACATTCAACCAGCTCCTCTTTCACAAGCAGTTCTGGATGTTGTTCTGGAAGCCAGGAGGCCAAGCACCAGGAAGGCTTATTCGGACAAATGGAAAAGGTTTTGTGCCTGGAACCAAGCTAAAGGCCAAGACACAATTCAGTCTCACATGCCTCACATTCTACAGTATTTAGCTGAGATGTTGCACAAAGGACTTTCCTTTTCCTCAATTAAAATCCATGCTTCAGCTATTTCAGCTCTCTACAACACGGATCCACCTTTATTTTCACATCCTCTTCTAAGGCAGTTCCTCAGAGGGGCAAAAAACATTAGACCACCCAGGAGAGCTCCTACACCAACATATGGGACCTCAACTTTGTTCTGGAAAAACTAACACTACCTCCCTTTGAACCAGCTTTCTCTGCAGATCTTCAGTTCCTATCATGGAAGACTGCCCTGCTCCTAGCAATAACTTCAGCTAGAAGAGTCTCAGAGCTACAGGCACTAATGGCAGTGGAACCTTTCCTCATTTTTCATCAAGATAGAGTTTCTCTACGAACTAATCCTTCCTTTATGCCTAAGGTGGATGTTTATCGTGCATACAGCTGCAGTCATCACACTTGGGTTATCCTGCCGTCAGGCGGGTCCTCTGTCGGCCGAATTCCAAAGTCTAGGTCCGGCGTCGGCTGTCGTCGCTTCTTCCCTGACGTCAGTGCGGCAGGGGTATAAAAGAGGCAGCCAACGCCATTTTCTTCAGTCTTTCTTGCCGCGCGGTGCCCGAAGCAGAAGTAGTTTGCAAGTGCCGGTCGGCCAGCTCCTAAGATTTACGAAAAGTATTTCAGCCGAAGTCTTCTTTAAAGCTAAGTACCCCGTTGGGGAAACTTTTCTTGCCTCAGACCGATGTCAGACGAAGTTAATAATTGCATTTCTTGTGGGAAGCAAATACTGCATAAGGATTTTCACTCTTACTATATACCTTGCTTAGGGCCAGATCACGACGTCTCGGCCTGCAGTTTTGTGCTAGGTTTAACAAGCGCACTATTAAGCGCCGAGCGGAGTTTGCCCTTCATTATTTTGGCAAAAAATTTAATTATATTATGTCGTCGGATATGCCGATGCCAGTTTTAGGCAAAAAATGCAAGGATAAGGACAGACATCCGAGGCCTGCACCGAGTACTGAGACCACGCTAAGGCCGACTACCGGTTCTCAGCGAGGTGCCTACGCAGCCCCTGACTACCGATGAAACTATTTTACCGGTAACTTCAGTACCCGAGGTCGCAGGTTCCTCGGTCCCCATTCCCACTGCAGATACCGACGCCACTCTTGGTGGAGAAATGGAAAGTTTAGCAAGGCCTGCCATTTCTGAAGGCGTTTTCAGGCCTACCACCTTATCTATTAAATCGTTCACTAAATCTAAAGCTCCAATGGAAATTAAAAAACAGGGTCCTCAAACCCCATCTCAAGGTCCCATGCCTAAAAAACAGATGCTTAAAATGGCTGAGGATTTGATTTCACTCATCAGGGGTTCTCAACCCCCCTCAGACAAAAGACCCAGGATGGAGGAAGACTACCCTTCCTCAGATCAGGCATCTATTACCTCAGGCCTTTCTGAGGACCTGGATTACGCCTATTCCCCTTTTGAAGACTCTGATGCTGAGGAGTCTATTCCCTCGGTCTCCCCCCCTGAGGACTACTCGTTTGGGGAAACCCTACATACATTGAGAGAACACTTCCACTGGGAAGGCCAAGATTACTCAGATTCCAAGAAAAGGTTCAGAGAATTTCTGCTGCTTCCCCAGCATAGGCCCCTGGATATTCCTCCTATCTTAGATATTTTGGATGATGTGTACGCAGAAGCCAGTCTTAATCCAGACTCTTTACCTCCTGCCCCTGTTAAGCCAGACAGATATTACCGGGTTCCTGATTCTCACCAGTTCCTTTATAAAAGTCCTACTGCTGACCCAGAAACTATTTCTCAGTGTCCCAAGGGGATTAAGGCCTCTACTGCTAAAAACCCTTTGCCTTCAGAGAGAGATTCCAGAGCATTAGAAAGGTGGGGGGAAAGGTGTATACATCAGCCACTTTAACCATGAGGGCATTAAACTGTAAATTTCATATGTTAAAGTACCAGCAGTTCTTGCTATCGCAACTGAAAAGCAAAATGACACAAACAGAACAACCTGATTTGAAAGAGTTGCAGGATTTGTTGCATGGAGCAGAACAAGTGGGGAAACATACCTTACAGTGTGGTTTTGATGCTTTAGAGGCTTCATGCAGAGCTGCTGTCACGGGGTCTGTCATACGTAGACACGCTTGGCTCAAAGAACAAACCTTACCAGATCATGTCAAAGCAAAATTATTAGATGCACCACTACAAAAAGATGTACTGTTCAGTGTTAAAGCTGAGGTGGTACTAAAGAAAAATGGAGGAAAAAGTGAAATCTATGCAAACAGTTAAAGATTTCTTGCAGGTGCAGCCTCCATGCTTCAGCAGAAACTGGCCTTCAAAAAATTGGTCCTTTCCAGCCACGGACAGACCCCAAAGGGGTAGATACAGACGCCCAAGGGGTAGAGGACAACCTCAAGGATCTTACAGAGCTAGGCAATGGCAATCAGCAGCCCCAAGAGGTGGAGAAGAAGGAACACAGTCATTTAGAAAACAGATGCAATGACTTTCCCCTATGCCTGCCAAACAAAGCTATAATGGCAGCACCTTTGGGCGGAAAACTGGCCTTATTTTAAAAAAACTGGCACATTGTTACAAAGGACAAATGGATTCTGGATATTATAGACAGAGGCTACAGATTCCACTTTCACGCCCTTCCAAAAATGAGGGGCATGCCAAACCTGCCACAAAATCAATGGGCAGAGGCACAAAAACAAATTTCCGCTCTCATGGATATGAAAGCAATTCAAGAGGTACCTGCAAAAGAACAAGGTCAAGGTTTTTATTCAAGACTATTTCTGCTACCAAGGAAGGACAAAGACTGGAGACCCATCTTAGACCTATCTATTCTAAACACATATCTAGAGGTACCAAAATTCAAGATGCTCACATTACAGCAGCTTCTTCCCATGCTGGGCAAGGAGTCTTGGCTGGTAACGCTGGACCTCAAGGAGGCATACCTGTGTGTCCCTATCAGACAAGATTGCAGAAGATACCTCAGATTTCTTGCAGGTTCAACCCATTATCAATTCTCTGCATTGCCCTTTGGCTTATCTACTCCGCTCAGAGTGTTTACGAAATGCCTGGCATCAGTAATTGCTTTCTGCAGACAACGAGGAATACAAATCTACCCATATCTGGACGACTGCCTGATCCAAGCGGACAGCAAGGACATTCTATTGCAGCATCTGGCGTTTGTAATAAAGCTGTTAAATTGCCTGGGGTACACAGTAAACAAAAAGAAATCACAACTAATACCCTCTCAACAGATAACTTTCCTGGGTGCCAGCTTAAATACAACGGCCCAGATGGCTTACCTCACACCAGACAAACAAGGGCAACTGTCTCAATACTTCAACAGAATGGCAACTTTAACCAGGCTAACTGCATGGAAAATCCTGCAGGCTCTGTGGTTCATGGCATCTTGCATTCTACTAATACCATTTGCAAAGCTGCATATGAGGAAACTACACTGGTACCTAAAAAACTTATGGTCTCAACACAGACACAGCTTGGAAACAATTTTACCACTCATTCCATGCCTTCAAAAGGAATTTTTGTGGTGGGCTCAAGCATGCCAAAGAAACACGGGTCTCCCTTTCTGCATACCACAAGCAAGGCAAGTCATCACAACAGATGCCTCAGACTACGCATGGGGAGCACACATGGCAGACCAGTGCATCCAGGGAAAATGGACCCAAAAACAGATGCACCTACACATCATCAAAAGGAGATGCTAGCTGTACAAAATGCTCTTATGACTTTCAAGGACCTACTGCAACCGGGCCAGCTATTGATAAGGACAGACAACACCACAGTCATGTGGTACATAAACAAACAGGGAGGGACGCATTCATACCCCCTGTGCAGGCAAGCAATGACCCTGTGGAACACGGCATTGGAATTACAAGTTCAGCTACAGGCACAATTCCTGCCAGGGAAGGAAAACACTCTGGCAGACAACTTAAGCAGAAATATGACAGACCCTCACGAATAGAAGTTGCATCCTCAAGTCTTCTCAAAGATAACTCAAGCATGGGGACAGCCAGACATAGATCTATTTGCCTCCCACAGCAATTACCAGTTGGAAAAATTCTGCTCAAGGACCTATCATCCACAGGCCTGGAAAGTGGGCGCACTATCTTTCAGTTGAACAGCATTGACAGTCTACGCCTTCCCGCCTCTACCTCTACTGACCAAAGTCCTATTAAAAACCAGAGCATTGAGGCCAAAAATGATTCTCATTGCTCCAGACTGGCCACGATAGCACTGGTATCCTTTCCTAAAGAACCTGTCACACTCACCACCATGGATCCTACCTCAAGTTCCTCTTCTGTTGTCACAGCACAACTACAAGATCCTTCACAGCCAGCTCAGAACTCTAAATTTAGCTGCATGGAAAATACCTTAATTTGCCAACAGACTCTCCTCTCCAAGGAGGTACAGGATGTCATCTTGGAGGCCAGGAGACCCTCTACTAGAAAAACCTACTCCGCCAAATGGAAACGACTTTGCTCCTGGAATCAAGCAAAGGGCCAGAATCCTTGGGTAATAAATATACCTCAGATTTTACAGTACCTAGCTGAAATGTTACACAGTGGTCTTTCTTTCTCTTCCATCAAGATCCACGCTGCAGCAATTTCAGCACAATACAATACGGATCCTCCTTTATTCTCACATCCTCTCTTAAGGCAGTTCCTCAGCGGGGCAAAAAATATAAAACCCCCACGGAAACCATCAGCTCTAGCTTGGGACCTCAACTTCGTATTGGAGAAGCTGACACTGCCTCCCTTTGAACCGGCCTCTTCAGCAGAGCTACAATACTTGTGGAAAACAGCTTTGCTTCTGGCTATTACCTCAGCACGCAGGGTTTCGGAGCTATAGGCCCTCATGGCTGTGCAACCATTCATCATTTTCCATCAGGACAGGGTTTCCTTACGAACCAACCCTACCTTCATGCCAAAGGTAGTATCCAGTGTGGCTTTGGATCAGACTATTCATTTACCTACCTTTTATCCAAATCCCCAGAACAAAGCGGAGAGGCTACTCCACTCCTTGGACATTCACAGGCAACTTCGTTATTACTTGGACAGAACAAAGTCATTCAGGAATTCTGAGCAGCTCTTTGTGTCCTATGCTATAGGTGCTCAAGGAAAGGCTATTTCCAAACAGACTATTTCAAAATGGGTAGCCCACTGCATACGCTTTTGTTATTCATTTCATGGAAAATCAGTGCCTGTATACATCAGATCCCACTCCAACAGGGCTACAGCTACCTCAGCAGCTTTCCTCAGGGGGGGTCCCTACCAAGGACATACTGGAAGCAGCTACTTGGAGTTCAGTGCACACTTTCACCAAACACTACCACCTTCCACTATACTCAAAATCCAGAGCAGGCTTTGCCACAGCAGTCCTGTAGGGCATTCTAGCCCCTCCTAATTCTGCTTAGTACCAGCCACCCTTACTTAGCTTTGGGATTCTACCCAAGTGTGATGACTGCAGCTGTATGCATGATGAACATAGTACAGTTTTGTACCTACCATAAATGTAGATGTTCGAGTCCAGGTTACCCTCCCTCCATTCCCTCTTAGGACAGAGCTTATGACAAACACCTTTAACATACAACCTATTTGGGGTATTCCTATATGGTGTATTTGCTTGCAACTACTGTTTTGATTTATCTACTTATGTATGCTTGCATAACATCATGTATTGCCTTCCTTTCTGGGGGCACCTGACATCTGGGGCAAGAAAAACTGAAGAAAATGGCATTGGCTGCTTCTTTTATACCCCTGCCGCACTGACGTCAGGGAAGAAGCGACGACAGCCGACGCCGGACCTAGAGTTTGGAATTCGGCCAACCGAGGACCTGCCTGACGGCAGGATAACCCAAGTGTGATGACTGCAGCTGTATGCGCACTCGAACATCTACATTTATGGTAGGTACAAAACTGTACTTTTCCAGTGTAGCTTTAAATCAAACCATCCATTTACCCACCTTCTTCCCCAATCCATAGAACAAAGGTGAGAGACTCCTGCATTCCTTGGACATTCACAGGCAGCTTCGTTACTACTGGGACAAAACTAAGGCTTTCAGAAAATCTGACCAGCTCTTTGTATCCTATGCTACAGCTTCTCAAGGGAAGGCTATATCAAAGCAAAGCATTTCTAAATGGATAGGTCATTGCATACGTTTCTGCTATACCCATCATGGGAAACCAGTTCCTGCTACCATTAGATCCCACTCTACCAGGGCAACAGCTACCTCTACAGCCTTTCTCAGGGGGGTTCCAACCAAGGAAATTTTAGAAGCTGCAACTTGGAGTTCAGTACACACCTTTACCAAACACTATCACTTACCTCTTTACTCTAAGTCCAGGGCGGGCTTCGCCACTGCAGTTCTGCAGGGCCTTATTGCCTCCACTAACCCTCTATGATACCTCCCCCCTACCTTAGCTTTGGGATTCAACCCGTGTGATGACTGCAGCAGGGTAACACGATGAACATAGTACAGTTTTGTACCTACCATAAATGTAGATGTTCGAGTGTTCACCCTGCTGCAGTCCAGGTTACCCTCCCTTCATCCCCTCTGATCTACTGGCTAAATCTCTTCTATGCCTTACTGATGTATTTGCTTATAGCTGAAGGGATTTTGTGTTTGTGCAGTGGTTACTCCATTTGGTACTAACTCTGACCACCTTTTTGGGAACACTTGACATCTGGGGCAAGAAAAACTGAAGAAAATGGTGTGAGTTGCATTATATATACCCCTGGCGCACTGACGTCAGGGAAGAGGAGACAGCAACTGACGCCGGACCAAGACTTTGGAATTCCGGCCGACTGCGGGGACCGCCTGACGACAGGATAACCCAAGTGTGATGACTGCAGCAGGGTGAACACTCGAACATCTACATTTATGGTAGGTACAAAACTGTACTTTACCCTCCCTCCAGCCCCCTTTCTTCTTTTGGCTGTACCTCTACTCTCACTTCCTATGCTCAAAAAGTTTTTTGGTGTATTTGCTTTGTTGTTGGAGGTATATCCTTGTATTATAGATTGAATTTCTTCCCATCAGGGGGCACCTGACATCTGGGGCAAGAAAAACTGATGTAATGGCGTCGGCTGCATGTTTTATACCCCTGACGCCCTGACATCATGGAAGAAGGGACAGCAACCGACGCAGGACCCAAGACTTTGTTAATCAGGCCGACTAAGGGTAACTGCAAGCAGATAACCCAAATGTAATTACTGCAACAGTGAATACACTCGAACATCTACATTTATGGTAAGTGTACACAACTGTACTTTCTCTGCACTTCCCTTTGGCTTATCTACTGCGCCCAGAGTATTCACAAAGTGCTTGGCACCACCCATTGCATTCTGCAGGCAGAGAAGTATTCAGATTTACCCATATTTGGATGATTGCCTGATTCAGGTGGACAGTCAAGAATTGCTACTTCAGCACCTGGTATTTGTAAAGAGACTTCTAACTTCTCTGGGGTACACCATCAACGAAAAGAAATCACAACTGGTGCCCAGTCAAAAGATTGTATTCCTGGGAACAAGCTTGAACATAACTTCCCTAATGGCATTCCTCATCCAGAAAAACAGGTCTATTTAACAAACTACTGACCACCAAAACCCAGCTATCTGCAAGGTAAATACTGCAAGCCCCAGGGTTCATGGCCTCATGCATTCTGTTAATTCCATTTGCAAGACTGCATATGAGGAAACTTCAATGGTACTTAAAAAGTCTCTGGTGCCAACATTCGCAGGACCTGGAAACAGTGATTCCCTATCATACCTTGTCTAAGGGCAGAGTTCCTGTGGTGGGCAGAGGCATGCAACCACAACAAGGGACTTCCTTTCACTCAACCCCCTGCCACCCAAACCCTGACAAAAGTCGCATCAGGCTATGCATGGGGGGCTCACATGGCAGGCAAATGGAGCCCAAGACAAATCCCGCTGCATATCAATCAAAGAGAGATGCTAGCTGTACAGAATGCTCGGACAGCTTTCACATACCTTATCCTTCCAGAACAGCTTCTGATAAAGACAGACACCACCACAGTCATGTGGTACATAAGCAAGCAGGGGGGAACTCATTCATACCCACTCTGCAGGTTAGCCATGGCCCTGTGGAACACAGCCTTGAACAACTAAGTGCACCTGCAAGCTCAATTCCTGCCAGGCAAACAAAATTCACTGCAGATGACTTAAGCAGAAGTCTGCTAGACCCACATGAGTGAAAACTGGAAACCAACTCCTTCAAACTTCTAATCCAGAGGTGGGGGGACCCCAGAGGTGGACCTTTTTGCCTCCCCCCAAAACCATCAATTGAGCAAATTTTGCACCAGAAATCCTCACAGCAGAGCGTGGAAGGTGGATGCCCTATCCTTTTCATGGAAAAGGCTCTCAATTTATGCCTTTCCTCCTCTGCCCCTCTTCTCAAAAGTACTACTCAAGATCAAACAAGACAGGCCAAAGACAATCCTTATTGCCCCAGACTGGCCACGCCAGCACTGGTACCCACTCCTCCACACTCTGGCGGCAGGGCTTCCCAGGCACTTACATTAGATCCCCCTCCCTGCTGTTCCAGCAGGAGGTACAGACTGTGCATCCACAGCTGCAAACCCTAAACCTTGCAGCCTGGCTTATCTCCTGAGTACACCACCTGCAACCCTCGGCAAACAGGTGTTGGATGTCATCCTTGAAGCCAGAAGGCCTAGTACTAGGAAACCTTATTCTGAAAAGTGGAAAAAATATGGTTCCTGGAGGCAGTCTCAAGGAAAGGACACAGACATGCCCACCTTACCTCAAATCCTGGATTACCTAGCAGAGCTGCTCCACAGAGGCCTATCCTACTCATCCATTAAGATTCATGCCTCCGCTATCTCAGCTCAATATAATACTGAGCCTCCTCTCTTTTCTCACTCCCTCATCAAACAGTTTCTGAGAGGAGCCAACAATTTAAGGCCCCCAAGAGAGCTCCCACCCCAGCTTGGGACCTTAACTTTGTACTGGAGAAGCTCACGCTTCCCCCTTTTGAACCTGCTGCTTCAGCAGCATTAAAATTCCTCTCGTAGAAAACAGCCTTACTTCTAGCCATCACTTTAGCAGAAGAGTGTCTGAGTTACAGACACAATGGCTGTGGAACCCTTCATTATTTTCCATGCTGACATGGTTTCCCTCAGGACTAATCCATTATTTGTGCCAAAGGTGGTATCCAGTGTGGCTTTAAACCAATCCATTCATTTGCCAGACTGTTTCCCTAATCATCAGAATAAAGGGGAAAGGATCCTGCACTTCTTGGACGTGCACAGACAGCTTGGGTTCTACCTTGACAGGACAAAACGTTTCAGAAAATCTGACCAGCTGCTAGTAAGCTTTGCAACAGGGGCAGAGGACAAGGCCATTTCTAAGCAAACCATTTTCAAATGGATAGGACACTGCATCCATTTCTGCTACAAACACCATGGAAAGCCTACCCCACAGGGGATCAGAACTCATTCCACTAGGGCTACCTCAACCTCTACAGCATTTCTCAGGCGTATTTACTTTTTACTGGAGGTGTTCCACAACATGTAATAGCTTCCTTTTTTGTGGGCTCCTGACATTTTGGACAAGAAAAACTGATGTAATGGCATCAGCTGCATGTTTTATACCCCCTGACGAACTGATGTCATGGAAGAGGCGACAGCATCTGATGCAGAAATCCCAAGACTCTGGTATTCGGGCAGACTGAGGGCTACTTGCAGGCAGATAACCAAGTGTGATGACTGCAACAGTGAATACACTCGAATATCTGCATTTATGGTAAGTGTACACAACTGTACTTACTTGTGCTTAAAAGAAGCAATGTTACAGCCCTGAAGGATTTGTTTGACCCTTGTGTCATGCACAATTGTGATTCCACCCCAAGGGACCTAAAGATAACAGAAGATGAATGGTCCAGTAGCCTGCCTGAAACTAAGGCTACTGCAAAGTCACAAACCATAGGTTGAGGCATATTTTTTTATTTATTCTTTCAGTTTTTTTAGGTGCAAATGGGAATATAGTGTGTTTGCTGAGGGTCTCAGTCCATCAAGTCAAAGGACAGGTAACTAACCATCTGAATACCAGATACTGGCTGAGTGGGCAACCCTGTTAAAAGGTGGACAAATCCCACTGCTGTCCCTATAAATAGCAGTCTAAAGACAACTTTTGTAGGAACAGTATTCTGAGCACTGCATTGAGAATATGACAGTAGTCTCAGTAACCTAGATCAAAGCACAAAAAGCATGCACATGATTTTGTAAAAAGAATGCTAGTTTCCAACCAAATAAGTGGATACAGCCTAAAACTGTATTAAATAATAAATAAATAGTAAACTGATGAAAAAATTCCTTTCAGTAGTGTTTAACATGCAAAATAGCACCAAAAGTAATCTGAAGTCTATTTCAGCAGTATTTTACTATTCCAAAGACTGCACTGAATAAAATAACAGTTGTAGTAACATGACTCCATGTACAAAAGCCCCATATTAAAAAAAGAAAAAAATAGTTATGTCCAAATGAATGGGTACAGCCTAAAATAGTGTTAGACAAGAACTAAATTTCTAAAAGGAAGAAATTTTCCTGTCAGAAACCTTGAACATACAAAATGCTGCCAAAATCACAATTTAAATGGAAAAAAAAAAAAAAAAAACATTTAAACTGTTGTAATCCTACTCAGATCGCCTCAAATGATTATAACCCCAAAGAAAAAAATGCAGTATCAGCCAGTTTTCTTATCACAACTTCTAAATGAAGCTTTTACTCAACAGGACTTACTGTGCTAGTCAAACAGCAGAATACTCTATTCAAGCACGGGTTGAAAAGACAGAGGAAAGAAATAAAATCTAAAAGAGTTTTGTATCTGTGCACTGCAACTGGAATTCCTAGAAGGAAAAATGAAATCCCAGAGATTTTTTTCTAACTGTGGCATAAGAAAACTAAATGGATCGTGACTGTGAGTGGGAAGGACTGTCATGGTCCTGCTAGGTGATTGGCTCTGGCCCTTCTGAATCATAGACAAGCAGTAAGAAGAGTACTAAGCATTGACAGACTGACTGTAGAAAGGCATTTCTACCCTTATACCAGTAAGGCACTGTGTTTGTTGAACATCATCAAATATGAAAGTTAGGTACTTACCATAATGCTAGATCCATGTTGTCTTCCTTGTGTGGCTCAACCTTCCCTCCCTCCATCCCACTTACCTAAATTGTCACATAGTGACTTTCAGCTGATCGAATGGCCCTGACCAGGGCCTTGTCATTTATTCAGCACAGTGCTGACTTCTGATCCTTTGTCTCATTTTAGTGTGTTATTCCAAAATTTGTGATATCTCCGAGATAAAATGCTAGTTATGCAAACTAGTTCTGAGGTATTTTAGGGACAGGAGAGAAGAATTATGGGTAGGAGAGGAGCCTGAGCAATGGATTTAAGAATTTCAAAAAAGGCACCCGGGTCAGATCTGATAAACCTGTCTGTTGAGCCAGACAGAAGAAAGCACTGCTATAGCATTATGGTAAGTACATAAATTTTGATCTGATGTCAGTTTTCATTCTGTCCTCAACTGTCAGGTTCAAATCCGATCATCGGAGCTGACTCAACCATTACCAAAGCTAATGGCCACCAAAAAACTCTCGAGCTCCTCCCTTAAGCATAATGCACCAACCCCTATAAATCTATGAACCCTAACATACCTCAGATCTTGTTTGCCACTTTTCGTGAAAGACATGGTCAGCCTGAACTCGCAAGTGTTAATTCAGATAAGTGTTTTTTTCTTCATATTTCTCTTCCTTATTATATATTTCCCTTAGCTTTTTTTTACACTTAGTGTAATTCTGTTACACCATTATTGGTAATTTTTTCCCCCTACACACTGTAATTTTCTTGTAGTGTACATGCCCGTGTAATTCTTCTTACCATTGCTGCTATTTCCCTTCTCCTTTCTTTTTCTTATGTTTATCTTCTTCTTCTTCTTTCTTTTTTTTTTTTAGGGAGTTAAGCTCGCCGGATCACCTTGTCCCCGACATTGAAGCAGCAGTGTTTTTTTGGTGTCGAAGGCCAGCCCGGGCGCCCAACCTTCCACACAATTTAGAGTGTCCAATCCACCTACAGCATGTCTTTGGGATGTGGGAGGGAGGAAACCTGCGACCACAGGGAGGACATGCAGATGAACCTCTGCAATGCTAACCACTGCACCACCGTGGCCGCCCTCTTTTTCTTATGTTTATATATATATATATATATATATATATATATATATATATATATATATATATATATATATAAATTCAATCTTTGGGCCATAGCCAGATAGAAAAAATAAATTGATCTTAAAAGGATTGCTTCCATCCTCGTTTGGAGAGGCTACCTCTGGGACTCAATCCCCCAAAATGAAAATTAAGGAGATGTTGGCTAAGTCTCCAAGGCCATCTACTTCTTCCACTCCTCCTTCAGAGCTGCCAAAGAAAAAAAATCAAAGAATAAATCTGAAATCTGCTCTGGTCTTCTCTTTTGGATTTGAAGAGAAAATCTAAGCTCTTTGGATCTGAAGATTCTACCAAGAACAAGATATTTTCTGACATTGGATCCAGTGCCTTCTAGGGTTCCCTCTCCCTTCCTGGAGAGACATCATTCAAGGTCACCATCCCTTGCCTAATCTTATTCTTCCAGGAGTCTTAGTGAGGAAGATGTGGACAGAATGATGAGGAACTTCCTCTCAGCACAGATTTAGATGGGTGTTCTCCCAGCTCCTTACCCCCTCAGGTCAGGGAGCCAATCCATCTCTTACACCACAATTGTCTGCTCCTTCTCTAATCCCACCGGTTATTTCAGAGTCCCTGGATCTGAACCTTCTGGGTTTGTCGGGCTTGGATCCGAAGATACCTTTATCTTCGGATCTGAAGGCTTCTCTGAGCGCACCTGCTCCTACTACTTCGGGTCCGGATGACTCTTGGAACCAAAGCTGTCTTGTCAAGTCCCAGGCGTTGGAGTCGACTAAAAAGTTTTTGGAGCAGTCTCCGCTCCTCAGAGCTTCAGCACTGGATAGCTTGGCTCCAGCTTCTGCCTCGGGGGGGGGGGGGTGTTGCTCTCAGAACAGAAGAAGGCAGTGATCCAGAAGCCTGCCTTCTCAGAGCCACTGTCTTCTTTCTCTCCAGAACAATCTGCCTTTGAGGTAGTGGAGAGAGTGTTTTCTGTTCCGACAGGAAGGGCTGAGCCCCTTCAGCTTTCCTAACTAGTTCCCAGATGTCTTTGTGCTTGGAGCCACATCATTCTTCCCCCACGGACAGCCAGCTCAAGGCCTCCAGATCACCCAACAGGGTATTACAATTTCTTCTGACACTTCTCTGGATCATCCCACCAGGAAGTCCCTTTGAAAAGGATGTGCAAAAGGAGGCACTTGGACTCTCAGTAAGAGTCACTCATAGAGGATACTGATTTAGATGATGGAGAAGGGTCCCCACGATTACCTCCAGACGACATTTCATTTGGAGAGATTCTCAAGATCTTTAAGCAAAGTGGTTGGTCCCTTCATTGGAGGAATCAGTATTTCTAGAAGCTTTTGGAGCTGGCCCGTCTACTCCTTGAGTTATTCTGCCCACAGATGAGCTCATTGATTTGATCTCTAAGTGGGCGTATAAGGAACCTGACTCATTTGAGCCAGTCCCTAAGAGGCCAGATCTGATTCTGGCTCCATCGGTCGGTAAAGAATTTGGAGTAACGGATGTTATGGTCGAGATGGCAACCACCAAGAAGGAGCTCGCTGAGCAAAGTTCCTCTGTCCAGCCCCCTAATAGGGAGTCAGAGGCGATGGACAAGTTTGGAAAGCGTGTATATGCATCAGCAACCTTTGCCCTTAGGTTGCTGAACTTTTTGGCACATTTTACCAGACTACACAGGGACTTGATCAAGGTACGTTCAAAATCCCTCTCCGGGACCATTACTGCTGAGGCTCAGTCTTCTGTGACCTCTGAGTTGGCTACCCTCGAATCAATTTCAGATTCATTCGTGAGGCTTATATCGCATACGGCTAAAGGTGTCTCAAGGGCAGCGGGTTCAGACATATCCATAAGGAGGCATGCCTGGATATACTTATGTAATTTTTGTGGAGCCTTTCAAGTTCTCAATCTTCATTCCTTCCTTTGATGGCAGTTTGTTGTTTGGCCCAAAAGTAAAGGTGTGAGAAGAATGGAAAGACTCTCTCTGCAGTGGGCCTACATTTTTTGACCCCTTAAAAATCCTTTTCTAGGAATCAACGAGGTGGTTGGATAGTTTTCAGAAAGTCCCAGGGCCCTTTCTAGGGCGCACATGGCGATAGTTCTCCAAGTTGCAGAGGGGGAACTCTAATGAAGACTACACCCACGTGGCAGAGAAGACCTGCAAAACCAGGAGTCCAGCTATTCTTTCTCTGACGGACCCTATTAGCTGTCCTGAAAGAAGGCCTGATTGCCCCCCTCAGGAGGCAATCAGAGGTCGATTATTCCTGCACCAGAGAGCCTGGCTTGATTTAACAAGAGATATTTGGGTGAAGAGGATGATTTCCAGAGGATGTATAATTCCCTTTTCCTCTCCATCTCCAGCTGTACTCAGAATTCCCAATGTTCCACCCAGAGGAAAGAAGCAGCAATAGAAATACAAAAGCTACTAGAAAGAGTGATCCAAGAAGTCCCATCAGACCAGATAGAATCTGCAACTTACCCGAGATTCTTTTTAGTGCCAAAGAAAACAGGTCACTGGAGACCAATTTTAGATTTCAGCAACTTGAACAAGTCAATTTGGCATACAAAGTTTTGGATGGTCATGGTTCAGTCCATCCTACCCTTTTTGGGCAAGGATGACTGAATTTGCTCAGTAGACCTTCAGGATGTGTACTATCACAAAAATGAGCAGACACTCCAGAAGGTATTTAAACTTCTGACTGGGAGCCAGTCACGGTCAGTAAAGAGTATTGCCCTTTGGCCTCATCAAAGCCCCCTGGGTATTCACCAAATGCATGGCAGTGTTAGATTCTCACTTGAGACTGCAGGGATTCTGAGTGTTTCCATATCTAGATGACTGGTTCATTACTGCCCTGACCAGGCATCTATTATTAACAGCAAGAGATCAGGTGATCCAGATTTATTATCATCTGGAGGTAACTTTAAATTATAAGAAGTCTCTGTTACAGCCAACTCAGACCTTGAAATTCATAGGAGCAGTCTTCAACACAATATTAGTGACAGCTTATCTTCCTCTCTCAAGAGTGCAGACTATTAGATTCCAGGTTAGGAAAATAATTTGCATTACCAAACTTTCAGCTCACTTAATTCTTCAGGCCTTGGGGTCAGTGTCAACTACCATCACCTTGGTCCCTGTAGCAAGATTTCATATGAGAATTCTCCAGTGGATGTTAGCAACACAGTGGCCAATTCTTTACCACCACATGTCAGCACAAATGTCAGTCACTCTGGCATGCAAGAAATACCTTTGGTGGTGGATTCTGTCAGATCAGGTTCTACAAGGTTGTCCTTTCATTATCCCTCAACCCAAGGCCATAGTGA
Organism: Protopterus annectens; assembly: GCF_019279795.1. Classification (NCBI taxonomy): domain Eukaryota; kingdom Metazoa; phylum Chordata; order Ceratodontiformes; family Protopteridae; genus Protopterus; species Protopterus annectens. The sequence continues at coordinate 914,658,249 of NC_056745.1, read as the reverse complement.
CCACGGATGATTCCCAGATTGGGTGGGGGGGGGGCACTTCTTGGGGAAACGGTCCAAGGCACATGGTCCCCCAAAGAGGGCAATTTGCATATCGGGTCTACTGTAATTAAACAAAAGCGGAATCTGTTGAATACAAATCCGTCGACACATAAACAGCGAAACGCGGAAATGTCGAACGCACTAAATAGCAAAATCGGCAATGTCAAATTGTCATAGTTGTCCCGTCTGCGGTATAGCCCCATAAGGTAAGTGTGTGATAGTTACAAACCTTAGGGTTAGGGTGCGGGTTAAGGTAAGTGCAGGTAATGTCTGTAAGGTTTAGTGTAGGGTTTTGTTAAGTGTGTGTGGAATATTTACTTTGTGTGGGTATAGTTCTGTAGGGTAAATGTGCGGTAGTTACGGACCTTAGGGTTAGGGAGGGGTTAAGGGTAGTGCATAGATAGTTGTGTATGTGGGGTTTAGTGAAGGGTTACAAGTGGGGTTTTGGTGCTTTAATTTAGGGTTAGTAGTAGGGTTTTGGTTAGTGTATGTATGTGATGTCCTTCAAGGTAGCATCTGCAGTCATAACAAATGGGTTGTCCTGCCGTCAGGCAGCCCTTCGGTCGGCCGGATTCCAAAGTCTGGGTCCGGCTTCGGCTGATGTCGCACTTCACCCGACGTCATCTCTGCTGGTCTTCAGGTATAAAGGCATCAGCCGACGCCATTTTCCTCAGTCTTTCTTGCCGCGTGGCGCCCGAAGCAGAAGCTGTTCGCAAGTGCCGGTCGGTCAGATCCAGAGATTACTACTACCGAATACTACTTTGAAGACTTCTAAAAGCTAAGTACCCCGTTGGGGACTCTTTCTTGCTTCAGCCGATGTCAGAAAAAGTCAATAACTGTTTAACTTGTGGGAAACAAATACCTCATAAAGATTTCCACTCTTACTGTCTGCCTTGCTTAGGCCCAGACCACGACGTAGCAGCCTGTTCGGCCTGTGCTTCCTTCAACCGACGAACGCTTAGGCGTCGGTCGGAGTTTGCTGAACAGTTTTTCGGCTCAGATTTTGCGTACATTATGCCGTCGGATCCTCCGACTACCCAAATTGTTAAAAAACGCAAAGAAAAAGACCGACACTCGCAGTCCGCGGTTTCGGCCGAAACCACGGTTAAGCAAGCCGCGAGTGTCTCGGTTTCGGCCGAAACCGAGAATACCGGTCAATCTTCAGCCGAATCCATGACTACTACTGAGGCTCCTGCTACCTTAGTTGAATCGGCCTCAGAAGTTTTGCCTACTACTGTGGTTCCTAGTGATTTATCAGACACCATCCCTTTGGATGTCTCTACCCCAGCACGTGGTGCTGCTAGGCCTCCTGCAGCCATGTCTATTAAGGCCTTTGCCAGGGCTAAAGCAGCCAAAACTGTTAAATCAGTGCCTGTTAAGCCCCCCTCACACAGGCCCACTTCTAGTTCACAAATGCTTACTCTGGCAGAGGATTTAATATCCTTAATTAGGGGATCCCAATCTCACCCAGACAGGGCCTCTCAGCCACCAGAAAGGAGATCTAGAGCAGAGCCCCCCGAGCCAGTGTCCTCTGATGATTCTACGGATGACTCAGACATTACAGACCAGCCAGAGGCTCCTTTGTCTACATATGAAGATTCCGATGCTGAAGAATCCATCCCATCTGCCTCTCCGCCAGAGGAATTTTCCTTTGGGGAAACCTTACATGCCATGAGAGAACAATTCCAATGGCAGGGACAAGATTTCTCAGATTCAAGAAAAAGGCTTAGGACATTTCTACACTTACCACAACATAGGCCATTAGCTATACCTCCAGTACTGCCTGTTGTGGATGATGCATTTAATGATGTTTGCACTGCTCCTGATACTTTACCTCCAGCCCCTGCCAAACCAGATAGATTTTACAGGGTGCAAGACATTCATCACCACCTATACAAGGCCCCACTTGCAGATCCTGAAACTATATCCCAGGGGCCTAAGGCAGTAGCCTCGACCTCAGCAAAAAACCCTACTCCTTCTGAAAGGGAATCCAGGTCCTTAGAGAGATGGGGGAAAAAAGTTTACACCTCTGCTACTCTCTCAGCTAGAGCTTTAAACTGTCAGTTTCATATGATCCAATACCAAGAGTTTATGCTTGATCAGTTAACTAAGAAGCTGTCCTCTGATGACTCCTTAGATAAGAAATATGTTTTAGAAATGGTGAATAACATCCAACAGGTTAGTAACCATTCTTTAAAATGTGGCTATGATGCACTGGAGGCTTCATTTAGATCAAGGTACACCTGCTCAGCAAGTAATGAAGAAAATGGAAGAAAAGGCAAAATCTGTACAAACAGTTAAGGATTTCTTACAGGTTCAGCCCCCAAGGTTTAGCAGGAACTGGCCTGCCAAAAATTGGTCCTTTCCAGATTCCTCAAAATCTCAAAGAGGCAGGAATAGACGCTCTAGAGGCAGAAATCAATCCAGAGGAGGTGCCTACAGAGGACGCCAGTGGCAAGGCAATAACCGAAGCACAGATACAACCACTGCCACTACAACAGGACAATCACAGTGACTTGGCTCTGACACCGCCTACCAGGGAGCAAATAGCAGCACCTTTAGGCGGAAAGTTAGCCTTATTTTTGAAAAATTGGCACTGTATCACAAAAGACAAGTGGATTTTGCAAACCATAGACCAAGGCTACAGGTTCCACTTCCACACCTTACCAGTAAAAAGAGGAATGCCAAATCTACTTCCAAATCAAAAAACAGAAGCTCTAAAGCAGATAGCAGAATTAACAAAGATGAGAGCTGTGGAAAGAGTACCAATAACAGAACAGGGCAAAGGATTCTACTCCAGACTCTTCCTAGTACCAAGAAAAGAGAAAAGTTGGAGACCTATTCTCGACCTGTCCATCTTAAACACATACATCATTGTCCCAAAATTCAAAATGCTGACCCTACAGCAACTTCTTCCCATGCTGGGCAAGGAGTGTTGGCTGGTAACTCTAGATCTCAAGGAGGCATACCTGCACGTCCCCATACGACCAAATTGCAGAAGATACCTCAGATTTCTTGCAGGATCAGAGCATTATCAATTCTCAGCATTGCCCTTTGGCTTATCTACTGCGCCCAGAGTATTCACAAAATGCCTGGCATCAGTAATCGCTCACTGCAGGCTACAGGGAATACAAATTTATCCATACCTGGACGACTGCCTGTTACAAGCGGACAACAAAAGCAAGCTGACAACAGATCTACAAAGAGTCATTTGCTTACTACAAGCCCTGGGATACACAGTCAATTTACAAAAGTCAAGACTGATACCATCCCAAACAAGAACATTCTTGGGTGCGGATTTGGACACAGTAAAACAAATGGCATTCCTAACTGCAGAAAAACAAAAACAACTCCCTCTTTACTTCTTGGCATTAACAAAGCAGAACAAACTAACAGCAAGAAAAGTACTCCAGGCCTTGGGCTTCATGGCATCATGCATAGTCTTGGTCCCACATGCCAGACTGCATATGAGAAAGCTACAGTGGTACCTAAAGAATTTATGGTCTCAACACAGGCACAGCTTAGAAACCGAAATCCCACTAATCCCATGCCTGAAACAGGAGTTCCTATGGTGGGCTCAAGCATGCCAGTCAAACCCAGGCTTACCCTTCCACAACTTTCAAGCAAGCCAAACCATCACAACGGACGCCTCAGACCTAGGCTGGGGGGCGCACATGTTGGACAAATGCATACAAGGATTGTGGACTCAAGACCAGCTGCACCTGCACATAAACCAAAAAGAAATGCTGGCAGTAAAACTAGCAATATTGAAATTCAGACCATTCCTCAAAGAAGGCCATTTAATGATAAGGACAGACAACACCACAGTCATGTGGTACATCAACAAACAAGGAGGCACTCATTCATACCCCGTATGCAGAATGACTCTGGACCTTTGGAATATGGCTCTGAGCTACATCATCCAGTTACAGGCAATGTTTGTGCCGGGAAAAGAAAACACCCTAGCAGACATGTTAAGCAGAACCACCTCGGATGCTCACGAATGGATGCTACACCCAGACATCTTCAAGGCCATCACAAAGAAATGGGGAATGCAACAAATAGACCTATTCGCATCCCCACTCAATCACCAGCTCAAAAAAATTCTGCACAAGGACATGCCACCCACTTTCATGGAAGGTGGACTCTCTATCCTTCAGTTGGAAAGGCCTGACAGCATATGCATTTCCACCTCTTCCTTTGATGCACAAGGTACTACTGAAAATCAAAGAGGAACGTCCAAGGATAATCCTGATAGCTCCGAATTGGCCAAGACAACACTGGTACCCATTGCTGAGGAGCATGTCTTGGGGGAGAATGTGGTCAATACCCCTGATGCCTTTGATGTTAACTCAGAACAACTACAACATCATGCATCCAAACCTAAAAACATTGCAACTGACTGCCTGGAACATCACATAGCAGCAACTAACCCAGACCTATCCCAAAGGGTTAAAGACATTATCCTTGAAGCCCGCAGACCTTCAACAAGAAGGAACTATGCAGGAAAATGGAAAAGGTTTGTCATTTGGAGTACTGAAAGAGGAAAAGATGTGTCGAACATAGATATTGCTAACATCCTGGAGTACTTGGCAGAGCTTCTACATACAGGCCTGTCTTACTCCTCCATCAAGATACATGCATCAGCTATTTCAGCAGAATACAGCTTCGATCCACCTGTCTTTTCGCATCCTCTACTCAGGCAGTTCCTCAGAGGGATCAAGAATGTAAAACCTCCTAGGAAACCACCATTACCAGCATGGGACTTGAACTTTGTGCTAGAAAAATTGACACTCCCTCCATTTGAACCAGCAGCAACAGCAGAACGTCAACACCTATCATGGAAAACTGCTTTCCTACTGGCAATTACTTCAGCAAGGAGGGTGTCGGAACTACAGGCCTTAATGGCAGTACAACCCTTCCTAATCTTCCATCAAGATAGGGTCTCCATGAGAACTAATCCTACATTTATGCCTAAGGTGGTATCCAGAGTGTCTTTAAACCAGGCAATCCACCTACCTACCTTCTTTCCCAATCCACAGAACAGGGGGGAAAGACTGCTGCATACCTTGGATGTACATAGACAGTTACGCTACTACCTGGACAGAACCAAAGGTAACAGAAAAACTGACCAGCTTTTAGTAGCCTATGCAACAGGAAGGGAAGGAAAAACAATTTCCAAACAGACAATCTCCAAATGGATAGGAAATTGCATAAGATTCTGTTACTCCTACCATGGAAAACCAATTCCACAGAACATAAGACCTCATTCTACAAGGGCTACAGCCACTACCACAGCTTTCTTACGAGGAGTGGCAACCAAGGACATTATTGAGGCGGCTACTTGGACCTCCGTGCATACATTTGCCAAGCATTATAATTTACCTCTATACTCTAGATCCCGAGCAGGGTTTGCCACTGCTGTACTGCAAGGGATCCTAACTACACCATAATTTTTCTTCCTCCACCCCTAGTTGGCTATGGTATTCTACCCATTTGTTATGACTGCAGATGCTACCTTGAAGGACATAGTACAGTTTTGTACCTACCATAAATGTAGATGTCGAACAGGATAGCATCTGCAGTCAGGATTACCCTCCCTCCTTCCCCTCTGTGGTACTCCTAGGGTATTTACCCTCCTAATAGCTAGCTGGGGGGGGGGGGGGGGGCTCTTATGGTGTATTTGTTTGTATATATGTACATACATGCTTATTTTTTGTGTTTGCCTTCTACGTTTTGGAAACATTGGCATTTATCCAAAATTTAGCTTTCCAAGAGGGCAACTGGCATCTGGGGCAAGAAACACTGAGGAAAATGGCGTCGGCTGATGCCTTTATACCCGAAGACCAGCAGAGATGACGTCGGGTGAAGTGCGACATCAGCCGAAGCCGGACCCAGACTTTGGAATCCGGCCGACCGAAGGGCTGCCTGACGACAGGACAACCCATTTGTTATGACTGCAGATGCTATCCTGTTCGGACATCTACATTTATGGTAGGTACAAAACTGTACTTTTTTTGTTGTGTTTGCGTAGGTAGTATGTTACGGGCGGTGAGGCTGACCGACTGTTGCGGTTTCGATGTTTAAAATTTTACGGTTTTGCATGTTCGACATTATCGTGTTTCGCTGTTTATGTGTCGACGGATTCCACTTTCATTTAATTAAATTAGGCCCTACATATCAGTGCTGTAGAGATGAGAGTAGTGCTCTTAGTGTTGCAGGCCTTCCAAGATGTTCTCCCTTTTGGGACAGTTGCGAGTCAAACAGCTATGTCAGTAGTTTGATGCATCAACAAGCAAGGAGGAACCAAATCTTAACCTTTGTGTCAAGAAACTCTGAGTGTGGCAATGGGCGATCTAATCCAACCGCTTTTTGATAGCAACACACATTCCAGGGAAGTCCATCGTGATAGCAGACAAATTGAGTAAGTCTATTCTTCTATCTCATGAGTGGTCTGTCGACAGGAACGTGACAGATATGATTTTCTGTCAATGGGGCCAGCTTTGTTGTGATCTTTTTGCATCTCTCTTGGACAAAAGTGCAGCAGATTCTTTGCCCTTATCCCCCCCACTGGGGCAATCACCAAGGGGTGCTCTACTCAATGATTGGCCCCCAGTCTTCTGTATGCCTACTCCTCAACTCCCCTAATTCCCAAATTCCTACAAAAAGCTGCCAGGTTAAAGATCAAGGTCATCCTCATTGTATCATACTGGTCTTGAGAGAATTGGTTCTCCCTTTCTTTGGCATCATCTCTTTTGCCAACCTTGGATTCTGAATCTGATTCCAGACCTCCTGTCTCACCTGACCGACATGATTCACCCGGATTCTGCAAATCTAAAGCTGACAGCGTGGTTTCACCAGTTCCATTAATAGTCAGATAAGTGATGTTCTCTTCCCCCATTGATCATATACTTTTGTCCTCCCATAAGGCTTCTACAAGGAAACTTTACAGAAGTAAATGGAAAAGGTTAATTTCCTGGGCATAACAAAGACACATTAACCCCTTCTCAGCTCCTGTACAATAAGGACTTGAATTTTTTGGCATTTTTAATGAGGGGGCTAGCTCCTTAACGATTAAAGTTCAGTTAGCAGTAATATCTAATTTTCATGTTGGATTTGAAATTCTTCCTTGGCTTCGTCCAAGGTTTTAAGGCTTTTTTGAGAGGCACCTTCCTGATGAGGCCTCCCTATAAAGACCCTACTCCACCACAGGATTTTCATTTGGTACTGCAAGCCTTGACTCATTCTCCCTTTGAACCAGCAGCAAAGTATGATTTTAAGTTTCTGCCCTGGAAAACTATCCTTCTGTTGTCCTTTACCTCTGCTAGAGGAATTTCAGAACTTCAGGCATTGTCATCTAAACCTCCCTACTTGATCTTTCATCATAAGGATTGAGTTACATTACGTACCAATGCCTCTTTCCTTCCTAAGGTGGTGCCAGGATCCACTATCAATCAGTCCATTCATTTGCCAGTCTTTTTTCCTAAATTTATAAACATAGGTGTATATATGTTGGATTTACTAGATGTTCACAGACAATTATGTTTTTACTTACATAGGACAAAAGAAATTAGAAGGACAGATCAATTATGTGTATCCTTTGCAGATTCTTACTTGGGCATATCAGTTGCTAAGGTAACTTTAGCCAGATGGCTGATTGATTGCAAATCATTCACCTACAACAAACAGGGTCTGTCCTTACCAAGACCTGTAAGAGCCCATTCAACTAGGTCCATGGCTGCTACTTCAGTATTTCTCTCTAGAGCTTCCATGGACAACTTATGTGCACCTGCAACTTGATCCATTCCTCATACTTTTATCACTCATTACAAACTGGATATGGTCTCGAGAGGAAGAGAAGTTTTTGGCTAATCTCTGCTCAGGAATATCCTTCCTTAGAGTCTATCTGGGATTTTAGGTAACTGGGGACTCTGCCCAACAGTTGAGGATAGAATGAAAATGGACAACATCAGATAAAAAAGTTATATGCTTGCCATAACATTCCATCTGTGTTCTCCATTTTCATTCTTCCACACCTTCCTGCCCATCAACCCCCAATCCTTTCATTTTTTTGAACTTCTGGAAGAACGAGACACTATAAAGATACCACTGTCCTTAATATTGAGCTCCAGATATGATTTTTTTCTGTCAGGAAAGTTGTAGTGATTCTTTCTACTTTATGTGAGATAGCAAACTAGATCTGAGGTATGTTAGGGGTTGGTGCTTTATGGGTAAGGGAGGCGCCCGGGAGTTTTTGATGGCCACAAGCTTTAGCAGTGGCCGAGTCAGATCCGAGGATCGGATCCAAACCCAACAGTTGAGGAAGAATGAAAATTGACAACACAGATAGTCTAGACTCTTAAGTCTAGAAGTCTGTTATGTAAAGGAAGTATCCCTCCTATTCTTCGTCCTAGTCACATTAAAGATTACCAAAGCGAGGGTAAGAGTCATCTGTTGAGTTAGTGCTTCAAAAGCTTTATGAGCAAGTTGTGAGAGATCTTTCTTCCAGGGTGCCTAGGTGTGTTTCGAACTGGATTTGCTTAGAGCTTTTCTGCCTAAAGATACATTTTTTCAGATCTTTGCTTTCAGCGATACTTTTCGCATGATCCTTATGATCACTTTCTTCCCACTGATCTACTTCCATCAGTATTGACTACCTGAAGTTGAAGGTCAATACTTCAGGTGCTGAGGAGCTCTAGTCTTATCCAATCCCTTGTTGTTCTAGGCTGGACATAGATAATATTACCTTTCCTTCATCTTTGTTAACCTAAGAACTAATAAAAAAGGCCAGACAAGCAGTAAATCCAGTGTTGTCAAGCAGGCAGAAGTAGTAAAAACAAAAACCACAGCAGAATCATGTCAAGTCCAGTAAAATACGAACTTCTAATAAACTGCAAGTAACAACTTTTTGCCAATCATGTTTCTTCAGACAAATCTAAAACTCAACTAAACGTTCTCATTTAAATGCTAATTATAAGATCATGTCATTTAAAATCACATTATATAATTAAATATTTGAAATGCTAAAAATGTTTGGTAAAAGTTATACAAAATATGCTTATATAAAATTAAAAAATGACAGGAAGTTTCAAAAACCTAACCATTCAAAATATATTAGAGTGATCATACTTTATTAAATTCCCTAAGAAAAGGTTTTAAAGAGACAGATCAATTCAAACATGGGGGACATGTGTTCTTAACTGGAGTGTCCAGTAATATTCTTCCATTTCTGTATTACGCTTAATGTTTCCCCCACATAATGATTCATATAAACCATGTAAAATACAGAATTTAAAATCATGAATAGGATCTTTGTCTGTTTTATGTTTATATAAGGCATTAGTGGGAACTTGCCTTTATATTTCAGAAATATGGTTACCAGTGAGCTGTTTGAATTTGTTTGGTCATAATAGGCATCCCATTTTTCACCACACAGTTAAATAAACTAGGTTTTTGGTATTACAGTTACCAGTTGCTCTTAACTCAAATGCATGGTTTCTCTTAACTCAAATGCATGGCCACTAACAGGAAGAATGAAAGTTTTGTTAGAATAAATATACCTGCATTATATACAGCCCCTGCATTTAAAAGTACCTTGTTTCTTAGTTTTCATAGGTATAACCATGCAGGGCTGTTCCTTGTTAACATTTGCTTAATGTAAGAGCTTTTTTATAACCAAAATTTGGTCTATGTGAAGTGATGGAATTTAATTCATGTACATCTTGCAAAATATACCAATATTTATTGATAATTCATTTAACATATACTGTGTGTTCTTATTACAAGTTAACAGCCATCTAGGTGTATCTGGAGATGAACGAACCTCCTTACTGTATGTTGTTTTTTCAGAAAATGTGGGTTTTGCAGTTATGTGACACTGCTGTTTGATCTGATTGCATATAGGAGTGATATTACAAATGGCATAACCTCTATTAATAAAATCAGCTGTCATGTTGCCCATTTGAGTATTCATCATGTTATGTAATGTTTAGCTTTGCACCTGTTATCACCTGATTCTGTACAATGTTATGAAATGCAAAGTGTGGGTCCATACCACTCATATGCAAATAAGAATTACGTTTAACAGCTTTCTTATATAACATAGTTTTGAGAGCACCATATGTATTCTTAAAGGTAGTAACTTTAGGAAAGTCAGTCCTATCAAAAACAAATTTTTTCTTAAATTTAAGGAAAGACAGTGTATTGGAAATATAATAGTAAAATTAATGAAATCAGCATTTCCTTGCCGTATTAAAAAAAAAACAACAAAGCGTTGATAAAACACGTTATTCTAAAACTTCTCAGATGATAAAATAAATTTATGCTCCCATATGTACATAAATAGTTTAGTGTAATTACGACGGAAGTACCCAGTAGGAATTTGATAATGTGCTTAATGAGCATTCTGACACCATCTGGTCACCTAACTGATGAGAAAGTATAACTAAATTGTTGCTTACAGGCCTTGGATGCAAGGCTAAACCTTGTGAAGATTTTGACCAGTCTTGAGGAATAGTTAAGGAAAAAGAATGGCATTCTGGACTTCATTGAAGAAAAGGATAGTGTGCTGTTTACAGAGGAACTTGTGTGAGTGATTGGGTAGGTCAGGAAAAAGACCTGAAGCTGGAGAGAGGGGTACACTCAACACCAGGACCTGTTTGATTTGAGACAGGAGATACTGGCAAACCTGTGGAGAGCAGTCAGGAAATTAAAGTATAAAGAAATGAGTATTTGTTCATCGGGGCTTCTCAGCAGTAGTAAGGAAAAAATAAAACCTCTGTATCCTCGCTATTAGGTTATGCAAGAGGCATTGCTTTGCTCTGTAGTTTTTTTTTTTAAATCATATCTCGTCAATTAACAAAAATATAAGCAAACCTCTACAAACACGGTGCACTCCCCCTGCATTGTACACTTTTTTCTGCTAGTGGCTTGCCAAGTTACTCATTCCTACATTAGCATACAATTAAAATAATTTAAAGTTCGTAATATTATCAATTTAACATCCTTTTCTCATCCCACTAATAGGATTACATTTCCTCAGTATTTTCCTTTAACAGATATGCAAGGGTTTCATTAACTACTTTTCTTCAGACAGACAGGTTATCCCTTCCTCTTACATGACCTTCGGTGCAAGTACCAACCATTTTCCTTTCATGCTACTTTGTCCTCCATCTGTTTTTGCTGATATTATGTCCCAATGAACTTCATGTGTTTTCTAGCCATCTCCTTTCTTGTACTTCTATAAATCGGACTCTGACCTAATCTCTTTCTGCATCTATAATTTCAGTGCTTTCCCTTTATTAGTAATCCAAGAAGCTTTTTTTTTTGTAGGGGTGAACTATTTACCACCAAATTATTAAGGTGTTTCGTAGTCTCATATTCATCCAGTATAGTAGGTACCATGTGTGCTTGTTGTTGCTTTTTTTTTTTTTGCTACCAGCATCAGCAAACATGCTAGCGCCCTGAGGGGCTGCTGTTTTCTCTCTTGCTTGTCTATGCCATGCCTTTGTCTCTTCTTAGTTTTGTGTCTTAAGCTCTATTAGTAGGATACATATTTGCCTTCCACATCTTTGCTTGCCTCTTCATTCTAAGTGTTTTAATTGGGCTGTGTACATATGTCACTGTGATTCCACCAGTAACATAATATTTTTCCAACTCACTCTGAGACTTTTCTCCTCCCAAATAAATTCCTTCAACAACTTTTGAAAATTTTTCCTCATTTCCTACTATCTGGTTGGTAGTAATATGATTGTCCTACATATAAGACCAGTGGGACCACAGACATTTTTACGGGCAAAGTTTTATGGTGTAAATCTAAAATCATTTTCCATCTCCTTATCTTTTCACATATTTTGTATTCTTGTTTTCACTCAAGATTCTCTTGTCACACACCCCACTTTCCTCGTAGCCTGTACTCTTGGATATTTCATCCACTAGTGACCCCATAAAAAGGTCATTGCTGAACCAGTTTAAAAGTGGGTGTAATGTTAAAGACCACAACTTTAGTTTTACAGATGTTCACGTTGTCTTGCAATTTCTTGGAAATCTCTAATGATTTTTGCTGTCCCATGTCTTTGTCTGGATCTTTAATTATACAGGATCACATAATCAGAAAACAGTGTAGTCCCCCCAGGGCTTCCCAGTTATACCATTTTATTGTGGAGTCCTTAACTTTAAGCTGAAGGTTCTAAATGGACCTCTAACTGTAAGGGGGGTGGGTGAGCATCCTTGCCTGATGGCTCTGATAAGGGTAAATTCCTGAGATGAAGACCCTAGCTGTTGAATGATATTTCTTCAGTTCTTCCCAGAGGTTCTTCAAGCTGGGCCAGCCTTTGGTCAACTGATGCCCTAGGCCAACCCCCCCCCCCACACACACACACACACACACACACAGCACCTGGTGCTCCCATCCTGGTCTACCTACACCATCCAGATTATTTTTTTCTTCCTTTCTCTCACAGTTTGTCTTGCTCTTCAGTTTTCCTGTATTCCTTCAACACATTTTAAAGAAACAATTTCTTTACTACAAAAAAATAAACAAATACTAGAAAAGTGCCCCTGCTAGAGCAGAGCCCTAGGCAGCTGCCTAGTTGGCCTGTGCCTAAGACTGGCTGTCAAATGCACCCTTTGAATGCCTTGTCAGCATCTACGCTTGCTGTGAATAACTGTTTGCTCTTCTTTCATCATCCTATAAAATCATCATAGTGTTGATATTATCTGAAGTTGGCTTCCCTTTTACAAAACCACATTAATTCAGGTCAGTTAATTTTGGAAGTAACTTTGCCACGTTTTGTGCAATAACCCCATTGAAAACTTTGCATTTGTGATTTACAATAATATTAATATTGGTGTATATGAGCTAGAGTCAAGATCCTTGCCTTCTTTTGTAATCACAGTTATCGCTGCTGTTTTCCAGGTCTTTGGCATGCCAAGTTAGATTTTGTTAAACAGAATACCAGTATTTTATCAGTTCTTCTCCTCTCATACTCTCAAAATTTCAGTTCGTATATCCCCCTGTTGTCTTGTCTGTATCATGTTTATTAATTTGTTCTATTAATTCATTTAAAATTGTAAGGACCATCAAACTCTTCACATTCTGCAGTTTAGGGAGATGCAGACTTCTCAAAAACTGAGCTATTTTCTTGATTCCTTCTTCTCTTCCTCGTGTTGTCTGTTATGGAAGTCTAAAGTACCTGAGCTATTAAGTGGCTCCTTTTTCAGCGTATTTTATTTGTCTTTGTCTCTAATTTTCTCAGTCTTCCTCTGTACTGTAAGTTGTCAACATTTCTGTGATTTGGTAGTATTCTCAAAGAATGTATACCTAAGAACAGCTTTTCTACCTACATTAATTATTTCCAAGTGTATTTCTGTTTTTTTCCTTCCTGTCATCCAGTTCCCCATTCGCTGATAATGAAAGCTTTATTCTTTCTTTCTGTAACATTTTCACTGTCTATAGTCTCTGCAAATATTGTCCTTAACTTTCATTTTATTAATCTCTCCCCATTATTCTAAAACAGTTTCTTCGGCTTCTTCATTGCTTTTTCCCAGTCTATTCCTGGAACTCCCCCATTGTGGGGTTTTAACTTCCTTAGTACCTTCATTACGTTCTCAATCATCTCCTTATTACTTCTGTTTTTTTTTTTACCAGTGCACAAGAAGACACCAGTCTTATCTAGTGTTTAACAGCTTTATCTGAAGTAATATCGGTGCATGATCTATAAGGAATATCGGGTGTGTACCTACAGACTTTGCAAAATACTTTTGTTCATTTAAAATGTACTCCCTGTCAGTTATTGCATAACTGTTGCATATCTGTTAGAAATGGGTATAGTCTATGTCCGTCCCTTTTTGGCATATCTATCATGTCAACCACTCAAAAAGAGTTCATATACAATATATAACATTTTCTTTCCTTCAGGAGCAGTGTCCTCCTTGGCCCTCCCAAACAATTTTTATTTGTTACTGTATTCCAGTAACCTCAAGCAATCAGAATGCCCAGTTGGTACCTTATTATTGTTAAGTATTCCTTTTAACTCACTCTGTCCGGTTTCATAGATTTATAGATATTCCGAGATTATTGAGTTTTAGGACTATTTATATCTTACAGGTATTTTTCCTTAGACCACATCTTTTTTATCAAGGAAGGCTGTACCAGTCAATCCCAGTGTAAATCTGTGGATACCCATCCAGTCACTTAGGTTATGATTAAAGGAATATAATGCACCATACTGCATTGCTACAAGGCTTCATAGGGTCATAGATTAGTACTAGGCTAACTGCCCTTCTTGGCCATTTTAAGCCTAGCCAATTATCCCTTGTGAGACTCAAACCCTGCACCTTGTGTTTGTAAGGCAAACACCTTAACCATTAGGCCACCCGGAACTCATGCTGTTGATTTAAGGTTTTGAACTGTTGTGTGGCAGTTAGCGAGAGAATTAAGGCTTTGAACTGTTCCATTTCAATTTTGAATAATGATTGAAAAGAGTTTGTTTATATTGGCTAAAACATGGTCAGTATTGTTAGATATGAATTATTGTGGTTATGTGGAGGGGTGGCAAACATTTGGCAACATTAATAGAACAATGGTGATCCAGAAGGTAGCAGAATGTAAGAAAATACCACTGTTGTTGGTGTCTTGATGCAAAAAAGACATTTGATAGTCAGTTGGGATTTTATGAGTTGGGCAGTGGGAGCATTTGAATTCCCTAATAGAACAATGTTAATTAGCAGAATATATAAAGGCTGGAAACGAGAATTAAGGTGAGCAGAGTCCTTTCCAGCTAGCTTTGTTTGAGAAGGGAAGCCAGACTGGGGTGTCTTCTTTCCCCTTTGTTATCTGCTTTATATTTAGAGCCACTGACAAAGAAAATAAGGAAATTCAAAGTTATAACCGGTATTGTAATCAAGAAAAGTAAGCTTAATGTTCGGGTGATGTTATTTTGTACTTGATAAGTACAGAAAAGGACATTTTGAGACAATTATGTGTATTTTTAGGGATGATAAAACAAAGACTATGGTGGTAAGCTATGTACCCATGCATGAAATGTTTCAGGAATGCCTATGTTTATGGGGACACAATAAGATGAACTATTTTAGGTGTATGACTAAAAAAAGGATTCTGTTATACCAGTTAACAATATACGGAAAAAGGCTAAACAAAGGATAATAAAAACTGAGAAACTGGAGTCCCCATTAGTATTGTAATGGATACTAAGATACAAGCAGTGAACATATTTTAGTCCCTTAAGTTTTATATGTAGGTCAGGTATATTTTTATCAACCAAAGAAATTGTTGTGAATATTAATAGTGCTGAAGGAATTTATGTAGGAGGGGAAGAGCGGCAAGAGTTAAGCGGGATAAGTTGATCCTCCATAGAACAGATTGTCAGATTTGAATGGGTATGTTACAGCTATGCATTTAAGGTTAATATTCATAACACAAGCAGAAGCTTATAAATCAAAGTGGGAAGGGGTTAGTGATGAATGGGATAAGCTGAGAAGTAAGGAGAGAGTAAGATTTTGAATGCAGATCCTTAAGGAGAACTATCACCATATAGAATATTATATTGATAAAGGAGCAGTAAGTATTCTAAAACCTAAGTCAGCTTGGGAATGGATAAATGTTGCCAATAGACATGATTGCAAGGTGAGGGTGGCATTTACTGAAAAAAATGACAATGGAACCAACATACTGGG
Organism: Protopterus annectens; assembly: GCF_019279795.1. Classification (NCBI taxonomy): domain Eukaryota; kingdom Metazoa; phylum Chordata; order Ceratodontiformes; family Protopteridae; genus Protopterus; species Protopterus annectens. The sequence continues at coordinate 914,642,514 of NC_056745.1, read as the reverse complement.
AGCAAACAACTGGAAAGGGAAATGTAATAGAGTAGGGTGAGGACAGCAGAGGTTTGGACTGCAGGTCCGATACTGCCTTCCCTACCAGGGGTTGATATCAGAATATAGGCAAAGAGAAAGGGATAGGGGAGTCCCAAGTAAAAGACCCGCTCTGGTGAGTTTTTAGTTGAATAAAAAACAGAAGCTGCTGTTAAAAAGGGGATTACTAGTAGAGCATGTAAAATATTGCAGGATGACTATAAAAGTCAATCAGAGTAGGTTAGAAAATGTTGGGAAGAGCGAATGGAAAGGCAGTTTACAAAAGAACAATTGGAGGGCATCTGTATGGCTCATAAGTATGCAGCAATGTCCAGAAGGTTTAGGATTTTTGCTTGAAAGTGTTTTTTTTTTTTATATACCCCAAACAGACTTCAAAGAATTTTTCCTTGGGTAGAAAGCAAATACTGGAGGTATAAGACAGGTAACTCAGAATATGTTTTTTTTTTGTTGGGAGTGTAATGTGTTTATAGATTTTTAAAAACTCACTTCAGAGTACTTTGTCATAAATGTTAAAGGAACAAATGGCTGTAACTAAAGACATGATAATTATCTTGAGCTTGTACACAGTATCTAATTTGCCTGTCCATATTCAGTCCTTACTAAATTTAATACTGTTGGCTGACAAAGAAGCAATTACTAGAAAATGGAGATCAAAATCTAGACCAACTGTACTTGAAATAGTGTATATTATAAAAGAGGTAAAAGAACTGGAAGATGGATCTTAAGAAAAGGGAAGGAGCGCATTGCATAGAAATGGAATTTGTGGGAACTATATGTGCAGAATAATGTTCAGAAGGAGTAAAATTTCAATTCATAGGTTCATAGGTTCATACTAGGCTATCTGCCCTAGGGCATTTATAAGCCTAGCTAGAGTGTGTTTGGCTTTCGCCACCCATTTTAAATTAAATTTGCTATGTCCTTTTTCGAGGTTAGTATACTGTGCCTCTGTGTCCAACAGTGACACAGAAGTGATACCCGGGGTAAACCTATGATCTCCCATCCACTCATCAAGATTCCTCTTGAAGAGAGTCAATGAGGGACTCTGCCTAACCTGGACTGGGATTTTATTCCAGAGTGAAGGGAGCTTCTGGTTTATGAATCTGTCCCTCCAGCATGTCCTATTTATTTCAGTGCTGAGGTTCAAGTCTCTCGAGTGCGTAGCTCGATGGGATTTGTATTTTCTTAGGTGCAGCATGTCCATTAATTCTGGGTTGGACATGGCTTTATACATCAGGCACAGATCGCCTCTGAGCAGGCGGTATGCCACTGAGTAGAGCTGGAATTTCTTTAACCGGGCAGCATATAGCATCTGTTTGAGCCCTTTGATCCTCTTGGTGAGGTACTTTTGGGGTCTTTCCAGTTGCTGCAGGTGTCTGGTAAGGTACATCCCAAAAGGGGCATTGTACTCAATTATGGGCCTGATGAGGGATGAGTAAAGAGGCACGATGACCTCCCCTGATCTAGATGTGAATCCCTTCATGATTAGGTGGGCTATATAAAATGTTTTTCTAACCACTTTGGCCACGTGGTTGTCAAATGAGAGATTGCTATCAACTTGGGTCCCCAGGTCCCTAATTACTTCTTCTGTACTTAATGGATTACCACCTATGTGGTAATTTGTGGGCACTTTGTTTTTGCCAAAGGGGATGACTATACACTTTTTGGCGTTTAGCTTGAGGCCATGGCTCTGGCACCAGTTGTCTGTTTCTATGAGGCCCTTTTGGAGGATGCTTGTGTCGGCTGGAGAGTCGATTATGGCGCCCAGTTTGCAGTCATCTGCGAACTTGGTTAGCTACAGTCCTTCCGTCTTGGCCTGTACCTCCGAGAAATATATACCGAACAAGAGAGGTCCCACGACTGAGCCTTGTGGGACGCTACTTGTAACTGGTTTGGAGTCTGACATGGCTCCAGCAATTCTAACCATGTGGGTTCTGTCCTTGAGCCAGTTTGCAACCGATCTAGTGACATAGGGGTTTATATTTAAGCTGGTGAGCTTATCTATAATGCCCGATTGGGGTATTGTATCGAAGGCTTTTGCGAGGTCCAGGTAGGCTGTGTGGACCACCTTCCCCTCGTCAATGGCCTTGGTGACTGTTTCAAAGAAATCAACCAGGTTTAAGAGGCAGGATCTGCCCTTAACAAAGCTGAACTGGGTAGGATCCAGTGTCCGTAGGTCCCCAATATCTTTATTTATGAGGTCCATGGTGATCCTTTCCATAGCTTTGCAGACCAAGCTAGTCAGGCTTATGGGGCGATAGTTTCCAGGATCCGTTGAGGCACCACCTTTGTGGAGAGGGACCACTGTTGCTGTACGCCACTCTTTGGGTACATATCCTGTAGTAAGGCTGAGATTGAACAGTAGTTTTATGTTTGGGTTTAGCTCTTCTTGGAGTTCATGTAGGACGCAGCCCGGGACACCGTCTGGTCCCATTGATGCTGTGTTTTTTGCTTTGGAGAGGGCAGCTCTTTCCTGACCATCTGAGATGTCAGGGGGGCAGCACTCTGCTGGGATAAATATTTGCCCTTTTGGTGGGGGGGGGGGTTGCACTGAACCTGTCAGCTAGGATGTTGGCAATGTCTGTGGGTTTGGTGTATTTTTGTCATTTTGGACTAATTCTGAGCATATCTGGGAATTCCCACCCAGGTTCCTAACATAACTAAAGAAAGCCTTGTGATTATCCTTAGTGTCCTGTGCAATTTTTCTCTCGAAGCTGGCCTTAGACGATTTTATGAGTGCCCGTAGTTTTTTGCTAATACTGATCAGAGATGCCTTCCCTTTTTGGGATTTTGCTCTATCATGTAGTAGCTTCCTCCTTCTATTGTATAGTTTGTTTATGGCTGGGGTCCACCAGACAGGACGTCTGCCTTTGGAGGATTGGGTCTTGGTTTTATTTGGGATTGCATGATCCATGCATTCCTGAAGGTGTTCATAGAATGTGTTTATAAAGGATTCTGCGGTCTGGGCTGTATTTTCCACAGGCCTGGGGGCGTTGAAGGATTCCACCTCGGTTTTGAGGAGTGTGAAATTTGCTTTAGAGAAGTTTTTCACTGTGGTTTTCAGGGCAGGGGGTGGAGTCCGGATGTGAATATCCAGTGAGATTAGTTTATGGTCTGATCTTACCAGTGAGGGATACACTTCTGGTCTGGAGCATAGAGTCCCCATGCTGGTGATGATCAGGTCCAGTATGTTTTCCCCTCTTGTGGGAGTGGTGACAAGTTGTTCCATAGCATTTGAGTTTATAAATTCTAGGAACCTTTGGGCTAGGGTGTTGGAGCTAGAGTAATGCTCCCAGTCTATGTTTGGGTAGTTGAAGTCGCCCAATATAATGGTGTTTGGAGAGACCTTCATATTTTCCAGTGTTCTCAGGAAGGCAGAGTGGGGTTCCTGGGTTTGGGAGGGTGGTCTGTAGCAGGCTATAAACTGGAAGGCAGTTTTACCCACTGTTAGTTGCACATGTATAGTCTCTGATGCTTCATGCTGTGCCACCAACCTGGAGGTGTGGGTATCTTTGACGAATATTGATACTCCCCCTCCTTTTGTGGTATGGTCCAAGTTTTGGGGTCGAAAAGCATGGTATGAGGTATAACCCGGTAGTGCTGGGGTACATCTTAAGTAATACTTTTTAAAAAGGTGTTAAAAAGGCTTTAAACTGTAATGAGATACTTTGTTATGAAAAGGTACATGGTTTGCTTCCTGCCAGCTCCATTTGCCTGCTTTCTGACTCTGAGCAAGTCATTTAACTAGACGGTACTCCTGGGCTGAGTTAGAAAAAAAGTCCATGAGAATAAGTGTTCTATCCCAATTAAATAAATAAAGTAAGCTTCCCTTGCACGCTTGCATGTTTTTCGGAGGTTTGGAGGGTGCTATTTTATAAGCATGTCCCTCCACTGTGTTTTATGTATCTGCTGGTGAATATTTAACTCCCTGGTTCTCATATTGATACAGATACTGTGTTTGCAGAGATATAGAAGGTCCAGGTCAACCAGGTCTCTAATAGAGCGGTAAGCGAGAGTGAGATCTCCCCTCAGGAATCTGTAAGACACTGAATAAAGGGATAGAGCTTCCAGACTCGCTTGGTTGCTCAGGAACTGATATGTTGGTTAAAATGGGTTATCCATCAACTGGACTTGCCTGAAAAAGACATGAGGGAGGGGGGCAGCAAAGGCTTAAGCCAGTATGCAGATGTCTTGGAATGTGAGTTGCAAGCCATCCTTATCAAAGTAAGATGGACTGTTGAGCATCTTATGATATGCCGATAGATAATGTATCCCCCCGGAATGATACTAGCTGTTCAACCAGTTATTGAAGCCACTTATCTTTTCTTTGTATCCAACTGTCATTCAAGGTGAAGGAGAGGTTTGTAAGCCACATATAGTCCTGTCAATGCAACAGTTATCTATGTATGTTTTCTCTTGAATCCACACTTTCATGACTGTGAAGGCTGCCAGCCTGGTCAGATAGAATTTTGTAAATAATTCTATGTCGTCGTAAATATTAAAATGATCCACAGGCTTGTTGTGTGTTGAGCTTCAAAAATGTAACCAGAGTGCACCCTGCTGGATGTCTGGGCTAGGAAATTATTTATATTGTTCAGAGACCGAGATAATTACTAGGTTTTATATGTAAAGTATCTTTTATTGCTGTGGCTTCCTGGCAGGTGCAGATTACAAAAATAAATGTTAAAATGTTGAGTTCTGTGAGCCTGGAAAACTTGAGCAGAAGTGTCAAGAATGATGTATTCTAAAATGACTCGGCAGTAATGTGCATTATCAATTTAAGGGTTATCTCAGAAAGTAAGAAGGGCATTTTGTATTTTGTTCTGAAGCTGACAACAACTCACCAGCAACTTTCTTTGCTCTGTAAGTAAGATAAATTGAAATTGAAATCTGAAGAAGCGTGGTTTTACCGCGTGAAAGCGCTTATTTTCTTTGTTCATCATTAAAAGATTGCTCATTTTTACAACGGAGTAGCATCTTTTTATGCCATCACAGGCATTGTAGCCTTATATGCAGTCTATGGACAGTTTTGCTTAACAGTTTGGTGGTTTACTATCGTTGGTCATAGCCATTCGAGCTACAGGAACATTTCACTGAACAGTCCTGGTGGTTGGTTCACCACTTTTGTTTTCTACATCTGTAAGTAAGATCTTAGATCTTAGTATTTCTCTTAGAGATAGATAGAAATAGCAAGATTAGTCTAGCTGTTTTTTATATTTATGTGAGACTACCCTACAATGTTTTAAAGTATTTCCTGTAATTTCTGAACTCTCTAATGTCATTGTGTTGAATCAGTGAGTATTGTCCTGTGTTTTTATTATTTATTATTAAATATTTTTAAACCTTTCAGCTCTGGCTGCTTTGCGGAGAGATAATTTAAGCTTTTGGAGTACCTGCATGTATTTGGTGACACTTTATAGACCAGTCCTAAATAGCCTTCAAGTCTTAGTCACATAGTAACATTGCATAGTAGAATTGGGCACCCTTTGGTAAGGGCCTTTATAGTAGCTAAGGGTGGTTGGTGGCGATCGGTACTACCTTATAGTCTGGGCAGAAGGGAGCATACTGGAGAACCTGTGCCAGCCTTCCCCAGGAGTCCCTGTGTGTTTGTATGTAATTCATATCTCAAAGTGTATGTGTGGCAGGGACACAAAGCACTGGTTGGACAGAGAGTGTACTGGAGGTTTTGGCTTGACCACTTGGCTGAGATCTGGACCCTATAGCTGTGCCAGTGGGGAGTCTTATTGGGGATCTGGAGAAACGGGGGAAACCAGCCCCAGACTGACTATGATCTCTACGTGCTCTTAAGGGAAATTGTACTTTACTGTGTGTGTACTTGTTATCTCCCCAATGTGGACATCCCTCACTGGTACTAGTTGTGAGGATCGAGGCTCCTTGATTACTGGCCCAGTGCATGGGCGTCACAAGGACTATTTTCCCTTAACCAGTAATAAATGTTTAGCTTCCTACATTCCCCTTTATACTTCTTCCTTTGAGCCGCCTGTATATATTCTGATGACCAACTTTCCCTACATCCTTTAGTTATGATTTATTTGTTTCTCTCCTTTTCAAATGTGCACCATTACTATCTGCTCCTCCATTTTTCCCCACACATGTAAGAATCTTGCTAAGTTTTGGGTGGGTGGAAAGGCCATTTCAATGCTATGTTATTAAATATGCACAACTATCTTTTATTCCTTTCCTCACACTGAAATTGTCTTTATTTAAGTTTCTTCTCACTGAATCCAGACTGTAGCAGGACTATTTTCTCTTAGCCAGTAGTAAGTGTATATATAACTCCATACATTCCCTGTTTTACTCCATCCCATTTTGTTTCTCATTTCTGCACTGCCATCCCATCCTATTCATGTTTCTCAAACTGTCTAAATAAATTGCATTTTTCAGGGATATGCTCATACCCTTCAGAACCAAAACTAATGCATAACCTAAAACTGTGTACTTCCAAAATTCATCCAAGCTCAAGTCTTCCTTCCTCAAATTTGTGTGTACCCCACGTTCGTACTGCTCCTTTAGCAGTGCATTCATGCCAGCAGTTGCGATGAATGTTACCTGTAAACTTGCTTTTCTGGTAAAACTGAATTTTCCTTCACCATCTCCTAGTTTTGTGCTACTCCCACCAGGTAACTGCTTTTGTCTTAGCTATGCACTGTCGCAGTCATCACACTCTAAGAAAAAACAAAACAAAATTCACAGCAGCTTCCAAATTACAAGTCATCACACACTCTGCCAACCCCAAAAGGGTTCCCAGATCTTCTTCCAAACCAGTGGGCAGAAGCCACAAAACAGGTAAATTCCCCTCTCTCCATGAGGGCAATACAGCCTGTACCTGCAGATCAGATAGGCCAAGATTTCCATTCCAGACATTTCCTGCTACCTAGAAAAGACAGCACCTGGCACCCAATCCTCGATATATCAGTTCTAAATGCCTTCCTGGTGATAACCAAAATTCAAAATGCTCACCCTTCAGCAGCTTTTTCCTGTGCTTTCCAAGGATGCTTGGTTAACCACCCTAGACCTAAAAGAGGCCTACCAACACATCCGAGTCATGGATTCTTCCAGGAAATATCTATGTTTCAGGGCAGGATCTATGCACTTTCAGTTCTCTGTGCTTCCCTTTGGCTTATCCACTGCGCCTAGAGTTTTCACAAAATGCCTGGCTCCAGCCATTGCTTTTTGCAGACAAAGGAATATTCAAATTTACCCCTTCTTAGATGACTGCCTGATTCAGGCAGACAGTCAGGAAAAGCTGTTACAGCACCTGACCTTTGTAAAAGACCTACTGACCTCCCTGGGGAATACCCGAATACTAGATGCTTAGTATGTCTGCATTGGTTGCTATCACTGCAGGACTGATGTCAGGTCGTCAGTGATATAAAATCAGGCAGCTAATGCCATTACATCAGTTTTTCTTGCCCCAAATGTCAGGACCCTCCAAATAAGGAGCTAGGTTATGGTGGAAGAACACCACCAGCAGAAAGTAAATACCAAAATTTCCCTGTAAGGAGTGAGGAAGAGGGAGAGAGAGAAAGCAGGGGGATGGAAGGTGGGAAACCAGGACTGCAACAGTGAATACACTTGAACATCTACATTTATGTAAGTGTACACAACTGTACAATGTTCTTCGTGTTTCACTGTTGCAAGCCTCACACTTGGGTTGATTCCTAAAGCTGAAGAAAAGGGTGGAGGCAGTCAAGAAGACTGGGGGCTGGCTAGGATGCCCTGCAAGACTGCGGTTGCAAAGCTTGCCCTGGATTTGGAGAAGATAGACAGGTGGTAATGCTTGGTGAAGGTATAAACAGAAGTCCATGTTGCAGTCTCCAGGATGTCCATTGTAGGGACCCCTCTGAGAAAAGCTGCAGAGGTGGAGGTTGCCCTGGTGAAATGCATTCTGACCCCCTTAGGGGTGGTTTCCCATGGTGTTTGTAGCAGAAATGGATGCAGTGTGCTATATATTTGGAGCTTGTTTGTTTGGATATGGCCTTGCCCTCTGTCCCTGCTGCAAAGCTGACTAACAATTGATCAGTTTTCTTAAAAGATTTAGTCTTATCCAGGTAGAATCTGAGCTGTCTGTGCACATCTAGGGAATGCAGAATCCTTTCCCCCCTTGTTTTGTGGGTTAGAGAAAAAGGTGGGCAAATGAATTGATTGGTTGAGAGCCACACTGGGCACCACTTTAGGCATGAAAGTTGGGTTAGTCCTGTGGGGGAGACCCTGTCAGCATCGAAAATGATGAACGGCTCTACAGCCATGAGAGTTTGTAGCTCTGAAACCCTTCTAGCTGAAGTGATGGCCAGAAGCAAGGCTTTTTTTCCAAGAGAGGAATTTTAGCTTTGCTGAAGCTGCAGGCTCAAAGGGGGGTAGTGTGAGTTTTTCCAACACAAAGTTAAGGTCCAAAGCTGGGATAGGAGCTCTTCTGGGTGTCCTTAAATTGTTAGCCCCTCTTAGGAACTGTTTGATGAGAGGGTGAGAGAAGAGAGGTGGCTCTGTGCTGTAATGAGCAGAGATGGCAGAGGCATTAATTTTAATAGAAGAGAAGGAAAGGCCCCTGTGTAGTAGGTCTGTTAGGTAATCCAGGATGAATGGTAGGGAGGGCTGTGCTGTTTCAGCTCCTTTAGCCTGGGTCCAGGTGCAATACTGTTTCCTCTTGTCAGCATAGGATTTCCTAGTGCTGGGGCATCTGGCCCCACGTATAACATCTAGGACTTGTTTGCTTAGGCTGACAGCTGGAGGAGAAGTCAGGGAATAAGCCAGGCTGCCAGGTTTAGGGTCTGCAATTGTGGCTGCATAAATTCTCCATTCTTCTGGGTCAGGAGTGTTAGGATATGAGGTAGGTGCCATGGTGGAAGGGGGTGACAGGCTGTGCAGCAGTGGGTACTAGTGCTGGTGTGGCCAGTCTGGGGCAATCAAGATTGCCCTTTGCTTTTCCTCCCTTATTTTGAGAAGTACCCTTGAAATTAGAGGTAGAGGGGGAAATGCATAGATTGAAAGGTTTACCCATTGGAAGGATAGAGCATCCACTTTCCAGGCCTTCCTGTGAGGCTCCCTGGTGCAGAATTCGCTGAGCTGGTAATTGTTGTGGGAGGCAAAGAGGTCCACCTTCGGAGTTCCCCATTTCTGGGTTATAAGGTTGAAGGTTCTGTGGTCTAGCTGCCACTCGTGTGGGTCTAGCAAGTTTCTGCTTAAGGTATCTGCCAGTGAGTTTTGGGAGCCTGGCAGGATTTGTGCTAGCAGGTGAATTTGCATGGCTGAAGTCGTGTGCCAAAGGGTCATGGCGAACCTGCAGAAAAGATAAGAGTGAGTTCCTCCATGCTTGTTGTACCACATCACTGTGGTGTTGTCTGTTTTGATCACTAGAGGCCCCTGAGAGAGTAGGGGTCTGAAAGCTGTCAGAGCTTGCTGGACAGCTGGTAACTCTTTTGGTTGATGTGAAGATGTATTTGATTTGGGCTTCAATGGCCCTGAATACACCTGCCATCCAGGTGTACACCCCAGGCATAATCTGATGCATTTGTGGTTAGGGTCTCGGTGACGTGGTGTTGTGAGAAGGGAAGACCCTTGTTGTGGTTGCATGCTGCTGCTCACCAAAGAAGATCTTTCCTTAGACAGGGTATTATAGGTATGATAGTTTCCAGGTCCTGAGAGTTTTGACACCAAAGACTTTTTAGGTACCATTGTAGTTTCCTCATATGCAGTCTGGCATATGGAATGAGTAGAATGCAGGATGCCATGAACCTTAGAGCTTGCAGGATTTTCCTTGCAGATAACTGGGTTCTGGTGGATAGTTGAGAGAAGCAGCCTGTCAGGTAGGCTTGTTTTTCTGGAGTAAGGAATGCCATCTTGGAGGCTGTGTCCAGACTTGCTCCCAGGAATATATTTTTTTGAGTAGGGACTAATTTTGATTTCTTTTCATTTATAGTATACCCCAGGGAGGTCACTAGGTCTTTTACAGAGGTCAGGTGCTGTAACAGCTTTTTCTGACTGTCTGCCTGAATCAGGCAGTCGTCTAAGTAGAGGTAAATTTGAATATTCCTTTGTTTGCAGAAAGCAATGGCTGGAGCCAGGCATTTTGTGAAAACTCTGGGTGCAGTGGATAAGTCAAAGGGAAGTGCAGAGAACTGAAATTGCATAAATCCTGCCCTGAAACGTAGATATTTCCTGCAAGAATCCCTGATTGGGATGTGTAGGTAGGCCTCTTTTAGGTCTAAGGTGGCTAACCAAGCATCCTTGGAAAGCATAGAAAGAAGCTGCTGGAGGGTGAGCATTTTGAATTTTGGTATCACCAGGAAGGTGTTTAGAATTGATAGATTGATAGATTGAGGTTTGGGTGCCAGGTGTCCTCTTTTTTTGGGTACCAGGAAAAGTCTGGAATAGAAACCTTAGCCTATCTGATCTGCAGGAACAGGCTGTATTGCCCTCGTGGAGAGCAGGGAATTTACCTGTTTTTTGACCTCTGCCCACTGGTTTGGAGGAAGATCTGGGAACCCTTTTGGGGTTTGCAGTGTGTGATGACTGCAACAGTGAATATATACATTTATGGTAAGTGTACGCAACTGTACTTTTTTCATTTTCTTATTACATTTTAAACTTTTATCTAATTACTAACTCCCTTCATTTTTTTCAGTTTTACCTTTAACGTTCAGTTGTACATTTGTTTTAACATTTACTACCCTCAGCCTGCTCTTGCCACATCCCTATAACATTTCATTTTTTTCTGTCTCACTTTCCTTTTGTGTTGGTTGACAAATATGCTGCTTTTTTCTGTTTATTTTTTCTTTACTTTTTCTTTTTAAATCTTTGAGGACTTCTTCCATGAATCTCTGTTGTTGTTGCAATAGGTAGACAGTCTTGACTTGCTTAATTGGAGGTTTCTCATCAGTTGACTGTGACAGGTCTAGTGACTTCATTTGGCTATCCTCTCTAACAACCAATCCAGATGCATTACACTTGACTGCCCCAGTTCCTTAACGTTAAACATGCCCTCCCTCGTTTTTTTCAGGCGAATAAATAGACCACCACAAAAACAGAAAAATGCTCCATTCTACTTATTAAAATTTATTTTCTAAGGTTAAATTCAAAAAAATTATTTGCCGCCCTTAACCTTCAATGGAGAGAGGATCGAACAAAACAAGATGAAAAAAAAAACTCATAATGTGAAGTATTTTGCTTATTTTAAACTACCATAGCCAGACAGAGATTGATGGTATTAAAATTATCTGTCTATAGGGTCATATTAATTAAGCACTGACAATTGGTCCACAACTACAGTGTGTCTTGCTTTCCTTGCAAGTTCATGTACCTCCTCCTGCTTGTCATCCATCTTTTTCCAAAGTACAAGAAGGGGCTTCATTGGCATTCTCTTAATTGGTCCCATCTGCTGGGCAAAAGTCTTTCTTTTGTCCTTGCTCCCATATTGGAAAACTCTTCTGGATCTTTATTTTGACTAATTCCTCACTTCTTGAAGTAGTTCTTCAGGAAATGTTTTTGGTCCTTCTGGGAAAAACTTTCATGCTGGCTTCTCTCTGCACAGCCTTATCACAGAGATAAAGTTATTTCTTCTTTGACTGGTAAGTGTAGAGTAGTCATTATCTTATCTATGAAGTCTTTAATTGTACCAGTCTGTAGCTTTTTCCCATTCCTGCAGAGACGCAATAAAATTTTTTTTTTTTTTTTTAAAGAATAACTGCATCTTTATTAATTAATCGTGTCTTGTAGCTTCTTTTATACATAGGATGTTCTTCATGTTTCAGTGTTGCAGTCATCACCTGTGGGGGCTTATCCCTGCTCTGGTAGACTTCGGACGGCCTGAATACCAGAGTTAAAGGTTTTTCTGCATCAGCTTCTGTCACCTGTAGACTGACGTCAGGTTGTCAGTGCTATAAAGTAAGGCAGCTGACGCCGTTACATCAGTCTTTCTTGCCGTGGAGTCCATAGCAGAAACATTTCGGAAGTGTGCCGTTCGGTCTCTACCAGAGCTCGGATCACAGCTGAAAACGTCTAAAGCTAAGTACCCCATTGGGGATCTTTTTTTTCTTGCACTAACCAATGTCCGAAAAAGTTAACAATTGTCTCGCCTGTGGAAAGCAGATCCCACACCAAGACTTCCATTCATACTGCGTCACTTGTTCAGGCCCAGACCACAATGTCGCCCATTGCCGGTTCTGTGCCCTCTTTAATGCGAGAACCATTTGTCGTAGAGCTCTTTTTGTAGACAGGTATTTTCATCCTCCATCTTCACAAATGGCGTCCGTCCATCAACAATCTGTAGACCTTCCGAAAAAAACGTAGGGGTAAAGATAGAGACAGACCACCCAAGGCTAAGCCTTCTGACGACTCTACCGCTAAGCAGGTAGTCAGTTCTCCGGAATTCAGTGAGCCGCCTTCGCAGCCCCTGATGCCCGATACGATATATACGCAGGCCTCTACTGAGACCCTTTTGGTGTCCAGTATGCTGCAGAAATATTCTTCGTCTTCCGAGCCTTTGGTTGTCTCTGCCTCAATCGGGTCCAGAGCCACGACACAGGCACCAGCTTCTGAGGAGGCCTTTCGCACTACCGATTCTAGACAGAAGCTGACGTCTTCTCACCCGACCACTGTTTCTCTCAAACCAATGGATTCTCTTAGGCCTGGAAGCCAGGCCACTCCTAGAAAATCTACCCCTAGCCACCATCTTACTCCTGCTCCACCACCCCAGGCCCAAATGCTTAAGATGGCAGAGGATCTTAATTCCCTTATCAGGGGGCAGTCAGGCCACAACTTCTAAAAGGAAAAGACACCCTTCTCCTGAACTAATGACAGAGCAAGATTCCGAGGAATCTGAATATTCAGATCTTGAAGAGGAACAACAACCTCTGACTGCTTATGAGGATTCAGATGCAGAGGAATCCATTCCTTCTGCCTCCCCACCAGAAGACCTTTCCTTTGGGGAAACCCACCCACACCCTCAGGGAACATTTCCACTGGGAATCCTAGGACTTCCCTCAGTCTAAGAAAAGGCTGAGAGTTTCTAGACCTGCCCCAGCACAGACTCCTGGCCATCCCCCCCTATCTTAGAAGTGCTGGATGATGATTTCTATTAATCCAGCTTAGCCTCTGAAGTCCTCCCACCTGCTCCCAGTAAACCTGACAGGTATTACAGAATACCAGATTCTCACAAATACCTGTACAGAAATTCTGCTGCAGACCCGGAGGTCATTACACAGGGACCTAAAGGAGCTAGGGCTAGTTCTGCAAAGAATCCTACTCCTTCTGACAAGGATACCAGAACTCTGGACAGATGGGGTAAAAAAATTTACACCTCTGCAACCTTAGCTATCAGAGCACTCAGCTGTCCGTTCCATATGTTAAAATATCAACAACACACTTTGGAGTGTTATAAAGCAAAAGATTTCTACCTTTTCTGACTGTGCCATTTAAATGTCTGTCCATTGACATTGGATTTCTCATAAAAGCTGCACAGTGTTTTCTTCATCCTTTTAGGGATGTTAGTAAAGCAACATTTTTTCTGAGATCTTTCTTCTAAAGCCACCAACTTTTCAATTAATCATTCATTTTGCACTTCCATTGTTTGTTTTAATTCCATTTCACTTTTCTTAGTTGCAGATAATTCTTTTGAATGGCGGGTGATTCTTCAATCTCTTCCAGTCTCTTATTTAATCTGTTGTAGACAAAGTACCAATTAGTTTCATTACTTCCATATACAATCTGTGAATATTCACTTGCATACATGACATATGTTTTTATGTTTCTCCCCAGTAGTCTTACTTCCTTCTCTATAATCACTTGCCACATGTACATTTCTAGACTGCTGTGGAACTGTTAAGAGTCTCATCACTGGCCTTCTCAGATCACTTCATTCAAAAGGTAATGACTGAATGATAAAATGTAGGACATTACTGAGTGTGTGAAAGGCTGCTTAGTTATTTTTAACATAAACCTGAACTGTATAAAGTGTTTTAATTGAACTGAATTAGAAAAGTATTAGGGTTGTATAACACTAAAACATCTTTAGGAATTTGGTTTTGGCTGTAAAGACGTAAAGGAGGAAAGGATAAAGTTGATATGTTAGTATTGACTGTATGTATTAGTTGAGTTAAAAAAGTACAGTTGTGTACACTTACCATAAATGTAGATGTTCGAGTGTCTTCACTGTTGCAGTCATCACTGTAGGGTTCTTCCTGCCGGCAGGCAGCTCTCGGTCGGCCAGAATCCCAAAGTCTGGGTCCGGCGTCGGCTGTTCAGTCATGCTCCCTGACGTCAGAGTGCCAGGAGTACAAAGCTGCCAGCCGACGCCATGTTCTCCAGTTTTTCTTGCCCCAGATGTCAAGTGCCCAAAAGTGAAGGCTAATAGTAAAACAAAAATGTAACGTACAACAAACTCCATACCCTGTAGCAAATACACCTCAGAAGAAGGGTGAAGTGGGAAACCTCACTAATAAAAGTATGAGGGGACAGGAGGGTGGGTAACCCAGACTGCAACAGTGAAGACACTCGAACATCTACATTTATGGTAAGTGCACACAACTGTACTGTGTTCATCGTGTTTCACTGTTGCAGTCATCTCTGTAGGGTTGAATCCCAAAGCTGAGATAAAGGGTGTGGTTATAGAGTAGAAGGGCGGCTAGAAGACCCTGCAAGACTGCAGAAGCAAAGCCTGCCCTAGACTTAGAATAAAGATGGAGATTATAGTGCTTAGAGAAAGTATGCACTGAACTCCAAGTTGCAGCTTCCAAAATATCTTTGGTAGGTACTCCCCTGAGAAAGGCAGCTGAAGTAGCAGTAGCTCTGGTAGAGTGAGTCCTAAGTTTTCCTGGGAGTTGCTTTCCATGATGAGAATAACAAAATCTGATTCCATGAGCAATCCATTTAGAAATGGTCTGTTTTGAAATAGCTTTGCCTTGGGAATTTGCTGCATAAGAAACAAACAGTTGCTCTGTTTTCCTGATATCCTTGGTTCTGTCCAGGTAGAAACAAAGCTGCTTGTGCACATCCAAGGAATGCAAGATCCTTTCCCCCTTATTTTGTGGATTAGTGAAAAAAGTTGGCAGGTGAATAGTTTGATTTAAAGTCACTTTGGAAACCACTTTAGGTATGAAAGTAGGATTAGTCCTTAAAGACACCCTATCTTGGTGAAAAATAATGTAAGGTTCCACAGCCATGAGTGCATGTAACTCCGAGACTCTCCTGGCTGAAGTCAAAGCCAGTAGGATAGCTGTCTTCCATGATAAATACTTAATATCAGATGTGGCAGCAGGCTCAAAAGGAGGCAGAGTGAGTTTTTCCAGAACATGGTTGAGGTCCCAGGCAGGTATGGGTGGTGTCCTAGGGGGCCTTAAATTCTTTGCTCCTCTGAGATATTGTTTCAGAAGTGGATGCGAAAAGATTGGCGGATCTGTGTTGTAATGTGCAGAGATAGCTGAGGCATGTATTTTTATGGAGGAGAAGGATAAACCCTTATGTAACATGTCTGTCAGGTAATGTAAAATCAGTGGGATATTAGGAATGAGAGGATATGAATTCTGAGCATGCATCCAGGTGCAAAATCTCTTCCATTTACCTGCATAAGATTTTCTAGTGCTAGGCCATCTGGCTTCTAAGATGACATCCAAGACAGCAATCTGTGTGTCTAGACTCTGGCAATGCTGGGACCATACACTTTTTCGGTACCATTGTATTTTCCTCATATGTAGTCTTGCATATGGTATGAGAAGGATGCAGGAGGCCATGTAACCCAAAGCCTGCAGGAATTTCCTTGCAGTTAGCTGAGACATTAACGCCAAGGTTTTGAAAGTTGAAGCCAGCTGTAGTTGTTTTTCGGATGTCAGGAATGCCATCTGGGTTGTTGTGTTTAGAAGAGCACCCAGAAAAGTTATCTGTTGTGTGGGTGTCAAATTTGACTTTATGTTCACAGTGAATCCCAGGTACTTGAGTAGATTTTGAACAAATTCCAGGTGCTGGAGTAAGACATCCTTGCTGTCTGCTTGAATAAGGCAGTCGTCCAGCTAAGGGTAAATTTGAATTCCCCTTGAGTCTGCAGTAAGCTACTACTGGTGCCAGGCACTTGGTGAAGACCCTGGGCGCAGTAGACAAGCCAAAGGGCAGCGCAGAGAATTGGTAATGTTTCGAGCCGGCCTTGAACCTGAGGTATTTTCTGCACTCCTGTCTGATAGAGATGTGTAGGTAAGCCTCCTTTAAATCCAGTGTCACCATCCCTGCATTTTTGCTCAACATTGGCAGGAGCTGCTGCAGAATAAGCATCTTGAACGTTGGCATCTCCAGGAAAGTATTTAAGACTGACAGGTCCAGGATGTATCTCCATGAATTTTGTTTTCTGGGAACTAGGAAGAGCCTTGAGTAAAAGCCTTGCCCCGTCTCTGATTGTGGAACCAGTTTGATGGCCCTCATAGCTATGAGGGATCCCACCTGGTTTAATGCCTCTGCCCATTGGTGTTTTGGTAGGTCTGGCCATCCGTTTGGTCTTGGCAAGGTATGAAAGTGGAATTTGTAACCTCTTAAAACTACATCCAGAACTCACTTGTCTTGGGTTATGCAAGTCCAATTTTGTTGAAAAAGTGAGAGTTTTCCTCCTAGAGGGGCTTCCAGGAGAGAGGTTCCTGGAGCCCTGCAGGGGGAGTCATTGAGCCTGTTTTCTATAAGATTGAGTTCTGTCCTCTCCACCCCTGGGGGTGGAAGCACTCCACTGTCTAGGTCTGTAAGAGGTCTGTGCCTGGGGCCTCCCCACTAGAGCGCCTATATCTACCCCTCTGAGGCCTGTCCGAGCTGGGAAAAGACCAATTTTTAGTTGGTCAATTTCTGCTAAATCTTGGGGGCTGAACTTGTAAGAAATCCTTAACCGTTTGCATGGATTTTGCCTTATCCTGCATTTTCTTTATCACCTCTTCAGCCTTAGACCCAAACAAAACATTATGTTGAACAGGAGCATCCAGTAATTTTGCTTTAACTTGATCAGGCAAGTTTTGTTCCTGTAACCAAGCATGCCTTCTAATGACTGTGCCAGTGGCAGCCGCCCTGCATGAAGCCTCCAAGGCATCAAAACCACAGTGTAAGCCATGCTTCTCCACTTGCTCAGTAGCATGCATCAAATCGTGTAATTCTTTATTATCTGCACATGCAGAAATGGTGCCTAGCTTTTGTTTCATAACAGACAGCAGAAATTGCTGATATTTTAGCATATGAAATTGACAATTTAAAGCCCCAATGGATAAAGTAGCAGAAGTGTACACTTTTTTGCCCCATCTTTCCAAAGCTCTAGAATCCTTATCTGACGGAATAGGGTTTTTAGCAGAGGTGGCCTTAACACCCTTAGGACCCTGAGAAATAGTTTCTGGATCAGCAGCAGGATTTTTGTAAAGGAACTGGTGGGAGTCAGGGACCCTGTAATATCTGTCAGGCTTAGCAGGGGCTGGAGGACAGGAGTCAGGAGTTAAATTAGCCTCAGTAAAGACGTCATCCACAATATCCAAAATAGGAGGAATAGACAGGTGTCTGTGGTGGGGAAGAAGAAGGAAATCCCTAAGCTTTCTCTTAGATTCAGAGTACTCCTGTCCTTCCCAGTGAAAATGTTCCCTCATGTCATGTAAAGTTTCCCCAAAAGAAAAATCCTTAGGAGGAGAAGCTGAGGGAATGGATTCCTCAGCATCAGAATCCTCATAAGGAGGGAAAGTATATTCCTGATCAGAGGAAGACACTGAAGAAATAGATGCTTTATCAGAGGATTCATAATCCACTTCTTGCCTTGGCCTTTTGTCTGGAGGGGGATGTGAACCCCTAATCATGGTTAGTAAGTCCTCCGCCATTTTAAGCATTTGTTTCTGAGATTTGGGTCCCGGATTAGGCGAGGCCTGGGCTGGAGTCTTTGATTTAGGAGGAGTCTTCGCCTTTGTCTTTGCCTTTATCAGAAGCTGTGTAGGCCTGAAAACCCCCTTGGAAGCCGGTACCTGCACAGCGGCTCCGGACCCATCCGAGGGAGCATTGTCTGAAGGTCCTGCAGCTGGAGTACTCAAAGGCCTAGTTGGCTCCTCGTGGGAGTTCGTTTTGGCAATCAGTTCTGAAAATGGCTGATGGCAGGGGCTGCGAAAGTGCCTCACTGAAGACGGCCGAACCTGTAGCTGGCTGTGCTTGTAAACCATTGTCTGATTTGGACCTTGGAGGCCTGTCCTTATCCTTGCATCTTTTGTGAACTCCGGAAGTCAGAAGCGTGTCCGACGATATACTGTAATTAAATCGCCTGCCAAAGTAGTGAAAAGCAAAATCATACCTCCACTTAATAGTACGTTGGTGAAATCTAGCACAAAACTGACAACTAGCTACGTCGTGGTCAGGGCCTAAACAAGGAATACAGTAAGAGTGGAAATCCTTATGAGGTATTTGCTTCCCACAAGAAATACAATTATTAACTTTTTCTGACATCGGACTGGAGCAAGAAAAAAGTTTCCCCAACGGGGTACTTAGCTTTGAGTAGAAGAAGAAAGTCTTCGGAATGAAGCATGAAAAAATATCAGGAGTCAGCCGACCGGCACTTGCGAACTGCTTCCACCGCACGGCGAGAAAGACTGGGGAACATGGCGTCAGCTGGCAGCTTTGTACTCCTGGCACTGTGACATCAGGGAGCATGACTGAACAGCCGACACTGGACCCAGACTTTGGGATTCTGGCCGACCAAGGGCTGCCTGCCAGCAGGAAGAACCTTACAGTGATGACTGCAACAGTGAAACACGATGAACATCTGGAAGTAAGGAATTTGAGAAGTGATTCAGAATGAAGTGGTTTTGTACCTTGGCTTCAGACTTGAAATCTCCTAGTTATTGTATGAGTAATTTAAATTGCTAGAAAGTAACAAATAGCTTGTTTTATGAGAAATTAAGTAAGGATGTATCATAGAGCTAATCAGTTAGGACATAGGGAACTTCCAAACACTGGACCCATCTAGGTTTGGTTCATCAGGAATAGGTCATGCTTACTGAGCCTGGTGGATTTTTTTGAAAAGGTCACCAAAGTAGTGGATGAAGGCAGAATGGTACACACCTCGATGTAGCCAAAGCTTTTGCCACAATTCCCCATTCAGGCATATTAGAAAAGCTAAATAAACTGAGAATAAACCCCCTGTATCACCCACTAGATTTCCATCTTGCTCACACATATGACACAGGAAATCAAAATGGGGAGGTTACTTCCACAAAGAGCATTTACTTTTCTTTAGTAAAAGCCAAATACCAAAGTGCTCTGGCTGACTAAGTTTACAGATGACTGTAAGCTAGGAGCAGTCATGGAATCCCCAAATGACTTAGCCATTCTGCAGGGAAGTTTGTCACAAATTAAGCAGGTGCCAAAATCGTGGACTGAAAGTAAATGTCAAAAAATGCAATACTGTAGTCTTTGGAAAGTAATCTATCCTAGGAAACAACCACTTTGACAGTAGGGCCCCAAAGAGTTGACCCAGTTGTTCAGGATTTAAGAAATTATGTGGACAGTGACCAAGATTTGTCCATTGTTGTAAGAAAATCCTTCTATATTGCACAGCTTATAAACAAAGGGATTGTGTCTAGATCTAGGAATGTCATTGGTCTAATGAGGGCTGAGTAAAGGGGACAATCATTGAATGTAATGCCCCCTTTGGCATATCTCTCTCCACACACACACACACACACACACACACACACACACACACACACACACACAATTGGAAAGCCCACAGAAGTACCTTACTAAAAGAGGATACAAGATCTAAACAACAAGTCCTGTATGGAACGACTCAAAGCCCTGTCACTGTTCTCTGTATCCTCTAGACTGCTAAGAGGTGACTGCGTCTGGCATACGAGGCATTCTTTGACTAAGTACTGATGGATTTACTGCACATCAGCAAATTAAATGGCATCAAAAATACTCTGTCTAGGGATCTAAACCTCTTCTGCAACATCAACAGAACAGTTTGGAGGGACAGGTATATCTCGCAGACTCTCCATCCACATAAAATACAGTTCATCCCTGTCCATATTCTAGTGCAGCTTAGCACTATGGATGGGAAAGAGAAAATTTACCCCAGCACTGCCCCCTGTACTACTAATGGACAGACAGCTCGTAAATGCTTTATCCCATGCATGGGTTCCCTCAAATTATCTATGGTATGATCCCATTTATTCTCATTAGAGGTAAGGCCAATCACTAACAAAATGGGATAGGTTAATTCAAGCACAAAGAAAGGAAATTGACTAGGTTTAAAATAGCCCACAAGGGCAGCTAGCCTAGTACTTACCATGAACCTTTGACATGCTCCTTGAAGCAAGTTTTTTTTTTACTTTAGTACTTTTGATTTCAGGACAATAAACCAATAAGCTTAAGTTCATTACAGTTAGACAAAAGAACAACCCAATTAACTACTGAGAGCAGGCTGATAAATGCCTAAAAAACTGTAACCTTTCCTGGGTGGAGGTGCATGTCTCCAGGTGTAGTTTTAATTTTGCATGCCATACTTGTTGGTGCTAGGAAACAGGAGGTATGTATTCTGTTTTGGGTATAGGCACCTTTTGAGGCACTACATATGTATGACTCAGTTAGTATTTTCTATTTTTTTGTTATAGAAATATGTTTTGGTTTTTGTAGTATGTTTTTAAGTGTTTGTATAGAAAAAAGTGTGTTGCAGAACAGTGTTAACAGAACAATGCATGTGGTGTTTGATTTTGCAGGTACACATTTTTCAAGTGATTAAAATAATAGGAGCATGTTAAGAGGTGACGGCATCAGAAGGTTAAGAGGCTACTGTGAGAAGCAAATCTGTTGAGTATGCACATGTTGACCATAAGGATTAAGGGAGGAACAGATGACAGTGTTGATTGAGCTGACAAATCTGAATAGGTGGAATGTAGGATTAAGGTAAGGAGCATAAGTTAAGTTGATACCCATGTGTAGTGCTGTAATAGTGAGGTGGTGGTTTTGCCAGAAGTGTGGTAGAGAGAATAAAGTGGAAGAATTAGCAGGTGTGATTATCTAGATCAGCTGATGCAATATGCTGTGGTTATTTACCTGGATGTTAATGGAATAATTAGCCTACTCAAGGATCATGTCATTCATCAGGGAGTAACAGCCAATGATGTTAGCCTTACAAAGAAACACATTTGAGATTAGAAAAACATAACACACTGACAAGGAGATGTTTAAGGAGATGTTATTTAGTAGTGGCCTTTGTTAGTTTTCAAGGGACCAAGTAGAAGGGGGAGGTGTCATATTTTGCTCTCAAGAAATATCTTTTGAGGTATACATCTCACAGTGAGCTTAGTCTACTTTCTAGGAAAAAAAGTAACCGACAAAGGGGGGGGTGTGTGTATATATATATATATATATATATATATATATATATATATATATATATATAAAATGTATGTATATAATGTATGTATATATACACTGTTACGCTTTCACCCTTAAGTTTCATAGTTTAGTACTAGGCTATCTGCCCTGGGGCATTTGTAAGCCTAGCCATAGTGATATGGCTTTCGCCACCCCATAAAATGGTACAAAATGCACGGAATAGATTTAGAATACTGTGCCTCTGTCTAGTAGTGACACAGTGAAGGTCCCCTTATATAATAGAATTAGTTTACTGTGCCCCTGTCTAGTAGTGACACAGATGTGACCCCTGGGGTAAACTTACGATCTCCCATCCACTCATCAAGATTTCTCTTGAAGAGAGTCAGTGAGGGGCTCTGCCTAACATGAACTGGGATCTTGTTCCAGAGCATGGGAAGCCTCTGGGTTATGAATCTATCCCTCCAGCGTGTCCTATTCATACTTGTGCCGAGGTTTAAGTCTTTAGCTCTCGTGGTACTGATGGATTTGGATTTTTTGAGGTGGAGCACGTCCATCAGTTCCTGATTGGACATGGCCTTGTACGTCAGGCAGAGATCACCTCTGAGCAGGCGGTATGCTACTGAATAGAGCTGGAGATGTCCTTCAAGAATGCAACTGCAGTCATAACATATGGGTTGTCCTGCCTCAGGCAGCCCTCGGTCGGCCGGATTCCAAAGTCTGGGTCCGACGTCGGCTGATGTCGCATTTCTCTCCGACATCATTTTCTTCAGTCTTTCTTGCCGCGCGGTGCCCGAAGCAGAAGCAGTTCGCAAGTGCCGGTTGGTCAGCTCCTGTATTCTTCGATCCGAAGTCATCAAAAAAGCTAAGTACCCCATTGGGGACCTTTTCTTGCCTCAGCCGATGTCAGAAATTTCTGAAAAAGCTAACAATTGTCTGTCTTGTGGTAAACAAATACCTCATAAGGATTTCCACTCTTACTGTCTTCCTTGCCTTGGCCCAGACCACGACGTCTCGGCCTGTGATGCCTGTGCTCGCTTCAATAAGTGCGCACTCAGGCGCCGGGCGGAGTTCGCTGAAGACTTTTTCGGTGATAAATTTGCTTATACAATGCCGTCGGAGCTTCCGACATCGCAGACTCCTAACAAACATAAAGACCGGGACCGACATCCTCGGCCCGCATCTTCCACCGACTCCACGCCAAAACCTACCGCGAGTGCTCCAGTTCCCCCTGAGACGGTTATTTCACCACTCCGAACCGAAGACACAGCATTACCGATACCTCCGATACCGGAGGCCACACCGACGCCAGTTATAGATTTTCCTCCGGATACTGAAACCGAGGAAATGCCCGAGACCATTGCTGTAGATAAGGTCACTCCTGCACGTGGAGCTGCTAGGCCTCCGATGGCCATGTCTATTAAGGCTTATACACGTGCTAAGGCAGCCAGCAAGACCAAGCACCTTACTGTTAAAGCCTTACCTCAGCCTACTCCTGAAACACAAATCATGACTATGGCCGCAGACTTAATTTCAATGATTAGAGGTTCACAGGCCCATCCTGAGAGAGGATCCCAGCCTCCTCCTGATAAGAGGCCCCGGGTTGAACCCTCTGACCCTATCCCTTCAGATGAAGATTCTGAGGACTCTGTTCACTCCGATGGCCAGGAAGAGCTCTTCCAGACCTATGAGGACTCGGATGCAGAGGACTCCATCCCCTTGGCCTCCCCTCCTGAGGACATTTCTTTTGGGGAAGTGCTGCATACCATGAGGGAACATTTTAAGTGGCAAGGCCAGGAATATTCTGATTCCAGAAAGTGCCTTCGAACCTTCCTTAAAAAGCCCCAGCACAGGCCCTTGGCTATACCTCCTGTGCTTGATGTTTTGGATGACCTATACTCTGACTCCAGTGTTACCCCGGTTACTCTTCCTCCTGCTCCAGCCAAGCCCGACAGATATTATAGGGTCCCAGAAACATATTCCCATTTCTTTAGGGCCCATGCTGTTGATTTAGAAACTATTTCTCAGGGACCTAAAGGGGTTTCAGCATCCACCTCCAAAAATCCTTTGCCTTCCAACAGGGAAGCTAGGTCATTAGAGAGATGGGGGAAAAAGGTCTACACCTCCACTACTTTATCTATGAGAGCTCTGAATTGCCTCTTTCATATGTTTCAATATCAGGATTACCTGTTAGATGATTTACAGAAAACATTGGCCTCTCCTGAACCTTTAGACAGGAAGTCTTTGCAGGAAGCTGTACATAATTCTCAGCAAGTCAGCAATCACTTTCTGCAGTGTGGATATGATGCATTGGAAGCTTCATGTAGGGCAGCTATGACAGGGGTGGTCATTCGTAGACATGCATGGTTAAAAGAACAACCTCTACCAGATCATGTTAAGGTAAAACTTCTTGATGCACCTTTGGAAAAGAACAAGCTTTTTGGTGCTAATGCTAAAGATGTCTTAAAGTCCATCGAGGAAAAAGCAAAATCAGTTCAGACAGTCAAAGATTTCCTCCAGGTTCAGCCACCCAGACTCAGCAGGAATTGGCCTTCAAAAAACTGGTCCTTTCCTAATCCTGAAAGATTTCAAAGGGGTAAGAACAGGCGTGGCCGAGGAAGAGGACAATACAGAGGTTCATACAGGGGACGACAATGGCAACCAGCAAACCAAAGAAGTGACACAGGGGTCTCCCCTGCCCCACAGGGACAATCTCAATGACTTTCCTGTACTTCCGCTGACCAAGGAGCAAATAGAAGCTCCCTTGGGCAGAAAATTATCTCTGTTTTCAGACAATTGGCACAAATTGACAAAAGACAAATGGATTTTGGACATTATAGACCAAGGTTACAGGTTCCACTTTCATACCTTACCAAGAAAACAAGGCATGCCAAACCTACCACAAACCCAGAGGGCAGAGGCTATCAAGCAAATTTCTCTGCTTGCTTGGATAAAAGCAATAGAAAGAGTTCCACAACAAGAACAAGGCCTGGGGTTTTACTCAAGACTGTTCCTTGTTCCAAGAAAAGAAACTCAATGGAGACCAATACTGGATTTGTCCGCATTAAACACCTTTCTCATAGTACCAAAGTTCAAAATGCTGACTCTACAGCAACTCCTTCCCATGCTGGGCAAGAGGTCTTGGCTGATTACTCTGGACCTCAAGGAGGCATACCTGTATGTCCCTATCAGACACAGCTGCAGAAGATACCTCAGATTTCTTGCAGGGCCAGAGCATTATCAGTTCTCAGCATTGCCATTTGGCTTATCTACTGCGCCCAGAGTATTCACAAAATGTCTGGCTTCAGTAATTGCTCATTGCAGGCTCCAGGGGATCCAAATTTACCCGTACCTGGACGACTGCCTTATACAAGCGGATGACAAATTGATTTTGACAAAAAACTTGAACTATGTCAATTGCTACAGGCTCTGGGATACACAGTCAACTTCCAAAAGTCAAGACTTCAGCCATCCCAGCAAATAACCTTCTTAGGAGCCAATCTAGACACAGCCTCTCAAATGGCTTACCTGACAGAAGACAAGCAAGAGAAGTTAACTCATTATTTCAAAGGTTTGGCAAAACTCACCCAGATGACTGCAAGGAAATTCCTACAGGCCCTGGGTTACATGGCATCCTGCATTCTCCTGGTTCCATTAGCAAGACTACACATGAGAAAGCTTCAATGGTACCTAAAAAGCCTATGGTCTCAGCACAGCAACAACTTAGAGACAACCATACCGCTCATTCCATGCCTACAAAAGGAATTCCTGTGGTGGGCCTCGGTAAGCCAGGCAAACACAGGTATGTCATTCAAAAAACCTCAGATAACACAGACCATGACCACAGACGCCTCAGACCTTGGATGGGGGGGCGCACATGGAGGGCAGATGTATACAAGGACAGTGGTCTCCAAAGGAAGCACATCTGCATATAAACCAAAAGGAAATGCTGGCAGTAATGCATGCCATCGAGGCCTTTCGACAACAACTTCAGCAAGGCCATCTACTGATACGGACAGACAACACCACTGTGATGTGGTACATAAACAAGCAAGGGGACACCCATTCTTACCCCCTTTGCAGACTGACAATGAATCTTTGGGAAAAATCACTGAGCCTAAACATACAGTTGCAATCCCAGTTTGTTCCAGGCAAAGACAATGTGCTGGCGGACAGCCTAAGCAGGAATTTCATAGATCCACACGAGTGGAGGTTACATCCGAAAATCTTCACACAACTCACCTCGACATGGGGCAGGCCAGAAGTAGACCTATTTGCCTCCCACCTCAACCATCATCTACAAAAATTCTGTTCAAAGACATATCATCCACAAGCTTGGAAAATAGATGCTCTTTCATTCAACTGGAACTCCCTAAAAATCTATGCATTTCCACCTCTGCCACTGATGACCACAGTATTACTAAAGATCAAAGCAGAGAGGCCCAAGGGGATCCTAATAGCTCCAGACTGGCCAAGACAACACTGGTATCCACTACTACAGAACATATGTCACAACAAAAAGTGGGCCCTTCCCCAATGGCCCCTACTTTTGACTCAACACAACCTCAAAACAGTGCATCCAAACCTTCAGACGCTGCAGCTAACTGCCTGGGAGATTCCATGAATAACCTCAATCTATCTCTCTCCAAGGAAGTTCAGCGGATATTAACAGAAGCTCGAAGACCATCCACCAGAAAGGTTTACTTAGCAAAATGGAAGAGATTCAGCATTTGGAATACCAGCAAGGGACATGATGCATCATTATTGAACATCCCACTCATCCTGGAATATTTGGCAGATATGCTACAGAATGGACTCTCCTATTCTTCCATAAAGATACATGCTTCAGCTATTTCAGCTAGATATAACACTGATCCACCTGTGTTTTCACATCCTCTGTTAAGGCAATTCCTCAGGGGAATCAAGAACATTAAGCCACCAAGAAAGGCTCCAGTGCCAGCTTGGGACCTCAGCTTTGTCCTAGAAAAACTGACTCTACCTCCCTTTGAGCCAGCAGCTTCAGTGAACTTAGAATTTCTCTCATGGAAGACAGCTTTCCTGTTGGCAATCACCTCAGCAAGAAGGGTTTCGGAACTACAGGCCTAATGGCAATACCACCGTTCATAATCTTTCACAGAGACAGGGTCTCCTTAAGAACCAACCCTACTTTTATGCCAAAGGTGGTATCCAGGGTTTCTTTAAATCAAGCTATTCATCTGCCTACTTTCTTCCCCAATCCTGAGAGAAAAGGGGAAAGACTGTTGCATACCTTGGACATTCACAGACAACTTCGCTACTACCTGGGCAGAACCAAGACCAGTAGGAAGTCTGATCAGCTTTTTGTAGCTTACGCTCCTGGAGTACAAGGAAAAGCAATTTCCAAACAGACTATTTCAAAATGGATTGGACATTGCATCAGATTTTGTTATTCCTTCTATGGGAAGAATGTTCCAGCCAATGTCAGACCACACTCCACCAGAGCTACAGCCACCTCTACAGCATTCTTAAGAGGGGTGCCTACAAAAGACATTCTAGAAGCTGCTACATGGAGCTCCGTGCATACATTCTCCAAACACTACAATCTCCCTTTATACTCCAGATCCAGAGCAGGCTTTGCTTCTGCAGTCCTGCAGGGTTTAATTGCCACACCATCTCTTTCCTAGAGCATTCCTCCTCCCCCAGCTAAGCTGTGGTATTCAACCCATATGTTATGACTGCAGTTGCATTCTTGAAGGACATAGTACAGTTTTGTACCTACCATAAATGTAGATGTCCGATAGATATGCAACTGCAGTCGGATTTTCCCTCCCTCCATACCCCCTCTATGCCTTGGGTCCACTCCTATCCCTGTTTCTCTTAGCTGGGGATATCTGTTATGGTGCATCTGTTTATTGCTTATTTGTCTGGAATCCTGTTTTTGTCTTCCAATTTGATTACAGCCTTCCTTAGAGGGCACCTAGCATCTGGAGCAAGAAACACTGAAGAAAATGGCGTCGGCTGATGCTTATATACTCCAGCCGCTCTGACGTCGGAGAGAAATGCGACATCAGCCGACGTCTGACCCAGACTTTGGAATCCGGCCGACCAAGGGCTGCCTGAAGCAGGACAACCCATATGTTATGACTGCAGTTGCATATCTATCGGACATCTACATTTATGGTAGGTACAAAACTGTACTTTTCTTTAGTCTGGCAGAATAAGACATATGTTGGAGACCCTTGATCTTCTTGGTGAGGTACTTTTGTGGTCTCTCCAGCAGTAACTGGGACTTCAATTCTTGAAGACCATTACATTTAAAATGAGAACTAACCAGTCACAGTCATGTGAATCCTAAATTAATTGGTAACCCAGCCGTAAAGAAGTAAGAACCATAACAATTCCTCATAAAACACTGTGATGTCAAACCAGTATTTCAAAAAATTTACATTAAATACTTGTAATATATGTGTACCCTGTGTTTAGGACACTGAAGTCCCAGTTACTTGAGGGACGAAAGTGCTTAGTAGTAGTATACAATGAAAATTTTTTTGCTGTATTTTCAGTTTCTACTTCACTTTTTTGTTTTTACTTAGTCAACATTCTTCCAAAAATGCCATTCCTAAGTTGCCCACAATCTGGCCCATATAATATCTTTTCAGAATGGAGACTGTTTAAGGAAGACTAGATTTTTTTTAAAGTGCTCACCAAATGTGAATTGTGACTCTAGGTTAGTGATACTGTGGTCAAAGTTGTGGACTGGTATTGTGAAAGGGTGAGGTTTCAAAATACTTATTTAGTAACTGAAGGAATTCAGACAAAGGCACAGTTTACGTATTTTTCCCATCAGACATGATCCAAGCACAATAAATTCTTAATAAATAGTATATGCTTATATGGTTCGTAGACATGGGGGGGGGGCATACTTTGTCAGATCTTTTACCCCTACTGTTAGATATTTTCCTTGATGTAAGGAGTAGATTTTTTTAAGACATTAGCACTCCCCAGCCTTTATGTTGCAGAAAAGACAGTTCAGATTGTGGTGAGCAGAAGTTTCATACTGTAGCAGGCAGGGTCACGAACTATCACTGATGATAAACACACAGTCTATGAACAAGCAAATAAGGGTCTACAGAGTACCTGGATGGAAGATTGGAGTTAAACATCACTTATTTTGATTCCCCAGAAGTGCTGAAATAATTGGCAGTGTATTTGAGGTAATAGAAGATTAAAAGGACTGTGTTCAGTGTGAGAAATATAATGCGAAAGTTTATTACCAGAAGCTGTCCACATTGGAGCTTACTCGGATTGGCATTGTTGGTTCACTGTAGGGTTGCCACCTTTCTACTGTGCCATTTCCTGACAAACAAGCCCCGCCCCATGCACAATCAAGCCACGCCCATTCCTTTTAATAGCCACACCCCTTTACTCCACCCTTCAGCATAAGTCTTTAATATCACATACAGTTACCAATAAGTAGAAAAATGTGCGACGAGTCAAAAAGTAAATAAAAAAACTTTATTTAGCAATACTTCAAAAGGTTCACTACATACAACAGTACATCACACACAAGCATGGGAAAACTAAGCCCAAGTCTCATATCACAGGTAGTACTAAAATGGAAATACAATTAGATATTAAAAACACCAGTTCATTCAAAGCAGTACATTAAGGGTTCACCACACACAATAGTAAAAGAAAAGCAACTGTTTAAAGTATCTTCAGTTTTGCTAGAAATCATTGCTTATACTTGAAGCTGTATTTGGCATTTGATCTAGCAGCCTCAAGTAATGGCTGGTTATTTCTCACAAATGAATAAAATTGCGAACAACTCATGTTAAAGTTTAGCTTGACCTGCAACTCGGCCTTTACAAGTGACACAAGCATTCTATTTCTTACATCAGTCCACGCATTCCCCATAAGTGAAAAAACCCTTTCCACAAAGCTATTGCTGTCTGAGATTGAAAGAGCAAACTTCACCAGTCTGTAAAGTGGCTTGCAGGCTGGAGCTTTACTTAAAAAAGTCACCCAGCGATCACTTACAGATGCCTCTGTCATCTGTAACAGGGCTGGCAATGCAGCAGTTAAAGTACAGTAGTCTGAGTAAAGTGCTTCAATGTCCACATCCAATTTGAAGAGGTCTGCAACTGTACGCAGTTCTGGCCAAGTTACAGGATGTTGGAGGCTGAGGACCTGCATAGCTTTAAAGGGACTATTATCATAGTCAAACCACTTCTGTAGGTAACAAAGTGCTTTACTGTAAAATCACAGAAGGTCCTACAGACCTGTTGTGCGACAGCTGGAGTAAAGTGCTGTAAGGCAGATGAAACTTTAGTACCAAAGAACTGGTCGTCTAGCCTTCTCTGCAACTCATCTTTTAGACTTTTCATCACGGTGTACAACTCTGGAGCAGAGAGAGTGTTACTTTCAAGTTTTGCTATAGACTTGTGGAATACCTGCAGGATGTAGTGCATGAAATGTATGTAGCACTCTGCCTCAGACACATCCCCACTGATGCCATCCTCATCGGCCTCCACAAATTTCCAGATAAGGGGTGACAGTCCTCAGGCCCTTGACTAATAAAATAACTTTTAATAGCAGGCCAACATTCTACCAGCCTTGCCACAGCTGGGAACAAAGACAGCCACCTTGTTAGAACATGTTGCATTATTTCCTTAAAGTCCTGGTTTAGGAAAGAATAGAAGCCTTTCAACAGTGCCATTTTTTTAGCAGATGCTGAAAACTCACTATGTATTTTCAAAACCAGAGTCTCCACATCAAACTTTGCAAGGGCCTTGCTTGCATGCTTGGCACAGTTATGTATTACATGGCATAAACAGTTTGCTGCAATGATGTGAGGCACCTCAGATTTCAAACTTTTAAAACAGACCTGTGCTTTCCATAATTGACTGAGGCATTGTCTGCAGCATAGCTAGCAATGTTTTGTACTTTGAGTCCTTTATGCACAAGGATGTCCTTTATTCTAGTAAAGATACATTCAGAACTTTCGTTATGATCCTCATAGAAATCAAGGAGTTTCTGTTGTGTGCCATGGGTGTGAGTAAAGTACTGAATAACTAAAGGGAACATTTTTCTGTTCCCTTTATTGGATGCATCTGATCCCACTGAGAAATAGGAATTGCCAAGTTCCTGCAGAAGGAGCTCCTCTGAATGAGGTGCAAGAACATTCATGACAATACTCTCAGATTTTGTCTTCCCACAGGTGAATTTGAAGCCAAAGTAGAATCAGGGAAGACTGTCGGTGCCAGCTTACCTCCACAATCTATGGATACATATGAGTGACCATGTTTCACTCCATGATAGACTGCTGTCACTTCAGCTGCAGTGACTTTGGAAGCTTCACTGGTTACACTACGTGGCTGAATAAACTTGGTCATTACGAGGTTCTGCCTCTGGAGCTGAAGGCTTTGATGATGTTTGTCTGACTTCTGATGGCTTTTCAATGCCTTTTCCCCATCCCATTTTACAGTGAAAGTTGTTCCACAGGATGTGCACTTTGCCATGGCATCTGCATTTGGAACAGGTCGCACCCATGAGTAGCTTTGCTCCCACACCTTATTATAACTGCAGAAAAACCTCTTAGGAGACGTGCTTTCAGCCTCTTCTTGATGATCCATTGACCTTTTCCTGAACATGATTCCTGTAGGATCCTTGCTCAACACTACAATAAACCAAAACAGCTATTAATAGAAAATCAAAACACTTGTGACCAACACCAGTGCCTGGTGGGGCCTGTGTCAGTCAGTAGCCACTAGCCAGAGTTCACATTCACATGTGAATCTCCAGACTTTCACACCCTAGTAATACCAAGTTGGTATAGGGAAAAAAAATGAGACTCCTCATGAAAAATTACAGTGAAGGTAAAGCAATGAAAGGCAGAAGCAACTCCTGTCTGAGGGACTTGCAGCTGTTACACATGAACCTGGTGTGACAGCAGAATATGCACAGAAGGCATTCAACTGTGTGTAAAACACATGGGTCAGACACTACAGCAATGCACCAAATTAAGACCCTCTACTTTTATGTAGAACCTAGTGCAAACGTTATCCAGCTGAGTCTGAACACAGCAAGAAAGTTCAGGCATACTGTGGACTGACAAGATACACCCTAGAAAGACACCCTAGGAAGAAACACAGGTCAAGGTAAACATCACGGTGATGATAGACTAGAAAAGACAGTTCTACAGTCCAAGCATCCTATACAAATCATGTAATCATATATTCACTGTAACATCAAATGAGCTAAGCTTTGGTATAGACGGTATACCCTAGAAAACACAGATAAAAGGTAAACAGTTGTGATGACAAACTAGACAAAAAGCTACATTTAAGCCTCACTATACTACGAAGACTGTACACCCTAGAAAGACACCCTAGGAAGAAACACAGGTCAAGGTAAACATCACGGTGATGACAGACTAGAAAGACAGATCTACAGTCCAAGCATCTTATACAAATCATGTAATCATATATTCACTGTAACATCAAATGAGCTAAGCTTTGGTATAGACGGTATACCCTAGAAAACACAGATAAAAGGTAAACAGTTGTGATGACAAACTAGACAAAAAAGCTACATTTAAGCCTCACTATACTACGAAGACTGTACACCCTAGAAAGACACCCTAGGAAGAAACACAGGTCAAGGTAAACATCACGGTGATGACAGACTAGAAAGACAGATCTACAGTCCAAGCATCTTATACAAATCATGAAGTCATTATACATTCACTGGCAACCAAGTCCAAAACCAGATTAGAAACTGTTCTAGTTAATCACCACATGTTGAACATCTAGATAGTTACACACATCTTGTCACCATCAATGAATGAGATAGTGCCAGCACAGCTAGTGAATTAATATAAATTTAATATTTAAAAAATTCATTAGTAGCTGTGCTGGCAATATTTCATTCCCCTTGTCACACTAATCTTTGAAAATCTACCTTAATTCCAAAGAATTAATCCATTAAAAAAAAATCCACTTACCTCCAGAAAAATCAGCAGCAGGGCTACTAAAACAAGCTCTCAGCAGCAGAACAGAACAGGCAGCTAAAGGGCCAGCAAGCAGGGGAACACACCACCACCCAGTCCACAGCACTTCTCCTCCAGCAAGCAAGGCAAGCAGCAGGGCTAAGGCAATCCTTCCAGGCAGCAGGGCTTCCAGGCAGGGCTTCCAGGCAGCAGGCAGGGCTTCCAGGCAGGCAGGCAATCCACTGAAGACGATGTCCAAGGCTCCAAGCAAGAATTTCAGATCTTAAGCAGCACCCTTTGTACTACAAAAGTAAAAGGTAAAAACTTAAGCTGAAGCGCCGCTTTATATTCTTAAATTTTCGCGGGGTTTGCAGGGCTTTGACTACTAACTCTACGTGTTGATTGGCTGCTTGCTGCACGAGCCTCGTCTGCAGCAAGCAGCCAATCAACGAGAGTCCAAGACGGGAATGTTTTTTTTTTTTTTTTTTTTTTAATACGCGCTGACGAGACTGACGTCACTATTTCCGGACTCCGAGTACAAGAACCGGAGAACCGGAGTGCCCTACTGATTTCCGGGCACTCCGGAAAAAAAACGGAGGGGTGGCAACGCTAGTTCACTGGTAGAAATTTCACCTTTCATTGCACGAGACTGGAGTTCACTTCCTGGACAGTGTGGTGCCGTCTCTTTGGGGTTGGGGGTTACCTTGGAAATGCAAGGTGCCAGGTTTGATTCTCAAATGGGATAATAGGCTAGACTTAAAATGGCCTGCGAGGGCAGTTTTACCTAGTACTTACCTATGAACCTGTGAAACTGTTTTTTAAGAATGGAACATGTCAGAAATTTTGATTGGTGTTGACTTGCCATTTTGGTACGTGAGGAAGCAGGCAGGTTGATTAGCCCCATTACTGTGAAAGAAATAAAAATGGAGTTTACAAAAACAGGTGGTGACAGGTGAAGTCACCAGGATCTGAGGGTATGCCTACCAAAGTACTGTCCCTGGGGAGCTACTGCAGGTTTAGGTGGGTCTTGATGAGTAAGGTGCTACAAGGGGGTGGTTATTTCAGGAACATGCAAGGAAACATTTAATATTGGTAGTTCCAAAAGACAGAGAGGAATTTGATGTTGCTGTCCATGTACAGGCCAGTATCTTGATCATAAAACATTTCCGTCTTTATTAGTGAAGAGAGGCAAAGATAATAACCAAGTTTATACATGGTGATCAGAGTGGGTTTATGAAAGGATAAACAAACCCATGACAGTATTATCAGGATTCTTCTGTTGTTGCAGAGTTCCCAAGCGTGTGGAAGATCACTGATGTTAAGATGCCAAAAAAGGCTTTTGGTAATGTAGAATAGGTTTATCTGTTTGTGGTAATGGAAAATATGGGACTTCTGCTCCCCATTGTCCAGTTAAAGGGATACAGTTGGACTCAAATGCTGGGGGTGAAATTATTAGTTACCTTGGCAAAGTCATTTATATTCACTGAGGAGCAAGGCAAGATAGACTGATGTCCCTACTGTTGTTTACAGTATGCATTGAGCCTTTAGCTCAGAAGAGTCGACAGTCAGGTTTGTAGGGATACAGTTAGGAAAGTAAACAGGTTAAAGCTGTTATTTTTGTGGAAGATGTCCTTATAAGTCTCAAATCCACAGAAAAATCTGGAAAAATTGATTGTTGTCCTCCAAAATTTTGGAATTTCTGCAAGTATGATATAAACCCCCCCCCCCCCCAAATAAATAAACACACACACACACACACACACACACACACACACACACACACACACACACACACACACACACACACACACAGTTCTCATCAATTTTTAACCCATAGAAGGAATGTATTGACTGTTTCTGTGTATATAATGTTTCCTGGGAGTGTAGTTAAGGGAAACAGTAGTGGAGACAGCAAAGGCAGTCTATAAATCACTCACTAAGATGAGAAAAATCCTCTCAACCTGGCTGTCTTTGATTTTCAAAGTTGCTCAAAGAGTATACACTACACAGATACTTGTTGCCCCCACAGATTCTTTGTTAGACTTTCTGTGCTGACCTTCTGGAGTGTTTTACTGAGGCTGAAACAGTGGACTTTACGTTTATTTTTTGTGGGTTAACAGTCCCCCAAGGTATCTTGGGAGAAGTTTATATGTCTAAAAGTGTGTGGGAGACTGGTGGTACCTGAATGTACTTGGAAGCAATTCAGCCAAAGGCCCTTTCATAGATGACTCACTGATAGGACCCAAGAGGTTAGAATCTGTTAGAAATCGGTGAGGCCACCTCCACAAAGAGGCTTTTCACCAGTGGAGTCCTCTAGAGCTCTTTGGGCCCACTTCTGTTTGGCATCTACTTCTTGGATGCGAAAGTCAATGTCAAAGGCCTTTGGCTGACTAGGCTCACAGATGATTGCAAACTGGGAGCAGTCACTGAATACTGCCAATATGTAAACACCCTTCAGGAAGGTCTAATGCAGATGCAGACAATTGCTTAATGCCAAAGCCATGGCTTAAAACTCAATACCAAGAAATGCATTATAGTACCTTTTTCTGAAGTCTACCAACCCAGATAACTACATCATCAATAAAATACCCTTAAAAGTTGATTCACTATTCAGGGATCAGGGAAGTCTTGTAGATAGAAACCTAGTCTTCGACCAGCATCTCTTCAAGGTAGTAAAAAAATTCTACTCTGTTGCTCAACTTATAAGTAAGGACATGGCATTTAGGTCCAGAAAGGTCATCATACTACTGTACTCTGCCATCATCATATCCTTTATAGTCACAGTGCCCCCCTTTGGAGGTACCTGTTCAGACACATGCAGCCACTGGAACATCCATAAAGGTTCCTTACAGAAAGAATGTAGGGAGTAATAATCGCCTGAAAGCCTTGTCTGTTTACTCAGTATCATACAGACTTCTGAGAGGTGATCTTTGCTTGGCATACAGGGCTTACCTGGACCCTGTTTTGATGAACCTTTTGCATATCCACAAAACAAAAAACATAAAAAATACTAGACTAAAAGACCTACATTTTTCTTGCAACATAAATAGGACATGTTAGAGAGGCAGATGTGTTTCTCAGAGAATTCCCATTCTCTGGAGCAGGTGCCTCCATCCATGTGAAGCAGAGTTCCTCCATATCACTTTAAGTGCAACTTGGACCAGTGGATGGGTAAACAGAAATTCACCCCGGTCCAGCTCTTGTCTGTGATGGACAGACAGAGTCAGTAAATCACCACCTATATAAATTAAATTTGTGGGTCACATTTGGGTTGCACAGCTAGGCTTATGAAACTATATCAATCTATAATAGCTGTGCATATAAGGAAATGTTAGCAGGACTGAGACAAGGCACCATATATAGTTTTGTGTTGTCGCTAGTTTGGTGAAGGTATTTGATTATTAAAAATTTGTTTCTTTTAAAGCTTCTTTCAGAGGTAAGCTTTATAAAGAGTAGTTAACAGAGCTGACCTGTTGGAACTAAACAGTACAATAAAGTTAATTTTATAATACTGGAGATTAAGAAACAAAAATTAATGTATTAGCATTAATTTCTAGAGCAAGATTAATTATTATCCTGAGTTAATGTTAAGGAAAGGTATTGACTGGCTATTCAGTCAGGATAAACCAGGCTTATTCAGTCTTACCCAGGAAGCCAAAAAGTTATAATGGCATGTGTGGGGAGGGCATACCTCAGCTGAGTGTTCAAGTAAAGGTTGGTGATTTTTGGAGTGGATATCTGATTAGTGGCAGACTGATAATTTTTCGTGAGAGTAAGGCAATCCATGGTGGATAACATACGATTTTCTTAGAGTCAGATATTCTAATTGTGTTGCTCTGAGGAGCTACAGAGAGAAGTATGTAAAATCCTAAAATATTCTACTAGTCCAGAATGTTTAGAAATTTTTCATGGTGGTACCTGTATTTTTATTTCTGCATACCAGTAAAGTTGCAGAAAATGTTTCCTTAAGTGAATGTCTGTTGTAGGAGGTGTGAGACAAAGCAATGCAAGACTTTGTTGCATGTATTTTCAAAATACCTGGAAAGTACTTTGAGTCCGTCTTAGACTGGTCACTTATTAAGAGTGCCACCCACAACCATCTCTCTGGATGCCTTCCAAATAATTTAAGTGGCCATAGACCTACCTACTTAATCTGTCATCAGCTCAACCCACCCAGAACCATAGTTTACAAAGTCGTACGGAATGCCAAAAACTTCTCCAACTAAGGTCATTAAATACAACTGGACACCACACCATCATCTCCAACTTCACCAGGCCATAACATACTTCAGTGACACATTTCTAGCTGTTCTAAATATTTTAGCACCAACTCGTACATGTTGTATTAAAAATAAGAGATTGCCCTGGATATCAAAAGAAACCATTAGACTTCAAAAACTAAGGGGCAAAACCTGGTTTCAATACCAGAAAACAAAAGACAATAAAACTCTGCTAGCATACCAGCAGCTCCACAATCAAACAAAAAAACAACTCAAACTGGACAAAAAAAAAACATATTATAACATCTGTGCAAAACAAATATGAAAACAATCCCACAAAGTTTTGGCAAGTGATTAACTCGCTTATTCACCCAGGTAAAGCTACAACCCCAGAACCAGCAACCAAAGCGTGAGTACCTCACAAATCAACAGCTACTTTATAAACACCATCCTCCTCTTAGTTACAAATAAAATTCCACCCCACCATCTCTTCCACCTAATGTGGAAACAACTCTTTTGACCTCAAACCTGTCCCAACTAACACCATAAGAAAATGCTGAAAAAACTGAATCCTTCTTCCTTAGCAGCTGACCATCTCCCCAGTGAGTACCTCAAACTTTCAGCTGGTGTCATAGCTCTGCCTATCTCCATTCTGGTAAATAGGTCTGTAGCAGAACAATATGTCCCAAAATTATGGAAAATGTCCTAGATTACCCCTCTACATAAAGGAGAAACATCAACAGAATTAAACAATTGCAGACCCATAGCCGCCATCCTTTTCCCCTGTGTCAAAATTCTGGAAAAATGTATCCACACTCAATTACTACAATATCTGTTATATCTGAAGTAGTTAACTTCATTTTATCAGCAACCTGTGGGTATCGGATCCGACCCGGATCCGAGCTGGCAGCTTTCCAAGCTAGAGATCCGAGCTCCTAGCTCCTTCCCCTTACCCATAATACCCTGCTACCTCCTTCCAGTCCTCGGATCTCGTTTGCCGCGGCTTATTGAAGCATGAGTGACGAGCTCCTGGCGATAATTGTGAGTGTTTTTTCATAGGATTTTTTCTCCCTTTTCTCTCAAATTCTGTGTGTGAGTATTAGTCTATCCCTAGTCTATTAGTTTAAAATAGTTTTCCCTTCGTAGTCGGTTAATCTTAACTCCCCCTTCCCCTTATCTGTGTGTGAGGGCATGTGTGTGTGAATTATCATGGCCGAAGGCCCTAAGGCCGTATTTTCTAAATGCTCTGAGTGTGGTCATAAGCTGTCCCCAGCCGATGGCAACACTCAGTGTATTTGCCTGGGGGTTGCTCATTTATGTTGTTTGTGCCGCCTTCAACCCCGGGCTTTGAGGGACAGGAGGACTAAATTAATCCTTGCGGGCCTTTTGCCCTCGGATCCTGCTTCTTCCTCCTCTCCCTCCTTGGCACCAGCTGTGGCTGCGGCTGTTCAGCCTTCCGTTCCTGCTCCCCTGGCCGGGACTCAACCTCCCTCAGTGTCCCAGTGAGAGAGGGACGTCAGAAAAAAAGATAAGCACAGAGAAAAAGAAAGAGACAGGGAGAGGCAAAGGAGCCATAAGCGGCGGGCCGATTTGGATCCCTCGGCCCCGTCGGCTAAGCTGCTCCTTTCTCCTTCGAAGGTCTCTGGATCTTCACCCTCTCGGCTCCGTTCTCCTCGTTTCTCTCCGGAGCCGGAGGAGGAGACCCTATCACCTTCTAGGTTGTCGAGGCGGCCTTCCCGGCCAGCCTCGGCAGCCTCTTCTAGGTCAAAGAGGAGCCTTTCGGATGCGGACATGGACTGGATGATGTGTCGCTTCCTCCAGGCCCAGATGCAGATGAGTGCTCTTGCCCCCCCCCTCCGGGGGGAGCTTGGCCCCTTTCTTTGACCCATTGCTTCTTCTCCGATCCATTATCAGGTTTTGGAGCCGGGGAGTCGGCGCCGGTAGTCATCACTATTTCGCCGGCTGTACCCTCGAGTTTGTCGGGTCCTTTTTTGGATCCGAGCTCTCGGGGCCATGAGCCAACCTCAGATCCGGAGGGGTGAGTGTGTCTTCGGCCCCAACGCGGTCTTTTGGGTCCGATCGCTTCGGCGCTGATCCACACGTTGGATCCGAGGGGGCTGCTCTCAAATCCTAGGGAGAGCGGTTCACCGTTGACCTTCAACGTTGTGGAGAGGGTCCTCTCGAGGGATTCGAGGCCCCTGGCTTGTGCTACGGATCCACCCGCCATTCCCTCGCAGATGGGCCTGACTTCCATCATCCGGCCCCAGGAACAGCCTGCGCCTACGTCCCAGATGGTTCCCTTAGAGGAACAGGACCTGGTTGGTGAGCCCTCCTCGGACAGTCCCCCCAAGGAGGTTCCTCACAAACGAAAGTGTAAAAGGAGGCACTTGGACTCCCCCGAGTCCCTCACAGAAGACACTGAATTGGAGGAAGGGGAAGGTTCCCCCAGGTCACCCCCCAAAGATGTCTCCTTTGGAGACATCATGGAGATGCTGCGCATTAGAGGGAGGTGGTCAGCCCAAAAACCTTCCTCGGATGAGTCTGTGTTTCTGGAGGCGTTTTGACGCAGGCCCATCTACCTCTTGAGTGTCCCCTCCGGCTTATCCCCTGGTAGATCTCATAACTACCAGGGCGTGGAAGGAGCCGGACGCTGTAGACACTGTAGAGCCAATCCCCAGAAGACCTGATAAAATCCTTAGTCCTCCGATAGACAGGATGGCGTGGAGCAAAGGTTCCCCAGTAGATGCCATGGTGGTGGCGGCTGCCACCAAAAAGGAACTGGCTCAGGAAAGTTCCTCGGTGTATCCTCCCAAGGAGTCTCAGACGATGGACCACATTGGAAAGCGGATATTCACTTCAGCCACCTTCTCCATAAGGGCGCTGAACTACTTGGCACACGTGAATCGACTTCAGTGGGACCTAATCAAAGAGTACGCTGGGTCACCACCGGAGTCCATGTCGGCCGAGGACAAAAGAACCTTCTTGACACGAATGGCCACTCTAAAGTTAATTTCCAACACTTCTATGCGGCTTCTCTCCCATGCCATGGAGGGGGCGGCTTGAGCCAGCGGAGCAGGCATGGCCTTGCGGCGCCATGCCTGGCTCCGCCTTTGAGATTTTGTGGAACCCTTCAAGGCGTCCTTTGTGAACGCTCCCTTTGACGGTTCTACCTTGTTTGGCAAGACCGTCCGCAATATGCTACTCCAGAGCGGGAAAGACGGGAAGATGTTGTCTGCCGTCAGAATCCGCTTCTCGGCTCCTCAAAGGTCCTTTTCCAGGAACCAGAGAGGACAAAAGAAGATATGGTTCCGGAAATCTCAACAATCCCGTTTTGCTCCGGACCCTTCGTCCTTCAGAGGCTGGGGAGGACAAGGTGGACGCTGGCCCAGAGGCAGAGGGGGGCTGAAGAATTTTGGGTTGAGGGAACCCTTTTCCGATCAACCCATGCAGCAACCCTGAGGGTTTGCCCGACTGCTCCTTTCTGGAGGCAGTCGGGGGGCATTTTTCGGAACACCTAGCACATTGGGAGTCCATTACGACAGATCGCTGGGTGCTCCGAATAATATCCAGAGGTTATTCTATTCCCTTCGTGAGTCCTCCCCCTCAATTGGGACGCCTCCCCGATGTCCCACCCAATCAGAGGGAGGCTGCAGCTTTAGAGATAAAAGAGCTGCTAAGAAAAAGAGCCATCCAGCGTGTCCTCCCAGACCAGTCTGGATTAGGCATTTACTCCAGGTTCTTTTTGGTGCCAGGAAAGACAGGGGACTTAAGACCAATTCTCGACCTGTCTGCATTGAACCTATCCGTTACCAAGGAAAAATTCTGGATGGTCACCATTCAGTCTATTCTCCCTCTCTTACAGGAGAACGACTGGATGTGCTCCATAGACCTCTAGGATGCGTACTATCACATTCTGACGAACAGGCAATCCAGGAGGTTTCTCCGCTTTCGGTTAGGGGCCAGTCATTATCAGTTCAGGGTCCTCCCTTTCGGCCTCACCACAGCCCCCAGGGTGTTCACCAAGGTCATGGCAGTTGTAGCGGCCCACGTGAGGCTTCAGGGAATACAGGTCTTTCCTTACCTGGACGACTGGCTCCTTGCCACTCCCACCAGACATCTACTATGCTCGGCCAGGGATTGTTTCATGCATCTGGCCCGTCAGTTGGGGATCACCATAAATTACAAAAAATCGTCCCTTCAACCTGCTCAGGTCCTCGACTTCATAGGGGCCAGAATAGACACGCTACAGTCCAAGGCCTTCCTGACATCGGACAGACTCCGCAATCTAACTCTCCACATCTTAGCCCTTCTCCAATCTCCGGCCCTACCAGCGGAATTAGTCCTGAGGGCTCTAGGTTCTATGGTGGCGGCTATCAACCTTTCACCCCTAGCCCGCCTGAATATGAGGGTTCTTCAGTGGACCTTACAAGTCCAGTGGTCCATCCTTCGACATCCATTGTACTCCCCGATTCACAGGGAATCTTTACTTTGGTGGTTTCATTCCCGAGAGCTTTGGGAGGGACGGCCCTTTTTGATGCCTCTATCCCAAGCCACAGTGACCACGAACACTTTTCGCCTAGGGTGGGGGGGGCATTGCATGGGCAGAACTGTCTAAGGCATGTGGACTCCAACAGAGACCATTCTGCATATCAATGTTCTGGAGATGAGGGCGGTGCTTCTAGTGTTGCAAGCTCTACATACCCTCTTTCCGCTATCGACTATTGCAATTCAGACGGAAAACATGTCCGTCATCTGGTACATCAAAAACGGGGGGAACCAGGTCTTACCCCCTTTGCTGAGAGGCCATGAGAGTTTGGGAATGGGTGATTTCCACCAACCGTTTTTGTTAGCAACACACATTCCGGGTCGGTCCAACATTCTAGCAGGCAAGCTGAGTCTGACTATCCTCTCACCTTACGAGTGGTCTCTGAACCCCTTAGTGGCGAAACAGATCTTCCTCATATGGGTTCAACCTTGCTGCAATCTGTTCGCATCGCCTTCGAACACGAAGTGCAGTGAGTTTTTTGCCCTAATCCTCCCTCCGGGGGAGAACCCCCAGAGATGCTCTAGTTCATGCTTGGCCATCCGGTTTTCTTTATGCTTATCCTCCTCTTCCGTTAATGACAAAATTCTTGCAGAAAGCTCGGCGGTTGGGGAGCAAAGTTATTCTCATAGCCCCATTCTGGCCTCGTCAAACCTGGTTCCCCATACCTACGGCCTCATCTCATGGCTCCTCCTTGGATCTTAGATCCCATTCCAGATCTGATTTCTCATCCTTCGGGATTGATAACTCCGAACCTGGACGACCTCAAGCTTTCCGATTGTTTGATCCAGTTCCATTAGTGGCTAGGACTCCCGGCATCTCGTCCACAGTGAAATCCATCCTGGTGGCGCCACATAAACCTTCTACCAGGAAAGTTTGCAACAGTAAATGGAAACATTTTTCTATCTGTGCCGGGCAAAGGAATCTGGACCCCTTTACGGCTCCTATTCCAACAGTACTTGAGTTCTTATCCCACATCTTTCATCAGAGGGCCAGTTCGTCAACTGTGAAGGTTCAAATGGCAGCCATCTCCCACTTTCACATAGGAGACAACCTTGGTCCTTTAGCCTCCTCTACGATCTGTAAGACCTTCTTGAAGGGTACCTTCCTTTTAAGACCTCCAGTCAAGAATGCGGTCCCCCTGTGGCATCTAACCTTAGTCCTCCAGGCTCTTACTGGTCCCCCCTTTGAGCCTGCAGTTAAAGTATTTGTCTTGGAAAACTGCCTTCTTGATTGCTATCACCTCAGCTAGAAGGGTGTTGGAGCTTCAGGCTCTTTGTACGAAACCTCCGTATCTTGTCTTCCATAAGGACAGCGTATCCCTCAGGACTAATCCCTCCTTTTTACCCAAAGTGGCTTCCAAGGCTAACATCAACCAATCCATTAATCTACCTGTTTTCTTTCCTAACTACCAGAACAAAGGAGAGTACAGACTACATTCATTAGATGTGCGTAGACAATTGCGCTTTTATTTGCACAGAACTGCTGCCTCATGCAAGTCGGATCAGCTCTTTGTCTCCTTTGCTAAGCCATCTCTGGGCAAATCTGTAACAAAGGTGACCCTAGCTAGGTGGATATCTCAATGCATTCTACTTACATACAAAATTTCTGGTCGGCCTGAGCCCGTAGGGGTTCGTGCTCATTCTACCCGTTCTATGGCTACTTCTGCCGCCTTTTGGTCAAGGGTACCCTTGGATGACATTTGTTCGGCCGCTACTTGGGCTTCCTCTCATACCTTTATTTCTCATTATAAATTAAATCTGATATCCAGAGGTAGGGCAGCCTTTGGCTCTGCAGTGCTCCGGAATATTCTTCCTTGAGGACCTCCCAAGTTTTTGGTAGCTGGGGACTGTCCCACAGGTTGCTGATCAAATGAAGTTAACTACTTCAGATAAAGAAGTTATGTACTCACCATAACGTTCCATCTGAGTAGGTAACTTCATTTGTCAGCAACTGACTCCCCCTCCCTCCGTCCCCCTATCCTGTAGTGGATGATTAAGTGATCCACTCCTCACAGATATCAGGTTAGGAGGTTCAGATTTGTGTTTGTGTTAGTGTTGGCTGATATTTGGGCAAACTCGATCTGAGGACTGGAAGGAGGTAGAAGGGTATTATGGGTAAGGGGGAGGAGCTAGGAGCTCGGATCTCTAGCTTGGAAAGCTGCCGGCTCGGATCCGATACCCACAGGTTGCTGACAAATGAAGTTACCTACTCAGATGGAACGTTATGGTGAGTACATAACTTCTTTTTCACACCCTTATCTCTCCCTCCCAACACGGTTTCAGACCGAAACACAGCACCACCACAACCCTAATTAATTTCTCTAACACCATCAACCAACTGAAAAATTCAAACCAGCAAGTAGCATCAGTCTTCCTAGACGTGTCAGAAGCATTCAACACGGTCTCCCATCAGAAACTCATTGGTGCTCTTGCCTCACTAAACCTATCAAAGACTTCCCTTTCCTGGTTCCTAAGCTGTCTTTCTGACAAACAACAAGCAGTACGATGGAAATCTGAACTCTCACCACTTCTGGCGGTCTCAGCT
Organism: Protopterus annectens; assembly: GCF_019279795.1. Lineage (NCBI taxonomy): Eukaryota > Metazoa > Chordata > Ceratodontiformes > Protopteridae > Protopterus > Protopterus annectens. Next base: position 914,598,860 of record NC_056745.1, on the reverse strand, counting down.
GGAGTCCCCCAAGAGTCCATACTAGGACCCTTTCTTTTCACCATTTTCTCCAGTGATCTAGCCTCATCCTCAACACACGCTAAAGTAGTTCAGTATGCAGACTATTCAACTTTAATCTGCTTAGCAGATACCTTACCAGACCTCCAAATAGTAGCCCAACAAGCTTTTAATGATATAGAAACATATGCAAGTAAATCACAACTAATGCTCAACCCTGAAAACACACAGTTAATGCTATTTACCAGTAGCAGACATTCACCGACCACACCTCCTTTCACCATTCTCTCAGCAAACAACACAGTCATCCAACCAGTTGAGCATACAAAACTCCTTGGTGTGACAATCGACAACAAACTCAGATTTGGCCAACACATAGCCATCACAATTAAGAAAGTTCACATCAAATTAGACTTAACCAAATTGGAAACTTGCTGCAACAAAATAGCCCGCTTTGCAGCCAACCTTCCCCACCAAAACCCACCATTGTATTGCTCTACATAAATTAAATTGGCTCATGCTACCTAACCTTCTTTGTGTCTACCAACTTAAATTCACACACAGTATCATCTTCCATCCTGACAGTTGCCAATCCTTCAAGGAACTTGTTGTTCCCTACTCAGCTCACGATGTCTAACATCTGCAGACAGAAACTTTCTCACAGTAAACAAAACTAACAAGACTCACGGTAAAGCCCTATTCTCAAATCAAAAAGCCAAGTTATGGAACACTCTACCCCACACCCTCTAAAACACACCTGAATCTAACAGTTTCAAACTACTACTATTTGAATATCTGTCCAAAAACTAGCATTGCTCCTGCGCCAAACCTGACTGATAAGATTATCTGTAACTCTCTCAACACACTGTCCACTCTTGACCTAATTTTCTATCTCTCCTCAGTGTTTATTACTACTCAAAAATATATATAAAGGAAATCTCATTTGTTCATAATAACTATTTAATATATACACAGTACTAATTTTATATTTTTCAGTGATCTTCAATGAAATGCTTGTGTGTTTTTCTTTCTGAACCTGTATCTACTTTAAAATCATCTGGATTGTAATGGGGTTTAATTGTTGGTACTTTTTATATGAATGGCATGCATTATTTGATTGTATGGTAAGGAACGTAACTTTTAAAGGCTTTTGTCATGTATTTCATTCATTCATTGTTTTATTCTGTCTATTAATGTTGTTGCTTGGCATACATTATTATTTTAGGGTTTTTGATTGGTTGTTGAATGATATTTACATAACTGTTTTGTATGTTTGAGCCAAATTCTGAGGAAGTCTAAAATTTATTTCAGTGACGGCACTTAATCTGGTTGGAATAAACAGTGGGAAAATTACACTGGACTGTGTGATCGCTTTGTCTATTCCATTTGCCATGCATTTTGGTTTGCAGTGTTTTAGTAATCTGTGGCATAGCCCATTTTTGTTTAGTTTTGTTTATAAAGAGCTTCCCATACAGCCCCTTTCATTCTTTTAGGAGGTCCTGCAGGGCTGCGAGTTATCTGTTTATAACTAGCACCTAGTAACCTTGATGATATTAGTCAAAAAAGATCATAATGAGGTATTAGCAAACAGATGCCTCTCATAAGGAATATTTAAGAGCATAATGATGGAATTGGAGGATGATGTCAAGAATGAGCAAGGTAGAGGGAAAATTTGTATTGTACTGAATGCGGTTGTTCATATTGCCCTTTACCCCCCCTTTGATCACATGTGGAATGCAATGAAGGTTCTAGTTGCTAAAGCAATTACATTTTTTATGTGTAGTGTATGTGGTGGATGATTCAATAGGAAATGTGTAAATAGATTTATAAATAGGGAAGATAATATTAAGAACATAGCTCTCAGCCTTCCATCTTGGAGCACTATCATGCATAATGTAGAGCAAATGTGAAAATGTGGAACACTTTATAACGACTTCAACTAGGAATCTCACAGAGTAGTCAACGGTGTGTTACTCTAGACTTCCAAAACATGTTTTGATAAATTATTGTGATTTAGAATTGTTTACCATGGATATTTGTCAAAAAGTTCATAACAGTGAGTGTGCACAAGACTATGTCAGTGCGAAACAGTATGGAACATGGAATTTTTATGACTCAAAATGAAGAATTGTCCTTATAATAAGGAACATTTGAGATGTATGGTAAAAATGAGGACTACAAAATGAGGATTTAAAAAGTCATGAAGAGATGATGTCAGCAGAACAGTTGAAGTCCTTCTATTCCCATGTTGCAGTATTCATACTGTGGGATTTTCAGCCCTCAGGTGACCCAGCGTCAGCTCCTATACAAAAGCTTAAGCCTGGCTGCCATAGGTGCATGGGATGTCACACGTAGGGCCATAAACCATGGAGTTTAAAGTGTGATGTCAGCACACACAGACCCCAGAACTTTTCAGCCGCAGACGATGTCAGCTTTGACCATTTCACTCCTACGTCCGAAGACTTCGAAAAGATAAGTACCCCACTGGGGTTTGCATTTTTTCATTCTTGCTTAAGCTTTAGCTTGGTTGCTGTAGTTTTTTCTGTTAGCCGATGTCAGAGAAAAAGAGTAAATGTAGTTGGGCGCCAGATTCCGCACAAAGATTACCACGACTGCTGTGTATTTTGCCTAGGTAGAGAGCATGACCATAGGCCTGCTCTATTTGTCAATTCTTTGTTCCCAAGACCTTATGGAGCCGTCTGGCCGTGTTAAATCTGTATTTAGAAAATTAAAGGCTTAAATGCATCACGCTTAAGATGGATCCCAACTTGGCCACCCAAGCCGAACAACCTAGGAAGAAGGCTAAGGTCTGCAAGCCTTCTCCAGATGCTGCTCCACATTCAGAGGTTCTGCCGAGTACCGTTCTAGGGACTGAGGAACACCCGATTACTACTCTGGAAGAGGCCATGTCAGTAGCCACAGAGAGCACGTCAGTGGAGTTGTTACAGACATCGGCCATAACCGACGTCGAGGGGTAACCATTGCTTGACTGGCCAACCAAGATTTCTCCTACTCCAGCACAGGCCTCTGCTTCCCTACCTACCCAGATGCCCACTCCTTCGAAAAGGAAACAGAAAACAAAACACTTGAGTCCAACTCCTCAAGCAGCCCCAGACTGGGAATCCTTCACTTCCTCCTTGATGCAGGCCTTTATGGCACTTAGGCCTACAGACCGTACTCTCACTCACATTCCTGTGCTGAGTCTTAGGCCGGCCTCTGCTTCATCCCTGCCTTTAATTACTACTCACCAAGTAGTTATTCAAGAGGACCCTGAAAAATCTTACTCTTTTGAAGAATCTCTTTCCTATGTTTCTCAGATTGCCTCCCTCATAGATTATTAGTCCCCTGATGAGGACTCTATTGAAGGGGACTCCCCACCTGAGGATATATCTTTTGGGGAGACTATTTAAAAATGAAAGAGTATTTCAAATGAGATACCACTTTAGTTTCTGAAACCCAGAAGAGATACTTCGAGCTCTTACAGCTCGACTCCCTGTCACCTTCAGCCATCCCTCCAGTACTACCAGCCGTCATGAATGCCTTCAGTTCTGTTTCCAAGAACCCAGACCCTCAACCTCTTGCTCCTAAAAGGCCGGATAGGTTTTACAAAGTACCTGTTGATTACAAGTTCCTAGTAAAGCTCCACCCTGGGCAACCCAGCAGTTGCAGTATCTCAGGATAGACAGTCTAGGCAATTGCCTTATGCTTCTTTACTGCCATCAGATAAAGACAGCAAAACTATGAGCAGAATGGGGAAAAAAGTATACACCTCCTCTGCCCTAGTTTTCAGGGCTATAAACTACCAAACATCCCTGCCAGGGTAGCCCTCAGTCAGCCCGAATACCAGAGGCTTAGTATTTCTGTCTCGTTTGCTGTTGCTTCAGGACTGACGTCAGGTCGTCAGTAGGATAAAGTAAGGCAGCTGACACCATTAACATCAGTCTTTCTTGCCGAGGAGCCCGAAGCAGAAGCAGTTTGCACGAGTGCCAGTCGGCCACTATCCGAGTTTCATTTCCAAATTGAAGCTGACGTCTTGTAAAGCTAAGTACCCCGTTGGGGATCCATTTTTCTTGTTCTAACTGATGTCAGAAAAAGTTAACAATTATCTCGCCTGTGGAAAGCAAATACCACACCAAAACTTTCATTCTTATTGCGTCACTTGCTTAGGTCCAGACCACAACGTCCCTCACTGTTGCTTTTGTGCTTTGTTCAACGCCAGAACTATACGTCGTCGGGCCCTTATTTTAGCTAGATATTTTCGCTCACAGTCCTCGAATTCCAATATGGCTTCAGTAAGCCATCTGACAGCAGATCTTCCAAGAAAACATAAGGATAAAGACAGAGACAGACCGCACAGGTCCAGACCTACCGACGATGCCTCCATTAAGCTAGTCATCAGTTCTCAGGTCCTCAGTGAGATGCTTTCACAGCCCCTGATGCCTGCTTCTGTGGATTCGCAGGCCACTACTAAGACCCTTTCGGAGTCCGGTATGCCCCAAAACTCTTCATTGACCAAGGATCCTGCGGTTATCTCTACCTTGGATGGGTATGGAGCCGCTGAGCAAGCACCGGCTTCCGAGAAAGTACTAAGCACTACAGATTCTCGAGACAGATCGACAATTTCTTTCGCATCTACTGTTCTTTCGAAAAAATGCCACGTTTCTAAGGCCCAGGGTACGAACCACACCCAAGAAACCGACCCTATCTCAGGCACCTGCTTCCTTGCCTCAGTCTCAAATGCTTAAAGTGATGGAAGACCTTATAATGCTGATCAGGGGAAGGCATCCTACCCCTTCCAAAAGAAAAAGTGATTTGTCCCCAGTAGTTTTATCTGAACAAGAGTCCGATGACTCTGATGCATCTTATATGAAGACATGCAACCCCTCTCTGCTTATGAGGATTCTGATGCAGAAGAATCCATTCCTTCAGCCTCTCCACCCGAGGACTTTTCCTTTGGGGAAACCCTTCATAATTTAAGGGAGCATTTTCAGTGGGAATGTCAGGACACTACCCTCGGTCTAAAAAGAGACTCGGAATTCTTAGATCTTGCACAGCACAGACCCTTGGCCATTCCTGCTGTCCTGGATGTTGTGGATGATGTTTTTATGGAATCTATTTTGACTCCTGACACCCTCCCTCCTGCTTCCAGGAAACGTGACAGGTATTAAGAGTCCCTGACTCGCACACATTTCTATTCAAAAATCCTACTGCTGACCCTGATGTTATTTCTCAAGGGCCTAAAGGAATTAAAGCAACTTCTGGTAAGAATCCCACACCCTGATATAGGGATTCCCGAGCATTAGACAGATGGGGGTAAAAAAATATACACCTCTGCTACTCTTGCTATCAGAGCACTAAATTGTCAGTTCCATATGCTAAAATTTCAGCAACATACCATGGAACTCCTCAAACAAAAAATATCTTTTCCTGCTTGTGCAGAAAATAGAGTTACAAGAGTTAATGCATTCTGCAAGTCAAGTAACTAAGCGCTCCTTACACTGTGGATGTTCTTCGTGTTTTACTGTTGCAGTCATCACATTTGGGTTATCTGCTTGCAGTAGCCCTCGGTCGGCCTGATTAACAAAGTCTTGGGTCCTGCGTCGGTTGCTGTCTCTTCTTCCATGACGTCAGGTCGTCAGGAGTATAAAATATGCAGCCGACGCCATTACATCAGTCTTTCTTGCCGTGCGGTGCCTGAAGCAGAAGCAGTTCGCAAGTGCCGGTCGACCGATTCCTAAAATTTTCGTTTTTGAGTTTCAGAACCAAAGTCTTCAACTAAAGCTAAGTACCCCTGGGGAAACTTTTTCTTGCTCCTTACCGATGTCAGTAAAAGTTAATAATTGCATTTCTTGTGGAAAGCAAATACCTCACAGAGATTTTCATTCGTACTGTGTTCCTTGCCTAGGCCCTGACCACGACATACCTTGCTGTCGGTTTTGTGCCTTATTTAACCAACGCAGTATCCGTTGTTTGTATATTTACACTTCCAAATATTTTGATTCTCTGTTCAATTATCCAGAAATGTCATCAGTAAACCATCCAACAACCGGAATTCTGAAAAAACGCAAAGATAAAGACAAGAGACAGGCCGCCTAGGTCCAAAGCTGCCGACAACTCTTCTAAGCCAGTCGCCAGTGAGGCACTTTCGCAGACCCTGATACCTGCTACTTCTGATTCGTAGGCCTCTACTGAGACCCATTCGGAGTCCGTTATGCCACGAGAAGCTTCAACTGTGGAAGCTGTCGATGTCTCTACCTTGGATGGGTCCGGAGCCGCTGTGCAGGCACTGGCTTCTGTGGGTGTATTCAGGCCTACGGACTTGCATATTAAACCGATGCCTCCTTCTTCTGTAAGACCTAAACCTCAAACCATGCCTAGAAAACCGATGCCCAGGCCACATGCTCAGGACTCTATGCCTAAAAAACAAATGATAAGAATGGCTGAAGACCTTATAACTTTAATCAGAGGAAGCCAAGCATCCTCTTCTAAGAGACCTAGGACTGAATTTGTTTATGAATCTTCTGACGAGGATTCTGATTTTTCTGATTCATCTGATGATCTGGATTTACCCTTATCTACTTATGAGGATTCTGATGCAGAGGACTGTATTCCCTTTGCTTCCCTTCCAGGGGATTTCTCTTTTGGTGAAACCTTGCACACTCTAAGGGAACATTTCCACTGAGAAAGCCAGGATTTCTCTGATTCGAAAAAGAGGCTTAGGGACCTCTTACTCTTGCATCAACATAGGCCTTTAGCTATACCTCCTGTACTAGACGTTGATGATGCCTTTTTGGAATCTAGTTTGGCCCCTGATTCTTTGCCTCCTGCTCCCAGAAAACCTGACAGATATTACAGGGTCCCTGATTCTCACAAGTTCCTTTTTAAAAATCCTATTAAGGATCCAGAGACTATTTCACAAGGACCCAAGGGCATTAAGGCTTATACTGCCAAAAATCCTATCCCTTCTGATAGAGACTCCAGGGCGCTGGATAGATGAGGTAAGAAGGTTTACACTTCTGCAACTTTGGCCATTAGGGCCTTAAACTGTCAGTTTCATATGTTAAAGTATCAACAACATATTATTGGATTGCTTAAACAGAAAATAATGTTGATTCCTGACTGTGCTGAAAATAAGGATTTACAAGATTTAATGCATTCTGCTGAACAGGTTAAAAACATACTTTGCAGTGTGGGTTTGATTCATTAGAGGCCTCTTGCAGGGCTGCTGTCACTGGGTCTGTACTTGGTTTAAGGAAAAATCTTTGCCTGATCATGTTAAAGCTAAACTGTTGGATGCTCCCTTAAATCAAGACCGCCTGTTTGGCAACAAAGCTGAGGAAGTCCTTAAAAAGATGGAAGATAAAGCTAAATCTATGCAAACTGTTAAAGATTTCTTACAAGTTCAGCCTACAAGATTTAGTAGGCATTGGCCCTCTAAGAATTGGTCCTTTTCTGCTCCTTTCAGGCATTCTCAATTCAAACCCAGACCCAGCAGAAACCCCAGGTTTCAGTCCCAGGGTACTCAGAAGACTAAGCAGTGGGGTGCTTCCGCTTCCAAATCTGGGAGTAGTAAGACTCCCCCCCCCTATGGAAAACTGTCTCAGTGACTTAACTTTAAAACTTCCAAGCACTTCTCAACTGACTGCTCCTTTAGGAGGAAAGATTGGTCTGCAGGCCAAAAACTGGGAGCTCATTACCCAGGACAAATGGGTTTTAAATATAGTGTCCCAAGAATACAGATTTCACTTCCACACATTACCAATGCCCGACGGTTGGTCAGATCTACCCCCAAATCAGTGGGCAGAGGCTCAAAAGCAAATACACTCTCTTTTAAACATAAAGGATATTCAGGCTGTACCAGAAGATGAAAAAGGACAAGGTTTTTACTCCAGACTTTTCCTGGTACCCAGAAAAGACAATTCATGGCGTCCTATCCTGGACCTGTCTACTCTAAACACCTTTTTGGTGATTCCAAAATTCAGGATGCTGACTCTTCACCAGTTGCTTCCTATGCTAGGAAAAGATGCCTGGATGGCAACACTCGATTTAAAGGAAGCATACCTGCACATCCCAATCATTGAATCTTGGAGAAGATACCTACGCTTCAAAGCAGGCTACAGTCACTACCAGTTCTCTGCACTGCCCTTTGACTTCTCTACTGCACCTAGACTATTCACAAAGGGCCTAGCCCCAGTCATTGCATTTTGCAGGCAAAGAAATATTCAAATATACCCATACCTGGACGATTGTCGAATTCAGGCAGAAAAGCCAGGACATCATCTGGCCTTTGTACAAAGAGTGCTAACTTGTCTGGGGTACACTATAAATGAAAAGAAGTCACACCTGGTACCCTGTCAACAAGTTATTGTCCTGGGAGCAAGCTTGAATACAACTTCCCAGATGGCTTTCCTCACACCAGAGAAACAAATTCATCTGACAACCTACTTCAAACTAGTGGCCACGAAAACCCTATTATCTGCAAGGCAAATATTGCAAGCCTTGGGGTACATGGCCTCATGCATTCTTCTAATTCCTTATGCAAGACTGCATATGAGGAAACTACAGTGGTATCTAAAAAGCCTATGGTGTCAACATTCTCAGGATCTAGGAGCAATGATTCCTATCATACCTTGCCTACGCCTGAAATTCCTATGGTGGGCAGAGGCTTGCCACCTAAACAAGGAACTACCATTCACTCTACCCCCTGCCGCCGAAACCCTAACAACAGACTCATCAGACTATGCATGGGGGGGGCTCACCTGGTAGGGAAGTGCATTCAGGGCAAATGGAACCCAAGTCAAACGCACTTGCATATCAATCAAAAAGAAATGTTAGCTGTCCAGAATGCTCTGACAGCCTTCAAGGACCACATTCATCCAGGACAGTTAATGGTAAAGACGGACAACACCATTGTTATGTGGTACATAAACAAGCAGGGGGGTACCCATTCTACCCCCTCTGCTGACAAGCCATGGCACTGTGAAACACAGCCTTGAGCTACCAAGTGCATCTACAAGTTCAATTCCTGCCAGGAAAACTATATACGCTGGCAAATGGACTAAGCAGAAACCTCATGGACCCACACGAGTAGAAACTGTTACCAAAGATTTTCAACATGCTGACAAAAAATGGGAGAGCCCAGATATAGACCTGTTTGCATCCCTCCAGATCTACCAATTGGACAAATTTTGCACAAGGACTCCTTACAAACAGGCTTGGAAAGTGGATGCCCTGTCCCTCAGCTGGAAAAACCTATCGGTTTATGCCTTTCCTCCTCTGCCTCTTCTCTCCAAAGTACTATTAAAGATCAAACAGGACAAACCAAGGACGATATTGATTGCACCAGACTGGCTTCGCCAACACTGGTACCCTCTCTTGTGCAGTGTGTCACTGTTGGTCCCATGGCACCTGCCTCTGACCCCTACCCTGTTGTCTCAACGGGAGTATCAGATTCTGTACCCTCAGCTTCAAACCCTGAACCTAGCAGCCTGGCTAATTACCTAATCTCTCCCTTACCATCCCTCAGTAAACCAGTGATGGATATCATTTTAGAGGCAAGGAGGCCCACTACTAGAAAATCTTATGCTGAAAAATGGAAAAGATTATGTGCCTGGAACCAAAATCTTAAGCTGAAAAATGGAAAAGATTATGTGCCCGGAACCAATCTCAAGGGATGAGCACAGCAGTGCCCCCAACTTATCTCTGATTTTACAATACTTAACTGAGATGCTTCACAAGGGACTTACTTTTCCCTCCATCAAAATTCACGCCTCAGCCATTTCAGCTCACTATAATACAGAACCTCCCCTCTTCTCGCATCCACTGCTCAAGCAGGTCCTCAGAGGGGCCAAAAATTTAAGACCACCCAGGAGAGCCCCAACTCTAGCCTGGGACCTTAACTTTGTATTGGAGAAACTCACTCTTCCTCCTTTCGAGCCAGCTGCTAGTGCCGATTTAAAATTCCTTTCTTGGAAAACAGCCTTTCTTTTAGCTATCACTTCAGCAAGAAGGGTATCTGAATTACAGGCCCTTAGGGCTGAGGAGCCTTTCATCATCTTTCATGCAGATAGGGTGTCCCTCAGAACCAGTCTCTCCTTTATGCCCAATGTAGTATCCAGTGTGGCTCACAATCATTCCATTCATTTGCCAACCTTCTTTCCTAATCCACAGAACAAAGGGGAACAGATACTCCATTCCTTAGATGTGCAAAGACAACTTAGATTTTATTTGGACAGAACTAAATCTCAAAGGAAATCTGAACAACTGCTGGTGGCATTTGCTGCAGGGGCAGAGGGGAAGGCTATCTCAAAGCAAACCATTTCTAAATGGATAGTCCATTGCATTCATTTCTGCTACAAGCACCATGGAAAACCTATCCCACAGGGGATCAAACCCCATTCAACCAGGGCTACATCTAACTCTACAGCCTTTTTCAGAGGTGTTCCTACCAGGGACATCCTAGAAGCTGCTACCTGGAGTTCTGTACATACCTTCACCAAGCATTACCATTTGCCAATTTTCTCTAAGTCCAGAGCTGGCTTTGTCACTGCAGTCTTGCAGGGTCTTATAGCTGGTCCTAATACTATCTAACTTCCTCCTCCCTTCCTTAGCTTTGGGAATCTACCCAACTGTGATGACTGCAACAGTGAAACATGAAGAACATAGTACAGTTGTGTACATTTAACATAAATGTAGATGTTCAAGTGTATTCACTGTTGCAGTCCTGGTTACCCTCCCTCCAGCCCCCTAAGTTCTTTGGCTATACCTTGACTATTCTTTCTATGCTTAAAAGCTTTTTGGTGTATTTGATTTTTTATTGGAGGTATATCCTTGTATATTTGTGTACATATGTTTTATTGCTTCCCATTAAGGGGGCACCTGACATCTGGGGCAAGAAAAACTGATGTAATGGCGTCGGCTGCATGTTTTATACCCCTGATGACCTGACGTCACAGAAGAAGAGACAGCAACCGATGCAGGACCCAAGACTTTGTTAATCAGGCCGACTGAGGGCTACTGCAAGCAGATAACCCAAATGTGATGACTGCAACAGTGAATACACTCTAACATCTACATTTATGGTAATTGTACACAACTGTACTTTTTGACTCTCTAGAAGCATCTTGCAGGGCAGCAGTCACCGGTTCTGTCCTTAGAAGGCATGCTTGGCTTAATGAACAGCCCTTGCCGGACCATTTCAAATCTAAATTATGGGATGCACCCTTGCACAAAGACAACTTGTTTGGCACCAAGGCAGAGGAGGTCTTAAAAAAGATGGAAGAAAAAGCTAAATCTATGCAGACAGTTAAGGACTTCCTGCAGGTCCAGCCACCCAGGTTCAATAGGCATTGCCCCTCCAAGCACTGGTCCTCTCCTGCCTCCTCCAGGTCAGTTCAGCCCAGACCCCGGAGAAGCAGACTTCCTAGACAACAGCCACAGGGAATGCAGAGATCAAAGCAATGGAGTTCCTCCACTTCAAAACCAGGGAGTGCAAAGCCACCCCCCTCATGGTTAGAAATCACAATAACTCTCCACTTCCACCCTCTCTCTCTGCCCACCTACACTTGCCCCTAGGAGGAAAACTCTCCTTCCACTCAAGCACCTGGGCACCTGACACCTCATCCTCGATCTATCCATTCCAAACACCTTCCTGGTGATGCCAAAATTCAAAATGCTCACCCTCCAACAACTACTACCTATGCTCTCCAAGAATGCTTGGCTAGCCACCCTAGACCTAAAAGAGACCTGCTTCCACATCCCAATCAGGGAATCATGCAGGAAATATCTACATTTCGGGTCAAGATCTCTGCACTTTCAGTTCTCTGCGCTTCCCTTTGGGTCATCTATTGCTCCCAGAGTTTTCACAAAATGTCTGGCTCCCGCCATTGCTTTTTGCAGGCAAAGAAATATTCAGATTTACCCATACTTAGACGACTGCCCAATTCAGACAGACAGGAAAAGCTGCTCAAGCACCTCGCCTTTGTAAATGCCCTACTGACCTCCCTAGGGTACACCATCAACGAAAAGAAATCCAAACTAGTACCCACCCAAAACATTATATTCCTGGGAGCAAGCCTGGACACAGCATCCCAGATGGCATTCCTTACACCAGAAAAACAAACTTACCTGACAGCCTGCTTCTCTCAACTAGCCACCAGACCCCAGTTATCCGCAAGGAAAATCCTGCAAGCTCTGGGATTCATGGCATCTTGCATTCTACTAATTCCATATGCCAGACTGCATATGAGGTAACTTCAAAGGTACCTAAAAAGCCTTTGGTGTCAACACTCTCGAGACGTGGAAACTTATACGAATGAAACCTTGTCTAAGGAAAGATTTTCTTTGGTGGGCAGCAGCATGCTACCACAAGTTGAGTCACCAAATGATGTGGACATCCTACAGAAGGGCCTTACTGAGACAGATGCCTGGTGTCACAGTTATGGCCTCAAGCTCAATGCCAAAAAGTGCATTGTCATCCCCTTTGGTAAATACTCTGTACCCATGAACTACCACATAGGCAGCAGTCTACTTAATGCCGAATGTGTGATAAGAGACCTGAAGACCTAGGTGGATAGTAGTCTCTCCTTTGATAATTACATCACCACAGTAGTCAGGAAATCCTTCTACGTGGCACACATCACAAAAGGGTTGTTATCTAGGAAAAAAGAGGTCATTGTTCCCCTCTACTCGACACTCATTAGACCCATTGTAGAGTACAATGCTCCATTTGGAATGTACCTCACAAGACATCTGCAACAGCTGGAAAGGCCACAGAAGTACCTCACAAAGAGGATTACTGGCTTCAAACAGATGCCCTACACAGTCTCAAAAAACTCCAGCTTTACTCCGTAGCATATCGCCTACTCCGAGGTGATCTCTGCTTAACATATAAAGCTACGTCAAACCCAAAGCTGTTGGGCATGCTACACCTAAAGAAATCCCAATCCCTCCGAGCTACATGCCCTAGGGACCTAAACCTTGTCACCACAATAAACAGGACATGCTGGAGGGATAGATTCCTGTCCCAGAGACTTCCCATACTCTGCAACATGCTACCCATCTATGTCAAGCAAAGTTTCTCAGTAGCACTCATCAAGAATAATCTTGATAATTGGATGGGAAATAGGAAATACATCCTGGGGATCATTTCTGTGGCTCTGCTCGACAGGGACACAGGAAAGTAACTTTCTTGGGTGGCGTAAGCCAGGGAACCTTGTTGGCTAGGCTTACTTAGGGCCAATAGCCTAGTATCTACCTATGAACAACAAGGGACTACCCTTCTCACCACCTCACACTGCCCAGTCCCTCACCACAGACGCATCAGATTATGCCTGAGGTGCACACCTGGACGGCAGGTGCATTCAGGGCCAATGGAGTCCACATCAAATACATCTTCACATCAACCAAAAAGAGATGTTAGCTGTCCAGCACTCATTGACAGCTTTCAGGCCCCTTCTCTCCTCAGGGGCTCTACTGATCAAAACAGACAACACCACTGTGATGTGGTATGTCAACAAGCATAGAGGGACTCACTCCTAGCCTCTATGTAGGCTCGCTATAACCCTTTGTCACACAGCCTCAGCCATGCAGTTACACCTGTTAGCACAATTCCTGCCAGGCTCTCTAAAGTCTCTGGCAGACAACTTAAGCAGAAATCTTCTGGACCCACACGTGTACAGCTAGACCAAAGAACCTTCACCCCAGTAACTCAGAAATGGGGTACCCAGAAGGTCGGCCTCTTTGCCTCCCACTCCAACCATCAGCTCAGCAAGTTCTGAACCAGGACCCTCACTGCAGGGCCTGGAATGTGGATGCCCTATTTTTCCAGTGGGTCAGCCTCTCGGTCTATGAATTTCCCCCACTACCTCTCATTACCAGGGTACTGCTCAAAATAAGGGAGGAAAAACCGAGGACAATTCTGATTGCTCCAGACTGGCCTCACCAGCACTGGTACCCACTGCTGCGCAGCCTGTCCCCTCTGCCTCCATGGCATCTCCCAACTCTCCTGACCAAAAGGGAAGGAGAATTCATGCATCCCCAATTGCAGACCGTCAATTTGGCATCCTGGCTTATTCTCTGACCACTGAACAAGCTGCCAATCTCAGTAAACAGGTTCTGGATGTTATACGTGAGGCCAGACGCCCTAGCACTAGAAAGTCTTACGCTGACAAATGGAAATGGATGTTCTTCGTGTTTCACTGTTGCAGTCATCACTTTTGGGTTATCTGCTTGCAGTAGCCCTCAGTTGGCCTGATTAACAAAGTCTTGTTTCCTGCGTCAGTTGCTGTCCCTTCTTCCATGACATCAGGTCATCAGGGGTATAAAACATACAGCCGATACCATTACATCCGTCTTTCTTGCCATGCGGTGCCCGAAGCAGAAGCAGTTCGCAAGTGCCGGTCGGCCGACTCCTGTAATTTTCGAGTTTCAGAACTGAAGTCTTCAACTAAAGCTAAATACCCCATTGGGGAAACTTTTTCTTGCTCTTTGCCGATATCAGTAAAAGTCAATAATTGCATTACTTGTGGAAAGCAAATACCTCACAAAGATTTTCATTCGTACTGTATTCCTTGCCTAGGCCCTGACCACGATGTACCTGTCAGTTTTGTGCCTTATTTAATCAACGCACTATCCGTTGTTTGTATAGTTTTGTCTCTAAATATTTTGGTTCTCTGTTCAATTATCCAGAAATGTCATTGGTAAGCCATCCGACTACTGGTATTCCGAAAAAGCGCAAAGATAAAGACAGAGACAGGCCGCCTAGGTCCAAAACTGCCGACGATGCTTCTCCTAAGCCAGTCGCAAGTTCACTGGTACTCAGTGAGGCGCTTTTGCAGACCCTGATACCCGCTACTTCTGACGTGCAGTCCTCTACTGAGACCCATTCGGAGTCTGGTATGCCGCGAGATGCTTCAACTGTGGAACCTGTGGGGGTGTCTGCCTTGGATGGGTCCGGAGCCGCTGTTCAGGCACCGGCTTCTGAGGTTGTATTCAGGCCTATGGACGTGCATATTAAACCGACGCCTCCTTCTTCTTTAAGGCCTAAACCTCGAACCTTGCCTAGAAAACCGACGCCCAGGCAGCATGCTTAGGACTGATAAGAATGGCTGAAGACCTTATAACTTTAATCAGGGGAAGCCAACCTTCCTCTTCTAAGAGACCTAGGACTGAATTTGTTTATGAATCTTCTGACCAGGATTCTGATTCTTTTGATAATCTGGATTTACCCTTATCTACTTATGAGGATTCTGATGCAGAGGGTTCTCTTCCCTCTGCTTCTCCTCCAGAGGATTTCTCTTTTGGAGAAACCTTGCACACTGTAAGGGAGCATTTCCACTGGGAAAGCCAGTATTTCCCTGATTCTAAAAAGAGGCTTAGGGACTTCTTACTCCTGCCTCAACATAGGCCTTTAGCTATACCTCCTGTACTAGACATTGTAGATGATGCCTTTTCGGAATCTAGTTTGGACCCTGATTCTTTGCCTCCTGCTCCCAGAAAACCTGACAGATATTACAGGGTTCCTGATTCTCACAAGTTCCTTTTTAAAAATCCTATTGCGGATCCAGAGACTATTTCACAGGGACCCAAGGGCATTGAGGCTTATACTGCCAAAAATCCTACCCCTTCTGATAGAGAGACTCCAGGGCGCTGGATAGATGAGGTAAGAAGGTTTACACTTCTGCAACTTTGGCCATTAGAGCCTTAAATTGTCAGTTTCATATGTTAAAGTATCAACAACATATTATTGGATTGCTTAAACAGAAAATTATGTTAATTCCTGACTGTGCTGAAAATAAGAATTTACAAGATTTAGTGCATTCTGCTGAACAGGTTGGAAAACATACTTTGCAATATGGGTTTGATTCATTAGAGGCCTCTTGCAGGGCTGCTGTCACTGGGTCTGTATTCAGAAGACATGCTTGGCTTAACAAGCAATCTTTGCCTTATCATGTTAAAGTTAAACTTAAATCAGGACCGCATGTTTGGCAACAAAGATGAGGAAGTTCTTAAAAAGATGGAAGGTAAAGCTAAATCTATGCAAACTGTTAAAGATTTCTTACAAGTTCAGCCTCCAAGATTTAGTAGGCATTGGCCCTCTAAGAATTGGTCCTTTCCTGCTCCTTTCAGGCTTTCGCAATCCAAACCCAGACCCAGCAGAAACCCCAGGTTTCAGTCCCAGGGTACGCACAAGACTAAACAGTGGGGCGCTTCCGCTTCCAAATCTGGGAGTAGTAAGACTCCCCCCTATGGAAAACTGTCTCAATGACTTGACTTTCAAACTTCCAAGCACTTCTCAACTGACTGCTCCTTTAGGGGAAAGATTGATGTTCATCGTGTTACACTGCTGCAGTCATTACACTTGGGTTATCCTGCCATCAGGTGGTCCCGCAGTCGGCCAGAGTTCCATAGTCTTGGTTCAGCATCGGTTGCTGTCTCTTCTTCCCTGACGTCAGTGCGCCAGGGGTATATAAGTTGCAGGGGTATATAAGTTGCATCCGACGCCATTTTCTTCAGTTGTTCTTGCCCCAGATGTCAGGTGCCCCCAAGTAGGTAGGCAATACATATTGCTAAAAAAACATATATATAAAATAAAAACAATACCTTCAGTTACAAGCAAATACACCACAAAGGTTGTATAGGATAGAAATGTATAGATAAGTCCAGCTAGGACAGAGGGGATGGAGGGAGGGTAACCTGGTCTGCAGCAGTGTGAACACTCGAACATCTACATTTATGGTAGGTACAAAACTGTACTGTCTGCAGGTCAAAAACTGGGAACTCATTACCCAGGACAAATGGGTTTTAAATATAGTGTATAGGATACAGATTTGACTTCCACACATTACCAACGCCCAACGGTTGGCCATATCTACCCCCAAATCAGTGGGCAGAGTCTCAAAAGCAAATACACTCTCTTTTAAACATAAAGGCTATTCAAACTATACCAGAAGATGAAAAAGGACGAGGTTTCTGCTCCATACTTTTCCTGGTGCCCAGAAAAGACAATTCATGGCATCTTATCCTGGACCTGTCTACTCTAAACCCTTTTTGGTGATTCCAAAATTCAAGATGCTGACTCTTCACCAGTTGCTTCCTATGCTAGGAAAAGATGCCTGGATGACAGCACTCGATTTAAAGGAAACATACCTGCACATCCCAGTCAGGGATTCTTGCAGAAGATACCTACGCTTCAAAGCAGGCTACAATCACTACCTGTTCTCTGCACTGCCCTTTGGCTTATATACTGCGCCCAGGGTATTCACAAAGGGCCTAGCCCCAGTCATTGCATTTTGCAGGCAAAGAAATATTCAAATATACCCATACATGGACAATTGTCTAATTCAGGCAGAAAAGCCAGGACATACTTTTGAATCATCTGGCCTTTGTACAATGAGTGCTAACTTGTCTGGGGTACACTATAAACAAAAAGAAATCACAGCTGGTACCCTGTCATCAAATTATATTCCTGGGAGCAAGCTTGAATACAACTTCCCAGATGGTTTTCCTCACACCAGAGAAACAAATTCGTCTGACAACTTACTTCAAACTAGTGGCCACGAAAACCCTGTTATCTGCAAGGCAAATATTGCAAGCCTTGGGGTTCATGGCCTCCTGCATTCTTCTAATTCCATATGCAAGACTGCATATGAGGAAACTACAATGGTATCTAAAAAGCCTATGGTGTCAGCATTCTCAGGATCTAGAAGCGATGATTCCTATTATACCTTGCCTAAGCCTGGAATTTCTTTGGTGGGCAGAGGCTTGCCACCTAAACAAGGGACTATCATTCACTCTACCCCCTGCCGCCCAAACCCTAACAACAGACTCATCAGACTATGCATGGGGGCTCACCTGGCAGGGAAGTGCATTCAAGGCAAATGGAACCCAAGTCAAATGCACTTGCATATCAATCGAAAAGAAATGTTAGCTGTCCAGAATGCTCTGGCAGCCTTCAAGGACCACATTCTTCCAGGACAATTAATGGTAAAGATGGACAACACCACTGTTATGTGGTACATAAACAAGCGGGGGAGGGGGGTACACATTCTTACCCCCTCTGCAGACTAGCCATGGCATTGTGGAACACAGACCTGATCTATCAAGTACATCTACAAACTCAATTCCTGCCTGGATAACTAAATACACTGGCAGACGAACTAAGCAGAAACCTCGTGGACCCACACAAATGGAAACTGGAACCAGGGATTTTCAACATGTTGACAAGCAAATGGGGGAGCCCAGATATAGACCCGTTTGCCTCCCTCTAAAACTATCAGTTGGACAAATTTTGCACAAGGACTCCCCACAAACAAGCTTGGAAAGTGGATGCTCTGTCCTTCAGCTGGAAAAACCTATCAGTTTATGCCTTTCCTCCTCTGCCTTTGCTCTCGCAAGTACTAGTAAAGATCAAACAAGGCAAACCAAGGACTATTTTGATTGCACCAGACTGGCCATGCCAACACTGGTACCCCCTCTTGCGCAGTGTGTCACTGTTCGCCCCATGGCACCTGCCTCAGACTCCTACTCTATTGTCTCAACAGGAGAACCAAATTCTGCACCCTCAACTTCAAACACTGAAACTAGCAGCCTGGCTAATTGCATAATTTCTCCTTTACCATTCCTCAGTAAACCTGTGATGGATATCATTTTAGAGGCAAGGAGGGCTAGTACTAGAATGTCTTACGCTGAAAAAATGGAAAAGATTCTGTGCCTGGAACCAATCTCAAGAGATGAGCACAACAGTGCCCAATTTACCTCAGATTTTACAATAGTTAACTGAGATGCTTCATAAGAGCCTGTCTTACTCCTCCATCAAAATTCACACCTCAGCCATCTCAGCTCATTTTAACACAGAACCCATCCCTCTTCTCTCATCCACTGCTTAAGCAGTTCCTCAGAGGGGCCAAAAATCTGTGATCACCCAGGAGAGTTCACCAAGCATTACCATCTTACAATTTTCTCTAAATCCAGAGCTGGCTTTGCCACTGCAGTCTTGCAGGGCCTTTTTAGCTGGTCCTAATTCTATTTGAATTCCTCCTCCCAACCTTAGTTTTGGGAATCTACCCAAATATAATGACTGCAACAGTGAAACACGAAGAACATAGTACAGTTTTGTACTCTTAATCATAAATGTAGATGTTCGAGTGTATTCACTGTTGCAGTCCTGGTTACCCTCCCTCCAGCCCCCTTTCTTCTTTTGGCTGTACCTCTACTCTCACTTCCTATGCTCAAAAAGATTTTTGGTGTATTTGCTTTTTTGTTGGAGGTATATCCTTGTATTATAGATTTAATTTCTTTCCATTAGGGGGCACCTGACATCTGGGGCAAGAAAAACTGATGTAATGGTGTCGGCTGCATGTTTTATATACCCCTGACGACCTGACATCATGGAAGAAGGGACAGCAACCGACGCAGGACCCAAGACTTTGTTAATCAGGCCGACTAAGGGCTACTGCAAGCAGATAACCCAACATAGTACAGCTGTGTACACTTACCATAAATGTAGATGTTCGAGTGTATTCATTGTTGCAGTCCTGCTTACCTTCCCTCCAGCCCCCTTCTTATTTTGGATGTACCTCTACTTTCCTTTGCCATCTTCAAAAGCTTTTTGGTGTATTTGCTTTTTCGTTGGAGGTATAACCTTGTATATTTATAGATTTAATTGCTTCCCATTAAGGGGGCACCTGACATCTGGGGCAAGAAAAACTGATGTAATGGCATCGGCTGTATGTTTTATACCTCTGACGACCTGACGTCATGGAAGAAGGGACAACAACCGATGCAGGACCCAAAACTTTGTTAATCAGGCTGACTAAGGGCTACTGCAAGCAGGTAATCCAAAAGTGATGACTGCAACAGTGAATACACTCGAACATCTACATTTATGGTAAGTGTACACAACTGTACTTTCTGTACCTGGATCCAGGCTAAAGGACCCGATACTGCACAGCCCTCCCTACCTCTCATCCTGGATTACCTAGCTGACCTCCCACACAGTGGTCTCTCTTTTTCCTCTGTTATAATTCATGCCTCTGCTATCTCTGCTCATTTCAACACTGAGCACCCACTTTTCTCACACCCTCTCATCAAACAATTCCTAAGAGGGGCTAGCAACTTGAGGCCACCCAAAAGAGCACCTACCCCAGCTTGGGACCTAAACTTTGCTTTGGAAAAGCTCGCCCTGCCCCCCTTTGAACCAGCAGCTTCAGCAGAGTTAAAGTTTCTCTCCTGGAAGACAGTCTTGCTTCGGGCCATCACTTCAGCCAGAAGAGTATCCAAGCTACAAGCACTCATGGCTGTAGAGCCCTTCATCATCTTCCACGCTGACAGGGTGTCCCTCAGGACTGGCCCATTCTTCATGCCAGAAGTGTTGTCCATTGTGGCTCTCAACCAATCCATTCATTTGCCCACCTGTTTTCCTAACCCACAAAACAAGGGGGAAAGGATGCTGCTCTCTCTGGATGGGCACAGACATCTTAGATTTTATCTAGACAGGACTAAATCATTCAGAAAGACTGATCAATTGTTAGTCAGCTTTGCTGCAGGAGCAGAGGGCAAAGCCATATCCAAACAAACCATTTCCAAATGGATAGTACACTGCATCCATTTTTGCTGCAAACAACATGGGAAGCTTCCCGCTAAGGGGATCAGAACTCACTCTACCAGAGCAGCCTCCATCTCTGCAGCTTTCCTCAGAGGATTCCCCACCAGGGACATCCTGGAGGCTGCAACATGGACATCTGTTCACACCGTCACCAAGCATTACCACTTGCCTGTCTTCTCCAAATCCAGGGCAGGTTTTGCCACTGCAGTCATGCAGGGCATCCTCACCAGCCCCTAGTCTTCTTGACCGCCTCCACCCTTTTCGTCAGCTTTGGGAATCAACCCAAATGTGATGACTGCAACAGTGAAACAAGAAGAACATAGTACAGTTGTGTACACTTACCATAAATGTAGATGTTCAAGTGTATTCAATGTTGCAGTCCTGATTTCCCTTCCTCCATCCCCCCTTTTTTTTCTCTCTCTCTCTCTCTCTACGTACAAGGAATTTTTTGATATTTACTTTCTACAGTTGGGGTTCTTTCACCATATCCTGGCTCCCACTGGAGGCTCTTTGACGGGGCAAGAAAAACTGATGTAATGGTGTCTGCTGCCTTACTTTATACTACTGATGATCTGACATCAGTCCTGAAGCGACAGCACCTGACGCAGAAATACTAAGCCTCTGGTATTCAGGCCGACTGAGGGCTACCCTGGCAGGGATAACCTGAATGCGATGACTGCAACAGTTAATACACTTGAACATCAACATTTATGGTAAGTGTGCACAACTGTACTTTATGATGCAGCAGAAGCAGCTGCTAGGTCTGCTGCCACTGCATCAGCCTTACGCAGATACCTCTGGCTCAGACTACCGCCTCTGCCAAATGTTTTTAAAGCCAAAATAATGGACGCTCCTCTGAATAACAACCTTCTGTGTGGCAAAAATACTGCAGAACTTTTCAAAATCTTGCAAGAAAAAAGCAAGGAGCTGCAGGACATTAAACACTTGCTGGTGTCCCCAGTGGCCAGATACTACAGGAACTACCCAGCCATAACTTCCTTTGTCAGAAGGGCCTCTTCCACCTCTCGTTCTTTTGATGCCAGTCTATGTAAGGAGCCTTGGAGACAACCATACTCCAGACCTCCTCAACCTCAGCCCCCCCCCATTAAACAGCTGTTTCCAGACAGAGGGGGGGGGCTTCGTCCACGTGACTGCCTTGCCCAAGTGACCCTGTCTGCTTGCCTTACCCTATGCCTTCCCTTCTGGAAAACCATCACTTCAGATCTGTTGGTTCTTTCCATCATCTAAAAGGATACTTTCTATCCTGGAAAGAGAAACCCACACCAAAAAAGATACCTTTCCCTCCCAAAAATCAAATCCCCCTTCTTCCTCCCATTTTGTAGGAACTCTTTTCACAAGGAACCATAGAACCAGTTCCCTCAGGACAGGAGGGACTAGGATTCTACTCCCACCTTTTCTTAGTCCCGAAAAAGGATGGCTCCTGGAGACCAATCCTAGACCTCTTATACTTAAACCTGTTCCTACAGGTCCCCTCCTTCAAGATGCTCTCCCTTCAAACACGGTTACCCCTCATCCCATCTCAAGCCTTCATGGTCATTCTAAACCTAAAAGATGCATACTTGCACATTGCAGTCAGATCCTCCCACAGGAGATTCCTACGCTTCTCTGGGCCCTCTTCTCATTTTCAATTTACTGTCTTGCCTTTTGGCTTGTCTACGACACCGAGTTTTTACCAAGTGCTAAGCCCCAGCCATCGTCCATTGCAGAACCAAGGGAGTACACATCTACCCTTACTTGGGAAGACATTCTCATTTTGGCAGAATCAGAGTCTACCCTTCTAACATATCTCCAATTCACCATGACCCTACTGCACAAACTTGCCTCCCACAGCAGGACAAGGTTTTTCTTGGTTGCAGAATCAGAACAGATCTAAAGCGAGCCTTCCTCCCACCAAAGTACAGTCCCTCCCCTCCCATTTTCTAAGCCTATTGACAGAATCACACCTGACTGCAAGACAGTTTCTGCAAACTATAGGTCTCATGGCTGCTACCATCCCCATGCTCCCTCTAGCAAGGATGCACATGAGGAAATTCCAGTCGTACTTTTGGTCTCAGAGCCAACAGCCTCTAGACAAACTCATTCCCCTTCTGCCTTGCCTAAAAATAGAACTGACGTGGTGGACTCAGCAGGTTTCCAGGAACCAGGTAATTCCTCTTCAACTCCCTCCTACTGCTCAGTCTCTGCACAAAGATGCATCAGACTTAGGGTGGGGAGCAACCCTGTAGGGCTACAGGATACAACAGTGCTGGTCCCCTGCCCTGCAAAAACAGCACATAAATGTCAGGGAGATAACTGCTGTTCTGCTAGCTCTAAAAGTCTTCCTCCCCATCCTGCAACCAAGAATACTCCACATTGTGACAGACAACAGTACTGTCATGTGGTAACTAAACAAACTTGGAGGGACAAAGGCATACCAGTTATGTCGGATAGCCCTGCAAATCTGGGAAATGACAGCAAAACACAACCTCTTCCTGAAAGCTTCATACATCCCCTCTCAGGAAAATAAGCAAGCGGACTTACTCAGCAGAACCTCCTCTCTGCAACACGAATGGCTGTTGCACAGGGATACCTTTCTACACATAGTCCACCAGTGGGGCACACCTCAAGTGGATCTGTTTGCCTCCCCCCAGAACAGACAACTAAACAAATTCTGCAGCTGGACTCACTCACCGCTGGCCTGGAGAGTGGATGCCTTTAGCTTTTCATGGCAGGGAATGTTCCTGTATGCCTTCCCTCCCTTTCTTCTTATTCAATGAGTCCTTCTGAAAATCAAGAAGGAGCAACCAAAAATTGTGCTGGTGATTCAGTATTGGCCAAGGCAACACTGGTTCCCCCTTCTGTTTTCCCTAGCCAACGGTAATCACCACAAGTTACCCCACAAGGTGGACCTACTAAGGCAGCAACAGGGATCTGACCAACTGTTCGTCTCCTTCCATCCCAGGGCTTTGGGTAAGGCAGTCTTCAAACTATCTCCCCCTGGATCAGGAAGCCATTCTCTTTTGCTACTCTCATCATCACAAATCATTGCCTCAAGGAGTGCGAGCACATTTTACCAGAGGCATGGCTACCTCTAAGGCCTTCATGAAAGGGCTAGACACAGCCTCTGTCATGGAGGCAGCCACCTGGTCTACAGTCCATACTTTCACTAAGCACTACAAGCTCGACCAGATCTCTAGAGTCAGGGCAGGATTTGCTAGAGCAATCCTGCAAAGAGTCATGGAATCCTCTACTTCTGCCACCTCTCAGCATTCCTCCTAGCTGTGGTACCCTCCCACAGTATGAATACTGCAACATGGGGATAGAAGGACATAGAATAGTTGTGTAAAATCTTACCATAACCATAGATGTCCTTCTCTTCCATGCATTATTCCATCCCACCCTCTTACCCCTTGGTATCCTCTGACTTCTCCGGTATATCCCCTCCCTACAGGCCAGTCTCTTCAGCTCTGCAGGGACATTTGCCTTTACTTTTCCTTGGCCTTATTGTCTCTTCTCTGGGCTTCAAGTTCTGAGGACTGTGCGTCCTGACTTCACATTTATACTCAATGGTTTGTGGCCCTAAGTGTGACATCCCATGCACCTACAGCAGCCAGGCTTAAGCTTTTGTATAGGAGCCGAAGTCGGGTTGCCTGAGGGCTGGAAATCCCACAGTATGAATACTGCAATATGGAAGAGAAGGACATCTATGGTTATTGTGAGATTTTACACAACTGTTCTGTGTGATTATTTGACACTGGTTTAGAATGGCTGGATTGGAAAGTTCAAGTTGTTACATCTGGGGATAAATATTACTTTTTAATGAGTGTTGTGCTGGTGTTATTAATAAGTTCACATTAAGTTATATGATACTACTTCATTTGCATGAGTGAATAATTGGATAATTAAAGAATTTTCTTAAGGAAAAAAAATGAGTTGTCCCTGTCCGAACCCCTAAAGGTTGTAGAGAATAGCTTCTTTAAGACTTTTATACTTTTGAGTGAGTACCATACATAGCTTAGTCTCCTGTAATGTTTTAAGATTTTTGAATGAAAAAAATCTTAAATGAAATGTATTTGTACATCTGTTAATCATACTTTTTATTTTTGATAGGAAGTAACTATTAGAGGAGGTGGCTTAAAACATCTACCCTGTGTAGAGGATGAAGATTTTATACAGGCGTTAGAGAAGATGATGCTGGAAAATCTGCAGGTATTATCTGTTTATATTTTAAAATCTTTAAATCTAAGTAAGAAATTGAGTGGTTGAAATCTAATTTAGCAAATCTAAGTTAAAAAAAAACACTCGGCAAAAAAGTAAAATATGAGTAATAATGCAGATCATTTTACAACAGTCCGTATTTATATTTAAATTTCCAAAATGTTTTTTCCCCCCATGTGCTTTTACCCTCATACTTATCGACCACTGCTCCCCCTACCCCCACCTCACCTGTCAGATATGGCTCGTTCATTTTCCTGCACTAGGGATTCTACCCAGTGCTGGGATGAGTGCTGTCCATTTGGGGGGTATCATTCAGGCAGCCATGGAGGTGTTTTGTGTCTTACTGGCATCCCAGCAAAGAAGGCATTTGTAATGGCCTAATCTCAGCCCTGGGTAGGAGGATATGCAATACATATTACCATGGAGGCCCTCAGTACCCTCCCAGTGCAAGTACACGTATCCTCACACCGATGTTAAAGGCTGTAATGAGACAGTGACTTGGTAAGCTTAATGCCCACCTTCAGGCTGTGCATTTGCATGACTGCCTGTCCTCCAAGGGATCATGGCAGTACACACCCACCCCTCCACCCATATTGGACCACAGGAGAGCCTCTAAGCTGCTAATCATGCATTGGTAGGTTGCTTGAGATATTTGCTGTTGTGTACTGCTAAAGCAGAACATTTGGTTCACACGTTCTGCAGCCTTTAGAAAATGTATTTGTGTACATAGCACCTTGTATTGATTTCTGTATAAATGGCTCTTCTAGGTACCTTCTAGAGTGGGTGATGAAGAGAAACTATTCCCTGAAAATCCTTTCCTTTGCAGAGATCTTTAACTCTAACTGCCATGCTGTGAGGCATCTGAGCTTCCTGCCATCACACAACATGGCATCATAAATAGTGGTTAGGAGGGTGTGTTGGATCTTCAGATCTCAAGCCTCAAGTATGAAATGTTATCCATGACATGTTGGTTGCATATGTACTACTTCCTCTTCATGTAATTACAGTTTTTCACTCATTTTGTATAGCACTGTATTCTCTTGTATTATTTTGTACTACTTGCTATTTTTTGTATTACTTGCCATTCCTCTGTATTAGTTTTTGTATTTTGCCATTTATTATTGTACATTTCTCTATGATTTTTTAAATAAATGTGGAGCTTTTCTCCCCGGGCCACCGCTGGAAAAGGACCAGTAAACAAAAGTAAAATAAATAAAATAAAAATAAATAGTTTGTAATATAAGGATCATTTCATACATTCATTGCCTCCCTAGATCTGTGCACCACATCAGCATTACAGTACTTGACCGATTGGCCAGCTTATGCAGTCAGAGTTCTTTATTCCCCTGCTAAATGCATTGAGATTGAACCTGAGCCTGAGGAATGGTCTTTTCTTGCATCTAGAAATCCTTGTGTCACGGGTAAGCTTTGATGATATTGCTGCTGCATTTTCTTGACCAGTGGGCCTACATTGACTCATTAACTTAGGGACCTGTATGCACTGTTCTGCTGATAGATGTCGGCAAAAAGTTGCAGGATTGTACTCTCTGAAAATGCAGGCTTGATTTCCTCAAATGAAAAAACATTTCCTTCTGTTTTGACATCAGTTGGGCAGCAAGGAGTTGGCTATGATCATTTCTGTTTGAGAGAAAATTCCTCTATGCCCTTCCACTATTTCCTCTTATTCTGTACCTGACTGTAAACGTCAGTGAAAAAAGATCACAGTTCCTACTTGTTATCTGTGGCTTGTGACTTAGGGTATCAGGTTGCTAGCTGTACAAGAGTAAATCCAGGTACAAATCAAGTGACTCATTCTTGGATAGGGGGTGACACTTGGCAAAGTGCCAGGAAATGCGGGCATATGTTTTCCACAAGATAGTAAAACTGTCAGGTTGCCTTTTAAATTTCCTGGTCATTCAAGAGGCTTGAGTAAGATGTAGCTTTTTCGATCTCTTCTGAAATTGCAAATTTGACAGTGGTTCTCCATTCCTGATGATGTTCTAGGAAAAGATTGATAACGTGTCAGGAGGCTTATGAAATAACACAGAAATACATTAGATGTGATCTAACCTCCATGAAGATATTTTAGCTGAGAACTCTCTGGATGAGCTGTGTACACCACATGGCATGCTTATTTATCTTGATAGCTTATTATCCTTAATGATGTAAAATTAGAAAATGTAACTGTATGTATGAAATGGTGTACATTATGTATGGATAATTTTTTAATTAATTTTAATGCTATACACAGCACAAGCATTTATGGGGTGTTTACCTTTAATTCACACATTTCAAAGTATCCTAAGCACATTTCAGTAATGGAAACTTTTCAGTCCCTAGAAACATTAACTTTGGAACAATGTGCATGTTTGTCTGTGCATCTCCTGTATGTCACAGTCTCCTCCTTTTTTCAAGACTGGTTCTAACAGTTCTGGTTTCTTATTTTGCACCTTCAGTTTTATCTTATTCATCTCACACATAATGTGTGTGATTTACTCTATAGAGAATTGGTCTTCCCTATGAACTTCACAGGATATTTGTTTGGCTGCTTTATTGACAGTTTTGTCTTCACTTTGTGGATGTACCTTGGCTTTTGTATTCTGTCTTCATCTCCAGCTTTTAAATTTGGTAGTTTTTCACAGTAGTATCTCTGTCTCTGCTGATTTCTGTCAAGCATCTCATTTAGTTTGTGCAGTGTTCCGGATATCAGTAACATAGTTTAAGTATATAATCCGGTTTT
Organism: Protopterus annectens; assembly: GCF_019279795.1. Classification (NCBI taxonomy): domain Eukaryota; kingdom Metazoa; phylum Chordata; order Ceratodontiformes; family Protopteridae; genus Protopterus; species Protopterus annectens. The sequence continues at coordinate 914,571,300 of NC_056745.1, read as the reverse complement.
CAGCTTTCTACCCATTAATATTTAAGCTGATGAGACTATGTTTTCAATTGCAGTTTTCCTGTGTTCTACATTGTGCGAGATGACAGTCCTCACAGCATTTGTTACTGCTTTTTTCTCATGAGATTATTAACCATTTTAAAAGTTGTGTCCTCCTGACAGTTGGACCAAGTGTAGTATGGAATTGATGTTATCTGTCTGAATTTCCATTAATGAACAAATCTTCTGAATTCTTTACTTCTGTAATGTAGTCCATTGCACTGTGATCTGGACCTGGGTATGGTAGCATTTCTTTTGGATTGTTGTATGTTTTGCATTTGACACAACTCTATACCATTAGTTCAGAGTTGGCATTCCAAGCCAAAGCATTACATATTTTACTGTTTCTTTGTACTTTGCTATTGCCAGATGGAATTCAGGTATCCTCAAGCATTTATTTTCTGAACTGTTTCAAAACAATTATTTTGTCAGCATTATGTCTTGGATGCAGCTCATTTCTTCCTTGAAGGAAAAGTCAGATTGAATTTCTTACCTTTGTGATTCATTTTACTCAAGCCAGCCTTTCAACTTCTTTTAAGAATTGCCTTTCTAAAGCAGTGTCAGTGCACTTGAAATTCCTTTGCTTTTTTCTGTCATTATTAACTGTCGTATTACCCAAAGACTCTTCTGTTCTTCTAACAGATCTTCATACATTTCTTGAAAGTATGTCCAGCTCAACATATCTGCTGTGTGTGGTTTCCTGCATGGCCTGTAAGTCACTTTCTGATCATACTGCTGCTGTAGTTTACATATCCACTGCAATCATGATAGTGCCTTATACAAAATCTTTGAGTATTCTTTGCACATATTGACAACCATTTGCTTTTATCTTAGAATGAGTCCACATATGAGAAATGAAACTGTTTTACCACTGGAGGCAAACTTCTACTTTGCCCTTTGGACTCAGTACAAAGAAATACAGAGCACCTAGAAAGAAAAGTAGCTACAAAAATTGAGGAAAAAACACTGACTGGAGAAAGTTCTGCAACTGTTCAGCAAAAAAACAATGCAACCTCCAGACATGACTTCCAGTAACTTACAGGAAAATATACGACAACTGCACACATACATGGTTAAAATAAATGAACTGATGGAGTATATCAAAACAAACAAAAGGCTGGAAAAAAATGGAAGAAGCTTTAAACAGATATTCATATGAGGTGATAAAGCTGCAAAAATCACAGGTTGAAATGAAGAAAAGACTTGCTGAATATCAGACTGCTCAGGAAGACATGTTTAAAAATAATAGAGGGCAAAGCATGTAGGGAAAATTTGAGATTTTCAGCTATACCAGAGAAGCTGGAAGGAACAGACTGCATTAATTTTACAAAACAACTGGTATTCCACAGCAGGAGTTAGTTGAAAGGGCACATCATGCGTATGCTCCAAACCTGGCTATGAGAAAGCAACTTAGACTTTTAATAGTAAAGATGCAGTCCTACAGCAGATGGAGTTGATTCTGACAAAACTGTGACAGAAGGAAAAAATACTAAAATTGGGAGGCAGCAGAGTGTTTGTGGAGCATGATTACTCATTGCACACCAGGCAGAAGAGAAGTAAGTTGACTCCTCTATTCAGGGAATATCCAAATGCAGGTGTGAGGTTCAAACTGCTTCATCCATCTCTCTTCAACGTATTCTTCCTGGTATGGACAAAATAATTTTTTAATGAAGTACATATTAAAGAGGAAATACAAAAGTTTGTCCAACAAAAAGTGAGATGTGAAACAGAAGGAGATTCTGATTCTTGTTCATCTGGTAATAAAGACCACAGAGAGACTGCACCTTCAAAATCTTTTCCACTCTTTCAACAGAAAATGTTGGAGAGAAGGAATGGAGAAGAGAGTTTTCTAGAAGAATCGAGAGTAGGTTGGAAGTGAAGCAGAGCCAGGATTTGGGAGATGGAGATGAACAGTAATAAAACCAGTAACAATATGGGATTACAGTGCAATAATTTGTCAAATATGATAGAACAACAAAATTTGGAAATATTGTACTTTTTCTGAATTTATTGGACTTGTGGGGGACTTTAAAGTATGTGCTGTACTTATTGTCATTAATGTTTGGAAAAATGCTTTAAGGAGGGGAATAGAGGGGAGAAAATTAAGTGCAAGTAAAGAAAACACTTTTTCTTAATAGTACTATTTTTGTGGTGTATGTTTTTTTTTTTTACATGTTATAAAGTAAAGTTTTCTCAGTTATTTTTAAACATAACTGGGACTGTAAATAGGTGCTGCTGTTCTTTCTGTCCCCTTCTTTCTCCCTTCTCTCTTGTTCAGTTTTAAGAAATGTAGGTGCTGCAGTGTAAAAAAAAAAGCCTGGTTAAAAAAACTTGACAAAAGAAAGATTAATGTGATTTTTCTCATTCTTGAATTTGTGGATGACTGAATTAAGTACCTTTGATTTAGTAACAAGTTTTAAGACGAAGCAAGAAAATGAAAAAAAGAATGTTGAGTAGTGTGACGCTTTTTTCTAGCAAATGAATGTATGCTTAGTAGCAATTCCTTATCTGTGGGTGGGGTCCTCTCTGAGAATTTCTGTTTGAGCAGAGGAGTCGGACAGGGGTGTTCTGTTTCCCTTTTTTTATTTGTATTGTATTTAGAACCATTGGCAAGGAAAATAAGGGGCTCAGAAATTCATGGATATAATTGGTATGGTAGTCAAGAAAAGATGGCTGTGTTTGAAGATGATATGTTATACCTGAGAAAAAAAACAGAAAGAGACATTACAGTATTATGGAACATTTTGAGACAGTTTCAGATCTTTTCAGGATACAAAATTTATGAAGCTAAAACAAAAGCAGTAGTAGTAAATTATGTACCCTCTTATGAATTGGTTCGGCAATATCCATATGGGGACATGATGCAATGAAATATTTAGGAGGATGGATTAGAAATTATTCTGATGCGGCAGCTAAGGATATGCGGGAAGAGACTAAACAAAAGATAATACAAAAACTGAGAAAATGGAAGTGGATAGTAAGATACAAGCAGTTAAGGTGTTTTAGTCCCATTAGTCTTGTACACAGGTCAAGCATATTTTTATCAACCAGAGAAGAAGTTGTGGGTAGCAATTAATAAAGAGCTGAAGGACTCTATCTGGTGGGGGGAGATGGCAAGAGTCAAGGGGATAAGCAAATTCTTCCAGGAGAACAGGGCAGATTGGGACTACCCAATTTGAAAAGGTATTTCAGAGCTACACAGTTAAGTCTCCTGTACATAGCACAAGCACAAAATTATAATTCGAAGTGGAAAAGAATAATCATGAAACGGGGTGCTCAAGAAACAAGGAGAGACTGGGATTTTGGATACAGGCCGTAAAGGAGAATAACACTAATCATACAGAATATTATATCCATAAAGTAGCAGAAAGTATTCCAAGAACTAAGCCAACAAGGAAATGGAGAAAGGAGATTATGCTGATAGGGATGACTGCAATTAAGGGTATAGACAATAGGCAAGAGGGGGCCGGAATTTATTGGAGAAAACTGGCAAAGGAACTAAGGTACTGGGAGCAAATAACTAGAGATGGAAAGATGATAGAATTGGAAGACACCAATAATTTATGTGGAGTGCAGGTTAGAGAGTGTCTTCCATATCAATGATTGATATCAGAGTATAGGCAAAGAGAAATAAATGGGAAGGGTCCTAAATGTAAGGCTAGCACTGGTAGAGTTTTTAGTAGAATCTAGAACAGAAGCTGCCACTGAAAAAGGAATAATTAGTAGAGCATGTAAACTATTGCATGATAATTATAAGACTCAATCATAGGAGGGTAGAATGGATTTGAAAGATAAATTGGATAAGCAATTCACGAAGAAACAATGGGAGGATATATATATATATATATATATATATATATGTCTCCCAAATATGCAACAAAGTCTAGAACATTGAGGACTATTTTGCTGGGAAATATTTACATAGATTTTTTTTATACCCCAAGTAGACTCCAGAAAATTTTTCCTCAGGTAGACAGCAGAAGTTGGAGGTGTGGTGGGGAAGAAAGATATAATTGGGAACATGTTTTCTGGGAGTGTGGCAAGTTGCTGGACTTAATGATTTCCTGTGGGATGCACTGTCAGAGATGCTGGGTAGGCACATTGCTGTGACAAGGGATTTTTCTGAGTTATGCTACAGAATCGGAATTGCCTACACATGGTATGTCCTTGCTGTGTCTAATTATGGTGGCTGCCAAAAAAGCAGTTTACTAGAAAATGGAAATTGAAATCTAAACCAACTATACTAGAAGTAGTGCGTATAGTAACAGAGATAAAACAACTTGAATTGAGATCTTTAGAAAAGGGTAGGAGCAAACTACATAGTAAAAATGGGAATTGTGGGAACAATACATACACCAGAAGAATGGGGTTTAAAAGATGTCAAACCTTTAATGAGCTATGTAATGTTTGACTGAAAGTGATTGGTTGTATTGTAAGTGATGTATAATGTTTGCAACTGGGAGTGTGTCATTATGGATTGTGATATAAAATGCTTGGAACTAGGATTGTGTCGGTGTGGTTTGTTTTCATTTATGTAAATGTATGATTGCCTATGTCACAAATGATGGTTTAATAAAGATGTTTCTTGTTTAAAAAAAAAAGACACCACCAAGGTGTACCACAGCAAATGGAAAAGATTTTCTATATGGACATCATCTGAAGATCTACAGCCCCTTTTCAGTATCTATTCCCTCCATTTTAGAGTTTTTATGAGAACTTTTTCACAGCGGATCTAGCCATTTCTCCTGATGTAGGGTTCAAAATGTCCTCGGACCTAAAGGTGTCCAGTTCTTTCTCTTCCTCCAACATGAAGAGAGATAAAGAGAATAAAAGATCCTAAGTGAGGGAGAAAGACAGAAAACTGAAGAGAAGTCAAAGGACAAGACATCTGAGGATTGTCTGGAGAAAGCTAAATAAATGTCTCCTGATCCCACAGCTATTGCTGGACTTGCAACAAAAATACCTAGACAGTCGGATCTGATTGTTTCTCATATCCAGACGCTATCTCCAAAGCAGTCATTTCCTCTGGCACTGATCAGTCAAGTGCCTTCAAAGCCTGTTGATTAGCTTCTTCCTCTAGATCTAGCCTATCTACTAGAAGTCTAATGAAGTTCGAAGTTGACCAAATGGTAAGGAGGATCTTGAGGACTCAGATTCAGATGGGAGTCCTCCCAGCTCCGTCTTAACGAAAAGATCCAGGATCAGTCACTTCAGCCCTGACTGTTAAGTTTTCTCAGCTTCCTACTTCGTCCCCATTCCCAAAGAATGAGTGAGTGAAGATGTCGATAGCACTCAAGAATTTGGCTTCGACTTCTTCCCTCACTCACTCAACTGCAATACTTACAGGTTCATCAGAGTCCCAGAGCCACAGTGTCAGAGCTCCAGGTGTAGAATCAACACTAAGACTGTTCGAGCTGTCACTACCCCTCAGAGCCTCAGCACTCGATAGCTTGGTTGCGAGGTCCTTCTTGGGACCTTCAGCCATTGAATTCCACAGGGCTTCTGACATGTCTATGTTGATTGTCTGCTTTCCAGGTTATGCAGAAGGCCTTGGATGCACCAAAACATTTGGTACACTTGAAGTTTGGATCCATCCAGACTACCTGTGAAGACTGTACCCATTCTCCTCTCATTCTGGTAGACAGGGACAGACGGATCCATTAGGCTTTGACACTACTTGACCCTCTAGTCTCTCTTCTGATTCTGATGCATCTTCCTCTGGTGTTCCAAGGCATATTCCCCAGAAAAGGACTTGTAAAAGGAAGTATATTAACTCCTTTCCCGAGTCTGTCACCGAAGACACCAACTTTTTTGGAAAAGACTCCCCAAGATCCAACTCCCCCCCAGATGTCTCTATGAGAGACATGCTAGAATTGATGAAACATCGTGGGGGATGGTCCATCAAAGTTCCTTCTTCTAATGAGTCGGTGTTTTTTGAAGCTTTTTGGTCCCTCAAAAATGACTGCCCAGTCAGACAACCGTCTACGGAGAGCAGGAATGATGCAATCCAGAGAGAAAATGTTACAGGGGGTAGGGCAGGATTACTGCAACATGGAAGAGAAGGACATCTATGGTTATAGTAAGATTTTACACAACTAATCTATGTCCTTCTATTCTCATGTTGCAGTATTCCTACTGTGGGAGAGTACCACAGCTCAAGTAGAAGAAAGGGTGGAGGAAGAGGTAGTAGTCTCCAGGAAACCATGGAGGGTGGACCCTTGAAATCTTTCTCTGGCTCTGGAGATATTGTCCAACTTATAATGTTTTGTGAAGGTATGTACAGAGGACCATGTGGCTGCCTGTAGTATGGTAGCTGTATCCAGGCCTTTAAGGAAGGCTCCTGCTCAAGTAGAATGCGCTTTAACATTATAGGTTAAGTCTTTGCCATGAAAGGAGTACTTTTTCGTACCCAGGAAGATATTGTCTGTTTGGATACAGCTTTCCCCAAGGCCCTGGGGTGGAAAGATGCAAAGAGCTGACTACCTTCTAATGGTCTTGTCCAGATAAAATCTTAGTTGCCTGTGGACACATCAAGGGAGTGCAGCACTCTCTCTGTCATTTTGAGGTGAAGGGAAGAAGGTAGGCAATTGAAAAGACTGGTTGAGGGACAGTTCATTGACCACTTTGGGCATGAAGGAAGGGTTGGTGTGAAGGGTTAACCTGTTTTTGTGGAAGATAATGTAGGGTGGAGATGCCATGAGTGCTTGCAGCTCAGGGACTCTCCTAGATGAAGTAAGGGCTACTAACAAGACAGTCTTCCAGGTACACATCTGCACAGAGGCAGAGGCTGCTGTTTCAAAGGGGCAGTTGTGAGATTCTCCAGTACGTAGTTCAAGTCCCAAGGAAGGGGAATAGGTTTTCTAGGTGGTCTGATGAGGAGAACCTCCTTCAGGAATAGTTTGACTTCCAGCACGGAAAGAAGGGGTGGGTCCATAGGTAAGCAGGCTCAAATGGCAGATAAGTGGACTTTCACCGAAGAGTATGAAAGTTCTGATTTTAGAAACTCACACACAACGGGCTAGAACTAGGGGGACATCTGCTTGGAAGGGGTCTAGTTGCCTTTGAAGACACCAGCTGGAGAACCTTTTCCACATTCTGAAATGTAGGATCTCCTGGTAGTATGTTTCCTGGCCTCCTGCAGGATGGATAGCACATCCTCTGAATACAGATGTCTGAAAGGGATCAGGAGTTTATCACCCACAGGGTTAGGCTGAGTGTTTCCATGTGGGGATGAATGAGTGATCCTTTCTGTTGTGTGAGAAGGACCACCTTGTGAGGGAACTTGTGCGCCCTTGGCAAGAGACAGAAGAAGGGGGAACCAATGCTGCCTTGGCCAATAGGGGGTCACCAGCAAGATTTTTGGCTTGTCCTTCTGGATTTTCAGTAGGACCTTCTCAATGAGTGGGAAGGGGGGAGGCATAAAGAACAGTGCCCTCAAAGAAATTGAAAAGGTATCCACTCTCCATGCTAGTGGGGAGGGGGTTCTGGAGCAGAATAGCTGAAGTTGTGAAAGCAGATCTTGGATGATCTGGGCGATTAGATGGAGCTGTTGTTTGGGAGGGAAAGGTATGCCTTGTGGTATGTTTTTTTCTTGCCAGGTCATAAAGTACTCCTTTTTTCCAATACAGATACGATCCAGCGGTCTGAGGTGATATCTTGCCAAATGAGTAGACAGTGAGAAAGACGGGTGGAGAGGGGTAGGTGGTTTACACAGTCACACATTGTTGTTTCTCTCTGGAAAGGGCTATCTGGGGGTGGGTTGTGAAGAGGCAGTCCTGGGGGATGGGGTCTTTCTAGACCCTTTCATGTGTGTTTTGAGGAAGAGGAGGAGGAGGAGGATGGGGCAGGGGCTCTCCTGACAAAGGTGGGCTTAGCTGGGCAATTTCTATAAAACTTCAGAATAGTGAGACCAATAAATGTTTGAGGTCCTGAAGTTCTTTGCTTTTTTCCTGGAAGGTTTTGAATAGTTCAGCGGACTGCTTGCCAAACAGGAATTTTTGTTTTTAAAATCATCAGGGAGCGGCTGTAGCCAGGAATATTTGTGCAGTACAGAGGCAAAGGCAGCAGATCTGGCTGAAGCCTCAGCAGCATCATAACTGCACTTTACAGAATGTCTGGCAACTTTGTTGCTAAGGAGAGCTTAGATGCAACCTGGGGGTTGATAGGCGAGTCAAGCAAGTAAGAAAGCAATGTAGTTGCCTGGGAGACCAAGTCTAGGGCATATTTAACCATGTGGGTCTGATAACTGACCACCCTAAAGGTCAGGGTGGAAAAGTGTAAATCTTTTTCCTTAGTATGTCCATGACCTTACTGTCCTTGTCGGATGGCAGAAAGTATGAGGAAGGATTTGCCTGGACTGTTTATCTGAAGCCACTGCAATGACTGCAGAGTCTGCCATAGGTGGCTTAATGAGGTACTTGTGGTTATCAGGGACTTTATAAAACCAGTCAGGTCTTTTGGGGGCTAGGGGCTGTGATTCAGGGGTTTTGAAGGCTGAGGCAAATGCATCCAAGTAAGCTGGAATCACAGGAGGAATAGCACAGGGAGAAGGAGACTCCATCTCTAGCAGTTCAAAGTACCTCTTTTGTACCTCAGTCATCTGAGTGGCATCCCATTTGAAATACTTCCTCATTTTGGAGATAGTTTCCCCAAAAGAAATATATTCAGGTGGTGAGTCTCCTTCCAAGGAATCCTCATCTGGGGAGTAATACTCCAGGTGAGAAGCTAGCTGGGAGGTGTATATCAGAGATTTATCAGAGGAGGAGGAAGAGGAATCTTCCTCCTGAATGTGAGCAGGGGGAATGGAAGTAGCTGAAGCTGGCCTAGGGCTGAGAGTAGGTAAGGCTGGTGCAAGTGAAGCTGTGGGCCTGAGGGCCACAAAGGCCTGTACCAAAGATTGGGAAAAAGTTTGCCAGTCTGGCTGGTCTTCAGTTGAGGTGGATAAATGTTTAGATGTTATGTGATCCTATCTCGCCTACATTCTGACTGATGGGTTCGGAGCCGATCCCTCGGCTCCGACTCGGCACGCTTATGCCAAAGAGCGAAGTCTCTTATTGGCTGAGCTTACTATATCCCAGGATGCACCACTACCAGTCCCCCAGATCTCGTTTGCCGCTAACAAGCGAAGACGTGGTCTCGAGCTTGGCTGAGCTAAGTAGTGTTTTTCACTTACTTTCCTGTCAGGAATTTCTTTAAAATTCAACAAAAAGCTGTTTTAACAGCTATCTAGTGGGTTTGTGTATGAATGAGTATTTTCCCTTGGAAAAATATTGTGTAGTGACTGTGTTTTGTTAGACTAGAGGTCCCATCGGAGTTCAAGGGCCTTCCCCTGTCAATTCGTTGTTTGGCTAATTCCCTATTATTTTTAGGGGTCTTGGATCAGTTACTTGTATTTTGTATTGTGTTTAGTACTTGTTTTAAAATAAAAAGAAAAGAAGAAGAAGAGAGAGAAAGAAAAATTTCTGTGATAGTCAGTGTGTTTGTTGTGTTTTTTGGCTAATTCACTGTATTTGACTGCCATAATGTCACAGGCTCCTAGGCCTTCAGGATTTAAAAAGTGCACTAAGTGCAGTTTTAAGATGTCGATCACAGACGACCACTCTCTCTGTGTGTACTGTTTGGGCGCCAAACACTTGCAGGAGTCCTGTAGTGTGTGTCACGCGTTTTCCTCGAGGGTCCTCCAAGAGAGGAAAAATAAACTTATATTAAAAGGCCTTATTAAACCCTCTTTTGAAGAAGCATTAGCTTCCTCTCCTTCTCCTGCTAAAAAGAAAAGGGTGTCGGCTCCGACCAGTCCGTCGGAACCGACCGCCAAAAAACATAGGCAGGCTTCTCCTTCGGCTCCACGGACTTCGGAGCCGAGGGCGGAACGGTCTGCCTCGATGCCTCCAGCCTCGACTCCTCTGGGTTCAGAGCCGTCGTCTGGGGCATCGAGAGGCGGGTCATCTTCATCGGCTCCACTGATCTCGGAGCCGATGAAGGTTGTCCGCTCAGACACTTCCTCCTCGGTGCCGAAGCCCTCTTCGGCACCGATGGAAATTGATTTGGAAATTCCTTGGCCGATAATTGTAGAGTCGATTCGGAGCCGGTCCCCTAGTCCCTTGGAGCCGTTGGAGAGGCCTACTCGGACCCATTCGGCCTCTTCCAGGTCATCAAGGATGTCAGATTCGGACATAGACAGGGTGCTCCAAAGACTGTTCCAGTCACCAGTCTTCCAAAAATTTGTTTCGGCTCCGACCCAATTGGCTTCGGAGCCGATAGCCCACTCCATTGCCATTCCTCCTCCGACCGCTTCGGCTCCGTCGGAGCAGGTGCTGATGGAGCCAGCAGAGATACTAGGGTCGGCTCCGACCCTTACTCCAACCCCGGCCTTCGGGTCCGAGTTTAGCACACGGACTTCTTCGGCCGGACCCGGGGGTGACGTTTCGGGACCAATGCTGTCGGTTCCGAGCCTCCCTCTCGGTGCTTCGGCTGCGGGATTTCCGTCTGCTATCATGGCTCTGGGGACCGGACCCTCCCAGGATTCTGGGGGTCCGGCTTTCAGAGCTATGAGGAGTGCCTTGGCCAAGTCTTCTTCGGCCATCTCTGTGGCTTTGCCGGCACCTTCCCTGGGCATGGAGACTGGGTCTTTGGCAGTTCCCCTGTCTCTAGGCAGCAGAGCCCCGGGGCCTGAGGTTACCCCCACTGGGGGTTCCCCTCCTCCTGAGGGTTCTTTGGAGTTGTCTTCGGAGGAGCCCCCAAGGAAGAGATCGTGCAAGAGGAAGCACGTGGACTCCCCCGACGAGTCTATTACATCGGACACTGATCTTGATGATGCGGAGGGGTCCCAAGTCGCCTCGGATGTTGTCTCTTTTGCGGACATTCTAGAGATCCTTACAACGAGGCGGCTGGAATTCCAAACCCCCCTCCGCTGATGAGTTGGTGTTTCTCAAGGCCTTCGGGGCTCAGCCCTCCGCCTCCTGGGTGTCTCCGCCCTTCGACGAGCTCCTGGATTTGGTTTGTCGGAGGGCGTGGGAACATCCAGATACTGTGGAACCAGTGCCTTCTCGCCCTAACAAATTTTTGTCTGCCCCACCCGAGAAGGAGTTCTTAACAAAAGGCGTGGCTGTAGATGCCATGGTGGTGGCATCTGCTACCCAGCAGGACGTGGCAGAGGCTTCTACGTCCGTCCATCCTCCTAATAAGGAGTCTAGGAGCATGGACCGGTACGGGAAGCGCACCCTGACTTCAGCGGCCTTTACTTTGAGGTCCCTGAATTATTTGGCACATTTCACCAGACTACAGAGGGATCTGGTCAAGGAGCTCTCAGACTCCCTCTCAGGTAACCTACCTGAGCAGCTAGCCCAGTCGGTTAGCTCTCAGTTGGCTATCCTCACCTCGATTTCTAACTCATCCATGAGGCTCATTTCATATGCGGCCGAAGGGGTGGGCAGAGCGGCAGGCACAGGCGTGGCTCTACGGAGACAAGCCTGGCTCCGTTGTGTCATTTCGGAGGCCTTCAAGTCTTCCTTTGCCGACGCTCCCTTTGATGGGTCCTCTTTGTTTGGACCCAAGGTAAAAGACACTCTTACCCGCTGTGAGCAAGAGGGAAAGACTTTATCTGCCGTAGGAGCATGTTATTCCACTCCCTTTCGGTCTTATCCCAAGGCTAAAAGAGGAGGGAAGATGTGGTTCCGCAAATCACAGAAATTCTTTCCTCAACAGCAGGAAGATTCCCCTTCCAGAGGCAGAGGACGGGGAAATTTTTCTGGGAGACGCCGTCCCAGAGGCGGCAGAGGCCCCCGCAACACTGGAGACCGCGAGTCCTTTCGTGGCTCTTCAGCCTCCCACACTCCATGAGGGATTGCCCGGCTGTGCTGTTCCGGAGCCAGTCGGGTGCCGTTTTGCCAAGCACCTAAAAGCATGGGAGTCTATTACTCAGGACAGATGGGTGCTTCGGATAATTGCCGGAGGTTACACAATTCCCTTCACACACTCACCCCCACCGTCCAAAAAAATCCCAGACCCACCACCCAGTCAAAGGGAAGTTGCAGCCGTAGAAGCTTCAAAGCTGCTAGAAAAAGGAGTCATCCAACCGGTCCCCACAGACCAGATCGGATCCGGAAACTACTCAAGGTTCTTTTTAGTGCCAAAAAAGACAGGGGACCTGAGACCCATTTTGGATCTCAGCAAACTAAACCAGTCCGTCATGAAGTCCAAATTCCGAATGGTTACAATCCATTCTCCCATTGTTGGAGAAAGATGTTTGGATGTGCTCCATAGATCTCAAGGACGCCTATTATCACATACCGATACATCAGGCGTCCAGGAGGTATCTGCGCTTCAGCCTGGGAGACAGTCATTTCCAATTTTGTGCACTGCCCTTTGGTCTCACCACAGCCCCCAGGGTGTTCATCAAGTGTCTGGCAGTAGTGACTGCTCACCTGAGGAGTCTCGGATTCCAAGTGTTTCCCTATCTGGACGACTGGCTCCTGACTGCCACCACCAGGCATCTACTACTAGAGAACCTACAAGCCACCATCTCCCTGGGTGCTTCCCTGGGAATTGCATTCAACTGGTCAAAGTCTGTCTTGCTGCCTTCTCAGCGCATAAGATTCATAGGAGCAGAGATAGACTCAAAATTAATGCGAATCTTCCTTCCTACCGAAAGGATTCAAACACTACAAGGTCAAGTCCGAGCCTGCTTCTAAGATCCAAAGCCCCAGCCAGGATGGTCCTGCAACTTTTAGGTTCAATGTCTGCCACGGTTCTCCTAGTTCCTCTGGCAAGATTGCACATGAGGATTCTTCAGTGGCTGTTATCGACACAATGGTCTTTTCAGGATCTCCCCCTCAATCATCACATAATGATTACAGAAACGTGCAAACGGGACCTCCGCTGGTGGCTTCTAACATCCAATCTGAATCAGGGAAGACCTTTTGTTATACCCCCTCCGGTGGCCACCTTGACAACGGATGCCTCCCAGACGGGGTGGGGGGGGGCATTGTCTGGGCAGGTCAGTTCAGGGTTTTTGGCTTCCAGACGAAACATTTCTCCATGTCAATGTGTTGGAAATGAGGGCTGTACTTCTGTCCCTACAAGCCCTCCACAAGTTTCTCCCTCAAGGCATTATCGCTATCCACACAGACAATATGTCGGTGGTCTGGTATCTAAACAAACAAGGAGGGACCAGATCTTACCCCCTTTGCAGAGAGGCCATGAGGGTGTGGGAATGGGCAGTGGCTACCAACCGCTTCCTGGTAGCGACCCACATTCCAGGAAAATCTAATGTATTGGCAGACAGACTGAGCAGGACTATTCTCTCTCCTCACGAGTGGTCCCTGAATGAAACAGTAGCAGCTCAGATTTTCAAAAGATGGGGGATTCCGTGCTGCGACCTGTTTGCAACACCACAAAACACGAAGTGCAAAAGGTTCTTTTCCTTGATTCCCCATCAAGGGGAGGCAGCTACGGATGCTCTAGTCCAACCTTGGCCAACAGGACTGCTTTATGCTTTCCCTCCGGTTCCACTCCTCCCCAAAGTCATCCAGAAAGCTTCCCAATTGGGGTCCACAATGATTCTAATTGCTCCGTACTGGCCTCGTCAGGTATGGTTCCCCTACCTACAGAAAAATACTCTGGACGGTCCTTGGTTTTTGGATCTAACTCCGGACCTTCTGGTCCACCAGTCGGGACAACAGCACCAGTCCCTTCACACTCTGAAATTAACAGCTTGGCTCCTCCACTTCCAGCCTTAGTCAGAAATCACACCTTGGACCCGGAAGTTATTCACATTTTATCTTCAGCCCACAAACCCACCACTAAGAAATTGTATCACAGTAAGTGGAAGAGGTTTGCTATCTGGGCTCAACTCAGAGGCTTAGACCCTATTACTGCCCCGATACCAGAGGTCTTGAAATTTTTGACATCCTTGTTTAATCAAGGATCATCAGTCTCTACTATTAAAGTCCAATTAGCAGCTATCTCCAAATTTCACAAATCCATAGATCCACCATTGATGAGCAGCAGATTATGTAAAACTTTCATGAAAGGTGCTGTGCTTTTAAGACCCCCAGTCTTTCATCCTGCGCCTCCGTGGGATCTTGATTTGGTACTTCGTGCCTTAACATCTTCTCCTTTTGAACCGGCTGCTACATGTGAGTTGAAATATCTGTCTTGGAAAACTGCCTTCTTAATTGCAATTACCTCTGCAAGAAGAGTTTCAGAACTTCAAGCCCTATCTATCAAACCACCGTACTTGATTTTTCACAAGGATAGAGTATCACTTAGGCCTAATTCATCTTTTGTTCCCAAAGTTTGTTCTAATGTCTGTCTCCAACAATCTCTAGAGCTACCAGTTTTCTTTCCAAAATTTTCAAACAAAGCGGAATACACCTTGCATACGTTGGATGTTCATAGGCAATTGCGCTTCTATCTAGACAGGACTCAACAAATTCGGAAAACAGATCAATTGTTTGTGTCCTTTTCAGATAATAAACTTGGTAAAACCATCACTAAAGCTACTATTGCCAAATGGATTAGAGATTGCATAACTCAGGCTTATTCCTCTTCAAATAAGCAACTTACAACATCTGTCAAAGCTCACTCTACTAGAGCTATGGCTACCTCTATTGCATTTCATTCCAAGCTCGCTATTTCTGAGATTTGTGCTGCGGCTACTTGGTCCAACCCGCACACTTTCATTTCCCACTATAAATTGGATGTGGCATCTAAAGGGCGAGCATCATTTGGTTCCACGGTACTCAGGAGTGTTTTCCAGTGAGCCACCCAGGATATAGGTGCTAGGGACGCTGTCCCATCAGTCAGAATGTAGGCGAGATAGGATCACATAACATCTTTTAGTTATGTACTCACCATAACTTCAGATGTTTGGGATCCATCTCGCCTACATTCCTAATACCCACCCTCCTTCCCCCTGCCTTGGAGATCAGAAGAGATTGAACGGTTTGAGTTCTACTGTTTTTATCTTGTATCATCTGTCGATGTTATATAAGCAGTGCATGCATGTGTGCATGTATGCGGACAAACTAGATCTGTGGGACTGGTAGTGGTGCATCCTGGGATATAGTAAGCTCAGCCAATAAGAGACTTCGCTCTTTGCATAAGCGTGCCAAGTCGGAGCCGAGGGATCGGCTCCGAACCCATCAGTCAGAATGTAGGCGAGATGGATCCCAAACATCTGAAGTTATGGTGAGTACATAACTAAAAGTTTTTTGCTTTCTCTTAAGAGGACAAGTCTTAGCGACTGTTTGAGAAGGAGGTCTAGGATCGGGTGTCTGGCCTGTAGGAGAGGAGCCCTGTTCTGGCACCGTAGGTGGCTGTCCGGTGAAGCCCAGGGTCCCACTTGACATCAGCCAAAGCAGACGTTGGAGTAACCTCTGTGGATGTGCCGAATGGAGATTATACTGCGGCTTCCAACAAGGTACCTGCCGAAGTCACCAACTCATCCAGATGTCCCTCAGCCCGTAGACCTGTAGCTAGCAGTATGTCCAACATCAGAGGGGCAGTCCCAGTAGGCCTTGAAACCCTGGCCTTCTTTTCAGGCAGCTCCACCTCGACTGCCGATTCGCGTTCCATGCCTAGGGATAAACACTTTAATCACTGGTTTTCCACAAATAGTTTCAGTGTTGCCAGATGGCTGTGTAGGGTTTTTGGGACGAATGATTGACAAATGCTACAGGTCATATGGTTGAGGGATTTGCCTAAGAAGAACAGACAAAGCTCATGGGAACCCTTGTGTGGAATCTGCTGGCCACACTTACATTTCCCCTTTCTAGATGACATTAGCTATATAATGGAGCAACAGCAACCTAAACCTAATAAAAATCCCTAACAGGGTACTTATCTGAAGATGTCTTCTGAAGTGTGGAGTGAAGTGAGGAAACTGACGTTCAGCTGCGACAGAAAAGTTCTGAGGCCCATGAATGCAGACGTCACATTTAAGGTCCATGGTTTAATGGCTCTGCATGTGACGTCCCACGCACCTGATGGCAACCAGGCTTAAGATTTTGCATAGGAGCTGGACATTTGGGTCGCCTGTGGTGGAGGATACCACAGTGAGAATACTGAACATGAGAATAGAAGGACATCAGGAATTACTAAGGTCCAATAACTCTTTAGAGAACTCTTGTTCTCTATGCTCATCAATTTCTGCTTAATCAGATCCAGAATAGTTTCTTGGTATTTAACCATGTGAAACTGGAACTCAAGGCCCTCATAGCAACGGTAGCAGATGTGTAAATCTTTTTGCCAAATCTGTCTAAGGCCCTACTTTTTTTTACCTGTGGGGAAAGGGTTTTGGATGAGTTAGCTTTGGCTGCCTTATGGGCCTGAGGTCACAATCTCAAGGTATGCTACAGCATTCTTGAAAAGATGTTTGAGTGAATCCAGAACTCTATAAAACCTGTCAGGCTTTCTAGAAGCCAGAAGCAGGGAGTCAGGTTTTAAAAAGGTTTCTTAAAATACATCGTCTACCACCTCTGAAACAGGAGGTACGGCAAGGGGTTTGTGTTCAGGGAGGTTAAGAAATTCCCCAATTAATTTCTTTGAGGGTAGTCTTGAGCTTCCCACTGGAAGTACTCCCGGAAGCCAGGTTCTCCTTTACAGGTTCATTGGTAGGTAGTACGCTATCAGCCCAAGGGCCCAAGTAAACCTAGCCAAAAAGGTTCCCTGGCTTACGCCACCCAAGAAAGTTAATTTCCTGTGCCCCTGTCGAGCAGAGCCACAGAATTAATCCCCGGGGTGTATTTCCTATTTCCCATCCACTCATGAAGATTTTTCTTGAAGAGTGCTAATGAGTAACTTTGTTTGACATAGATGGGTAGCTTGTTCCAGAGTTTAAGAAGTCTCTGGGACAGGAATCTATCACTCCAGCATGTTCTGTTTATTGTGGTGACAAGGTTTAGGTCCCTAGAGCATGTAGCTTGGAGGGATTGGGATTTCTTAAGGTGTAGCATGTCCAACAGCTCTGGGTTTAACATAGCTTTATATGTTAGGCAGAGATCTCCTCGGAGTAGGCAATATGCTACAGAGTAAAGCTGGAGTTTTTTTGAGACGGTCAGTGTAGGGCATCTGCTTGAGGCCAGTAATCCTCTTTGTGAGGTACTTCTGTGGCCTTTCCAGCTGCTGCAGATGTCTTGTGAGGTACATTCCAAAAGGGGTGTTGTACTCTATAATGAGTCTGAGTGCCAAGTAGAGGGGAACAATGACCTCTTTTTTCATGGATGAGAACCCTTTTGTGATTAGGTGTGCCACATAGGTTTCCTGACTACTGTGGTGATGTGATTATCAAAGGAGAGACTACTGTCCACCTGGGTCCCAAGGTCTCATCACACATTCGGCGTTAAGTACACTGGCGTTTATGTGGTAGTTCATGGGTACAGAGTTTTTACCAAAGGGGATGACAATTCCCCTTTTTGTCATTGAGCTTGAGGCCATGCCTCTGACACCAGGCATCTGTCTCAGTGAGGCCCTTCAGTAGGAATTCCACATCATTTGGGGACTCGACTATGGCTCCTAGTTTGCAGTCATCTGCGAACTTCATTAGCCAGAAGCCTTCTGTGTTAGCCTGTACTTCAGAGAAGTAGATGCCAAACAGGTGAGGTCCCAGGAGTGAACCCTGTGGTACTCCACTTGTCACTGGTTTGAAGTCAGATTTGGAGTCTTCAACTTTTACAGTGTGGGTTCTGTCACAGTCTGAATCTCAAAAGGAGGCAATGGAAACACCTTCTTCAAATGTAGAGTCCTCCTGGTCAAAATTATCTGACTCAAAGGGGTCAGAAAGGTCTTCTGGAGGGGTGTCATTTTTCTTTTACCAGGGGAAGACTGCCTGGAACTTACCAGACAGAGTAGGTCTTCAGACAATCTCACAAGATCATTTTGGCAAGTTGGGAAAGGGAGCCTAAGCCGCGACTGGGAAGGAGACTTTTTATGAGTGGCCTTAGGCTTAGGTCTTAGGGCTGTTGTTGGAAGCTGGGTCCTACAAAGCAGCCTGGGACCCAACTAATTAACTGAGTCCTACGGCTTAAAAAGATGTCAAGGGACCAGAAGGTACATCGGATTCTGAAGGGGTCTCATTAGAGGCCTGTGCCACCATCTCAGTCATGGAAGTGGGCTGTGAAAGTGCCTCACGGTAACAAGCTTAGGAGAACTGTCTGAGGCCCTAAGCCTGGGGCTTTTTTCCTTATCCCTTTGTTGCTTAGGGATATCTACTTTGGATCGACTGGTGGACATAATAGGATGCGAATGGACCAACAACTCAATAAGGTGTCTAAGCTCGACTCTTGGCCCTATGCCTAATGGTCCTGCTACTAAATCACGCACAAAAACAACAGTTGGGAACGTTGTGCTCTGGGCCCAAGCAAGTCACACAAAAAGAATGGAAGTCCTGGTCTGAAATCTGTTTGCCGCAGCGGAGTCCATTATTAATTTCGCTTACATTAGTCAAAAGATACAGAAAAGGTTTCCCAAAGGGGTACTTAGCTTTTCATAGTCTTCTTTCTCTAGTGCAGACTGACTGATGCACTGACTGGCACTCTGCTTCAGGCTCCAATAGTCATGATGCCAGACAATTTTCCTTATAATCACGTATAGTGACGGTGGATACGGCATCTGCTGGCTCCTGGAGGAGGAAACTTTTTCTCTAGTAGATGGGCCAGCCAAGAGCTTTCAAGGTGGGAAATCCCACATGATAGGATTGGACCAGTGACACATGAAGAACATGTGTCCTGGTAAAAACCTTGAGATTTTATGAACCACATTTTTCTTCCCCCTCTATGATTCCTGAAGAAGGATTTTTAAGGGGTTGAAAAACAGACTCCAATGGCAAACAAGGTCTTACAATCCTTCTCACTTCTAGTGAGAGTATCCTTGACTTACGGTCCAAACAAAGTGGAGCCATCATATGGGGGCATTAAAAGAAAGACACATTCTGAAGTTTTCCACAAAATCTCAAAGCTGCATCGAGGCATGACGACACATTGCAATGCTAATACTGGCTGTACCATCTCCCGCATTAGAAAGCAGTCTCATGGCTACATTTGAGCTGGATTGTAGGGTAGACAACTGGGACTCCACACTTTTAGACATCCACTGGTAAGGTACCTACCAGAGAATACAAAATTTCTTTAATAAAATCTCTCTGGAAACGTGTCAAGCGAGCCATATCATTCAGAGCATGAATAGAGAATGTGGCTGAAGCATTTGTCTGTTTCTCCAATTTGTCCGATGTCTTAGACTCCCTGGTAGACTGGAAAAAGCCTGTTGTGGCAGAGCCCATCCCTAATATTATTGTTAATCTTTAATATTACTTGTCACAACATATTATTATGAAACTTTAATGTTACTTGTCACAACATATTATTATGAAACTTTAATGTTACAATAATATGTTATGTTAAATTTAAAAGTTTTCTAAATTACTTAATTGATGAATTCATTTAATTGTTTAATTGAAATGACTGGTGTATATATAAGCTGATGTGATTTAGAATAATTTATTCCAATGAAGGCGAAGGCCGAGGTACCAGAATCTGTTTAAAAGAAGTAAAGACTTTTTCCAGTTGGCTGCAATTTTCGTTGTTGGTGTTTCTTTTTGGATTTATCTTAATGTGTTTTTTTGCTACTTAGACAAAACCAAAACTATCAGAAAATCAGGCCAACTGCTTGTGGCCTTTGCTGCTATTTCAGAGAAGAAACACATTTCTTAGCAAATCATCTCTAAATGGATCTCCCACTGTATTTCCTTCTGTTACAGCAGTCATGGTAAGAAATCCCCTGATGCTGTGAGGACACATTCCACCAGGGCTACTGCTACTTCTACTACTTTTCTTAAAGGGATACTCATGAACGACTTTTAGGAGGCTGTAACTTGGTCTTCAGTTGCATAACTTTACCAGACATTGCAACCTTTCAGCCTTCTCATGTCAAGAGCAGGATTTGCCTGCCACTTCCATCTTGCAGGACATCCACTCTTCTCCTTAATTTTCCATCCTCCCTTCCTTTCAACTTTGGGAGTCATCCCACAAGCTAGAGGACTGCAACAGTGAAACACAAGGAGGAACGTAGTCCAGTTGTGTATACTTGCCATAAATGTAGATGTTTGAGTGTATTCGCTGTTGCAGTATCCCCCCCCCCCCCCGGCATACAGGGTGGGCCTGGGATAATTTCCTCCTCTGTCAGGTTAACCTTCTTTCTAACTTTCCTTTTCCTGGGCTTCAGTGTTCCAGACCCTTGACCTCAGGGCCCTTCGGGGTGGGGGGCTCCTACCTATAGGGGAAGAAAAGTACTGAGGTCACAGCGCCAGCCAACTCCCCTTATACTTAAGCATTGTGACTTCAGATAGAGCGTCTGCCAACTCCAGAAGGAGGGAAATTTTTCTCTGGTAGTTGGGCTGACCAAGGTCTTCCACGGCAGTAAATCCCACCAGTTGGGAATGCAACAGTGAATACACTTGACTATGTACATTTATGGTAAGTATACACAACTGTACTTTTCTGGAGATGGGCCTCCCAGAGACAGAGATGGAGACAGTTCCACAGAAAGTCACCCCAGTGGCAGAAGTGGTCTGCAGAATCAAAGCTTTCATGGTCCCTTCACAGAGAAACTTCATCAAAGTCCCTGAATGCTTGCCTGACTGATGCAGTCTGGAGGCAGTTGGAGGATGCTTGTCCCTTGCACCTTGTAGCCAAAACACCATTAGCAATTCGTGGATGCTAAGGATGTTTTCCACAGGTTATACAGTACCCTTTTTAAAAGCCCCAAGAATGAAACAAAGGATTGTTAACATTCCACCCAGTCATTTAGAATCTGCAACAACAAAGGTTCAGAAGTTGTTGATGAAGAGAGTCATCCAGCCGGTCCCCAAGCCAGTTAGAATCCAGAGTCTACTCAATATTCTTTTTAATTCCAAAAAAGACAGGGAACCTGATATCTATTTTGGATCTCAGTGAATTAAATTAGTTTGTAAAACAGACAAAGTTTCGATGGTCACAATTCAGTCCATTCTACCTCTACTGAGAAAGGATGATTGGATGTGCTTTGTTGATCTTCAGGGTGTATACGATCATTTAAAGATCAAGAGGCAGTCCAAGAGGTTTCTCCATTTCTGGCTAGGCTATAATTCTTTTTCAATTCAGAGCTCAGCCTTTTCGTCTCATTGCAGTCCCTCAGATGTTCAAGATAGTGGCAGCAGTGACAACCTTTTTCAGGCTTCAAGGGATCCAAATATTCCCATATCTGGACAACTTGGCTACTAACTGCTACTTTCAGAGATCTACTAATAACACATCAGTCATTTGTGTGAAAACTGTCAACCTACTTGGGTATATCTGTCAACGTCAGGAAGTGCAAATTACAACCTACTAAGTCCATAGAATTCGTAGGCTGCCAGATAGAAACTGTCCTTGCAATAGCAAAGCTCCCATCAGCATGGGTAATATCAATCACATCATTTGTTCTTAAGGTAATAAATCATCCCCACCCCCAGGCTCTACTGATATTAGACTTTTAGGTCTAATGACTTCCTCCATAGTGATGGTTCCCTTAGCCAGTTATCCCGTGAGAGTTCTACACTGGACATTAACTGCACAGTGGTCCCAGAAAAATCATCCCCTTCACTTCAAATACAACTCACGCAGATCTGCAAGAACCGTATCCAGTGGTGGATTTCATCCGATTCAGTCACTCTGAGCAGACACTTCTCTCCTCTGATACCCAAAGCCACAGTGATCATGGACACCACCAGTCTTGGGTGGATGTGTGGGGCATTTCGAAAGTAGAACAGTCGAACGAATGTGGTCCCCATTAGAGGCCAGCCTTCACATTAATGTCTTGGAGTTGTGGTCCTCCTTACGTTGCTGGCAGCTCAGGACAAGTCTACCCAAGGATGTGATTGTCATACATTCAGACAATATGTCAGTAGTTGGGTACATTGGCAAGCAAGGTGGAGCCAGATCCTACCCACTTTGCTGAGAAGCCATGAGAATCTAGCAATGGGAAAGGTCTTCAAACTGCTTTCTAGTAGCAAAGCATATACCCGGAACATCCAACATCCTGGCAGGCAAGCTGAGCAGATTGATATTACTAACTCACAAGTAGTCTGTCAACACATCCGTGATAACAAAGATCTTCAGTCACTGGAGCTAACCTTGCTGCAACCTTTTTGCTTCTGACCTAAACAACAAATACAGAAGTTACTTCACCATCATCCCTCCACAGGGTCAGTCACTAAGAGATACTCTAGTGCCTAGTCCATCCTTGGCCACCACGTCTCCTTTACATCTTTCACCCCATTACCCTTATCCCCAAGTTCATACAGAAAGCAGTGGAGTGCACGACCAAACTAATCCTCATTACCCTCCTTTTGGCCTTGATGGGTATGGTTCCCCTTTTTTTGGCCTCAGTTAGTTCAACAACCATGAGTGTTAGATCCCATTCTGGATATCTTCACTCACCCCTCTGGGATGCATCTGCTATAGACCTACAAGATTCTAAAGCAAACTGGATGGTTTCTCCAGGTCTAACAGTTGCCAGATAAGCCAGGCTTTCTTCCCCAGTAATGCAAATCACATTGTTCTCTCAAAGGAATTATACAAAAAAGAGCAAATTGAAAAGCTTTTCCATCTGGGTGTCTGCTAATGGCCTAGACCCTTTCTTAGCAGCTTTTCCAATATTAGAATTCATTTTGGAATTTTTCATGTCTGGGTCAAGTTATTCAACAATTAAAGTACAATTGGCAGCCATTTCAAACTTCCACGTTGGATTCAACATTGCTTCCCACAAAATCTCTGAGACTTTTTTAAGAGGTACCTTCTTACTGAGCCCTCCATTTCATGATCCAATTCCTTGTTGGGATATCACTATTTTGCTATAGTCATTAACCCAGAAACCCTTTGAAACTGCAGCATCCAAGTTTCTGTCTTGGAAGACTATTTTTTTGCCATTGCCACTGCCAAACGAATATCAGAACTTCAAGAACCTTGATGCAAGGCTCCCTTCATGATTTTTCATAAAGATAGAGTGCCATTGAGAACAAAAGAGTTTTTTGAATCAAATTTAAATCAACAAATAGATTTACCACATTTCTTTCCTAATTTTTCCATTAAAGGGGAACATAAACTACATACCTTATATGTGCACAGACAACTCGGATTTTACCTCTCCGTACCAACTTTCAGAAAATCAGACCAATTGTTCATATCCTTCTCCAAGGAAAGGCTGAGTCAATCTGTTTCTAAAGTTACACTTTCTAGATGCTTAGCTAATTGTATTTCTTTTGTCTTATGATTCACTGTGTGTGCCTCTACAAACAAAGCCCAAACCACATTCTACAAGAGCAGTAGCAACCTCAACAGGCTTCACTAAATGAGTTCCTTTAAGTGACATATGTGCAGTAGCAACTTGATCCTCAGCTCATACTTTTATATCTCAGATGCAGTCCAGGATCTTTTGGTTCTGCCATACTCCAGAACATTCTTCCTTGAGTCCACTCAGATACCAGTCACGTAGCCTGGGAATCTGTCCCACATGTTGAATCAGACAATAAAAAGCAACATCAAATATGAACATTATATACTGACCATAATGATAGATCCATGATGTCTTCTTTTCATCTCGTTTAACTCCCCTCCCTCCTTCCATCTTTCCAAATTGTCCCTGTACATCTAGAGATCAGCCATATCTTTTCTTGGACCCTGTTTGCTCTGTTATACTCAGGCAGGAAAGGGAAATTGTGGGTAGGGGAGAAGTCAGAGCTGTTGGATCCAAAGCTTTGGTGTAAGGCATCAAGGTTGGAGCTGACAAACCACACGTTGAACCAGGCAAAAAGTAAACAACATGGATCTATCATTATGGTGGATGTATAACTTTCATATCCGTGTCTCATTTCATCTGGTTCAGCATCCCTCCCATCTGCCCCTGTCAGATTGACACTAATAAGACTCCAAAGACCAGTTGACCTTGGTATTCCCATCAAAGAGCAGTCACCACTGCCAGGGCTGTATAGCCATGTCATGTCCTAGTTCATTTCATTTAGAAACTAGTCAGAACAACACCCCTTTTTATTAGAATAAGTTTTTTGATTGTACTTTGATAGATTTTCATCAAGGGGCAAAACTCAGTTTGAGGTAGTAGGGTGGAGACCAGGAAATTGTGGGTAGGGGAGGGGTCAGGGCCCTGGAACTGAAAAGGCTCAAAACTGGTGCCAAGGTCGGATCCAGTCAAATATGATAACTCACTGTTGAACTAGACAACAGTCAGACAACATGGATGTATCATTATGGTAAGTACACAACTTTTGTTTTTATTTATTTCCATCTGTTGACCTGGATAGTGCACCTGATCTAAAGATGATTTTCAGAGGAGACCTAGAAGGAAAAGCTGCAGAGGTTGACGGATCAGAAAATATAAACAAAACAAGGAAAAAGCATCAGCTTTACAATCTGGATAGTAATTCAGCTTTACAATCAGGATAGTAATACGTACAAAGGTAACAGTTTGCACAAGCCTTTGCATGATTATTGTGAATTAGTAACTACAAATTGTGTTGAGTTTCTACATCACATAGAGGAAAACAGTTTGATAACATGAGTTGCGGGAGGAAATGTAACTGTTGTGGGTAAGAGAAGAGAGTATATTGTGCTAGGAAATATGAGTATATGGGAGGAGAGATGAAGAAGAGGATGGAGGTTGTCCTAAGTAATGATATATGATATACAGTAAAAATGTAGAAGAGGAAGAGAGTATGAACAGATGTATAGTAGAGGTTATGAAGGAAATGTAAAGGAGAAGATGATTCTGTAATAAGGAATTAGGCACATGGATGAATCTGTTTAAATGCTAGGTGAGTTTATAAATTGTTAGCTTATTTAAGTGCCACAGTTTGAAATAAGATCATTGTAGTCCTTATTTTTTTATATTTAGATGTCAGCAGCTGTGTACCAAGTGGCTTTACTTAATGCGCTGAGCTTGTTAGCAATGTGCACACTCAGGGGCTTCTAAAGTACCTTTAGACATAATAAATAGAAAGATAGAATGCCTATTGGCAATCTCAGAGTTGCTGCCTGTGCCACCCAGGCTGGTAAGCAAAGATGGAAAGGATCCTAAATGGAATTAGTAGTTAAGAAAGGGGTATGGAGCTAAAGCTTTTTTTTTTTTAGAAATGACAGAGCATTTTCATGAATTGAGAAAGATGCTACTTGTACAACAAGCAACTTAGGTTGTAGTGAAAAACTTATGATAAAGGCAAAAAGGTAGAATTTCAGTGAAACCATTCGGTAGGGAGAGGAAAAGTCACCTTTAGGGATCAAAATGGAAAATAAGGTGGTACTGAAAAAAAATTGACATAATAGAGAGCCTGAAAAGGGAATAGACTGCCAATTTATGCGCTGCTAAATGGCCGAGGAAATAAGGCATGTATGTGGTGATTTTCATGGGAGCCATTTGTACTGCAGGTGGAACAGAAACTTTAACCACAATGAATAGAAATTAGGAAGGTTAGGGTAAGAGGCTGTAGTATTCCTAAAGGATGGAACCTCGCAAAGTAGCATATAACATATCCTATCATGGTATAATATAATTCAGGTCACAAACAGGACTCTGTTTTGTAGATTCCAAGCAAATCTGTTAGTTTCTTAAATATTTCAACATATGGTCTGTCGTCCATAATTTACGGTAACCTGTTACATTCCATAGTCAGCCAGCCACTGTGATGTTCATTGTGTTTCACTGTTGCAGTCATTACACTTGGGTTATCTTGCTGGCAGGCGACCCACAGTCGGCCCGAGTTCCAAAGTCTTGGTCTGGCGTCGGTTGCTCTCGCCTCTTCGCTGACATCAGTGCGCCAGGGGTATACAAGTTGCAACCGACGCCATTTTCTTCAGTCTTTCTTGCCGCAAGGTGCCCAAAGCAAAAGCAGTTCGCAAGTGCCGGTTGGCCGACTCCTGAGATTTTCAAAATTGAGTTTCAGAACCGAAGTTTTCAATAAAGCTAAGTACCCTGTTGGGGAAATTTTTTCTTGCTCCAGACCGATGTCAGTAAAAGTTAATAATTGTATTTCTTGTGGGAAGCAAATACCTCATAAGGACTTTCACTCTTACTGTATTCCTTGCCTAGGCCCTGACCATGACGTTACTAGTTGTCGGTTTTGTGCTAGATTCAATAAACGCACTATTAAATGTTGGTTTGATTTTGCTTTACATTATTTTGGCCAAAGGTTTAATTACATAATGCCGTCGGAACAACCGACGACCGGAATTTAGAAAAAACGCAAAGACAAAGAAAAGGACAGGCATCTGAGGTCCAAAACAGACGATGAAGCCTCTTCTAGGCCAGTCGCCGGTTCTCAGTGAGGCGCTTTCACAGCCCCTGACACCCGCTACCTCAGAGCCACAGGCCGTAACTGACAGCCACGTGGAGACACCGAGGCCTGTGGAAACTCAAGGTATTGGACCTACGAAAACTATTCCCTGAGTTGGGTCTGGAGCCGCTGAGCAGGCATCGGCTTCTGAGGGTGTTTTCAGACCTTCACAGCTTACAATTAAGCCCATTACAGCAGCAAAGCCAAAGTCAAAAACACCATTAAAGCCAAGGAAACAAGTACAGCATTCTCCAGAACAGTCATCCATGCCAAAGAAACAGATGCTTAAAATGGCCGAAGACCCAATTACTTTAATCAGGGGTTCCCATCCCCCCCCTGACAAAAGGCCTAGGCAAGACACTGACTATGATTCCTCTGACCAGGTTTCCATTTCCTCTGATTCCTCTTCTGATCTGGGATATTCTCTCCCTCCCTATGAGGACTCTGATGCAGAAGAGTCCATACCTTCAGCCTCTCTGCCTGAGGATTATTCTTTTGGGGAAACCCTGCACACCATTAGGGAGCATTTCCATTGGGAGAGCCAGGATTATTCAGAATCCAAGAAAAGGCTCAGAGACTTCCTTTTATTGCCTCAGCACAGGCCCCTGGCTATCCCCCCCTGTGCTTGATATTGTTGATGATGTTTTTTTTCTGAATCCAGTCCGTCTCCTGATTCTTTACCCCCTGCACCAGTCAAGCCAGACAGGTGCTACAGGGTCTCTGACTCTCATAAATTTCTTTACAAAAATCCCGCTGCAGACCCAGAAACAATTTCTCAGGGTCCTAAAGGGGTTAAGGCTTCCACTGCTAAAAATCCTGTCCCCTCGGATAGGGATTCCAGAGCTCTGGACAGATGGGGGGAAAAAGTTTACACTTCTGCTACTTTCTGTAAGAGCTTTACTGCCAGTTTCACATGTTTAAATATCAACACTACGTCCTGTCATTGTTAAAACAGAAAATGGTTTCAAATACAGAACGTCCCGACAGTAAGGAAATGCAGGATTTATTGCATGCAGTTGAACAAGTGGGAAAGCATACTCTGCGATGTGGTTTTGATTCATTAGAGGCTTCTTGTAGAGCTGCAGTTACAGGCTCTGTTATTCGAAGGCATGCTTGGTTGAAAGAACAAAGTTTACCTGACCATGTTAAAGTAAAATTATTGGATGCTCCATTACAGCATGATACTTTGTTTGGTGTTAAGGCAGAAGAGGTGTTAAAGAAAATGGAGGATACAGCAAAGTCAATGCAGACAGTGAAAGATTTCTTACAGGTTCAACCACCTAGATTTAGCAGAAACCTGCCTTCAAAAAATTGGTCCTTTCCAGTGTCAGGCCACAGAGAGGCAGATACAGACGCCCAAGAGGCAGATCTCAGCCCCAAGGTTTCTACAGACCTAAACAATGGGGTGCTTCATCCCCCAAAGGAGGGGAAGACAAATCACAAGCTTATAGGAAACAGTCCCAATGATTTCCCTCTACAAATGCCAAGCCTTTGACCTTGTCCTTTTGACAGCACCCCTAAGGGGAAGCTAGCACTTTTCTCAAAATATTGGCACATGATCACCCAGGACCAATGGGTATTGAATATTGTTTTTCAGGGTTACAGGCTCCACTTCCACACACTTCCAAAACCAAAAGGTATGCCAGACCTGCCACAAAACCAATGGGCAGAGGCACAAAAACAGATTGCTGCTGTTATGGACATGGGAGCTATTCAAAAAGTTCCACAGCAAGAACAGGGACAAGGATTTTACTCAAGACTTTTCTTAGTACCCAGAAAGGACAAAGCCTGGAGACCAATACTGGACCTGTCAATCCTAAATAATTTCCTGGATGTTCCAAAATTCAAAATGTTAACAGTACAGCAACTTCTGCCCATGCTGGACAAGAAGACTTGGCTAGTTACTTTGGACCTCAAGGAGGCATACCTGCATGTCCCAATCAGACAATTTTGCAGAAGATACCTCAGATTCATAGCAGGCTCAATGCATTACCAATTCTCTGCACTGCCCTTTGGCTTATCTACTGCGCCCAGGGTCTTCACAAAATGCCTGGCACCAGTAATTGCATTTTGCAGACAAAAAGGAATTCAAATATATCCCTACTTGGACGACTGCCTTATTCAAGCAGAGAGCAAGGACATTCTTCTAAAGCATCTGACGTTTGTAAAAAGATTGCTAATTTGCCTAGGGTACACAGTAAATGAAAAAAAATCAAAATTAGTGCCCTCTCAAGAGATAATATTCCTGGGTGCAAGCTTAAATACAACTGCCCAGATGGCTTATCTCACCCCAGACAAACAAAGGCAACTGACTCATTACTTTCAAATGATGGCAACAAAAACCCAGCTCCCTGCAAGAAAAATTCTGCAGGCCCTGGGCTTCATGGCATCCTGCATTCTACTAATTCCATATGCAAAACTGCATATGAGGAAACTACAGTGGTATCTAAAAAGTGTTTGGACTCAGCGTTGTCACAGCCTGGAGACAATCATAACTTTAATTCCCTGCCTACAACAGGAGTTTCGATGGTGGTCCCAGGCCTGTCACCACAACAAGGGACAGCCTTTCACCTTACCCACTGCCAGGCAGACAATAACAACAGATGCATCGGATTATGCCTGGGGGGGCACATATGGCAGGAAAATGTATTCAGGGCATGTGGCCCAAGGAACAAACGCATCTTCACATCAATCAAAAAGAGATGCTAGCTGTATAGAATGCCCTGACAGCTTTCAAGGACCTAATACATCCAGGGCAACTATTAATAAAGACGGACAATACCACAGTTATGTGGTACATAAACGAGTAGGGGGGCACACATTCCTACCCCCTATACAGACAAGCCATGACTTTGGGGAACCCAGCACTGACCTATCAAGTACATCTGCAGGCACAGTTCCTGCCAGGAACAAAAAATACACTGGCAAACGAACGAAGCAGAAATCTCATGGATCCTCACCAATGGAAGCTAAATCCACAAGTGTTCAGCATGATAACGAGGAAATGGGGGATGCCCAGACATAGATCTTTTTGCCTCCCCTCACAATTACCAAATGCAGAAATTTTGCACAAGAGCTTATCACTCTCAAGCATGGAAAGTGGATGCTCTATCATTCAGCTGGAAAGGCCTAAGAGTCTATGCTTTCGCTCCGATGCCTCTTCTTACCAAGGTGCTACTAAAAGTCAGACAAGAAAGGCCAAAAATGATCCTGATTGCCCCCAGACTGGCCACGCCAGCACTGGTACCCAATCCTAAAGAGTTTGTCTCAAGGCCCAGCTTGGCTTCTACCTCAAATTCCTCATCTTCTGTCACAACAAAACAATCAGATTCTGCACAGTCAACTCAGAACCTCAAACCTGGCAGCATGGCAGATAATGTAGCCACTCAGACTGCTCCTCTCTTTAAAGCTGTTATGGATGTCCTTTTAGAAGCCAGGAGGCCCAGCACTAGGAAATCTTATGCAGAAAAATGGAAGAGATTCTGTGCCAGGCCAAGGGCTTGAACCACTTGTCCCTAATATACCTCAGATTTTACAATACCTAACTGAGATGCTGGACAAAGGCTTATCTTTCTCATCTATTAAAATCCATGCCTCTGCCATTTCAGCTCATTACAATACAGAACCTACTATTTTTTCACATCCTCTACTATGACAGTACCTCAGAGGGGCAAAAAATATAAGACCCCCAAGGAAAGCACCAGTACCTACTTGGGACCTCAATTTTGTTTTAGAAAAGCTCACACTGCCTCCTTTTGAACCAGCCAGCACAGCTGATCTAAAATTCTTGTCATGGAAAACTGCTCTGCTCCTAGCAATAACTTCAGCAAGAAGAGTCTCAGAGTTATAGGCATTAATGGCTGTGGAACCTTTCCTCATTTTTCATCAGGACAGGGTTTCTCTTAGGACAAACCCAACATTCATGCCAAAAGTGGTCTCCAATGTGGCCTTAAACCAAACCATTCATTTACCTACTTTCTACCCAAATTCCCCAGAATAAAGGGGAGAGACTTCTGCACGCTTTGGATATACACAGACAGCTACGATTCTACTTGGACAAAACAAAAGCTTTCAGAAAAACTGAGCAACTGTTTGTAGCATATGCTGCAGGATCACAAGGAAAGCCAATTACAAAGCAGACAATCTCGAAATAGATAGGACACTGCATCCGCTTCTGTTATGCACAACATGGCAAATCAGTGCCTAAGGGCATTAGGCTTCATTCTACCAGAGCAGCAGCCACTTCAGCAGCTTTCCTCAGAGGAGTACCAACCAAAGACATTTTAGAAGCTGCAACCTGGAGCTCAGTGCACACTTTTACCAAGCGCTACCACTTACCTCTCTACTCTAAATCCAGAGCGGGCTTTGCCACTGCAGTTCTGCAGGGCTTGGTAGCCTCTCCAAATCCAATTTAGAGCCAGCCACCCAACCTCTGCTTTGGGATTCTACCAAGTGTAATGACTGCAACAGTGCAACACAAACATAGTACAGTTGTGTACCTACCATAAATGTAGATGTTAGAGTGTATTCACTGTTGCAGTCCAGGTTACCCACCCACCATCCCCCTTTTTTCATTGCTGGGACTTTTCTGTACTTCTCATCTCTATACTACCTATGTGGTGTATTTGCTTGTAGATGAAGGAAATGTTTGTAGTAATATATGCATGTTTTTTGGCATAATTTTATCTTTCCAGCCTTCCTATCTGGGGGCACCTGACATCTGGGGCAAGAAAAACTGAAGAAAATGGCATCGGTTGCAACTTTTATACCCCTGGCGCACTGTCGTCAGGGAAGAGGCGACAGCAACCGACGCCGGACCAAGACTTTGGAACTCAGGCCGACTGCGGGTCGCCTGCCAGCAGAATAACCCAAGTGTAATGACTGCAACAGTGAATACACTCGAACATCTACATTCACCTTCCTATTCATTTCTAAAAATGATTTAGCTTAGGGAACAAAACAGTAAAACTTGTATTTTCATTATGCAAGCCTTTTTTTTCCTCCTTAACAATAATTGAAATGGTTTAGTGTTTATTCTTTTGTAACTACTTGTTATCTATAATACATACTGTCTATGACTTTGCATGTTAATTGAAACTG
Organism: Protopterus annectens; assembly: GCF_019279795.1. Classification (NCBI taxonomy): domain Eukaryota; kingdom Metazoa; phylum Chordata; order Ceratodontiformes; family Protopteridae; genus Protopterus; species Protopterus annectens. The sequence goes on along the minus strand of NC_056745.1, from coordinate 914,539,811 downwards.
TTTTTGTAATCAAAACTATTTAAACTGTTGTGTTTCCTTGTTGGAGCTTTTCTCCCCGGGCCTCCACTGAAAACGGGCCCCCAAGCCCAGTGGACCTCCCCGGTAATCAAACTGAAATAAATAAATAATAAATTTATGGTAGGTACACAACTGTACTTTTCTGTGCCTGTTAGTTTTAGCTGTAGCAAGACAGTTTGGTTATCATGCCCCTTAATACTTTGACTTGTACTGTCCTGATGACTTAAAGAAATGTCATTAACAGGTCAAAAAAGTACTAATTAAATTTCCTCATTGCTTTTTGTATTTAATGGAGTACTTACCCACATGTTTAAATATTCTGTGAAACTTTGACATTTAAGGAAATATTCCTACAAACATTTAAACGGACGTGGTATGCTTACACATTCATTCCTCTTATTTTTAACATTGTTGGTTTTAATAGTGAATGACATTTTAATGGATTCAGATTATTAATGGCATATTCCAGCATAGATCTTAATATAAATGGAAATAAATGTATCATTATACTTGAGTTATAGCTAGAAACAAGTAGCAAGAGATCCTAATGTTTTTTTACCTTGCATACAGTCATCACACATCAGTATGGTTAGCAAAAGACTGCTGTAATACTATTTTACAGTTCTTTTCATTCCCCCCAAGAATATTCCTTTAAGCACACTTGATCCAACAAACATTTGCAGGTATCTCTACAACATTTCTAGGAGTCTTGAGCAAAGTGGATCAAACAGGGATCCCTGTGGTGCACCTTAATTCTTTATCTCACATGGGCCTACTTTGATACCAAGATTTAATCTCAAGTATCTGTCAGTTAGGCAGTTCTGTCTCTGTCTCCCCTGGTACTGTTGTTCATCTTGTGTTGTTGTTGTTTGTCTTTCGGCTTTTCCCCGTAAGGGGCCGCCACAGCGGAACTCCAGTCCGCTAATGATTGGCAGTAGATTTTTTTTATGAAACGCTGAGGTACCAGCTCGATGCCCAACCTTCACGAAGGCACGCCCATTTATGCACGCATGCCTTTCGAACGCCACACAACCGCCAGGAGGACATGCAGACTCCACACAGAAGACACTCCCAAGCCAAGCCGAGAATCGAACGGGAGAACCTCTTGCTGTGAGGTAACAACGCTACCACCGTACCACCGCGTTGTTCATCTTGCGTAATTTCCTTAAATTCTTGTCTGTGAACATTACATTCACTCGAAAGCTTAAGTGTGGTGCATCAGACACTTTCCTAAAATGATATCCCATTAGTCATAAGTACCATGATTCATCTAATAAGTATGATGCCTTTGGTCATTTGCTTATTTGGCATCATCATCTGTTTTTACTTTAGTTAATTCTCAGGCACCTTACAGATACCATTTAGTAAACTAATTTAGGTCTGTAGTCATTAGTATCTCTCGAATCTGCTTTACTTTTATATGCTCGTCTGATATTTACCCTTCTCCTTGAATCCAGAGCTTACCTAAACAATCCTTTCTTGGTTTATGATTTACTGTGGAGTTGCCTGCTAAAAGAAGTTTTATTTGAATTTATATTTTATTTCTTACTACTGTTTTTCACTGTTCATAGGAAGGAAAGGATAGCGTAGAGACAAGGAGATTTATTTTGATTTATATTTTGTTTTAATTTTTGCTGTTTGTTGTTAGAGAGAAGTTTTAGACAGGCAAACTCTAGGCATCCTAAGGGACCTAGTCAGCTTTAAAGTCGCACATACTGCAGAGAGGACTACCCAGAGCTTATCTAAACAATCTTGTCTTGGTTTGTGATTTATTGATCTTTACTGTTAAAAACAGGTGTGACTGTGAGCGATAGTAAACAGTAGCTACTGTGTGCATTTGCACATAACATAAAGAAATTCCAGCTTTTGTCTGACATTAAGAAATTGTATGGTCAAAGCAGCAACTTTACTTGTACGTACTTTAGTATTTAATTGTATATTGGTTGTGTGATTTTTCCTCCTAGAAGTTGATTTAAGTTCTCTTTAATTCTGTGGTAACTGACTTTGACTATTTTCTTTTACATGTTTTTATTAATTAGAAGCTGAATATGGAGTTCTTAAATGAGTATGCCATTAATGATTTGCTAAAGCACAAATATATTGTACAGTGTAATAAATGCTATGTGTATTTCATGTTCCCCATGTCAGAAGTTAAAACCAAAAAGTAAAAAAGTCACACAGACAAACCAATTAGTAAAAACTGCAAGAAAGACTTAGCCAAGCTAGAGTTTTCACTTTGATACCTTAAACCTCCTGGAATCGAGGCCCATGGAATATATGCAGATGACCCCTTAAGGACGTAGTGTTTCAGCTATATGACTTCTGAATGTCCACAATTTTTTACTTTGTGTTTATGGACAGATTCAGGCCAACAAAGCCAAACACATTTCTGCCTTCTTATGACTTCGTCAGCACAGTGTAAGGGGACTGTTTGGCTGTATTCTAGAAACACAGGGTCTTTAAATCCAGCTGATGTCCATAACCATTTAGGTGTGCACAAAATATCCCAACTAACAAACAAAACCAGCACAGTCATGGACATTCAGAAGCCATATAGCTGAAACAATTGATGTCCTTAAGGGATCATTTACATATGTCCCATGGGTCTCTATTCTAGGAGGTTTAAGGTATCACACAGTGAAAACTCCAGCTTGGCTAGGATTGTTTTGTAGTTGACTCATAAAAGTTGGATGATTTGCTTCCCTTTATTAGTAGTAAATCTAGACTTACTGATGACTATTGCACTTGGAGATCACATATAGAACAGGATGTGTTTATTGTCTGTAAAGCTCACTCAACCCATATGAAATGAGATGATGCCCCTGTCGACAGTGGAATTCTGGATATAAGTATTCAGTAGTCTGAAGAGTCAGAGTATTTAGAAGGAAATAAAAAAAGAAAGAAAGGTAGAAGTTCACAACCAATAAGGAAGAAAAATAAACTGATAAATGTTTGTAAAGTAAAGAGAACGCATACTAAAAAGGACATTACTTTGTTACGTAACACACAGATTACAGGGAACAATAACATTTTTCTATCTGAAAACCTTCAGTCTACATAAAAAGGCAGCATTTTTCCAAAAGAGAAGGTAGAAAAAAGTTGAAAAGGAAGAACTCAAAACTGAATATGGGAAGACTGAAGAACATTAACATAAGAAAAAAAAAACGAGGAGAAAGACCAGTGTTGACAACATGGCTCAAGCTGTGGATGCAGAAAGCTGGCAGGATGAGAATTGTTTGCTTGCAAATGTAGTACACAATGAAAACAATGAGATTAGTAAGACTAATAATGATGTAGATCATCCCTTGGTAAAAATTAATACAGCAGATATTACTGAATTAGAAGATATTCTTGTAATTGGAGATTCAGTTGTTAGAATAACTGATGCTTACATTTGCAGAGAAGCTAATGAATATCGGACAGTGTTATGGTTGCCAGGAGCAAAAGTAGAGCATGTAAAACCAGCTTTAATGTAAGGAAGTAACATCTGTTTTTATTCATGTCAGTACAAATGAACTCTTCCACAAGGACTCTGACTGTTCGCAGGGAACTTACAGCCCCATTAGACAGAATAGCTTCTACTGGTGTTTGGATGTATTTTTCACAAATCTCATATAGAAAGGAGAGTCAGGTCACTGTGAATTAAATGATTTTTGGGTAAATATTTATATGAAAGAAAATTCCTATTTTAAAAAATAGAACTATGTAGAGCATCTGAGCCTAATTTTGGGCTCACATGTTCACGCAGGATGGTGTGCATTTGTCAAGATCAGGGAAGAGAATTTTGCAGCAGATATTTTGCAATATTTATCAAACACAAGACATAATTTTTGCCAGGTTGAAGATTTAACAGTTCACAGATAGCAATGTTTGATTCATCCCTGATGGTTGTTAATGCAAGGAGCATTAATAGTAAAGTTTTTTTTTTTTTTTTTTACTGGACAATTTACTACATTCCCACAAGGTTGATATTTTTAAAACACTGTTACAGAACAATGACTGGAAACCATTTCTGTCAGGGTATAAATGTTTTTACTGTAACAGTCTAACAAAAAATCAGGTGGGGCTGTTGTGAGACCAGTGATTATTACATATTTAATGACGACACTAGTAACTGTAGATTGTGTAACTGTGACAATAAAGACAACCCTGGCATATATAACAACTGGAGTGTATAGACCACCAAAGTCAAGTGCCGATGACCTTAAAGAATTCATATATTTCTTGCATGAAACACAGGAAAGAAGGATAATGGTGACTGGGGACTTCAACAACATTAGTAAGGAAATTATTCACAATGTATGTTCAGGATCAACTATTGCTTCAGGTAGCAAAAAAAAAAAAAAACTACCAGGGAAACGAACATATTAGACATTGTGTTACTTCATGTCATGTTTTACCACTGTTGATGTGCAGTGATCATGGAATTATTGATGTTAATTTGTTGCTAGATAATTCTGACAAACTGAAATCTAAGCCAGTGCAGAGAAGATTAATTACGTATTATATGGAAGCAAAACAGTTACTGTGTAAAATTAATTGGAGTGATGCTTTCAATGAAAAAACTGCAGCAGGAATGTGGAAAGTTTTGAAAGCGAAATTGTTTTGAGTGGGAAAAAAAATATTATCAGGATCTTGGCATACAACATCGGGGAAATATTTCCATAAGAACAAGATACCTGATTAAGGTGAGAGACAAAACATATACGAAATGGAAAGAAGGTCAAACTAAAACTTTGAAAACTGAAATAAACAAGCTGGACAAACAGATTAAGCATAGCATGAGACAAGATAAAAAAAATTTGAATAAAATTTGTATAAAGGTATTGAGCATAAGAAGAAAACATTTTATAGATGCATAAGATGTGGCTGGAGTAGACATACAGATTGATAAACTGTGTATATTCTAAAATTTATTCTCAGACACAACAGATTATCGACATATTTACAAAATGTTATGCAAAACAGTTTGACTCCACAAATGAAGTGATAAGTTGTTCTAGTGACATCCAGGTAATCTCAGATACTGGAATCAAATTAGATTGTATTGAAAAAGAATTATGCAAACTGGATCCAAAAAAGCGCTGGGAGGAGGCAGAATTAGTAATAATTACCTGACAACACTTCTGCAAAAACTTACATTACCATTATATCTGTTACTTGCTAGGTCATATAACAATGGGAAGATTCCTCAAGATTGGAGACGTGCGCTTCTTAAACCTGTCTTGAAGGGAAAGGGGAGTAGGACAAACCCAGTGTCATACAGACCCTTAAGTCTACTTTCATGTTGTGGAAAAATAATGGAGAAGGTAGTAATAGATAAGTTGCTGTCAATTACAAAGGCTGGGACTTGAAACCATATATCAGCATGCATATGTGAAAATAGATTGTAACATGATGTTCTATAACAATATAATAGTTATGAATGAAAAGTTTTGCTGTGATTTAATTTATAAAGATTTAACTTCAGCATTTGACAAGGTCATGCACAAAACACTGATCAATAAATTAGAACTAGGTATTGATTTACTTTTGATTAAATTGATAGCTGCATGACTTACAAATAGAACATGGCAAGTGTCATACAGCAATTGGACAGGTGAAATTCTTAGTTGCAATCATGGTGTCCCACAGGGCTCTATCCTCTGTCCTTACTTGTTTAGATGTATATTTCAGACCTATCTTTTTGTTTGAGGTGTTCTAGTCAGTATGCAGATAACGTGAAATTGGGTAAACTGATTACATGTTTTATGGATAGGCATATCTGTAATAGACTTGACAAATTGACCATTTGGGAGCTGGAGAGTAGTGTGCTGATAAATGCATCAAAAACTAAGCATGTGAGATTTGGGACACATAAATTGAAAGGTGAATATTTAATACAGCATGCAGTGATTGAAACTATAGATGGGATTTTGTCCTATCTCGCCTTCATTCTTCACTGTTTGGGTTTGGAACTGATCCTCAGTTCTGACTTGGCCTATACAAAAGCTCAAGGTCTTCCACAGGCTTGTGGCTGTATCCCTACCCCATCATGCCCTAGGAAGGCTCTCCAGATCTCATCTGCCACTAAACAGATCGGGTGACTCCATTTTGGCTCTGGCTAAGTGGGAAATTTCTGACATTCTTCCCCCAAAGGCATCAATGTCTGTCTCGGCACCACTGCATCCACAGACACGTGGAGACCCTAGGCCTCAGGATGCCCCATTGGGTGAACCCTTGTATTCCGAAACCTCTCCAGAATACTTTCTGAAGAGGTCTCTCAGAAGAGACTTTGCAAGTGGAAGCATTTAGACTCCCCAGAGGAGTCTGTCACTTCTCATGCAGACCTTGATGAGTCAGAAGGGTCCACATGGTCTCCCTCTGAGGATGTCTCCTTTACAGACATCCTGGAGATTCTTAAACAGAGAGGCGTCTGGAAGACCATCAACCCTTCTGAAGAGGAGTTTGTATGCCTGAAGGCTATTGGGTCTCACCCTTCCGTCACTTGGGTGTCTCCACCCTTCGATGAGCTTGTGCAAGTGGTTAGTCAGAAGGCTGGTAGTCTCCAGACTCAGTGGATCCTATTCCCTTGGAAGCCAAACAGATTTATTACTGCACCTTCAGACAGGGAGTTTCTCACCAAGGTTGCCCCAGTAGATGTTATGGTGGTGGTGGCGGCAGCTACCAAAAAGGAACTTTCAGAGATGTCCTTGTCTGTCCATCCACCGAACAAGGACTCTCGCACAATGGAGAGATATGGAAAGCGCATTTTCTCTTTAGCGCCCTTTGCTTTCCAATCACTGAATTATCTAGCTCACTTTAGTAGATTACAGAGAGATCTCCTAAAAGAGCTAGGAGATGCTCTTCAAGGTAAAGTAACTGCAGGGGTATCAGACAAGGTTTCCTCTCAGCTCTCCACCTTCAACTCTGTGGTTAACCCCTCCATTTGGCTCATTTCTTATGCAGCAGATGGAGTGAGCAGGGCAAAGGGTTCAGGAATTTCCCTAAGGAGACATTCCTGGATGCATTTGTGTGACTTTGTGGAGCCCTTTAAATCTTCCTTTGTGAATGCCCCTTTTGATGGCTCATCCTTGTTCGGTCCAAAAGTCAAAGACATGCTGAACAGATGTAAGCAAGAAGGGAAAACTCTCTGTGCCGTAGGAGTCTGTTTTTCCATACCTTCTAGACCTTACCCAAAAGGTCAAAAGGGAGGAAAAATGTGGTTCCGAAAATCCCAGAGAATTTTTCAGGACACACTTGATGATCCCTTTCCCCAGGGGCAGAGGGGGAACCAGTAACGAAAGACGACTACCACGTGGCAGAGGGGGTCCGCAAAATCAGGGTGACAGAAGTTTTCCATGGTAAGCCCTTTTGGCACTCCTGAAAAGAGGTCCATCTGTGTGTGTCTGGCAGCGGTCGGGGGTCACTTATCCTTGTACCCAGAAGCCTGGCTAGAAATAACAAAAAACAAGTGGGTACCAAACATTGTATCCGGAGGCTACTCCATACCCTTTTCCTTCCCCATCTCAAACATAAAGAACGTGCTGGACATTCCACCCTGTCAAAGGGAGCAGACAGCTCTAGAAATTCAAAGGTTGCCTGGCAAGAGAGTCATCCATACAGTCCCCGCAGACCAAATAGGATGTGGAACTTACTCAGGATTATTTTTAGTTCCAAAGAAAATAGGGTACTGGAAACCCATATTTGATCTCAGCAGATTAAACAAATCAGTAAGAAAAACAAAGTTCCAGATGGTAACACTGCAGTCAGTATTTCCCTTTCTGGGAAAAAAATGATTGGATGTGCTCTATAGACCTCCAGGATGTGTACTATTACATAAAAATGGTCAGGCCAGCCAGGAGATATCTGCGCTTTCGGCTGGGAGCCAGTCACTGTCAGTTTCAAGCTCTGCCCTTTGGTCTCACTACAGCCCCCAGAGTGTTCACCAAGTGTATGGCAGTGGTTACGGCTCATTTGAGACATTTAGGATTCCGAGAATTTCCGTATCTAGACAACTGACTCCTAACCTCCACCACCAAGCATCTAGTAATAAAAACAAGAGACACCACATTACAGCTCTGCTCTCACCTAGGAATCGCAATCAGTTGCAAAAAATCTGCCTTGTTGCCATCTCAGCATATTGTTTTTATAGGAGCAGATCTAGATACAACAATAATGATGGCAAAACTTCCCCCAGAAAAGTCAGGTCTTAAACCTTCTTTCCAGAAAAAAAGTGCAAGCAAGAACAGTTTGAAAAGTCTTGGGGACCACAGCAGCAACAATAAACTTAGTTCCATTAGCACACCTGCACATGAGAATTCTGCAGTGGCTACTGTTCACTAAGTGATCTTTTCAGGAACTACCTATGTGCCACCAAATTTTGATAGCGGAATCTTGCAGGAAAGACGTTCGCTGGTGGATTCAATCCACTCATGTGACTCTAGGTCGACCCTTTGTTCTTCCACAGCCATTAGTCACAGTAACCACAGACGCTTCCCAGATAGGGTTGGGGGGGGCATTATCTGGGAAAGGTGGTCCAAGGCACGTGGCAGGCTCACAAGGCCCATTTGCACATCAGTGTCCTACAGATGAGAGCTGTGCTTCTAGTGTTGCAGGCACTTCAGGACTCTCTTCCATTGAGAACTATTGCAGTACAGATGGACAACGTCAGTTGTTTGGTACATAAACAAGGAGGAACCAGGTCCCTACCCCCTTTGCTGAGAGGCCCTGAGAGTATGGCAATGGGCGACTTCCTCCCAACACTTTCTGATAGCAGCGCACATCCCAGGGAAATCCAGCGTGATAGCAGACAAACTCAGCAGAGCAATGCTGATGCCTCACAAGTGGTCCCTAAAGAAAGAAGTGGCAGAGATGATGTTCCGCAAATGGGGCCAGCCTTGCTGCGACCTTTTTGCCACGTCCATGAATGCCAAATACAGCAGCTACTTTGCCCTGATCCCCCCTCCAGGGGAGTCACCAAGGGACGTACTTGTTCACATTTGGCCCTTGGGTCTATTCTGTGCATTTCCTCCCTTTCCGTTGCTACCCAAAGTTCTTCAGAAAGCCAATTACTTGGGAAGGAACTTGATATTTATTGCCCCATACTGGGCACTTCAAATCTGGTTCCCCTTCCTTTGGCCTCATCTCTAGGAGGATCCATGGATCCTTTATCCAGTTCCAGACCTTCTGACCCATGGGTCGGGGATACTCCATTCCTCTCTCCAAACCCTCCAACTGATATCTTGGCAGCTCCAATTGCAAACATAGCCCACTGTTATGTATCCTTGTCCTCTCGTGTAGCTGATACCTGCCCTGTGGACCACCCTATCTTTGAAGCTTCCTCAAGTTTACTTTTTTGAATAGCAGCTCCATCAAGAATCACTTTAGAGCGCCCTCCCTAAGGATTGCTGCATGTATGTACTTTTCTTGCTATTTACCCTTTTGAACTTTTTTTGGTGACATATCTGTCCTAGGATAGGGCTCTGCCTCGTGTCTGCCAGCAGCCTGCCACCGTCTAGAACTCTCTATTTTTACCCCCGCTCACCTTCCCTCCTTTGTTTGACTTTCGTTTACCTCTAGAAAGATTGGGAAGTAATTGCTTATTATGGCCACTAGGTGGTATTATTAAACTTCAAATCTGTTTCCCTCCATAGGAATCCCTTGAGCTCTGAAACAGTTTTTATTCACCTTCTGTTAGGCACGCCTAGCAGTGTTACCTTTCCCTCCCAGTGAATTTCGCCCTATCTCTGCATCCTACACCTACTTTACACAAAAAAAGGAAAACAAAAAAGAAAAGAAATAAGAACTGAAAGCTTTATCCCTAACAGAATAGCTGACGTAGTATTCTTATCCTACAACATGAAATAGATGTTTAAACCTTCCTGCCTGTCCAACCGTGTCCCATGTACTCCTGGTAGTTTGTAGGAGCCCCTAAAGTGAAAACCTTTTCTGAACTGATTAGACACCCTCCAGGTGGCTTAATTCTACCTTGTATATATTCTTCAACTTCTTTTTCTCCTTGCACTGGGATAGCTTACCTGACCCTAGGAGTAAGCCCTAACGACCTGACTGATTATTTTTTTCTGGCTCTCCTTCTCCTTTGCTCAACCTGCTCCGTTCGCCCTGCGGGCTCACTCCGCTCCCCTACCCCCAATTTACACCCACCCCCAGGGGTCCTAGACTTACAGCACAATAATCCAACCCCCTACCACATCCACCATTTGCTCTCAGCACCTAATTACACAATTAACAATACCACCTACTCGTTAATATTACAATCCCTTCCCTCTAGTAAAATTACTTCACCCTTTTAACCCCTTATCTTCCTATCTCTACTACCACCTGCCTCTAGGACAACACTCCCCCTTGATACGTACAAACCAAGCATTCTTAAATATCGTCTTCTACTCTCCTCTTCCTTACTACTAAACATCCTACTTATTTCTTACACCCTCACTCTCTATGAAAACAAAAAATTAACTAAACCCCAGCTAACAGTACAACAAACTTCTCTCTATGTTTACACCCCACTAACACACAGCAATGTAACATATTCATCCTCCTACCTCATACCTCATTTCCATAGAACTACACATATCAAGTTTTTCCAAAACAATAAACCCTTCCCAACCTCTTCCAAACTCTCCAAATACTTACATAGTCACCAGCAGCTACTTCTCCTTTATAGCGACATTCACCCTAACCCAGGCCCAAGCAACTACGTCCCTAATATCCCCCCATGTCAACAAACGAATTCATTAAATCCTATCACCACACCCAACTCTCTCCATGTAGCCCACCTAAATATTCGTAGCCTAAATAATAAAATTACCCAACTGCATGCCCTACTTGATCTCCATTCCTTTGATATCTTATGCCTAACTGAAACCTGTCTTAAATCAGAAACTAAGGACAATGATATAATCCCACCAGGTTATAACATCCTTAGACTTGACCGTCCAATCAAAAAGGGTGGTAGTGTAGCAACACTCTACAAAACTGAATTACTGGTTACCCAACTAGATACTAAACCACCCTCACCAAGTAATAGTGAAATCCTAATCACCAAACTACTGCTTAATAAAAATAAATCCATTTACATAATATGCTGTTACATCCCCCCCAGGCAGTAATACTAATACCCTTGAAAATACACTGAGCTGGCTGTCCACTTCCTTCCCTCAGGAAACTATTCTTATGAAAACAAAAAATATCCTTATGTATAGGTGGGAAACAATTTTTGTTTTTAATGCATCCTACAATGAACATTGGTTAGTATAGCTAAGGTTTCTTGATGACCTTTTTATTTTATGGAAAGAGGGTGAAATACACGAAAAATTTCTTGGCTTTTTAAATGGATTATGTGATTATTTTAAATTCACTGGGAATAGTGGGAACTCTCACATTAATTATTTAGATGTCAGAATAACTAAGGATGTGAGGTCCAATTGTTTTGAATCATGTGTGTATAGAAAACCAACATTTTCTAATGACTATTTGAATTTACAAGTAGCCATCCAACCTTTGTAAAGAGGATTATTGTAAAGGGGCAAATGGTCCGTGTAGCTAGAATGTGTTCAGAATTAGACCTGGTTAGGTTAGAAATGGAACTGGTAGCTAGTATGTTTAGAGCCTAGGGGTTACCCCTCGGATTTCATTAACAACATCAGGGATCAGGTGTTTGGTGAATGGGGTATTAGGTTCAAGCCACTTCTTGGTGATGAGGAAGGTATTGTCAACCAAACCCCTAGTCAAGATAAAGATTTTACACAGAAGATGGTGTTAACATATGGGGAAACTTCACTAGGAGTTAAAAATATTATTAAAAATAATTGGGTAATGTTTAAAGGGAATACGGAATTATTGAAGGTCTTAGGAGACGAGCCTTTTTTTACATATAGGGTTAATAGAAATTTAAAAAATGTATTGGAAAACCAAATCCCGGACAAGAAAGGTTATAAAAAAGGAACCATTAAGTGTAGGGCTTGTGGTAAATTCATAATTGATACTCCATCAGTGGAACTTGGGCCCTACAAGATTGTTGTCAACTTTGCTGCAGGTTCTTGCACCACCACCACGGGTTTGGTGTACCTTGCTGTTTGTCAGGTCTGTGGATATTTTTATGTAGGGAAAACAGAAAGAAAACTAAATAGGAGAATTTATGAACATATGTACAGTATTTTAAGGAAGGATGATAACAATGCCCTTTATAAACATATTGCCAGCTACCCAGACCACCATTTTCGGTTTGGGATTTTGGATGTTGTGGCCAAGAATATTAGGGGAGGTGACTGGGCCAACCAACTGCTTAGAGCAGATGTAAGATGGCAACTTAGACTTAACACCACTGTAGTTCCAGGGATTAATGAGCATATTAGTTTAAAGGCCGAACTGAGGTATCGGGCAACTAAACTTTGAAATAGCCTAGTGGCTTCTATTTTTATTATTAATATTTTTGATATTTTGTCCCAGAAACAATGTAATAACATTTTCCATCATTCCAACACAATCATATTTTGTTTTAATATACATATTAAATATATTATGTTTTAAGTTTTGAATGATTTGTAGTCTTTCAAGTGAAATTCTTAATTGTTTTAGCATCTTTTAGCTTTGAATAACACTGTCACTTTAACTTAGGGTTGTTTCACTTAATTGATGGCAGTTTTTTTATATAAAAAGGTTAATGCACAAGTATTGAATTGTTCTGATTTAGTATATTAACGAAAGCACTTGACCTGTTGTGTTCCAAATGGAGTTTACATTGTGATTTTTTGTGGATTACATTTGCGAATTGTGACCTATGGACTAATAAACTTGTTTTTTCAACTGCGGTCGTAGGTTATTGGCTCTAGGAGTGGATTTTATTTAGTTGTGTTGTTTGCCACACTGTGTTGATTTCCTGGCATTTCCCAAAAAACAACTTCACACATAAACCTTTATGGCTTCAATCAAACCATTACCGTCCCTACTAGAATAAATAAATCTAGCTCTAAACAGAGCACCCTTGACTGGATTCTAGTCAGTAGAAACCCCCTGGCTTATACCACAGGCATACTACCTGATTATATCAGCGACCACCTACTCACTTATATTACCAGAAAAATAACCCCTATCCCCAAGCATACAATTATCAGAACAACCAGGAACAAGAAATATTTCAACCAAACAACCTTCCAAATAGAGCTCAAAGTTTGCAGTTCTCCCCTAAAATACTTACCTCTTGATGAGGCAACTTCCTACTTCAACAACAAATTCCTTCAAATTCTCAACCAACATGCCTCCACTCGATCAATTAAAACCAGAGCAAAGCCTGCTCCTTGGCTAACCAAAGAGACCAAACACAAAATGTTACAGAGAATTAGAGCTTGGGCCAAATGGCGCTTCACTAAAAACGTGATTGACCACCAAACCTTTAAACAGCTTAGAAATGAAACCAAGAAACTAATACTCCTAGACGAGGAAAATTAGTACTTGAAATTCCAAAACACTCAGTACCAAAACCCTCAGAAATTCTGGTCAGGTATCAACAAATTACTACATCCAGGTAATTCTAAAGCTCCCACTCCTTCCAACCTCACTCAGAGTACACCCAACCAAATTGCTGACACTTTCAACAAATTTTTCTCTGAGATTGTTACATCCCTAGCCAAAACCTTGCCTCCTAGATCCACCCAGGAATCTTACTCCCTGAACAACAAACCCCCCTCTTTCAAATTACAACCAGTCTCAACAGATCTCATCCACACCCTACTTAGGAAACTTAAACCATGTTCTTCCTCAGCTGGCCTCCTCCCATCAGAGTATCTACAAAGTGCAGCTGGAGTACTTGCCTATCCTGTCTCCATTTTAATAAATCGATCCATAACTGAAGGCATTATCCCATCCCTCTGGAAAGTATCCCATATCATTCCTCTTCATAAGGGGGGTAACACTAACGAAATTTTCAACTTCCGTCCCATAGCCCTACTTTCTCATTTAGCTAAAATCATGGAAGGATGTGTCCATCAGCAATTGCTTGACCATCTTCTCCAAAATAATCTTCTAGCATATTGCCAACACGGTTTTAGATCTTATCACAGTACAACTACTGCCCTCTTATCATTCACAGACCACATTAATAAAAATCGTAATAACAACTTGCTGTCCTCAGCCCTCTTTTTAGACCTCTATAAGGCCCTTGATATGGTTAACCATAAACTCTTACTAAACATCCTTGAATCCCTGGCATTAGACCCCCAAGCAATCCAGTGGTTTAATTCCTACTTAGAAAATAGACAGCCAGCAGATCTTTGGGACAATCACTTATCCTCTCTGCTTCCTATCAAAATCGGTGTCCCACAAAGTTCCATTCTTGGACCACTCCTCTTTTCTGCCTTTATTAATGATGTAAATAAGTCCCTTCCACAAACCATCTGCATTCAATATGCAGACGACTCAACGTTGATATGTTCAGAATCTTCCCCAGCTGAGCTTCAGGCTACTACCCAAAGAGTTTTTACAGCTGCTGAAAATTGGTTCTATCAACATTGTCTCCTACTTAATCCCAAAAAACTAAATTATTACTATTTACACCTACACAGAAATCCTCTGCTCTTGACTTCAATATAACATCTAATAATGGAACAATAATATCCTCTGAGCCTACTACAAAACTACTAGGTGTCACATTAGATCATAATCTGAACTTTGATTCTCATATTAACTTAACCATCTAGTCAGTCAATAGAAAACTCTGTTCTCCTTATAGGCTTATACCCTTCCTCTCTGCTTCAGCGAGAGTTACCATTGCCTAGACGCACCTGCTATCTACCCTTCTCTATACCTCACCTATTTTTACAAACCTATCTAAATCTAATCTCAATAAACTAGCAACTTCAAACAACAACATTGCCAGATTTGCCACAGGAGCCCCTTTTCGTACCCACCATTGCATTAATCTTAAACAACTTGATTGGCTGGAGCTACATAATCAACTACTGCTACAGCAACTTAGCATCACCCACAAAATCTTCTTTCAACCTACTAATACTACCATACTCTGTACTCTTATTAGCCCTTATAAAAACCTCTCTTCATTGTGCTCAGCTACTAAGCTCCTAGCAGCCTACCATAAATCCCACAACAAAGCTGGGGACTGTTTGTTCTCCAACTCAATTGGACCTATTTGGAACAAGCTTCCAAGTGAACCTGCAACTCTTATCTCTACACCCACTTTCAAAAAGCATCTAAAAATCTTCCTTAAATCCCAATGGCTCTGTCCTTGTGTTAACCCTGACAAACTTTTTTTTGCCTCCAGTCACTCACCTGTTCTTTTGACCTCAACTTCTTCACTACTTTACTTTAGTACTGGTTTATTACTTTAACTTCACCAACTCCACTGAACTACAAAAAAAAAAAAAACTTATATTCGATGATAGTTCTCCTTGTAATTCTTTCAACTTGTTATATATCTTGTGATATCAGGACTCCAAATGTTTTATATCTCTAGTTGTATTCCTTTGTTTATAATTTGTTCACCTCATGTATTTTCTGTTGTCTGTCCTACTAGCATTGCTTTTGAAGTGCTTATTATTGGGTACAGGTTTCTTCTCTTTTTTTTCTATGTTGTGGAGCTTTTCTCCCCGGGCCTCTGCTGAAAATGGACATGTATCCAGCTAGACTAACCCGGTCAACAAATGTAAAATAAATAAAATAAATAAAATAAAATAGCCAGACTCCCTGACCTTTCCCCATCATTGAAACATATTTTGATTTCATTTCATAAGGCTTCAACGAGGAAGTTGTACATGAGCAAATGGAAAAGATTTTCTTCTTGGTCATTAAATAACCGCATTGATCCTTTTTCTGCCCCTATACCATCTGTTCTTTAATTTTTGACTAAGCTATTCAATGAAGGTGCAGCTGCAGCCACTGTTCGAGTTCAGTTAGCTGCGATATCTAATTTTCACATAAGTGAATCATGGCCGAATTTGATACCTAACAGATTATGCAAAGCTTTTCTTAAGGGCACTGTTTTATTAAGGCAACCCATCAAACCCCCTCCAGCACCATGGGACCTAAACTTTGTCTTATCCTGTTTGATTCTCCCCCCTTTTGAACTGGCATCATCCTGTGATTAAAGTTTTTGACATAGAAAACAATCCTCTTGACAGCCACCACTTCTACTGAAAGAGTTTCAGAACTACAAACATTATCTTTAAATCCCCCTACATGCTTTTCCCACAAAGACAGATTACCCTTCGAACTGACCCCTCCTTTCTACCTAAAGTATGCTCATAATCTAATTTGAACCAGTCCATAGAACTAGCATTTTTTCCCCAACTATGGCAGCAAGACAAGAATATATGTTACACCAACTAGATGTATTAAGACAATTTCATTTCTACTTACATGTAGGACAGACAATTACATTTCTACTTACACACGTAAGACAAAGGACTTCAGAAAATCTGCCCAATTGTTTGTATAATTTTCAGACTCTTAAGAAAGTATGTATCAAATGTAAAAGTATGGATCCTGTATCATAAGTCACACTTTTGAAATGGCTGTCCAGTTGTATTACTTTTGCCTACAAATCTCAGAACAAAGATCTTTTGTCTATAAAGTCAAAGGTCATTCTACAAGAGCCATAGCAACATCTTCTGCCTTCCGAGCTAGACTACCAATTGAAACTATTTGTGCTGCAGCAACATGGGCAAGGCCTCATACCTTTATCACTCATTACAAAGTGGATTTGGCCTCCAGGAACAGGGCCTGTTTTGGGTCCACTATTCTGAAGAATATTCTCCCATGAGCCACCCAAGAAAGATGGTGATAGGGACACTGTCCCAACCAGTGAAGAATGAAGGCGAGATAGGACAACATCACTTAAAGAAATTATGTACTCACCATAACGTTCATTGTGTGTTGTTCATCTCGCCTTCATTCTTACATCCCACCCTCTTTCCTCCAGCCTTTGGCTCCTGGAGGACAGAGCGGTCACTATTGGAAACAAATATTCTCTGACTTTCTTCACGCTCTGTAAGTTGTTGAATGGTTTCATTGTTACCTATTGTTATATTAACAAAGAAGATCTGGGGAGCTTTCCTAGGGCATGATGGGATAAGGGATACAGCCACAAGCGAGTGGAAGACCTTGAGCTTTTGTATAGGCCAAGTCGGAACCAAGGATAGATTCCGAACCCAACCAGTGAAGAATAAAGGCGAGATGGACAACACACATGGAACGTTATGGTGCATACATAATTTCTTTATTCATTTAAGGACCTGGGATATAGGTATATCCAGCTTTTAGTTTTTTTCTAATAATATCAATCAGTTGGTTAATGAAAGTTATAGAATTATAGGTTGTATAAAAAGATTTATAAAGTGTAGGAAATCAGAAATGATGAAGTTGTTTGTTAATTGCATGAGATCCAAACTTGAATATGGAATAACAATATGGAAACCTTATAAGAAAACAGGCATGAGTAAACTTGAAGGAGTAATGAGGACATATATCAAGGGCATACATGGATGTGAAAATTTAAATTGTTACGAAAGACTAAATATCTGAACTTGTACAGTGTCTCTCATAGATATTTAAGAGATCTTATTCAGGTAAATAGGGCATTTAGAGCCAACTACCTCTGGGAATGTTTGGATTTATCAAAAAGTAGTAGAGAATCATCAGACAACCTATGTAATAGATTGTATAGGAATGAGAAGTGTACTAATTGGTTCTCTGAGAGAGCATCTGATACACTGAACAGACTGCCAAATTAAATTAAAGCAAGCACTAGTTTAGATATTTTTAAGAACAGCTTGGGCACATTTTATGGGAACCTATGTTTTGGTGTGTTGGCAGGCTAGAAGGGCATTAATGCCCATGCTTAAAATATTTGTATGCATGTAGATATGTATTCATTCCAAAGTTGTATACTCTTATTATCTATTATTTGTTAGCCTTTGTTTACTGAGAAAGTCGAACTAGGTAGAAAGCGTCAACAGCCAAAACGAACAGGAAAGTAAATTGCTCAATAAACACAGCCAAAACCAAAAGAAAAATAGAGCAATTCCACCAAGGCAAGACTCCACTGGTATTTTCCACATGAACAAGCTTTATTGTTATAGGTAAATTGACTTTAAATTATTTTTGAGGAAGAAAAACTTTGTGCTTTTCTTTAAGTGACAGAATGCAAACTCACAAGGCATGGAGGAATTAAGAAGGAAAAGCACATTTAATCCACCCCTACACCCACAATTAAAAAATTTTCAGGTATTAATGGAGAGAAAAATAAGATCAGAACTTTCTAAGAGAAGGATAGGGTATAACACAACAAAGGAAGAAAACAAATTATTAAACAAAATGAAAGATGATACTACCTTAAGGGTGATGAGACCGGATAAAGGAGGGGGGACGGTGCTTATGGACCAAATGGTGTATGAAGGTAAGATGATGGACATATTGGAGAACACGAATAGAAACGCCAGAGTCTCAGTTAATGAAATAAATATAGGTAATAGAAAAATCTATTTAATTTTAAATGACCCATTATTGGAAGGACTAATAAGTATAGAAACTTTTAAGTTTTTGTACGTAGAAAAACCCAAAATACCCACCATCTTTGGTATTCCAAATTTGCACAAAGACATAGAAGACCCACCTATGAGACCTATAGTGTCATCAGAAGGGTCTATAACAGCACCTTGGGCCAGATGGTTGGACACTAAGCTTAAAGACATGGCGCTAGGAAGCCAGGGTGTAGTAAAAGATTCTTGGGACTTATTACATATTATAACAGTTGACATAATTGACTTATTCTCATCAATACCATATGATGAAGGAATGAAATGGTTTCAGGAAGCCCTAATTAAGTATAGTAAGTTTAACAACGGAGGCTTTTATCTTATTTTAACCTTGATGGAAATGGTTTTAAAAAATAATTTTATACATTATGAAGGGGAGTTTTTTAAACAAGTACAGGGAGTAGCGATGAGGGCAAGGTGTGCCCCTACGTATGCCAACATAATTCTTTCAATTTGGGAGGAAAAATACATTATAAATTCCAAATATGTAAAATGTTGGAAACTGTACAAGCGCTACCTGGATGATGTGTTTTTTATGGACAAGCTCTGAAAGCATGTTTTTTGAATTTTTAAATTATATATCAGAATCAACTGATTTTTTAAATTTTACATACAAGATTAATAAGGATGAATTGGCATATCTGGACATTTCTATTAAGAAATGTGAAGGTATTTTCAGTTCAAAGATATATTGGAAAGAAACTTTCTCAAATTCATATTTAGCGTACAATAGTGCACACCCCCTACATCAGAAAAAAGGAATTGTTAAGGGACAATATGTTAGGGGTAGTCGTATGACATTAAGAGAATGTGATTTTGAGGTAGAATGCAAAGCATTGAGTGAAATGTTTATAGAAAGAAGTTACCGCAACAAATTTATAAAAAAAACATAGAAAAAGAAGTTAGAGAAGGAAGGCGGGATAGATTTAAACCCATTTTGGGGGACAAAACAGGGCTTAGTAAGGAAAAAGTTAAAACAGTGAATTTTGAAGGTGAAAGAAATTTAGTGACCGATTATAATGGAGACACAATAAGAATAAGAAAATTGTTAGAAGAGGAATGGAATAAATTTGGTGAACTATCAGACTTGGAGGGAATTTTCGATAACCCTTTAAGATGCACGTACAGAAGGAGTAGAAGTCTAAAGGCTATATTAGAAGGCAAAAAAGATGGCCTTAAGCTTAAAGAGGGTAAAGTAGGGACCTTTAAATGTGGACGATGCTCCCAGTGCCCATATATCTACATGGGGGACACTATTCTGGTTAACAATAGGGATAGACTTAGTAGTAGTAGGGACTATGCGAATTGTGACACTAGTGGTATAGTGTACAAAGGGCTTTGTGACCACTGTGAAGCATTCTATGTAGGTAAATCAGAAAGAAAGTTAAAAAACAGAATCTATGAGCATAACTATGAAATTAGAACAAAATGTACCAAGAATGCTCTTTACAGACACACAATAAGCTGTCGAGAAGGTAAATTCAGATTCTTTGTATTGGAAGTAATCCCAAAGGACATAAGAAGAGGTCCATGGGAGGCTTCCATTGAATGCAAAGAACTACTGTGGCAACTATCCCTCGAAGCTACTAGATTTCCAGGTCTGAACGATGCAGTTTCTCTAGCTCCAGTTTTAAAGTTAAGGGCTGCAAAGCTCTAGTGACTCTGGAAAAATGTATCCCTTTATGTATATTAACTTTAAAAAATGTAATATTTCTTACGTTAGGACAAAACTAAGGACTGCAACATCAAACGTGTATGTGCAATAATTTTTTCTGGTTCAAAAACAGAAAAAAGAAAATGTATGTCTTTTACTATATTACTCTTTGAGCCATTTATCTAAAAAGCACCTGTATAGGATTTTAATTCTTTCTTTGGACACAAAATTGTGCTATTGTATGGAAGAAAAGTTTGTTTTATAAGGTTTTTACATGTATAAAACTAAACTGTATTTGTATTTATATTTATTTATATCTATTAGAGGTTAGAGAAGGTATTGTGGATATTTTGATATTTATATATTTATATATGTATGTATTTGTTTAGAACTGTTTTAAAGGACTGTTTTAAAGGAATTTAAAAAAAAAGTTTTATAGGGCTGAACATCTATTAAGTACATGTAACCACATTAAGAATGTACACAAATTGGATAGCAGTATTAATTAAGTGGAGGGTATTTTAGGGGAAGAATTGTAAAAGGTATGCATTTCTGTTTCATCTGAGGAAGTCATTAGAGGACGAAAACGCATCTGTAGTGATTAACAGCGTTTATGGTTTTATTCTGAAGAAAGTGTATTTCAGTAGAGCTTGTTCGAGTGGAAAATACCAGTGGAGTCGTACCAGTGGAGTCGTACCTTGGTAGAATTGCTCTATTTTTCTTTTGGTTTAGGTAGAAAGCTTCTTTTCAATGGAGGCTTAGTGGTACAAAACATATTTACATGCATATTTACAAATGGAGTTGGATACATAAAACAAGAGTTCAAGTACAAAGTAAAAGCTATATACCACAGTTTGATTGCATGTCAGCAAAATGCATATAAAGAACAAATATGTATGCCTATGCTGTTTAAATCTTCATACTAGCTAAAAATCAAAATCATTTGAAATATTTACAGGATAAATGCTGGAATGCATAGGTGGGGCCTATATAAGAGAGAAAATATGGTTAGAGAGTGTGAAAAAAACATGGAGAGGAGATATAGAATAAGGAATATAGGGTGCAAGGAATGTATTGAGAGTTTCAGTAGGATGACAGTGGGGAATAAGTTATAGAATGAAAAATAGTGGAGAAATGAGAAGGGGAGCAATAGGAGGAGTGTTGATGAAAAATTTAATTATTGTAGGAAGGGTCAGCGATATTAATATTGCAGTTAGGTGGGGTAGAAAAGTAGGATGAGAGAAATTAAAATGAAATAGTAGATACTTGCTTTTTTATGGTAAAGCTAATAGCTGGTGATGTATCTATTCTGTACTGAATGAGCAGTTATAATGTTTTTAAGTGAAGTTGGAGTTGGATTTTAAATTGATGTGTGTTTGCAGTCTCTCTTAGTGGAGGGGGTTCAGGTTGCTGAATTCCTACCTTCACTTAAAGTTCCCTCATCCTCATGAACATTATTCAGCATGTGTTGTTCCCACTGATTCCTCTTCTATGCAATGTGTTTCTTCCCATTTTTAAAGATTACACCACCATTTTATCTCCTTTACACTGAAATTAGATTTTGATTTCTATTTTCTAGTTATTGCTTTTTTTTTTGTCAGTCAAGTACCAGTTCAAAAGAATTATTTTAATTGCAACCACTCCCTTCACCAATATTTCAGTCGAGTGCTCCATGGAGATTTTTTTTTTAATTTGTCAACTTGTTACATCCAACCTCCAAAAAAAGTTCCCAATCGCCTCTTTCTCTCTCTCATCACTCTTCCTACATGTTTTCTACCTGAAGAAAGATCCAGTGGGGGTATACAAATACCTGTGCAAATACTTGAACAATCAAAAAATCTTCTTTAGTGCATGTTTTCTCTATTTAATAAGAACTTCATCAGAAATTAATAGCAAGTAACTCATGGTGAAATTAAAACTCAAGCCATCAAATCACATGACCTACCTAGACCACTCAACATTTAATACTGATTTTCTTAAAAGCCAAATAAAGAATCATGACAATACTTGATAACTGTCTTTCGGCTTTTCCCGGTTAGGGGTCGCCACAGCGGAACTCCAGTCCACTAATAATTGGCAGTAGATTTTTACATGCTGGCTTGCCGGGCCTAACGCACAACCTTCAATGAAGGAACGCCCATTCATGCATGTCGAGACACAGAAGACGCTCTGAGAATCGAACGTGCAACGTCTAACTGTGAGGCGACAACGCTACCGCAGCACCACCACCACAGTTCACAATACTTGATAATAATGAATAAAAGCCAGTGATGAATTAAATAGAAAAAAATAAACATAATAAATTACAATTTCTGAGCTAATAATAAAGCATTTTAAATTAATATACTAAGAACTGTGTGACATTGTTAATTTGAGTAGCACAATTTTGATCAATGACCATGTTTCTATTCTTTCGAAAGGATTTTATTTTGTTCTCACACAGACAGCCAATATAACTAAGGTCCTTGTAAACGTAAAGTTGTACATTCATATATTGAATGTGAAATATTTATTGCATGATATTCCACTCTTTGATAATAAGAGAAAGGAAGTATCTGTCAGGAGCACTTTCAGTCCTACTCTTCGCAGCATGCTACAAGTGTTTCACGATGTTTGTGAAGCTGAATTAAGGAAAAGCATGGGATGTTCATCGTGTTTCACTGTTGCAGTCATTACACTTGGGTTATCCTGCTGGCAGGCTAGCTGCAGTCGGCCTAAATTCCAAAGTCTAGGTCCGGCGTCGGTTGCTGTCACCTCTTCCCTGATGTCAGTGTGCCAGGGGTATAAAAGATGCAGCCAACGCCATTTTCTTCAATCTTTCTTGCCGCGCAGTGCCCGAAGCAAAAGCAGTTCGCAAGTGCCAGTCGGCTGACTCCTGAGGTTTTCAAAAACGAATTTCAGATCCGAAGTCTTCATTAAAGCTAAGTATCCCGTTGGGGAAACTTTTTCTTGCTCCAGACCGATGTCAGAAAAAGTTAACAGTTGTATTTCTTGTGGGAAGCAAATACCTCTTAATGATTTTCATTCTTACTGTATTCCTTGCCTAGGCCCTGATCACAGCGTTGCTAGCTGTCGGTTTTATGCTAGATTTAACCAAGCACTATTAAGCGTCCGTACGATTTTCCTTTTCATTACTTTGGCCGAAGATTCAATTATATAATGCCGTTGGAACAGCCGACGACCGGAGTTTATAAAAAGCGCAAGGAAAAAGAAAAGGACAGGCATCCAAGGTCCAAAACTGATGACGAGGCTTCCGCTAAGCAGTCGCCGGTTTGCCGGTTCTCAGTGAGGCGCTTTCGCAGCCCCTAACGCCCGCTACCTCAGAGCCACAGGCCGCTGATGACTCCCACGTGGAGCCAGCTAGGTCTCTGGATACTCAAGGTATTGGACACTCGGAAACTATTCCCTCACATGGGTCCGGAGCCGCTGAGCAGGCATTGGCTTCTGAGGGTGTTTTCAGACCTACACAGTTATATGTAAAGCCTACTTCAGCTTCCAAAGCAAAGACTAAAGCAGTTCTAAAGACAAAGAAACAAGTACAGCATTCTCCTGGACAGACTTCCATGCCTAAAAAACAGATGCTTAAAATGGCCGAAGACCTAATTACCTTGATCAGGGGTTCCCATCCCCCTCCTGATTAGAGGCATAGGCAAAAGACAGATCAGGTTTCCATTTCCTCTGACTCTTCTTCTGAACAGGAATACTCTCTTCCTCCCTATGAGGATTCTGATGTTGAAGAATCTATCCCTTCAGCCTCTCCTCCTGAGTATTATTCTGTTGGGGAAACACTGCATACCATGAGGGAGCATTTCCACTGGGAGAGCCAAGACTACTCAGAATCAAAGAAAAGGCTTAAAGATTTTCTTTTACTACCGCAACACAGGCCTCTTGCTATTCTCCCTGTGTTAGACATTGTAGATGATGTATTTTCAGAGTCCGACCTTTCTCCTGACTCTTTACCCCCTGCCCCTGTTAAACCAGACAGATACTACAGGGTTCCAGATTCACATAAATTTCTTTATTAAAACCCTGCTGATAACCCAGAAACTTTTTCTCAGGGTCCCAAAGGGGGTCAAGGCTTCTACTGCAAAAAAAACTATCCCTCCTGATAGGGATTCAAGGGCACTAGACAGATGGGGGATAAAGGTTTACACTTCTGCTACTTTGGCTGTGAGAGCTTTACATTGTCAATTTCATATGCTTAAATATCAGCAATACTTAATGTCACTGCTAAAACAGAAAATGTTGCCAAATTCTGATTGTGCATAAAATAAGGAAATGCAGGATTTATTGCATGCAACTGAACAAGTAGGAAAGCATACATTGCAATGTGGTTTTGATTCTCTAGAGGCCTCCTGCAGGGCTGCAGTTGTGGGTTCTGTCATTAGGGAGGCATGCTTGGTTAAAGGAACAGAATCTGCCTGATTATGTTAAAGCAAAATTATTAGATGCTCCATTACAGCATGATACCTTATTTGGTGTTAAAGCAGAGGAGGTGTTGAAGAAAATGGAGGACAAAGCAAAATCTATGCAAACAGTAAAGGATTTCTTACAGGTACAGCCACCCAGATTTAGCAGGAACTGGCCTACAAAGAATTGGTCCTTTCCAGTGTCAGACAGGCCACAAAGAGGCATATACAGATGCCCCTGAGGCAGATCCCAGCCCCAGGGCTCATACAGGCCTAAAACAGTGGGGCGCTTCAACCTCCAAAAGCGGAGAAGACAAATCACAGCCATACAGGAAACAGTCCCAATTACTTTCCTCTGCCAGCACCAAGCACTTATCAGTTGGCAGCCCCCTTAGGGGGGAAAACTAGCACTTTTTTCTCAAAATTGGCACATGATCACCCAGGACAAATGGGTCTTGAATATAGTGTCCCAGGACTACAGGTTCCACTTTCACACCCTGCTAAGGGCAAAAGGTATGCCAGACCTGACACAATCAATGGGCAGAGGCACAAAAACAAGTTTCATCCCTCATGGACATGAGGGCTATTCAGCAAGTACCACAGCAAGAGCAGGGACAAGGATTTTACTTAGTACCCAGAAAGGACAAAGCCTGGAGACCAATACTGGACCTGTCTATTCTAAATACATTTCTGGACATCCCAAAATTCAAAATGTTGACTCTGCAGCAGCTTCTGCCCATGCTGGGCAAGAAGGCTTGGCTTGTAACTTTGGACCTAAAAGAGGCATACCTGCATATCCCAATCCGACAATCTTGCAGAAGATACCTCAGATTCATAGCTGGCTCAATGCACTACCAATTCTCTGCACTGCCCTTTGGCTTATCTACTGCGCCCAGGGTCTTCACAAAATGCCTGGCACCAGTAATTGCATTTTGCAGACAAAGAGGAATTCAAATATATCCTTACTTGGACGACTGCCTTATTCAAGCAGAGAACAAGGACATTTTACTAAAGCATCTGGCGTTTGTAAAAAGATTATTAATTTGCCTAGGGTACACAGTAAACGAAAAGAAATCAAAACTAGTACCCTCTCGAGATAATATTCCTGGGTGCAAGCTTAAATACAACTGCCCAGATGGCTTATTTCACGCCAGACAAACAAAGGCAACTGACTTCTTACTTCAAAATGTTGGCAACAAAGACCCAGTTATCTGCAAGAAAAATTCTGCAGGCATTGGGCTTCATGGCATCCTGCATTCTGCTAATTCCATATACCAGACTGCATATGAGGAAACTACAATGGTATCTAAAAAGTGTTTGGACTCGCCATTGTCACAGCCTGGAAACATTAGTTACCCTCATTCCTTGCCTGCAACAGGAGTTTCGATGGTGGTCACAGGCCTGTCACCATAACAAGGGACAGCCATTCACCCTACCCAGAGCCAAGCAGTCAATAACAACAGATGCATAAGATTATGCCTGGGGGGCCCACATGGCAGGAAAATGTATCCAGGGCACATGGCCCACAAGCCAAATGCATCTTCATATCAGTCAAAAAGAGATGCTAGCTGTTTAGAATGCCCTGACAGCATTCAAGGATCTACTTCATCCAGGACAACTACTGATAAGGATGGACAATACTACAGTCATGTGATACATAAGCAGGGAGGCACACATTCCTACCTCCTCTGCAGACAAGCCATGACTTTGTGAGACACAGCATTGACTTATCAAGTACACCTGCAAGCACAATTCCTGCCAGGAAAGAAAAATACTCTGGCAGACGAACTGAGCAGAAACCTCACGGATCCCCACGAATGGAAACTGGATCCACAAGTCTTCAGCATGATAACAAATAAATGGGGATGCCCAGACATAGATCTATTTGCCTCCCCTCACAACTGCCAACTACAGAGATTCTGCACAAGGACTTATCACAAGCAAGCATGGCAAGTGGATGCTCTATCATTCAGCTGGAAAACCCTTACAGTATATGCCTTTCCTCCTCTGCCTCTCCTCCCCAAGGTACTCCTAAAGTCAGACAAGAGAAGCCAAAAATGATTCTGATTGCCCCAGACTGGCCCCACCAGCACTGGTACCCAATCCTAAAGAGCTTGTCTCAAGGCCCAGCCTGGACATTACCTCTAATTCCTCACTTACTGACCCAGCAAAACAATCAGATCCTGCACAGCCAACTCAGGACCCTAAATCTGGCAGCATAGCGGATAATTTAGCCATTCAGAACACACCTCTCTCTAAAGCAGTGATGGATGTTATTTTGGAGGCCAGGGGGCCCAGTACCAGAAAATCTTATGCAGAAAAATGGAAGAGATTCTGTGCTTGGAACCAGCCACAAGGAATTGACACGTTTGTACCAAATATTCCTCAGATTTTACAATACCTAACTGAGATGCTGGACAAAGGCCTATCCTTTTCATCAATTAAAATCCATGCCTCTGCCATTTCAGCTCATTACAATACGGAGCCATCTATTTTTTCTCATCCGTTGCTAAGGCAGTACCTCAGAGGGGCCAAAAACACAAGACCTCCAAGGAGAGCACCAATACCTGCATGGGACCTCAATTATTTCTTGGAAAAACTCACACTGCCGCCTTTTGAGCCAGCCAATACAGCTGAAATAAAGTTCTTATCTTGGAAAACAGCTCTGCTCCTAGCAATAACCTCTGCAAGACGAGTCTCAGAGTTACAGGCACTCATGTCTGTGGAACCTTTTATCATTTTCCATCCAGACAGGGTTTCTCTGAGGACGAACCCGACATTTATGCCTAAGGTGGTATCCAGTGTGGCCCTTAGCCAAACCATTCATTTGCCTACTTTTTATCCAAACCCACAGAATAAGGGCGAGAGACTCCTGCATTCTTTGGACATAAACAGACAGCTATGCTTCTACTTGGACAGAACTAAAGCTTTCAGAAAGACTGAGCAACTCTTAGTGGCATATGCTGCAGGATCACAAGGAAAGGCTATCTCAAAGCAGACTATTTCAAAATGGATACGCCACTGCATTCATTTCTGCTATTAACAACATGGCAAATAAGTGCCTAAGGGCATTAGACCACATTCAACCAGAGCAGCAGCCACTTCAGCAGCCTTCCTCAGAGGAGTACCAACCAAAGACATTTTAGAGGCTGCAACTTGGAGTTCAGTGCACACTTTTACCAAGCACTACCACTTACCTCTCTACTCTAAATCCAGAGCAGGCTTTGCCACTGCAGTTCTGCAGGTCCTTATAGCCTCTCCTAATCCTATTTAGACCCAGCCACCCAACCTCAGCTTTGGGATACAACCCAAGTGTAATGACTGCAACAGTGAAACACGATGAACATAGTACAGTTGTGTACCTACCATAAATGTAGATGTTCGAGTGTATTCACTGTTGCAGTCCAGGTTACTCACCCACCATCCCCCTTTTCTTTGCTGGGACTTATCTGTACTTCTCTATCCTATACAACCTATGTGGTGTATTTGCTTGTAGATGAAGGAAATGTTTAATGTTAAGTTGTCAATCTCGCCTTCATTCTTGCTGGATGGGTTCGGAGCCGATCCTCGGCTCCGACTCGGCACTTGCTAAGCTCGAGAGCTAATTTTACCAGATCGAGGCAACCCTATATCCCATGATGCAAGGCGGAGACTACCCAGATCTCGTTTGCCGCTTCGCTAACGAGGTGCCTTTTTTTACCAGCTCCAGGTAAGTTTCTGAATAATAAGACTATAGTCTCACCCCTTTAATTTTCATAACTATAGTTGTTTTTTGTTAACCTTAACGCTTACTTTAACCCTATTCCCGTTAGTGTTCCCTTTTTTTCGGGTTATTTATCCCTTTTCCCTAGGTTAGGCCTTAGGCCTTCCCCTTCCTAAATTTTTCCTGTCAGGGATTGTTTGTGTCTGACTGTGTTGTATCCCTGTTTAGTTTAAATTTTTGGATTGGGTGTTTTTTTGTGCGTGTATGTTGGTGTTTTGTTTTTGACAACTTGTGTTTCCTCGACCCAGCTATGTCGAAGGACACAGGTCTCAGGCTTCAAGAAGTGTGACTCGTGCTGTCAGAAGATGTCTCTGACAGACGGTCACACTTCTTGTGTTTACTGCCTGGGACCTCTGCACCTGCAGGACTCTTGTGCTATCTGTCATGCCTTCAGCCCAAGAGTCCTGCAGGAGCGCAGAAATAAATTGATATTGAGGGGCTTATTAAAGCCTGAGAGCTCCCCGATAAGTCGGCGCCGGGGAAGCCCTCGAAACCTATCAAGCCTTCGGCTGAAAGTTCCAAGCCGTCTGCTACTGGTTTATCTTCTCCAGTGTCGAGATCGGCTCTGGCCAGAGCCGATCCTTCCATTATAGCAGTCACAGTATCGGCTCCATCCAGCGCCGATACTGCCCAATCTGGACATTCAGTGTCGGCTCCAGCTGGAGCCGACGTATCCTTGGCTCCTTTGGCTCCATCGATCTCTAAAAAGAGATCTCGATCCCCCTCATTAGAGTCGATACGTTCGGCTCCGAGATCACCCTTGCTCTCGGAGCAGAGCCATCGGAGCCATTCTTCTCGGTCATCCAGGCTGTCTGATCACGACCTCAAGAGAGTGGTGAGTAGACTATTAAAGTCTCAGGCATTGGCCCAAATGCTCCATAGCCCGTCTCAACAGACGGTAGCTATTTCACATCCACCAAACATTCCTCCTTTGACTCTCTTACAGAGCTCGGAGCTCCTCGGAACCGTGACCATTGTAGCTTCGGAGCCGATACCACCCCTTTCGGCTCCGTCGTCCTCTGCTCTGATTTCCTCCTTGAGGCCTTCATTGGAGGGATCCGGGCATCTGGTCTCTCTCGTCGGCTCCGAGGGGGCGAGTGGCATCGGACTCTTGTCCGACCCCGTTCTCCCTCTCGGGGCTTCAGCGTTGGTGAGCTCAGCCCTGACATCTGCCTCGGAGCCTTCCTTCTCAGTGAGGCCTGGAGTTCCTATCTCTTCGGAGCGGGAACCTTCTGGTCTCTCTGATGGGGGAGCCTTCGAGGTGACGAGGAGTGTACTAGCCCCTGGGCTTAGTCAACGGACAGTTCCATCAGCTCCTCCCACTACAGTGCCTGCTGACGTCTCTTCCCACTCTCTTGCTCCCGGACCCAGAGATCCAATGCCTCAGGTTTCCCCATTGGGAATATCTTCTTCTTCCGAGGCTTCTCCTGATCCGTCAGGTGAACTTCTGCGTAAGAGGATATGTAAGAGGAAACATCTAGACTCCCCTGAGTCTATTACATCTGATACTGACCTGGATGAGTCGGAGAGATCCCCAAGGTCCTCCTCTGAGGATGTGTCTTTCTCAGACATCCTTGAACTCCTTAAGCAGAGGGGGAACTGGCCCTCCCTTAATCCTTCCGAGGACGAGTCAGTATACCTGGAGGCATTCGGATCTCGACCCTCCACCTCCTGGGTGTCTCCGCCTTTCGACCCTCTTATGGATGTAGTGGCTCGGAAGGCGTGGATGGCTCCGGATTCAGTGGAACCTATTCCTAGGAGGCCTTCTAAATTCATTACGGCCCCACCAGGTAGACAATATTTGACAAAGGGTGTCCCAGTTGATGCCATGGTGGTGGCTGCTGCCACCAAGAAGGAACTAGCTGATCCTTCAGTACCTGTCCATCCTCCTAACAAGGATTCTAGGACTATGGACAGGTACAGCAAGCGGATTTTTTTTTCAGCGACTTTTGCCATGAGATCGCTGAACTACTTGTGCCACTTCACCCGCCTTCAAAGAGATGTTCTTAAAGAGTTGGGAGAAGTTTTACAGGATCCGTCAGCTGCTGGATCTCTGGATAAGAGTACCTCACAGCTAGGAAACCTTAACTCCATTGTTAACTCCTCTATGCGGCTCATTTCCTATGCAGCCGATGGAGCGAGTAGGGCCGCAGGCACAGGAGTGGCTTTAAGGCGTCCGTCCTGGATGCGGCTTTGTAATTTTGCAGACCCCTTCAAGGCGTCCTTCACAAACTCCCCTTTTGATGGTTCGACCTTGTTCGGACCTCAAGTGAAAGACACTTTGACTAGATGTGAACAAGATGGCAAGACTCTTTCTGCCGTAGGAATCCGTTTCTCCACCCCTTCAAGACCTTACTCCAAAGGACAGAAGGGAGGGAACATGTGGTTCCGCAAATCTCAAGGAGTCACGCCTGACGCACGAAGTCAGTTTACCCCCAGAGGTAGAGGGGGTAACAATAATAGACGCCACCCTAGGGGCAGAGGGGGTCCGCAGAATCATGGTAGCAGAGAGCCTCTTTCTGACAAACCCTTTCAGCATCCCTGAGATGTTGCCCGATTTTCCACCTTCGGAGGCAGTCGGGGGAAGATTATCGCTGTACCCAATAGCCTGGCTTTCCCTTTCTCAAGACAAATGGGTGCAGTCGATTATATTCGAGGGTTACAAAATTCCCTTTATTCAAACCCCAATTCAGCAAAAGGGAACCCTTCCAGACGTTCCACCCGGTCTAAGGGAACTAGCAGTACTAGAAATATCAAAACTGCTAGCAAAAAGAGCCATCCAGCCAGTCCCAGCGGACTAAATAGGATCCGGAATCTACTCAAGGTTCTTTTTAGTTCCAAAAAAGACAGGGGACTGGAGACCAATATTAGATCTGAGCAAACTAAACAAGTTTGTAAAGAAATCAAGATTCCGGATGGTCACGCTTCAGTCCATTCTACCCTTTCTGGGCAAGGACAATTGGATGTGCTCGATAGATCTTCAGGATGCGTACTATCACATAAAAATTCACAGACGCTCCAGAAGATTTCTCCGCTTTCGGCTGGGGACCAGTCACTTCCAATTCAGGGCCCTGCCCTTTGGACTCACTACAGATCCCAGAGTGTTCACCAAATGTATGGCAGCGGTTACGGCTCACCTGAGACGTCAAGGATTCCAGGTGTTTCCATATCTAGACGACTGGCTCCTCACTGCCACCACCAGGCATCAATTTCTCCAAGCCAGAGATTACACCATTCACATTTGCAGAGGGCTAGGGATTTCTATAAATTTCGAAAAATCTGCCTTGTCGCCTTGTCAGTCTATTACTTTTATAGGCGCAAAATTGGACACTGTACAACTTTCAGCAAAGTTAACAGACCAAAGGATCTTGGACATTCAAAGTCACATCCAGGTGATTCTTCTCAGCAACAAAATTCAGGCCAGATTTGTTCTGAAAGTATTGGGTCTTATGGCGGCCGCCATAACACTTCTTCCCTTTGCCCGCTTTTACATGCGTCTTCTACAATGGATGTTATTCACCCAATGGTCTTTTCAACAACTTCCCATGCGTCACAAGATCACAATAACTCCAACTTGCAAAAGGCATCTGACCTGGTGGATATCGTCCCCTCAAGTCCATCAGGGCAGACCCTTTGTTCCTCCTGCCCCGGTTGCCACGGTTACATCGGACGCCTCCCTGATCGGGTGGGGGGGCATTATCGGGGCAGAATGGTCCATGGCACTTGGCAACCTTTCGAATACCATCTGCACATAATGCTTTTAACGTTGCAAGCCCTCAACGACTCTCTTCCCCTGGGAACTATTGCAGTCCAAACGGACAATATGTCCGTAGTGTGGTATATCAACAAACAGGGCGGAACCAAGTCCTATCCACTGTGTCGAGAGGCTGTCAGACTTTGGCAATGGGCAATCTCTTCTCAGCGGTTTCTGATAGCAACGCATATCCCCGGGAAATCCAACATCATAGCGGACAGATTGAGCAGAGCTATTCTCATGCCTCACGAGTGGTCTCTCAAACAATCAGTGACGGAAGAGATTTTTCAGAAGTGGGGCCTTCCTTGCTGCGACCTTTTCGCTACACCTCAAAACAGCAAATGCCCAGACTTCTTCTCTCTCTTCCCCCTTCCAGGCCATCCCCCAGAGATGCTCTAACCCAAGATTGGCCCCGGGGACTTCTTTATGCCTTTCCCCCCTTTCTGCTGATATCTCAACTAATTCAGAAAGCAACCGCCTTGAGAGCCAAGTTGATTCTCATTGCCTCTTATTGGCCTCGACAGATATGGTTTCCGTTCCTACATCGTTATCTCTTGGTACAGCCATGGCATCTGGACCCGGTTCCAGATCTTCTGACCCACCAGTCGGGTCAGCTGCACCAATCCATACCTTCTCTCAACCTCACTGCTTGGTTGCTCCACTTCCATCCTTAGCCAGGCTTCCTATGATTTCTAATCCCGTCCGGGATATCATAGTAGCTTCCCTAAAATCTTCTACCAGAAAGATTTACACTAGTAAATGGCGACGTTTCTCCTTCTGGGCAAAAGCTAGGAACATAGACCCCTATACTGCTCCGATTCACTCGATCTTGAACTTCCTAGCTGAGATTTTTCATTCAGGATCCTCTTCCTCCACAGTAAAAGTTCAGCTGGCAGCCATTTCGAATTTTCATATAGGCCTTTTGGACCACAACATTATGTCACATAAACTTTGCAAGGCATTCCTTCGAGGTATCTTTTTACTTAAACCCCCGATTAGAGACCCCCCACCACAGTGGGATCTAAATTTAATTTTAACATCCTTGATTCTTCCCCCTTTCGAACCTGCGGCTTCCTGTTCTTTGAAATTTCTTTCTTGGAGGACAGTTTTTCTAGTCGCCATTACTTCTGCCAGGAGAGTATCTGAGCTTCATGCTCTGTGCATTCGTCCTCCCTACTTAATCTTCCACAAAGATAGGGTATCTCTAAGGACTAATCCATCTTTCTTACCAAAAGTGGCATCGCAGACGAACTTAAATCAATCCATTGATCTTCCAGTGTTTTTCCCGAATTATTCTGATAGAGCGGAACAAAAGTTACATTGTCTTGATGTTCACCGCCAGCTCAGATATTATCTGGACAAAACTAAACTTTTTAGGAAATCTGATCAACTGTTTCTATCCTATGCAGAGAACAGGAAAGGCCTTCCAGTTTCCAAGGTGACTTTATCTAGATGGCTGTCTTCTGTGATTACTTACATTTATCAGCTCAGAGGCAAAGAGTTGATTTCTAAGCCAAAAGCCCATTCTACCAGAGCTCTAGCTACATCGACAGCTTTTCAAGCTAGTCTTCCAATAGACACTATTTGTGCAGCAGCCACATGGGCCTCTCCTCATACCTTTGTTTCACATTACAAATTAGACTTGGCCTCCAGAGACAGAGCGAATTTTGGTTCCACCGTTCTCAAGAGTCTGTTCCATTGAGCCACCCAGGATAGAGGTGCTAGGGACGCGGTCCCATTCAGCAAGAATGAAGGTGAGATTGACAACTTAGCATTAAGAAGTTATGTACCTACCATAACGTTCCATGTTAGTTGTCTTCTCTTGCCTTCTTTCTTGCGTCCCGCCCTCCATCCCCCTAGCCTGGTCAGACCGAGAAGATTATGCCTCTTCTATTAAGAGGTTTTATTCCTTTTCTAGCTATTCAGCTTCTAGTGTCACTAGATTAGGTTGATCATTTCTAGAGGATTATGATGTTATTTAGTATTGTTACTTTTTCCTTCCTCCTCTATAGTTGGAAGAATATATTACTATTTCCTTAGCTACCAAATGAGATCTGGGTAGTCTCCGCCTTGCATCATGGGATATAGGGTTGCCTCGAGCTGGTAAAATTAGCTCTCGAGCTTAGTAGTGCAGTGGAGCCGAGGATCGGCTCCGAACCCATCCAGCAAGAAAGAAGGCGAGAGAAGGCAACTAACATGGAACGTTATGGTAGGTACATAACTTCTTCTTGTAGTGCATGCGTACTTATTGGCATAATGTTTAGCCTACCAACATGGGGGCACCTGACATCTGGGGCAAAAAAAACTGAAGAAAATGGCGTCGGCTACATCTTTTATACCCCTAGCGCACTGACGTCAGGGAAGAGGTGACAGCAACTGACGCCGGACCTAGACTTGGGAATTCAGGCCGACTGCGGGTAGCCTGCCAGCAGGATAACCCAAGTGTAATGACTGCAACAGTGAATACACTCTAACATCTACATTTATGGTAAGTACACAACTGTACTTTTTAAGCCTAAATTTTATAATTTATCTTATAATGGAAAAAACTGCCTTAAAACAGTTGCCTGAAAATAGACATTCATGTTATGAGAGCCAGTAAAGGTGGGGCAGTAGTCATATGAATACTAGTGACTATATTAAGGCCATTAGACAAGTCTTAACAGACAATACTTGTTATGAAGAGATAGAAAAAAAGATTAACGTGAAGATCTGATGTTGTCATTTTCATTTGTTCCTCAGCCTGTGGGTCTCGGATCTGACTCGGCCACTTTCCAAAACTTTAGGCGCTGAAGCTTGAGCTCCTCCCCTACCCACAGTGCCTCATTCCCCCATATTACCTCAGATCTCATTTGCTGCACTGTCAGGAAGCATCGTGATCCATACGCTCCAGCTCCCTTGAGAGTTTATCTATTTTTTTTTTTTTTTTTTTACAGATAACTCGTTTTTTCTTTCCTATTTTCTTTATTCTGTCTCATTCCCCTGTATTCTGGCTTATTTATTTAAAAAAAAAAAAAAAAAATAGTTTGTTGGTCCTTTCTTGCAGGGCTGTTCTTTAACTCATTCCTTTCCCTTTTTCTTTGACCTTATTATATCTGATAGCCATTAGGGTTTAAAAAGTGCACTTCCGGTGGGCACAAAATGCCTTTATCTGATGTCCACAGGGATTGCGTGTATTGTCTCAGTACTTCTCATCTTGAAACCCCCTGTCCTATCTGCGAGGGGTTTCATCCATGGGCGTTGGCTGACCACCAAAACAAACTGCTTTTTAAAGGGCCTGATTCCTTCCTCTGCCCCAACTGTGGGTTCTTCTACTTCAGGGGTTAACCCCCCCCCCCCAATAAGAGGCATAAAATTGTCCGGGAACACAGGAAATGTTCCCCGGACAAGTCTGCTTCGACATCCAGCGAGCTTCCCAAAAAGGCACCCAGAGCATCGGATCCAAAATCTTTTGACCCAGGTAAGTCTGCCAACTTATCTCTTCGGACCCGAGCTCCCCTTCCTTCCTTGGGATCGATTCTAAGAGCCAAAGCCTTAGCGTTGGTTCCATGATGCTGACTTTGACTCAAGTTTTCAGAGCCGTTGCTTCCCCTCTGAGTCTTGGCATTCGACAGTTCACTGCTGACTCCCTCTTTGGAGTGAACAGCTGGTGAGGCTTGGGTGCATTCTGCCCTGACAGCTTCTGCTCTGTGGAGAACGTCCTCTTTCTCTCCAAGCCCATCTGCCTTTTAGGTGGTGGAGAGGGTCTTTCCTTCCAAGGAGGTCCTCATTTCAAATACTTTCAGATCCACCCCTTACTTCTTAGATACTGTGTCTAAGTCCCCAAGGCTGCTACCTCCAGGGCAGCTAGCCCAGCAAAGTCTCCAAGCTATTCCACCCTTGAAATCCCAGGTCTCTTCAGATACCTTCCCAGAGCACCCCCCCCCCCAGATGGTATCCTGGAAGAGAAGGTGCAAGAGGAAAGCACCTGGATTCTCTGTAAGAATCCGTCACAGAAGGCATCGATTTTGAGGAAGGAGAAGGGTTCCCGAGATCTCCACCTGAGGATGTCTCCTTTGGAGACGTGTTAGAAATCCTCTGTCAAAAAGGTGGTTAGCCTACCCAAAACCCTACCCCTGAGGAAACAGTGCTCTTGGAGGCTTTTGGGTCTGGCCCATCTACAGCTTGGGTGTCCACATCCCTCCCCCCCATTGATGCACTCATCGACCAAGTATCAACCAGGAGTGGAAGGAGCCAGACACTGTAGAACCTATCCCCAAACACACAGGATTCTTAGTGCCCCAATACTGACCAAATGAGACTAAAGGGATTCCAGTAGATGCCATGGTTGTTGCGGCAGCCACCAAAAAGGAGCTAGCTCGGGAAAGCCCCACTGCCCCTCTCCCTAACACGGAGGATAGAAACATGAACTGATTTGGCAAGAGAGTTTATGCTTCAGCCACTTCCTATGAGTGCTAAACTATCTTTCTCATTTTACCAGGCTACAGAGGGATTTAATCAATGAAATCTCTAGCTCTGCTCCAGAGTCTATGTCTGATGAGGAAGGGAAGGTCTTTTTCTCCAGAATGACCACTCTACATTCAATTTTCAATACGTCCATGAGGTTAATTTCCCACGCTGCAGAGAGCACCTCAAAGGCCGCCGGTTCAGGCATTACCATTAGGCGTCATGCCTGGATGCGGTTGTCTGACTTCGTGGAACCTTTCAAGGCATCATTTGTCAATGCACCTTTTGATGGATCATCATTGTTTGGGCCCGCTGTCAGAAGCACACTCTCCCTTAGCGAGAAAGATGGAAGGATGTTGTCTGCCTTTGGGATCAGGTTTTCTACCCCACAAAAATGCTTCATGTTCTGTAGTCCTATCTCACCTTCATTCTTACTGATGGGATCGGAGCCCTTCCTCTGCTCTGACTCTGCCTATTTACAAGCTCGAAGTCTTCTTGTTGGCTCGTGGCTAGGTAGGTATCCCATGGTGCACCAGTACAATCCCCAGATCTCGTTTGCCATGTCGACTAGTTTGGATGTGCTTCTTCTTGCCCATGGCTAAGTCTTACACATTTTGTTCTAAAATTTTGGATAAATCTTCTATTTTCACATTTTGATAGTGTTATATAGCATTTTATAGCTGTAGTTAGTGTAGTGTTTGCAGTTAGATAGCGTTTATTAGAGCGCTTTTTGTGTACAATTTCTTTGAGTACAGTGGTCCGTTGGCCTTTATAGTACTTTGGTATCCTGTGTGCCAGTTTTCACTTGGTTGTTGCATATATATAGACATCTATATTCCTGTTTTCTTACTGTTAATATTAGTAGTTGTAGACGCCTTTTGCTCTTAATTTAGGCTGTTTGTGCTTGTTCAAATATTATAAGTAATAACTTATTTGCGGAGCTTTCCGCTTATTGATATTTCCTGTTATTGTTGCAGACAGGACGAGGTTCTGTTGACCTTTCTGTTTTCCGCAATTTAAACTTGTATTCCTGTTCTAGTGTGTGTGCGAGGCTCTCTACTTGTTTCTGTACCCCCTAGGTCCATTTTAGTTAGAGGACCTAGTTTCCCTTTCTTCTTTACCCGGGCTAGGTGTTTCTTTACCAGTTCCTTTAGGGCTAGGCCCGTTTAAGTTAGAGGACCTAGTCCTCCCACTTTCCTTCCTGTGTGTGAGTTCAGTCTTCTGTGAAATGTCTAAGGAAGTCAAGGACCATAAGCCATCTGGCTTTAAAAAAGATGTAAAATGCTCACAGAAGATGTCTATAACGGATGGCCACAGTAACTGCATTTACTGTCTTGGGGCCATCCACTTACAGGAAACTTGATTATTTTGCCACTCTTTTAGTGCTAGGGTGTTGCAAGAGAGAAAAATAAGCTCATACTAAAAGGTCTCCTAAAGCCTTCTTTTGAGGAAGATCTGACTAGCTCTTCCACCTCTGCTAGATCTCAGGGATCTAAAAAGAAAAAATCCAAATCCTCTAAGAGGCCCTCCCCAGCACCGGCTGGTGTCTTGGAGCCACCTCTTAAAATTACTAAGTCTGATAAGATTACTGTATCATCGGCCCCACTGAGTTCGGAGCCGATCGAGAGTTTTACTACTGTGGTTACAGGGTCGGCACCAAGTAGTTCGGAGCCGACCACGACCACTGAGAGTATTCAACGGTCTACGGATCCTTTACCAGTCTCCCCTACATTAAGGTCACCCATACCACAGAGATCCCGTACTCCTACTCTGTCCTCCAGGTCTTCCATGAGTTTATTGAAAGAAGATGTGGAGAGGGTAGTGCTGAGACTTCTGAAGTAATCTGCCTTGCCTAAATTGTTGTTGGCTCTGACCCAGTTGGTCCCGGGGCCACTTGAGTCCGTCATCCCCTTCGGTGATTCCTCCTCTGAGCCATGCAGGTCTTTCGGAGCCAGAGTGTTAGGTACCGCTGGTGGAACCCTCGGTTCCAACTCCCCCTGAGGTTGTTTCGGAGCAGAGTTCCACTCTGACACACTCGGTGCCATCCGTGATGTCTAGAAACTGAAGCTCCCTGGTCGGCCCCGACAGGGACGCCTAAACTGAACCTCCCTCTTGGCCCGTCGGCGAGGGTGAGCTCGGACCCTACGTCTGTCTCTGAGCTGTTGGCTCTAGAACTGATGGCATCCTCTGTCTCCTCGGAGCCGAGGAGGTCTTCGGAGCCAGAGAGGTCAGCATTCGAGATGATGAGGAGTGTGCTGTCCTGATCATTAGCTCCAACCAGGGGTACCGACACTCTTCCCCCCCTAGGGCACCTACTTCTGTTTCAGCTCCTACTCTCTCTTTCTGGACAGCAGAGACCCGCAGCCTCAGGAGCCACCGGCTGGTGGCCACCACTCTTCCGAGACCTCCCCCGGAATATCCTTCCGAGGAGCCCCCATGGAAGAGAACATGCAAGAGGAAGCATGTAGACTCCCAGGATGAGTCTCTTACATCGGACACTGACCTCGAGGAGTCAGAAGGTTCCCCCAAGTCGTCCTCTGATGATGTCTCCTTCATAGACATCCTGGAAATCCTTAAGCAGAGGTGCAGCTGGCCTACTCTCACCCCTTCTGATGAGTCAGTGTACCTGAAAGCTTTCGGGTCTCAACCTTCAGCCTCTTGGGTGTCTCCACAGTTCGACGAACTGATGCAGCTAGTTAGTTGGAAGGTGTGGGATACTCCTGATGCCATGGATCCAGTCCCCAGGAGACCAAATAAGTTTCTTTCTGCGTCCAGAAAAAAAGGAATTTTTGTCTAAAGGGGTGTTCCCGTAGATGCCGTGGTGGTGGCGGCCACTAAGAAGGAGCTAGTGGAAACAACTTCTTCTGTTCATCCACCGAATAAAGAGTCTCGAAGATGGACAGATACAAGAAGCATATCTTCTCGTCAGCGGCATTTACTCTTAGATCACTGAACTACCTTACACACTTCACTAGGCTTCAGAGAGATCTCCTTAAGAGTTAGGAGGTTCTCTACAAGGTACATGTACTGAGGGAGTCACTGACAAGGTGTCTGCCCAGTTGTCCACCTTGAACTCTATTGTCAACTCGTCCGTGAGGCTTATCTCGTCTGCAGCCGATGGAGCGAGTAGAGCAGTGGGTTCAGGAATTTCCCTAAGACGTCATTCCTGGATGCGTTTGTGTAATTTTGCGGAACCGTTCAAGTCTACCTTTATCATCGCCACCTTCGGTTCTCAATTGTTTGGACCCTAGGTAAAAGACACACTCACCCGGTGCGAGCAAGAAGGAAAAACACTCTCTGCGTTTTACTGTCCCCTCTAGATCATACCCTAAGGGTCAGAGAGGTGGTAAAATGTGGTTCAGGAAGTCCCAGAGGTTTTTCCATGATGCACAGGGTAGAGGAGGAGGAAATGGTAGATGTCACCCTACAGGCAGGGGCGGATTGCAAAAGCAGGGAGGCCGCAATTCGTTTCCAGGCTGGCCTTATCAGTGCTCCTGATGTGGGGCCCGACTGTGCTTCTCTGGAGCCAGTCGGGGGTTGCATTTCTTTGTATCCAGAAGCCTAGCTAAGTATCAGTCAAGGCAAATAGGTACAAAGAATTATTACCAGAGGTTATGTCATACCCTTTTCTCTGCCACCTTATGTTCCCGGATGTTCCGCCCAATCACAGGGATCAGGCAACCGTGGAGGTCAACAAGTTGCTGGTAAAAAGAGTCATCCATACCTTCCCAGCAGACCAAATAGGATCCGGAACTTACTCCAGATTCTTTTTAGTGCCAAAATGTACAGGGGACTAGAGGCCCATCTTGGATGTCAGCAGATTGAACGAGTCAATAAAGAAGGATAAGTTCCAGATAGTGACACTGCAGTCTATACTCCTATTACTAGGGAAAGACACTTGGACGTGCTCAATAGACCTCCAAGGCACTTACTACCACATAGAAATGGACAGGGCGTTGAGGAGTCATCTACGCTTCCGGCTGGGAGCCAGTCATTACCAGTTTCGTGCTCTGCCCTTTGGTCTCACCACAGCCCCCAGGGTATTCACCAAGTGTATGGCAGTAGTGACAGCTCACTGGAGACGTTGAGGATTCCAGGTGTTTCTGTATCTGGATGACTGGCTCCTGACCGCCCCCACCAGTCATCTACTTCTTCAGACCAGGGATACTACCATTCAACTTTGTGCCCAGTTGGGGATTTCTATCAATTGGGAAAAATCTGCCTTATTGCCCTCTCAATTTGTGAATTTTATAGACGCAGAGATAGACACAGTAAACATGTTGGCTCGTCTTCCAGTAGGAAGGGCACAGAATCTGGTTCTTCAAATTCAACGTCTTCTCCCCCTACGAAAAGTCAAGACCAAGACTATTCTGAAGCTTCTGGGGACCATGGCTTCCACCATACTACTAGTGCCGCTAGCCAGACTACACATGAGGGTTTTTCAGTGGCTGTCATCCCAGTGGTCTTTTCAACACCTACCATTATCTCATCACATATTGCTGACAGACTCTTGCAAGAAGGACCTCATTTGGTGGACTCACCCGAACCAGTTAACCACGGGCACTTCATTTGTCCCTTGCCAACCAGTTGCCAGTATGGCCACGGATGCCTCACAGATAGGGTGGGGGGGGCATTATCTAGGCAGGACTGTCCAAGACACATGGCAAGATCATGAGGCTCACCTGCATATCAACCTTCCAGAGAAGAGGGCGGTGCTGTTGGCGTTGCGAGCACTTCACAACCTTCTGCCTCTTGGGACAATTCAGATACAATCAAACAACATGTCGGTAGTATGGTATATCAACAAACAAGGCAGGGACCAGATCATACCCACTTTGTCGAGAGGCCATTCAAGTTTGGAAATGGGAGATATCTTCCCAGCGTTTTCTGGTGGCAATGCACATTCCAGGGGCAACGCAGCCGGGCAATCTTGATGCCTCACGAGTGGTCTCTGAAACAGGAAATAGCGGAGCAGATTTTCCGTAGATGGGGACAGCCTTGCTGCAATCTCTTTGCCAGCCCGATCAATGCCAAATGCAGCAGCTATTTCTCCCTCATCCCCCCCTCTGGGGGAGTCACTGAGAGATGCACTTGTTCACGATTGGCCCCTGGGTCTTCTTTATGCTTTTCCTCTCATACCCAAGGTTATTCAGAAAGCGAAACAGCTGGGAAGCAAACTGATCCTCATTGCTCCTTACTGGCTTCGTCAGGTTTGGCTTCTCTTTCTTGGGCCTCTTTTCCTAGACGATACTTGGATTCTGGACCCAGTGCCAGATCTCGTGACGCACATGTCAGGCTCACTTCATCCCGCTTTACACACCCTCAATTTGACAGCTTTACTGCTCCAGTTCCATCCCTAGTCAGGCTTCACGACTTCTCACTCTTCGTGACTCATATCCTAACGTCCTCTCATAAACCCTCCACTAGGAGATTATATTCCAGTAAATGGAGGAAATTCTCTATCTGGGCTGAGAAAAAGAATGTTGACCCTTATACCGCCTCCATTTCGGTGGTTTTGGAATTCCTGTCTGAGCTTTTCCACCAGGGATCTGCAGCTGCCACTATTAGGGTTCAATTGGCAGTGATTTCTAATTTTCATCTAGGCATACAAGACTCTAATCTGATGTCACATAGGCTGTGCAAAACCTTCCTCAAATGTGCCACTTTGCTAAGACTTCCATTTCAAGAACCTGTTGCTTCATGGGATTTGAATTTTGTGCTATCCAAATTGACGTTTCCGCCCTTTGAGCCTTCTCATTCATCGCCTTTGAAATTTCTGTCATGGAAGATTTTGTTTCTGGTGGCTATCACATCTGCCAGACGGGTTTCAGAGTTACAAGCATTGTCTGTAAAACCCCCTTATCTGATCTTTCACAAAGACCGAGTATCTGTTCATACTAATCCTTCCTTTGTCCCCAAGGTCTGTTCCCATAGCACTTTGAACCAATCCATAGAATTTCCCGTGTTCTTCCCAATTCATTCCAATGCAGCAAAATACAGATTTCATCAGTTGGATGTTCATAGGCAATTAAGTTTTTATTTGCACAGGACTAAGGAATTCAGGAAGTCAGATCAATTATTTATTTCCTTCTCCGAATCCAGGTCAGGTTTACCAGTTTCCAAAGTGACCCTCTCAAATTGGATCTCTAGCTGTATAGCTTACATTTATACCTCTGAGGGTAGGCCTTTACCTTTCAAAATCAAGGCTCATTCTGTGAGATCTCAGTCTACCTCTGCAGCCTTTCAAGCCAGGGTCCCACTTGATAATATCTGTGCCGCAGCAACATGGGCTAACCCTCACACATTTATTACAAATTACACATTGGATTTAACCTCCAGGGGTAGAGCATCCTTTGGTTCCACGGTACTCAAGAGTGTTTTTCCTTGAGCCACCTAAGAATAAGGTGCTAGGGGCACTGTCCCATCAGTAAGAATGAAAATGAGATAGGACTACAGAACATAAAGAAGTTATGTACTCATCATAATGTTCCATGTTTGTAGTCCATCTCGCCCTTCGTTCTTATGAACCCACCCTCCTACCCCTTATCCTGGAAGTACCTGGAGATGGAAAAATATTTTATCATTATTTACTGGAGACCTTTTATTATTGACTTCTTTCTGTATGTTTGTTATTATTTCTCCTAGTTAGCAGCAAACAAGATCTGGGGATTGTACTGGTGCACCATGGGATACCTACCTAGCCACAAGCCAAGTAGAAGACTTCAAGCTTGTAAATATGCCGAGTCGGAGCTGAGGATTGGCTCTGATCCCATCAGTACGAATGAAGGGCGAGATGGACTACAAACAGAGAACGTTATGGTGAGTACATAACTTCTTTTTCATGAGTCAGTGTGGTGGTAAAAAAATTGTGGTTCAAGAAGTCTCAAGGTTCCTTTCAGGAATCCCAGGGAGACTTTTCCCCCCAGTGGGATAATGGGTAATAATGGTAGATGCTGCCCACACTGTAGAGGGGTTCTACAAAATCAAGGGTCTTGAGATTCATTCTCAGACAGACCCTTTCAGTGCTCTTGAAAGGTTACTCGACCGTCCCTCTCTGTTGGCAGTCGGCGGTGCATATCCTTGCACCCAGATGCCTGGATAGCCATCACAAATGATCTGTGGGTGCAAAGGATCATATCCAGAGGCTATTCCATAACCTTTTTAAAACATCCTAAACCAGAGAGTTCACTCCCCGGTGTTCCACCCAATCAGAGGTAATCAGCAGCTTTGGAGATTGCAAAGCTGCTATACAAAAGTCGTCTAGAAGCCCCCACAGCTCAAATCGGATCAGGGATTTACTCAAGATTCTTCTTAGTACCAAAAAAGACAGGGAT
This sequence comes from Protopterus annectens, assembly GCF_019279795.1. Classification (NCBI taxonomy): domain Eukaryota; kingdom Metazoa; phylum Chordata; order Ceratodontiformes; family Protopteridae; genus Protopterus; species Protopterus annectens. The sequence goes on along the minus strand of NC_056745.1, from coordinate 914,495,882 downwards.
CTGAAGCCAATACTGGACCTGACATCCCTGAGCAAGTCAGTAAAAAAACTCAAAGTTCAGGATGGTCATGGTCCAGTCCATTCTGCCTGTACTGCAAATGGACGACTGGATTTGCTCAATAGACCTGAAGGACATGTACTATCATATCAAAATGAACATACGCTGCAGAAAGTATTTCCACTTCAGGTTTGAAGCCAATCATTACCAATTCAGAATCGTCCCTTTTGGTCTCACCACAGCCCCAGGGAGTTCACCAAATGTGTGGCGGTAGTCGCAGCTCACTTGAGACTGCAGGGATTCCATATGTTTCCTTACCTGGACAACTGGCTCCTCACCGCTCCAACCAGGCATTTACTTGTCCAAGCCAGGGACTATTTGTTACACCTAGCCCCTTCCTTAGGCATAACCATCAACGCGCAGAAGTCACAATTGGACCCTGTCCAAGTGGTAGACTTCATAGAAGCATATCTGGACACATCCAAACCCCCAGCCTTCCTCCCTCCAGACAGAATTTCCACTCTAAGACTACATATCAGACAGATTTTATCAATACTGAATCTGCCAGCGAAATTAGTACTGAGAGCATTGGGGTCTATGGCTGCCACGAGTACCCTGTTTACCTGTAGCACAACTACACATGAGAATTCTGAAGTGGACATTAGCAGTCCAATGGTCCTTGCACTAACATCTTCTAAGCCATGCAATCAAACTTTCAAGAGTGTGCAAAGAGTCATTTCTGTGGTGGCTTCATTCCTCAGTTATTGAACAAGGACATCCCTTTGCCCCCCCCCCCCCCAACACCATGTTGACCAATGACATCTCCCAACTAGGTTGGCGGCATTTCCTGGAATAGACAGTCCAAGGCATGTGGACACCACAGGAGAGCAATCTGCATATCAGCATCCTAGAGTTGAGAGAGATCTTTCTAGCGTTGCAAGCCATACACAGCTTTCTTCCTCTAGAGATCATTGTAGTACAAACAGACAATATGTCATTTGTGTGGTACATCAACAAGCAAGGAGGAACCAGGTCTTACCCACTCTGTCAAGAAGCAGTGAGAGTGTGGCAATGGGTGATCTCTACCAACCGCTTCCTAATTGCAGTGCACATTCCGGCAGAGTGCAGCATCTTAGCAGACAGGCTGAGCAGAGTCTTGCTGATGCCTCATAAGTGGTCTGTAAAGCAGTCAGTGGCAAACATGATATTTCAGAAATAGGGTTAACCCTGCTGTGATTTCTTTGCATTCCCTCACAACAACAAATGCAGCAGGTTTTTTGCCCTGATCCCTCCTCCGGGGCAGTCCCCAAGAGATGCTTTATTTCATGGTAGGTCCCATAGTCTACTTTGCACATTCTCACCTCTACTACTGATTCTCAGGTTTCTTCAGAAAACACACAGGTTGAAGAGCAGAGTAATCCTCATTGCTCCTTTCTGGCCTTGACAAGTCTGGTTCACCTTCCTATGGTCTCCTCTCATCTGCCCCCTGTGGACATTGGAACCAGTTCCACATCTACTATCCCATCCATCAGGGCAGATTCACCCAGATCTCCCAGACCTATAATTAATCGCATGGTTTCTCCAGTTCAAATGATGGCTAGACATTCCAGGTTTTCTTCCACCATCCGAAAGATTTTGATTTCATCCCACAAACCATAAGAGAAACTTTTTCAACGCTAGCTTCTTCCAAATTGTGCAAAGCCTTTCTTAGAGGTATCTTCTTGCTTTGCCCTCCTGTCAAGGGTCCCACTCCTCCTTTGGATCTCACTATGATTCTTCAGGCACTAGTCCATCCTCCTTTTGAACCTTCGGCCAAAGTAAATTTGATATTTCTTTCATGGAAAACTGTTTCTTGGTGCCCATTACTTCTGCAAGAAGGGTTTCTGAGTTACAACCCTTTCTTCTAAATCTCCTTATTTGATTTTCCATAAAGACAGAGTCACTTTACGTACCAACCCTTCCTTTTTACCCAAAGTTGCAACAGTGAACAATATTAACTCGTCCATCAACCTACCAATTTTCTTTCCCAATTTTCGAAACTTGAGAGAGTATATCCTGCATCTGTTAGATGTTCATAGACAACTGCATTTTTATCTGGACAGGACAAAATCATTCTGGAAGGCTGATCAATTGTTTATATCCTTTGCAAATGTCAAAAAAGGAAAACTAGTTTCTAAGACCACGTTAGCCAAATGGTTAAGAGATTGTATTTCTTTTGGTGTATACATCTAAGGGTATATCTTTGCCCAAACAAGTCAAAGCCCATTCTACCAGATCCATGTCAGCATTCCAAGCTTTTTGGTCTATGGTCTTGAGTGATAATATTTGTGCAGCAGCTTCGTGGTTAAACTCTTATACCTTTATTTCACACTATAAGCTAGATATTGCCTTCATAAATAGAGCTGCCTTTGGTTCTGCATTGCTCTGGAATAGCCTTCCATGAGGGCTACCCAAGGTTACTTTACCTGAGGGCTCTGTCCCACAGGTTGAGGAACGAATGAAAATGACAACATCAGATAAAGAAGTTATGTGCTCACCATAACGTTCCGTCTGTGTTGACCATTTTCATTCTTCCTCAGTCTTCCCACCCTCCTCCCCCCATGCCCATTGCTGTGAAAAAAACTGATAGATATGCTTATAGGAACCAAAGCTCCTGTTTGAACTCCTGAACCTTGTTCTGTCTCTCTGTAATGGTTACCTATTTATATGTGTACTTTGTATATAGTCTGCAATATGTTATCAGCAAACTTGATCTGAGGTAATCTGGGGAAATGAGGCATTATGTGTAGGAGAGGAGCTTCAGTTCTGAGCCTAAAGCTTTAGAAAGCTCGGCTGAGTCGGATCTGAGGATCAGATCTGAGACCAACAGGTTGAGGAAGAATGAAAATGGACAGCACAGTTGGAATGTTATGGTGAGTACATAACTTCATTTTTTCTAACATTGATGTTATTTTGTTGGAGTTGCTCTGTCGGGAATATTGATCACGATCTTTATATTTTTTGAAAGTTGATCAGCCTAAAATGGCCAGGTTGTTTGGTATCCCCATGGATTCACAAAAATAGAGAAAACCTACCATTTAGACCTGTAGTGGCGGCAAATTTTTATAAGATTGAACCAATTTTGATCTTTCTGAATTATTTACTATTTAGAACAAAAATCATAATTCTATTTGAAGGATTCATGGCATCTATTGGAATTAAGTGTGTTGAAACACGTTGATAGAGCTTTTTTGTCTCGATAGATGTGATTTCTTTGTATACTAGATTGAATTTGTAAGAGAATACTTGACTAATCTCACTACATTTGAAAACGGGCTTATTAATACTGTGTGTACTACTTGAAGTAGTTTTGGACAACAATTTCTTTAGGTGCCAAGGAAAGCATTATAAGCAAAAAAAAAAAGCGGGAGTAACAATGAGAGCTACAGTAGCTCCCGATGTTCTTCTATTCACATGTTGCAGTATTCATGACAGTAGGGAGTTGCTGCCAGCAGTGCCACCTTCCGGCCAGTATACCAAAGTCTTTGTTTCTGGAGAGTACCCTTGTCAGGGCCATAAACTGATGTAGGGTATAAAGGTGACGTCTGCACCCACCCTCCTCAGAATTTTCCTGCCGCAGTGAACACCGGACTCTTGTTTGCCATTTCCAAAAGCAGATCACGTTTCAGACCGTTAAAATTTCCAGATCAGATGGCCGTTTCATCCTACCGATACAAATAAGTGCCTTGTTGGGTTTTTTCATTGCCTTTGATTATTGCTGTGTCAGCTAGAAAGGGGAAGTGTGCTTGTGGGAGAATAATTCCTCACAAGGACGCACATGAGAAGTGCGTTTTTTTGCTTAGGCGAGGCTCATGACCATACATCCTGCCCCATTTGCAAATCTTTTGATGTTTTTCGTGTTTCACTGTTGCGGTCATCACATTTGGGTTATCCCTGGCAGGGTAGCTCTTGGCCGGCCCAAATACCAGAGAGTTAGTATTTCTGCGTTGGTTGCTGTCGCTTGAGGACTGACGTCAGATCGTCAGTAGTATAAAGTAAGGCAGCCGACGCCATTACATCAGTCTCTCTTGCCGTGGAGCCCAAAGCAGAAGCAGTTCGCATGAGTGCTGGTCAACTGCTACCTGAGTTTTCATCTCCGAATTAAAGTTGAAGTCATCTAAAATTAAGTACCCCATTGGGAATTCTTTCTTCTTGCACGAACCAATGTCAGAAAAAGTTAATAATTGTCTCGCCTGTGGAAGGCAAATAACACACCGAGACTTCCACTTTTACTGTGTCACTTGTTTAGGCCCAGACCACGATGTCCCCCATTGTCGCTTCTGTGCCTTGTTCAGTGCCAGAACTATCCATCGTCGGGCCTTTATTGTAGCCAGATATGTTTGTTTACAGTCTTCGAATTCCAATATGGCTTCGGTAAGCCATCCGACAGCAGATCTCCCAAAAAAAGTAAAGATAAAGACAGAGAGAGACCGCATTAGGTCCAAACCTACCGACGACGCTTTCGTTAAGCTAGTCATCAGTCCTCCGGTACTCAGTGAGGTGCTTTCGCAGCCCCTTATGCCTGCTTCAGTTATTTCGCAGGCCGCTACCGAGACCCTTGCGAAGTCTGGTATGCCACAAAACTCTTCTTCGACTAAGGATCCTGTGGTCATCTCTACTTTGGATGAGTCTGGAGCCGCTGAGCAGGCACTGGCTTCTGAGGAAGTCCTTCGCACTACCGAATCTCGACACAAACAGATGTCTTCTTTCGCGACTACCGTTCTTTCAGAAACGACCGAGTTTCTTAGGCCCAGGGTTCGAACCACACCCAAGAAACCGATGACCCAATCTTAGGCGCCTGCTACCTTGCCTCTGTCTCAAATGTATAAAATGGAGGAAGACCTTATTATGCTTATCAGGGGAAGCCAAGCTACCCCCTCAAAAAGAAAAGAGATCTGTCCCCTGTAGTTTTGTCTGAACAAGAGTCAGATGAATCTGATGCATTTGACTATGAAGACATGCAGCCTCTCTCCACTTATGAGGATTCTGATGCAGAGGACTCCATTCCTTCAGCCTCTCCCCCAGAGGATTTTTCCTTTGGGGAAACCCTGCATAGTTTAAGAGAGCATTTCCAATGGGAGAGTCAGGACTGCCCTCAGTCTAAAAAGAGACTCAGGGAATTCCTAGATCTTCCACAACACAGACCCTTGTCCCCCCCCCCCCCAGTCCTGGATGTTGTGGATGTTTTCCTTGAATCCACTTTGACTCCTGACGTCCTACCTCCTGCTCCCAGCAAACCAGACAGGTACTATAGAGTCCCTGACTCACACTAATATCTTTTTAAAAATCCAACAGCTGACCCTGAGGTCATTTCTCAAGGGCCAAAACGGATTAAATCAACCTCTGCTAAGAATCCCACCCCCTCAGACAGGGATTCTTGAGCACTGGACAGATGGGTTAAAAAAAAGTATACACCTCAGCTACTCTTGCTATCAGGGCACTAAATTGTCAGTTCCATATGCTGAAATTTCAGCAACATACCTTGGAACTCCTTAAACAAAAAATGTCTTCCTTTCCTGCTTGGGCAGAATCTAAAGATTTACTAGACTTAATGCATTCGGCAAGTCAAGTAACTAAACTCACTTTGCACTGTGGTTTTGACACCCTAGAAGCTTCTTGCTGTGCAGCAGTCACTGGATCTGTCATTAGAAGACATGCATGGCTTAAGGAACAACCCCTGCCAGACCATGTCAAATCTAAATTGTTGGATGCCCCCTTGCACAAAGATAACTTATTTGGCACTAAGGCAGAAGAGGTCTTAAAAAAATATTGAAGAAAAAGCAGTCTCTGCAAACATGTAAGGGTTTCTTACAGGATGTTCTTCATGTTTCACTGTTGCAGTCATTACATTTGGGTAATCTGCTGGCAGGTTGCCCTCAAGTCGGCCTGATTAACAAAGTCTTGGGTCCTGCGGCAGTTGCTGTCCCTTCTTCCATGACATCAGGGGTATAAAACATGCAGCCGACACCATTACATCAGTCATTCTTGCCGTGCGGTGCCTGAAGGAGAAGCAGTTCACAAGTGCCAGTCGGCCGACTCCTGAAATTTTCATTTGAGAGTTCCAGAACCGAAGTCTTCAACTTAAAGCTAAGTACCCCATTGGGGAAACTTTTTCTTGCTCCATACCGATGTCAGTAAAAGTTAATAATTGCATTACTTGTGGAAAGCAAATACCTCATAAAGATTTTAATTCGTACAGTATTCCTTGCCTAGGCCCTGACCACAACGCACCTTGCTGTCGGTTTTGTGCTTTATTTAACTAGCGCACTATCCGTCGTCGGTACATTTTTGCCTTTAAATATATTGGTTCTCAATTAAATTACCCAGAAATGTCATCGGTTAGCCATCCAATTACCGGGATTCCGAAAAAACACAAAGATAAAGACAGAGACAGGCCACCGAGGTCCAAAACTGCCGACGACACTTCTCCTAAGCCAGTCGCCAGTTCACCGGTACTCAGTGAGGCACTTTCGCAGCCCCTGATACCCACTACTTCTGATTCCCAGGCCTCTACTGAGACCCATTTGGAGTCCGGTATGCCGCGATATGCTTCAACTATGGAACCCGCAGATGTCTCTACCTTGAATGGGTCCGGATCCGCTGTGCAGGCACCGGCTTCTGAGGGTGTATTCAGGCCTACAGACTTGCATATTAAATTGACACCACCTTCATTACTAAGGCCTAAATCTCGATCCATGTCTAAAAAACCGATGCCCAGGCCACATGTTCAGGCCCCTATGCCTAAAAAAACAAATGATAAAAATGGCTGAAGATCTAATTACTCAAATCAGGGGGTAGTCAATCCCCCCTCCAAGAGGCCTAGGGCTGAGCTTGATTATGAATCTTCTGATCAGGATTCTATTTCTTCTGACTCTTCTAATGACCTGGATTTGTCCATACCTACTTATGAGGATTCTGATGCAGAGGATTCCATTCCGTCTGCTTCCCCTCCTGAGGATTTTTCTTTTGGGGAAACTTTACATACTTTAAGGGAGCATTTCCACTGGTAAAACCAGGAATTTTCTGATTCAAAAAAAGAGGCTTAGAGATTTCCTCCTTCTACCTCAGCATAGGCCTTTGGCTATACCTCCTGAACTAGACGTTATTGATTATGTGTTCTCGGAATCCAGTTTGACCCCTGATTCCCTGCCTCCTGCTCCTAGTAAACCTGACAGATACTATAGGGTTCCTGAGTCCCACAAGTTCCTTTTCAAAAATCCTGTTGCAGATCCAGAAACCATTTCTCAGGGGCCCAAGGGCATTAAGGTTTCTACTGCAAAAATCCTGTCCCTTCTGATAGAGACTCCAGGGCGCTGGATAGATGGGGTAAAAATGTTTATATTTCTGCAACTTTGGCAATCAGAGCTTTAAACTGCCAGTTTCATATGTTCAAGTATTAGCAACATGTTATTGGACTGCTTAAACAGAAAATGATGTTGATTCCTGACTGTGTGGAAAATAAAGAAATACAGGATTTAATGCATTCTGCTGAGCAAGTTGGAAACATACTTTGCAATGTCGTTTTGATTCATTAGAGGCCTCTTGCAGGGCTGCTCTGGCCTTGATAAGTTTGGTTCCCCTTCCTTCGGCCTCACCTAGTATACCTGCCATGGATTCTGCAGATAACCCAAATGTAAGATTACATTTGGGTTATCTGCTTGTAGGTAGCCCTCAGTCAGCCTGATTATCAAAGTCTTGGGTCCTGTGTCGGTTGCTGTTTCATCTTCCATGACGTCAGGTTGTCAGGGGTATAAAGCATGCAGCTGACGCTATTTTTTCAGTCTTTCTTGCCGTGCCTGAAGCAGAAGCAGTTCGCAAGTGCCAGTCGGCCGACTCCTGAAATTTTCATTTTCAAGTTTCAGAACCGGAGTCTTCAACTAAAGCTAAGTACCCAGTTTGGGAAACTTTTTCTTGTTCTTTACCGATGTCAGTAAAAGTTAATAATTGCATTACTTGTGGAAAGCAAATATCTCATAAAGATTTTCATTCGTACTATATTCCTTGCCTAGGCCCTGACCACAACGTATCTTGCTGTCGGTTTTGTGCTTTATTTAGTCAGCGCACTATCCGTCAGTATATTTACGCCTCTAAATATTTCGGTTCTCTGTTTAATTATCCAGAAATGTGATCGGTTAGCCATCCGACTACCGGGATTCCGAAAAAACGTAAAGATAAAGACAAGCTGCTGAGGTCCAAAAAGTACAGTTTTGTACCTACCATAAATGTAGATGTCCGATAGGTATGCATCTGCAGTCATCACATATGGGTTGTCCTGCCTCAGGCAGCCCTTCGGTCGGCCGGATTTCAAAGTCTGAGTCCGGCGTCGGCTGATGTCGCCCCTTCCCCGACGTCGCAGCGCCTGGGGTATAAAAGCGTCAGCCGACGCCATCTTCCTCAGTTTTTCTTGCCCCAGATGCCAGGTGCCCTCAAGGAAGGCTAAATTTGGAAAATAAGCAATAAAAAATCCAAACATTTGCAAAAATATACATATATGTAAAAACAAATAAACCATAATAGATCCCCCCAGCTAGCTAATAGAGAGGTAAGCACCCTAGGAATACCACAGAGGGGAAGGAGGGAGGGTAAACCTGACTGCAGATGCATACCTATCGGACATCTACATTTATGGTAGGTACAAAACTGTACTATGTCCTTCAAGGATGCATCTACAGTCATCACATATGGGTAGAATACCATAGCCAATCTGGGGGTGGAGGTACTAGGAAAAGGATGGTGTAGCTAAGATACCCTGCAGGACAGCCGTAGCAAAGCCTGCTCTGGATCTGGAATATAAAGGTAAATTGTAATGCTTGGCAAATGTATGCACGGAGCTCCATGTGGCAGCTTCTAAAATGTCTTTTGTAGCCACCCCTCTTAAGAAGGCTGTGGAGGTGGCTGTGGCTCTCGTAGAATGAGGTTTAATGTTAGCTGGTACAGTCTTTCCATGAAAGGAGTAACAAAAGCGGATGCAATTTCCTATCCATTTTGAAATTGTCTGTTTGGAAATAGCTTTTCCTTGAGTACCAGCAGCATATGCTACCAGCAGCTGGTCAGTTTTCCTGAAACCTTTAGTTGTGTCCAAGTAGTAGCGCAACTGTCTGTGAATGTCCAGGGTGTGCAGCAGTTTCTCCCCTTTGTTTTGTGGATTTGGGAAGAAGGTAGGCAAGTGAATGGCTTGATTCAATGAAACCCTGGATACCACCTTTGGCATAAAAGTAGGATTAGTTCTTAATGAAACTCTGTCCTGGTGAAAAATAATAAATGGCTGAACTGCCATCAGGGCCTGCAATTCCGAAACCCTTCTTGCTGAGGTTGTTGCCAGAAGGAAAAGCAGTCTTCCATGAAAGGTACTGTAGATCTGCAGATGCTGCTGGTTCAAATGGAGGCAGTGTTAGTTTTTCCAACACGTAGTTAAGGTCCCAAGCAGGTAGAGGTGGTTTCCTAGGAGGTTTGATGTTTTTAATTCCTCTTAGAAACTGTCTTAGGAGAGGATGAGAAAAGACAGGTGGATCAGTATTGTACTCAGCTGAAATTGCTGAAGCATGAATCTTAATAGAAGAGTAAGACAGCCCATTGTGGAACATTTCTGCCAAATATTCCAGGATATGTGCCATGTTCATCATTGTCGCATCTAGGCCCTTTGTGGTGTTCCAGATGAGAAATCTTTTACATTTTGCTGAATATGCCTTCCTTGTGGAAGGGCGGCGAGCTTCCATAATAATATTCTTCACTCTCTGGGATAGCTTATCCTGAGGAGGAGTCAAGGTATTCTCCACGCTGTTAGTTGCAATGTTTTCAGGTTGGAATGTAGAGTTTTGTATCTGTGCTGTGTCAGTAGAAGTGGCCATAGAGGTAGGGGCCATGGTTTTGTACGTGACATGCCCCTTAGCAGTGGGTACCAGTGCTGTCTTGGCCAGTCCGGAGCTATCAGAATCACTTTTGGCTGCTCTGCCCTGATCTTCAGTAACACCTTGGTCATTAATGGAATAGGAGGAAATGCATACACTGTCAGATTTCTCCAGCTGAACGAGAGGGCGTCCACTTTCCACGCTTGTGGGTGGTATGTCCTTGAGCAGAATTTCTTCAGTTGATGATTGTGGGGGGATGCAAATAGATCTATGTCCGGGCTCCCCCAAGATTGTGTTATCTGTTGAAAAATGTCTGGGTGCAGCATCCATTCGTGTGCATCCATGATATTTCTGCTTAAGCTGTCCGCCAATGTATTGTCCTTCCCTGGCACAAACTGAGCTTGTAGCTAGCTGTATATTGAGTTTCAAGGAAAGATCCCATAGATTCATTGCCAGTCTGCAAAGAGGGTAAGAATGGGTACCTCCTTGCTTATGTACCACATAACTGGGGTGTTGTTTGTCCTTATTAGTAGATGGCCTTAATGCAGAAAGAGTTTGAAGGCCTCGATTGCATGTATCACTGATAGCATTTCTTTTTGATTTATGTGCATGCGTAGCTCCTTTTGTGACCACTGTCCTTGGATACCTCTGCCCTCCATGTGTAATCCCCAACCTAGGTCTGAAACGTCTGTTGTAATATTTTGGGAGGTTTTTGGCTTTGTGAAGGGCAACCCTCTGTTGGATTGGCTGGCCTGAGCCCACCACAGAAATTCCTTGTGAAGGCATGGAATGAGTGGGATTAACGTTTCTAAACTGTGACTGTGCTGAGTCCATAAACTCCTTAGGTACCACTGTAGCTTTCTCATATGTAGCCTTGCTTGTGGAATCAAAAGTATACAGGATGCCATGTAACCCAGGGCCTGCAGGATTTTCCTTGCAGTCAGCTGGGTTTGTCTTGTCAGATTCTTGAAGTAATCCGGTAGTTGACTTTGTTTTTCTTCTGTGAGATAAGCCATTTGGGTGGTTGTATCTAGATCCGCACCCAGAAAGGTTATTCTTTGGGATGGAACAAGTCTTGATTTGTGCATGTTGACTGTATATCCCAAGGCCTGTAGAAGATTGATGGCATAATTTAAGTCCTTTATCAAAGTTTGTTGGTTGTCCGCTTGTATAAGGCAGTCGTCCAGATATGGGTAGATTTGAATCCCCTGGAGTCTGCAGTGTGCTATTACTGATGCCAGGCATTTCGTGAATACTCTGGGCGCAGTAGATAAGCCAAAGGGCAATGTTGAGAATTGATATGCTCTGACCCTGCAAGAAATCTGAGGTATCTTCTGCAACTTTGTCTGATAGGGACATGCAGGTATGCCTCCTTGAGGTCTAGAGTAACCAGCCAAGACCCCTTGCCCAGCATGGGAAGGAGTTGCTGTAGAGTCAGCATTTTGAATTTTGGCACAATGAGATAAGTATTCAGTGCGGACAAGTCGAGAATTGGTCTCCATTGATGCTCTTTTCTTGGAACAAGGAATAGCCTGGAGTAAAATCCTTGGCCTTGTTCTGAAATAGGAACTTTTTCTATGGCTTTCATTTGTAGTAAGTTTGAGATTTGTTTCAAAGCCACTGCCCTTTGATTTGATGGCAGACCTGGCATGCCTTTTCTTTTTGGCAATGTGTGGAAATGGAACCTGTATCCGTTGTCTATTATTTGGAGTGTCCATTTGTCTCTTGGAATGTTGTGCCAATTTCTTGAGAATAAAGAAAGTTTTCTGCCCAAAGGTGCTTCTAATTGAGCCCTGGTTGGCGGAGTCAAAGCAAAGTCATTGAGTTTGTCCTTGTGCAGCAGTTGCAGGTCCTGAACTGCCTGTCTGGATTGGAGGTTGCCATTGACGGCCTCTGTAGGAGCCCCTAGCTTGCCCTCTACCTCTGGCACGCCTGTTCCTGCCCCTTTGAAATCTTTCTGTGTCCGGAAAGGACCAATTCTTGGAAGGCCAGTTTCTGCTGAATCTAGGCGGTTGGACTTGAAGAAAATCCTTAACTGGTTTGTACAGATTTTACCTTTTCCTCAAATTTCTTTAGGACGTCTTGAGCAGTGGAACCAAATAACTTTTGCTTTTCCAGTGGAGCATCCAAAAGCTTAGCTTTAACATGTTCTGGCAGAGACTGTTCCTTCAGCCAAGCATGCCTGCGTATGACAACACCTGTCATTGCTGACCTACATGAAGCTTCCAATGCATCATAACCACACTGCAAGAAGTGGTTGCTAACCTGCTGGGAGTTATGTACCAGATCCTGAAGGGATTTACGGTCAAGGGGTTCAAAAGAAGACAATTTCTTATGCATTTCTTCTAACAAATACTCTTGATACTGTATCATGTGAAATTGACAATTAAATGCCCTCATAGCAAGAGTGGCAGAAGTATACACTTTTTTACCCCATCTCTCTAATGCCCTGGACTCCTTTGCAGAGGGGAGTGGGTTCTTAGTAGTAACAGCTGCAACCCCTTTAGGGCCCTGTGAAATAGTTTTAGGGTCAGCAGTGTGGGCCTTATAAAGAAAATTTTGTGTGTCCAGGACTCTGTAATACCTATCGGGCTTAACAGGGGCCGGAGGCAGAGTGTCAGGGGTCATACTAGAGTCAGAGTATACATCATCAATCACATTTAAAACAGGAGGAATAGCCAAAGGTCTATGCTGAGGTAAATGGAGAAAAGTTCTTAGTCTTTTCCTGGAATCAGAATATTCCTGGCCCTGCCATTTGAAATGCTCTCTCATAGAGTGAAGGGTCTCCCCAAAGGAAAGCTCTTCAGGAGGGGAGGCTGAGGGAATAGATTCCTCTGCATCCGAATCCTCATAGGCCGAATAAGCCTCCTCCTGGTAGTCTGAGTGATCCGAGCCAACAGAGGCCGCCTCTGAGGAAAGGGGATCAGGAGGATCCATCCTGGGCCTTTTGTCTAGAGGGGTTTGGGAGCCCCTGTCCGGATGAGGCTGAGAGCCCCTAATTAAGGAGATAAGGTCCTCTGCTAAAGTTAGAATCCGTGAACTAGAAGAAGGTCCCTGAGGAATAACTCTGGGAGGCATGGCTTTAGAGTGTTTTGCAGCTTTAGCCCTGGTGAAGGCCTTAATAGACATGGATGCAGGAGGCCTGGCTGCACCACGTGCTGGTGTAGCTTTGTCTAAAGGTATGGTGTCGGAAGATTCCAATACACCAGTTTCGGAAGGAAATTCTTTAACCGACTTGGTAGGAGCCTCCGGGGCCGAGGCTGTCGGTTATAATATTTCAGGGTTCGGAAGTTCCAAGGACTCTGTATCAGCCGAGACCGAGACACTCGAGGTAGGCCTAGCCACGGTTTCAGCCGAAACCACGGCTCGCGTGTGTCGGTCCTTGTCTTTCCATTTCTTAATTAAATGTGATGTCAGGGTTTCCGACAGCATTTTGTAAGCAAAACTATCCCCTAAAAACTCTTCTGCGAACTCCGACCGACGTCTAAGAGTGTGTCGGTTGAAGGAAGCGCAGGCAGAACAGGCCGAGACGTCGTGGTCTGGGCCTAAGCAAGGAAGACAATAAGAGTGGAAATCCTTATGAGGTATTTGTTTCCCACAAGTTAAACAATTATTAACTTTTTCTGACATCGGCTGAGGCAAGAAAGAGTCCCCAACGGGGTACTTAGCTTTTGAAGTCTTCGGATAGCGAATTTACAGGAGCTGGCCGACTGGCACTTGCGAACTGCTTCTGCTTCGGGCACCACGCTGCAAGAAAGACTGAGGAAGATGGCGTCGGCTGACGCTTTTATACCCCAGGCGCTGTGACGTCGGGGAAGGGGCGACATCAGCCGACGCCGGACCCAGACTTTGGAATCCAGCCGACCGAAGGGCTGCCTGAGGCAGGACAACCCGTATGTGATGACTGCAGATGCATCCTTGAAGGACATCTGCCTACGCTTCTCCTAAGCCAGTCGCCAGTTCACCATTACTCATTGAAGCGCTTTCGCAGCCCCTGATACCCGCAACTTCTGATTCGCAGGCCTCTACTGAGACCCATTCGGAGTCCAGTATGCCACGAGGTACTTCAACTATGGAACCCTCTGATGTCTCTACCTTAGATGGGTCCGGAGCCGCTGTGCAGGCACTGGCTTCTGAGGGTGTATTCAGGCCTACGGACTTGCATATTAAACTGACGCCTCCCTCTTCACTTAGGCCTAAATCTCGAACCATGCCTAAAAAACTGACACCCAGACCACATGCTCAAGCCTCTATGCCTGAAAAACAAATGATAAGAATGGCTGAAGATCTAATAACTCTAATCAGGGGAAGGCACCCCCTCCCCTTCTAAGAGGCCTAGGACTGAAGTTGTTTATGAATCTTCTGACCAGGATTCTATTTTTTTCTGATACTTCACATAATATGGATTTTCCCTTATCTACTTATGAGGATTCTGATGCAGAGGACTCTATTCCCTCTGCTTCCCCTCCAGAGGATTTTTCTTTTGGTGAAATCTTGCATATTCTAAAGGAGCATTTCCACTGGGAAAGCCAGGATTTTTCTGATTCAAAAAAGAGGCTTGGGGACTTTTTACTCCTGCCTCAGCATAGGCCTTTAGCTGTTCCTCCTGTACTAGACATTGTTGATGATGCTTTTTCGGAATCTAGTTTGGCCCTTGATTCTTTGCCTCCTTCTCCCAGAAAACCTGACAGATAGTACAGGGTCCCTGAGTCACACAAGTTCCTTTTTAAAAATCCTGTTGCAGATCCAGAGACTATTTCTCAGGGGCCCAAGGGTATTAAGGCTTCTACTGCTAAAAATCCTACCCCTACAGATAGAGACTCTAGGGCACTGGATAGATGGGGTAAGAAGGTTTACACTTCTACAACCTTGGCCATTAGGACTTTAAACTGCCAGTTTCATATGTTAAAGTATCAGCAACATGTTATTGGATTGCTTAAACAGAAAATGATGTTGATTCCTAACTTTGTGGAACATAAAGAATTACAGGGTTTAATGCGTTCTGCTGAACAGGTTGGAAAACATACTTTGCAATGTGGATTTGATTCATTAGAGGCCTCTTGCAGAGCTGCTGTTACTGGGTCTGTGCTCAGAAGGCATGCTTGGCTTAAGGAGCAATCTCTGCCTGATCATGTTAAAGCTAAATTACTGGATGCTCCCTTAAATCAGGACCGCCTGTTTGGCAGCAAGGCTGAGGAAGTTCTAAAAAAGATGGAAGATAAAGCTAAATCTATGCAAACTGTTAAAGATTTCTTACAGGTTCAGCCTTCTAGATTTAGTAGGCACTGGCCCTCTAAGAATTGGTCCTTTCCAGCCCCTTCCAGGTCTTTTCAAACCAAACCCAGATACAGCAGAGACCCCAGGATGTTCATCGTGCATACAGCTGCAGTCATAACAGATGGGTTTTCCTGCCATCAGGCGGGTCCTCGGTCGGCCGAATTCCAAAGTCTAGGTCCGGCGTCGGTTGTCGTCGCTTCTTCCCTGACGTCAGTGCGACAGGGGTATAAAAGAACCAGTCAACGCCATTTTCTTCAGTCTTTCTTGCCGCGCGGTGCCCGAAGCAGTTCCCAAGTGCCAGTCGGCCAGCTCCTGAGATTACGAATATCTGCAACCGAAGTCTTCTTGAAAGCTAAGTACCCCATTGGGGAAACTTTTCTTGCCTCAGACCGATGTCAGACAAAGTTAATAATTGTATTTCATGTGGGAAGCAAATACCGCATAAGTATTTTCATTCCCTCTGCATTCCTTGCTTAGGCCCAGACCACGACATCTCGGCCTGCCGTTTTTGTGCTACATTCAACAAACGCACCATTAAGCGTCGGGCGGAGTTCGCCCAGCACTTTTTTGGCAAAAATTTTAACTACATAATGTCGTTGGATACTCCTACTCCAGTTTTGACTAAAAGACGCAAAGATAAGGACCGACACATGAGGTCCGCGGCCTCTACCGACACCACGCCAAAGCCGATTACAAGTGGTCCGGTTCTCAGCGAGGCGCCTACGCAGCCCCTGACTACCGACGACACTTCATTGGTGGTGTCTTCTGTACCCGAGGTCGCAGGCTCTTTGGCCCACACCCCGACTACAGATACCGAAGCCACTCTTGGCGGTGAAACTCAGAGTTTAGACAGGTCTGTCTCCTCTCAAGGTGTCTTCAGGCCTTCCTCTTCTTTTTCCATCAAGGCTTTCACTAAGTCTAAGACAGCCATGCATTCTAAAAAACAAACCCCACAGGGCCCTTCTCAAGGCCCCATGCCTAAAAAGCAGATGCTCAAAATGGCTGAAGACTTAATTTCTCTTATCAGGGGTTCTCAACCCCCCCTCCCAGAAAAAAGGCCCAGAGTGGAGGAAGAATCCCCCTCCTCGGACCAGGCTTCCATTATTTCAGAACATTCTGATGACCAGGAACATTAATACTCCCCTTTTGAAGATTCTGATGCAGAGGAGTCTATTCCCTCTGTCTCCCCCCCTGAGGATTACTCTTTTGGGGAAACCTTGCATACCTTGAGGGAACACTTCCACTGGGAAGGTCAAGAGTACTCAGACTCCAAGAAAAGGCTTAGG
The DNA here is from genome assembly GCF_019279795.1 of Protopterus annectens. NCBI lineage: Eukaryota > Metazoa > Chordata > Ceratodontiformes > Protopteridae > Protopterus > Protopterus annectens. The sequence continues at coordinate 914,479,435 of NC_056745.1, read as the reverse complement.
GATTTTCTCTTGCTCCCTCAGCACGGGCCTCTGGCTATACCCCCTGTCTTAGATATCCTTGATGATGTGTATTCGGAGTCCTGCCTTAACCCAGACTCTTTACCTCCAGCCCCAGTCAAGCCCGACAGGTATTACCGGGTTCCTGACTCACACCAATTCCTATACAAAAGCCATGCGGCTGACCCAGAAACTATCTCACAGGGCCCCAAGGGAATTAAGGCCTCCACTTCTAAAAATCCTTTACCTTCAGAGAGGGATTCCAGAGCTTTAGAAAGGTGGGGGGAAAAGGTATACACCTCGGCCACCTTATCCATGAGGGCGTTAAACTGCCAGTTCCATATGTTAAAGTACCAACAGTTTCTGTTATCACAGTTGAGAAGCAAAATGTCACAACCTGAACAACCAGCTTTAAAGGAGTTGCAGGATTTGGTACATAGTGCAGAACAAGTAGGTAAACATACCTTGCAATGTGGTTTTGATGCTTTAGAGGCCTCATGTAGAGCTGCTGTTACAGGATCAGTCATACATAGACATGCTTGGCTTAAAGAGCAAACCTTATCAGATCATGTCAAAGCAAAATTACTGGATGCACCTCTGCAAAAAGATGTATTGTTTGGTGTTAAAGCTGAGGAGGTATTAAAGAAAATGGAGGAAAAGGCAAAATCAATGCAAACAGTGAAAGATTTCCTACAGGTACAACCTCCACATTTCAGTAGAAATTGGACTTCAAAAAATTGGTCCTTTCCAGCCACGGACAGACCCCCAAAGAGGTAGATACAGGCGCCTGAGGGGTAGAGGGCAATCTCAAGGATCGTTTAGAGGCAGACAATGGCAAGCACCTACCCAAAGAGGTAGTGAGGACAGTTCACAGCCATTCAGAAAGCAGAACCAATGACTTCCCCTTTGCATGCCAAGCAAGGCTCAAATGGCAGCACCTTTAGGCGGAAAACTGGCATTATTTTCGAAAAATTGGCATATTGTCACAAAAGACAAATGGATCCTGGTCATTATAGACAGAGGCTACAGATTCCACTTTCACACCCTTCCAAAAATGAGAGGCATGCCAAACCTGCCACACAATCAAAGGGCAGAGGCACAAAAACAAATTTCAGATCTCATGGACATGAAAGCTATTCAAGAGGTACCTGCACAAGAACAGGGTCAAGGTTTTTATTCCAGAATATTCCTGGTACCAAGGTAGGGCAAAGATTGGAGACCTATTTTGGACCTATCCATCCTAAACACATTTTTACTCGTGCCAAAATTCAAGATGCTCACATTACAGCAGCTTCTTCCCATGCCGGGCAAGGAGTCTTGGCTGGTAACATTGGACCTCAAGGAGGCATACCTGCATGTCCCATTCAGACAAGATTGCAGAAGATACCTCAGATTTCTTGCAGGTTCAACACATTATCATTTCTCTGCATTGCCCTTTGGCTTATCTACTGCACCCAGAGTGTTCACGAAATGCCTGGCATCAGTAATTGCCTACTGCAAACTGCAAGGGATACAAATATACCCATATTTGGACGACTGCCTGATCCAAGCGGACAGCAAGCACATACTTCTGAAAAATCTGGCTTTTGTAATAAGGTTGTTGAATTCCCTGGGATACACAGTCAACAAAAAGAAATCGAGGCTAATTCCCTCTCAAACAATAGTTTTCCTGGGTGCCAACTTGGATACAAACACCCAGATGGCCTACCTCACGCCAGAGAAACAAGGGCATCTAACTCAATACTTCAGAAAACTGGCAACTTTCACCAGGCTGACTGCAAGGAAAATCCTGCAGGCTCTGGGATTCATGGCATCTTGCATCCTACTAATCCCATGTGCAAAGCTGCATATGAGGAAACTTCAATGGTACCTGAAAAACCTATGGCCTCAGCACAGCCACAGCTTGGAAACAGTAATACCACTAATTCCATGTCTTCAAAAGGAATTTCTGTGGTGGGCTCAAGCATGCCAAACAAACACAGGTCTCCCATTCTGCAAGCGTCAAGCAAGTCAAACCATCACAACAGACGCCTCGGATTACGCCTGGGGGGCGCACATGACAGATCGGTGCATTCAGGGCAGATGGTCCCAAAAGGAAAAGCACCTACACATCAATCAAAAGGAAATGCTAGCAGTAATAAATGTTATTATAGCTTTCAGAGACCTGCTGCATCCAGGCCAGCTATTGATAAGGACAGACAACACCACAGTAATGTGGTACATAAACAAACCGGGAGGAACCCACTCATACCCCCTATGCAGGCTAGCCATGTCTCTTTGGAACAGGGCTCTGGAATTGCAAATCGAGCTTCAAGCACAGTTCCTGCCAGGCAAAGAAAACACGCTGGCAGACAACCTAAGCAGAAATATGACAGATCCACACGAATGGAAGTTGCATCCTCAAGTTTTTTCAAAGATAATTCAAGCATGGGGAGAGCCAGACATAGATCTCTTTGCCTCCCACAAAAATCACCAATTGACAAAATTCTGCTCAAGGACCTTTTATCCACAGGCCTGGAAAGTGGACGCACTCTCTTTCAGTTGGACAACAATGACACTATATGCCTTTCCAACCTCTTCCTCTGCTGCCCAAAGTTCTATTAAAAACCAGAGCAGACAGACCAAAGATGATTCTCATCGCTCCAGACTGGCCAAGGCAACACTGGTACCCACTCCTGAGGAGCCTAACGCATTCCCCACCATGGATCCTGCCTTTAATGCCTCTTCTACTGACTCAGCACAACTTCAAAACCCTTCACAGTCAGCTGAAAACACTCAATCTAGCCTCATGGAAGATTCCTTAAAATCACAACAGACCCTGCTCTCCAAGGAGGTACAGGATGTTATTTTGGAGGCCAGAAGACCTTCTACTAGAAAAGCTTACTCCGCCAAATGGAAACGGTTTTGTGATTGGAATGAGAAAAAGGGCCAGAACCCTGGAATACTGAATTTACCTCAAATATTACAGTGCCTAGCTGAGATGCTAAGCAGTGGACTTTCATTCTCTTCCATCAAAATCCATGCCTCAGCCATTTCTGCAGAATACAACACTGATCCTCCTTTATTCTCTCACCCACTCTTAAGGCAGTTCCTCAGAGGGGCTAAGAATATAAAACCCCCAAGGAAGCGACCAGTACCTGCTTGGGATCTCAATTTCATTCTAGAGAAACTGACATTGCCTCCTTTTGAGCCAGCTGCCTCAACAGAACTGCAATATTTGTCCTGGAAAACAGCCTTCCTGCAGGCTATCACCTCAGCTCGCAGGGTTTCGGAACTACAAGCCCTCATGGCTGTGCAGCCTTTCATCATTTTCCATCAGGACAGAGTTTCCTTACGAACCAATCCTTCCTTTATGCCAAAGGTAGTATCCAGGGTAGCCTTGAATCAGGCTATCCACTTGCCTACCTTTTACCCCAATCCTCAAAACAAAGGGGAGAGACTACTACATTCCTTGGACATTCACAGACAACTACGTTATTATTTGGACAGAATAAAGCCTTTCAGAAAATCAGAGCAACTCTTTGTGTCCTATGCTACAGGGGCTCAAGGGAAGCCTATTTCCAAACAGACAATCTCAAAATGGATAGCCCACTGCATACGCTTTTGTTACTCTCTTCATGGTAAAACTGTACCTGCAGGCATCAGGTCTCACTCCACAAGGGCCACAGCTACCTCTGCAGCTTTCCTCAGGGGGGTTCCTATCAAAGATATTTTGGAAGCTGCCACTTGGAGTTCCGTGCATACTTTCTCCAAGCACTATCACCTGCCTTTATACTCCAAATCTAGAGCAGGTTTTGCCATTGCAGTTTTGCAGGGCATCCTGGCTCCTCCTAGTTCCACCTAGTGCCTACCACCCCTTTTTTAGCTTTGGTATTCTATCCATCTGTTATGACTGCAGCTGTATGCACGATGAACATAGTACAGTTTTGTACCTACCATAAATGTAGATGTTCGAGTGCTAATACAGCTGCAGTCCAGGTTTCCCTCCCTCCTCCCCCTCTGGAACAGGCCTAATGGCTAACACTTCCTCATACAACCTGATTGGGGTATTCTTTTATGGTGTATTTGCTTGCAACTAATGTTTTTTGATTATACTGTATTGCATTATTACATAAATATATGTATTGCCTTCCTTCTGAGGGCACCTGACATCTGGGGCAAGAAAAACTGAAGAAAATGGCATTGGCTGGTTCTTTTATACCCCTGTCGCACTGATGTCAGGGAAGAAGCGACGACAACCAACGTCGGACCTAGACTTTGGAATTCGGCCGACCGAGGACCCGCCTGACGGCAGGAAAACCCATCTGTTATGACTGCAGTTGTATTAGCACTCGAACATCTACATTTATGGTAGGTACAAAACTGTACTTTTCAGTCCCAGGGGGGGACACAAGACTAAACATTGGGGGGTTTCCACACCCAAATCTGGGAGTAGTAAGACTCCCCCCTATGGAAAACTGTCGCAATGACTTGCTTATAAAATTTTCAAGCACTTCCCAACTGAATGCACCTTTAGGCGGAAAGATTTTTCTGCATGCAAAAAATCTGGGAACTCATTACCCAGGACAAATGGGTTTTAAATATAGTGTCCCAAGGATACAGATTTCACTTCCACACCTTACCAACACCAAGCGGGTGGCCAGATCTACCCCCAAATCAGTAGGCAGAGGCCCACAATCAAGTACTCTCTCTTTTAAGCATGGTGGACTATTCAGTTGGTACAAGAAGAGGAAAAGGGACAAGGATTGTATTCGAGACTTTTCCTTGTACCCAGAAAAGGCAATACATGGCATCCTATCCTGGACCTTTCTACTCTAAATACCTTTCTGGTGATTCCAAAATTCGAGATGCTGACTCGTCATCAGCTGATTCCTATGTTAGGCAAAGATGCATGGCTGGCAACACTAGACTTAAAAGAAGCATATCTGCACATCCCTATCAGGGAGTCTTGCAGAAGATACCTACGCTTCAAAGCAGGCTACATGCATTATCAGTTCTCTGCACCGCCCTTTGGCTTATCTACTGTGCCCAGGGTATTTACAAAGTGCCTAGCTCCAGTCATTGCATTTTGCAGGCAAAAAAATATTCAAATATACCCATACCTGGACAATTGTCGAATTCAGGCAGAAAGCCAAGACATACTTTTGAATCATCTGGCCATTGTTCATAGGGTATTGACGTGTCTGGGGTACACCATAAACGAAAAGAAATCATACCTGGTACCCTATCAACAAATTATAGTCCTGGGAGCAAGCTTGAATACAACTTCCCAGATGGCTTTCCTCACACCAGAGAAACGGATTCTTTTGACAACGTACTTCAAACAAGTGGCCACAAAAGCCCAGTTATCTGCATGGCAAATACTGCAAACCTTGGGGTTCATGGCCTCCTGCATTCTTCTAATTCCATATGCAAGACTGCATTAGTGTGTTCTGCCACCTCAGCATCCAAGCTCCAATCTATCACCCAGTCAGTATTTACCTCAGTTGAAAAATGATTTTTGCAACGTTGCCTCCTACTAAACGCCAAAAAAAACAAGTTACTTGTTTTTGCTCCTACACAGAAGTCCCCTCCAATAGACCTAACAGTCAAATCAAGCAATGGTACTATAAACACACCTGATCCAACCACCAAGCTCTTAAGAATAGATCACAGTCTCAACGTTGACACACATGTTAGCACTACAATTAAAACTGTTAACAGAAAACTGGGCTCACTGTACAAGATAGTCCTTCCTTACCCCTGAAGCCAAAACCACCATTTCCCATACTCACCTGATGTCTGCTGTCCTCTATGCTTCATCTGTCTATACAAATCTTTCCAAAACTAACCTAAACAAACTAGCAACCTCCTACAACAACATTGCCAGATTTGCTACTGGTTCACCATATAGAACTCATCACTGTTTAAATCTCAAACAACTAGGCTGGCTTGAACTCCAAAACCAGCTACTATTTCAGCAACTTACAGTTACCCACAATATTCTCTTTCACACCGATAGGACTCCTATTCTTTGTAGCATTGCAACTCCTTATAGAAATCTTACTACCCTATGCTCAGCAAATAAATTACAAATATCCACCCTGAAATCCCTCAATAAAGCCTGGGACTCCTTCTTTTCAAATTCTGTGGGTAAGAGTTGGAACAAACTCCCCAGCAACCTACAATTACTTTCATCCTTATCACTATTCAAACAGCAGCTAAAACTACACCTTAAAGAACATTGGCTATGCCCATGTACTAATCCAGATTAACACCTGCCAGTTATCATAATTGCTTTCCCCCCTCAACTACCCACTAGGGCACAAGCACATCCTATTCATTCATAGTCAATATTACAGTTTTTCTTATTTCCTTCTAACTTCATTAAACTTGCTCTTAATTTTTCTAAAATCACTCACCACCTACTGATATTGTTCTACATCAGTGTTAACTTCTGTGCTACCTATGACATTTCACATTTCCTGATATTCTTCTATGTCTATGTTAATACTTATGCTACCTATGACATTTCACGCAAACCTTGTCTAACATAACTAGATGGTACGTTTCACCCCCTCCACTCCTTTTTTTTTTCTTATCCAAATATTGCCAATCATTATTCCTCTTGTATATACTGTTCATAATACTACTGTCTCGACACCCTAACTTTTCCTTCTCTAATGTTTGTTACTTTTTTGCTAACCTCTCTTTCTCTAATGTTGTTTGTTACTTCTTTGCTAACTCAATCCATCTTTGATTTTAATTTTTTCTTTATCATTTTTGTTTTTTTATCTTTTGCTACTTGAAGCTACTTGAGTTCATTAATAGACACCCTTTAGCTGTGAACTGCATTAATTCTTTCTAATAACTTACTGTTTACAATTTTACTTTTATTTGTAGTCCTGTTACATTACCTTATATTGGAGCTTGCATTAATTCTTTGTAATAATGTACTATTTGCAATTTATTTTTATTTTTGTTTGTAGTCCTGTTGCATTACCTTAATGTTGGAGCTTATCTCCCCGGGCCTCTACTGAAAAAGGACATGTATCCAGTTAGACTAGGCTGGTCAACAAATGTAAAATAAAATAAATAAATAAAAAATATGAGGAAAATGCAATGGTATCTCAAAAGCCTATGGTGTCAACATTCACAGGATCTAGAAGCAATGATTCCTATCATACCTTGCCTACGCCTAGGGTTCCTTTGGTGGTCAGAAGCCTGCCACCAAAATAAGAGACTACCATTCACACTACCCCCTGCCTCCCAAACCTTGACAACAGATGCATCAGACTATGCATGGGGGTCTCGCATAACAGGGAAGTGCATTCAGGTCAAATGGAACCCAAGTCAAGTGCACCTACACATAAATCAAAAGGAAATGTTAGCTGTACAGAATGCTCTGACAGCCTTCAAGGACCACATTCTTTCAGGACAACTAATGGTAAAGACTGGCAACACCGTGGTCGTGGTACATAAACAAGCAGGGGGGGTACCCATTCTTACCCAATCTGCAGACTAGCCATGGCATTGTGGAACACAGCCTTGAGCTACCAAGTGAATCTACAAGCTCAATTCCTGCCAGGAAAACTAAATACACTGGCAGATGGATTAAGCAGAAACCTTATGGACCCACACGAGAGGAAACTGGAACCAAGGATTTTCAACATGTTGATAAGAAAATGGAGGAGCCCAGATATAGATCTGTTTGCCTCCCCCCAGAACCATCAGTTGGACAAATATTGCACAAGGATTCCCCACAAACTAGCTTGGAAAGTGAATGCTGAATCATTCAGCTGGAAAAATCAATCAGTTTATGCCTTTCCTCCTCTGCCTCTGCTCTCCAGAGTACTACTAAAGATCAAACAGGACAAGCCAAGGACGATCTTAATTGCACCAGCCTGGCCATGACAACAGTGGTACCCCCTCATGCGCAGTGTGTCACGCTTGGCCCCATGGCACCTGCCTCAGACTCCTTCCCTGTTGTCTCAGCAGGGGAACCAGATTCTGCACCCTCAGCTGCAAACCCTGAACCTAGCAGCCTGGCTAATTACCTAATCTCTCCTTTACCACCCCTCAGCAAATCGGTGATGGATATCATTTTGGAGGCTAGGAGGCCTAGTACTAGATAATCTTATGCTGCAAAATGGAAAAGATTTTGTACCTGGAACCAGTCTCACGGGATGAGTGCAGCAGTGCCTAATTTGCCTCAGATTCTACAATATTTGACAGAGATGCTTCATAAGGGCTTGTCCTTTTCCTCCATCAGAATCCATGCCTCAACTATTTCAGCTCATTATAACACAGAGCCTCCCCTCTTCTCTCACCCACTGCTCAAGCAGTTCCTCAGAGGGGCCAAAAATTTAAGGCCACCCAGGAGAGTGCCAATTCCTGCCAGGGACCTTAAATTTGTGTTGGAGAAACTCACTCTTCCTCCTTTCGTGCCAGCTGCTACTGCAGATTTAAAATTCCTTTCCTGGAAAACAGCTTTCCTTTTAGCAATCACTTCTGCAAGATGGGTATCTGAATTACAGGCCCTTATAGCAGTGGAGCCTTTCATTATCTTACATGCGGCCAGGGTGTCCCTCAGAACCAATCCCGCCTTCATGCCCAAGGTAGTATCCATTGTGGCTCTTAATCAGTCCATTCATTTGCCTACCTTTTTTCCTAACCCACAGAACAAAGGGGAATGGATACTGCACTCCTTAGATGTGCACAGACAACTTAGATTCTACTTGGACAGGACTAAACCTCAAAGGAAATCTGAACAGCTGCTGGTGGCATTTACTGCAGTGACAGAGGGGAAAGCTATTTCAAAGCAAACCATTTCAAAATGGATAGGCCACTGCATTCATTTCTGCTATAAGCACCATGGAAAACCTATCCCAAAGGGCATCAGACCCCATTTGACCAGGGCTGCATCTTTCTCTACAGCCTTTCTCAGGGGCGTACGTACAAGGGACATCCTGGAAGCTGCTACCTGGAGTTCTGTACATACTTTCACCAAGCATTATCATTTGCCAATTTTCTCTAAATCCAGAGCTGGTTTTCCCTCTGCAGTCTTGCAGGGCCTTATAGCCGGTCCTAATTCTATTTAAAATCCTCCACCCAACCTTAGCTTTGGGAATCTACCCAAATGTAATGACTGCAACAGTGAAACACAAAGAACATAGTACAGTTGTGTACACTTACCATAAATGTAGATGTTCGAGTGTAATCACTGTTGCAGTCCTGGTTACCCTTCTCCAGCCCCCTGACGTATATTGTCTGTACCTGTATTCTTGTTTACTATGCTTAAAGCTTTCTGGTGTATTTGCTTTTTGTTGGAGGTGTAACCTTGTATATAATTGCTTCCCATTATGGGGGCACCTGACATCTGGGACAAGAAAAACTGATAAATTGGCGTTGGCTGCATGCTTTGTACCCCTGACTACCTGACATCATGGAAGATGAGACAGCAACCGACGCAGGACCCAAGACTTTGATAATCAGGCCGACTGAGGGCTACCTGCAAGCAGATAACCCAAATGTAATGACTGCAACAGTGAATACAGTCGAACATCTAAATTTATGGTAAGTGTATGCAACTGTACTTTTCCAAGGTTATATTATCAAAATGGCTAAGGGACTGCATATGTTTCATCTCTTCCCTCAGTAAAGAACCTATGCCAAAAGTTAAAGCTCACTCAACTAGATCTATGGCAACATCTGTAGCTTTACATTCCAGGGCTTCCATGGATGACATCTGCACAGCAGCTACTTGGGCTAAGCCTAATACCTGTATCTGTCATTACAAATTGGACTTGGTCTCCAGAGGGAGAGCTGCCTTCAGCTCATTGGTACTCAGGAATGTTCTTCCTTAAGGGCTTCCCATGGACGTCAAGGTAGCTTGGGATTCTGTCCCATCAGTGATGAATGGAAAGAAGATTAACAAAATCAGATAAAGAAGTTATGTCTTACCATAACTTTCCATCTGTGTTGTTCATCTTCTTTCATTTATCACTTCCCACCCTCCTTCCCCCTCCAAAGGCTCCTGGGGGATGCTTTGGGTCTAAGTGGTGCCCCTAGGGTATTTGCGCAGACGTGGCCTTGGCTTTACTTTTTTTTCTCTAGCAAACTCAATCTGAGGTAACAGGGATAAGGGCATTCTGGGTAGAGACTGAGCTCAAGAGTTTTTTTGGCTGGCTCGAGCTTGGTAAAAAGGCCGACTCGGTTCCAAGGGCTCAGAACCAAACCCCATCAGTGATGAAATAAAACCTGAAATAAAAAAAGACCACAGTAAAGAACTTCTCGAAAGCCGACTTCACACTTCTAAAGACTAGTGTGGTCTCCTTTAAGGCCCCCGAGCCGGCGGAAAACAGTACTCAAGCCGCTGAATCACTTACAAATGCCTTCTACCAGCACCTGCAGGACTGCATGGATAAGGCAATCCCAAGCAAAACAAAGACTCTTTGTACCAAAGGCAAGCGTCCAGTCTGGTGGACCCCAGCCATAAACAAACTCTACAACAAAAGGAGGAAGCTACTACAAGATAGAGCAAAATCCTTAAAAGGTAAGACACCTTTGATCACTATAAGTAAAAAACTAAGAGCTCTCATAAAATCATCCAAAGCAAATTTTGAGAGAAAAATAGCTAAAGACTCAAAAGATAATCATAAGGCCTTCTTTAGCTATGTTAGAAACCTGGGAGGAAACTCCCAGATATGCTCAGAACTAGTTCAAAATGATGTGAAGATTACTGATCCTACAGACATTGCCAACATACTGGCTGACAGGTTCAGTGCAAACTTTTCCTCCCTCCCCAAAAGGGGAGATATCTATACCAAACGATTGCAGCCGGCCAGACATCTCTAACGGCCAAGTGAGAACTGCTCTCTCCAAAGCAAAAAACACAGCATCCATGGGACCTGATGGTGTCCCCGGCTGTGTGCTCCACGAACTCAACGAGGAATTAAACCCACAGCTAGGACAGCTGTTTAATCATAGTCTCACCTCTGGATACGCACTCAGGAGTGGCGCACTGCAACTGTGGTCCCACTTCACAAAGGCGGTGCCTCCACCGACCCTGGAAATTACCGGCCCATTAGCTTGACAAGCCTTATCTGCAAAGCCATGGAGAGGATCATAATGGACCTCATAAATAAAGACATAGGGAATTTGCAGACTTTGGATCCAACCCAGTTTGGCTTTGTCAAAGGCAGATCATGCCTTTTAAACTTGGTCGACTTTTTCGAAACAGTCACCAAAGCCATTGATGAAGGAAAGGCAGTCCATACAGCCTACCTCGATCTGGCGAAGGCCTTCGATACAATACCCCACTCGGGTATCATTGAAAACTTCATTAGCTTAAATGTTAACCCATACATCACAAGATGGGTTGCAAACTGGCTGAGTGACAGAACCCACAGGGTCAGAGTTGCTGGCGCCATGTCTGACTCAAAGCCTGTCACAAGTGGTGTCCCACAGGGCTCAGTCCTGGGCCCACTCTTGTTTGGCATCTACTTTTCCGAAGTACAAGCAAACACAGGAGGGTTATGGCTGACAAAGTTTGCAGATGACTGCAAACTGGGCGCCATAGTCGAAAACACATCTGACACAGATATCCTTCAGAAGGGTCTCACAGAAACGGATAACTGGTGCCAGAGCCATGGCCTAAAGTTAAATGCCAAAAAATGCATAGTCATACCCTTCGGGAAAAACAAGGTTACCCCTAGCTACCATATAGGTGGCAATCCACTGAGCACAGAAGAAGTTATCAGGGACCTGGGGACCCAGGTTGACAGTAGCCTGTCATTCGACACCCATGTAGCTAAAGTAGTTAGGAAGACCTTCTACATTGCCCACCTTATCATGAAGGGATTCACATCTAGATCAAGGGAGGTCATAGTCTCCCTATACTCATCACTCGTCAGACCAATGATCGAGTACAATGCCCCATTCGGAATGTATCTGACCCGACACTTGCAGCAGCTGGAGAGGCCACAAAAGTTCTTCACCAAAAGGATAAAGGGTCTCAAAAATCTGTCCTATGCTGCCCGACTGAAAGAACTCCAGCTCTATTCAGTCGCTTACCGCTTGCTCAGAGGTGACCTTTGCCTGACATACAAGGCCATGTCAAACCCAGATTTGATGAATATGCTTCACCTCAAAAAATCTAGATCCGTCAGAGCCACAAGGGTGGGAGACTTAAACCTCGACACGGCTATTAATAGGATGTGCTGGAGGGATAGATTCATCACCCAAAGACTCCCTATGCTGTGGAACAAAATCCCGGTATATGTGAGGCAGAGCACCTCGCTGGCCTTGTTCAAGAGAAATCTTGACCAATGGATGGGAGATCGCAGATATACCCCAGGGATTACCTCAGTGTCACTGCTCGACAGAGGCACAGCAAAATAATGGGTATAGTTCCCCATACTAAAGGGGTGGCGTAAGCCACAAAACTATGGGCTAGGCTTGTAAATGCCCTCGGGCAGATAGCCTAGTATGAACCTATGAACCTATGAATGAAAGATGAACAACACAGATGAAACATTATGGGTAAGACATAACTTTTTTTTCTCCAGGTGTGAAAAGGATGGTAAGACCATTTCTGTCATGGGCATACGTTTTTCTGCCCCTCAGAGACTTTACCATAAGGGTCAGGGAGGTGGTGGCAAAATGTGGTTCAAGAAATTACAAGGGTCTTACCAGGACGTAGGTGGAGAGAGGTTCCCCCCTAGAGAAAGAGGGGGGAAACAATTCCGGAAGACACTGCCCTCATGGCAGAGGAGGCCTGCAGAATCAAGACGTCCATACAGCCTTTCTTTGGCAAACCCTTCCAGTGCTCCTGTGCTCCTCTCGGGAGGCAATCAGGGGTACACTATCCCTGCACTGGAGAGTCTGGCTAAAAATAACCACCAATATATAGCTGCAGAGGATAATATCCAGAGGTTATCTAATCCCTTTTTCCCATCAGCTCCCTCCCAAACAAAATCATGGATGTTCCACCCAGTCAGAGGGATCAAGCAGTCTTGCAAATTCAAAAACTGCTAGACAAGAGAGTCATCCAAGAGGTCCCTCCTACCAGAGAGGATTTGAAACTTAGTTGTCTTTTTAGTTCCAAAGAAAACGAGGGACTGGAAACCAGTTCTGGATCAGATTAAACAAGTCATTTTGACGTCCCAAGTTCTGAATGGTCATGGTACAGTCCATACTTCTGTTTTTGGAGCAGGATGATTAGATGTGCTCCTTCAGGATGCATAGTACTACATAAAGATGGACAGATGATCCAGAAGGAACCTACACTTTTGGCTTGGAGCCAGTCATTACCAGTTCAGAGCACTGCCCTTTGGTGTCACTACCGCCCCCAGAGTGTTCACCAAATGCATGGCAGTGGTAGAGGCTCACCTGAGATGACAAGGATTCTGTGTATTTCCCTAGTTAGACAACTGGCTCATTTCTGCCCCAACCAGGCTTTTGCTTATCCTGACCAAGAGACACTGTTATCCAAATTTGTATATATTCAGGTATAACCATAAATTAAGAGGACTCTCACTTGGGCCCTTCTCAAACACTGGAGTTTGTAGGAGTAGTTTTGGATATGACGCAGATGATTGCAAAACTTCCACCCTCCAGAGTGATGACAATCAGGCACAAAACACGCAACCTACTCCAGAACAAGAAGATAGCCACCCATCGTGTCTTATAGGCTCTAGTTTCAATGGCTGCAGTAATAGTCTTGGTTCCGCTGGTGAGATTCCACATACGAATACTACAATGGCGCCTGGCTGCACAGTGGTCAATTATCTACCAACTAATGTCTTAAGAAATTCTTATTACAAACACAGGGAAGTAAATAGTGTGGGAAGAAATAGCCAGGGAATTTTTAAGGAAGGCTTGTATAGGCCCTAGAGCTGATAGCCTAGTACCAACCTATGAACCTGCATAAGAGCCCTGTCATGGTGGCTTCATTCTGCTCAATAAACACAAGGGGGAGGGCATTATGTAGGGACCTGGTCTGCCAACGAGACCAGTTTTCACATAAACATCCTGGAGATGTGAGCAGTGCTTTTAGTGTTGCAGACCTTTTAAACTGCTCTTCCTCTGGGAACAGTGGTGATTCATGCAGACAAACACGTCTGTGGTCTGGTACATAAAGAAGCGATACCACAAAAATTCAAAAAAGCGTATTAGGTGTTGGTGATATTTCATTGGAATTATGATGGGGTGTTCCCACTCCCCATCACTTCAGACATAATTATATATTGAAAAATAACTGCAAAATCATGCTTGGAAACAGATGGCTGATGTTATTGGTAGTCAACCATTATTTACTTACAAAAAGTCTAAGAATGTTAAATCTGTTTTTGAAAAACCCAATGTTTCGAATTTAAGTTTTAGAGGTAATTGTGGTGCATGTAGGTGTGGAAAGTGCAAGTACTGCAGGTTCATAAACGACACTTCAAGTATTCGTTTAAGAGCAGTTAATAAAACTGTTGAAGTTGTGGATAGATTTGATTTTGATTCTTGCAGGGTAGTTTATTTGGCTATCTGTGAAATGAGCCCTAGTTTTTATTTGGAAAGACCATTAGGAAATTAGCTAGAAGAATTTATGAGCATGTTACAGCTATAAAAAATAAGGATCCAAACAATGCATTGGCAAAAAAATTATCTGTCAGGATTTTAGAAAATTACAATTTTTTGTAATTGATAAACTCAATTTGAACAGCTTTGTGGCAAATCACAATGTATTGTTGAAATGCCGTGAAGCTGAATGACAAATAAGATTGGCTTCCGATAAAAAAAAGGTTTGAATGAATGTGTTAATTTAAAATGTTTTTATTAGCTCAGAAATTATGATTTATGATATTTATTTGTTCTATTTTAATTTAACACTGGCTTTTATTCATTGTGATCAAGTATTACCGTAATTTTTTATAAAGCTTTTAAGAAAATCAGTGTATTGATTGGAATTAAATGTTTATTGGTCTAGGCAGGTCATGTGATTTAATGGCTCGAGTTTTAAACTCACCAAGAGTTGTTTATTAATTTTGATGACGTTTTTATTAACTAAAGAACAAAGTGCTAAAAGAAGGTTTATTTTGAAGTCTCCAGCATGCTCTCATTTTAGTTGATTTTTTTTGGATTGTTTCAGTTGTTATAGTTTCTACACTGCACAGTGGTGGTTTTGTTTAATAGTTCAACTGTGCAAATACTTCTATGCAAAAATCCTAATCTTCCTGTATTGTACTGCATTCTTGAATGCAATAAAAATTTCCTCCCTTTATTCCTTTGTAAACTGCTTTTCCATTTTCTTTTCCTAATCTTTTATAACACGTGATTGATGTCCTTCAAGAATGCAACTGCAGTCCTTACATATGGGTTGTCCTGCCTCAGGCAACCCTTCGGTCGGCCGGATTCCAAAGTCTGGGTCATGCGTCGGCTGATGTCGCCTCTTCCCCGACGTCAGAGCGGCTGGGGTATAAAAGCATCAGGTGACGCCATCTTCTTCAGTCTTTCTTACCGTGTGGTGCCCGAAGCAGAAGCAGTTCGCAAGTGCCGGTTGGCCAGCTCCTGTGTTTTCAGATCCGAAGTCATCCAAAAGCTAAGTACCCCGTTGGGGAACCTTTTCTTGCCTCAGCCGATGTCAGATAAAACTGCAAAAGTTAATAATTGCTTGTCTTGTGGTAAACAAATACCTCATAAGGACTTCCATTCTTACTGCCTTCCCTGCCTCGGCCCAGACCACGACGTCTCGGCCTGTGCTGCCTGTGCTTGCTTTAATAAGCGCACACTTAGGCGCCGGGCAGAATTTGCTGAAGATTTTTTTGAGGAAAATTACTCCTATATCATGCCGTCGGAACAACCGACATCACATATTTCCAAAAAACGGAAGGACCAGGACCGACATTCGCGGCCCGCGACTTCCACAGACACCTCGCTAAAGCCTACCGCAAGTGCATCAGTCTCTTCGGAGGCGGTAATTCTACCACTCCGGGCCGACGACACCGCTTTACTGCACACTTCGGTCCCGGAGGCTTCCCCGGTGCCGGTTGTAGATCTTCCTCCTGAAACCGAAGCCCAAGTTTTGCCTGACACCATTCCGATGGACAAAGTTACTCCAGCACGTGGGGCAGCTAGGCCTCCTGTGTTTATGTCTATCAAGTTCTACACACGTGCTAAGGCTGCCAGCCAGGTTAAGTCTCACCCTCCTAAATCTTTTTCACAGGGTCCCACTTCTGATAAACAGATCGTGACTTTAGCTGCAGATCTAATTTCTTTAATCAGGGGCTCTCAGGCTCATCCAGACAGAGGTTCTCAGCCGCCTTCAAGCAAAAGGCCTAGGGTTGAGCAGGCAGATACCCTTTCCTCAGATCCTCTGGTGAGTCAGGCCTTTCAGACTCCCAGGAAGAATCCTTTCCGGCCTACGAGGATTCTGATGCTGATGAATCCATTCCCTCTGCCTCTCCTCCTGAGGATATTTCTTTCGGGGAAATTCTCCATTCCATGAGAGAGCATTTTCAGTGGCAGGGCCAGGATTTCTCTGACTCCAGGAAAAGGCTTCGGACCTTCCTTAAGTTACCCCAGCACAGGCCTTTAGCTATACCCCCTGTGTTAGAGGTGTTGGATGATGTGTTCGCAGACTCCAGTGCTTCTCCTGATTCTCTCCCTCCTGCTCCTGTCAAGCCAGACAGATATTACAGGGTTCCTGAAACTCATAAACATCTCTTTAAGGCCCACTCTGTTGATCTAGAAACTATTTCTCAGGGGCCCAAAGGAGTGGCCACTTCCACGGCCAAAAATCCTTTGCCCGCAGACAGGGAATCTAGATCCCTGGAGAGGTGGGGTAAAAAAGTTTATACCTCATCCACCCTTGCCATGAGGGCACTTAACTGCCTTTTTCATATGTTTCAGTATCTGGATTTCTTGATGGATAATTTGCAGAAAAAGTTAGCCTCTCCTGAGCCTTTAGATAGAAAGGCATTGCAGGATTTGGTTCATAATACTCAGCAGGTTAGCAATCATTTTCTTCAGTGTGGTTATGATGCATTGGAAGCTTCATGTAGGGCAGCTATGACAGGGGCCGTCATACGTAGACATGCTTGGTTGAAAGAACAGACATTACCAGATCATGTTAAAGTAAAGCTTCTAGATGCACCTCTGGAAAAAGACAGACTATTTGGTGCTAATGCACAGGGTGTGTTGAAATCAATTGAGGAAAAGGCTAAATCAGTGCAAACAGTCAAAGATTTCCTCCAGGTTCAGCCACCAAGGTTCAGTAGGAATTGGCCTTCGAAGAATTGGTCCTTTCCAGACGCTGACAAGTTCCAAAGGGGAAAAAACAGGCATGCTCGAGGTAGAGGGCAATACCGAGGCTCCTACAGGGGCCGCCAATGGCAACCAACTAATCAGAGAAGTGGCGCAGGAACTTCTACTGCTCTGCAGGGACAATCACAATGACTTGACTTTGACACCGCCGACCAAGGCTCAAAGAGAAGCACCTTTAGGCGGAAAATTATCTATATTTTCAAAAAAATTGGCACGTTTTTACAAAGGACAAATGGATTTTGGACATAATAGACAAGGGTTACAGGCTCCACTTCCATACCTTACCAACAAGACAAGGCATGCCAAACCTGCCACAAAATCAAAGGGCAGAGGCACTCATACAAGTTTCAAAGCTACTACAGATCAAAGCAATAGAAAAGGTTCCTCCTCAGGAACAAGGCCAGGGATTCTACTCAAGACTGTTCCTTGTTCCAAGAAAAGAAAAGCAATGGAGGCCTATACTGGACTTGTCTGCTCTAAACACTTTTCTCATTGTGCCAAAATTCAAAATGCTGACGTTACAGCAACTTCTTCCCATGCTGGGCAAGGGGTCTTGGCTGGTTACTCTGGACCTCAAGGAGGCATACCTGCATGTCCCAATCAGACACAGCTGCAGAAGATACCTCAGATATCTTGCAGGGTCAGAGCATTATCAATTCTCAGCATTGCCTTTTGGCTTATCTACTACGCCCAGAGTATTCACGAAATGCCTGGCATCAGTAATTGCACATTGCAGACTTCAGGGGATACAAATATATCCTTACCTGGACGACTGCCTTACACAAGCGGACAGCAAGCAAGCCTTGATAAGACACTTGGACTATGTCATTCACTTACTACAAGCTTTGGGATACACATTCAACATTCAAAAATCAAGACTACTGCCATCCCAACAAATATTTTTTCTAGGAGCCAAACTGGACACAAACTCACAAATGGCTTTCCTCACAGAAGAAAAACAAGAACAATTAACAGATTACTTCAAAGGCCTAGCAAAGCACACCCAGATGACTGCAAGGAAAATCCTGCAGGCCCTGGGTTTCATGGCATCTTGCATTCTTCTGATTCCACTGGCAAGACTACACATGAGAAAACTACAATGATACCTAAAAAGTTTATGGTCTCAACACAGCCACAACTTGGAAGCAATTATTCCACTCATTCCATGTCTACAAAAGGAATTTTTGTGGTGGGCACAAGCAAGCCAGATAAACAAAGGCATGTCTTTCAACAAACCTCAAGCAAGCCAAACCATTACATCAGACGCCTCAGATCATGGATGGGGGGCGCACATGGAGGGCAGATGCATTCAAGGGCAATGGACACCCCGAGAATTGCATCTGCACATCAATCAAAAAGAGATGTTGGCGGTGATTCATGCAATCGAGGCCTTCGGAAAATTTCTTCAGCAAGGCCATCTGCTAATAAAGACAGACAACACCACTGTTATGTGGTACATAAACAAGCAAGGAGGTACCCATTCTTACCCCCTATGCAGATTAACAATGACTCTTTGGGAAAAGTCCCTGAAACTGAACATACAGTTGCAATCCCAGTTTGTCCCAGGCAAGGACAATGTTCTGGCGGACAGTCTAAGCAGAAACAGTATGCACCCGCAGGAATGGATGTTGCATCCAGACATTTTTTCACAAATAACTCATGCATGGGGAAGGCCGGACATAGATCTATTTGCCTCACACCTCAATCATCATCTGAAGAAGTTCTGCTCAAGGACACACCATCCTCAAGCCTGGAGAATGGATGCTCTCTCCTTCAGCTGGAATTCTCTAACAATCTATGCATTTCTACCTCTACCATTAATGACCAGGGTGTTACTGAAGATCAAAGCAGAACAACCGAAAGGCATTTTGATAGCTCCAGACTGGCCAAGACAGCACTGGTATCCATTACTAAGGAGCATAACTCGCACCACGCCGTGGCTCTGCCTCAATGGCCTCTGCTTATAACTCAGCACAATTACAGGACTGTTCATCCCAACCTGCAAACATTGCAACTGACAGCTTGGAGAATTCCATGACTTCTCCCCATATCTCTCTCTCCAAAAAAGTTCAAGAGATCTTACTGGAAGCATGCAGACCTTCCACCAGAAAAACTTATTCAGCCAAATGGAAGAGATTCAGCATCTGGAATGCCAACAAGGGTCAGGATGCATCAGTAATGAGCATCCCACAGATACTAGCATACTTGGCAGAAATGCTTCACAATGGCCTTTCATATTCTTCCATAAAAATACACGCTTCAGCAATTTCAACAAAATACAACTGTGATCCACCTGTGTTTTCACATCCTTTGCTAAGACAGTTTCTAAGAGGGATAAAGAATATTAAACCTCCAAGAAAACTACCAGTACCTGCATGGGACCTCAACTTCGTCTTGGAAAAATTAACTCTTCCTCCTTTTGAGCCAGCAGCATCTTCAGAATTACAATTTCTCTCCTGGAAAACAGTTTTCCTGTTGGCAATCACTTCAGCAAGAAGAGTTTCGGAAATACAGGCCTTCATGGCAGTACCTCCATTTCTCATTTTCCATCAGGACAGAGTCTCTTTAAGAACCAATCCTTCATTCATGCCAAAAGTGATATCCAGGGTTTCTCTAAATCAAGCAATTCACCTGCCTACTTTCTTTCCCAATCCTCAAAATAAAGGAGAAAAGCTTCTGCACACTTTGGACATACACAGGCAATTGCGCTACTACTTGGACAGAACAAAGGCCAACAGAAAGTCTGACCAGTTATTTGTAGCTTACGCTGCTGGAGTACAAGGAAAGGCAATTTCCAAACAAACAATTTCAAAATGGATTGGAAACTGCATCAGATTCTGCTACTCTTTCCATGGAAAAGGTGTGCCAGCCAATATCTGGCCACACTCCACCAGAGCGACAGCCACCTCCACAGCTTTTCTAAGAGGGGTGGCTACAAAGGACATTCTAGAAGCTGCTACATGGAGCTCCGTGCATACATTTTCCAAACATTACAACCTGCCTTTATATTCCAGATCCCGAGCAGGCTTTGCTTCTGCAGTCCTGCAGGGCATTTTAGCTACACCATCCTTATCTTAGATCCTACCACCCCAGCTTGGCTATGGTATTCAACCCATATGTAAGGACTGCAGTTGCATTCTTGAAGGACATAGTACAGTTTTGTACCTACCATAAATGTAGATGTCCGATAGATAGGCAACTGCAGTCGGGTTTTCCCTCCCTCCTACCCCTCTGTAATTCTCTTTTTTAGGGTCCACTCACCCCTTTTCATAGTAGCTGGGGATATCTGTTATGGTGTATCTGTTTATTACTGTTTTGCATGTCTGGAATTTTTATCCATTCACTAAATTTAGCCTTCCTTGGAGGGCACCTGACATCTGGGGCAAGAAACACTGAAGAAGATGGCGTCGCCTGATACTTTTATACCCCAGCCGCTCTGACGTCGGGGAAGAGGCGACATCAGCCGACGCCGGACCCAGACTTTGGAATCCGGTCGACCGAAGGGCTGCCTGAGGCAGGACAACCCATATGTAAGGACTGCAGTTGCATATCTATCGGACATCTACATTTATGGTAGGTACAAAACTGTACTATTCTTGTAGTTATCATGCAATATGTTTTATGTCCTACGAAGTATCCCTTTTTAACAGCAGTTTCTGTTGAAAACTCAACTAAAACTTTACCAGAGCTGGACTTTCATCTAACTCTCCCCTGTCCCTTCCTCTTTGCCTGTACTCTGCTATCAATCCCTGATAGGGATAGCAGTCCCTAACCTGCAGTCCAGACTTTTGCTTACCCTTATCCCAATCTGTAACCTTTCCCTCCTGAGTTATTGGCTACCTGTTCCTTTGGTGTGATATAGGTTCATAGGTAGGTACTAGGCTATCTGCCCCAAGGCATTTATAAGCCTAGCTGGAAAATGTTGGCTTTCGCCACACCCTTAGATTAGTTCCCTCTGTCCAGCAGAGCTATTGAAGTGATCCCCGGGGTATACTTTCTGTTTCCCATCCACTCGTCAAGGTTTCTCTTGAAGAGGGTTAGCGAGGAGCTCTGCCTAATGTAGATTGGAATCCTGTTCCAGAGCATGGGAAGTCTCTGGGACAGGAATCTATCCCTCCAGCATGTCCTATTTATTGTGTTGGTGAGGTTTAGATCCCTAGAGCGTGTGGCTCGAGGGGATATGGTTTTCTTTAGGTGGAGCATGTCCATCAATTCTGGGTTGGACATGGCCTTGTATGTCAGGCAGAGATCACCTCTGAGTAGGTGGTATGCAACCCAAGTACAGCTGGAGTTTAATCAGTCGAGTTGCATAGGGCATCTGTTTGAGGCCAGTGATCCTCTTGGTGAGGTATTTCTGTGGTCTTTCCAGCTGTTGCAGGTGTCTTGTAAGGTACATCCCAAATGAGGCGTTGTACTCTGATGAGTGATGTGTAGAGGGGCACAATGACCTCCTTTGATCTGGATGCAAACCCTTTTGTGATTAGGTGGGCCACATAGAAGGATTTTCTAACCACTTTGGCAATGTGATTGTCAAAGGAGAGGTTACTATCTACTTGGGTCTTGGATCCTGCTGCCTTTTTTTTTTTTTTTTTTTTTTTAATCCCCATATCTGTATGCATACATGTTGGTAAAATCTTCTTTCTCCATTCCCATGGTGGCTTATTTTTTAGAATACTTTCTTCTGCTTTATGAATATGATATGTATGTTTTTTTATGTTCATTAAGGACTTGTCATCCAAAACCCTAGTCTTTCTTTCTCAACACCCCCCCCCCCACAACACCTCTGTTGATAAAGGGTACTACAGACATTTTAACTGATTCTGTCTGACTGTCCATATCCATTATCAAGCACATATGGTTTCTCAGTTTTTGTATAATCTTTTAATTTCTTTCCACATATCCATAGCTAATGTAGTATAATCACTTGTAAGCCATACACCTAAGTATCTCATCTTGTCATGCCGCCATAAGTATTGGCATTGCTGGACCAGTTCATGAATGGGTGCATAGTTTACCTCTGCAGTCTTTGTTTTATCCTTTATGCTATATTATGAAAAGACTTGAAACTCTCTCAAAATTTCTCAGCACCAAAAACATTCTTTTCCAGATTCATCAAAAACAAAATCATATCACCTGCAAAGAAAGTTAATTTTACTTGTGTCCTGAATTTGTGAATCCTTTATTTTGTTTGCCACTGACTCTAAATATATAGCAGTTGTCAGTGGAGAAAGAGGACATACCTCCCTGCTTCTACCTCTGTTCAAGCACGGCTTGTCAGAGAGGAAACTTCCCACCTTAATTCTTACCTCTAACCTTTCATATATCCTGTTTGTAGTATTATTATGTCAGAAAACACAAGTCTGTCCAGCTGACTGTATCAAATAATTTCTCTGCATCTGGCGCCACCAATAAAAGTGACATTTTCTTCCCTTTTTTTATCCTCTGAGTGATCATTGTGATATTAATGTTGTCAGATATTTCTCTTATCTCCACAAAACCACATTGGTCCATATCTGCCAACTTTGATAACACCTTTGCCATTTTCATAATGTGTAGACATAAACACTCTGTGATCATGGTTTAAATTTTAAATAGACAGATCTGAAGGGTCTTTCCCCTATTTGGTTGCACAGCCACTTCAGCTTTCTTCCAGTATGTTGGTATTCCCCATTTAAAATACTGTTATAGAAGGCTTTCCAAATCTTTATCACTTTTTCCTGGTGCTTTTTTAAAGAAAGTGAAAATAAAAATGTGAGTGGACAGCAAAGATGGAACTTGTGAGGTTATCTTATGGTGTGAGAGTACAAGGAGCTAAAAACAAGAATGTGTTGTGTAGCTGAGGAAGAAAAAGGCAATCAATTTGATTAAGAATGGAGGAGACAAGAGCAGTTTAGTGAAAAGAAGGTGGCTTGTACGTGAGTAAGAGATCAGTCATATATGGAAGAAGTGGCTTTTGAGAAAGCTAAGAAATAAAGGTAACTGTATGAAAGGCCAGCCTAGTTTTTTTTGCATGATTTTTATACCCTCACTGCCTGCTTGACCAATGAACCCTCTGTAATCAGTTGACTTGTTTGTTCACGTAGGGCCAGAAGATGATTACAGTTTAACAATATCCCTCAAAAGCTTGTTTTCACTAATTTTTTTTTATGCTTGTGTACAGTAATACTTTGTAATTTTCAGACTGTACTTTGAGTATCATTGTTGCTTTCTGTGAAGCATTGCTGTGCATTCTTTTAGTAATAATAGTACATTGGAGCTTTTCTCCCCCGAGCTGCACCATATAAGGACTGTGATCTGTTGGAATTTCCTAGTTAATATAAATAAATAGGAACCTGTTAGAAAAACATATGAGGATGTCAAGGAGCAAGCAAGCATGTTTAACAAAATTTGCATGTCTAATTCTACAAAAGCATAAGAAGGCAGGATATATTAACCAAGGGAGTGAAGAATAAGTAGGAATTGGGGAGCTAGCTGTGTATACACACTGTACTAGTTTGACCCAAGCTGTACTTCAGGCAACCTTCATTTAAACTGCCAGACTGAGAGCACCTGCTCACTCATCCTGGGGAGGGCATTGGCAGAGTCGCAGTGCAAGAGCTCCACAGTGGGGCTGAAGACTGTGAGCCCACCAATGACCTTGCATGCAGTCTTGCTGTAATTGGAGGAGTGCAGAAGGACTCTCGCACTGTGTGTAGCATAACAGCTGTGGCCTAATTGTTTCTGACCAGCAGGAGGAAGAGATTAGGAGAATACAGTAAGCCTCCTCATCCCTGCTGGAAGGATGCTGTGGTGTCTGGCTATTTGTTGTCACTAACTATGTTCTAAGATGTGTGGGAAGAATGAATATGCCTTTACAGGACAGGGGCTTGATAGCTGCTGAGGTGGAGGAAACTGTTGGAGGCCAAACAGTATTTAAAAAAATGTATCATTCAGCTATATGGTGACTGAAGATGATGTAAAAAATTAGCTAAAATTTGATAGACCATATTAGTGGGATGAGTTGTAGTTTGTTCTTAGATAAGCAGTGCTTTAAGACCTGTTGTCAACAAGACTGTGTAACTCCACATATCACAGTAAGTTGCACTGCAAGAAAACTAATACCTTTAATAACAGAGCAAAAATATTTAGGGGCAACTCTGGACCCTACTGTGTCACTACCAAGGCATACTGGGAATCATAAAACCCTTCACCACCTAAAGGTATGCTATAGGTGCTTTCACCTCCTCACAGCCTCAACTCACTACATGATAGCTAAAAACATACTTATCCCAAAAACTGAATACGAACTGTCTCTGACAACATTCCACTCAAGCTCAAATACACGAAAATACAAACTACTGCAAACAGAATTTGTAGATTTGTAATAATGGCAAAACCGCAATTTCCCCACTACCAATTGTTATAGTGCTTTAACTTGTTAAGATCACAGGTATACAAATAAGTGAAAAAAGGGACACTACCCCCCCCCCCCCCCCAGCAGCAAAAGTACAAATCATGCAACCAGCCCATGATCTTGGGGACAGTCAAGAAAAGACCTTAACCCTTATTAGACCACATTTTAAAACCTCTGCAGGTGAAATTGCTTTTTCTGTATTGACCCAGCAGTATGGAACAACTCCAGCAGAAACAAGGCAACATAATATGCTATAAATGTTCAAAGCTAAACTTAAAGAGCAAATGTTTCAGAATTCCAAATGCTCTGGTTTTCAGGAGAATGGTTAGTCATTGCACCATGTGCTTATGTCAAAACTATTTCATGTAAAATATAACTTAATTAGCCACTGAATGTTTACTAGGGTGGCCACGTTGGTGCAGCAGTTAGCGTTGTTGCCTCATAGCAAGAGATTCTCCGGTTCGATCCTCGGCTGGGGTGCCTTCTGTGCAGAGTCTGCATGTCCTCCCTGTGGTTGTGTGGGTTTCCTGCTGGTGCTCCGGTTTCCTCCCACATCCCAAAGACATGCTGTAGGTGGATTGGATACTCTGAATTGGCCCTAGGAGTGAGTACGTGTGTGTGTGTGCCTTCTGTAGAAGGTTGGGGGCCGGGCTAGCAACTCGACACCATAAAAATCTCCACTGCCAATCATGAGCAGACAGGTGATCCCCTGTGGTGACCCCTAACCGGGAAAAGCTGAAAGAAGAAGCAGCAGCCACTGAATGTTTACTGATGTGTAATTGCTATAAAGGTTCTGCAAACTGTCATTTCTGCTTAACCATAGAACCATTGTTTATAAGTAATATCTAACAGACAAACCTGTACTGTACTTTCAATACATACTTTCCATATTTTACCAAATCCTTTATTGATGTATTGTTACAATACCTGATTTTTTATTTTTTGCTGTAAAATGTTGTAATATGTCATTTGGCCTGGGTCATGGTGGAAAAGGGTCTGCTGACCAGTTATCAAATTGAAATCAATAAACCTTCCCTTGGATTATGGGTTGAAACCAGAGGGCTGCATGATGTTTGTGTTAGTGCAGTTGTACAAGAATGAGGAACAAGCTCCAGTGAGAAGCTAGGCATTTATAAGCAAGTTAGCCTGTTTTTCATCATTGAGAAAGTAATAAATTGTGCAAAGTAGGCCTTTCAAATTTTGGTCTGATGAATAGCAGTATGGCATCCCTCACAAGTGTTGGGAATCAAATGTGGCAGATTTCTGTAAGTTGTTTATAGTGGAGCTTCACAAAGAGAATCCATAGCCTTCATTAAGGCCTTTGTCACTACACCACTGAGGAGGCTGGTGAGAAGAATCAGGAGCAAGATGAGAATGTATGAAGCTAGTAAACTGAATGACTTAAAGGAGAATGAGAGCAGTGATTTAAAGTTCCCTTTCATAACTCACCATAGTATAGCAGTAAAAAGCCTAAATTGGTTAGAAGTACCCCATCAACTGACATAGACACAGCTTCTTACCAGCTATGAAATTACCCAGAATCCATCCGCTTGTGCAGTACTAAATAGCAATCTGCACAACTATGTTCCTAGTCGATCATTACAATCCATTGACCAAAAACTCCTGTCTGTCCTCAAATCTTTAATATCTGCTAGGCATTGTCTGTAATAATACCATGTTGCTAAGGCATGGAACTCCTTATCTCTTTCCATCAGGTCAGTATCCTCCCTCCCATCCTTCAAAACCATTCTGAAAGACTTCATAGCCAAAATTTGGCTCTGTTCTTGCTCAACATCAGGATAAATTAGATCACTAAATGTGAACAAATACGTATTCATACCTTGCATCTAGTACTCTTCCTTCTTCACTCCCTTCCTTACTTCTATCAGTTTCTGTCTCTTGGCTTTCTCTCTGAATATACCATAAGCTTGCTTTTCTCTCTCTTCCTGTTGCGATTCTTGTTTGTATTATACTAACTTAGGTTTAATTTATCGATAAACTGGCTGAACTTTGTCTAACTATTAAATCATTGTTATATAACCCGCATCTGTTCTTAACCAGTGATTTGATGTTGTCAATCTTCATTCATTCTTGACTGATGGGTTCGGTTCTGACCTCTTGGAATTGACTCGGCCATTACTCATAGCTTGCGCCAGCCAAAACCTCTCTAGCTAAGGGTTGTACCCACAATGCCCGTCTCCCGATTACCTCCGATCTTGTTTGCCGCATAGAAAATTGGACGCGTTAGCCGATGCTCTCAGCTAAGTGCTTTAAATTTCTCTTTTTATACTCTGTTTAGCCGGAAATTTTTACAACATTATTGTTTAGTGAGTGACTGATGTTCTTCGTGTTTCACTGTTGCAGACATTACATTTGGGTAATCCTGCTAGCAGATTGCCCTCAGTCGGCCTGAATTCCAAAGTCTTGGGTCCTGCATCGGCTGCTGTTGCCCCTTCCCTGATGTCAGGTCATTAGGGGTATAAAAGAAGTAGCCGACGCCATTTTATTCAGTCTTTCTTGCCGCGTGGTGCCTGATGCAGAAGCAGTTTGCAAGTGCCGGTCGGCCGACTCCTGAGATTTTCTTGTTCGAATTTCAGGTCCAAAGTCTTCATTAAAATTCAAGTACCCCACTGGGGAAACATTTTCTTGCTCCAGACCGATGTCAGAAAAAGTTAATAATTGTATTTCTTGTGGAAAGCAAATACCTCATAAGGACTGTCACTCTTACTGTATTCCTTGCCTAGGCCCTGACCACAACATTTCTAGTTGTCGGTTTTGCGCTAGATTTAGCCAACGCACTATTAAGCGTCGGTATGATTTTGCACTAAGCTGTTTTGGGCGCAGATTTAATTTATACAATGCCGTCGGATAGCCACCCGACTACCGGAGTTCACAAGAAGCGCAAAGAAAAGGAAAAAGACAGGCAACCGAGGTCCAAAACCGATGACAAAGCTTCTCCTAAGCCAGTCGCCGGTTCTCAGTGAGGCTCCATCGCAGCCCCTGACGCCCGCTACTTTAGAGTCGCAGGCCGCTACCGACTCCCACTTGGAGCTGGTCAGGTCACTGGAAACTCTAGGTATTGGAGCCTTGGAGACTATTCCCTCAGATGGGTCTGGAGCCGCTGAGCAGGCATCGGCTTCTGAGGGTGTTTTCAGACCTAGACAGTTGTACATTAAACTGACTACAGTTTCAAAGGCAAAGACTAAAGCACTTTTAAAGGCAAAGATACAAGTTCACCAGCCACATGGACAGGCCTCCATGCCCAAAAAACAGATGCTCAAGATGGCCGAAGACCTAATTACCTTGATCAGGGGTTCCCATCCCCCTCCTGATAAGAGGCCTAGGCAAGAGACAGGCTATGAATCTTCAGATCAGGTTTCCATTTCCTCAGATTCCTCCACTGATCAGGAATATTCTCTTCCTCCCTATGAGGATTCTGATGCTGAAGAGTCTATCCCTTCAGCTTCTCCTCCTGAAGACTATTCCTTTGGGGAAACCTTGCATACCATGAGGGAGCATTTCCACTGGGACTGCCAAGATTATTCAGAATCTAAGAAGAGGCTCAGGGACTTTCTTCTTCTTCCTCACACAGGCCTCTAGCTATTCTACCTGTGTTAGACATTGTACATGATGTGTTTTCAGAGCCTAGTCTGACCCCTGACTTCTTACCTCCAGCACCTGTTAAGCCTGACAGATATTACAGGGATCCTGACTCTCTTAAATTCCTTTTCAAAAACCCTGCTGCAGACCCAGAAACTATTTCTCAGGGTCCCAAAGGGGTTAAGACTTCCACTGCAAAAAACCCTACCCCATCTGACAGAGATTCTAGGGCACTAGATAGATGGGGAAAAAAGATTTACACATCTGCTACCTTGGCTATAAGGGCCTTAAACTGCCAATTTCATATGCTCAAATATCAGCAGTATGTCATGACACTGCTGAAACAGAAAATGTTGGTAAATTCTGAATGTGCAGATAACAAAGAAATGCAGGATTTATTGCATGCAGCTGAACAAGTTTGAAAACATACTTTGCAATGTGGTTTTGATTCTCTGGAGGCCTCCTGCAGGGCTGCAGTCACGGGTTCTGTAATTAGGAGACATGCTTGGTTAAAGGAACAAAATCTGCCTGATCACGTCAAAGCTAAATTATTAGATGCACCATTACAGCATGGTACCTTGTTTGGTGTTAAGGCAGAAGAGGTGTTAAAGAAAATGGAGGACAAAGCTAAATCTATGCAAACGGTCAAAGATTTTTTACAAGTACAGCCATCTAGGTTTAGCAGACACTGGCCTACAAAGAGTTGGTCCTTTCCAGTGTCAGACAGACCTCAGAGAGGCAGATCCCAGCCACAAGGTTTGTACAGGTCTAAACAATGGGGTGCTTCTACCTCCAAAAGTGGAGAAGACAAATCACAACCTTACAGGAAACAGTCCCAATGACTTTCCCCTGCCGGCACCAAGCACTTATTTACTGGCAGCACCTTTTGGGGGAAAAATAGCACTTTTTTCTCAAAATTGGCACATTATAACCCAGAACAAATGGGTTCTAGACATAGTGTCACAAGGCTACAAGTTTCACTTCCATACCCTGCCAAGGGCAAACAGTTGGCCAGACCTGCCAAAAAAATCAATGGACAGAGGCTCAAAAACAGGTTTCATCCCTCATGGACATGAGGGCTATTCAGCAAGTGCCACAGCAAGAGCAGGGACAAGGATTTTACTCAAGACTGTTCTTGGTACCCAGAAAGGACAAAGCATGGAGACCAGTACTGGACCTATCTATTCTAAACACTTTCCTGGATATTCCAAAATTCAAGATGTTGACCTTGCAGAAGCTCCTGCCCATGCTGGGCAGGAAGGCTTGGCTCGTCACTTTAGACCTAAAAGAGGCATACCTGCATGCCTCAATCAGACAGTCATGCAGAAGATACCTCAGATTCAAGGCTGGTTCAAAGCATTACCAATTCTCTGCACTGCCCTTTGGCTTATCTACTGCGCCCAGGGACTTCACAAAGTGCCTGGCACCAGTAATTGCTTTCTGCCGACAAAGGGGACTACAGATATATCCTTACTTGGATGACTGCCTCATTCAAGCAGAGAACAAGGACATTCTACTACAGCATCTGGCATTTGTGAGAAGACTTTTAACATGTCCAGGGTACACAGTCAATGAACAGAAATCAAAACTAGTACCCTCTCAAGAGATAATATTCCTGGGTGCAAGCTTAAATACATCTGCCCAGATGGCTTATCTCATGCCAGACAAACAAAGGCAACTGACTACCTACTTCAAAATGTTAGCAACAAAGGCCCAGTTATCTGTAAGAAAAATTCTGCAGGCTTTGGCCTTCATGGCATCCTGCATCCTATTAATTCCATATGCAAGACTGCATATGAGGAAACTTCAGTGGTATCTAAAAAGTGTTTGGACTCAACATTGCCACAGCCTGGAAACTATAATTACTCTCATTCCCTGCCTGCAACAGGAGTTTTGATGGTGGGAAACAGCTTGTCTCCAAAGCAAGGGACAGCCATTCACATTACCTTCAGCCAGGCAGACACTAACAACGGATGCATCAGATTATGCCTGGGAGGCCCACATGGCAGGCAGGAAGATGCATTCAAGGCACATGGACCTCAAACCAAATGCATCTACATATCAATCAAAAAGAGATGCTAGCTGTTCAAAATGCCGTGACAGCCTCCAAGGGCCTACTTCATCCAGGACAACTACTGATAAAGACAGACAACACCACAGTGATGTGGTATATAAACAAGCAGGGGAGCACACATTCTTACCCCCTTTGCAGACTAGCCATGATGTTGTGGGACACAGCATTGACTTACCAAGTACATCTGCAGGCACAATTCCTGCCAGGAAGGAAAAATACTCTGGCAGACGATCTAAGCAGAAACCTCATGGATCCCCACGAGTGGCAACTGGATCCACAAGTCTTCAGCATGATAACAAGGAAATGGGGATGCCCGGACATAGATTTATTTGCCTCCCCTCACAACTACCAACTAAAAAGATTTTGCACAAGGATTTTTCACAGACAAGCATGGAAAGTGGATGCACTATCCTTCAGCTGGAAAAACCTGTCAGTATATGCCTTCCCCCTCTGCCTCTCCTACCCAAGATACTCCTAATGGTCAGACAGGAGAAGCCAAAGATTATACTGATTGCCCCAGACTGGCCCCGCCAGCACTGGTACCCAATCCTAAGGAGCTTGTCTCAATGCCCAGCGTGGACCTTACCTGAAGTACCTCATCTACTGTCCCAGTAAAACAATTAGATCCTGCACAGCCAACTCAGGACTTTAAACCTGGCAGCATGGCGGATAATGTAGTCATACAAAACACACCTCTCAGCAAAGCTGTGATGGATGTCATTTTGGAAGCCAGAAGGCCTAGTACAAGAAAATCTTATGCTGGAAAATGGAAGAGATTCTGTGCTTGGAACCAGGCACAAGGAACATACAGCTGTGCCAAATATTCCTCAGATTTTACAGTACTTAACTGAGGTGCTGGATAAAGGCCTTCCTTTCTCTTCTATTACAATTCATGCCTCTGCCATTTCAGCTCATTACAATGCAGAGCCACCAATCTTTTCTCATCCATTATTAAAACAGTACCGCAGGGGAGCCAAAAATTTAAGGCCTCCAAGGAGATCACCAATGCCTGCATGGGACCTCAACTATGTCTTGGAAAAACTCACCCTGCCTCCTTTTGAGCCAGCGGCTACTGCTGATATAAAGTTTTTGTCTTGGAAAACAGCTCTGCTCCTAGCAGTAACTTCTGCAAGACGAGTTTCAGAGCTACAGGCACTCATGGCTGTGGAACCTTTTATAATTTTTTATCCGGACAGAGTCTCCCTGAGGACAAACCCCACATTTATACCTAAGGTGGTGTCCAGTGTGGCTCTTAACCAAACCATTCATCTGCCAACTTTCTATCCAAATCCACAGAACAAGGGGGAAAGAATTCTGCATTCTTTAGACATGCACAGACAACTTAGATTCTACTTGGACAGAACCAAAGTTTTTAGAAAGACAGAGCAATTACTAGTGGCATATACTGCAAGATCACAAGGAAAGGCTATCTCAAAGCAGACTATTTCAAAGTGGATAGGCCACTGCATTCGTTTCTGCTATTTATATCATGGAAAGCCAGTGCCTAAGGGCATTAGGCCACATTCCACCAGAGCTGCGGCCACTTCAGCAGCCTTTCTCAGGGGAGTACCAACCAAGGACATTTTAGAGGCAGCTACTTGGAATTCAGTGCACACCTTTACAAAGCACTATCATCTGCCACTCTACTCTAAATCCAGGGCATGCTTTGCCACTGCAGTTCTGCAGGGTCTTATAGCCGCTCCTAATGCTGTTTAGCTCCAGCCTCCCAACCATAGCTTTGGGAATCTACCCAAATGTAATGACTGCAACAGTGAAACACGAAGAACATAGTACAGATGTCCTTCATGGATGCATCTGCAGTCATAACAAATGGGTTGTCCTGTTGTCAGGCAGCCCTTCGGTCGGCCGGATTCCAAAGTCCGGGTCCGGCTTCGGCTGATGTCGCGCTTCACCCGACGTCATCTCTGCTGGTCTTCGGGTATAAAGGCATCAGCCGACGCCATTTTCCCCAGTCTTTCTTGCCGTGGCGAAGCAGAAGCTGTTCGCAAGTGCCGGTCGGTCAGATCCAGAGATTACTACTACCGAATACTACTCAAGACTTCTAAAAGCTAAGTACCCGTTGGGGACTCTTTCTTGCCTCAGCCGATGTCAGAAAAAGTCAATAACTGTTTAACTTGTGGGAAACAAATACCTCATAAAGATTTCCACTCTTACTGTTTGCCTTGCTTAGGCCCAGACCACGACGTAGCAGCCTGCTCGGCCTGTGCTTCCTTCAACCGATGAACGCTTAGGCGGTCGGAGTTTGCTGAACAGTTTTTCGCTCAGATTTTGCGTACATTATGCCGCCGGATCCTCTGACTACCCAAATTGTTAAAAAACGCAAAGAAAAAGACCGACACTCGCGGTCCGCGGTTTCGGCCGAAACCACGGTTAAGCAAGACGCGAGTGTCTCGGTTTCGGCCGAAACCGAGAAAACTGGTCAATCTTCAGCCGAATCCATGACTACTACTGAGGCTCCTGCTACCTTACCTGAATCAGCCTCAGAAATTTTGCCTACAACTGTGGTTCCTACTGATCTCTCAGACACCATCCCCTTGGATATCTCTACCCCAGCACGTGGTGCTGCTAGGCCTCCTGCAGCCATGTCTATTAAGGCCTTTGCCAGGGCTAAAGCAGCCAAATCAGCTAAATCAGTGCCTGTTAAACCACCCTCACTCAGGCCCACTTCTAGTTCACAAATGCTTACTCTGGCAGAAGATTTAATATCCTTAATTAGGGGATCCCAATCTCACCCAGACAGGGCCTCTCAGCCACCAGAAAAGAGACCTAGAGCAGAGCCCCCCGAGCCTGTGTCCTCTGATGATTCTGCGGATGACTCAGACATTACAGACCAGCCAGAGGCTCCTTTTTCCAATTATGAAGATTCAGATGCTGAAGAATCCATTCCAGCTGCCTCTCCCCCAGAGGAATTCTCCTTTGGGGAAACCTTACATGCCATGAGAGAACAATTCCAATGGCAGGGACAAGATTTCTCAGATTCTAGAAAAAGGCTTAGGACTTTTCTGCACTTACCACAACATAGGCCCTTAGCTATACCTCCTGTTCTACCTGTTGTGGACGATGCATTTAATGATGTCTGCACTGCACCTGATTCTTTACCTCCAGCCCCTGCCAAACCAGATAGATTCTACAGGGTGCCAGACACTCATCACCACCTATACAAGGCCCCACTTGCAGACCCCGAAACTATATCCCAGGGGCCTAAGGCAGTAGCCTCGACCACAGCAAAACCCTATTCCTCTGAAAGGGAATCCAGGTCCTTAGAGAGATGGGGAAAAAAGTCTACACCTCTGCTACTCTCTCAGCTAGAGCTTTAAACTGTCAGTTTCACATGATCCAATACCAAGAGTTTATGCTTGATCAGTTAATTAAAAGCTGTCCTCTGATGAATCTTTAGATAAGAAATATGTATTAGAAATGGTGAATAACATCCAACAGGTTAGTAACCATTCTTTAAAATGTGGCTATGATGCACTGGAGGCTTCATTTAGATCAGCCATGACTGGCACAGTGATAAGAAGGCATGCATGGTTGAAAGAACAGGTCTTGCCGGATCATGTTAAAGCTAAGCTATTGGATGCTCCTATGGATAAGGCCAGTCTATTTGGGGACCCTGCCCAGCAGGTAATGAAGAAAATGGAAGAGAAGGCAAAATCTGTACAAACAGTTAAAGATTTCCTACAGGTTCAGCCCCAAGGTTTAGCAGGAACTGGCCTGCCAAAATTGGTCCTTTCCTGACTCCACAAGATCCCAAAGGGGCAGGAACAGACGCCTAGGGCAGAAATCAATCCAGAGGAGGTGCCTACAGAGGACGACAGTGGCAAGGCAATAACCGAGGCACAGACACAACCACTGCCACTACAACAGGACAATCTCAGTGACTTGGCTCTATCTCCGCCTACCAGGGAGCAAATAGCAGCACCATTAGGCGGAAAGTTAGCCTTATTCTCGAAAAATTGGCACTATATTACAAAAGACAAGTGGATTTTGCAAACCATAGACCAAGGCTATGGGTTCCACTTCCACACTTTACCAGTAAAAAGAGGAATGCCAAACCTGCCCCCAAATCAAAAAATAGAAGGCCTGCACCAGATAGCGGAATTAATAAAGATGAGAGCTGTGGAAAGGGTGCCAATAACAGAACAGGGCAAAGGATTCTACTCCAGACTATTCCTAGTACCAAGAAAAGAAAAAAACTGGAGACCTATTCTCGACCTGTCCATCTTAAACACATACATCATTGTCCCAAAATTCAAAATGCTGACCCTACAGCAACTTCTTCCCATGCTGGGCAAGGAGTGTTGGCTGGTAACTCTAGATCTCAAGGAGGCATACCTGCACGTCCCCATTCGACCAACTTGCAGAAGATACCTCAGATTTCTTGCAGGATCAGAGCATTATCAATTCTCAGCATTGCCCTTTGGCTTATCTACTGCGCCCAGAGTATTCACAAAATGCCTGGCATCAGTAATCGCTCACTGCAGACTACAGGGAATTCAAATTTATCCATACCTGGACGACTGCCTGTTACAAGCGGACAACAAAAGCAAGCTGACAACAGATTTACAAAGGGTCATTTACTTGCTACAAGCCCTGGGATACACAGTCAATTTTCAAAAGTCAAGGCTGATCCCATCCCAGACAAGGGCATTCTTGGGCGCGGAATTGGACACAGTAAAACAGATGGCATTCCTAACTGCAGAAAAACAAAAAGAACTCCCTCTTTACTTCTTAGCATTAACAAAGCAGAACAAACTAACAGCAAGAAAAGTTCTGCAGGCCTTGGGCTTCATGGCATCATGCATAATCTTGGTCCCACATGCCAGACTGCATATGAGACAGTTACAGTGGTACCTAAAGAATTTATGGTCTCAACACAGGCACAGCTTAGAAACAGAAATGCCACTAATCCCATGCTTAAAACAGGAGTTCCTCTGGTGGGCTCGGGCATGCCAGTCAAACCCAGGCTTACCCTTCCACAACTTTCGAGCAAACCAAACCATCACTACGGATGCCTCAGACCTAGGATGGGGGGCACACATGCTGGACAAATGCGTACAAGGACTGTGGACTCAGGACCAGCTGCACCTGCACATAAACCAAAAAGAAATGCTGGCAGTAAAACTGGCAATCCTAAAATTCAGACCATTCCTCAAAGAAGGCCATTTGATGATAAGGACAGACAACACCACAGTCATGTGGTACATCAACAAACAGGGAGGCACTCATTCTTACCCCTATGCAGAATGACTTTGGACCTTTGGAATCTGGCTCTCAGCTACAACATCCAGTTACAGGCAATATTTGTACCGGGAAAAGAGAACACCCTAGCAGACATTTTAAGCAGAACAACCTCGGATGCTCACGAATGGATGCTACACCCGGACATCTTCAAGGCCATCACAAAGAAATGGGGAATGCCACAGATAGATCTATTCGCTTCCCCACAAAATCACCAGCTCAAAAAATTCTGCACAAGGACATTCCACCCACTTGCATGGAAGGTGGACTCTCTATCCTTCAGCTGGAAAGGCCTGACAGCATATGCATTCCCACCTCTTCCCTTGATGCACAAGGTACTACTGAAAATCAAAGAGGAACGTCCAAGGATAATCCTGATAGCTCGAACTGGCCAAGACAACACTGGTACCCATTGCTGAGGAGCATGTCTCGGGAGAAAATGTGGTCAATACCCTGATGCCTCTGATGTTAACTCAGAACAACTACAACATCATACATCCAAACCTAAAAACCTTGCAACTGACTGCCTGGAACATCACATAGCAGTAACTAACCCAGACCTTTCACAAAGGGTTAAAGACATTATCCTTGAAGCCCACAGACCTTCAACAAGAAGGAACTATGCAGGAAAATGGAAAAGGTTCGTCATTTGGAGTACTGAAAGAGGAAAAGATGTGTCGAACATAGATATTGCTAACATTCTGGAGTACTTGGCAGAGCTTCTACATACAGGCCTGTCCTATTCCTCCATCAAGATACATGCATCAGCTATTTCAGCAGAATACAGCTTTGATCCTCCTGTCTTTTCACATCCTCTACTCAGGCAGTTTCTCAGAGGGATCAAGAATGTAAAACCTCCTAGGAAACCACCATTACCAGCATGGGACTTGAATTTTGTACTAGAAAAGTTGACACTACCTCCGTTTGAACCAGCAGCAACAGCAGATCTACAACACCTGTCATGGAAAACTGCTTTCCTGCTGGCTATTACTTCAGCAAGGAGGGTTTCGGAACTACAGGCCTTAATGGCAGTGCAACCCTTCCTAATCTTCCATCAGGATAGGGTATCCATGAGAACTAATCCTACATTTATGCCTAAGGTGGTATCCAGAGTGTCTTTAAACCAGGCAATCCACCTACCTACCTTCTTTCCCAGTCCACAAAACAGAGGCGAAAGAATAATGCATACCTTGGATGTACATAGACAGTTACGCTACTACCTGGACAGAACCAAAGGTAACAGAAAAACTGACCAGCTCTTTGTAGCCTATGCAACAGGAAGGGAAGGAAAAGCAATTTCCAAACAGACAATCTCCAAATGGATAGGAAATTGCATAAGATTCTGTTACTCCTACCATGGAAAACCAATTCCACAGAACATAAGACCTCATTCTACAAGGGCTACAGCCACTACCACAGCTTTCTTAAGAGGAGTGGCAACCAAGGACATTATTGAGGCGGCTACTTGGACCTCCGTGCATACATTTGCCAAGCATTATAATTTACCTCTATATTCTAGATCCCGAGCAGGGTTTGCCACTGCTGTACTGCAAGGGATCCTGACTACACCATAATTATTATTCCTCCTCCCCTAGTTTGGCTATGGTATTCTAGCCATTTGTTATGACTGCAGATGCATCCATGAAGGACATAGTACAGTTTTGTACCTACCATAAATGTAGATGTCCGAACTGGATAGCATCTGCAGTCAGGATTACCTCCCTCCTTCCCCTCTGCGGTACTCCTAGGGTACTTACCCTCCTAATAGCTAGCTGGGGGGGGGGTCTCTTATGGTGTATTTGTTTGTATATATGTACATACATGTTTATTTTTAGTGTTTGCCTTCTACTATTTTGGAAACATTGGCATTTATCCAAAATTTAGCTTTCCAAGAGGGCAATTGGCATCTGGGGCAAGAAACACTGAGGAAAATGGTGTCGGCTGATGCCTTTATACCCGAAGACCAGCAGAGATGACGTCGGGTGAAGCGCGACATCAGCCGAAGCCGGACCCGGACTTTGGAATCCGGCCGACCGAAGGGCTGCCTGACGACAGGACAACCCATTTGTTATGACTGCAGATGCTATCCAGTTCGGACATCTACATTTATGGTAGGTACAAAACTGTACTTTGTGTACACTTACCATAAATGTAGGTGTTCGAGTGTATTCACTGTTGCAGTCCAGGTTAGCCACCCGCCAACCCCCTTTTCTTCTGATGGAACTTATCTTTCCTTCTCTGATTTATACAACCTATGTGGTGTATTTGCTTGTAGATGAAGGTAAAGTTTATATTGGTGCATGCGATTTTATTTATAGATATAAATTTTGGCTACCCTTTCAGGGGGCACCTGACATCTGGAGCAAGAAAAACTAAAGAAAACGGCGTTGGCTGGTTCTTTTATACCCCTGACGACCTGATGTCAGGGAAGGGGTGATAGCAGCCGACGCAGGACCCAAGACTTTGGAATTCAGGCCGACTGAGGGCAGCCTGCCAGCAGGGTTACCCAAGAGTAATGACTGCAACAGTG
This sequence comes from Protopterus annectens, assembly GCF_019279795.1. Classification (NCBI taxonomy): domain Eukaryota; kingdom Metazoa; phylum Chordata; order Ceratodontiformes; family Protopteridae; genus Protopterus; species Protopterus annectens. The sequence continues at coordinate 914,441,287 of NC_056745.1, read as the reverse complement.
AATACACTCGAACATCTACATTTATGGTAAGTGTACACAACTGTACTTTTCCTGCTATACCCAGCCTCCTTTTCTACCTTTCGGTAACTCTTTACCATTGCTGGTATCATGCCTCCTCCCTTCTATTACCATTGGTAATCTTTGATACTATTGTTGGTATCCTCTTTTCTTCTTTTTCCCTTTATCCATTGGGTGTTTTCTTATACCATTGTTGGTATGTTAAAAAAATAAATAAATAAATGAAACGACTATTCCTTCTGGTCCTTCCTCACTTCTGTGTGTGTGTTTGTGTGTTTATATCTATCTATCTATATATATATATATATATATATATATATATATATATATATATATATATATATATATAAATATATAAATATCTATGTGTGTGTGTATGTATGTATATATATATATATATATATATATATATATATATATATATAATCTATATATGTTAGAGAAAGATATGTCAGAAAAGCAAAAGGTGACATCTGGATTTAAACAGTGTCAAGACTGTGGCAAGAAGATGCCCAACTCTGTGTGTATTGTTTGGGTGACCCTCATTTGGACTTGTACTATTTGTCAGGGCTTTAGTGCCCATTCTTTACTTGAAAGACGCAACAAACTTATTTTGAAAGGCTTATTAAAATGTCCCTTTACTGAAACCCTTTCTAAGGCGGAGACTTCAAAATCTCCTAAACTGAAGCAAAGAAAAGAAGCCACTTTGTGCCGACCTTCCCTACGACACATGAATCCAAGTCGCAAAAAATGTAGGTTCTGATGGTTTTGTCAGAACCCAAAGCCAAGGTACCGAAATTGACGATAACATCATCTATGGTACCGAAAGCAACTAAATCCTGCTCGGTGCTGACAGTCATTGAACCGGTTCAGACAAAAACTTTTTCGGCTCTGACCACTACTTCAGTGCCGACAGTAGTTTCTGTTCAGCTTCCAGTGTCATCTCATTCAGTTCCACAATCCCCATCCATACATCAACGTATGGTGCCAAAAGTCGATTTACCAGTCATTCCCAGGACTAAATATTCCTCTTTAGTGGACCCCTTTCTGGATCAACAACCAAGCCCCTTTGTAGACCGGCCTGATTCCCCTTCGGGAATGTCAATCCATTCCTCCAGGAGTCTATTGGAATTGGACATAGTCAGATTAGTGGATCAGCTTTTGGCGGCCAGAGGCCTCCCCGCACCATCACAAACCTCTTTGCCACCCGGACCTGAGGCTTATTCTCCAAGGACTCCAGCAGTTTATCCTCCTTCAGCCTTGTTTCAGGGTTTGGAGCCCCCCACTTTGACGTTTCCAGTACCAGTTACCTCGGTGCTGATGGTGGATCTCACCTCGGTACCAGAATTGACTCTGTGATCTTTGGCTCCTTCGGATCCATTGCACACTCGGGATTGTGGTTTGGCTGTTGGTTCCAAGATGCTTGGACTGGTGCCTTTTGTTTCCTTAGTGCAGTCTACAGCTCTCGGGGCCATGGCAGTTTCGAGCTCTCTCTTGGCTCCTACTCTGGGTGGCAGCTCGTTGGAGCGGGGGTATGACCCCGGTTCCAAGGTTGTCTTCCTGTTTTCCAGGCTCCCATCCCTCTTTGGGCTGATCTGCCTTCCAGATTATGGAGAGAACTTTGGCCTCAGTAGGCTCCCAGCTAGTCCCATCTTCGTCGGGGTGCTATATTTTCATTTCCTGCGGTTCGCAGCTGTGACAGTTTGCTACATCAGGACAGTGGCACAAGAGCTGCAAGATGCCCCAGTTTAGGTTCCCCCCTCTTTGGAATCCTCCTCAGAACCTCCTCCTGAGGTGCCACTCCTTTAAGAAGATGTATAAGATGAAGCACTTGAATTCTCCTGAGGACTCTTTCACTGAAGACACAGATTACAGTGAAGGGGTGGGGGTCCCCAAGGTCACCATCCAGAAGATGTCTCCTTTGGAGACATCCTAGAAATATTAAAAGAGAGGGGTGATTGGAAGTCCTTAAACCCATCCTCTGAGGAGTCAGTTTTCTTGCAAGCTTTTCGTGCCCGCCCTTCTACTTCTTGGGTGACCCTGCCAGTTGACGATCTAGTTAAGTTGATCATTCAGTGAGCATGGAAGGCTCCTGACTCCATAGAGCCTGTTTCTCGGAGACCGGATAAAATTATTTCAGCCCCGGAGGATCAGCCCCATTGGTCTAGGGGTCTAGCAGTGGATGCCATGGTGGTGGTGGTGGCCACCAAAAAGGAACTCGTCGAGGAGAGTTCAACTATCCATCCTCCTAACCAAGAGTCTCAGACAATGGATAGATTTGGGAAGAGGGTCTTTGCTTCATCAACTTTCACTATTCGGTCCTTTAACTTCTTGGCACATTTTACCAGACTCCAAAGGGATGTGATAACTGAGCTTTCAGATACGCTTGCAGGAGCAGTATCTGATGGGGTTCAAGATAAAGTAGCCTCTTAGCTTGCCACCCTGGAGTCTATCTCAAATTCTTCCATGCAGCTTATTCCTTATACAGCTGAAGGGACGTCTAGGGCAGCAACTATGGGCATTACGCCTAAATGAGCTTGTGTGATTTCACAGAACCCTTTTAAGTCTTTATTAGTGCTCTTGTTGATGGTAATTCCTTATTTGGCCCGAAAGTCAGAGACACACTAGCCAGGTTTGAAAAAGATAGAAAGACCCTTTCTGCTGTGGGCGCTCATTTTTCCGCTCCTCAGTGACCTTGCTCCAGGAATCAGTGGAGTGGAAAAATATGGTTCAAGAAAACCCAAGGGCCTTTTTGGGACACGTGGTGTCTGAACCCCCCCACCCCCACCCCCGAGGCAGAGGGGGGAATTGTTCTGGAAGACATCTCTCCTCTGGCAGAGGGTTCTGCATTACCAGGGCTCCAGAGATTCCTTTCCTGGACAACCCTATCAGTGCTCCTGAATGGAGGCCCGATTGCTTACCTCTGGAAGCAGTCTGGAAAGGTTCTCTCTGCACCATTCAGCCTGGCGTACAATAACATTGGATACCTGGGTGCTGAAAATAATTACCAGAGGTTACCATATTCCCTTCAGTCTTTACCCAAAGTCACCCAGTCAGAGGGATCTAGCAGCACTAGAGATTCAAAAGCTGCTTCAAAAAAGAGCCATCCAGCTAGACCCACCAGACCAAATAGGATCTTGATTCTACTCAAGATTCTTTTTAGAGCCAGAGAAGACGGGACTGGAAACCAATCTTGGATCTCAGCCTGTTGAACAAATTTGTACAACAGAAAACTTCTGTATGATCACGGTTCAGTCAGTTCTTCACTTCCTAGAGAAGGACGATTGAATGTGATCTATAGATCTTCAGGACGCATATTACCACATAAAAGCACCAGAAGTTATCTCCGCTTCTGGCTAGGAGCCAGTCATTACCAATTTCGAGCACTGCCCTTTGGTCTCACCACAGCTCTCAGGATGTTCTCCAAATGTGTGGCACTCATAGCAGCTCATCTGAGACTACAAGAATTCTGCTAGTTTCCATATCTAGATGACTGGCTACTCACCAACTCCTCCAGGCATCTACTGCTTTGTCATAGACTGTGCCCTACATCTTGACGACACACTAGCCATTTCAGTCAAAAAAGAAAAAAATCACAATGGACTCCCACACAGGATCTCGAGTTCATCGGGGCAAGGTTAAATACAGTATCCTGTGTAGCCTCCCTTCCTCCCCACAGACTGATGAAATTCAGAATGCAACTTCAGGTAATCATTTCCCAAAACAGAGTTCCAGCTCGTCTGATACTACAAGCTCTGGGATCCAAGGCAGTGACAAAAACGTTAGCTGTTCTAAGTGTTTCACTGTTGCAGTCATCACACTTGGGTTATCTGCCTGCAGGTAGCCCTCAGTCGGCCCGAATACCAGAGACTTTTTTAGCATTTCTGCGTCGGTTGCTGTCTGTCCATGTCTGACGTCAGGTCATCAGGGGTATAAAAACAGGCAGCCGACGCGATTACATCATTCTTTCTTGCCGAGGAGCCCGAAGAGGAAGCATTTCACACGAGTGCTGGTTGGCCACAACCTGAGTTTTCGTTATCGAATTTAATTATTCTGAAGTCTTCCAAAGCTAAGTACCTCGTTAGGTATCCTTTTTTCTTGCTCTAACCGATGTCAGGAAAAAGTTAACAATTGTCTTGACTGTGGAAAGCAAATACCACACAGAGATTTTCATTCTTACTGCATCACCTGTTTAGGCCCAGACTGCGACATCCCCCGCTGATAGTTTGTGCCTTGTTCAATGCCCGAACTATTCATCGTTGGGCCCCTTTTGTTGCTAAATACTTTCATTCTCGATCTCCGTATTCCGAAATGGCTTCGATAAGCCATCCAACTACCGATCTACCGAAAAAAAGTAAGGATAAAGACAGAGACAGACTGCACAGATCCAAAGCTGCCGACGATGCTTCTGATAAGCTAGTCGCCAGTTCGCCAGTACTCAGTGAGGCGCTTTCGCAACCCCTAATGCCCGCTTCAGTGGATTCGCAGGCCTCTACCGAGACCTGTTCGGAGTCCGGTATGCCGCAAGACTCTTCTTCGACGGAACCTGCAGATGTCTCTACCTTGGAGGGGTCCAGAGCCACTGAGCATGCACCGGCTTCTGAGGAAGTTCTTCGCACTACCAATATTCGACACAAACCAACGACCTTTTTCGCATCTTCGGTCCTGTCTAAAACTACCGAGTTTCTAAGGCCAAGAGTACGTGCTACGCCTACAAAAACTGACGATCCAAAAGCATGCTCCTGCTTCCTTGCCACAACATCAAATGCTTAAAATGATAGAAGACCTTATTATGTTGATTAGGGGAAGTCAGCCTTCCCCTGCTAAGAGAAAAAGAGACCTGTCCCCAGCAGCTTTATCAGACCAAGAGTCCGACTCTGAGGTATCTGGTTATGAAGACATGCCTTTATCTGCTTATGAGGATTCAGATGCTGAGGAATCTATTCCCTCTGCTTCTCCTCCAGAGGATTTTCCTTTTGGTGAAACCTTACATACTTTAAGAGAGCATTTCCACTGGGACTGCCAAGACTATCCTCAGTCTAAAGAGAGACTCAGAGATTTTCTAGACTTGCCACAACATAGGCCTTTAGCAATACACCCAGTCCTGGATGTTGTGGATGATGTCTTTATGGAATCCAGTTTAACTCCTGATACCTTATCCACCTGTTCCTAAGAAATGAGACTGGTAGTACAGAGTTCCAGACTCTCACAAATTCCTTTCAGAAATCCTACTGCTGACCCAGAGGTCATCTGCCAGGGGCCCAAAGGTATCAAAGCAACTACAGCTAAGAATCCCACTCCTTCGGATAGGTATTCCAGAGCTTTAGACAGATGGGGTAAGAAAGTATACATTTTTGCAACTCACGCCATCAGGGCTTTGAATTGCCAGTTTCACATGCTGAAGGTACCAACAACATATTCTGGAACTTAAGCAAAAAATAGCTACCTTTAATAACTGTGCAGAAAATAAAGAATTACAAGAGCTTACGCATTCTGCCAGCCAAGTCAGCAAACATACATTGCAGTGTGGCTTTGACATCCTAGAAGCATCTTGCAGGGCAGCAGTCACTGGTTCTGTACTGAGAAGACATGCTTGGCTTAAGGAGCAGACCTTGCCAGACCATATCAAATCAAAATTACTAGACACTCCTTTGAATAAGGACAATCTGGCACCAAAGCAGAAGAGGTTCTTAAAAAGATGGAAGAAAAAGTTAAATATATGCAAACAGTCAAAGATTTCTTGCAAGCACAGGCTCCTAGATTCAGTAGGCATTGATCTTTGGAACATTGGTCCTTTCCAGCTCCCTCCAGGCCATCTCAAACTAGACCAAGGGGAAACAGATCCCCTCCCAGACTACAGTCTCAGGGTATGCAGAGAGCTAAACAATGGAGTGCCTCCACTTCAAAAACAGGGAGTGCTAAGCCACCCCCTTACAGGAAGAATTCACAATGACTTCTCAACTCCACTCCCCACCTCTGCCCAGCAGCTTGTGCCCCTAGGAGGAAAACTTGCCCATCATGCAAAAAAATGGATTTCCATTACCAAAGACCGATGGGTCCTCGACATTGTATCCCAGGGGTACAAATTTTACTTCCACTCACTACCAACCCCAATAGGGTTCCCAGATCTTCCTCCAAACAAGTGGGCAGAGGCACAAAAACAAGTTCAATCCCTGCTCTCTATAAGGGCAATTCATCCTGTTCCTGCAGAACGGGGGGGGGGGGGTCAATGGTTTTATTCCAGACATTTCCTGATACCCAGAAAAGAGGGCACTTGGCGCCCAATCCCAGATCTTTCCATTCTAAACACCTTCCTGGTGGTATCCTGCAGCAGCGTCTTCCTATGCTGGCCAAAGATGCCTGGATTTAAAAGAAGCCTTTCTGCACATCCCTGTAAGGGACTCATGCAGGAAATATCTTCGCTTCAGGGCAGGATCTATGCATTATCAGTTCTCTGCACTTTCCTTTGGCTTATCCACTGCTCCCAGAGTATTCGCAAAATGCCTGGCTCCAGCAATTGCTTACTGCAGACAGAGAAAAATTCAAATTTAACTCTACTTGGACGACTGCCTGATCCAGACAGACTGGCAGGAAATGCTGTTGCAGCACCTGACATTTGTAAAAAACCTTCTAACCTCCCTGTGGTATACCATCAACGAAAATAAATCAAAATTAGTACCCAGTCAAAAGATTGTATTCCTGGGAGTAAGCTTGGACACAGCATCCCAGATGGCATTCCTTACACCAGAAAAACAAGCCTATCTGACAGACTATTTCAGTCAAATGAACACCAGAACCCAGCTATCCGCAAGGAAAATCCTGCATTCCCTAATGTTCATGGCCTCATGCATCCTACTAATTCCATAACTGCATATGAGGAATCTTCAATGGTACTTAAAAAGTCTTTGGTGCCAACATTCTCAGGACCTGGAAACCGTCATTCCTATCATAACTTGTCTAAGGACAGAGTCTCTTTGGTGGGCAGCAGCATACAACCACAACAAGGGACTACCCTTCACTCAATCCCGTGCAGCCCAGACCCTAACCACAGATGCATCAGATTATTCCTGGGGGGGCACACCTGGACGACAAGTGCATTCAGGGCTACTGGAGCCCAAGTCAAATTCATCTGCACATAAACCAAAGAGAGATGCTAGCTGTGCAGCACGCTCTAACAGCTTTCAGATCCCTACTCTTACCAGGATCCCTGTTAATAAAAACAGACAGCACAGATGTCCTTCAAGGATGCATCTGCAGTCCTAACAAATGGGTTGTCCTGCCCCCTTCGGTCGGCCGGATTCCAAAGTCTGGGTCTGGCCTCGGCTGATGTCGCACTTCACCCGACGTCACTGTGGCTGTCAATTGGGTATAAAGGCATCAGCAGACGCCATTTTCCTCAGTCTTTCTTGCCGCGCGGTGCCCGAAGCAGAAGCTGTTCGCAAGTGCCGGTCGGTCAGATCCAGAGTTTTCTACTACCGAAGACTTCTAAAAAGCTAAGTACCCGTTAGACTCTTTCTTGCCTCAGCCGATGTCAGAAAAAGTAAATAATTGTTTAACTTGTGGGAAACAAATACCTCATAAGGATTTCCACTCTTACTGCCTTCCTTGCTTAGGCCCAGACCACGGCGTAGCAGCTTGTCTAGCCTGTGCTTCCTTCAACCGACGGACACTTAGACGCCGGTCGGAGTTTGGAGGAGTTTTTGGTCCCGCTTTTGCTTGCAAAATGCTGTCGTGGATACTCCGACTTCATTTAGCTAAAAGCGTAAGGAAAAGGACCGACACTCGCAGTCCGCGGTTTCGGCGAAACCACGGTTAAGCCTACATGAGTGTCTCGGTTTCGCTGAAACCGAGTCCACGGTTCTTCCTTCGGCCGAAAACATTCCTCCTGCAACCGAGGCCTCACACAGCATGGCTGAATCTGCTACTGAAATTTCTCCTGCTGTAGCAGGCACCCAGGATTTATCAGATACTATTCCTTTGGACATATCTACTCTTGCACGTGGAGCTGCTAGGCCCCTGCATCCATGTCTATCAAGGCTTTCTCTAGGGCTAAAGCAGCTAAATCTTCTAAGGCCTTGCCTTCTAAAACCCCTCACACAGGCCTAGCTCTAGTTCCCAAATGCTTAGCCTGGCAGAGGATCTCATTTCTTTGATCAGGGGATCCCAACCTCACCCTGACAGGGCCTCTCATCCCCCTCCAGAGAAGAGGCCTAGAGCAGAGCCCCCTGAACCAGGTTCTACGGATTATTCTTCTGATGATTCAGAAAACTCAAATCCTCCTGAAGGCCCTTATTCTCCATATGAGGATTCTGACGCAGAAGACTCCATTCCTTCTGCCTCTCCTCCTGAGGAATTTTCTTTTGGGGAAACCTTGCATGCTATGAGGGAACAATTTCAATGGCAGGGCCAGGATTTTTCAGATTCAAGGAAAAGGCTCAGGACCTTTTTGCATTTGCCACAGCATAGGCCTTTAGCCATTCCTGCAGTACTAACAGTTGTGGATGATGCATTCAATGATGCTTGTACTGCCCCTGACTCTCTTCCTCCGGCCCCTGCTAAGCCCGACAGATACTACAGGGTCCCGGACACACATTATCACCTGTATAAGGCCCCTATTGCAGACCCTGAAACTATTTCTCAAGGCCCCAAAGCTGTAGCAACTACCAAAAAGCCCTCCCCTCTGAAAGAGAATCTAGAGCTTTAGAGAGATGGGGTAAAAAAGTTTATACTTCTGCTACTCTTTAGGCTAGGGCTTTAAACTGTCAATTCCACATGATTCAGTATCAGGAATTTTTGTTAGATCAGTTAAATAAAAAACTATCTTCTCCTGAACCTATAGACCGTAAGTCCCTTCAGGATTTGGTACATAACACTCAGCAGGTCAGTAATCATTCCTTAAAATGCGGCTATGATGCACTGGAGGCTTCCTTTAGATCAGCTATGACTGGTACAGTGATCAGAAGGCATGCATGGTTAAAAGAGCAATCCTTACCAGACCATGTAAAGTCAAAGCTCCTAGATGCTCCCATGGAGAAACTCAGTTTGTTTGGCTCCCCTGCACAGCAAGTGTTAAAGAAGGTGGAGGAAAAAGCAAAATCTGTCCAAACAGTCAAGGACTTCTTACAGGTCCAGCCTCCCAGGTTTAGTAGAAATTGGCCTTCGAAGAATTGGTCCTTTCCAGACACCAGAGCACAGAGAGGCAGAAATAGGCACTCAAGAGGCAGAGGTCAATCCAGAGGTGTCTACAGGGGACGTCAGTGGCAGCCTAACAACCAGAGAAGTACTGCCACAGATCCAGTTACTACCATTTCCACAGGACAGTCAAAGTGACTTGGCTCTGATACCGCCTACCAGGGAACAACTGGAAGCACCCTTAGGCGGAAAGCTAGCCTTATTTTCAGTAAACTGGCATTATATTACAGGAGACAAATGGATTTTACAGACAATAGACAAAGGATACAGGTTTCACTTCCATACTCTACCAAGGAAGAGAGGAATGCCAAACCTACCACCAAACCAAAAGACAAATGCTCTAGAACAAATCAACCACTTAGGATGAGAGCTATAGAAAAGGTACCGGCTATGGAACAAGGACAAGGATTTTATTCCAGACTTTTCCTGGTGCCAAGAAAAGAAAACCAATGGAGGCCTATTCTCGACCTGTCCGCTCTCAACACATATCTCATTGTTCCAAAATTCAAAATGCTGACCCTACAGCACCTTCTTCCCATGCTGGGCAAGGAGGCTTGGCTGGTGACTCTAGATCTCAAGGAGGCATACCTGCACGTCCCTATTCGACCAGATTGCAGAAGATACCTCAGATTTCTTGCAGGATCAGAGCATTATCAATTCTCAGCATTGCCCTTTGGCTTATCTACTCTGCCCAGAGTATTCACGAAATGCCTGGCATCAGTAATTGCTCATTGCAGGCTTCAGGGAATTCAAATTTATCCATACCTGGACGACTGCCTGCTACAAGCGGACAACAAGATCAAATTAACAAAAGATTTGGAAAAAGTTATTCAACTACTGCAGGCCTTGGGATACACAGTCAACATAAAAAAGTCAAGGCTGGTACCATCCCAAAGGATTACATTCTTGGGTGCAGAACTGGACACATTAAATCAAGTGGCATTTCTCACAGCAGAAAAACAAAAAGAACTACCGCTCTATTTCAAGGCATTAACAAAGCAGAACCAGCTTACAGCAAGGAAAATCCTGCAAGCCCTGGGTTACATGGCATCCTGCATAATATTGATCCCACATGCCAGACTGCATATGAGGAAGTTGCAATGGTACCTAAGGAATTTATGGTCTCAGCACAAGCACAGCCTAGAAACCCAAATTCCAATAATTCCATGCCTGAAGTAAGAATTCCTGTGGTGGGCTCAGGCCTGTCAGTTGAACAAAGGACTGCCTTTCCACAGCCCTCACCCAAGCCAGACTATCACCATGGACACCTCAGACCTCGGTTGGGGGGCGCACATGGCAGACAAGTGTATACAAGGCCTATGGACACAGGACCAGCTGAACCTACACATAAATCAAAAAGAGATGCTGGCAGTGAAACAGGCAATTCAGACATTCAGACCGTTTCTACAACAGGGTCATTTGCTGATAAGGACGGACAACACCACAGTTATGTGGTATATCAACAAGCAGGGAGGCACACATTCATACCCTCTATGCCGGATGGCAATGGACCTGTGGAATGTGGCCCTGGACCTCAACATTCAGCTCCAGGCCTTATTTGTGCCAGGAAAAGAAAATATATTAGCAGACACATTAAGCAGAACTACCACGGATGCCCATGAATGGATGCTGCATCCGGACATCTTCAAAACCATTACAGACAAATGGGGGCTACCAGAAATAGACCTGTTCGCATCCCCACACAACCACCAATTGAGAAAATTCTGCACAAGGACATACCACCCACTTGCTTGGAAGGTGGACTCCCTTTCCTTCAGTTGGGAAAACCTAACAGCATATGCATTCCCACCTCTACCTTTGATGCACAAAGTGCTACTGAAGATCAAAGAAGAACACCCAAGGATCATACTGATAGCTCCAGGCTGGCCGAGACAACATTGGTACCCGCTTCTGAGAAGTATGTCTCGGACACACGCATGGCCTCTACCTCTAGTTCCTCTGCTGCTAACACAGAACAACTTCAAGATCCTGCATCCAAACTTAAAAACACTCCAGCTAGCTGCCTGGAATCTTACATGAAACAAAATAACCCAGATTTATCTCAGAGGGTAAAGGACATTATCCTGGAGGCTCGCAGACCCTCCACAAGGAAGACTTAATTCAGCAAAATGGAAAAGATACCTCATTTGGAGTGCAGCAAAAGGAGAAAAGGTATCATTGCCAAACATAGCTAACATCCTGGAATATTTAGCAGAACTTTTCCACAATGGCCTGTCTTACTCCTCCATCAAGATTCATGCATCAGCAATTTCAGCAGAATACAACATGGATCCTCCAATCTTCTCTCATCCTCTACTCAGGCAGTTTCTGAGAGGAATTAAAAATGTAAAGCCTCCAAGGAAGCCACCCCTACCTACATGGGACCTGAACTTTGTGCTGGAAAAGTTAACACTTCCCCCTTTTGAACCGGCAGCAACAGCAGAATTACAGTTCTTATCTTGGAAAACTGCTTTCCTGCTTGCAATCATTTCAGCGAGAAGGGTTTCTGAATTACAGGCATTAATGGCAGTACAGCCCTTCCTTATCTTCCATCAGGATAGAGTGTCCTTGAGAACTAACCCTACCTTTATGCCAAAGGTGGTCTCCAGGGTATCATTGAACCAAGCAATCCACCTACCAACATTCTTCCCCAACCCACAGAACAGGGGGGAAAAACTACTGCACACCTTGGATGTACACAGGCAATTGCGCTACTACCTGGACAGAATCAAGACCAATAGAAAAACTGACCAGCTTCTGGTAGCATATGCAGCAGGAATGGAAGGAAAAGCAATTTCAAAACAGACAATCTCAAAATGGATAGGAAATTGCATTAGATTTTGTTACTCCTTTCATGGGAAGACAACTCCAGAAAACATCAGACCTCACTCCACAAGGGCTACAGCCACTACCACAGCTTTCTTACGAGGAGTGGCTACCAAAGACATCTTAGAGGCTGCTACTTGGAGCTCCGTGCATACATTTGCCAAGCATTATAATCTGCCTTTATACTCCAGATCCCGAGCAGGTTTTGCCACTGCTGTTTTGCAGGGGATATTAACTGCACCATAATCTTCCTAGTACATCCTCCCCCAGTTTGGCTATTTCTACCCATTTGTTAGGACTGCAGATGCATCCTTGAAGGACATAGTACAGTTTTGTACCTACCATAAATGTAGATGTCCGAGAGGTATGCATCTGCAGTCAGGATTACCCACCCTCCTTCCCCTCTGTGGTACTCCTAGGGTATTTGCCCATCTTGTAGCTAGCTGGGGGAATCTATTATGGTGTATTTGTTTGTATATATGTACATACATGCTTATTTTTTGTTTGCTCTCTACTGTTTGGAACCATTTGCATTTATCCAAATTTAGCCTTCCTAGAGGGCACCTGGCATCTGGGGCAAGAAACACTGAGGAAAATGGCGTCGACTGATGCCTTTATACCCAATTGACAGCCGCAGTGACGTCGGGTGAAGTGCGACATCAGCCGAGGCCAGACCCAGACTTTGGAATCCGGCCGACCGAAGGGCTGCCTGAGGCAGGACAACCCATTTGTCAGGACTGCAGATGCATACCTCTCGGACATCTACATTTATGGTAGGTACAAAACTGTACTTTATGTGGTACATCAACAAGCAGGGGGGAACTCACTCTTACCCACTCTGCAGGCTAGCTGTGGCCCTGTGGATCACGGCTTTGGACCTGCGGGTCCATCTGCAAGCTCAATTCCTGCCAGGCAAACAAAACTCACTGGCAGATGACTTGAGCAGAAATCTCCTAGACCCACACGAGTGGAAATTAGAGCCCAGCACCTTCAGCCTTCTGATTCAGAAATGGGGGACCCCAGATGTGGATCTCTTTGCCTCCCCTTGCATTCACCAGCTCAGCAAATTCTGCACCGGGAAACCTCACAGCAGGGCCTCGAAAGTGGATGTCCTATCGTTTCAGTGGGTAAACCTTTCAAATCTATGCATTTCCCCCCTGCCCCTTCTCTCAAGAATATTGCTCAAGATAAGACAGGACAGACCAAGGACAGTTCTGATTGCCCCAGACTGGCCATGCCAGCACTGGTACTCACTCCTGCTCAACCTGTCACCGGTGCCACCCTGGCACCTTCCCCACAGCCCCGCCCTGCTCACTCAACAGGGGGGACAGATCTTGCATCTACAACTGCAAACCTTAAATCTTGCAACCTGGCTTATTCCTTGAATTCTTCCCCAGTGTCCAGCCTAAGCAAGCAGGTACTGGATGTCATTCTTGATGCCAGAAGAACCCAGTACAAAGAAATCTTATGCTGATAAGTGGAAAAGGTATTGCTCCTGGATTCAGTCTAAAGGAGAGGACACAACTCTGCCCTCCCTACCTCTAATCCTGGATTACTTAGCAGATCTACTCCACATTGGCCTATTCTTTTCCTCCATTAAGATCCATGCTTCTGCCATCTCTGCTCATTAGAATTCTGAGCCGCCCCTATTCTCTCACCCTCTCATCAAACAGTTCCTGAGAGGGGCAAACAACTGAAGGCCACCTAGGAGAGCACCCACCCCTGCTTGGGACCTTAACTTTGTACTAGGAAAGCTCTTACTGCCCCTTTTGAGCCTGCAGCGTTAAAATTCCTCTCTTGGAAAAACAGCATTGCTCCTGGCTATCACTTCAGCGAGAAGAGTGTCTGAGCTATAAGCACTTATGGCTGTGGAACCTTTCAATGTTATGTAGTCCTATCTCGCCTACATTATTACCTGTGAATTCGGAGCCAAATATCGGCTCCGACTCGGCCGATTTTACTAGCTCGAAGTCTCTCATTGGCTGGGCTAAGTGGGTATCCCATGGTGCACTGCACCATATCCCCAGATCTCGTTTGCTGCTCGTGTAGCTAGGACATGGTCTCACTTGGCTGTGGCTAAGTACCCTCTTTTCTTCTTTTAAGAGAAGTTTGATTCAATCAAAAGCTATTTTCATAGCTATTGCTTAAAGTTGTCTAAATTTGTCTGGTGTGTTTGACTTGATTACTGTGAATTTTTGCAAGTTTTGTGTGGTATCCCTCTTACTGTTCCCCGGGATAGGCCCGTTTCAGTTAGAGGGCCTAGTACTCCTCTGTTTCCTTCTGTGTTTATCAAACTGTTTAATTTAGAGGTTTTGGCTACCCTCTCCTTGTGTTCCTTTGTTAAAATTGTGCTAGAGTTGTGTGCAGTTTGATCGCCACTTTGGCATTGATTACCTCCGTGTCGTTCCCGCCTTTATAGAATGAATGCCTTTCCTTGTATTGACTTGGTTTTTTGTGTTGTGGGGTCAAAATGCCTAAAGATACGAAGGAGCATAAACCTTCGGGATTTAAACGTGTTCGAAATGCTGGTACAAAATGTCCATAACCGATGGACATTCCATCTGTCTCTACTGTCTAGGGGCCATCCATCTGCAGGAATCCTGCAGCTTTTGTCATGCTTTCAGCCCTAGAGTTCTCCAAGAGAGAAAAAATAAACTAATCTTAAAGGGACTTTTGAAACCCTCTTTTGAAGAGGCTATGGATTCGGCTTCCAGTAACAAGCCTAAATCTGCAAGTCAAAAAAGAGATCTCCGGCTCCGTCAGCTTCATCGGAGCCTCCGGAGAAAATGACTAGGACTGCATCGACCTCCTCGGCTCCACTGTCCTCTGGGCCGCAGGAAGGATCGATATCTATGGAACCGGCATTGGCTCCAATTGTATTGGCACCTCCTAGGAGCCGATTGCCTAGTATTAAACCTACTGTGGATGTGGATAGGGTGGTTCAGAAGCTCCTCCAGTCACCGGTTTTGGCGAAATTGCTTTCGGCTCCGACCCAGTCTGCTCCGGAGCCCGTCCCGACACTTTCCTTGATCATTCCTCCTCCGAGTGCATCTCTGTCTTCGGAGCCGGAGTGTTCCATGCCGCGTGATGTTTCCATGCCTGCTCCGATGCCCCATTCGGCTCCATCGGTACCGACATCGGGGTTCGGGACTCGGGACTCTTCAGTCGGGCCCGAGGGGGACATCTCTGCACTTATTTCGGTTCCGAGCCTCCCTCTCGGTGCTTTGGCTTGGGGAACTCCGATTCCTGTCATGGCCTCGGTGACTGGTCCCTCCTTGGACTCGGGGGGGGGGGGGGCTTCGAGGCTAAGCGGACCACGCTGGCCAGGTCGTCGGCTACATCAGGCGGGTCGGTCACTCTGTCCCCCACCACTCCGGTGAGAGCTTCTGTTCACCATCCATCCTTAGACAGCAGAGCACCAGAGCCTAGGGATACCCCCACGAATGGTCCCCAACCTTCTGAGGGTCCCTCAGAGTTGGTGCCTGAGGAGCCCCCCAGAAAGAAAACATGCAAGAGGAAGCACATAGACTCCCAAGATGAGTCCCTCACCTCTGATACTGACCTCGAGGAATCGGAGGGGTCCCCCAAGTCATTCTCTGATGATGATTCCTTCTCCGATATCCCGGAGATACTGAAAGAAAGAGGTGACTGGCCTTCCAAAGCCCCTTCCGAGGAGGAGTCAGTATTCCTTAAGGCTTTCGGTGCTCAACCCTCCGCCCCCTGGTTGTCTCCACCCTTCGACGAACTCCTTGACCTGATTTGTCGAAGAGTATGGGAGAATCCTGATTCTGTGGAGCCCGTGCCCAGGCGTCCCAACAAATTTCTTTCCGCTCCCCAGGGCAAAGAGTTTTTGTCTAATGGAGTCCCTGTAGATGACATGGTGGTGGCGGCAGCCACCCAGAAGGAAGTAGCAGAGTCTTCTTCATCCGTCCATCCTCCTAACAAGGAGTCCAGGACCATGGACCGGTACGGGAAGCATACCCTCTCGTCAGCAACCTTTACATTGCGGTCACTGAATTACTTGTCTCATTTCACTCGGCTCCAGGGAGATCTCCTCAAAGAGTTAGGAGATACTCTTGTGGGTAACGTTCCTGAGGCGGTGGCTCAGTCGATTAACGCCTAGGTCTCTACCCTCAACTCCATTGTCAACTCATCCATGCGGCTCATTTCATATGCAGCCGAGGGAGCGAGTAGGGCAGCAAGCTCAGGGGTCGCCCTTAGGATGCAAGCCTGGCTGTGCCTGTGTCACTTTGCGGAGGCCTTCAAGTCTTCCTTCACTGACGCCCCCTTTGATGGTTCCTCCTTGTTTGGGACCAAAGTGAATGACACCCTCACCAGGTGTGAGCAAGAGGGAAAGACCCTGTCTGCCGTAGGGGTCCATTTTTCCCTTCCTTCTAGGCTTTATCCCAAGGCCCAGTGAGGAGGAAAGATGTGGTTCAAGAAATCACCAAGGTTTTTTCCTGCCACACAAGGTGAACCCCCCCCCCCTCCAGAGGCAGGGGAAGGGGGGTTTTTCAGGGAGATATCGCCCTAGAGGCAGAGGGGGCCCCCGCAGTTCGGGAGACCGCGACTCTTTCCGTGGTTCTCCATACTCTCATTCCTGAGGGTGTGCCTGACCGCGCTTATCCGGAGCCAGTCGGGGGTCACATTTCCTTATACCCGAAAGCCTGGAAAAGAATTACCCAGGACGGATGGGTATTACGGATAATTTCCGGAGGTTACCTCATCCCATTCTCTTTAGTACCCCCGCCAATCAGAAAAATCCCGGATGTACCACCCAGTCAAAGGGATCAAGCAGCCTCAGAGGTCTCGCAGCTGCTAGAAAAAGGAGCTATCCAACGTGTCCCCTCAGACCAAATCGGATTAGGGACTTACTCAAGATTCTTTTTGGTGCCGAAAAGAACAGGGGACCCGAGACCCATACTAGATCTCAGCAAACTCAACAATCACATACACAAGTCCAAAGTCCGTATGGTCACACTACAATCGATTCTCCCATTGCTGGGAGAGGAGGTATGGATGTGCTCCATCAACCTCAAGGATGCTTACTACCATGTCAAAATGGACAGAGCATCCAGGAGTCACATACGCTTCCGGCTGGGAGCCAGTCACTTCCAGTTTCGAGCCCTGCCCTTTGGTCTCACCACAGCCCCCAGGGTGTTCACCAAATGTATGGCGGTGGTGACGGCTCACTTGAGACGTCAGGGATTCCAGGTGTTTCCGTACCTGAACGACTGGCTCCTTACGGCCCCACCAGGCATCAACTAGTCCAGACCAGGGACACTACCATCAATCTGTGTCACTAATTGGGCATAACAATAAATTGGGAAAAATCTGCCTTATTGCCCTCGCAGCGTGTCACATTTATAGGAGCAGACTTAGACATCATTCGAATGCGAGCATTTTTACCACAAGAAAGGATCACAGCATTACAACAACAAATACACATGCTGATGCCCCTGAGATAAACGAAGGCAAGACTGGTTCTCCAACTCCTAGGGACCATGGCAGCAACCATCATGTTGGTCTCTCTAGCCAGATTACACATGAGACTTCTTCAATGGCCCCTCTTTGCTCAATGGTCCCTCCAAAGACTCTCACTATCTCATTCCATCTTGCACATGGACAGGTGCAAGCAGGACCTCCGTTTATGGCTGTGCACCAACAATTTGAATGGGGGAAAGCCCTTCGTTCCACCTGTCCCTATTGCCATGGTGACCACAGACGCCTCCCAGATTGGTGGTGGGGGGGGGCATTATCTTGGCAGGACAGCAAGGCACGTGGCAGGAACACGAGATACACTTGCATATAAACGTCCTGGAGATGAGAGCAGTGCTTCTTGCGTTGCAGGCACTTCAGAACGTTCTTCCGCTAGGGACAATTGCTATACACTCAGACAATATGTCAGTAGTGTGGTATCTCAACAAACAAAGGGGAACCCGGTCTTACCCTCTGTGCAGAGAGGCTATGCGAGTGTGGCATTGGGCAATAGCTTCCCAATGGTTTCTGGTGGCAACGCACATTCCGGGGAAGTCCAACGTGATAGCAGACAGGCTAAGCAGAGCTATCCTGATGCCTTACGAGTGGTCCCTGAATCGCCTGGTTGCAGAGCGAATCTTCAGCAGATGGGGTCAGCCTTGCTGTGACCTTTTTGCCAGCCCCCTCAATGCGAAATGCAGCAACTACCTCACGCTGATCCCCCACAGGGGGAATCACCCAGGGACACACTGGTTCATGATTGGCCCTCCGGTCTGCTTTATGCCTTCCCTCCGTTTCCCCTGCTGTAGAGGGTGATTCAGAAGGCGCAATCCTTGGGAAGCAGAATGATTCTGATTGCTCCACACTGGCCTCGTCAGGTCTGGTTCCCCTTTCTTCAAACCTACATTGTGGACACTCCTTGGATTCTGGATCCTCAACCAGATTTACTGACGCACATGTCGGGACAGTTCCACCCCTCCCTGATGACCCTACGGTTGACAGCCTGGCTACTCCACTTCCGTCGTTAGTCAGACACCATAAATTTTCACCAGAAGTGGTACATATCTTATCGTCTTCTCATAAGCCATCCACTAGAAAGATTTATTCTAGCAAATGGAAAAGGTTTTCTATCTGGGCACATACTAGAGGCATTGACCCTTATACAGCTCCATTAGATTCAGTTCTGGAGTTCTTGTCTATGCTTTTTTATCAGGGGTCCGCATCAGCCACCATCAAAGTTCAGCTGGCGGCGATATCTAATTTCCACGTAGCTAATGAACCTAGTCTCATGGCACACAGACTATGCAAAGCATTTCTTAAAGGTACTCTGTTGTTTCGTCCCCCAGTGTCCGAACCTATCATGCCCTGGGATCTCAATTTTGTCCTACAAGCCCTTACTTTACCACCATTTGAGCCTGCAGCTACCTGTGATTTAAAATGCTTGACATGGAAAACAGCATTCTTAACAGCAGTCACGTCAGCGAGGCGGGTTTCGGAAATGCAAGCCCTCTCCATCAAACCCCCATATTTAATCTTCCATAAAGATGGGGTCTCTGTTAGACCAAGCCCCTTGTTCCTCCCTAAAGTGGCTTCCGTGTCTAACATGAATCAGTCCATTGAATTGCCTGTTTTCTTCCCCCACTTTTCTAACAAGGCAGAATTTAGATTTCACCAATTGGATGTACATAGACAGTTACGATTCTATCTGCACTGGACAAAAGATATCCGGAAATCTGACCAACTCTGTCTCCTTTTCGGAAAACCGAATGGGTTCTCCAGTATCCAAGGTCACGCTGTCTAGATGGATAGCTAATTCTATTTCTTTCATCTATCAAGCAGGAGGTAAAAGTCTGCCATTTCCAGTCAAAACACATTCTACTCGGGCTGTTTCTACATCCACAGCCTATCAAGCTAGATTGTCAACGGATGATATATGTGCTGCAGCTACTTGGGCTTCTCCTCACACTTTTGTTTCTCATTACAAATTGGACGTGGTATCCAGGGGCAGGTCTTCCTTTGGCTCCACAGTTCTCAGGAGTATTTTCCAATGAGCCACCCAGGATGTAGGTGCTAGGGACGCTGTCCCACGGTAAGAATGTAGGCGAGATAGGACTACATAACATCAAGAAGTTATGTACTCACCATAAAGTTCGATGTATGTAGTCCATCTCGCCTCACATTCTTACTTACCCTCCCACCTTCCCCCTTCCTTGAATATTTGGAAGTTAGGTTGTCATCTACAGAACCCCCTAGTTTATTCCTTATTCTTTATATGACTGTGATGTGTATATGGAGTACAAATGATTTTTGCAGCAAACTAGATCTGGGGATATGGAGCAGTGCACCATGGGATACCCACTTAGCCCAGCCAATGAGAGACTTCGAGCTAGTAAAATCGGCCGAGTTGGAGCCGATATTTGGCTCCGAACCCACGAGTAAGAATGTGAGGCAAGGTGGACTACATACATCGAACGGTGAGTACACAACTTCTTGTTTTTTTTTCATGCTGACAGGGTCTCCCTCAGGACTAATCCTTCCTTTATGCCCAAAGTGGTGTCCAGTGTGGTTCTCAACCAATCTTTCCATTTGCCAACCTTCTTCCCCAATCCTCAAAATAAAGGAGAAAGGATCCTGAGCTCCTTGGATGTGCACAGACAGCTCAGATTCTCCCTGGATAGGACTAAGTCCTTCAGGAAATCTGGCCAGTTACTATTCAGTTTTGCACCATGGGCATAGGGCAAGGCCATTTCAAAACAGACCATTTCCAAATGGGATAGCACACTGTTTCCATTTCTGCTACAAACTCCATTTGAAACCAACCCCTCAGGGGGTCAGAACACATTCCACTTGGGCAACATCTACCTCTACAGCATTCCTCAAGGGAGTCCCTACCAGGGACATTCTGGAGGCTGCTACCTGGAGCTCTGTGCACACATTCACCAAGCATTACCACCTGCCTATATTTTCCAAATCCAAAGTGGGTTTTGCAGCTGTAGTCCTGCAGGGCATTCTAGCCAGCCCAAACACTTCTTGACTGCCTCCACACCTTTCTACAGTTTTGGGAATCAACCCAAGGGTGATGACTGCAACAGTGAAACATGAATAACATAGTTGTGTACACTAAATGTAGATGTTTGAGTGTATTCACTGTTGCCGTCCTGGTTTCCCTCCCTCCAGCCCCCTTCTCACTCTCTCCCTCTCTCTCTCCTCTCTGTGTATACTACACACCACTTGCAGGGGTATTGGTACTGGTATTTACTTTTTACTGGTGGAGATTTTTCCACCATAGCTTAGCTCCCTACTGGGGGTGCTCCTGACATTTGGGGCAAGAAAAAACTGATATGGCGTCTGCTACCTGTTTTATACCCCTGACGACCTGATGTCAGACCTGGAGCGAGAGCAACCGATGCAGAAATACTAAGTCTCTGGTATTCGGGCCAACTGAGGGCTACCTGCAGGCAGATAACCCAAGTGTGATGACTGCAGCAGTGAATACACTCGAACATCTGCATTTATGGTAAGTGTACACAACTGTGTACTTTCCCCTAATGAGGTATCACATGAGGCTGCTTCAGTGGCTCTTGGCATCACAATGGTCAGTTCTAACCCATCCCATGTCCCATCCAGTCTTGATAAATTACTGCAAGAAGGATTTATCTTGGTAGATGAAGCCAGAAGGTGGTCATTCATTTTCTCCCTCTCAGCCCAAGGCCGTCGTGACCATAGACACTTCCCAGATTGGGGGGGGGGGGGGCATTTTTTGGGACAGACTGTTCAAGGCACTTGGTCACTGCATGAGGCCAGTTGCACATCAACATCCTAGAATTGAGGGTAGTGCTTTTAGCATTTCAAGCATTTCAGACTGTGCTTCCTTCTGGGACAATTGCAATCCAATCAGACATGTCCATGGTCTGGTATATCAACAAACAGGGGAACCAAGTCTTACCCTCTATGTCAGGAAGCTCTAAGGATTTGGCAATGGGCAACTGCCTCCATCCGCTTTCTGATAGCAGTGTATATCCCAGGGAACTCCAACGTGATTGTGGACAAACTGAGCAGATGTATCCTTCTGCCTCACGATTGGTCTCTCAATCCCAACATAGCGACAAAACTCTCTTGTCGATGGGGTCAGCCTTACTGCGACCTGTTCACTTCTCCCATAAACCACAAATGCAGCAGCTACTTTTCCCTAAATCCCCCTCATGGGGAGTCCCTGAGAAATGCAGTTCTTCTCGATTGGCCCCCAGGACTTCTGTACTCCTTTCCACCGATTCCCCATTTTCTGAGGAAAGCCTAGTGGTTGAGAAGCACAGTGATTCTCATTGGACTGTTTTGACCCCGTCAAGTCTGGTTTCTCTTTCTTTGGCCTCATCTAGTTCATCGCCCATGGACTCTAGACTCAGCTCTGGACCTACTGTCTCATCCTCGGGTCTGGTGCATCCCATTCTTCAAAATCTCAAGCTAAAGGCTTGGTTTCTCCAATTTCAGTAATTGCCAGGTAGAGTAACTTGTCCTCTCCAGTGCAAAGGATACTTCCGGCCTCCTATATAGCATCCACCAGAAAGCTTTATCTTAGCAAATGGAACAGATTTTCAGTTTGGGCTACTGCAAATCAGATAGACCCTTTCTCTGCATCATTTGACAAGGTACTGGAATATTTAGCAACCCTGTTTGAAAGGGTCTGTGTCAAATGAGCGAATCGCACAAATTGCAAACGCTCATAGTATCGAACGTACTGGACCTCGAAGTGCTTTTTCTGTGATTGCGGTGCAGTGAAGAATGGGATATTTGCCCTTTCCTTACTATAGTGCAATCTTGGAGTTGGAATATATATTTAGCGGGGGGTCACCCCCCCCCAATATGAATTTTGAGGTCCGGTACGTTTGATATTATGAGCATTCGCAATTTGTGCGATTCGCTCATATGATATAGACCCGTTTGAAATGGGGGCTTCTACACCTACAGTTAGGGTTCACTTTGTTGCCATTTAAAATTTTCATGACAGTTTTGACGACCATTCCTTGATGTCTCATAGTCTATCCAAAATTTTTCTTAAAGGCGCTCTGCACTTAAAACCCCTTTCAAGTATCTTGTAGCACTGTGGGATTAGACGTTAGTATTACATTGTCGAGTTCGACACTCCTTTGAGCCAGCAGCCACTTCCGATCCCAAGTTTCTGTCTTGGAAGACTCTCTTTCTAGTAACTATCATATCTGCTAGAAGAATTTCAGAATTACAGGCTTTATGTGTGAAATATCCCTACATCATTTTTCACAAAGAAAGAGTATTACTCAGAACCAATCCCACCTTCCTTCCCAAGGTGATATCAGGAGTCTAATATCAACCAGTCCAAAGACTGACCGGTTTTTTTTCCAAAATTTACAAACAAAGGAGAGTACTGTCTACACTTGTTAGATGTCCACAGACAGTTACGTTTTTCCTTGGATAGAACGAAATCTTCTAGAAAATCAGGCCAACTATTTCTATCATTTTCAGGACCCAGATTGGGTAAGTCTATATCAAAGGTCACCCTGTCAAAATGGCTAAGGGATGTATTACCTTTATATACAACCAAAACAAACAAGTTGTCATCTACTGTTAGAGCTCATTCTACAAGATTTATTTCCACTTCAGCTGTCTTCCATTATAGAGCTTCTGTGGAAGACATGTGCAGCTGCAACTTGGGCTACATTGCATTCATTTATCACTCATTACAAGTTAGACATGGTCTGCAGGGGAAGAGCATCCATTGGCTCTGTGGTACTCAGGAATATCCTTCCTTAGGGCCTCCCAAGATCTAAAGTAGGTAGGGAGTCTGTCACATTAGTCAAGAATGAATGAAGATTGACAACATCAGATAAAGAAGTTATGTTCTTACCATAATGTTCCATGTGTGTTGTCAGTCTTCATTCATTCTTGACATCCCACCCTCCTGCAGTCCAGACCTAGTCCTGTGATGTTGTAGGGTTGTATCTTAGACAGGGCTTTTGTATTTTCTTATATAGTAGGCAAACTTCATCTGAGGTAATGGGGAGAGAGGTATTATGGGTAGAGCCTTAGCTTGAGAGTTTTTGGCTGGCATGAGCTGTCTGTAATGACTGAGTCGGTTCCAAGAGGTCGGAACCAAACCCATCAGTCAAGAGTGAATGAAGATCAACAACACAGATGGAATATTATGGTAACATAACTGTTTTTTCTATATTATGTTTAATTTGGTATCATTAAATAAAACTGTATTTTTTTAATTATTTTTAAGGACATTAAAATTATTGTTCATAAAATAGTTTTAATATTTTTGAGCTTTTCTCCCCTGGCCAACACTAAATGGGCTCCTACCCAGCCAGACTTTCTTGGTAGTCAAATGTCAGTAGCTAAGTAATTTAGACAGAATTGTTGGTGTGTAACATGCAAGGGGGTGGTGCTGCAGTATTTGATAATTTGAACAATTCTTTTTTATTTTAATGTGTTGCTAATTGTAAAACTGGTTCATTAACTCATGAAAGGGAGAACTGGGTCTCCTTGAGATCTGTTAATGCAGCAGATAGATGACAGCTAGAATTTAATTTAAAGCAGTGCATAGTTATGCACTTGAGGGGTGGGATCCATGGTTAGGATGCATACTTTGGGGGGGGGGGTGTTATAAATGACCAAGGACCAAAAGGAAAAGAGACTGTCTGTCGGATCTTGACTCAGCTATGCTGTGCAGCGTTAGTAAGCTGTAGTGAAGGCAGGGAAAATATTATAATTTTGGGGCTGGTGACTCAAGGGAGACATACTGTTATTGTATATGGCACTGGTAATGTCACATCTAAAATACTGAAGACTCTTCTGAAGGCCTTACAAAGATAAGGATGTCAGGCTGGTGAGAGCTTGTGCAGTGGGCATCCTCTGAGCTGGTCAGGGGAATGGACACTCTGATAGGTTCAGAGGTGTGTACTAGGCTAATGGCCCTGGAGGCTTTACAAGCCAAGACCATAGGATTACCCTGGCATCGTGCCACCTGACCTTAGTTCCCAGTGCCTCTGTCAAGTAAAGTCACTGGAGTGATCCCTGGCATGAATTTTCTTTTTCCCATCCACTCATCAAGATTTCTGTTGGAGGGCCAGTGAGGTGCTCTGCTTGACATGAATGGGAAGTCTATTCCATTGCATGGGCAGTCTCTGGATTGTGAACCTGTCCCTCCAGCATGTTTTGTTTTATTTTATTTATTTATTTATTTTAAATTTAACTGGGATGGTCCGACCAGACACAGGTCCATTTTCAGCAGAGGCCCGGGGAGAAAAGCTCCACAGTAAGTAAAATTTTACGCAATATGTTAAAATACAGTATACAGAGAATTTTCAAACAGTATGTTAAATTACAATATACATCAGAAGACATAAGATCTATATATACAGGAAAAAATAGTTACACTTGGTTAATAACAGAATACATTTACAAATTCAATCAGCATTAGGAGAAGACCTAGACTGTAATATATATTACAGTAGATATATGAGGAAGTGAGGTATATAAGTGGAATAATTTGAGGACTTATGTAGTACATGGGCATAGCCACTTATTCTTTAAGTGTGTTCTAAGTGAGTTTTTAAAGTGAGAAGAAGTAGGGGCAGAAATCAGAACAGGAGGGAGATTATTCCAGGTTCTAGCTTTGGTGTGGGAGAACAGTGCTTTTCCTGCAGTATTGTTAGCCCTAGAGATAAAGAGAAGGGGTTTGTCAGAAGATCAGAGAGGACGATTTGTATTATAGTGGGTGAGAAGTTGGCCTAGTGCAGGTTTTTTTTCTGGATGTGTTACCACATTGTAGGCAATGACTAATTGGTGATAGGTTAATAGCCGGGGCAGTTCCAGCCATTGCAGTTCCCTTAGAGCCTGGCAGTGGTGGGTTCTAAAGGTGGAGTTGTTTGCAAACTTGGCGAATGTTAAGTTGTCAATCTCGCCTTCATTCTTGCTGGATGGGTTCGGAGCCGATCCTCGGCTCCGACTTGGCACTTGCTAAGCTCGAGTCACTTCCACCAGCTCGAGGCAGCCCCATATCCCATGATGCAAGGCGGAGATTACCCAGGTCTCGTTTGCCGCTTCGCTCATGAGGTAACTTTTTACCAGCTCCTGGTAAGTGAATTTTTCTACCCTTTTTTCTGAGACTTTAGTCCACCCCAGTACTTTATATTTATATATATATTACTTTGTTAACTTCCCGATTCACTTAGCCCTATTCCCGTTAGTGTCCCGTTCCCTTTATTCATATTTTTGCTAGTCGGGCCTTAGGTCTTTACCCCTCCTATATTTTTCCTGTCAGGGTTTGTTTGGGTGTGTCTGTGTGTTTTTTCCCTGTACTTGGTTTTGGTAATCTAGTTTAATTTTTGGACTGACTGTGTAGTGTGTGTGTGATTAGGTACTCAGTCATGTCTAAAGAGGCTAGGGTCTCAGGCTTCAAGAAGTGTGACTCGTGCTGTCAGAAGATGTCTCTGACAGACGGTCACACTTCTTGTATTTATTGCCTGGGACCTCTACACCTGCAGGACTCCTGTGCTATTTGCCACTCCTTATTCTCAGGGGCTTATTAAAGCCTGAGAGCTCCCAGGCTAAGTCCGGCTCGGGGAAGCCCTCAAAGCCTCCCAAGGCCCAGGCTTCAGTGTCCAAGCCTTCATCCTTGGCTCCGACTCCCTCGGAGTCGAGATCGGCTCCAGCTGGAGCCAATCCTTCCTTCTCTGAAGGTTCGGTATTGGTGCCGATCGGCGCCGATACTCTTGCTTCCATGTCTGTGTCGGCTCCGGCTGGATCCGACACATCTCTGACCCAGCTCGGAGCCGACAAGTTGTCGGCTCCAACTGGAACCGAAGGTTCTCCGGCTCCGATGGCTCCGTCCAGAAAGAGATCCAGATCTCCGTCGCTGGAGTCTATTCATTCGGCTCCGGCCTCTCCCTTACTTTCGGAGCGGAGCCATCGGAGCCGATCCTCAAGGTCTTCCAGACTCTCAGACCATGACTTGGAGAGAGCGGTGAGTAGACTGCTGAAATCACAGGCACTGGCCCAGATACTTCATAGCCCGTCTCAGCAGATGACCACTATTCCACACCCTCCAGAAATTCCTCCTTCGACTCTCCTTCAGAGCTCGGAGCCGGAGCTTATTGGAACTGTGACTGTTGGTGCTTCGGAGCCGATACCACTCCTTTCGGCTCCGTCGTCTTCCACTCCTATCTCCTCCTTGAGACCGTCCTTGGAGGGATTCGGTCATCGGGCTTCCCTTGTCGGTTCCGAGGGGGCGAGTGGCATCGGACCCTTGTCCGACCCCGTTCTCCCCCTCGGAGCTTCGGCTTTGGTAAGCTCGGCACCGACATCTGCTTCGGAGCCTTCCCTTTCGGTGGAGCCGGAGATTCCTGTTTCCTCGAAGCGGGAGCTCTCGGTCCTCCCCGGGAGGGGAGCCTTCGAGGTGATGAGGAGTGTACTAGCCCCCGAGCTGAGTCAACAGTCGCTCCCTTTAGCTCCTCCCTCTTCAGTGCCTGTAGATATCTCTTACCACTCTCTTGCTCCCAGACCCAGAGATCCATCGTCCCAGGTTTCCCCATTGGGAATACCTTCCTCTTCCGAGGTTTCTCCTGATCCTTCAGGGGAACCCCCGCGTAAGAGGACTTGCAAGAGGAAGCATTTAGACTCCCCTGAGTCTACAACATCAGATACCGACTTAGATGAGTCGGAGGGGTCCCCAAGATCCCCCTCTGTGGATGTCTTCTTTTCAGACATTCTTGAACTCCTGAAACAGAGGGGGAACTGGCCCTACATTAACCCCTCCGAGGATGAGTCGCTATACCTGGAGGCTTTTGGATCTCGACCTTCCACCTCCTGGGTTTCTCCGCCTTTCGACCCCCTCATGGATGTGATAGCTCGAAAGGCGTGGGCATCTCCTGATTCTGTGGAACCAGTCCCCAGGAGGCCTTCTAAATTTATCACGGCCCCCACTGAAAAACAGTTTCTCACCAATGGTGTCCCGGTTGATGCCATGGTGGTGGCGGCCACCACCAAAAAGGAACTTGCAGATCCTTCCGTACCGGTCCATCCTCCTAACAAGGAGTCTAGGACCATGGACAGGTATGGTAAGCAGATGTTTTCCTCAGCGACCTTTGCTATGCGTTCGCTGAATTATCTATGTCACTTTGCCCGACTTCAAAGAGATATCCTCAAGGAATTGGGTGAGGTGGTACAGGATCCATCAGCTGCTGGGGCTCAAGAGAAGATTGCCTCTCAGCTGGGAATCCTAAATTCCATAACTAACTCCTCCATGCGGCTCATTTCTTATGCAGCCGATGGAGCGAGTAGAGCTGCAGGCACAGGAGTGGCTCTCAGACGTCAGTCCTGGATGCGACTTTGCAATTTTGCAGACCCCTTTAAGGCGTTCTTCACAAACTCTCCCTTCAATGGGACAACTTTGTTTGGACCTCAGGTGAAGGACACTTTGACCAGGTGCGAGCAAGACGGCAAGACTCTTTCTGCCGTAGGAGTCCGTTTCCCCACCCCTTCAAGGCCTTACCCCAAAGGTCAGAAGGGAGGGAAAATGTGGTTCCGAAAATCTCAAGGAGTCACGCCTGACGCACGTGATCAGTTTACCCCCGGAGGCAGAGGGGGTAATAACAGACGCCGCTCTAGGGGCAGAGGGGGTCCGCAGAACCAGGGCAGCAGAGAGCCTCTCTCTGACAAGCCCTTCCAGCATCCCTGAGGTGTTGCCCGACTGCCCACCCTTGGAGGCAGTCAGGGGGAGATTGTCACTGTACCCAGAAGCCTGGCTTTCCCTTTCTCAAGACAAATGGGTACAGTCGATCATATCCGAGGGTTACAAAATACCTTTCGAGAAAAGCCCCTTCCCTCAAAAAGGATCCCTTCCAGATGCTCCACCTGGTCTAAGGGAAATTGCAAAGCTAGAGGTTTCAAAACTTCTAGAGAAAAGGGCCATCCAGCCAGTTCCAGCAGGCCATTTAGAATCCGGAATCTACTCAAGGTTCTTTTTGGTCCCCAAAAAGACGGGAGACTGGAGACCAATATTAGACCTCAGCAGACTAAACAAGTCTGTCAAAAAGACGAGTTTTCGGATGGTCACACTTCAATCGATTTTGCCCTTTCTGGACAAAGACAACTAGATGTGCTCTATAGACCTTCAGGATGCGTACCATCACATAAAAATCCACAGACGATCCAGAAGGTTTCTCTGCTTTCGGCTGGGGGCCAGTCATTTTCAATTCAGAGCCCTGCCCTTTGGTCTCACCACAGCCCCCAGAGTGTTCACCAAATGCATGGCAGTGGTCACGGCTCACCTGAGACGTCAGGGATTCCAGGTGTTTCCGTACCTAGACGACTGGCTCCTCACAGCCACCACCAGGCATCAGCTTCTCCAGGCCAGGGATTACACTCTACGTCTCTGCAGCCAGTTAGGGATTTCTGTCAACTTCGAAAAGTCTTCCTTATCGCCTTGCCAATCTATTACCTTTATAGGCGCAGATCTAGACGCTACTCGGATGTCAGCAAATCTAACAAATCAAAGAATCCTGGATATCCAAAATCATGTTCGGATCATCCTATTCAGCAAAAAGGTACAAGCCAGGTTGATCCTGAAAGTGTTAGGCCTAATGGCAGCTGCCATCACACTTCTTCCTCTGGCCCGCTTTTACATGTGTCTCCTACAGTGGATGTTGTTTACCCAATGGTCCTTCCAGCAGTTGCCCATGCGTCACAAGATCCTTGTCACTCAGATCTGCAAGAGCCACCTATCCTGGTGGATTTCTTCCCCCCTAGTCCATCAGGGCAGACCATTTGCCCCCCCGGCCCAGGTAGCCACGGTCACTTCGGATGCCTCCCTGATCGGGTGGGGGGGGCATTATCAGGGCAGGATGGTCCATGGCACGTGGCAACCGTTCGAATACCACCTGCATATAAATGTCCTAGAGATGAGAGCAGTGCTTTTAACGTTACAAGCCCTCAACGACTTTCTTCCTTTAGGAACTATCGCAGTTCACACGGACATGTCCGTAGTATGGTATATCAACAAACAGGGCGGGACCAAGTCCTATCCTCTGTGTCGAGAAGCTCTCAGACTTTGGCAATGGGCGATCTGTTCTCAGCGGTTTCTGATAGCAACGCATATCCCCGGGAAAACCAGCATTATAGCGGACAGGTTGAGCAGAGCTATACTCATGCCTCACAAGTGGTCTCTCAAACAATCTATAGCGGAAGAGATTTTTCAGAAGTGGGGCCCTCCTTGCTGCGACCTTTTTGCTACACCCCAAAACAGCAAATGCCCAGACTTCTTCTCTCTCTTTCCACTTCCAGGCCATCCCCCCAGAGATGCTCTAACCCAGGATTGGCCCCGGGGACTTCTTTATGCTTTTCCCCCTTTTCCGTTGATTCCTGAAGTGCTTCAGAAAGCTAACGACTTGAGAGCCAAGCTGATTCTCATTGCTCCTTACTGGCCTCGACAAATTTGGTTTCCGTTCCTTCATCGACATCTCTTAGTGCAGCCTTGGCATCTGGACCCAGTTCCAGATCTTCTGACCCACCAGTCGGGTCAACTGCACCGGTCCATTCGTTCCCTCAACCTCACTGCTTGGTTGCTCCACTTCCTTCCTTAGCCAGGCTTCCTATGATCTCTAATCCCATTAGGGATATCGTAGTAGCTTCTCTAAAGTCCTCTACCAGAAGGATTTACTCTAGCAAATGGCAACGTTTTTCCTTTTGGGCAAGGTCTAAGAACATAGATCCCTTTACTGCCCCTATTCAGTCAGTTTTGGACTTCCTAGCTGAAATTTTTCACTCTGGTTCTTCTTCTTCCACAGTTAAAGTCCAGCTGGCAGCAATCTCGAATTTTCATGTCGGATTTGCAGACCAGAACATTATGTCTCACAAACTTTGCAAAGCCTTTCTCAGAGGGATCTTCCTACTTAAACCCCCTGTTAGGGATCCTCTACCGCAGTGGGATCTAAATTTATTGCTGGCATCCTTAATACTTCCCCCCTTTTGAACCGGCTGCTACATGCTCGTTAAAATTTCTCTCTTGGAAGACACTCTTTCTAGTCGCTATTACTTCGGCTAGAAGGGTGTCTGAACTTCATGCTCTCTGTGTTCGTCCCCCTTACTTGGTCTTCCACAAGGATAGAGTATCTTTGAGAACTAATCCGTCCTTTTTGCCCAAGGTTGCTTCTAAGACAAATTTAAACCAATCTATTGGTCTTCCAGTATTTTTTCCCAATTATTCTGACAGGGCGGAACAACAATTGCATTGCCTAGATGTTCATCGCCAACTCAGATATTACTTGGACAGAACAAAGCAATCTAGAAAGTCTGATCAGCTTTTTCTTTCTTATGCTGAAAATAAGAAAGGTCTCCCTGTTTCTAAGGTGACCTTATCCAGATGGCTGTCTTCCACTATTTCTTATATTTATCAGCTTAGGGGCAAACAGCTGATCTCAATACCAAAAGCACATTCTACCAGAGGCCTAGCCACATCTACAGCCTTTCAGGCTAGACTACCCTTAGACACTGTTTGTGCAGCAGCCACTTGGGCCACTCCTCATACCTTCGTCTCACATTACAAATTGGATTTGGCCTCTAGGGAGAGGGCGAGTTTTGGTTCCACAGTTCTCAAGAGTCTGTTCCATTGAGCCACCCAGGACAGAGGTGCTTGGGACGCAGTCCCATCCAGCAAGAATGAAGGCAAGATTGACAACTTAACATTTAGAAGTTATGTACCTACCATAACGTTCCATGTTAGTTGTCTTCTCTCGCCTTCTTTCTTGCGTCCCTCCCTCCTGTCCCCCTAGCCTGGACAGACCTTGAACTATCCTCTTCTCTGGGAGATTTCTCCCTTGGACACCAGTTAGCTCTGCACTTAGTTACCTGGGTTCCCCTTACAGTTTTTTCTCAGGTTAGTTGTTCTTCTTCCCTTGGGGGAAGATAGTAGGTATTTTTTCCTCTAGCTACCAAACAAGATCTGGGTAATCTCTGCCTTGCATCATGGGATATGGGGCTGCCTCGAGCTGGTGGAAGTGACTCTTGAGCTTAGCAAGTGCCGAGTCGGAGCCGAGGATCGGCTTCGAACCCATCCAGCAAGAAAGAAGGCGAGAGAAGACAACTAACATGGAACGTTATGGTAGGTACATAACTTCTAATTTTATTATGATTAGAGTCTGGCAAGGTCAAGTTTTCTAAGCTGGGTAAGAATTGAAGCAGCATACATTAGGGTAGACAAGAGGTGAGTTTGGTCTAGGGTAATCCGTGCTTGTTTCGAGAGAGATTTCCTGTGCCTATATAGTGTTACCATTTTTTATGGAGTTTTTGATAGTTTGTGAAATGTGGGTGTCAAAGTGTAGATTTTTATCACTTTCAACACCTAGGAGTTTGGTATGGTCAGAGAGAGATAATCGTGCCATTTTTGGAGGAGATAGTGAAGGATAGAGGGGTGGAAACGGTTTTGTTGGGGGATGTCCTTCATGGATGCATCTGCAGTCATAACAAATGGGTTGTCCTGTCGTCAGGCAGCCCTTCGGTCGGCCGGATTCCAAAGTCCGGGTCCGGCTTCGGCTGATGTCGCACTTCACCCGATGTCATCTCTGCTGGTCTTCGGGTATAGAGGCATCAGCCGACGCCATTTTCCTCAGTCTTTCTTGCCGCGTGGCGCCCGAAGCAGAAGCTGTTCGCAAGTGCCGGTCGGTCAGATCCAGAGATTACTTGTACCGTATACTACTTCGAAGACTTCTAGAAGGCTAAGGACCCCGTTGGGGACTCTTTCTTGCCTCAGCCGATGTCAGAAAAAGTCAATAACTGTTTAACTTGTGGGAAACAAATACCTCATAAAGATTTCCATTCTTACTGTCTGCCTTGCTTAGGCCCAGACCACGACGTAGCAGCCTGTTCGGCCTGTGCTTCCTTCAACCGACGAACGCTTAGGCGTCGGTCGGAGTTTGCTGAACAGTTTTTCGGCTCAGATTTTGCGTACATTATGGCATCGGATCCTCCGACTACCCAAATTGTTAAAAAACGCAAAGAAAAAGACCAACACTCGCGGTCCGCGTTTCGCCGAAACCACGGTTAAGCAAGCATGAGTGTCTCGGTTTCCGCCGAAACCGAGAAAACCAGTCAATCTTCAGCCGAATCCATGACTACTACTGAGGCTCCTGCTACCTTAGTTGAATCGGCCTCAGAAATTTTGCCTACAACTGTGGTTCCTAGTGATTTATCAGACACCATCCCTTTGGATGTCTCTACCCCAGCACGTGGTGCTGCTAGGCCTCCTGCAGCCATGTCTATTAAGGCCTTTGCCAGGGCTAAAGCAGCCAAATCTGTTAAATCAGTGCCTGTTAAGCCCCCCTCACACAGGCCCACTTCAAGTTCACAAATGCTTACTCTGGCAGAAGATTTAATATCCTTAATTAGGGGATCCCAATCTCACCCAGACAGGGCCTCTCAGCCCCCAGAAAAGAGACCTAGAGCAGAGCCCCCCGAGGCAATGTCCTCTGATGATTCTGCGGATGACTCAGACATTACAGACCAGCCAGAGGCTCCTTTTTCTACTTATGAAGATTCCGATGCTGAAGAATCCATTCCAGCTGCCTCTCCACCAGAGGAATTTTCCTTTGGGGAAACCTTACATGCCATGAGAGAACAATTCCAATGGCAGGGACAAGATTTCTCAGATTCAAGAAAAGGCTTAGGACTTTTCTGCACTTACCACAACATAGGCCCTTAGCTATACCTCCTGTACTGCCTGTTGTGGATGATGCATTTAATGATGTTTGCACTGCTCCTGATTCTTTACCTCCAGCCCCTGCCAAACCAGATAGATTTTACAGGGTGCCAGACACTCATCACCACCTATACAAGGCCCCACTTGCAGATCCCGAAACTATATCCCAGGGGCCTAAGGCAGTAGCCTCGACCTCAGCAAAAAACCCTATCCCTTCTGAAAGGGAATCCAGGTCCTTAGAGAGATGGGGAAAAACGTTTACACCTCTGCTACTCTCTCAGCTAGAGCTTTAAACTGTCAG
Source organism: Protopterus annectens (assembly GCF_019279795.1). Classification (NCBI taxonomy): domain Eukaryota; kingdom Metazoa; phylum Chordata; order Ceratodontiformes; family Protopteridae; genus Protopterus; species Protopterus annectens. The sequence goes on along the minus strand of NC_056745.1, from coordinate 914,407,745 downwards.
TTTCATATGATCCAATACCAAGAGTTTATGCTTGATCAGTTAACTAAAAACTGTCCTCTGATGAATCCTTAGATAAGAAATATGTATTAGAAATGGTGAATAACATCCAACAGGTTAGTAACCATTCCTTAAAATGTGGCTATGATGCACTGGAGGCTTCATTTAGATCAGCCATGACTGGCACAGTGATAAGAAGGCATGCATGGTTGAAAGAACAGGTCTTACCGGATCATGTTAAAGCAAAGCTGTTAGATGCTCCTATGGATAAGGCCAGTCTATTTGGTACACCTGCCCAGCAAGTAATGAAGAAAATGGAAGAAAAGGCAAAATCTGTACAAACAGTTAAAGATTTCTTACAGGTTCAGCCCCCAAGGTTTAGCAGGAACTGGCCTGCCAAAAATTGGTCCTTTCCAGACTCCACAACATCCCAAAGGGGCAGGAATAGATGCTCTAGAGGCAGAAATCAATCCAGAGGAGGTGCCTACAGAGGACGACAGTGGCAAGGCAATAACCGAGGCACAGACACAACCACTGCCACTGCAACAGGACAATCACAGTGACTTGGCTCTGACACCGCCTACCAGGGAGCAAATAGCAGCACCTTTAGGCGGAAAGTTAGCCTTATTTTCGAAAAATTGGCACTATATTACAAAAGACAAGTGGATTTTGCAAACCATAGACCAAGGCTACCGGTTCCACTTCCACACCTTACCAGTAAAAAGAGGAATGCCAAACCTACCTCCAAATCAAAAAATAGAAGCTCTACAGCAGATAGCGAAATTAGCAAAGATGAGAGCTGTGGAAAGAGTACCAATAACAGAACAGGGCAAAGGATTCTACTCCAGACTCTTCCTAGTACCAAGAAAAGAGAAAAGTTGGAGACCTATTCTCGACCTGTCCGTCTTAAACACATACATCATTGTCCCAAAATTCAAAATGCTGACCCTACAGCAACTTCTTCCCATGCTGGGCAATGAGTGTTGGCTGGTAACTCTAGATCTCAAGGAGGCATACCTGCACGTCCCCATTCGACCAAATTGCAGAAGATACCTCAGATTTCTTGCAGGATCAGAGCATTATCAATTCTCAGCATTGCCCTTTGGCTTATCTACTGCCCAGAGTATTCACAAAATGCCTGGCATCAGTAATCGCTCACTGCAGACTACAGGGAATCCAAATTTATCCATACCTGGACGACTGCCTCTTACAAGCGGACAACAAAAGCAAGCTGACAACAGATTTACAAAGGGTCATTTACTTGCTACAAGCCCTGGGATACACAGTCAATTTACAAAAGTCAAGGCTGATACCATCCCAAACAAGAACATTCTTGGGCGCAGAATTGGACACAGTAAAACAAATGGCATTCCTAACTGCAGAAAAACAAAAAGAACTCCCTCTTTACTTCTTGGCATTAACAAAGCAGAACAAACTAACAGCAAGAAAAGTTCTGCAGGCCTTGGGCTTCATGGCATCATGCATAATCTTGGTCCCACATGCCAGACTGCATATGAGAAAGCTACAGTGGTACCTAAAGAATTTATGGTCTCAGCACAGGCATAGCTTAGAAACAGAAATCCCACTAATCCCATGCTTAAAACAGGAGTTCCTATGGTGGGCTCAAGCATGCCAGTCAAATCCAGGCTTACCCTTCCACAACTTTCGAGCAAGCCAAACCATCACAACAGACACCTCAGACCTAGGATGGGGGGCGCACATGCTGGACAAATGCATACAAGGATTGTGGACTCAAGACCAGCTGCACCTGCACATAAACCAAAAAGAAATGCTGGCAGTAAAACTGGCAATCCAAAAATTCAGACCATTCCTCAAAGAAGGCCATTTGATAATAAGGACAGACAACACCACAGTCATGTGGTACATCAACAAACAGGGAGGCACTCATTCATACCCCCTATGCAGAATGACTTTGGACCTTTGGAATCTGGCTCTCAGCTACAACATCCAGTTACAGGCAATATTTGTGCCGGAAAAGAGAACACCCTAGCAGACATGTTAAGCAGAACCACCTCGGATGCTCACGAATGGATGCTACACCCGGACATCTTCAAGGCCATCACAAAGAAATGGGGAATGCCACAAATAGATCTATTCACATCCCCACTCAATCACCAGCTCAAAAAATTCTGCACAAGGACATTCCACCCACTTGCATGGAAGGTGGACTCTCTATCCTTCAGCTGGAAAGGCCTGACAGCATATGCATTCCCACCTCTTCCCTTGATGCACAAGGTACTACTGAAAATCAAAGAGGAATGTCCAAGGATAATCCTGATAGCTCCGAATTGGCCAAGACAATACTGGTACCCATTGCTGAGGAGCATGTCTCGGGAGAGAATGTGGTCAATACCCCTGATGCCTTTGATGTTAACTCAGAACAACTACAACATCATGCATCCAAACCTAAAAACCTTGCAACTGACTGCCTGGAACATCACATAGCAGCAACTAACCCAGACCTTTCCCAAAGGGTTAAAGACATTATCCTTGAAGCCCGCAGACCTTCAACAAGAAGGAACTATGCAGGAAAATGGAAAAGGTTTGTCATTTGGAGTACTGAAAGAGGAAAAGATGTGTCGAACATAGATATTGCTAACATTCTGGAGTACTTGGCAGAGCTTCTACATACAGGCCTGTCCTATTCCTCCATCAAGATACATGCATCAGCTATTTCAGCAGAATACAGCTTCGATCCACCTGTCTTTTCGCATCCTCTACTCAGGCAGTTCCTCAGAGGGATCAAGAATGTAAAACCTCCTAGGAAACCACCATTACCAGCATGGGACTTGAACTTTGTGCTAGAAAAGTTGACACTCCCTCCGCTTGAACCAGCAGCAACAGCAGATCTGCAACACCTGTCATGGAAAACTGCTTTCCTACTGGCAATTACCTCAGCAAGGAGGGTTTCGGAACTACAGGCCTTAATGGCAGTGCAACCCTTCCTAATCTTCCATCAAGATAGGGTGTCCATGAGAACTAATCCTACATTTATGCCTAAGGTGGTATCCAGAGTGTCTTTAAACCAGGCAATCCACCTACCTACCTTCTTTCCCAAGCCACAGAACAGGGGGGAAAGACTGCTGCATACCTTGGATGTACATAGGCAGTTACGCTACTACCTGGACAGAACCAAAAGTAACAGAAAAACTGACCAGCTTTTAGTAGCCTATGCAACAGGAAGGGAAGGAAAAGCAATTTCCAAACAGACCATCTCCAAATGGATAGGAAATTGCATAAGATTCTGTTACTCCTACCATGGAAAACCAATTCCACAGAACATAAGACCTCATTCTACAAGGGCTACAGCCACTACCACAGCTTTCTTACGAGGAGTGGCAACCAAGGACATTATTGAGGCGGCTACTTGGACCTCCGTGCATACATTTGCCAAGCATTATAATTTACCTCTATACTCTAGATCCCGAGCAGGGTTTGCCACTGCTGTACTGCAAGGGATCCTAACTACACCATAATTTTTCTTCCTCCACCCCCTAGTTTGGCTATGGTATTCTACCCATTTGTTATGACTGCAGATGCATCCATGAAGGACATAGTACAGTTTTGTACCTACCATAAATGTAGATGTCCGAACTGGATAGCATCTGCAGTCAGGATTACCCACCCTCCTTCCCCTCTGTGGTACTCCTAGGGTATTTACCCTCCTAATAGCTAGCTGGGGGGAGTCTCTTATGGTGTATTTGTTTGTATATATGTACATACCTGCTTATTTTTTGTGTTTGCCTTCTACTTTTTTGGAAACATTGGCATTTATCCAAAATTTAGCCTTCCAAGAGGGCAACTGGCATCTGGGGCAAGAAACACTGAGGAAAATGGCGTCGGCTGATGCCTTTATACCCGAAGACCAGCAGAGATGACGTCGGGTGAAGTGCGACATCAGCCGAAGCCGGACCCGGACTTTGGAATCCGGCCGACCGAAGGGCTGCCTGACGACAGGACAACCCATTTGTTATGACTGCAGATGCTATCCAGTTCGGACATCTACATTTATGGTAGGTACAAAACTGTACTTTATAAGTAGTAATTTGGTTTTATTAGGGTTTAGGATAAGTTGGATCTGAGTGATCCAACTTTCCACAGAGCTAAAGGATTCCTGGGTGAGTTGTAGGGTTGGAAGTGATGGAGCTGGACTTATAAGAGTTGAATCATCAGCATATTGTATAAGTGAAGCATGCTGTGGTGGTATGGAGATTATTGGTAAATATGGAGAAAAGAAATGGGCTTAATATGGAGCCTTGTGGTACACCTATGGTAGTTGGGAGTAAGGGGGATAGTACACGTTGCCATTGGACAGATTGTTGCCTGTTTGACAGCTTTTAAATCAGGCTATAGAGGAAGGGGCAAAGGATAAGGATGTCAGGGTGTCTAGTAGTAAGGAATGTGAACCATGTCTAATGCTTTGGAGAGGTCTAGAAATATTGCAGCTACAAAGTTATTATTTCTATGTTCGTTGATCAGATTGGTGAAAGAGAGCAGAGCAGTGGTTGTGCTATGGTGCTGTCGGAAGCCATGCTGTGTGTGGGAGAGGAGATGGAGTGAGTTTAAGAATTGTGTTACCTGAGAATGTATACATTTCTCTAGTATTTTAGATAAGAGGGATAAAATGGCAATGGAGTGATTAATTTGAGCATCTGTAAGAGTCTGTGCCTTTATGTAGTGAAATAATGTACTATACCTTCCATAGCTGTGGGACATATGCTTCTTGTATGGAGCATTTGACAAGAATAGAAATAGGGTAGGATAAGGCTTCAGAAACTATTTTTAGGAAGTTGGCTGGTAGATTCAGCGGCAAGGGTGGTAGGTTTCAGTTTTAGGAGGTGTGTTTTAATTGTTGAGGTGGGAATGGGTGAGAGTGTAAAGGATGGGATGTTGTCAGGACATTTGCTTGGGTTAAATGTAGGGCTGTTTTTTGGATAGTTGGGAGAATAGTGTTAAGATGGATTCTGTGAAGTGGTGATTGAATTGGGAGGCAATGTCCTTGTCATTCATGGAGTTAGGCGTGGGAGTGGTAGTTTTGCCTGGTTTTAGGAGTTAATAGCATGCCAAAACATTTGAGGATCTTTTTTGGATATTGAGGAAGTAATTTGTCTATTGAGTTTAGTTTGTCTCTTGGCCTGATTTATAAGTAGTAGGTAACTTTGGCTAGGCTAGTATTGTCTTTCTTCCAAATTTTCCAAGCCTTATCCCTTGACTTTATAAGGGCTGTAGTTTCCCTATTTAGCCATGGTGCATAGTTTGCCTTGGCTCTTATTTTCCTAATTGGTGCAAGTCTGTCAAGGATATTGATGAGAATATTGTTGAAGTAGTCAACGGCTTGGTCTACATTTAGGGTTTGTAGTGGTTTCCAGTTGCAATGTTTTAGAATACTGTTTAGTTCTTGTATATTTTGTTATGATCGTCTCTGACTTGTCTAAAACAATGGGTTTGGCTCTGTTGGTACATTTCCGCAGGAGGAAGGTGGGGAAGATGGTCACTAAGACCATCAGGAAGGCATCCTAATAGTTTTGTTTGGGCCAGTTAACTAGTGTCCAATCTAGAATAGACTGTTTGTGGGTTTTTTTGTCGATTCTATTGTGTTCTTGGATAATTTGGGTAAAACTGTAAAGGTTAATATAGTTAGTGGGGTTATTAGAGGTACAGGCTGACCAATCAGTGTTCAGGTCACCTAGTAAGATGGTTTCTTGGGGGAGATTATCTGTTGCCCATTGTAACATTTTTTCAGTGATGGGAGAGTTATTACCTAGGGCAATATAACAGCAGAGAATGATGATACGTTTTGTGTCATTTATGCTTAGGGTTGAACCTAAGGTTTCGGCATTTTGAAATTTAGGTATGGGGGTTTGTAGAAGTTTGATGTTGATTGTATTTTTGTAGAGAATAGCAACTCCACCTCCCTTTTTTCCCACTCTAGCCACTCTTAGAAATTCTCCCACCAGGATATAATATCTTTCATTTTGGGTACTGGGTTCTAGCCATGTCTCAGTAATGGTTAGTATGTCAGGGGAGTAGTGAGCTATAAATGAGTGTAGGTCAGAAAGTTTGTTAGAGATACTTCTGATGTTGACATTTAGAATCAATAGGTTAGAGATTTTCCTAGTGGAGCGTAGAGGGTTTTGTGGTCCAGGGTTTGGGTGTATGTCTCCAGATATAAGTAGATTTTTAGTGATAAAGAGTATGTGTTTAATTGTGTGCACTATGTCTATGTTGGATCTAAATTATGTTTTTCTGGTGTAAGATGGTGTTATGTGAGACTTATGAATGTGTAGGATTAAGCTGTAAATAATGTAAAGGAGATAGGAAAGAAAATGTGTGAGTGTATGTTTGTTTGAGAAAGTGTTATGTGGAATGAAGTGTTTTCTAGTGATGTGTTTGTATATGATGATGTGACGTTAGGTATGTGAGGGTTAGGAAGAGAAATCCTTGGATTAGTGGTATTTTATGAGGGAATAGTGGTTGGGTCTTCGTGGCTTTGGGGTTCAAGTATGAGTGCGAATGCATGGCAAGTAGATACTATGTACCTTTTTAAGGTAGAAATTTGATAGGGGGTGTGTATGAGAGGTCTTTGATTGGAGGAGGGTGTGGTTATTTGATCTGGGATTAGAATAAATGAGGTAGTGGGGGGCGGGTGGGAAATGGGGGCAGGGTAGGGGAGCAGAGTGATCCGAGCATAGCAATGCGAATGGAGTGGGGCTACACCAGTCCTCAAGACTGCAGAACCTATCTGTAGGGCTGGCCAGGACAGAATAGTAAAAGGAAGATACCTCTGTAATTAAGCAGGAGTGGGAGGGAGTTGTGCAGGTTCAAGGTGGGAGAGAGGGGTAGACACAAAGTAATACAAAGTTGTGAGTCAGAAAAACTGTACAAGGCCAGCTGCTAAAAAGAAAACAGGAAAACCAAACTAATTCAATTCCAGGTCAGTGTAGTGCAGTATCTTCCTAATAACTACAAATCTTATGCTACTAATCCTGTACAGTGTGGTGAAAAGGACTACCACTTCTGCAGAGAAAAACAATTGAAGTATGGGCTGCAGGTACATAGGTAAACTGTTTCCAAGAGAAAGTCATTTTAAGTAATTGAGATTGACCTAGGAATACAATAGGAAGAGAAAAATGGGGGGACCAGTAGTGTGCACGTGTACAGTGAAAGGGGAAAGAGTCTTCAGTTTAGAGGACAGATTAAATACAACTCTAACATACACTAGTGTAGGTGAAAGCACTTTAGTGTTCCACTGATGCAGGGTCTCGCAGTGTAGGGCAATGAGACAGCCTTGGGTTGATTGGAGGATGGCCAAGACACAGAATGAAACTTTTGCTGAGGGGCACTAGCATAGCTGAAAGCAATTTAGTGTTCCACCGACGCAGGGTCTCACAGTGCAGGGCAACGAGACAGCCTTGGGTTGATTGGAGGTTGGCCAAGATGTAGGATGAAACTTTTGCTGAGGGGAATGCGAGCACACTACTGGGGATTCCTATGAAAAAAGGCAGAAAAGCTAAGTCAAAAGATGGTGCCTTTCTGTTCTGTTGATTGTGGTGGTGAGGTTGAGGTCTCTGCAGCATGCGGTGTGGATGGATTGGGATTTCTTTAGATGTAGCATTTCTAACAGCTGGGTCAGACATGGCTTTCTAAGTTAAGCAGAGATCGCCTCTAAGGAGGCGATATGAGGCAGAGAATAGTTGGAGGTTTTTTAGTTTGTCCATATAGGGCAAATGTGTAAGGCCTAGGATCCTCTTTGTGAGGTACTTTTGTGGCCTCTCCAGTTTTTGCTGGTGTTTAGTGAGATACATGCCAAATGGGGCATTGTACTCAATGATTGGCCTAATGAGGGAAGAGTAGAGGGATGCATAGCCCTTAGTAATGAGATGTGCCACATAGAAGGACTTTCTGACCACAGTGGCAATGTGGTGATCAAAAGAGAGGTTGCTGTTTACCTGTGTTCCCAGATCTCTTATAACTCCTTCTGTGTTCAGTGGACTACCATCGATGTGGTAATTCATGCGAACCGTGTTTTTCCCAAAGGGGATGACAAATTTTTTGGCATTGAGCTTAAGGCCATGGTTCTGACACCAGTTGTTGGTCTCGGTGAGGCCTTTCTGTACGATGTCAGCATCACTCTGGCTGTTAATAGTAGCTGCCAACATGCATTTGTCTATGAACTTTGTCAGCTAGAGTCCCTTCATATTGGCCTGGACTTAGAAGTAGATACCAAACAGGAGAGGACCCAGGACTGAACCTGTGGGACTCCACTTGTGACTGGTCGGCAGTCTGACTTGAAGTCAGCTACTTTCACACTGTGAGTTCTACCTGTGAGCCAGTTTGCAATCCACCTAGTGGTATAGGGGTTGATGCCTAGCTTAGTGAGTTTTTCTATGATTCCTGAGTGAGTAAAAACTAAAGGAAAACTCCAGCGCAGCTGGAACTTCCAAGGAGTGACCTCTCAAACCTCTTGAATCAGAGGCACATGGGATATTTGCAAATGACCCTTATGAACACCAGGTGTTTCAGCTAATTGGCGATTCTGAATGCCTATGATTTGTTTTATCATTTTAATGGACAATTTCAGGCCAATAAAGCCAAACCCCATTAGCTGTGGATATGCATATTCCGGCCTTGTTATGACATCATCAGCACAGCACAAGCAAAGTGTTTGACTAAGCATAAGAAACACAGGGCTTTTATACCCAGCTGATGTCCATTATCATTAGGGTGACTGCAAAATATCCCAAATAACAAACTAAAACAATAAGTGAGACGGTTGCACTGAAAAAACAAATCAGTAAAAACTAAATGAAAACTCCAGCCAAGTTGGAACTTCCAAGGAGGGACCTCTCAAACCTCTTGAATCAGAGGCACATAGGATATATGCAGTTGACACTTATGAACACCAGGCGTTTCAGCTAATTGGTGATTCTGAATGCCCATGACTTGTTTCATCATTTTAATGGACAATTTCAGGCCAATCCTTGGAAATTCCAGCTTGGCTGGACTTTTCATTTTTTTTTACTGATTGTTTTTTCAGTGTGACCTTCTCACTTATTGTTTTAGTTTGTTGTTTTGGGTATTTTGCAGTCACCCTAATGATAATGGACATCAGCTGGGTATAACAGCCCTGTGTTTCTTATGCTTAGTTAAACACTGTGCTTGTGCTGTGCTGATGAGGTCATAAGGCCGAAATATGCATATCCACAGCTAGTGGGGTTTGGCCTTATTGGCCTGAAATTGTCCATTAAAATGATGAAACAAGTCATGGGCATTCAGAATCACCAATTAGCTGAAACACCTGGTGTTCATAAGGGTCATTTGCATATATTCATTGTGCCTCTGGTTCAAGAGGTTTGGGAGGTCACTCATTGGAAGTTCCAGCGTGGCTGGAGTTTTCATTTAGTTTTTACTGATTCGTTTTTCAGCGTGACCTTCTCACTTACTGTTTTAGTGTATGATTCCTAAATGGAGAATGATATGAAAGGCTTTGGCGAGATCAGTGTAGGCTGTATCAACCACCTTGCCTTCATCCAGAGCTCTGGTGACTGACTCAAAGAAGTTGACCAAGTTGAGCAGGCATGATCTACCCTTCACAAAACCAAACTGTGTGGGATCCAGAGTTTGGAGATTCCCTATAGCCTTATTTATTAGGTCCATGGTGATGTGTTCCATAGCTTTGCATATCAGACTTGTCAGGCTAATGGGGAGATAGTTCCCAGGGTCTGTAGTCTCTTCTCCTTTGTGGAGAGGGATGACTGTAGTAGTGCGCCTTAGACAGTGCTGTTTTAACCTGTGCAGCAGTAATACTGGGTGCCTGGCAAATTTACTGGTGTTGTGACTGGTCCCGGGGGCACTGAATCTGTCGGTCAGTATATTGGAAATATCTGTTGGCTCAGTATAAGAGGTACCATTGTGCAGTAGCTCAGAGCAAATCTGGGTATTGCCGTGGAGATTCTTTACATAACTATAGAAGGCCTTGTGGTTGTGTTTACTATTTGCTACAATTCTGTTTTCATAGCTAGCTTTAGAGGATTTGATGAGGGGTCTCAACTTTTTGTTGAGGCTGATAAGGGAGTTTTTCCATTCTTGGGACTTCACCTTATTCTGCATCAGTTTCCTCCTTGTGTTGTAGAGTTTGTTTATGGCAGGGGACCACCAGATTGGCTACCTTTTTTTGGAGGAGAGCATCTTCGTTCTGTTGGGTATGGCGAGATCCATGCATTTGTGTACGTGTTTGTACAGTGTATTGTTGTATGATTCAGCGGTCATGCAACTGATCTCCATTAGCATGGGTGCCGTGAAGTTAGCCACCTCTGTTTTTAGGAGCCCAGACTTAGCTTTGGAGTTTTTCATGGTGTTTACCTTTGCGGGGGGAATGGGAGGGATGTGGATTTCCAAGGTGATTAATTTTTGGTCAGATTTAACCAGAGAGGAGTTGACTGTTGGTGTAGAGCAGCAGTCGCCTATGTTAGTAATGACCAGGTTAAGGATGTTGCTACTTCTAGTGGGGGTAAGAATGAACTAGTCCAGGCATTGGAATTAATGAATTCCAGGAAACGCTGGGGAAGCGTATTGGTACATGAGTAGTTTTCCCTGTTAATGGAGGGGTAGTTGAAGTCACCCAGTATGAGAGGGTTAGGTTTGACCCTAATATTCTCCAGGGTGCTTAGGAACATGGAATGCGAGTCTTGGGACATGGTTGGGGATCTATAGCAGGCTACGACCTGAATCGCTGGCTTACCCAATGTTAGCTGCACCTGAAGTATCTCAGATGCTTTATGCTGGGCTACCAGTCTGGAGGTCTGCGCATCCTTTATGAATATGGAAACATCACCACCATTGGAGCTTCAGTGCAGGTTCTGTGTCCGAAAGATGTGGAATGAGTTATAGCCTGATAGTGCAGGGGTGCTTTCTGCTGCCTTGAACCAGGTCTCTGTTAGGGCACACATGTTGATGTTCTCCATTTTAAGGAGTGCTTTGAGCGAGTGCATTTTGAGATTTAGACTTGTAACGTTGAACAGCATTACCTTCAGATTGCATTTGTTTGTAGATGTTACGGTGGTAATTTGGTCTTTGGAACACCGCCTAAAAAAGGCACTATGGGGGTGGTAAGAACCTTGGCCAGTATCCGGAAGCGCAGGGGTGACAGATGCAGGCCATCTCTGGCAAAGCATCGAGGTCTGTCAATCATGTCATCCCAGGCAGACAGCTACTGGATCCCCTTAGAATGACACCAGAAACTTAGCCACTTGTTGAAATTAGTCATTTTCTGCTTTTACTGCAGTATCATTCTGGGTGATGGTAGGATGCTGTTCAGGGCTAGGGTCATACCCACCTGGGTCACATAATCCGAGAGCTCTTCCATGTCTCTTTTCATGTAGTCCAGGGAGGTATGTCTCGGGTCATTCACATCCACATGTACAATGATAGAGTCATATTTGTACCTGTTGTTGAGGGACCTGAGTGCGTGTGTTATGTGGCGGATCCTGGCACATCACAGGCAGCAGACTGTTACTTTCTCCTTATTCAACCTAGTGAGTGGGACATCAGTGTGCCTCACTATAGAGTCACCTATGACTAGTGTGTTGGGCATGTTGTTTTGCCTTAGGGGCTTTGGTTGTTTAAGAGAGTTATGTGTCTCATGATTAGTGTTGTGTTGTGGTGGTTGAGTGCATTTCTACTTTGGAGGTCTCTGCTGTTTGGGTAGATTTTTGAGAGCATCCGCGAAGGTGGGTGTGCGTTTTGTGTTTTTATGTGAAGGCAGTGCTGGTGTATGTTCTGGAGGGCTATGTGTTTCATGTGGTGTGGTGCAAGTATTGACCTTCTCCTCTTGCAGCTGTTCCGGTCTTGGCTGGAGAGTGCGTGGCTTCCAGTTTGGCTATATAAGTGCATCTCTCACAAGTTTGAGTGTTGGGAGGTAAGAGGAGAGGGTTGTCAGTGGAAATGAGGCAGTTGCTGCATTGCCTCAGGATGCCCAAGTTCACCAGGTTAATAGGTGAAAGCACAGGGAACTGGCCTTTAGACATGCCTGGAAGGGGGGGGGGGGGCATTAATAATAAGTACTGGAGATGTTTCCTTGTAGAATGTTTAGTGCTGGTAACACTTTTGTGTGCTACAATAATTGCTACAAGAAGTCTGGTAAACTGCTAGACTAATAAGCTAGTAAAAGTGCAGGAGAGGAGAGAACTAGTAGATCTAAGGGAAAAATTGAAGAGCAGACTTTGGCACCACTCAGAAGCTTACAAACAGTCTTGGATACAGCATGTCTGTATCTAGACTAGACTAGTTACAGGAAAGGCAGAAAACACGTGCAGACACATGCTTTTAAGCCAGAAAGTTGAAAGATGTGGGAAAACTGCCCCAACGGCCAATAAACTACAATTTCTGGGCCAGAAGCCACTCCTCTTGTGGTAGATAGGCTACCTAGTGCTTACCACTCCTACTGATAAGCTAGAAGGCTTCCCTCTAACACAGAAAGGTTTGGTGGGCTCAGAAGCTTACATATACAGTCCTGGATATAGCAAATCTGTATCTGGACTAGACTAGTTACAGGAAAGGTGGGAAAAGTGCAAACGTGGGCTTTTAAACCAGAAAGTTGAAAGAGATGGAAAAACTGCCCAAACGGCCAATATACTACAATTTCTGGGCCAGAAACCAGTCCTCTTGTGGTAGGTAGGCTGCCTAGTGCTTACTACTCCCACTGATAAGCTAGAAGGCTTCCCTCCAACACAGAAATGCTTGAGGGGCTCAGAAGCTTACAGAGACTGTCCTGTATAAGCAAATCTGTATCTGGACTAGACTAGTTACAGGAAAGGCGGGAAACAAGCTTAGAGTTTAGAATTTTTTTTTTCTCCTAAGCATGTATACTTTGAAGTAAAGGAGTAAGTCATACAGACTAATTGTATTGCTAGGAGTCAAGAATAGGACTTGAAAAGAAAAATTAGGAAGAGTTGGAGAGTGGTTGAGCCCCAGAATGATGTACCAGTAAAACAGTGGAGAGATTGTCAGCTATTGAAGTAAAGGGAACTTTGACAAGTGCCTGTATGTACTGAAAACTTAACATTCAAAATATACTTTCAAAAAGTTGCATGATATTTTTTTTTTTGAGTGCTGACCATAAAGTATCACTGTAGTCTGGAAAGTGGTCATTCTGTAACCATTCTAGCACTTCGGTCATTCTGATGTTGCTTTTGTGTATTTTCATTCAGCAGCGTAGTGGTGACTCTGTAAAGGTTCATCAGCTAGATGTTGCCATTCCATTGCATCTGAAGAGCCAGTTAAAAAAAGGGCCTCCACCTACAGGAGGAGGAGCTGTTGAAGTTGACTCTGAACTGACAGAAACCATGCCCTTTGTGATGTTAACTAGGAAAGGCAACAAACAACAGGTGAGTGATTACACTTTAGTTGAAGATGTTTACTTGTATATTTCAGGTAATGTATACATTTGAAATGTTTTTTAAGTTTCTTTTCTGCTTATTTCTTTACAGCACCGATTATCTTTATGTGGGAGGTGTTGGTATTAGCCGCTAGCGAAATCAGTGTAGTGCTGGTCACTGACTTGGTGACAAATCAGCCTGTTAAGAGGATTGCAGGAACTAGAATAAGAGCAAAGACTTTGAGGGGCATGTCTGTGTGCGAGTGTATGCGTGCATGCGTATACACACACTTGCTTAGGCACTTATACTGAAAGATCGAAAGAAAATGTGAAGATAGCCTACGGACTTATCAAGTCTTTACTGGAGAAGTAGACAGGATGAAGCTGATAAAAACACTTAAATGGCAAGCTGAAAACGCTTCACTATGTGGTGTACTTTGTTACACCTATTGTAGCCTACACACATCCTTGCATTCCTGAGTATTTTCTGAAAAATCAACTTAAAAGCATAAGATTAAACTTAAATATTTTGTGAGAAATAAAAGCTATAAAAACTCTACAATATATTGCATATATTAAATATGGGTTCCATACACTAGATCGAATTTTCACTTATTCGAAATAGTTCATGGAATGCTCACTGCAGCGAAAGTGCACTTAATCGAAAGTGCACTTACGTGAAGTTCAGTACAACGAACGGGTGTTATACTGAACTTCCGTGCAGTACTCACAGACCTTAGGGTTAGGGCACGGGTCATAGTAAGGGGATAGCCCTTAGGGTTATCCCCTTATCATGACCCGTGCCCTAACCCTAAGGTCTGTGATGACTGCAGCGCAGTGAAGGACATAGCAATGTCCACCACTATGGTGCGTTGGTCACGAACCTTAGGGTTAGGGTAAGGGGATAGCTTTACTAACTATCCCCTTACCCTAACCCGTGCCCTAACCCTAAGGTCCATGACCATCGCACCATAGTGGAGGACATAGCTTGTTTTTTATGTCCTCCACTGTCCTGCGGTGTTTTCGGTGAAGTGCACTTATGCAAAAGTTCACTTTCGTTAAAGTGAACTTTCGCAGAAGTGAAGCTTCCTATTACAAGTTCAAAGTAGTGAACTTTCATTCCTGTAATAGGAATCCATTAAATATATATGTTTACGTATTATCGCAACCACATTCCACCCTTGTGTTTAAAGCCCAGTTTTATCATGAACAGTAAAACATTCTGATGTATATTATTTAACATGAAAAGGAAAGCAGTGAAATGGTATATCGTTAAAATGCTCCTTCTACGGATATCGCTACCAGATTCCAAGTGTGTGTTCACAGGGCAGTCTTAGCATGAACACTAAATTTTATGCTCGAAAAACATTAAAATGTATTTTATTACAAATTTCAGTACAGATATTAAAAGGAAAACAGTGAAATGGTTTCTAGGTACAATGCTTCTTGTACAGATGTCCTAGGCATTTTCATGGGGACCCACAGGACAAAAGGTAATGCTGAACGCATTCCTACATGGCTGAAAAATACCTGAGGGGCATTCATGAAGGGGCTCACATAGCTGGGGGAGTTTCAGTGATTTTTCTGCAGTTAAAATCAAGGGACGAGTTGTAAATGTGAATGTACTTCACTTTGAAAGTGAGCCAAACTACATATTTTGTTTCGGCATGCATTCTGTGAAGAGTACTAATGAAATGCAATATTATGGACACTTGGAAGGTATGACAGGCGTCCTTGGTTTATTTTTCTGGAGGGAAAAAAACAACTGTGTCACATTTATATCTGAACTTGTTTACTAAATCTTGTCGAACTACATATAACATGTATTGAAATGTGAGAAACAGTCGTAAATGAGTCACTTCTGCTCAGAATGTGGTTGCGATAATACGCAAGTACCATAGTAGCATTATCAGTAAGAAGAAGCATTCTTTATAGTGATAATAAACAGTGCATTCATAGTCTTACTATAAATACTATGTTATGTGCACAAACCCAAAATTATATTGTTTGCTAAACTTTAACAAATTGTCATGTCTTAGAAACTGTACAACCTAGACATATGTTACAACACTTTTGTTAACCAGACATAAGCTTTCATGTGACATGAAGAAATTTGTCCATATTTGAGATATTTCAGAAATATGAAAACATATGCTGAATTGCATAATTAGCAATATAAATAATGCTGACTGTCGCGCAAAATGTGCAACTTAGTGTGAATATCACTGATAGTTTTCTTGAACAACATCTGAGGTTCCCCCTGATCTTATCCAACAGTTTGTAACTTACTTTGTTTTATTTTTTGAAGCATTAAGTACATATGGAAATATTGCTTTTTATAATTAGCAAACAGCTAGCAATATATCCAGTATAATGGGATAAAAATGGACTTTAGCAATGAATTTTCTGGTCTCCCATCTTGGCATTTCACATTATACCTCTTTGTAGCAGGTAGTGAAAAAATCAAGCCGTAGCTCCACAGCTGTAACAGAATCACTTTCACAATGCTTTAAGTAGAATAAATCAAACCTTTTGGTCTAGTTAGATGAAACAAATTCCACCAGAAGAAAAAATGTAATTTTCAAACACCATTCAGTCCTATTTTATTAAAAATTAAAAGCTTAATAGCGAGCATATATAGAACTCAAAAATTCAAAAGTTTGTGGCTTGTATCCAATTCAAAGGTTAAAACGTTAGTATAGAACAAAAACTTCTTTTTGGCAAATATTTACTACAATAGCACATGGGGTCACAAGCCACAAAGTTCTCAACTGCTGCGGATCTTCCCCGTAAGGAATAAATCAGTTGCTGAAGCTGCAAATATTGTAAATAGAACTTCTACACTGTCAAGGGCTGAATGCGGCTCAAATGCCTTGCGATACGTAGATACAAAAATGTTTATGTAGATAATATTAGCTGGTTCAGCTGCCTGTAAGTTCAGTACAACGAACGGGTGTTGTACTGAACTTCCATGCAGTACTCACGGACCTTAGGGTTAGGGCACGGGTCATAGTAAGGGGATAGCCCTATGGGCTATCCCCTTACCATGACCCATGCCCTAACCCTAAGGTCCGTGACGACTGCAGCGCAGTGAAGGACATAGCAATGTCCTCCACTATGGTGCGATAGTCACAAACCTTATGGTTAGGGCATGGTTTAGGGTAAGGGGATAGCTTTACTACGTATCCCCTTACCCTAACCCTAAGGTCCATGACTATCGTATCATAGTGGAGGACATAGCTTGTTTTTTATGTCCTCCACTTAGCTGCGGTGTTTTCGGTGAAGTGCACTTACGCAAAAGTTCACTTTCGTTAAAGTGAACTTTTGCAGAAGTGAAGGCTTCCTATTACAAGTTCGAAATAGTGAACTTTCGTTCTTGTAATAGGAATCCATATATTTATATATCTGTATATGTGTGTGTGTGTGTGTGTGTGTATTTATATATATGAAATGTATATGTCTAGATTTTCATTCATTTAGGCAAATCCGTCATTTACCCCCATGCCTTCATAAATGTTTCTGAAAATTTCGGAATTCAAAAGCTGTATTGACTGGCTGCATGAAATTTTGTGTGTTCATGTAGCACAAGATCTGATGTTATCCAGGTCACCATTCATCACTGTAATGGTCATCATTCATCACTATAGGATCTTGGATCCAATGTTGGATCTGAGCCGGCAGTGTACTACAGATGGATCCAAGGCTCTAGATACTCCCTTTCCCATGACGGCCTGCTGCCCTCTAACCCCCAGATCTCATTTTCCATGTATCCTGTGCAGACATGGTTCCAGTAGTTCTAGCTAGTTAAGTGCTTTTTTCTCATTATTTCTTAATTCTAGGTAATTTTTCTAGGGTAGTGTTTTAGCCTAGTTGTTTTTGTTGTTGTTGTAGTTATAACCTCCCTTACCTTAGCTTAGGTTTCCTTGTTAAGTTAGTGTGTCAGGGTTTTGGTACCCTTTTTTTTTTTTAGTCGTTAGGGCTGTGTTTGTGGTGTTGGTGTTTTTAGTGTAGTGTAGTTAACTTAGTTGGCCAAGTGTGGCTGATAAACCAGCTGGTTTTAAAAAGTGCTCCTCGTGCAGTCAGAAAATGGCCCAATGTCCTTCTATTATAATGTTGCAGTATTCTAGGTGCGGGATTTCCTGCCCTCATGCGACTTGTGCATTGGCTTCTATACAGAAGCTTCAGCTTGGCTGCTGTAGTGTGCGTGGGACGTCACATGTAGGGCCATAAACCAAGGGGCCTTAAATGTGACATCTGCAGGCACAATCCTCAGAACTTTTCAGCCGCAGACATTCGCATCGTACGATCACTTCTTCACAGATGTCGCATCTTAAAAATAAGTAGCCCGTTGGGTTTCATATTTTCTTATTTTTGGCAATTGTTTTAGCTAATGCTTGTTTGTTGTAGCCTTTAGCTGATGTCAGGAAAAAAGGGAAAGTGCCAGTGCGGGAGCTAGATACCCCATAAGGACACCCATGACAGGTGTGTTTTTTTGCCTAGGCCAGGAACACGATCACTCCTCCTGTGCTGTTTGTCAATCGCTTGTGCCTAAGATCTTGTGCAGCCATCTAGCTGCATTGAATCTCTACCTCAAGAACCGACGCCTCAAACGGTTAGCCCTTAGGATAGATCCTGCATCGGAGGCTGCACCTGATCCTTCACGCAAGAACACCAAGGTTCCTAGACCTTCTCCTCCTGCCACTCCTCTTCCCGACACATAGCCAACTGCTGATCTAGGGGTTGAGGCTCACTCGGAGGATCCGTCGACTGCAGCAACGTCCCTCTAGGAAGCCGTTTCACAGTCGACGACCGGCACGTCCTCTGAGCTCACTCAGACATCGAGGTCGAGGGGGAATCAGTTTTGGTGGTACCTCCAGCAGGAATCCAGACTTCAGATCTGCTAATCTCCAGACCCGACACCAGGCCACTCTCTACTTCCTCTCTGCCAAAAAGAAGCAGAAGACTAAACATACCTCCTCTTCTTCAGAAGTCACACTGGATTGGCAGGCTTTCACTTCCTCTCTCATGCAGGCCTTCAGCTTCAGCCACTTCCACCCTGCCTCTTCTGAGCCCTGGACCTGTCTCTGCTTCTTCCCTCCCATCCATAACCCCCAGGTCAGGGAAGAAGAAGATGACTCTTCTTTCTCTTCATCATAGGAGTCCATTTCTTATGATTCCCAGATTGCCTCCCCCAGGAATATTACTCTCCGGATGAGGAATCTGTGGAGGGAGACTCTCCTCTGAGGACATTACTTTTGGTGAGACCATCACCAAGATGGATTACTTTAAATGGGACACTTCCCAAGTGACTGACACACCAAAAAAGGTACTTTGAACAGCTGCAAGTGGAATCGCCCTCCTCTTCAGCAGTTCCACCTGTTCTGCCTGCTTACTTGGATGCCTTCAATGCAGCCTCTAGGGCCCCTAACTCCCAGCCTCCGGCCCCCAAGTGTCCTGACCACTTCTATAAAATACCAGAGGACCACAAATTCTTAGTTAAGCTACCCTTGGCGGACCCAGCTGTTATTGCCACCACGGCAGGTAAGCAATCTGGACTGCTGCCCTCTGCATCCTTACTACCCACTGACAAAGACAGTAAGTACATGGGTAGGATGGGGAAGAAGGTGTACACTTCTTCTACTTTGGCTTTCAGAGCCATAAATTATCAGACCCACATGACCAAGTACGCATTAGACTTGGCTCTCAAGCCTCCTCCATGCTGGCACCCTTACCTGACAGTCCCAGCAAGACGGACATCTCATCCAAACTTTCCCTGGCCCAACAGGTGGCACTCTGTAAGGTGCAGCTACGATGCTGCAGAAGCATCTGCCAGGTCTGCAGCATCTGCTTCAGCCCTCAGGAGGTACTTATGGTTAAGACTCCAGAACCTCCCCAAGGACTTCAAAATCCTGGATGCCCCTCTGGACCACAGTGTGCTGTTTGGAAAACAATCCATTGACCTTTTTAAAAATCTACAAGAATAGCAAAGAACTCCAGGACATTAAGCACCTGCTGGTGTCGTCCATACCCAAGTGTTATAGGAACTAACCTGCTAAAGCCACCTTTGTAAGACTTGCTCCACATCCCTTGTCTTCCAGGTCCAGGAGAGGGGCCAGATGACCTACTAACTCCAGATTCTCTGCTCCACCACAGCAACCCAGACAGCCCTTTCAGGACAGAGGAGGCCCCAGTAATGTGTGACTGCCTTGCTTGCCTTTCCCACTGTTTCCCCCTTTGGCAATCCATCAGTTCAGACCACTGGGTCTTAAACATTGTCCAAAAGGGTACTTCCTGTCCTGGAAAGAAAAGACACCCAGAAGAGACATCCCTTCCCTCCCCAAAAACCAGGCCCATCTCATGCCACAAGTTCTGGCAGATCCTCTACAACTAGGCACCATAGAGCCAGTTCCTCCAGGACAAGAAGGAAAAGGGTTTTACTCCTGTCTCTTCCTGGTCCCCAGAAAAGATAGCCCCTGGAGACCCATCTTAGATCTGTCCTTTCTAAACCTACATCTTCAGGTATCCTCCTTCAAAATGCTCTCTGTCCCCACCTTGCTGCCTCTCATTCCAGCCAAGGCCTTCTGGGTTAACCTAGACCTAAAGGAAGCCTACCTGCACATACCTATCAGGAGTTCCCGCAAACAATTCCTGCATTTCTCTGGCCCTTCCTCTCATTTCTAATTTACTGCCTTGCCCTTTGGTTTATCCACGGCCCCCAGGATCTTTACAAAGTGCCTAGCTCCAGGCATTGCCTTCTGCAGAACTCAAGGGATACAAATTTACCCTTATCTGGACGACATCCTGATTCTGGCAGAGTCCAGGGATGCTCTATTAAAGCATCAACATTTCATCATGTCCCTTCTGCAGAACCTAGGATTCACTGTCAACCTCCCCAAATCCAATCTGATCCCAAGCCAGGACAAGATTTTCCTTGACTGCAGAATCAGAACAGACGCAATGAAGGCCTTTCTACCTTGGGACAAGGTTATGTCTTTAACTTTCCACTTCTATGAAGCTCTGCTATCCCGAATGGTGATGGCAAAGCATTTTCTTCATCTCCTGGATTTGATGGCAGCAACCATGCCCATGCTTCTGGCAAGAATGCACATGCGCAAGCTGCAGTGGTTCCTAAATAACACCTGGTCCCAGCACTTACATCCCCTAGAGCAGGTCATCCCTCTCCTTCCCTGTCTGAAAACAGAAATCAACTGGTGGACCCAGCAAGTGAAACTGAACCCAGGGCTCCCACTACAAACACCCCAACCCAAGTTATGCACACAGATGCCTCAGATTCAGGTTGGGGAGCAACTCTGGCCTTTTACAAGATTTAGAAAAATGGCATCTCTCTCTTCAGGCCAAACACATCAATATCAGGGAAATGACAGCAGTTTTCCTAGCTCTACAGACGTTCCAGGGGTGCTCCATATTGTCACCAGCACCACCACGGTGATGTAGTACCTCAACAAGCAGGGAGGAAGAAAGGCCTATCGTTGTGCAGTCTATCCCTGCTGATATGGGACTTAGCCTCCCGGCTCAACTTGGCCCTGCAGGCAGTCTACATCCCCTCACAGGACAACCACCAAGCAGATCTCTTGAGCAGAACCTCCTCGCCTCAGCATGAATGGGTGCTGAACAGGGAAGTCTTCTTAGACATAGTCCACTGGTGGGGTGCAGCACAAATAGACCTGTTTGCCTCCTCCCAGAACAGGTAACTACAGACCTTCTGCTCAAAAATCCACTCCCCTCTAGCATGGAGAGTGGACGCTTTCAGCATCTCTTGGGCGTGGAAGTTCCTTTATGCCCCCCCCCCCATTCCCACTAATTCAGAAAGTCCTCCTGAAAATTCAGGAGGACAAACCAAAATCTTGTTAGTGACTCCCTTCTGGCCAAGGCAGCACTGGTTCCCCCTACTTCACAAACTAGCCAAGGGCAATCACTTCAAGTTACCGTACAAGGTGGACCTACTGTCACAAGCCAAAGGAACTGTCCTACATCTACAGGTACAGATGTTGTCTCTGTCACTGTGGGTGATAAACTTGTGATTTCTTTCAGACACCACCACCACTACTCTGAGGACATGTTTTCAGTCCTAAGGGAGGCAAGGAAACCTACCACCAGAAAATCTTACCTGGCTAAATGGGAAATATTTACAAAATTGTGTGTGCAAAAGGGAGGGGACCCCAGCTCCGCCGAGGTTTCCCTGGTTCTAAACTGCTTGTGTCAGTTGTTAAAAAGTGACCTTTCTTATTCTTCTGTAAAAGTACACCTCTCGGCCATATCAGCCTGCCTGCCCCTGGAATCCCTCTTGCTGACCAGGCTTGACGTGAAGCTCTTCCTTAAAGGGGTCTTGCACATGGGACCACCTAGGAAACCTATCCTTCCACCTTGGGACCTTAACTTCATCTTAGAAAAATTAACCCAACATCCATTTGAACCTGCCGGGCCTTCCTCATTACAGATGTATACATGGAAGACGGTCCTTCTGGTGGCTATCACTTCAGCCAGAAGAGTGTCAGAACTGAAGGTTCTAATGGCCTGTCCCCCCTACACCATCATCCACAAAGACAGGGTGTCCTTGCGAACCAACCCCTCCTTTATGCCTTAAGTGGTCAATGATCTCTCTCGTAACCAATCCATTCATCTGCCCACCTTTTTTCCCTAACCCACTAATGAAGGGGAGAGGATACTGCACTCCCTGGATGTGCACAGACAACTTAGATTCTACCTGGACAAGACCAAGGTCATCAGAAAGACTAACCAGCTCTTTGTCTCCTTCCATCCCAGAGCCCTGGGCAAGGCAGTCTCCAAGATAACCATTGCATGCTGGATCAGGAGAGCTATTTGCTTCTGCTACTTTCACCACAGAAAATAACCCCCAAGGGGAATCCAGGCCCATTCCAGTAGAGCTGTGGCCACCTTAAGGGCCTTCTTGAAAGGCCTAGACACAGCATCCATTTTGGAAGCAGCCACCTGGGCCACTATCCACATCTTCACCAAGCATTACAAATTGGACCAAGTTTCCAGAGCTAGTACAGGATTCGCCAAGGCAGTCCTGCAGGATCTTGTAGAACCCTCTGCATCTACCACCACCCTCTCATCCTCTTAAGCTGTGGTAATACTGCAACATAGAATAGTTGTGTAAAATCTTACCATAACCATAGATATCCTTCTCTTCCATGTTGCAGTATTCCTTCCCGCCCACCATTTCCCCCAGGTATTATACCTTCCTGTATTATCTACATTTCAGTAGGTCTCTAAGTCACACACCTGTAAACAGCTGGCACACCTTCTGCTGGCCCTTATTCTCTGCCTGCTGGTCTTCAAGTTCTGAGGATTGTGCATGCAGATGTCACATTTAAGGCCCCTTGGTTTATGGCCCTAGGTGTGATGTCCCACGCACACTACAGCAGCCAATCTGAAGCTTTTGTATAGAAGCCGACGTACGAGTCGCCTGAGGGCAGGAAATCCCACACGTAGAATACTGCAACATGGAAGAGAAGGACATCTATGATTATGATATGATTTTACACAACTGTTCTTTCTGACATGCACGAGGAGTGTGTATATTGCTGGGGTGCTGAGCACCTGAAGGTTGAATGCGACTTCTGTGCTGCATTTAACACCAGGGCTTTGGCAGAGCACCACAACAAGCTTTTGCTAAAGAGTCTGGCCCAGGGGTGATTCTTTGTTTCCTCCTCGAAGGCTTCCTCTTCCAGTCTGAAGAGGAAGACCCCTTCTCTCCAACCAGCTTCTTCAAAGAAAGTCAGATCCTAAGTCTCTGGATCAGACTCCAACCTGATCCATTTCAGATCCGAGGTCTTTGGAGCCAAGAGCCGCTGATTATTCTCTCAGATCCAGGGCCTCTCTGGATCAGATGCCCTCAGATCTGATTAAGATTAGGCCAGCCTCGGATCCAACCAGTTCACCGGATCCATCCTCTGTCTCAGTTAGGCCTTCAGATCCGACAGGGTTGTCTGATCTGATCATTGTCTTGGAAGAGGTTGTTGTTCCTTCTACCTCTAAACAAAGGTCCCAGTTGGCTTTGAAACATCGGAGCAGCTCCCCACCACATAGCAATAGTTCAGGGAAATCTCTCTCCAGTTCTTCCCATTCCTCTTCCTCCTCTAGATCTTCAAAGAGCCTCTTGCCCTCAGACATGGACAGGATGATGAGGCACTTCCTCAAGGCCCGAATAGAGTTGGGAATCCTGGTTTCTCCTGCCCATCCGGCCAGGAGAGCCTCACTCTCCCAGTTTTGCGTTCTTGTCATCCAGCCCCGGTGGGTTTGGATTCTGGGGAACAGGATGTCTCCGGTCAGTTTCCGTTGAGGAAGAGTATCCCCCTTTCTCCACCCTATTGGGGTCCCTGGCTTATTCTTTTCCCCCACCCTCGGAGCGGGGTGTTCCCCATCTTGGAGTGGTGGATGCCATCTCCACAGAGGGGGATCTGGTACCATCTTCTCAGACTGGTCCCATCCCCTTGGTGCCTTGGCTTTCAATAGCTCTGGGCCAGTATTATCCAAGGTTCGTGGTGCTGTTTCCATACGCGTTCCTCCTCTCCAGGAGACTTCACCCTCAGATGTGGGGGACAAGCCTGCTTCCAACCCTTTGGCCTTCTGGGTGGTAGAGAGAACCTTCTCCAGATCTGGAGTTTCATCTGCCGCACCTCCAGGTCTCTCCCTGCTTCTCTCTACTTTGGGTGGCAAGGCCTGCAATCCTGTCCAGGGTCAGCCCTCTCAATCAAGCCTTCGGGGGGTTTCCTCCCCTCTGGGAGCCCCTGTCTCTTCCGAGTTTTTCCCGGAGCCTATAGTGGAGAAGGTTCATTGTAAAAGAAAGTGCAAGAGGAGGCACTTGGACTTCCCCGTGGAGTCCTTCACCAAGGATACGGACCTCGAGGAAGGAGACAAGTCCCCCAGATCTCTGCCTGACACGGTCTCCTTTGGAGACATCCTTGAGCTTTTGAAACAAAAGGGCAGATGGTCTCTCCAACCCCTGCCTTTGGAATAGTCCATGTTTCTGAAGGCCTTTGGGAGGGACCCATCTACCTCCTGGGTGTCCCCCTCTGCTGAGTTAGTGGATCTGATCGCCAGTAGGGCCTAGAAGGAACCTGATATGGATGGTGGGGCCTGTTCTAAAAAGAGCTGATAAGTTTCTGTGTCGTCCTGCAGACCATTATTTCTGGAGCAGAGGAGTCCCAGTTGATGCCATCATGGTTGCCGCTGCCAAAAAAGGAGCTAGCAGAGCTCTACGGTCCATCCCGTGAACAGGGAGTTCCAGGCGATAGACTGTTTTGGGAAATGGGTGTAACCTCAGTTACCTTTGGACTGAGAGTGACGTGTTATTTTGCATATTTTATCTGCCTCTAAAGGGATTTGGTCTAAGAGATTTCCACTTCCCTTACAGAGATGTTGCTGACAGAGGACCTCAGAAAGGTGTCTCCCAAGCTATCCATTCTGACTTCCCTCGAGAATTCCTTGATGAGATTAATTTCCAGTGTGGCAGAAGCTACTTCTCTGGCAGCTGGTATAGACATTGCTTTGAGGCATTCTATCTAGTTAAGTTTATGCAGGTTTGCGGAATCCTTCAAGGTGTCCTTTACCAATGCCCCATTCAGTGGTTCCACTCTTTTTGGATCTTCCATGAAGGACACTTTGACCTGCAGTGGGCAGGAAAGGAAACTCTGTCTGCAGTTGCTATCAAGCTGTCTACTCCCCAGAGTTCTTCTCTAAGTCACAAAAGAGAACCAGGAAGATGTGGTTCTATAAGGCACAGTCTCCCTTTCAGGACGCTCCTGATGAATCCTCTTCCAGAGGCAGGAGGAGAGGTTTCAATGGATGACGACACCCTCAAAGGGGGGCT
Source organism: Protopterus annectens (assembly GCF_019279795.1). Lineage (NCBI taxonomy): Eukaryota > Metazoa > Chordata > Ceratodontiformes > Protopteridae > Protopterus > Protopterus annectens. The sequence goes on along the minus strand of NC_056745.1, from coordinate 914,382,495 downwards.
GCAAAATTCGGGCTGCAGTCAGTCCTTCTCTGAGCAGCCCTGTCAGCGATCTGAAGCATTGTCCAACTCTTCCGCCCTGAAGGTAGTCGGGAGTCACATGTCCCATCACACACTAGCCTGGTCAAACATCACTTTTGATCAGTGAGTGTTGAATATTGTTTCCAGGGGCTGTTTCATTCCCTTTTCGGAACCCCCTCCAGTAAGACGTTACCTCCCAGACATTCCACCCAGTCAAAGGTAGTTGGCCTTCAAAGTAGTTCAACAACAACTTCTAAAAAGGGCCATCCAAGAGGTCCTAGCAGGACAAAGAGGATCCGACACTTAGTCTCACTTACTTTTAATGCCAAAAAGGACGGGAGACCTACGTGCTATTCTGGATCTCAGAGAGTTCAATCTTTTGCTGAAAAAAATCAAAGTTCCAGATGGTCACTGATCAGACCATTCTGGTACTTTTGCAGAAGGATGATTGGGTGTGCTATGTGGATCTCCAGGACAGCTACTATCACATCGGAATTGACAGGCATTCCAGGAGACATCTTCGGTTCCAGCTTTGAGCTAGTCATTACTAGTTCAGAGCCCTACCCCTTCTCACCACAGCCCCCCAGTTTACCAAGTGTATGACAGTGGTAGCGGCTCAACTGTGACTGCAGGTGTTCCAGGTCTTTCCGTACCTTGACGATTAGCTCCTCCTGGCTCCTTCGAGGCAGTTCATTATGTTTTCTTCCTCTTCCATCAGTTCGGGATAACCATTAACCTTGCAAAATCCAGCCTGATTCCTTCTCTGCAGTTGGAATTTATAGGAGTTCTGTTAGACTCTGTTTCAGAGATTGCAGCCTTACTCCTATGCAGAATTCATCTGATACTGGAGCAGGTCACTCAGATTTTAGACCTGTCGCACCCTTTGGTTCACCTGGTTTTTCAGGCTCTCGGATCCATGGCCTTGGCCATTCATTTTGTTCCCCTGGCCAGGTACCACATGCGAGTTTTGCAATTGACCTTAGCTGTCCAGTGGTCGGCCCTGCTTCATCCCCTGTCTATGACCAAAAAACTGACGTCTGTGTGCAATCGTCACCTCCAGTGGTGGCTTCAGTCTCAGGATATTTCTCTCTCTCTCTTTCTAGACAGGCCCTTTTCTCTCCCACTGCCCATAGCCACAGTGACCATGGACGCCTCCCAGTTGGGTTGGGGGGCATTTTCAGGGGAAGATTGTCTAAGGTGCATAGTCCCCAGTAGAGACCAAGTTGCATATGAACTTTTTAGAGATTAAAGCAGTTCGTCTGTCATTGCAAGCCTTCCAGGACTGCCTCCCTTTAGGGATGATTGCAATTCAGACAGACAATATGGCATTTGTCTGGTACGTCAACAAACCGGGAGGAACACGTTCTTACCCATTGTGTAGAGAGGCCATGAGAGTGTGGGAATGGGTGATGTCCTTTGTCTGCTTCCTCATTCAATGCACACACCTGAGGATTCCAACATGTTGGCTGACAGGCTTAGCAGATCAATCTTGAGTAGTCCCTCAATCCTTAAGTGGCAAAGCAGATTTCTGACCTTTGGGGTCAACCATGCTGTGACCTTTTTGCCTCCCCAGCCAATAACAAATGCAGCAGGTACTTCGCCCTCATCCCCCCAGGGGGAGTCACCAAGGGATGCTTTAGTTCACGATTGGTCTCCGAGTTTCCTTTACACCTACCCTTCTGTTCCCTTAATTCCCAAGGTTCTGCAGAAAAAGCTTCACCTGAGGACATCCCTTATCCTCATTGCCTTTTTGTGGGCTCATCAACCATGGTTCCCCTTCATCAGCTATCATCTGAAGTATCCGCCATGGGTACTGGATCCCCGTCAGGATCTGATTTCCCATCCATCTGAGCTTACTGTCTCAAACCTTCAGACCCTTTGTCTAACCGCATGGTTTCTCCAGTTCCAGTTATCATAAAACAGTCCAGGCTAGCTCCCCCAATTCAACATATCATTCTAACCTCCCAGAAACCCTCCACTAAAAAGATATACAGTAGTAAGTGGAAAAGGTTTTCTATCTAGGCTAAAAGCAGGAATCTGGATCCCTTTTCTCCTTCAGTTTCAGATATACTGTGGTTCTTGTCCTCTCTTTTCCAAGCAGGAACAAGTTGTTCCACTGCCAAGCTTCAGTTGGTGGCGATTTCCAACTTTCATGTGAGCTCTGAGACTACCTTTTCTTCCTGGCTTTGTAAAGCATTTATGAAAGGGTTTTTTTCTGCTTCAGCCTCCAGTTAAGGACCCTTCACCTCCTTGGGACCTCAATGCTGTTTTACAATCTCTGACTAGGAGTCCTTTTGACCCTGCTAGTTCCTGCAACATCAAGTGGTGCCCATTACCTCAACTAGGAGGATCTCAGAGCTGCAGGCTCTCACCATTACTTCTCCTTACGTGATTTTTCACAAGGGCAGAGTCTGTCTTAGGACAAACCCCTCCTTCTTTCCCAAGGTTGCTTCTGAATCTTCTCTAAACCTGTGTATTCAGCTTCCAGTTTTCTTCCACAGCTATTCAAACAAAGGAGAGTATGTCCTGTAAATCTTGGATTTGCACAACAGCTATGGTTCTACTTGCGTAGGACAAAGGTTTTTTGTAAGTCAGGACAGCTGTTTGTGGCCTTTTCCCCTAACAGACGTGGCTATCCAGTTTCTAGCTGCATCTCTACGCTCTACGATCTTAATCACCTTGAGGTTCCAAGAAATGTTAAGGCTCATTCTACTAGGTCCATTGTAACTTTTCAGACTTGGTAGCAAGGCTTTCTGTTGATGATGTTTGTGCTGCTGACACTTGGTCTAACCCTCACATGTTTATTTCTCACTACAGGCTTGATCTGATTTCTAGGAGCAGGGCTTCCTTTGGCTCCATGGTGTTCAGGCATGTCCTTTCTTCAGGCCTCCCAGGATTTATGGTAGCTGGGGATTCTGACCCTGTAGTGATGAATGATGGCTTGAATAACATCAGATTAGGAGTTATGCACTTACCGTAGCTTGGCATCTGTGTTATCCTACGTCATCATTTATCGCATCTTTCCCCTCCCTCCATCCCCCTACCTTGTAGATCAGAGTGGAAGTTGGAGTTTCCCTACAGTCTTGTGGGAGTAGTATTGAGGCACATTGCAGCAAACTTGATCTGGGAGTCAGAGGGCAGCAGGGCATCATGGGAAAGGGAGGAGCTAGAGCCTTGGAACCATTTGTAGTATATTGCCGGCTCGGATCCAAGCCCCTATAGTGATGAATGATGATGTAGGATAACACAGATGCCAAGTTATGGTAAGTACATAACTCCTATTTCTCATCTTAATAACCCATTGCCAGAACATACCTTTGAAGACAGAAATTCTTATTCTGTTTAAGATTCAAACTCACCTCATGTATTTTATGTACATCATCTGACTAGTGCAGTTTCTTTCAGCTCACTTTAAACTTAACTGGGAAAAGAGAGGAGGGCTGTTTAGCACAATTTCAAAGTTTCACCATCATATTTTTGGTACTGTTTTGTGAGCCTTCCACAGTATTTATTTTCAGGATGAACAACCACATTTATTTAATGCTTCTGTATATAGTTTTCTGTTCTAGAACTGCTTTGTTAAGTAGGTGATATTGTTTGGACAATTTTTTTAAAGAATTATGTATGGTTTACCTGTGGTGATGATGTAGGACTAGAAGTGGTTCATTAGCCGTGTTCATGGTAATGTTTTGATCAGCCATGCAGTTGTTAATTAGTGGAGCCAGTCTTCTAGGGGAGGCCCAGTCAATGTCTGAAAATATTGTGTATTAACACTGTTAACTGTTCATTGCTACATCTGTGCCCAGGTTAAATGCAAAAGACTAACAGTCAGCAAATATGTCTATTTGTTGGAGTTTAGTATTAAAAGGCAAATCTTGACTGTATAAGTTGTGTGTATGTGTTTGGTTGTCAGTTTTCTCTACAGAGTTGCACGTGCCTTAAGGTATGAGGAGGCCTAGCTTACTTTTTTGATATTTAGGGGTGACTCAGGTACTTTGCTGGGGGTCATCGTGACAGATTCTGAGAAATTGCATAATGTTTGCAGTCGTAGGCAGCACATAGCATTTTTTTTTTAGCAAACAAGATTTGTGCTAGCCTTTTCTACTGCTGGAATTCGTTTCACTTTTAAAGGAAGAAGTGAGATTTCTTACCGTGGATCTCACTCATAGCTCTTGACCTCTTGGCACAAAAAGTCTGGACAAAGCCAAAACTAATGGGGGGATAAAGCCCCAAAAATAGGGACAAATTATAAACATTGTTCTTACAAACTTAGAAAATTGCTAGAATAAAAGGTCCTGTGTTAACATGCTATTTCTGAAGGATATGAAGTCTGAAACTCAAATGCCTGTCATTATATAATGAATTCAGTCCTCACTGATTTGCCACAAAAATCCCGAAAGCCACAATTTTTTTGAGGAACAGACCAAACATACGAGGCAGAAGTCTAGACATCCTGTGAAAATCTGCACAGTTGAAAGGTATGATCTCACTCTGCCTACATTTCTGCTGTCTAGCAGATGTTCTTTGTGTTTCACTGTTGCAGTCATTACATTTGGGTTATCTGCCTGCAGGTAGCCCTCAGCCGGCCTGAATATCAAAGTCTTGGATTCCTGCGTCAGATGCTGTCTCTTCTTCCATGACGTCAGGTCGTCAGGGGTATAAAACATGCAGCCAACGCCATTACATTAGTCTTTCTTGCGGCGCGGTGCCCAAAGCAGAAGCAGTTCATAAGTGCCGGTCAGCCGACTCCTGAAATTTTCGTTTTGGAGTTTCAGAACCGAATTCTTCAAAAAAGCTAAGGACCCCGTTGGGGATCCTTTTTCTTGCTCTTAACCGATGTCAGTAAAAGTTAACAATTGTGTTACCTGTGGAAAGCAAATACCTCATAAAGATTTTCATTTGTACTGCATTCCTTGGTTAGGCCCAGACCACGACGTCCCTCGCTGTCGGTTTTGTGCCTTATTCAACCCCTGGACTGTTCATCGTCTGTTTATTTTTGCAGCAAATTATTTTGGTACTCTGTTTAATTATCCAGAAATGGCTTCGGTAAGCCATCCGACTACCGACATTCTGAAAAAACGTAAAGATAAAGACAGACACAGACCGCATAGGTCCAAAGCTGCCGACGACGCTTCCGTTAAGCTAGTCGCCAATTCGCCGGTACTCAGTGAAGCGCTTTTGCAGCCCCTGATACACGCTACTTCACATTCGCATGCCTCTACTGAGACCGATTCGGAGTCCAGTATGCCGCGAGATGCTTCTTCGACTATGGAACCTGCGGATGTCCCTACCATGGATGGGTCTGGAGCCGCTGTGCAGGCACCGGCTTCCGAGGGTGTATTCAAGCCTACTGACTTGCATTTCAAACTGACACCATCTTCTTCAAGGCCTACAACTCGACCCATGCCTAGAAAACCGATGTCCAAACCGCCCATATGCCTAAAAAACAAAGGATAAGAATGGCTGAAGACTTTATTAATTTAATCAAGGGAAGCCAGCCTTCACCCTCTGAGAGACCTAGAACTGATTTTCCTTCTGATTAGTATTCTGAAATTTCTGTTTCTTCTGATTACCAGGATTTGCCCTTGTCTACCTATGAGGATTCTGATGCAGAGGATTACATTCCCTCTGCTTCCCCTCCAGAAGATTTTTCTTTTGGTGAAACTTTGCACACTCTTAGGGAGCATTTCTGTTGGGAAATGCAGGATTTCTCTGACTCCAAAAAGAGGCTTAGGGAATTTTTACTCCTCCCTCAACACAGGCCTTTAGCTATCCCTCCTGTCCTGGACATTGTAGATGATGCCTTCTTGGAATCTAGCCTAGCTGCAGACACTTTACCTCCAGCTCCCAGGAAGCCTGATGGGTATTACAGAGTACCTGACTCTCACAAGTTCCTCTTCAAGAATCCTACTGCACACCCAGAGACCATTTCCCAAGGACCTAAAGGCATTAAGGCTACTACTGCCAAAAACTCTACCCCCTCTGATAGAGATTCCAGGGCATTGGACAGATGGGGTAAGAAAATATATACCTCTGCTACTTTGGCCATTAGGGCCTTAAACTGCCAGTTTCATATGTTCAAGTATCGGCAGCATATTATGGGACTACTTAAACAGAAAATGATGTTGATACCTGACTGTACTGAAAATAAATAATTACAGGATTTAATGCATTCTGCTGAACAAGTTGGTAAACATACTTTGCAATGTGGTTTTGACTCTAGAAGCATCTTGCAGGGCTGCTGTCACTGGGTCTGTACTTAGAAGGCATGCTTGGCTTAAGGAGCAAAATTTGCCAGATCATGTTAAAGCTAAATTACTGGATGCTTCCTTAAACCAAGACTGGCTGTTTGGCAACAAAGCAGAAGAAGTCCTTAAAAAGAATGAGGAAAAAGCTAAATCTATGCAAACAGTTAAAGATTTCCTGCAAGTACAGCCTCCCAGATTTAGTAGGCATTGGCCTTCTAAGAATTAATCCTTTCCTGTCTCTCCCAGGCCTTCTCAGTCCAAACCCAGGAACAGCAGACCACACCTAGGCTACAGTCTCAAGGCACTCACAGGCCTAAGCAGTGGGGGGCTCCCACTTCCAAAGCTGGAAGTAGTAAGACACCCCCCTATGGAAAAAATGTCACAGTAACTTAACCTTAAACCTTCCAAGCCCTGCTCAACTGCCTGCTCCCTTAGGGGGAAGGATGGCCCTGCATGCAAAAAACTGGGAACTCATTACCCAGGACAAATGGCTTTTAAATATAGATCTGAAGTAGTTAACTTAATTTGTTCATCAACCTGTGGGTATCGGATCCGAATTGGATCCTAGCCGGCAGCTTTATTCAGCTAAGATCCCAGCTCCAAGCTCCTCTGTCTGACCCATAACCCCCTGCCATCCTTCTCTGTCCTCAGATCTCGTTTACCGTGGCTTATTCAAGCACCTGGAACGAGTTCCAGGCATAGGGTTTCGTGAGTTTTTGAAGAAAATTTCCTCTATTTTTTACCTAGTTTTTAGTTTAATTGTTAATGAGTGAGTGTTGTTCCCCTTTGTAGTTGATTTAGCTAATTTTTGTTGCTAAAATTTTATATATTTTCAGTTACTGTAGTCTCCCTCTTCCCGTGTGTGTGAAGGTGTGTTTGGGTTAGGCCCTTTTTACAACTACGGCCGAGGCCCCGAAAACTTTCTTTTCTAAATGCACCAAGTGTGGCCATAAGTTATCCCCGGCAGATGGCCACACATGGTGTGTTATCTGCTTTGGGGTTGATCATCTTTCTTCGGGCTGCATAATTTGTGCAGCCTTCAAACCCAGGGCTTTGAGGGATAGGAGGTCGAAGTTGATTCTGGCGGGACTTCTGCCCCCAGACTCGGCTTCGTCCTCTTCTCCCTCGGCGGCACCGGCTGCTACCGCTGCGGTGCCGCCTTCCATCCCTGCTCCCCTGGCCAGGGCTCACCCTCCCACCGAGGCTCAGGAGGAGAGGGAAGCTAGGAGAGAGAAAAAAAAGGACAGGCACCACAAGCGGCGAGCCAAAGCTTCCTCTTCAGCTTCACCAGCGAAGCAGTTGGTCTCTTCTAGGGCCTCCGGGCCTTCTCCTTCCCGGCTACATTCACCCCGTTTTTTCCCAGGGCTGGAGGAGGAGGAGACCCGGTCGCCTTTGAGGCGTCACTCCAGGCCTGCCTCGGTGGCCTCATCAAGGTCAACAAGAAGCTTGTCAGATGCAGATATGGACCGGATGATGCGTAGGTTTCTCCAGGCCCAACTGCAGATGGGAGTGTCCTGCATCCCCCCCCCCCCCTCTGGGGGGAGCTCGACCCCCTTTTTCACCCTGATTGCTCCTTCTCTGACCCACTTCCGGGATTCGGAGGCATCAGATCCAGACGGCATCGGAACCGGGGGAGGCTCGGCGCCGATAGTACACCCTTCTTCGGCTCCGACCGCACCCTCGAGCTTGTCGAGTCCCTTTTCAGATCTGAGCTCGGAGCCGTGAGCTGAGCTTCGGATCCGGAGGTGTTAGTGCGTCTTTGGCTCCATCTCGGTCGGAGCACACTGGCCCTTCGGATCTGACTACATCGGCTCCAGTCCGCACCTCTGATCCAAAGGGGCTGCTCTCGGAACTTAGAGAGAGCAGTTCTCCTTCAGCGTTCGATGTTGTGGAGAGGGTCTTGTCGAGGGACTCGAGGCCCCAGGTTCCTGCTGCGGTTCCACCCATCACTCCCTCTCAAACGGGCCTACCTTCCATCACCCGGCCCCAGGGACAGCCTGCGCCTACGTCCCAGATGGTTCTCTTAGAGGAACAGGATGTGGTTGGTGAGGCATCCTCGGACAGCCCCCCCGAGGAGGTTCCTCACAAACGTAAGTGCAAGAGGAGGCACTTGGACTCACCTGAGTCCCTGACAGAGGACACGTACTTAGAGGAAGGGGAAGGTTCCCCAAGGTCACCCCCCCGAGGACGTCTCCTTCGGAGACATTATGGAAATGCTTTGTAATAGAGGGGTGTGGTCAGCCCAAAAGCCTTCCTCCGATGAGTCTGTGTTTCTGGAGGCGTTTGACACAGGCCCATCTACCTCTTGGGTGTCCCCTCCCGCCGATCCCATGGTAGATCTCATCACTACCAGGGCATGGAAGGAACCGGACACTGTGAAGCCCATACCAAAGAGACCTGACAAAATTCTTAGTCCACCCACAGATAGGGCGGTTTGGGGCAAGGGCGCTCCAGTAAATGCCATGTTGGTGGAGGCTGCCACTAAGGAGGAACTGGCCCAGGAGAGTTCCTCGGTCCATCCTCCCGACAAGGAGTCTCGGACGATGGACCGCATAGGGAAGAGGATGTTTGCTTCAGCCACCTTCTCTGTAAGGTCGCTGAACTACATGGCATATGTGATACGACTCCAGCAGGATCTCATCAACGAATACGCAGGGTCACCCCCAGAGTCCATGTCAGCCGTGGATAAGAAATTATTCTCAGCCCGAATGGCTACTCTTAAGTACATTTCGAACACATCTATGCGTCTCCTTTCCCATGCCTCGGAAGGAGCCGCTAGAGCTAGCAGAGCAGGCATTGTCTTACAGCGGTATGCTTGGCTCCGCCTCTGCGACTTTGCGGAACCCTTCAAGGCGTCCTTCGCAAATGCCCTTTTGACGGCTCTTCACTGTTTGGCAAGACCGTCCGCGACACGCTGGTCCAGAGCGAGAAAAACTGGAAGATGTCTGTCATCGGGATCCGCTTCTCGGCTCCCCAGAGGTCCTTCTCCAGGAACCAAAGGGGACAAAAGAAGATGTGGTTCTGGAAATCTCAACAGTCCCATTTTGCTCCGGACCCCTCGTCCTTCAGAGGCAGCGCAGGACAGGGTGGACGCTGGCCCAGAGGCAGAGGGGGACCGAAGAATTTCGGGTCGAGAGAACCCTTTTCGGATTGGCCCGCACAGCAACCTTGAGGGGGTTACCTGGCTGCTCCACTCTGGAGGCAGTCGGGGGGCGCTTCTCGAGGCACCTAGCAGTTTGGGAGTCAATTATAATGGATCGCTGGGTGCTTCGAATCATATCCAGAGGTTATACTATCCCTTTTCTGAATCGTCCTCTCAGACCCCGGAGCCTCCCCGATGTCCCACCCAATCAAAGGGAGGCAGCAGCTGCAGAAATAAAGCAGCTGCTAGAAAAAAGAGCAATCCAGCCCGTCCCCCAAGACCAGTCCGGATCAGGCTTCTACTCCAGGTTCTTTTTGGTGCCAAAAGAGACGGGGGGACTTAAGACCACTCCTCGACCTGTCCCTTCTGAACCTAGCGGTCGCCAAAGAAAAATTCCGGATGGTCACTATTCAATCCATTCTCCCACTGCTACAGGAAATGACTGAATGTGCTCTATAGACCTCAAGGATGCATACTACCACATTTTGATGGACAGATGATCCAGGAGGTTTTTCCGCTTCCAGCTGGGAGCCAGTCACTATCAGTTCAGGGTCCTTGCCTTTGGTCTCACCACAGCCCCCAGGGTGTTCACCAAAGTGATGGCAGTTGTAGCGGCCCACCTGAGGCTTCAGGGAATACAGGTCTTTCCGTACCTAGACGACTGGCTCCTCACCGCCCCCACCAGGCATCTACTCTATTCAGCCAGGAATTACTTCCTTCACTTGGCCTCTCATCTGGGAATTTCTGTCAGTCTCAAGAAATCCTCCCTTCAGCCAACTCAGACTTTAGATTTCATAGGGGCCAGGCTAGATGCAAACCTGTTGAGGGCCTTCCTAACTCCGGACAGGCTTTGAACTTTGACTTTCCATGTGATGTCTCTCTTACAATCCCCGGCCCCCCCAGCGGAATTGGTCCTGAGGGCAGTAGGTTCCATGGCGGCTGCCATCAGTCTTTCACCATTGGCTCGTCTGAACATGAGGGTCCTGCAATGGACATTGCAGGTCCAGTGGTCCATCCTGCAACATCCGCTAAGTATGGCTATCCCCCTCAGCAATGCTTGCAAGAGGTCCCTACTCTGGTGGATCCAATCCTCGGATCTCCGGGAAGGGCGCCCCTTTTCTATGACCCCACCCCATGCTACAGTAACCACAGACGCTTCTCGCCTCGGGTGGGGGGGGCATTACATGGCCAGAACAGTCCAAGGTACGTGGACACACTCAGAGACCTTGTTGCACATCAGTGTCCTAGAGATGAGGGCGGTGCTCTTAGCATTGCAAGCACTCCAGGCCCTTCTTCCCTTAGGGACAATTACGATTCAATCAGACAACATGTCAGTAGTCTGGTATATCAACAAACAGGGGGGAACCAGATCCTATCCGCTGTGTCGAGAGACCATGAGAGTTTGGGAATGGATGATCACCACCAACCGCTTTCTCATAGCAACGCACATTCTGGGTCGGTCTAACATTTTGGCAGACAAGCTGAGTCGAACCATCCTCTCATCTTACGAGTGGTCTCTGAACCCGAGAGTAGCGAAGCAGATCTTCCTCAAGTGGGGTCAATCTTGCTGCTATCTTTTCACGTCGCCTTCGAATGTAAAGTGCAGCGAGTACTTCGCTCTACTTTCCCAATCAGGCGAATCCCCCAGAGACGCTCTAGTCCATACTTGGCCATCCGGTCTACTTTATGCTTATCCACCTCTTCCCCTCAAAAGTAAGATTCTTGCAGAAAGGCTCGTCGGTTGAGGAATAGAGTGATCCTCATAGTCCCATTCTGGCCTCGTCAAATGTGGCTCCCTTGCCTATGGTCTCATCTGGTCAATCCTCCATGGATTCTGGATCCCACTCCGGATCTAATTTCTCACCCCCTGGAGTTGACAACTCCAAACCTGGACAATCTTAAGCTCACAGCTTGGTTGATCCAGTTCCAATCATAGCTAGGACTCTCGGTATCTCCTCTTCCGTTAAAGCTATGCTAGTAGCCACTCATAAACCTTCTACCAGAAAGGTCTGTAAGAGTAAATGGAAATGTTTTTCGATCTGGGCAGAACATAGACGTATGGATCCCTTTACAGCCCCGATACCAGCTGTATTAGAGTTTTTGTCGCACTTATTTGATCAAGGTGCCAGCTCCTCCACAGTCAAAGTCCAGTTAGCAGCAATTTCACACTTTCATGTGGGAAGTGATCTCGGTTCATTAGCTTCTTCCAAGATCTGCAAGACTTTTGTAAAAGGTACTTTCCTATTAAGGCCTCCTGTGAAGGATGCAGTTCCTCCGTGGGATTTAACCCTTGTTCTTCAGGCTCTTACTGGCCCCCCCCTTTGAACCTGCAGCTTCGGTGGACCTTAAATACTTATCTTGGAAGACGGCTTTTCTCATTGCCATCATTTCGGCTAGAAGGGTTTCAGAGCTTCAAGCCCTTTGCGCCAAACCTCCATATCTGGTCTTCCATAAAGATAGAGTTTCCCTCAGGACCAATCCCTCCTTCTTACCTAAAGTCGCCTCTGAGTCCAACATTAATCAATCAATTTACCAGTGTTTTTCCCGAATTATCAAAACAAAGGTGAATACAAATTACACTCTTTAGATGTGCACAGTCAATTGAGGTTCTATTTACACAGGACTGCTGGTCATAGAAAATCTGAGCAACTCCTTGTATCCTTTGCTAAACCCTTTTTGGGCAAACCTGTGTCAAAAGCTACATTGTCCAGATGGATTTCACAATGTATACTTCTCGCATATAAGAGTTCTGGCCAACCAGAACCTGTCGGAGTTCACGCCCATTCTACTCGATCGATTTCAACCTCTGCTGCCTTTTGGTCAAGGGTGTCCTTGGATGATATTTGTTCTGCAGCCACTTGGGCTTCATCCCATACCTTTATTACACATTACAAGCTGGATTTCATTTCCAGAGGAAGGGTGTCCTTTGGCTCTGCAGTGCTCTGGAATATTCTTCCATGAGGACCTCCCAAGTTTAGGTAGCTGGGGACTCTGTCCCACAGGTTGATGAACAACTGAAGTTAACTACTTCAGATAAAGAAGTTATGTATTTACCATAACGTTCCATCTGAGTAGGTAACTTCATTTGTCAGCAACCAACCCCCCTTCCGTCCCCCTAACCTGTAGTTCGTCCCTTTTAGGACCTTGGTTATCTGTACCAGATGACATCAGGTTAGGATGTTTAGTTGAGCCTGATTGTAGTAGTTTATAAGGCTAAGCAAACTCGATCTGAGGACAGAGAAGGATGGCAGGGGGTTATGGGTAAGAGGGAGGAGCTCGGATCTTAGCTGAATAAAGCTGCCGGCTCGGATCCGATACTCACAGGTTGCTGACAAATGAAGTTACCTACTCAGATGGAATGTTATGGTAAGTACATAACTTCTTTTTTTCCAAGGATACATATTCCACACCTTACCAACCCCAAACGGTCGGCAGACCTACCCCCAAATCAGTGGGCAGAGGCTCAACAGCAGGTTCTCTCTCTTCTAAGTATCAGGGCTATTCAACCTGTCCCAGCAGAAGAAAGGGGACAAGGATTTTACTCAAGACTTTTCCTGGTACCCAGAAAAGACAGCTCCTGGCGTCCTATCTTGGACCTCTCTATTCTAAACACCTTTTTGTTAATCCCAAAATTCAAAATGCTAACACTTCAACAGCTGCTTCCTGTGCTAGGCAAAGATGCCTGGTTGGCACCCTTAGACTTAAAGGAAGCTTACCTGCACATTCTAGTAAGGGAATCTTGCAGGAAATACCTATGCTTCAGAGCAGGCACCATGCATTATCAGTTCTCTGCACTTCCCTTTGGTTTTTCTACTGTGCCCAGGGTATTCACAAAGTGTCTAGCTGCAGTCATTGCATTTTGCTGGCAAAAAAATATTCAGATGTATCCATACCTGGACGATTGTCTAATTCAAGCAGAAAACCAGGGCTTGCTACTAAATCATCTGGCATTTGTAAAGAAACTTCTAACCTCACTGGGGTACACCATAAACGGAAAGAAATCTCATCTAGTACTCTGCCAACAAATTGTATTCCTGGGAGCAAGCTTGAACACAACTTCCCAGATGGCTTACCTCGCGCCAGAGAAACAAGTTTATTTGACAGCCTACTTCAAACTACTGGCCACAAAATCCCAGTTATCTGCAAGGAAAATCTTGCAAGCCCTGGGGTTCATGGCCTCTTGCATTCTACTAATTCCATATGCAAGACTGCATATGAGGAAACTACAATGGTATCTAAAAAGTTTATGGTGTCAACATTCTCAGGACCTAGAATCAATGATTCCTATCATTCCTTGTATAAAGACAGAGTACGATTGGTGGGCAGAGGCCTGCTACCATTCACTCTACCCCCTGCCGCCCAAACCCTAACAACAGACGCATCAGACTATGCATGGGGGGCACACTTGGCAGGGCAGTGCATTCAGAGCAAATGAAACCCGAGTCAAATGCACCTGCATATCATTCAATCAATAAATATTAACTGTACAGAATTCCCTGACAGCCTTCAAGGACCACATTCTTCCAGGACATTTATTGGTAAAGACAGGCAACACCACTGTTATGTGGTACATAACAAGCAGGGTGGAACCCACTCGTACCCTCTCTGCCGACTAGCCATGACTCTGTGGAAGCCTTGAGCTACCAAGTTCACCTTCAAGCTCAGTTCCTGCCAGGCAAGCTAAATTCACTGGCAGACGACCTAAACAGAAATCTCATGGACCCACACGAGTGGAAACTGGAACCAAAGATATTCAATCTTTTGAGAAACAAATGGGGGAGTCCAGAGATAGACCTGTTTACCTCCCCTCAGAACTACCAATTGGACAAATTCTGCTCAAGGACCTCCCACAGTCAAGCTTGGAAAGTGGATGCCCTGTCCTTCACCTGGGAAAGCCTCTCAGTTTATGCCTTTCCCTCTCTGCCTCTCCTCTTGAAAGTTTTGCTAAAGATCAAACAGGACAAACCAAGGACAATACTGATTGCACCAGACTGACCACGCCAGCACTGGTACCCCCTGCCCAGTATGTCACTGCTGGAACCATGGCACCTGCCTCAGACCCCTTCCCTGCTGTCCCAGCAGGAGGGCCAGATTCTGCACCCTCAAGTTCAAACTCTGAACCTTGCAGCCTGGCTAATTCCTTGAGCTCTCTAATAGCATCCCTCAGTAAGCAGGTGCTAGATGTCATTCTGGAGGCAAGGAGGCCTAGTACTAGAAAATCCTATGCTGAAAAGTGGAAAAGATACTGTTCTGGAGTCAGACTCGGGATGGGCACAACGGTGCCCAGCTTACCGCATATTCTTCAGTACTTAACAGAGATGCTTCACAAGGGCCTTTCCTTCTCGTCAATTAAAATTCATGCCTCTGCCATTTCAGCATATTATAATACTGAATCACCCCTCTTCTCTCACCCCCTGCTACAGCAATTCCTCGGAGGGGCCAAAAATTTAAGACCTCCCAGGAGAGCCCCTACTCCAGCCTGGGACAATAACTTTGTATTGGAAAAGCTCACTCTACCTCATTTTGAGCCAGCTGCAACTGCAGAGTTGAAATTTCTTTTTTGGAAAACAGCCTTCCTTGTAGCCATCACTTCAGCAAGAAGAGTGTCTGAATTACAGACCCTCATGGCAGTGGAGCCCTTCATCATCTTCTATGCAGACAGGGTGTCCCTCAGGTGAATCCTTCCTTTATGCCCAAGGTGGTGTCAAGTGTGGCCCTTAATCAGTCCTTTCATTTGCCTACTTTTTCCCCAAATCTGCAAAACAAAGGAGAACAAATGCTGCACTCTTTGGACGTGCACAGACAGCTTAGATTTTATTTGGACAGGTCTAAGCATCTCAGAAAATCTGAACAGCTGTTAGTTGGCTTTGCTGCAGGGGCAGAGGGGAAGGCCATTTCAAAGCAAACCATTTCTAAGTGGATAGCCTATTGCATTCATTTCTGCTATAAGCACCATGGAAAGCCTACCTCACAGGGGATAAGATCACATTCCGCCAGGGCTGCATCTACCTCTACAGCCTTTCTCAGAGGTGTCCCTACCAGGGACATCCTAGAAGCTGCTACTTGGAGCTCTGTACATACCTTCACCAAGCATTACCACATGCCTATTTTTTCTAAATCCAGAGCTGGTTTTGCCACTGCAGTTTTGCAGGGCTTAATAGCTGGTCCTAATGCTCTTTAACTTCCTCCTCCCTTTCTTAGCTTTGTGAATCAACACAAATGTAATGGCTGCAACAGTGAAACACGAAGAACATAGTACAGTTGTGTACACTTAAACGTAAATGTAGATGTTCGAGTGTATTCACTGTTGCAGTCCTGGTTACCCTCCCTCCAGCCCCCTTATTTCTCTTGGCTATACTTTTCTTCTTGTTTAGTGTATTTCAGCTTTCTGGTGTATTTGCTTTTTGTTGGTGGTGTAATCTTACATATAATTGCTTTCCATTATGGGGGCACCTGACATCTGAGGCAAGAAAAATTGATGTAATGGCGTCAGCTGCATGTTTTATACCCCTGACGACCTGACTTCATGGAAGAAGAGACCGCATCTGACACAGGAATCCAAGATTTTTATATTCAGGCCGGCTGAGGGTACCTGCAGGCAGATAACTCAAATGTAATGACTGCAACAGTGAATGCACTTGAAGATCTACATTTATGGTAAGTGTACACAGCTGTACTTTCTTCACACACTTGTTAGACCTAAGTGCATTTGTTGCGGTCAGAAAAGTAGTAAGTAGTCCCTATCCGAAATCCTAACTGATTAGCAAGTCTGTAGGCGTGTATTCATTCACTCAGAGATCTATTTGAGGCACTTGCAGAAATGTCCAGTCAGTTATCAGGCTTTAACAAAGGATAATTTTATGCATTTTAATTGGTTTCCTTGTATACTTACTGCACTTTAGCAGTAAGAAAGTACCTCACATATCTGTATTTGGACAAGGTAAACTTGGCTACACTGGTGTATTGCAGAGCAAGTTTGAAAATGGTCTGATGCCGCTTACGTGTGTATATGATTTTCATTTGAGAGGTACATATGTTTTGATCCTTTAAGTTGCATGTGAATTTTAATTGGTGGTAATGTTCTTGATCCAGAAAGGTTCAGTCAAATGTTACTGCTGATGTTGTTTTGGCTTAATGTTCCATTTGTGTATCAGTTGGCATCTAGAAGTGTAGCAGCTTTTTAATGCAATCAGGTTAAGCATTAATTAGTTCAGGCACCGTGTAAAAATAAAGTCTGTAATGATGGAAATTGCCATGGTTAATTTCACCCATTCCTGTTGCTGCAAGCTTCTCCTTTAAAGTGTTTACTTGTATAAGTCATTACATGTTTTACTGCAGAGGAGCAACCCATAAAGCAAGGCTTGACATCTCAATTAAACTAGTTGTATGGGAATGTTTTAAACGAATGAACTGTGAAACTTGAAAAAGTATCTCACAGCCTTTTCCATCGACTGGTCTTTCAGTTGAGTTTCTGCCAAGCAGATGTACTTGGCTGAACTTGTACCAAGCACATTTATGAAAATCAGTAAGGGTCTTTCACTTAAGTGCAGAGATGACATGGCTTTAAACCAAATTGTTTGTTGTGATGTCAGAAATATATGTATATCTATTTATCCATCTATTTTTCTCTGTATACATAAATAAGGTACACACACGATAGTTGTTTGAAGTACTTTAGGGAGAAGTTTAACATTCAGTCATTCTTTTTATATTTGCTTTATCCTATGCAGGGTTGAAAGAATGATGAAACATGTTCTGACAGGTAGCAAGCTTAATTCATGACAACTAATATGGGGATTGTTATAGTCCATTGCATTAACACACCTACCCACAAATACATACATTGCACAAAAACTTCAGACAGTTTGGGGCATCAGTAGTTTAACTGAATAACATCTTTCAGACATTCACTGAATAACATCTTTCAGACATTCACAGAAACCTGAAGTGTGCATCTCAGCTGTTTTGTAATACAGCAGTCAGTAGCCATATGGTGTAATAAGCAAACATCAAAAGGATTGCCAGCTCCATTGAATATATCTCAAGTTCACACAAGCCTTGTAAGGACCATTTAAGTACCACTGACCTTTTTAAACCATCCTGTAATTTAAATTTTCACTTATGGTAGACTTAGACGCCATTACAATGACTTGTGTGTTGCAGGTTGTCTACTGGACATAAATTCCAACAATCCTCCAGCAATCCCATCTGTTAAGTACACACCTTCATGATGCAAAAAATGATGGGTGCTAGCTGCTTCAGATTAATTGACTTAGGATGTATGGTAACTATTACAGACGAGAGTAAATAGGAATCTGACTTGTATTGGATCATCTCTTACCCGACTGTCACCTAAGGAGAAAGCCAAAGACTAAAGCTCTTCCATTATATCTTCACATTAACTGCAGTAATAGACATTGAGTCCCCCTCTCCAATTACATGATCAGTAGCACCCTGACTGCATTGAACCTTAAGAATGTGTTTTATCATGGGTCCTTGCAAGGGGTTTCACCTTGCACATTTACTAGTAGGCAATGTCTAATCGACGGTCTATAAACTTGACGACAGACCATATGATCTTCTGAATTGCTAGCATATATCCTGTATGTATGTGTGTCTTCATATATTTGCATAAGTGTATATATTTGTATATTTTATGTATACTTACATCTCATGCACACACATTTCCATACCCTGAAAATCTTCTGATCTCGCACACCTGTTGACCATCTGTATAGATCTGTATAGTTGACTAAATTTTGTCGACTAAACAGTTATCGACCAAAGCTGGAGCTAATTTCATTTGACCCATATATATATATATATATATATATATATATATATATATATATATATATATATATATATATACATACATATGTCTGTGTGTGTGTATATATATATATATATATATATATATATATATATATATATATATATATACACACACACACACACACACACACACACACACACACACACACACACTGTACTTCTTTTTACAGCTAATCCTTTTTACTTCTATCCACCCCATAAAAAAAACTTTTACCCTTTCTACATCTCTTAATATTTCTAAATTTCTTAATTTCTCCTAGTATTTTTAGTTGATTGTTTCTAGGATAGTTTTCAAGTCGTTTTCTTTATTATGAGTGGCATTGGATAACTATTATTGTCACTTGTTGATTATAGTTGTTTTTTCAGTTTGTCACCAGAGAAGGCCTCTGGATTTAAATAGTGTTCAGCCTGCGGTCATAAAATACCACTGCAGGACTCGCATTCTTTGCGTGTACTGCTTGGGGGTGGCACACTTGGATGCTAATTACAGTGTTGGGTCGAACTCATCCTAAGGGACTTTCTTCCCACCCAAGTGGGGAGTTCGGCTTTGTCGACTTTAGAAGCCTGTTCTCCAGAGGAAAAACATGATAAAGTCAAGTCATGTAAAGAAAATCAAAAGTAGAGAGAGAACTCTCTAGACAGAGAAAGATTCATAAAAGAGGGTAGAAAAACCCAGGATGTGGTCACCTGATCATGCAGAAGTCCTTAGTCTGGCACTAAAGATGCCTAAGGATTTGGATCCAGAACCTGTTCGGATTCAATCTCCAATGCCTCCCCCACTTATCATTGGAGATGGAGAGTCCCAAGCTCCTCTCCCCTTTTAGAGAGGTGCTCATCTCGATCATCTTTATTGGTTTCATCTTGCAGGTCCTTCTGTTTGTCGAGGAGTCTTTCAGA
Organism: Protopterus annectens; assembly: GCF_019279795.1. Lineage (NCBI taxonomy): Eukaryota > Metazoa > Chordata > Ceratodontiformes > Protopteridae > Protopterus > Protopterus annectens. The sequence continues at coordinate 914,363,355 of NC_056745.1, read as the reverse complement.
AGCAGACATCAACAGGACGATGAGATTCTTTTGGGTGCAGATTCAACTGGTGGTATTATCTGGTCACCGACTCCTCTGGGGGCTCTGGGTACTCTCCTGTGTGCCCTTCCAGTACTTTCTCCTGTTCCTGTCTAACCACTGAATTGAACTATACAGATCTAAGGCTTCCTTCCACAGCATAGACATCAGAGTCAACAGCTTTTTCAACTATGACACATTCTCTTACTTCTCAACATTGAATTTGGCAAATCAGGACTCATCTCCCAAGTTTTCAGATCTGTGTTTTTCCCTCCGTGCCTGTGTGCCAAATAGCTTGATGCCATTGTCTGCTTGTGATCTGGGCTGGGTCAGTGCTGAGGATGTCCCTCCTTCCCCATTTTTGGATCAAAAGTGCTCTTTCTCTGTTACATTCAAGATATTTGAAAGGGTTCTCTCCAGACCTAGAGAGATGTCTCTGCCATGTTCGGCTCCGTCTCAACCCCTGGTGGGTCTTGTATCCAAATCTACTCATCCTGGTTGTTGAGCACACATATCCCTCATTGGTTCCTTGTCAGTTGTTTATCCAATCTCTCTTCCAAAGCCCTTCTCACCTCCTCTGATTGATTGTAACAGTTATCATGCAATATTTTGTGTGCTCTACTAATTATTCCTTTTTTAACAGGAGCTTCTGTTCTAGACTCTACTAAAAACTCTAACGCTGCTGGTCTTTCACTTAGGATCCCCCTCCACAAAGTCTGGAAGATTTAGGATCTTTGTTTGGAAGTGTTTACATAGGTATTTTTTATCCCAAGTAGACTCTAAAGAATTTTTCAAGTAGCCAGCAAATGTTAGAGGTGTAATGGGGAAGAAATAGGTAACTGGGAACATATTTTCTGGGAGTGTAATGAATTGTCAGACTTGGAAGATTCCCTGCAGACTGCTCTGTCAGAGATACTGGGTGAGCAAATTCTTGTAACTAGCAATATTATTTTTTGAGCTATGATACAGAATTGGAATTGCCTAGACACATAGTAAGGCTTTGCTGAGTCTAATTATGGTGGCTGCCAAAAACAGAATTACTAGAAAATGGAAATCAAAGTCTAAACCGACTTTACTAGTAGTGAATATAGTAACAGAGATGAAACAACTGGAATTGGGATCTTTAGTAAAGGGTAGGAGCAAATTACATAGGAAAAAATGGGAATTGTGGCAACAGTACATGCAGAGGAGGAATGAGGTTTAAAAAACAAGATTTGAAAGAGCTATGTAATGTTTGACAGTGACTGGTTAGATTATAAGTGATGTATAATGTTTGCAACTATAATAATGTCAACGTGGTTTGTGATGTATAATGTTTGCAACTAAATTATGTCAGTATGGTTTGATTTGATGTCATTTTCATTTGTTCTTCAACCAATGAGTTCGGATCTGATCCTCAAATCTGACTCTGACACTTTCTTTTGCAGTCTAGGATCAGACTCTCAACCTTCTTCCTTTACCCATAATGCCCCTTGATCACTGCTTTACCTCAGATCTCGTTTGCTGTTCTAGCGATCGGTTGGGATGTTGCACTGTTGAGCTCTGGGAGTTTAGTCAATTGTGAGTGATATACTTTTTAATGTATTATCTCCTTTTTCTTTTCTTCTTTCTTCTTTTTATCCTTTAGCGTTAGTATAAAATTACTTTAGACCTTTTCTGCTACTAGTTCATAGGTGTTTACTAGGCTAATGACCACAAGGGCATTTTTAAGCCTACCCGTGCATCCCAAATCTCTGACAAGTTCTGATACCCTTGATAAGTGTAAGCATGGGCCTGAGAGATGAAACATTTACAGGTTACCTGTGTCCATTAGAGACATAGGTGCCATACCAGGGATGAATTTCTGGTTTCCCATCCAGTTGTCCAAGTTGCACTTGAATTGGATTAGAGAGGAACTCTGCTTCACATGGATGGGGAAGCCTGTTCCATAGATGGGGTAGTTTCTGTGATACATACCTATCTCTCCAGCAGGTCCTACTTTATATCACATATTGATATATATTATATGTAATATATTGGTATATATTGATATTTATATCACAGGCAAGGTTTAAGTCTTTATAACGGGTAATTCTGGTGCTGTTTGTTTTGTGGATATGCAGGAAGTCCATCATAGTGGAGTCTGACGATGCCCTGTATGCCAGGCATAGATCTCTCCTCAAAAGCCTGTAGGAGACAGAATACAGGGTTAGGGCCTTGAGGTGGTCTGCATAGGACATATTACTTCCGCCCTGTATTATTTCAGTGAAGAACCTCTGTGGGCATTCCATTCGTTGGATATGCCTGGTTAGGTGATGAATGGCGAATATAGTGGAACAATGACTTCTTTGGACTTAGATGCCATACCTTTGTGCACAACATAGAATGATTTCCTCACCACTTTAGACACATGATGATCAAAGGCTAGATTACTATCTATGTGTGTTCCTACGTTCCTGACTATTGGGTCATCTCTAACGGGTGCAATGTCATTGTGATAGTTACTAGGGATGGATGACTTCCCAAAGGATATTCTTATGCATTTCTTGGTATTTAGCTGTAGTACATGGTTTGGACACCAGTTGTTTGTCTGTGTCAGCCCCTCCTGGAGAGCATTTGTTTCAGTGTGAGATTCAGTAACAGCTCCTAATTTGCGATCATCTGAAAATTTACCAGAGACCACTGACATTGACCTTGACATCTGAGAAGTAATTTCCAAAAATGAGTGATCTGGGGACTGATCCCTTGTGGACTCCACTTGTGACTGGCTTCTTCATTTGTGACTGGCTTCTTTATAGTGGTGGGCTCTCCAATTCTAACTTCCTGGATTCTGTCTGTGAGTCAATTGGGTATCTACCAGGTGATGTACTGGTTTGTACCAAACCTCTTGAGTTTGTCAACAGTGGGGTATTGTGTCAAATGCCTTGGCCAGGTCAAGGTACGCAGTGTGAACGATTTTGCCCACATCCATTGCTCTGGTGACCTTCTCAAAAGCATCCACCAGGTTGAGTAGGCATGATCTGCCCTTGATGAAATCAAACTGGGTTGGGTCCAGTGTTTGGAGGTTTACTATATCTCTGTTGATCATCTCCATGATAATTCTTTCCATGGCTTTACATATAAGACTAGTGAGACTTATGGGTCTGTAGTTTCCAGGACTGTAGATGGCCCATATTTGTGCAGAGGGATGACTGTTGCCTTGTTCCATTCATGAGGCATGAAGCCAGTTTGGAGGCTACACTTAATTAAATAGTAATTCCAGAGGCCCTGATAGGTCATCATGCATTGATGCAGTGTTCGTGATCTGAGAGAGCATTAAGGACTTGTTTCCTAGTGATAGTAGGGCGGGGGTTATATTTGATGATATTTCCTGAGAGAAGGTTGATGGGGAGAGAGGAGTAATGTTGGAGCTGAATTTATCAGCCAGGAGGTTTGCCATATCTTCTGACTCAGTATAGGTCAGTGATGGTGAATCTATGACATGCGTGTCAAAGGTGACATGCCACAATGTCTTGTGTGACACACCAGCGGTAACCAACACTCAAGTTACCAAAGAAACTGAGCAAACAAAAATAGAAGAAATATGTAATCCTGCACTTATCTGTTAAAACTCAGCAACAAAAAAGTCATTAATTGATGTTAATCAAATCAAATGCAGTGTGTTCCATGCTTTTTCAGTTCAATTTAAAATTACAATTAAAGATAGGGCAATTTTTAGTGCACTGTTTTTAAGCCCAATTATTAGCGCACATATCGTTTTCTCTATTGTAAGTCACTGATTTTTCTTTTACTTTTATAATACGTAGCAGCACACATGATTGAACTGTATTTTTTTAAATAAATGAATATGTGAAGAATTGTTTCTCTTTTGTTTGGAGGGGGGGCATGCCAGCACAGTCAAGATACGTGTTTTCGGAATATTTGCCACACCGATCCCAAAAGGTTTGCCATCACTGGTATAGGTGGCTGCATTTACTATGAGCTCTGCACACAATTGTGTATTGCCTTTGTGGTTGTCCTTGGCCTGGGTGACAAAATAAACACCTCTGCCAAGTGTTGAACCTGGGCTCCTCTCAACTGTAGCACACTGCATTAACCCACCACGCTACACAGGCTTTTTACACAGGTCATTTTTCATACCATTGCTGGTATTGTCTTCTTTCTCCTTTCTACCAAAAAGTAAATAAATAATAGTAATAGCACTCTATTTGGTTTTCCTAAATTGTGTTTTTTGTCTGTAGTATATTTTTCTGGTATGGCAGACAAACCTACTGGTTTCAAGAAATGTACTTCCTGTGGGCATAAGATATCCAATTTTGATGCCCACAGGGAGTATGTTTATTGTTTAGGCCCTGCTCACCTTCAAATTTCTTGTGAAATCTGTACAGGTTTTAACATCAGGGCAATACGTGATGTGTTTAATAAGCTTATTTTGAAAGGTATGTTGCCTGTCTCTTTGTCTGCAGTTCATTGGCTCAAACCCCCTGGAGAAGGCAGAAGAGTTAGGAAACCAGGGAGTCTAAGAAATGCTCCCCTGTCCAATCTTCTATTTCCACTCTAGGTTCAGAGCCGCCATAAAAAATATAAAAAATTTTGGATCCGACCTTATCGGAACCTGCTACCACTGAAGCTAAAAAGGTATCAGGTCTGGGGGGGGTGACTTAAACTTCGGGGTTTCGGAGATGTTGTTTCCCCTTGGTGCCTTGGCGTTGGACAGCTCGGGTCCAATTCCCTATGAGAGCGGATCCTGGAGGGAGAGGGGAATTGGCTGATCATGAGAGCTTCAGCTCAGGGATTTTGATTTCCGCTTCTCCTGGACCCTCTGTCTTCAGGGTAGTGGAAAGGATTTTCTCCTGCCCGAGGTATCCTTTGACTTTCACCTCTTCGGATCCTGTTCCCATCCCTTCTCAGGATCTGACTGCTAAGTCTCATCGTCTTACTCCACAGGAACAGCCAACCCATAAGAGTTTCCAGACAGTCCCTGCACAGGGGCTTCCCCTTTCTTCTGGCACTTCTCCAGAGTATCTCACAGAAGAGGTTCCTCAGAAGAAACTGTGTAAAAGGAGGCATTTAGATTCTCCTCAGGAATCATTGACAGAGGACATTGATTTTGATGAAGAAGAAGGGTCCCCCCAGATCTCCACCAGGAGACCTCTCGTATGGAGATATTTTAGAAATGCTGTGCCAAAAAGGTGGATATTTTCCCCAGAATCCTTCTTAGGTGGAACCGGTTTTCCTGGAAGCTTTTGGGTCTGGCCCATCTACATTTTGGGTTGATTGATCCCCCCCCCCTCTCCCGGCCAATGGCTTGTTGACCTTGTCATCAGCCGTGGAAGGAGACAAATTCTGTAGAGCCCATTCCTAAATGCCCAGACAAAATCCTCAGTGCACCATTAGACAGACAGCATTGGTCCAAGGCAATTCCTGTAAATGCCTTGGTTGTGGCAGCCACGAAAAAGGAGGTAGCTGAAGAGAGCTCAACTGTCCATCCCCCTAAAATAAAGTGTAGGGCTTTGGACAGATGTGGAAAGCAAGTATATGCGTCCGTGAACTTTGCTATGTTATCACTGAATTACCTGACATTTTTTACTATGTTACAGAGGGACTTAAGGGAACTGTGCAACTCTACCCGTGTCCATCTTGATGGAGGAAATGAAAGCTTATTCTTCGTGACTGACCACACTGCAATCCATATCTAACACATCCATTAGGTTAATCTCTCGTGCAGCTGAAAGTTCCACAAGGGTCGTGGGTACAGACATATCCATCAGGAGGCATGCATGGATGTGCTTGTGTGACTGTGCGGAATCCTTTGAAACATCATTCATTAGTACTCTCTTTGATGGATCCTCCCTTTTTTTACCCACCATTAAAGAGACACTTTCTCATAGTGAACCAGATGGAAAGACCCTATCTGCTGTAGGAATCCATTTCTCTACCCCGCAGATCCTTCTCCAGAAATCAGCATGGTGGTAAGAAAATGTGGTTTTGGAAATCTCAAGGGCCTTTTCAAGATTCACGCAGAGATTTTTTCACCTAGATGCACAGGGGGAAATAATTGTAATGGAAGGTGCCACCCATGTGGTAGAGGGGGTCTGCAAAATCAAGGCTCTTGAGATTCTTTCTTGGACCGACCCTTCCAGCGTTCCTTAAAGGTTGCCCAACTATTCTTCTCTGGAAACAGTCGGAGAGCACTTGTCATTGCACCCAGAAGCCTGGAAAGCCATCACAAAAGATGTATGGGTGCAAAGAATCATATCCCGAGGATATTTTATCCCCTTTCTACAAAATCCACCAATGATGAGAAAGGTCTCTCTGATGGTTCCACCCAAACAGCAAGCAAGCAACTCTGGAAATTCCAAAGCTGCTAGACAAAAGAACTATCCAAGAGGTCCTACCAGATAAAAGAGGATCTGTTTTTTACTCAAGGTTCTTTTTAGTGCCAAAAAAAACGGGGGACCTGAGACCCATCCTGGATCTCAGTTATTTAAACAATTTAGTTAAAGAAATCTATAAATTCCAGATGGCCATGTTTCAGTCCATTCTACCGTTGCTCCAGAAAGGTGACTGACATGGTCTATACATCTGAAGGGTGTGTGCTATCACATAAAAATGAACAGACAATCCCAAAGATTCCTTCACTTCTGACAGTGAGATAGTCGTTATCAGTTCAGAGCCCTTCTCTTTGGTCTCACCACAGCCCCCGGGGTGTTCACTAAATGCATGGCAGTGGTTGCAGCTCATCTAAGACTGCATGGATTCAGGATGTTTCCTTATTTAGACACCTGGCTTCTCACTGTGTCACTGCATCAACCAGGCATCTATTGATAACAGCCAGTGACCATCTTCTTCAGTTGACTCTCTCTCTAGGTATGCCTGTAAATCTAACAAAATCCAAACTTCAAAAAGTACATGTCTTGGAGTTGCTCTAAGATTACATGTCAGTCAGGTTTTGTCTCATCATCTTCCTCCAGCCAAACAGATTTTACGAACTCTGGGATCGTTGGCTACTGCAGTCACATTAATACTAACAGCTTCACATGAGAATCCTTCCATGGACTTCACAGGTGCAATTGTCCATTCTACACCAACCTTTATAATTTGCAGGAAAACTGCCCACGGTATGCAAGGACTCGTATGTATGGTGGATTCCATCCAACGAGATTTGCCAAGGTCGTCCTTATATCCTTCCTCCACCCATCACCATGCTGACTATGGACGCCTCCCGGATTGGAGGAGCATTACTTGGGACAGACTGTTCAAGGCACAAGGATCCCATTAGAGACCAAATTACATATAAATGTCCTGGTGATGAGCATGATCCTATTAGCTTTGCAGGCCTTCCAGAACTCACTCGGGACAGTTGCTATTCAAACAGACATTATATCAGTGGTTTGGTGTATCAACAATCAGGAGAATCAAGTCTTACCCTCTTTGCCAAGAAGCTATGAGAATTTGGCAATGGAGAATCTCATCTAACTGCTTTCTTATAGCAATGCACATACCGGGGAAATCAAATGTGCTAGCAGACAGACTCAGCAGAATTATTCTTATGTCTCACGAGTGATCTCTCAGTCAGTCATTGTCACACATGATCTTCCACCAGTGGGGTGAACCATGCTGCAATCTGTTTGCCTCTCCTCTCAAGAACAAGTGCAGCAGTTTCTTTGCCGTAATCCTTCCTCATGGACAGTCACTAAGAGATGCTATAGTCCACATTTGTCCCTCTGGTCTTCTTTATGCCTATCCTTAATCCCCAAGTTTCTTCAGAAAGTTTTCAGGCTGAAGTACAAAGTAATCCTCATTGCCCCCTTCTGGCCTTGGCAGATTTGGTTTCCCTTCCTATGGTCTCATAAACACATGGCTACATTGTTCGTCGTTAGTCATAAGCCCAATGGGTTCTGTAGCAACTGTTGAATTGAAGCTCGAATCCTGCCGACCCCCCAAAACCTCCCCAAGTATCAAAGTCATTGTCATAACCATTGTTCTTTGAACCAGATAAAGTTGGCATACTGAAGGATTCAGAAGATACTCGTCGCCAATACCATATTTAATTTGATTACCCACCCTGTTGTCACCCAAACCGGGATCAAAAATACTAACTTGATTTGCTAAAAAAATCAATATTTTTTACCTCCATTGTTTCCAATTTTCGTTTGGTGGGTATTTGGTGTGATACCATACTTTTGGCCGTGCCCCCAAACGTCCATACTCTCTCTCCTCGTATACCGATTCCTTGTTCCGGATTGTTTCCGAATGTCTTGGTCCGTCTTCTAAAGGGCTCTCGGCTCTATTGAATGAGTTTTTATCCATTTTCTGTGTCTCCGATGTCATCACATCGTCACTTCCGTTAATTTGATTGGTTGACTTGTCACGGTTACCATGCCTACGCTGGTTAACAATATAATGTGGATACACCATTCCTGCTTCATACTCTCAAACGTCCCTTTTAATTTTTGAAAGTTTCCAACAAAATCCACATGAGGGAATTTCAGTGGTATCTCAAGACTTTTGGCTTCAGCCCTACCACCTTCTGGAGTGTTCGGCCCCTCTCTTACCATGTCTCAAGTTTGACCTCCGCTGGTGGATTCATTACAGTTCCCTGAGTCGAAGTCTGCCTTTTCAGGTTCATTTCCCTACAAAGGAGTTGTACACAGGTGCCTCTAATCATGGTTTGGGAGCCTCCTCCAACAGTCTAAATGTCCAGGGTGTTTAGTCCCATCAACTACTGACAGGCCATGTCAGCATCAAAGTGATGAGGACTCTACTTTCTAGCTCTCCAGGCTTTTCACTCCCTTTGGGTTCCAGGTCATCTAAAGTTTTTTACAGACAATTCCACAGTCGTGTCATACATCAACAAGCAAGGGGGCACAAAATCTTACCTTCTTTGCAGGCTGGCTCTTCCAGTTAAGGATTTTGCAGTCCACGATCATTTGGTTTTTCAGGCAGTTTGCATCCCTTCAGAGCACAATCTGGTGGCAGATTCTGAGAAGGTCCAGGACAAATCCTCACTAATTGATACTTTACAGGGAGGTTTTTCTGGACATTGTACATTGGTGGGGTACTCCTCAGGTAGATCTTTGTGCCAAGTCCTTTGGCTTGGAAAGTAGACTGTCTTTTTCTTGGAAGGGGATGTTTCTGTATGCCTATCACCCTCTGCCTCTACTAACACAGTTCCTGCACAAGATCAAGTGGAACACACACACAATCTTGCTAGTGACTCCCTTTTGGCCGAGACAATACTGGTTTCTTCTCCTGTTTTACCAGGCCAAGTGCGGTCATCACAAATTACCTGACAGGATGGATCTTCTCACACAAGGCAAGCCATCTCTCATTCACCCTCACTTGTCTACCTTTCAACTGACACTCTGGGTGATAGGGTTTTGATTATTTTCAGTCACCAATTTTATGAGGACTTACTTCGGGCTTTGTAGGAGGCTGGAAAACCCACTACTAGAGAATGCTATGTGACTGTATGGAAGATATTTTCTATTTGGTGTGTCGGGCATGATCTGGACCCCTTTTTCCTGGTGGGATCCCTACGGTCCTTTCTTTGTGTTGTCGTCTTCTTCTTTCGGCTGATCCTGTTAGGGGTCGCCACAGCAGATCAACTGTTTCCATTTCTTCCTGTCCTTTGCATCTTGCTCTGTCACACCAACCACCTGCATGTCCTCTCTCACCACATCCATAAACCTTATCTTAGGCCTCCATCTTTTCCTGTTACCTGGCAGTTTCATCCTTAGCATTTTTTTCCCAATATACTCTGTATCCATCCTCAGCACATGTCCAAACCAACATAATTTTGCCTCTGTGGCTTTGTCTCCAAACCTTCCAACCTGGGCTGACCCTCTAATATACTTATTCGTAATCCTGTTCATCCTCGTCACACACAGTGCAAATCTTAACATCTTCAACTCTACCACGTCCAGCTCTGACTCCTGCCTTTTTGTCAATGCCACTGCCTCCAACCCATATAACATAGCTGGTCTCACTACCCTCTTGTTTCACTCTTACTGGTGCTAGTCTATCACAAATCACTCCTGACAGTTTTCTCCACCCACTCCATCCTGCCTGTACTCTCTTCTTCACCTCTCTTCCACACTCACCATTACTCTGAACTATTGATCCCAAGTACTTAAACTCATCCACCTTCCCCACCTCTACTCCTTGCATCCTCACCATTCCTCTATCCTCCCTCTCATTCACACACATATATTCTGTCTTAGTCCTGCTGACCTTCATTCCTCTTCTCTCTAGAGCATATGTCCACCTCTCCAGGGTCTCCTTCACCTGCTGCCTACTCTCACTACAGATTACAATGTCATCTGCAAACATCATAGTCCACAGGGACTCCTGTCTGATCTCGTCTGTCAACCTGTCCATCACCATTGCAAATAAGAAAGGGCTCAGAGCTGAACCTTGATGTAACCCCACCTCCACCTTAAATGCATCTGTCACTCCCACAGCAGACCTCACAGTTGTCACACTACCCTCGTACATATCCTGTACCACTCTTACATACTTCTCTAACACTCCCGACTTCCTCATACAATACCACAACTCCTCTCTAGGCACCCTGTCATATGTTTTCTCTAAATCCACAAAGACACAATGCAACTCCTTCTGACCTTCTTTGTACTTCTCCATCAACACTCTCAGAGCAAACATCGCATCTGTAGTGCTCTTTCCTGGCATGAAGCCGTACTGTTGATCACTAATCATCACCTCCCTTCTTAACCTACCTTCCACTACTCTTTCCCATAACTTCATGCTGTGACTGATCAGTTTAATCCCCCTGTAGTTACTACAGCTCTGCACATCACCCTTATTCTTAAAAATCGGTACCAAAACACTTTTTCTCCATTCCTCAGGCATCTTCTCACTTTCCAAGATTTCATTAAACAATCTAGTTAAAAACTCCACTGCCATTTCACCTAAACACCTCCATGCTTTCCTTTCTCTGTGTGAGTGGCTCAATTCTGGTCTGGCATATTTATCTATTAAAGTTTTGTTAGCAATTTCTGCCAGTCTGCCTCTGAATCCACCTTTGGCTCTAGTTTTGAAGTCAAACAATTTTTAAAGTTGTCCTTCATATCAGCCTTTCAGAAAGGCCTATTCCTCCTCCCTGAGATTGTAATTTTCTTGAAAAATTGATTTGGTCCCTTATGACCCTGCTTTTTTTTTTCTTCCCTACAACATTGTTCTTGGAAGACTGTATTGTCTGTGGTTCTTAGATATGTCAAGAGTGTCTATGCACTTCAAGCTGTTGTGTGGAGGTTCCTCTTTTATTTATTTATTTATTTATCAAGGGCAAGGCATCTCTTTCTACCAATCCTTTTTTTTTTTTAAACCTTCTCCACAGACTACTAGTGAGAGGCTTCTTCACACCTGGCATTTACAAAGGTAGTTCAGTTACTTGGACAAGACAAAATATATCAGGAAATCCGAGGAACATTTCCCTTCATGCAAGCAAATTAGTTTTGGCGATGTCTAAGCAAACCATCTCCAGGATTTATAAGGCAATTTGTTTAATTTCTTTTTATTATTATTTTCATGGCAAGCAGCTTTCCTCTTCTGTTTGTGCTCATTCTTTTAAGGCATTGGGTTATTCTGGTGCTTTTTTTTTCAAGGATCTGGATACTAGAGCTATCTTGGAAGCTGCTACCTGGTCTTCTGTTCACACTTTTACCAAGCATTACAAGTAAGATGTTATTTCCAGGGCCAGGGTGTTTTTTGCCATAGCTACCCTTCATAGGTTTGTGAAGGGCTGTTCTCTGCCTTCATCTTCTTATACTTTCCAGTAGCTTGTTTATTCTCCCAAAAGTAAAGAATACTGTAACAGTGGTATGGAAGGGTATGGCACAGTAGTGTAAGATCTTACCATAGCAGTAGATGGCCCTACTTCTCACTGTTGCAGCATTCTCTCACTCCCTCCCTCCTGCCCCGTCTTAATTTCTGTTGACCCCCCCCCCTCCTGACTGAGGGTCTTTCTTCCATCCTTGTCTCCTTCCATTCCTGGATGTACATATTATTGCTTCTCTGGGGTTGTTGAAATATTTCTTGGGCACTTCAGTTTTGAGTATTAGGTATCTGCACATCACATATGGACCTTATGCGTTGTATGTGGGACACACACATGACATACAACATCTGGAATGTGTAAAGGCTTTGGAATGATGGCCAGAAGTTAGGCTATCCTCGGCAGGATATTCCAAAAGTAAAGAATACTGCAGGACATCTACTGTTATGGTAAGACCTTACACAACTCTACTTTCTTAAATTAACCTTAAAACCTTTTGAAGAGGCATCATTTTTTCTTAAGCTCTTAACATGGAAAACTGCTTTGCTTATTATTCTGACATTTGCAAGGTGAGTTTGAGCTGCAGTCTCTCATGTTGATTTTCCACAGGGATAGGGTTGTGTTATGCACTTATCTTTTTTTCAGGCTGAAATTGGTTTCAGTCTTCACTTTCTGTCAGTTGTTTAATCTCCCTGTGTTCTTTCCAGAAACTTAAGAATAAGGGATAAGTCATTACTTTATTCCGTGAATGTACATAGGCATCTCAGGAACAGACTGTACAGAATAAAGCATTTAAGGAAGGCTGAAACACTTTTTATTTCCTTTTCTTGGACAAAGAAAGGTCAGCCTGTCTCTAAGCAGTTCATTGCACCTGGGTTATCCTCTGGTATTATGTTTTGTTACACCCACTGGATGCTTTATAATATCCAGTGCGGGCTTCATGAGGACCCTTATCCTTCCTCCTCCCAGCTTGGGTAATCTTTGGGAATCTACCCATATGCCTGTAAGGTACTAAGTTTGTTTGACATAAGTTCCAATTAACTGTAACATTAGATGTTCGTAGAGCATACTTCCTTATTCTAAGTACCCTCCCACCATCCCCCTTTTGTTGGGTGTATATAGTTGGTTATTAAAGTTAATGCTGTGGTTTTGTTCAGCAACCTTTATTATTGTGTGTTTGGCGTTTTGTGTGGAGCAGTAGGTATTCACAAAGCTTGTGTTCTCATCTGCTGTTCCTGATGGACCATAGAAAACTGAAAGGGGTCTTGTCTGTGAGTGTGAAAGGCTATCCTGACCCTGCTATGGGATTAGTACTTAGTACTTCTCAGACCGGCAGTGGGAGGAATTCTGAGCTTTACAGACTGCTGGAGGGAGGGTAGCAGGGTACTGCTATCCATATGCCAATAAGGCAATGTGTTCAACAGACATCTTCTGTTACAGGTAAGTGAAACATTTGCACCTTTACTATGCAGTCCGTGGCAATGCTAGAGAGTAGGTGGCATCCACACATTTCAATGATCTTAGAATGCCAGCAGTTGCAAACATTCTGAACATGATGCTTTTATGCATTCATGTCATTTTATATAGTTATGCAGCAGCTCTCAAACCTCAGGTAAGGAAGGTTCTTTATTGCCTTACCCTCTTCACACTGTAGATTTCAATAGGAAAGCCTTCTGCTGAGATAGACATTTTTAGTTCTGCATGTCATCTGCGTGCAGGATAATGCCCTTTTGCATCCAGCACTTTTTGAGCCTCCCCTGAACTTTGCTTAATAGCTTGTCTTGAGCCCGGCAAGCTACAGTATTTTGTAGTTATTATTTTGCCAATACAAAATTTCATTTCTAGACCGTACTACCTCTATGGAATAATCCTTTACAGTCATGCTGAGGCATCAGATATGACTTAAAGTGACAAAACGAGCATAATAAACAGTCCTTTTTAATCAAGTTTGGCAGACAACACACATTTGCGTTTGGCATGGCAAAAGGGCCCACCATCTTAGTTCCAGATTCCTGTGTGCACTCTGTCTTGCATGACTTAAGGTCAAACAGTTGTTGTGGGCAGCTAACAGTGTCACCTTTTGCTGCCCCTCTTGCACACAGTTTTTATGGATGTTACAATAGTACCTGAAGTTCTCAAGATCATGTGATGGTGGTATTAAGAGGCTTATCCATGTCAGCAGTTAGACTGAAGCTGTAGGCCTTTAGCATTTCCCATTTTACCTGTAATGCTATACTGAGTAGATTCTATTTAAGATGTGTTCTGTTGTGCATTGAGACGGTAATGGTGAAATGGTCTTATGCTACTTTTGTTGAAAAATGTTGCTTGGTTTGAAAAAAATGATGCTTATCATTCTCACTGCTGCTGCAGCCTTTTGGCTATATGGGTTGTCTTGCCTAGGATACAACAACTGGACAGCTTCAAAAGGTTCTGGTTGTCTCCCACACCTTCATTCTGAATTGATGATTCGTCCACCCACCGGAGCAGTCAGAATGAAGAAAACTTTGGTAATTTGGTTCTTGGCTGATTTTGTTCTAAAGTGTACTGCTTATGTAAACGTTTAATTTTTTTGTGAGAATTTAAGGATCAGGAAGTGCTTTAAAAGGGCAGAAAACGTGTAGTATTTTTAGTGCTTGTGTACACTTTGTGACAACTTACCTTATATTTTCTTTCCTATCAGATGCTTTAGTTTTGTCTGGATTTTAGGTGCTTTCCTTAAGCTTTTACACACAAGGGGACAGTGGGGACAGTATAAATGTGTGTGTTCTTTGTGAACACTTAATTAGCAACTTGACTCATTCCAGTGCTCCTTACCAGCATTCATAGGTGGTTACTTGGCTGTTGGTCTAAAAGCCGTGTTAAATTCACAAACACCAAACACAAACTGTAAAATTAAATGAATCACATTTGATGAAGTTTGTTTATTATAGACAAAAGCGCTAATTGCGGTTGTTTTAGTGAATAATGTTGGATCAGTTGCCGTGTTTGGATCCTGTTGCTTTTTACTGTGGCTTTAAAAGCCATTTTAAGCCTTACCAAGCTTCCCCAAAGTTACTAAACATTACTGATGTATCAATACCAGAAGGAATTATTTTTTTTTAATTATTTCAATTCTGCTTAAGTATTTGAGTTGCACTTAGTGACCTGTATGGTAATAGTTATTTGTATTTTTGCTTTGTTCCATCTTTGCATTTTTAAGTTTGTTCTGGGTCCTTAGTTTTGTTTATTAACAATGGTGGGAAGATTAGAGTTGCCACCAATCCATTTTTTCCGGAGTATCCAGAAATCAAATTGATTCTCCGGTAGTCTGGAAAATACTGTACAAACTCCAGTATTCTGTTTCAAAGCAGGAAACAGACTATCGGAGTTTGTTAAATCAGCTGATTTATTATGTTTTTATTTATTTATTTATTTATTTACAGAAAAGCATAGTAAATCAGCTGAAAGCAGGCTTTTGGAATGGAAAAATGAGGACATTCTTGTCTACTGATGTCATAGTGATGTCACAGAATGGGTGGGGTATGTGTGGGGAGGGGTAGAAATGGGTGGGGTTATGGGTAATGCTAGGGGTGTGGCCTTACTCCAGTTTTAGCCACACTGAAAGGTGGCAACCCTAGGGAAGATTGTTTTTCTGTGTTCTTTTGCACTTCTATTTCCACAAATAGAATTACTTGTAAAAGCTATCCATTTGTATTTTAAACCCTGCTGGCCCATACTCTTGTAGTTGTAATTCACAGCGGTGGCAGATCTGTGTAATCCTGTGAGATTTTGAGTCTTAATCATCTAGTATTGCATTTTTTCCATAAGCACTGTTACTGGTAAATTTTTGCATAGCCTGGCACCTTAAACTGTAGTATAAGATCAGTAGTGAGAGAATTGTCTCTGCTCTAGTGTGTGCTTCACTGCTTTTATATTCTGCTTAAAGTTGCATTCTGTGTCTGCCCTATTCCCCCACTATCACATTAAGCTAAAATGTCTGAAAGAGTTCCAGTATTGCCTTTATTTGATTGTATGCCTCTTTAGCTACCCTGGTTGGTTTTCCCCAAACCTCCCCCCTTATTGCTGGTGCTGTTTTATAGTAAGGCTATGTTTGTAGCCTCCACCCCTTTATGATGATCTTATTTGCAACGTCCCTCTGTCCCCTCTTTCATTGCTATAGACTGCTGTGTAAGCTATTTATGTACTCTTCCCACCCATTTTTTTTCCATAAATCCAAGATACTGAACACCTACCCAACAAACCAATATTGCTCTTGAGTAAACCTTCTTTACTACATATTCCGTTGCTCAGTTTCCAGGAGCTCAGTGAAAGCCTGCGTTGAAGTAGTGTTTTACTTGTATACAGTGCCATCCAGGTCAATTTAAATTCCTTTGATTGCCAAATCACATTTAAGTTATTTTGAGTGATCACTACTGTTTCTTGTTTTTATGTGTGCGTTTCACTGATTTTTTTTTTTAGCATAAAAAATGTTCTTCCTCGCACAGAAGACTGTCTTGAAATTGCATTCAGCAAGGAATTTCCAGCTAGTTATTTGTAGTTCAGCATTGAACTTGTGGGTTTTTTTCTACTGTGTTCTTTACATAAGGAGGACATCTTGTGGCAGAGGAGGTGTTTGCTTGCTCTGAGTTTGGAAATAGTGTAGTAATTCTGTTGGCCAGAAGGCTCATTAGTTAGTTTTCTGTCCTTCTAGAAATGTTGCTCATTTGCATGGGTTAGCTCATTTGCCCTGCACAGCAACAAACACCTAGAAAGAATGGTTCATAAAACTGTACCTGTAAAGCAGCAGTATAGTTCAAATACGTTGTGCGCCAACAAGCTTAGAGCAGCTAGTTTGGCCTTGATTGACAAATACCTACAGATTTAGTTGAATTTAGTATTGTGTAAACATCAAAGTTAGTAGTCTTTAGTACTGTTTAGTATAATTTGCTCAACCACCAATAAAGCACACTTAATAGACTTCTAACCCCAATAGAACACCCACTTGTAGCTCACAAATCAAGGGACTGGACAGTATGGATATGCAATTTACTAACTTCTCTGTAGCCAGGTTGGTGAATATGGGCATCTTGAGACAATGTAGCAATTGTCTCATGTTTACTGACAACCACTTAATCATTAAAAAGCAGAGACATTATGTGAGAGGTGTACTTACACAATGACACTGAAGGCCAAACTCTTGCATACAAGTGCACATCAGGTTGTCAAAACCATGCACACAACACCCACCTCGCATAGTACACAGAACACAGAGACTAACTTATTCTGAGGCACGTAAAAGCAGTCTTCCTAAATGACAAAGGTTACCTAGGTCACCCATTGTCAAAGCTAAGCCACAGCAATCGCAAAGGCACTCAGAAAAAAACACCACACATACTGTCACTCTCAATGAAGCCCCAGACACGAAGCTCCGAAGGCAAGCAAACATGTACTGATCCCCTTTGATCAGGCTAAACAAGGAGAAGACAGCTGTTACTTGCTTATCTGAAGCCAGAGTCCAACAAATGACACATGCACTTAAGACATTATGCCACAGGTACCAGTATGATTCCATCGTAGTCCATATAGGTGTAAATGACCTTAGATGTACTTCACTGGACTATATGAAGAACTTTCAAATTGTGTCTCAGGCTGATATGAGCAGCATATTACCATCACCTAGGATGATGTCACAATATGAGCAAAAAATAATGGATGTCAACAACTGGCTGTCTTTCTGGTGTCATTCTAAGGGGATCCAATATTTTTCAGCTTCAGAGAACATGCAATGCCAAATTGACAAACCTACCTATGTAGCAAAATCAACTCATTTGAACCTCAGGGTGTGTTACTGCCCAGTGCCAGGGGCCTAAACAAAAAAAAAAAAACTACACTCCAAGCCCACCTCACACTAAAGAATATAGACATCTGTATAGTTACCTAGATATGGTTTTAAGCGACAGAAAGTACCCAGACAATGCAAGTTTTCAGTGCTTTCCATACTTGTAGACCAGTAGGTACACAGAAAAGGGCTAAGGAAAAAGTATCTCAACATACATCAGTAACAAGCATACCTCTATGGTGATCAAATAGGGATGATGTATTGAATATCCTCCACATGCAGATCACGTTAGACAAATCTCGTACCATATACTAGCCAGCTGTAGGTCACCCTCCATGTCCCAAGAAGCTCACAATGTATACTTGGACCTACTGGTTACATCTACCATTTAACCTAACAACCTACTCATGGGAAATTTTAATTACCCCTCTAAACTTCTACTAAAACTAAAACCATGCTCTCATGCCTCAGACAACTTTACATCTAACTTTCTCAAGCTAGCTGCCAGTGGCATAGCCCTTCCCATCACCATACTTATCAACCATTCAATCCCAGAATCCTATGCCCCTCCTCTGGAAGAAAGCGTTCATCATTCCCCTTCACAAAGGAGGCAACAGTACTGAAATTTCCAACTTCCGTCCTATAGCCGTCCTGTCCCCTATCTCAAAAGTTCTTGAACAATGCATACACTTGCAATTCCTTCCCTACCTCCTAGACAATCAACTTCTTTCTCCAACTCAACATGAATTTAGAAGTGGACATAGTAGTACGACTGCCCTTCTCTCCTACCTTGACATCATCAACCGTACCTGAGACTCTGGCAACATTGTACCTACCCTTCTCCTAGACTTACCAAAGGATTTGATACTGCTTTCCACAACCTTCTCTTGTCCAAACTCTCTCTTCTCAATCTCTACCCCTCCTCTACTGACTGGTTTTCCAGTTACTTTTCTAATAGACAGCAAGCCATCAAGTGGAACAATAGTACCTCTTCCTTCCTTCACACTCCAACAGGAGTTCCACAAGGCTCAATACTGGGTCCCTTACTTTTTAACATCTTCATTAATAATTTATCAGTGAATTCCTAATGCCAAACTTGCCCAATACTCGGACGATTCCACCATAATTTGCTATGCTCAATCTACCCCCAAACTCATGCAACTAACACAAGATGCCTTCTCTTGTACTGAGTCTTGGATGCTGAAAAATCACTTTGCTCTCAATGCAGCCAAAATCAAAATTCCTTCTCCATAGTCAGTCAGAATAAGATTCCCATTGAAATAGTTTCCCATACAAAACTTGTAGATGTTATCATTGATGAACATTTAAAGTTTGACACTCATATACAAACTAGTATTAAGAAAACATACCAAAAACTCGGAATGCTGTATTGTCACAGCCTTTATCTCACTCCCTCTTACAAACATATGCTATTTCCTACCTTATCCACTCTCTCTTGTATGGAGCCCCTCTCCTCACCAACCTTCAATCCTCCCTTAAGTCAAAACTGTCATCCTGCTACAATAAAATCTCTAAGTTTGCTACTGGGACCAAATCCTCCTCCCACCACTGTGATGCACTCCACTGCTTGAACTGGCTGGAACTCTCCCACTATCTGTTTTACAATCAAATGTCAAACCCTCTTAACTGCCCTTCCCTCTCCTCCATACCCACCTTGCATCATCCTGACAGACTATTCAGGTCCAGTAACCAGAACCTCCTTGAAGTGTACAGACCTTTACGTGCACCTGGGCAATTTCTCCTGTCTTTCTCCCTCGCTCGCCTATGGAATTCACTTCCCCCCACATTCGAATCACCTAAAACCACTCCACCTTCAAGACCATGCTCCATTTCCATCTGTCTCATCACTGGGAATGCTCATGCTCTCACCCCAACTGACTACCTCTATATCATTTCTGCTCCCCAATCCTTTCTTTCTCAAAACTCACCCTAGTGACTCCCTTCATTTCGTTTCCACTCCCTCTCTTCCTTTCTCATAACTCACCCTAGTGACTCCCTTCATTTCGTTTCCACTCCCTCTCCCTTTTTTTCCTTTCTCATAACTCAGCCTATTCACCTTTCACTGTTCTACTGTCTTGCTCTAATTCTTCCTACCTCTCACCTCGTGAAACTCTTGAGTGCATAAGTGCCTGCACTCCAAATTATACTTATGTACTCCAAAATACTTGTTTTAATTTCATTCATTGCTTTATTACAACACTTTGCTCAAATGTTATTATTCTGTCTTCTATATGACTATGTTTTTAGTAGTTTTGAAAATTGTATTGTACTTAACTTTGTTGATATTAGCTTTGTAATAATTGTATATGGAGCTTTTCTCCCCAGGCCTCCATTGAAAACGGGCTCATTTTGACCCAGTGGACTTTCCCGGTTAACAAACTGCAAATAAATAAATAGACTGGGAATCCTACACAGACTCAAATCTACAGGCACAGAGATTCCAGGACTTCGTAAATGCAAACGTTCTTTTTTTTAAACGAGAAACATCTTTATTAAATTATAACTTATGACATAGACAGTCATACATTTATATAAATGGAAGCAAGCCGTATTGACACAGTCACATTTGCAAGCATTTTATATCACAAACCATTCTGATAAAATTTTAGTTGCAAATATTATACAGCACTTGTAATCTACCCAATCATTGTCAGGCAAACCCTCCATAGCTCATTGAAATCCTGCCTTCTTTTAAGCCCCGTTCCTATCCGCTGTGTATTGTTCCTGCAATTCCCATTTTTTGTATGTAATTTTGCTCCTACCCTTTTCTAAAGATCCCATTTCTAATTGATTTATCTTTGTTACTATACTCGCTACTTCTAGTAAAGTTGGTTTAGACTTTCTTTCCATTTTCTAGTAACTGTTTTTTTGGCATCCACTATAATTAGACTCACAAGGCCTTACTATGTCTAGCCTAGGCCATTCTGATTCTGTATAATAGCTCAGAAAAATCATTTTCCTAGTTGCACCAATTTGATCACCCAGTATCTCTGATAGAGTAGTCTGCAGGGAATCTATAAAGTCTGCCAACTCATTACACTTCTAGAAAATATGTTCCCAGTTACCTGTTTCTTTCCCATCACATCTCCAACATTTGTTGTCTACCTGAGGAAAAATCCTCTGGAGTCTGCTTGGAGTATAAAAATATCTATGTAAACATTTCCAAGCAAAAATTCTAAATATTCTAGATTTTGTTATATATTTAGGAGACAAACATGTAACCCCATTGTTTCTTTGTGAATTGCTTATCCAGTCTGACTTCCCAATCCTTTCTAACCTCCTCTGATTGATTCTTATAGCTACCATACAATATTTTATATGCTCTAGTAATTATTCCTTTTTTAACACCAGCTTCTGTTCTACATTCTACTAAACACTCTACCACTGCTGGTCTTTCTTTTAGGACCCCCTGTTTCTTTCACTTTGCTTACACTCTTGATATCAGTCCTTGCTACAGAAGGCAATCTCTAACCTACAATCCACATAAATTCTTGGCATCTTCCCATTCTGTTGTCATTCCCTCTCTAATTATTTGCTCCCAATACTTGATTACTTTGCCATTTTTCTCCAGTAAATTCCACCACCCTCTTGCCTGTTGTCTGTATCCCTAATTGCAGTCATCCCTATCAGCAGATTATCCTTTCTTCATTCCTGTGTTGGCTTAGTCCTTAGAATAGTTTCTGCTACTTTATGACTATAGTATTCTGTATGATTATTGGTTATTCCTCCTAAAGGTCTGGATCTAAAATTCCAGTCTCACTTTGTTTATTGAGCTTTCCCCTGTTTCATCATCATCATCATCATCCCTTTCCACTTTGAATTATAGGCTTCTGCTTGTGCTATGTGTATGAGCCTCAACTGTGTAGCTCTGAAATACCCCTTCAAATTGGGTTATCCCAGTCTGCCTTGTTGTATTGGAAGAATCAGCTTATTCCACTTTACACTTGCCGTCTTCCCCTTCCTGAAAAAATCCTTCAGCTCTTTCTTAATTGCTATCCACATCTTCTCCTCTGGTTGATAAAAATATGCCTGACCTATGTATATGACTGAAGGGACTAAAAACATTTTAACTGCTTGCATCTTATTATCCATATCCATATAACAGAGCTTCCAGTTTCTCAGCTGTTTTTATTATCTTTTGTTTAGTCTGTTTCCTCATATCCTTAGCTGCTACACCAGAATCATTTTAATCCATACTCCTAAATACTTAAATCTGATGTTGTTAGTCTTCATTCATTCCTTACTGATGGGTAGTCTGTTCCATCCTTGGAACCAAGTCGGCCTTATAGCAAGCTCGTGCCAGCCAAAAAACTCTCAAGCTAAGCTTTATCCATAGTGCCCCTCTCCCTGTTACCCCAGATCTTGTTTGCCATGTGGCCATAAAGACATGTCAAGCAAGCTCTCAGCTAAGTACTTTATATTTTTTCTTCAAATTTCTCATCCTTTATCTTCCTTACTTAATAGCAATTTCTGGGTTTAAACATTGCAACCGATGTGGGCGGAAAATGCCCAATTCAGACACCCATATTTCCTGTGTTTGTCTGGGTGGTCCTCACCTTTTGGTCCAGCCTCCTTGTGGTATTTGCAAAGGGTTCAGCTCTTGTACCCTAAACGAGGGAAAGAACAAATTGATCTTAACGGGCCTTCTTAAGACACCTTTCTCAGAGGCTATTTCTGGGTTGAAGGTCTCACCCCCTCCGAGTAAAGAGCACAAAAAGTAACTGCATTCAGTTCTTTCCTCACCCTCTGGTGATAAAAAACAGGAACCCAAACCAAAGGTACCTAAACTGATTTTGACTACCTCAGCGTCAGGGCCTCAACCGCTCTCTGCTGCACCGTCCTTGGTACCGAAGTTGAAGGTGTCTACTTTGGTGCCATCTTCAACACTTGTGACCCCCGACACCAGCCACGGCACCAGTTTTACCTTCAGTGTCTGTTGCACTTCCTCTGGCACTGATTTTATCCACTCGAGGACCAGACACTTTGCCCACACATATTAACTAGTCTTGAGACCACAGTGCCGATAGGCCAATCTGCTCTGACCCGATATTCACCCACGGTGGCTCCTGTCTTTGGGCAACAATTTAGCCCCTTTTCGGGATGGCTAAACTTTCCATCGGGGATATCATCTCGATCAAGCAGGAGCCTTTCAGAATTAGATATGGTGCATCTTGTGTATCAGCTGCTGATGGCCAGAGGGATTGCAACACCATCCAAAACTCCCCTTCTATCTGGATTGGGGAGTCTTTCTCCATGGACTCCAATATACTCTCCTCCTTTGACCCCCTTGCAGGCATCGAAGTCCTTGGCACTGACACCTCTTTTGGTTCCCATTTCTTGGTTCCACTGGTGGATCTCACAGTGGTTCTGGAGCCGACCCTTTGGCCTTTGGCTTGCTCGGAACCAGGCCATCCTCAGGACTGTGACTGGACTGTGGGCACTGGGACACCTAGTACAGCACCTATTTTTTCTATGGCGCTGTCTACTGTGGCTCCAGGAGTCCCAGCGATACGTAGTACTCTTGAGGTTCCTTCTGTGGGAGTGAGCCCATTGAAGCGGGGTGTGACCCCAGTTTCGAGGTTGTCCTTGTTGGTTCCAGGCTCCCGTCCCTCTTCAGGTGGGCCAGCTTTCCAAGTGATGGAGAGGGCCCTTGCCTCTGTAGGCAAACTGTTGGAATCAGAACACCAGTTACATCCTTCCTTTGAGCCGCAGCTGACACGACCCACCGCATTGGGACTTTGAGCACAAGAGCAGCAAGATACCCTACCGCAGGGTGCCCCCCTCTTCTGAGTCCTCTTCAGAAGCCCCTGCTTAAGAGGTACCACACACGATGACATGCAAGAGGAAGCACGTGAACTCCTCTGAGGAGTCCCTCACCAGAGATACAGATTTTGATGAAGGGGAGGGGTCCCCTCGGTCACCCCCTGAGGATGTCTCTTTTGGAGACATACTGGAAATTATGAAACAGCGGGGTTACTTGAAGCCCACCAACCCTTCTTCCGAGGAGTCTGTATTCTTGCAGGCTTTTCATGTTCAACCCTCTACTTCCTGGGTGGCTCTGCCTGCAGACGAGCTAGCCCAACTCGTCATGCAGTGAGCATGGAAGAGTCTTGATACCTTCGAACCAATCCCATGGAGATCAGACAAAATTTTATCCCCTCCTGAAGGAAACCCACACTGGTCCAAGTATATGCTATGGTGGTGGTGGTGGCAGCCACTAAGAAAGAGCTCGCCGAGGAGAACCACACTGTCCATCCCCCAAACAGATTCTCAGGTCGTGGAGTTAGGGAAGCAAGTGTTTGCCTCATCGACCTTTGCCATTTGGTCTTTGAACTATCTGGCGCACTTTAATAGGCTTCAGAGAGAGCTAGTCTCAGAGTTGTCCAAAACCTTAGCAGGAGCAGTCTCTGACAAGTTGCCTCACAGCTTGTGACCCTGGAACCCATATCCACTTCCTCCATGTGGTTAATTTCTCATACTACCGAGGGGGCGGCTAGAGCGGTGGGTTCAGGCATTGTCATGAGGCATCATGCCTGGATGTGCCTTTGTGACTTTGCAGATCCTTTTAAGTCTTCCTTTCTTAATGCTGCAGTGGAAGCTTCTTCCCTTTTTGGGCCAAAAGTGAAAGAAACGTTAGTCAGGTGTGAGAAGGACGGCAAGACCCTGTCTGCCATGGGCATGCGTTTTTTCCACTCACTAACGCCCCTACTCTAGGAATCAGAGGAGTGGAAAGATGTAGCACAAGAAGTCCCAGGGTCCTTTCTGTGACGCACATGGCGAGTTTACTCCCTGGGGTAGAGGGTGTAACTCTTCTTGGAGATGCCCATATAGGGACAGAGGAGGCCCTCAACCAGGGGTCCAGAGATTCTTTCTCTGGGCATCCTTACCAGTGCTCATGAAGAGCGGCCCAATTGCTTTCTTCTGGAAGCAGTCGGGGGACATTTCTCTCTGCACCACCCTGCTTAGCAAACAATAACTACAGATTCTTGGGTGCAGATGATCATAGCCAGAGGTTACCATATACCTTTCAACCTTTACCCAAATTCACTAAGACAAATTCCCAACATTCCACCCAGTCAAAGGGAAGCAGAAGCTCAAGAGATAAAGCTGATGATTCAAGGAGGAGTCATCCAAGCAGTCCCACCAGACCAAATAGGATCCGTATTCTACTCAATATTCTTTTTAGTGCAAAAAAAAAGACAAGGGGACTGGAGACCAAATTTGGATCTCAGCATTCCGAACATATTTGTCAAACAGGAAAAATTCAGGATATTCACGGTTCAGTCTATTCTCCCTTTTCTGGAGAAAATTGATTGGATGTGCACAATAGATCTTCAGGATGCGTATTTCCACATAAAAATGGACAAATGCTCCAGAAGTTTCCTTCACTTCTGGTTGTGAGCTAATTACGACCAATTCTGTGCACTGCCCTTTGGACTCTCTCTACAGCCCCCAGAGTGTTCACCAAATGCATGGCAGTGGTAACAGCTCACTTGAGACTTCAAGAATTCCGGATGTTTCCATACTTAGACGATAGGCTCCCTACACCTCCACCAAGCGTTTACTGGTAACAGCCTTAAACTACACTTTCCCACTGGCAAATTTCTTAGGAATTTCCATAAACTGGAAGAAATTCAACCTAACTCCTTCTCAAACCTTAGAATTAATAGGAGCAACATTCAGTATCCAGTCTTGCCTGGTATCTCTACCAGATCACAGACTGGAAAGGATAAGGTCCCAACTCCGGGTGATACTCTGTCAGAACCAAGCTCCAGCTCGGGCAGTTCTTCAACTACTGGGCTCAGTGGCAGCTTCAATTACAATAGTTCCTCTAGCAAGACTACACATGAGACTTCTCCAGTGGCTCCTACTGATGCAGTGGTATCCCTTGCACTATCATATTTCCTTTCAAATCCGCATAACACAACAGTGCAAACAAGATCTAATTTGGTGGATGAAGCCAGAAGAGGACTTATGGAGTCGCCTTTTCTCCCCATCTCAACCCAATGCTACAGTGACCATGGATGCTTCCCTGATAGGGTGGGTGGGGGGCTTTTCCAAGGAAAGACGGTCCAAGGCGCGTGGTCAGACTTAGAGGCCAATCTGCATATCAGTGTTCTAGAACTGAGGGCAGTGCTTCTGGTATTGCAAACATTTAAGTCTGTCCTTCTGTTAGGAACAATTGCTTTTCAGTCTAGCAATATGTCAGTAGTCTGATACATCAACAAATGAGGGGGAACCAAGTCCTGACCGCTGTGTCGATTGGACATGAGAATTTGGCAATAGCTTCCAACCGCTTTCTGACTGCCAACGCATATTCCCGGGATTTCCAACGTGCTTGCAGACAAGTTGAGCCGATGTATACTACTACCTCACGAGTGGTCCCTCAATACAGTTGTAGCGGCGAAGATCTTCAGCTGCTGGGGCCAGCCCTCCTACGATCTGTTCGCCTCCCCAGCAAATCACAAATGCAGCAGCTACTTTGCCCTAATCCCCACACAGGGGGGGAATCCCTGAGGGACGCTGTAATACACAATTGGCCCACGGGACTTCTGTATGCCTTCCCTCCTTTCCCCTTGATCTCCCAATTTCTAAAGAAGGCCCTTTGGCTGAGAAGCAGAGTAATCCTCATTGCCGCTTACTGGCCATGACAAATTTTGTTTCCCTTCCTTTGGCAACACCGAATATACCAACCTTGGATTCTGGATCCAACTCCAGAATTGATCTCGTACCTGCAAGCGTAGACTCACCCAAACTTGTCCAGTCTCAAGCTGACAGCTTGGTTTCTCCACTTCCGCTAATCACCAGGCAGCATAATCTTACCTCCCCAGTGTGTTATACTTCTGGCTTCACATAAACCATCCACCAGAAAAATCTATCTCAGCAAATGGAGGAGATTCCTTATTTGGTCCCAACAAAGAGAACTAGATCCTTGCTCAGCTCTTATTGGTGTGGTTTTGGATTATCTGTTAGATCTTCTTCATTCAGGGGCAGCAGCCTTCACCATCCGAATACACTTAGCTGCTATTTCAGATTTCCATAATGGATTCCAAGACTCATCATTAATCTCCCATCATCTCTGCAAAACCTTTTTGAAAGGTGTCTCGCATATCAGACCACCCTTCAAGGACCCGATTGAGCCTTGGAGTCTGACACTAGTACTGCAATTTCTGACATAATCCCCTTTCGAGCCTGCTGCCGCTTGCGATCTAAAGTTCTTATCCTGGAAATCTCTATTCTTAATAGGCATCACATCAGCGAGATGCATCTTGGAACTTCAGGCCTTGTGCATAAAATGTCCTTGCATGGTCTTTTACAAGGACAGAGTATCAGTCCGGACTAACTCTTCCTTTCTGCCTAAAATTATTTCAGAATTAACAGTTAATCAGACAACTGACCTATCAGTCTTTTTTCATAACTACTCAAATAAAGGAGAATGCTGTCTTCATTTATTGGATGTACATAGACAATTACATTTTTATCTGGGCAGAACTAAGTCAGTATGTAAAATAGACCAGTTATTTGTTTCCTATTCTGGCCTGGAATTGGGGAAACTCTGGCCCCAAAGCGACCTTATCCAAATGGTTGCGAAACTGCATTTCCTTGGTTTAACAACATAATCAAATTTCTCTGCCAGGCAACGTCAAAGCACATTCCACCAGATCAGTGGCTACTTCTGTAGCTTTTCATTCAAAGGCTTCAATGGAGGATGTCTGTACAGGTGCAACTTGGTCTAACCCTCATACTTTTACCACTCATTGCAAATTAGATTTGGTCTCCAGGGGGAGAGCATCCTTTGGTTCAATGATACCTGGAACATTCTTCCATAAGGGCCTCCCAGGGCATAAATAGGGACTTTGTCCCATCAGTAAGGGATGAATGAAGATTAACAACATCAGATAAGGAAGTTTGTTCTTACCATAACGTTCCATCTGTGTTGTTGATCTTCATTCATTCATTACTTCTCACCCTCCTTCCCCTCCTAGGGGCTCCTGGAGGATTGGCTTGGGTCCTAATACCGCATTAGGGTTTTCTGCTCAGAAAAAGCCTCTGCTTTCTTTATCACGGGCAAACTTGATCATAGGGGCACTAAGCTTGAGAGTTTTTTGGCTGGCATGAGCTTGTTACAAGTCCAACTCGGTTCCGAGGGCGGAACTGACTACCCATCAGTGATGAATGAATGAAGCTCAACAACACAGATGGAACGTTGTGGTAAGAACATAACTTCTTTTTTTATCATCTCCCATAAATATGGATATTGCTGAACCAGTTTGTGTGTGGGTACATCATTTACGGTTTACTATGGTATGTTTGAAAGGGGTCAGGTCGAACAGTAACAACACTGGAATATAAGGCTGAATTTGACAACAGCAGAAGACCGGAATGTCGAAAATGGGAAACACGAAAATTTGTATTCAACATTTTCGACATTCCCATCTTCTACCCAACTTACTCAGCTTACCTCTACTATTTAGCGGGGGGGGGGGCTGCACCCCCACACTCTCGTTCATTAAATATACCAACATCCGAGATCGCACTACAGTGAGGAAATGGGCCACTTCCCTGTTCCTCACTGAAACATGTCCTCCCTCCACAGTCTCAGCACATCGCTTGCTGAAAGGTTGAGTGCACTATGCAGCTCGACTACCCGTGATTGACCACTTTTGGTTTGGTTTCCTGTCCCTTGCAAACTG
This sequence comes from Protopterus annectens, assembly GCF_019279795.1. Taxonomy (NCBI): domain Eukaryota; kingdom Metazoa; phylum Chordata; order Ceratodontiformes; family Protopteridae; genus Protopterus; species Protopterus annectens. The sequence continues at coordinate 914,335,025 of NC_056745.1, read as the reverse complement.
TGATTTCAGACATCTTTCGTTCAACTTACTGCCGTTCATGTAAGTCATAGTAAACCTAATTTACTGCTGTTGCCTTTGTTTTTTGTTTTTTTTTTTTTTTTTTGTTTTAGCTTCATTAATTTTGTACCCCAAAAAGATCTGAAACTGTCTCACAATGTTCCTTTACACTGTAATGTCCTTTTCTGGTTTTATCAGGTATAAAATAATATCATCTGCAAATAGAACCAGCTTTTCTTGACTACCATACCGATTATATCTTTGAATTTCTGAGTCCCTTATTTTCTTTGCCAGTGGTTCTAAATATAATGCAAATAACAGAGGGGGAAGTAGGACACCATTGCTTGGTTCCTCTGTTCATGCAAAAAGTATTAGAGAACAACCCACCCATTGTAATTTTCTCCTCTGATCCCTCATATATCCTCATAATCAACCTTATAATTTTAAATACTTCCAATGCCCTGCTCATAAAGTCCCAGCTTACTCTACATCAATCCCCACCAACAACAGTGTTATTTTCTTACATTCTGCTCCCCACTGGGTTATCAGCATTCTGTTAACTTTGTCAAATGTTTTGTCTCCCTTCCACAAAACAACATTAATCCGTAACTATCAATTTTGGGATCACTTTTGTGATTCATTTAGCCGTTACCGACATAAACAATTTATAATCATGGTTTAGTATTGAAGTGGGTCTGTATGAAGCTGGATTTGATGGATCTTTACACTCCTCAGCTATTACAGCTACCACCTGTTTCTTCCAGGATGTGGTATTTCTCCTTCTCTTAAAATAGTATTAAACAAAGCCATCCAGATCTTTATCATTTTTTTCCCCTCCTAGCTTCCAAACTTCCACAGGAATACCATCTGTTCCTGGGGACGTTTGTGTAGATTGGTTGCACATCACAATTTTTTATCTCGTCTCCTCCTAACTTGTTAGTAATTGAATCTCATCTACCTCAAACCTTGGCATACTTAATTTTCTGTAAACATTCCCATTTGTACGTTTTCATGATTTCCATATTTCTGTGCTTTATACAGACTTTCATAGAATTTCTGATATATTTCTAATATTTCTACAGGATCTCTTACTTTCTTCCTTGTTATAGGCTCCGTAAGCTTGACATTCCTTTCTACTTTGTTACCTGAGGAGTTGTGCTAAAAGTTATTGTACTCTACAGTTATTATCAGAAAACAGTTGCTTAACAGCACTCATTGTAAACTTATACATTTTATCAAAGTAATCCCTTATTTTCTGTTTAGCATTCTACAGTTGCTCCTGTTCTTGTTCTGTGAGATTCCCCCTAATTTGCAATACTTTAACATTTGTTACTCCCTCTAAATAATTTTTGTTACTTCTTAACCATATGTCCCTTTCTTTTATTTCCACTTTATTTTGAACTGCACTTTAATTTTATCCTACTCCCTAGCTATATGTTCGGAAGAAATTTCTGTCTTCTCTAATGGCGTCTGAATACTTTCTACTTCCCCTTCCTTAAATGCTTCACTTTTCAGTAGATGGGTGAGAAAGCATCAGTGTCTTGTTTTTATTTCATTAGCCTGTGTTTTTATTTTAGTTATTATTGGCATATGATCTGAAATAATTATTGGGTGCATATCAAGATCTTTAAATACACGTGTTCCTGTGAAATGTAAATTCTGTCTAGCCTAGCCCAGTTTTTTGTATCCTGGGGAATATTCCGAGCTCCTACTACTGAATTCACATCTTCCATGCTAAATATTTTTATAAATTTCTAAAAAAAAAATCTACCCCCTTTATTACATTTTCCCTTCTGGGCCCCCAGATATATCTTCACTGTTGCAAGTCAAATTCCATTCCCACTTATAAGTAATATTCCTTGCTGAAAGCTGATTATTTTTCCCAGCATTTTCTTAAAATCCATTATAACAGTTTTAGGTGGAATATAAACGCATACCATTTTAATCCTCCTCCCTTACCAGTAGCCCCTTAGTACTCAAATCTACCATTATTATCATTTTATCCTCTTCTATCAGTATTGCAACTCCTGTTGTAATTAATATATGTACTTCTCGTTTCCCTTGTCCCAGGTATTCCACTGAATAATCATCCTGAAAACCCTTCTTTATCAAATTCACATGTTCACTTCTCTCCGAGTGTCTCTCCTGTAGCATAGCTATTTGCCCTCTACATTTTTAATGTAGTTCACTACTCTTTCTGTATTTATCTGAGAGACCATTATCATTTAAAGACATTACACAAAGCATTATTGTATTAGAGTTATTATTCCCACCTTTTATGTATAACAGTTTTTATGTTAAATGTCTTGTTCCAGCTTTTGTGCTACATGTATACACTGTTTGACAGGTTGATGTTTTATACAACTGTTTCTTGCCATATCCATTTGGGCCTAATCCACATCGTACCTTTAAGCAAACAAAAATAAAATGCACACCCAATATCCCCTTAAAACCTATTAACTTAATAACAACACATAAAACTATGTACATCTTCAAATATTTAAGTGTTCCCCTCTTAATAGGAACAAATGGTCCAAACTGACAGCCACACTCAGATTTGCGTTAACCTAAAAGAAAGGTTATCCATGTTAAGACGCATGGAGCACCTTATGCTTCTGCTAAGTGCTGTCTGGTTTTGTCTTATAGCTATAGCTCTTCCAGCTGAGTAAACACTTGAATGTTTTCAGAGAACATTATCTCCTAGCCATTTCCCTTCATCATATTGTATCCTGGAGACGTGAGGACCAGATAAAGTTGCTACTAAGCATCATTTATTTGGTAGAAAAAAAAGCCTTATAATAATTAATATTCTTTTTTCATTTACTTGCTTTCTCTTAAAACCTATTACTAGATCAAGCTAAGGGACTTAATCCAGTTATTCCTCTATGCAAGAATTAGAAAAAGCATATTTTTGTCATGGTCTTTTATCCAGACTTTTCTTTTCTTGTTTATTTACATCGCAGTGCAGTCATTTCTTAAAACTGAACAGGGAGAAAGAGAAAAGAAGGTGGAAAGAAGAAAGAAAAAAAAACAACAGGAGTGCCTGTTTACATTAGTATCGCCATTACACTTGATAACTGGTAAAACTTTAGCGTTTTCTATTGAAACATTGGTAAAGGTTTCACTGGCACAGTCTCTGTGTGGTCTTTATTACCAGAAGGACAAGAAACAGAGTCTCCTTCTGTTTCACAGCTGCCTTTTTGTTGAACAAACTTTTGTATTTCCTCCTTGGCATGTACTTCATCAAAATGATTTTTTTCCCTCCAGGGAAGAATATTTTGAAGATAGTTGGGTACAGCAGTTTTAATCTCATGCCTTCTTCTCGGCATTCCCTGAATAGTGGTAAAAAATTACTCCTGCCTGGTGTACAGTGAGTAATCATTCTTTACAAACACTTGCTGTCACCCACTTTTAGTACTTTGCCCTTCTGCCACAGTTTTGTCAGAATCAGCACCTTCTGCTGGTAACATTGCATCTTCACTGTCAAAGGTCTATGTTGCTTTCTCATAGCCAGGAGCATACACACAATGTGCCCTTTCAATTAACAATTCCTGCTGTGGAGTATCTGTCCAGTTGCTTATTTGTGCTTTCATAAAATTAATACAGTCTATTCCTTCTGTCTTCTCTGGCACAACAGAAAATTTCAAGTTTTCCTTACATGCTCTGTCCTCTAATTTTATTATTTTTTTAAACATCTCTTGTGCAGTGTTAGAGTCAGCCAGTCTTTTCTTCATTTCGACCTCTGATTTTATCACCTTATTTGAATATCTTTTTAAAGCTTCTTCCATTTTTTCAGCCTTTTGTTGTTTGAGTTGATATACTCCATCAGTGTTTTTTTTTTTTTTTTATTATTATTCAGGTCTGTGCGCAGTTATCTTATACTTTCCTCTAAGTTACTCAAAGTCATAGCTGGAACTTACACTGCTTTTTGCAGAACTGCTGCAGTACTTTTCCTAGTCGTTTTTTCCTCACCTTCTGAAGCTGATTTTCCTTCAGGTCCTCTGTATTTCTTTTTTCTTGTACTTCCATGGCAGTGCACTTAGTAGCCAGTTACTGAAATTTACCCAGAAGTATAAATCCACTGTTCTCTGTGCTAAGTTTCTGTTTTCATACTGGGAGAGTTAGAATTAAGCAGTTACTCAACATGCAGCCATCTTGGAACTCATAATTGCAAAATATCCTTGACCGAATAGTGAATACATCCACTAGAGGCTCCAACATACTGGACCTCATGCTTGCATAGGAAATATTCTAGGAAATATTCCCTGCTAAGGTACAACCGTGAACTTTTCTTCTTTGAAATCAAAATCAGCTCCATAATCCCATTATAAAATCAGTAACAGGAACTAATCCAAGGCAAATTACCTTTTATTAAATGATGGATTGTCAAAATCCATTACCTCTCCAAACCCAGAGAACCCCGCAGCCTGTGGTGAATTGCTCTCAGAAACTCTGTACAGCCATGTCAGTGACTGCATAGAGACTGCTGTACCTACCAGAATTAAGCTCAGGACTAGCCCAAGAAGCAAGCCACCCTGGTGACATCCCAAATTTACAAAAGAAAAGAGAAAGGGAGCATATAACCACAGTCCACTGCACAGCAAATGGAAAATCCACAAAAAAGCACACTGTGCACACTGTGAAAGTCAGAGAGCATAAAAACAGCTTTATTCTCTACAAAGCTTTCAGGTGACAGACCCTTTCTTAGTGATACATATACTAAAAACAGTAAATCTGTTTAAATACCCAGAACAGACAGCCAATTAATCAATTAACACATTAAAATACTTAAAATACCATGCATAAAACATCATAATAAAACAAAAGAAAATGCTATAATTGCACTTGCTTTATTTTTAGTATTGTCATTGTAGCATTATCTTTTGTTTTATTATGGTGTTTTATGCATGTTACTTTAAATATTTTAATGTGTTAATTGATTAATTAGCTGTGTCTGTTTTGGGTATTTAAATTGATTTGCTGTTTGTAGTATTTGTATCACACTGAAGAAGGGTTTGTCACCCAAACGTTTTGTGGAGAATAAATTTTTTATGCTCTCTGTCTTTTACAGTGTGCTTTTTTGTGGACATATACAACAAAAGGAAAACAATATGGCAAAAATATGAAAGGGTAACCCCCCCCCCCCCCCAAAAAAAAAAAAAGAAACTCTGTCATCAAAGTAAATAGGTAACTAAGAAGGGGTTTTGGTCAAGCAAAGCCAACTCTGAGGTTAATATAGCCTCCCAGGTGAAAGGTAACCTCAAGGGCAGCACACAGCTATCTGCTGAACTAGTGGTTAATGATGCCCCGTCCTCTGAGCCTGGAAATATAGCAAACCTGTTAACAGACAAATTCAGTTCCAACTTTACCCCCCCCCCCCCCAAACATAACCGCACCATCTATAACTAGGGAGCATGTACTGGCTGTACTCATTAAAGCCAAGAACACTGCCTTAATGGACCCAATAACATCCCAGGATGCCTCCCAAATAGTCTAAAATGTGACTTATCAAGACCCCTGGAGTCATTTTTTAATTGTAGTTGTTAAAAAGGATTTGTGCCGCACCTTCAACAGACCCTGGAAACTGCAGACCTATTAGTCTGACTAGTCTTATTTGCAAAGCCGTGGAAATAATTGTCATAGAAATTGTTAACAAGGACATAGAACAGTGTCTCTATCCCAGTTTGGCTTTGTCAAAGGAAGGTCATGCTTACTGAATCTGGTGGACTTCTTTGAAAAAGTCACTAAGGCAATGGAAGAGGGGAAAATGGCACATACTGCTTACCTGCATCTGGTTAAAGCATTTGATACAATAGCTGGCTCACTAATAGGACCCAGGGGATTAGAATCTGTGAGGCCACCTCCTCAAAGAGGCCTGCCAGCAGCAAAGTCCCCAGAGCTCTGTGCTGGGCCCACTCCTCTTTGATATCTACTTCTTGGCCGTCAAAGCCAGTGTTAGAGGCCTTTGGCTGACCAGGTTCACAGGTGATTGCAAACTGAGAACAATCACTGAATACCCCCAAATATGTGAACACCTTTCAGAAACATCTAATACAGACAAATGCTTGGTGCAAAAGCCATGGCTTAAAATTTTGTACCAAGAAATGCATTGTAGTACCTGTTGGGAATTCTACCACCCTGGGTAGATACGTCATCAATAAAAGACCCTTAAAAGTTAATTCACTAGTCGGGGATCTGGGAACTCATGTACACAGTAACCTAGCCTTCGATCAAATGTATCCAAGGTAGTAAGAAAATACTTCTATTTTGCTAAACTTATAAGCAAGAGCATTGCATCTAGGTTGAGAGAGGTCCTCATACCACTGTACTCAGCCCGCATCAGACCCATCATAGAGTATAATGCCCCCTTCTGTATGTACCTGACCAGACACATGCAGCAACTGGAATGTCCGCAAGGGTTCCTCACAAAAGGAATACAAGGAAGTAAACACAATGTTCTGCACTGATCGGTTCAAAGTCCTCTCTTTACTCTGTATCATACAGACTTCTGAGAGGTGATGCATTCCTGGACCCTGTTTTGATAAACTTTTTGCACGTTCGCAAAACTTAACAGGATCAAAACTACTAGATTAAAAGACCTGTATTTTGCTTCTGACATAAATAGGATATCTTGGAGAGACCAGATGTGTTTCTCAGAGAATTCCAGTTGTCTGGAACAGGCTTGCCATCCATGTAAGCCTGAGTTCCTTCCTATGCATTTTTAAATGCAACTTGGACCAATAGATGAGTAATCGGAAATTCAGCCCTGGTCTGGCTCCTGTCTCTCTGATGAACAAAAGCAGTCAGTAAATCACCATGTATACATATCAAATTTTTGGTCACATTTGCGTTGCATGGATAAGTTTGTAAGGGCTGCAGTGATCGTTAGCCTAGTATATGATTATGAACCTATATAGGTTTGTGCACATCAAGTATTCACAGGCTGCCACTATCCATTAGACATAGGTGCGAAACCAGGGGTAAATTCGTGATGTTCCCTCCACTGGTTCAACATAAATTTGAGTATGGTTAGGTGTCAGCCTTGCTTTACATGGATGGAAAGCCTATACCAGAGAAGGGGTAATCTTTGAAACACATACCTGTCCCTCCAACATGTCCTGTTTATGTTGCAGATAAGGTTTAGTTCCTTAGAATGGGCATTTCTGATGCTGTTTTTTTTTTTTTTTTTTTTTGTGGATATGTGACAGCTTTGTAGGGTAGGCATAGATTACCATGCAGCAGTCAGGAGCGGCCTTAGGTCAGCTGGTGCCCTAGGCAAAATGGATCCATGGTGCCCCCCACCACACCACCCGGTGCCCCCATCCTGGTCTACCTACACCAAATAAACACTGAAAAAGCACCCCTGTTAGAGTGGAGCCCTAGGCGGCCGCCTAGTTGGCTTATGCCTAAGGCCGGTTATGGCAGCAGTCTGTCGGTAAACCGAGTGCAGCAATAGGTCTTTGAGACAGTCCACGTAGGATTTGTTTGCTCCCTATATTATTTTTGTGAGTAACCTCTGTGGTCTCTCAAACTGTTTCCAGTGCTTGGTCAAGTACATACCAAAGGGTACATTGTACTTATTGACTGGTCTGATGAGAGATGAGTGCAGTGGAACAGGTGACCTCCTTTGACCTTGAAGCCATGCCTTGACTTATAAGTTGTACAACATAGAATGGTTGTTTCACCACAGAAGAGGCAAGGTGATCAAATGTCAGGTTACTGTCAACATGCGTTTTCAGATCGCTGACCACTGTGTCTAATTTTAAGGGTGTATTATCAGTGTAGTAATTTATAGAAATAGCAGTCTTTTCTCCTTTAGATTCCCATGTCCATAACTTTGATGAAACTTGGACCTATCTACTTCCTTTGGAGGGATTTTCTTTCTCAGACTATTTCCAGGATGAAAGAGGAATTTTTGTGGGATTAGGAGGATGTCCTCCCCGAAATGAGTTATGATATGTTACAAGTGGATACTCCTCATTCTACCCCTGTCCCACCCACTTTGCTTGCCTTGGAGGATGTGTTTAACGCTGCCTGTAATAAATCGTAACTCAACCTTCAGTCTTCAGAAATGTGGAGAGACAGACAATATAACGTACCTCAGACTAACACATTTTTTGTTTACTTGTCTTTGATCAGATCCAGCTGCAATATCTACCTCTTTGCCAGTCGAAATTAGACTGTTAGTCAGTACCAACCCCCCTCCTCTGTAGACAAAGAAGGCAAGGTATTGAACGGATTTGGTCCGAGAATCTTTTTGCTTTCCACTTCTCCTTATAGAATTTTTAAAACTCGGGTACATATGTGGAAGTTTATTCTGTCTTGTACAAACAGTTTGAGGGAATACTCTGCCTTACTTCCATCAGAGAAGAGCTCCTTTCTGAATCCTATTGTTTCTAATCTTTGTCAAGTGTCTAAAGATGCTATGAGGAGTGTGGAGGAGTGTGTATGATTGTGCAGATACTATGTCTAGGGCCACTGCTATTGCTACAGTTTTGAGGAGGTATCCTTGTTTATGTAATCAAATGTTTGCTGATGATGTAAAATCTGAAAATATATACTTTACATTAGATAAGGAGTTTAAGTTTGGCCCTTTTGCTATTCAGGTCCTCAAATAATTTGATGAAGGAGGGAAGTTAATTCAGAAAGTGGCTAATATTTTTCAAGCCCCACCCCCATCTTCAGATCTCCCAAATCATCTTTTCATTTTAAAAATCAACAAAAACCACAAATCCCTACCAACTCAAGACAAACAGGAAGAAAAAAAAAGTGGTGTCAGGATGGGAATAACAAGATACAAGGATGTTTTCCAAAAAAGGACGTTAAAATACTACAGAATGAGTATGTGAGGATTCATTACCCATGTTCTCTCCTCCTGCCCATATCTGTCAAAATTTGTTCCAAAAACAGTTTCTCTTACATTTCCCTTTGGTAACATGTTTAAGACTCTTGAGTGCTAAAAGCTGTTCAGTTGGTTTTCATTTGGCACTGGATACAAACATCTCCTTTCGGGGGAATTCATCCCCGTCCTCCAAACTAAACAGATTTTTTTTCTACAAGTTCTTCAGCACTTACTGACTTTAGGAATCATAGAACTAGTGCCTTTAGATCAAAGGGGCAAAGGTTTTCATTCCAGAATGTTTTTAATACCAAACAAAGATCTTCCAGTGAAACCAGTTCTAGATCTTTCTTTTCCCAATCTGTACGTGAAAGTACCAAAATTCAAAATCATACTCTCTTACCTCTCATTCATCCTTTGAGTGTCATGATAACATTAGATCTAAAGGATGCTTATCACATTCCTACAGTCACAGGCTTCAAGTAATTTCTTATGTTCTGTGTGTGTCACATTATCAGTTGTTTGTATTACGCTTTGGTTTACCTACAGCTCTAAGGGTGTTAGCAACTTATCTATCTCCAGAGATAGCACATTGCAGACTGCAGGGCACTGTCATATTTCCTTATTTAGGTGACTTGCTTATCTTTGCAAAGTCTTTTCTCAGATGACAAACTACAGTTCAGATACATGTACAGAAGTCCTTCTTGACTCCATCACAAATGGTTATGTTTCTGGGCTGCCTTCTAGACTCGAAAGGTGGATTATTATCTGGAAACTTTCATGAGCTTCTCCAATCAACATTAGACTTATGCAAGAGAATCTCAGGATTCTAGAGTTCACGGCTTCTGTGAAAAAAACATGGACCCAACATTTTCATGTTCTAGAATTTCAGATTCCAGTTTTGGGCATCCACTGATGGAGACAGCATTATGGCTCTAAATCCTGGTTTCCCCTTTTCTGTTCAGATCCCAAGTCAGTCTTTAGCTTGAGGATTAGATTCTTTGGGGTAATGGTGCAAGGCCTATGGAATCCCTCAAACAGGCCAAACCACATAAATATCAGAGATTTTGGCTGTGATCCATGTCTTGAAATGTCTTCATCATCTATGGTCCCATAGACCTCTTCAGGTGATAAGCACCACAAAGATGTGGTACATAAGCAGGCAGGAGGGCAATATATCATACCTTTTATGCTGGTTGTGGCTGGCAGTGATGGCTTTAGGGATAGCTCTAAAACATTTCTTAATCCTCCAAGCATTTTACAGAGCACAATATAGCGACAGACAAGCAGTGAAGGACCAAGATAGGCCCTCAGGAATGAAAATTGAGCAAGAAGGTCTTCCAGGAGTTGTCAGTTGTGAGGAACACCTCAAATATTTTTTTCCTCTTTTCAGAACAGACAGTTGAACAAATTCTGCTCCAGAGCTCCTTGTAGGCAACCTTGAAAAAACAGATGCATTTTCATTCCAGTGGTTGGGGATGTTCCTTTATTAATTTCTACCCTTTCCACTGATATCCAGGATAATTCTGATGATTTAGAAGGTCTCTCCAAAAATCGGCTGTTTCTTTCTTATGATGGTACAATGAGGGGGCAACCCATATCAAAACAGACTGTTTCAAGATGGTTGTCCTCAGCAGTTTCCTTATGTATACCCACCATAATAAATCAGTTCCACATTCTTCTAATGCCTTAGCATGTACAACAGCATATTGGAAAGGGGTGGACTGTAAATGTATTCCAGGGGCTGCGACTTGGTCCTCTATACATACTTTTACAAAATGTTACAAACTGGACACTTTTTCCAGGTCAGGCTTTGGTAAGACCATTTTCCAGGGGCTCTTTGTCCTTATCCTCCCTCCCTCCTTCATCCCAGGTTGGGTAGGATTTGATAATCAACTTGTATAGCCAAAAGGTTACTGCAGCATTTAGAATGTTGAACATAGTACAGTTGTGTATGTTTCACATACTTTAACAGTAGAAGTCTGAGTTCCTCACTGCTGCAGTAGCCACACATACCCATCAGTCCCCTTCATTTGTATATAGTTACTTGCTGGGATATAAAGTTTTGGATTATTGTTGTATCTTTTTAAGTTTCTGGATGAGTAAACTCTTTCTCTTCTTATGGGCAAGAAAGTCCTGAGGTTTTCTTCACTTTGACTGCTAATTTTCCTCCACAGGACTTGACCATTCAGCAGTCTGTGTGAAGGTGCTGAAGGGAGCTAGAGCTTTATGAAACTGGCCAGTTGTTGTATCTTGTGCAGGATATAGTCCATGTAGCCTAAAACCCTACAACAGTGAGGAAATTGAACATCTACTGTTACAGATAAGTGCAATTTACAGCTGTATTTTTATGGAGATTTAATAGGTGATTCTGTCCTGAAAACAGACATTGTCAGATGTAAAGAAAATCCATTCCATTTTGGATAACAACTTCTGTTTCTAGTGTAGGTATAAATGACATTTCAAATGCCTTAGAGAATCTTTTACCAACTAAAAGAATACAGTGTATAGTTTATAAACATTGCAGAGAGAGGGTTTAGTTTAAAAGATGAACAGATCCTGTGAATTTTTAGAAAAAGGATAAAACTGGCTTCTCTCCACCTGATAGAGTTGGTCATCTCTGGCATTTTCCTTGGATCTGGACTTAATTTCAATCAGCAAGCCTTAAGATTAAAAGGAGCTGTGCGATAACTTATCAGGAAGAGTTTATATTTCTTAATACATAGTTAAGAATCTGGGGGGAAATTATCATGTGTTTATTTAAGATTGAATGCATCTTGTTTGTCAGAGCAAGAGGATTTATACTAAGGAGATTGCAGGTATTGAGTATTTTTTATTAAAAGGAAACATTCTTCTTAGTCACATGTAGTAGGACAGATTGACATGATTTGATTGTACATCAGTGCTATAGAATATCGTACACATTATCATGGAAACATTAGTAACATAACCTTGGAATGAAAATGCTAATGCAAGAATTATGCATTCCTAGGTTTAATCTTTTGTCTTAATTAACAAGAGGAAACTTTGGGGGGCACAGAGAGGCAGTTAATATTACAGGTGTGCAGACTACAAGTTTTTAATCTTAATTTTTTTTTGTCAAAGTTCACAGGGTCAAGACCATATCATCAACAATTTAAAATGTTGAATTAACTATGGAAAATTAATTAACAGTTTTTTTTTTTGCAGGGGGAGACAACCCCTCACCTCCTGCAGATTAACTCCAATATAGCACTTACAGTGGGGGGGAAAGGGCAAATTCTCTGATACCCATTGTAGTGCAGTCTTCATGCAACACAGTCTGTTGTCCAGAGTAGTTTTTCAGTATTTTAAATTGCTGATCATAAGGTCTCGACCATGCGACTTATGGCAGTTTACAAATTCGATGAAATGCGATAGACCCATATATTCATATTGTGGCTTTAGAAATAGCTCTTAAATCTTAAAAATGCTATTCCTAACTATTTACAGGTCACTAAAGACATCAAACTGGGCGCCATAATCGACTCTCCAGCCGACACAAGCATCCTCCAAAAGGGCCTCGTAGAAACAGACAACTGGTGCCAGAGCCATGGCCTCAAGCTAAACGCCAAAAAGTGTATAGTCATCCCCTTTGGCAAAAACAAAGTGCCCACAAATTACCACATAGGTGGTAATCCATTAAGTACAGAAGAAGTAATTAGGGACCTGGGGACCCAAGTTGATAGCAATCTCTCATTTGACAACCACGTGGCCAAAGTGGTTAGAAAAACATTTTATATAGCCCACCTAATCATGAAGGGATTCACATCTAGATTAGGGGAGGTCATCGTGCCTCTTTACTCATCCCTCATCAGGCCCATAATTGAGTACAATGCCCTTTTGGGATGTACCTTACCAAACACCTGCAGCAACTGGAAAGACCCCAAAAGTACCTCACCAAGAGGATCAAAGGGCTCAAACAGATGCCATATGCTGCCGGTTAAAGCAACTCCAGCTCTACTCAGTGGCATATCGCCTGCTCAGAGGTGACCTGTGCCTGGCGTATAAGGCCATGTCCAACCCGGAATTAATGGACATGCTGCACCTCAAAAATCCAAATCCCATCGAGCTGCGCTCGAGACTTGAACCTCAGCACTGAAATAAATAGGACATGCTGGAGGGACAGATTCATAACCCAGAGGCTCCCTTCACTCTGGAATAAAATCCCAGTCCAGGTTAGGCAGAGTCCCTCATTGACTCTTTTCAAGAGGAATCTTGATGAGTGGATGGGAGATCGTAGGTTTACCCCGGGTATCACTTCTGTGTCACTGTTAGACAGAGGCACAGTATACTAACCTCGAAAAAGGGCATAGCAAAATTAATTTAAAATGGGTGGCGAAAGCCAAACATACTCTGGCTAGGCTTATAAATGCCCTAGGGCAGATAGCCTAGTATGAACCTATGAACCTATGAACCTAAAAGAAGGGTCAGAATTTCAAAGTAAATATTGTAGGGTTGCCACCTTTCAATCTGGCTAAAACTGGACCAGGGCCACACCCCTTACATCACTTGTAACCCCACCCATTTCATTCCCCTCTACCATTCATGACCCGCCCATTTGTGACATCATCACGACAGCTGCTGATGGGGAACACCCTCTTTTCCTGTTCCTGATGTCTGCTTTCTGCCAGTTTGCTATGCTTTTCTGTAAAAAAAAACATCATAAATCCCCAGATTTAACAAACTCCGATAGTCTGTTTCCTTTTTTGAAACAGAATACTGGAGTTTGTGCAGTGTTTTCCGGACTACCAGACGATCGATTTGATTTTTGGATAGTCCGGAAAAAAAGCCCTAAGGTATTGATTGGCTATGTTAATTGCAAGAAAATGAACTGCTGGTGCAGAGGCTGGGCTGATGAAACAGTTCATGGTAAAAACGAAACGGAAGCAAGTAGTTCAAGGTTTTGCGAGAAGGCCATCACTACAAAACATGGCTACAGTAAATGTAAAGACATGGAATATTATAGTATATAACACTGTTCTGTAAACGGACCATAATCGCATTCTTTGTTCTTTCACATCAAAGGAATTCTCGGAGTAATATTTTATGGATAAGGGTAAGAAGCTGTTCCTGCATGCTACTAGGAAAAACAGATGGGACTGGAGAGAAGGTTAACATAAGTAGCTGGACTTGGACAGCCGACTTCTTGGGTTTATTTTTTGAGGACTTTTGTGAGATATTGTCAAAATACTACATTCAGAAAGATTTGTGGCCTTATATTTAACAAAAATGTTAGTGGATTTAGGAGAGGGAAATGAGAGTACCCTGTCAGCTGAGAATTGTGATAAATAAATAGAATCACCCATATGAGTATAACATATTTGTTAAATATAAGGCCACAAATCTTTCTGAAAGCCAGTGTGCCGAACAGTCACAGCCCTTAAGACTAAACAACACACCTGATACACTTGTAATAGGTGACTCTATCGTCAGGCACACTGATGTCCCGCTCACCAGGCTGAACAAGGAGAGGGTCACGGTGAGCAGCCTGTCGGGCGCTAGGATCCGCCACATAACACAAGCACTCAGGTCACTCCAAGGCAAGTACAAATATGACTCAGTCATTGTCCATGCTGGTGTGAATGACCTGAGACGTACCTCCCTGGACTACATGAAAAGAGACATAGAGGAGCTCTCTGAGCATGTAGCCCAGGCCAGTATGACCCTGACCTTGAGTAGCATCTTACCCTCACCAAGAATGATGCCACAATATGAAGACAAGATGATCAATTTCAACAATTGGATTAAGTACTGGTGTCATTCAAAGGGGATCAAATGCCTGTCAGCTTGGGATGATATGCTCGACAAGCCACGATGCTTCGCTAGGGACGGCTTGCACCTGTCACCCCTGGGCTTTCGGATATTGGCAAAGGCTCTTGCTACCCCCATAGTGCCTTTTTTAGGCAAGGCTCAAAAGACAAACCCACCTCCATAGGTATCACAAGGGATAAGAAACTAAGAGTAATGCTACTCAACGCCAGAAGTCTAAACCTCAAGATGCACGCACTCTCCTTAGCATGGAGAACATCGATATCTGTGCAGTAACAGAAACCTGGTTCAGGGCTCCCGAGAGCACACCAGCACTACCAGGTTATACCTCATACCATGCTTTTCGGCCCCAAAACTTGGACCGAACCACAAAAGGAGGGGGAGTATCGATATTCATCAAAGATACCCACACCTCCAGGTTGGTGGCAAAGCACGAAGCATCAGAGACTATCCATGTGCAACTAACAGTGGGTAAAACTGCCTACCAGTTTATAGCCTGCTACAGACCACCCTCCCAAACCCAGGAACCCCACTCGGCCTTCCTGAGGACACTGGAAAATATGGAGGTATCTCCAAACACCATTATATTGGGCGACTTCAACTACCCAAACATAGACTGGGAGCATTACTCTAGCTCCAACACCCTAGCCCAAAGGTTCCTAGAATTTATAAACTCAAATGCTATGGAACAACTTGTTACCACTCCCACAAGAGGGGAAAACATACTGGACCTGATCATCACCAACATGGGGACTCTATGCTCCAGACCAGAAGTGTATCCCTCACTGGTAAGATCAGACCATAAACTAATCTCACTGGATATTCACATCCCGACCTCACCCCCTGCCCAGAAAACCACAGTGAAAAACTTATCTAAAGCAAATTTCACACTCCTCAAAACCCGAGGTGGAATCCTTCAAAGCCCCCGGGCTTGTGGAAAATATGGCCCAGACCGCAGAATCCTTTATAAACGCATTCTATGAACACCTTCAGGAATGCATGGATCATGTGATCCCAAATAAAACCAAGACCCAATCCTCCAAAGGCAGATGTCCTGTCTGGTGGACCCCAGCCATAAACAAACTATACAATAGGAGGAGGAAGCTACTAAATGATAGAGCAAAATCCCAAAAAGGGAAGGCATCACTGATCAGTATTAGCAAAAAACTACGGGCACTCATAAAATTGTCTAAGGCCAGCTTCGAGAGAAAAATTGCACAGGACACTAAGGATAAACACAAGGCTTTCTTTAGTTATGTTAGGAACCTGGATGGTAATTTCCAGATATGCTGAGAATTAGTCCAAAATGACAAAAAATACACCGAACCCACAGACATTGCCAACATCCTAGCTGACACGTTCAGCACAAACCCCCCCCCCCCTCCCCACCAAAAGGGCAAATATCTATCCCAGCAGAGTGCTGCCCCCTGCATCTCAGATGCTCAGGTAAGAGCCGCCCTCTCCAAAGCAAAAAACACAGCATCAATGGGACCAGACGGTGTCCCGGGCTGCGTCCTACATGAACTCGAAGAAGAGCTAAACCCAAACATAAAACTACTGTTCAATCTCAGCCTTACTACAGGATATGTGCCCAAAGAGTGGCGTACAGCAACAGTGGTCCCTCTCCATAAAGGTGGTGCCTCAACGGATCCTGGAAACTATCACCCCATAAGCCTGACTAGCTTGGTCTGCAAAGCTATGGAAAAGATCATCATGGACCTCATAAATAAAGATATTGGGGACCTACAGACACTGGATCCTACCCAGTTCGGCTTTGTTAAGGGCAGATCCTGCCTCTTAAACCTGGTTGATTTCTTTGAAACAGTCACCAAGGCCATTGGCGAGGGAAGGTGGTCCACACAGCCTACCTGGACCTGCAAAAGCCTTCGATACAATACCCCACTCGGGCATTATAGATAAGCTCACCAGCTTAAATATAAACCCCTATGTCACTAGATGGATTGTAAACTGGCTCAAGGACAGAACCCACATGGTTAGAATTGCTGCAGCCATGTCAGACTCCAAACCAGTTACAAGTGGTGTCCCACAAGGCTCAATCCTGGGACCTCTCTTGTTCGGTATATATTTCTCGGAGGTACAGGCCAACACGGAAGGACTGTGGCTGGCCAAGTTCGCAGATGACTGCAAACTGGGCGCCATAATCGACTCTCCAGCCGACACAAGCATCCTCCAAAAGGGCCTCATAGAAACAGACAACTGGTGCCAGAGCCATGGCCTCAAGCTAAATGCCAAAAAGTGTATAGTCATCCCCTTTGGCAAAAACAAAGTGCCCACAAATTACCACATAGGTGGTAATCCATTAAGTACAGAAGAAGTGATGAGGGACCTGGGGACCCAAGTTGATAGCAATCTCTCATTTGATAACCACGTGGCCAAAGTGGTTAGAAAAACATTTTATATAGCCCACCTAATCATGAAGGGATTCACATCTAGATCAGGGGAGGTCATCATGCCTCTTTACTCATCCCTCATCAGGCCCATAATTGAGTACAATGCCCCTTTTGGGATGTACCTTACCAGACACCTGCAGCAGCTGGAAAGACCCCAAAAGTACCTCACCAAGAGGATCAAAGGGCTCAAACAGATGCCATATGCTGCCCGGTTAAAGAAACTCCAGCTCTACTCAGTGGCATACCGCCTGTTCAGAGGCGATCTGTGCCTGATGTATAAAGCCATGTCCAACCCAGAATTAATGGACATGCTGCACCTCAGAAAATCCAAATCCCATCGAGCTACGCACTCGAGAGACTTGAACCTTAGCACTGAAATAAATAGGACATGCTGGAGGGACAGATTCATAACCCAGAGGCTCCCTTCACTCTGGAATAAAATCCCAGTCCAGGTTAGGCAGAGTCCCTCATTGACTCTCTTCAAGAGGAATCTTGATGAGTGAATGGGAGATCGTAGGTTTACCCCGGGTATCACTTCTGTGTCACTGTTAGACAGAAGCACAGTATACTAACCTCGAAAAAGGGCATAGCAAAATAAATTTAAAATGGGTGGCGAAAGCCAAACACATTCTGGCTAGGCTTATAAATGCCATAGGGCAGATAGCCTAGTATGAACCTATGAGGAAGGGAGTTCTAGAATTAGCACATATACAGTGATGTAAAGCAAGATATCATACAGGTGTATTAGGGAAGGACTAATGCCGTATAACCAACAGAAGGAAATGGCCTTGAATTATCAGGATGGGTATACATGTTATTTAGTCTGTTTAGTCTGATAAAATTAAGAGTACTTGATTTTCAATTAAGCTCTAAGTTTAGGCATGATTTTTGAGGACTTTTATAACACATGAGGAAAAGTTGATGAGTACCTAAAAGCCAATAAGGACAGTGATTCAGATGATTCTAACTTGTAGGTAAAAAAACTAATTTAGACTAGCTTTCAAAACTACTTGTGTACCAGATCATTGGGAGGTCTGCCTTGATATCCAAGTCTTTAAAGGGAAAGGGGACAAATCTCTGTAACGTTTTAGACTGTTAGTCTTGTTAGAACTTCTAGAAAATTAAGGAGAGGGTTGTTGTCAGTGTTGTTGCTAATTTGACTGAGAAGGGCCACATTGATTTATGCCATAATGTCTTTATGAATGACAGCTCTGCACTACTTAACATACTAGATTTCTGGGGTAATATTTCCGTAGTAAAAATCACTGGTTTACAGATAGTTATACTAATACTGAATGAGAGGAAGGCATTCAACAGGATGACATAAGTATTAATAAACAACTTATTTTATTAATTCAAGAGTTGCAGTAAGCAGAACCTGAAAGGTGAAATCAGATGGACATGTGGTCCCAAAAAAAATCAAGATATTGGGTATCTCCAGGACCCTATCCTATTTAGTCTGTGTATTGTGAAATGACATCGCCATACCAAAGTAATGTTGGATGACATATTTTGCTGATTACACCCAAGTAGCTGTCTACGCAAGTAAGGTATCCTGCTGACTTAAAATTGGGACAGGGGCATAAACCTGCACGTTATTAATATATTTGAGTATTTCAGGGATCTTTATGGATGCGGAGCAGATTTCATATTATGGACTTCTCTTTGCAGCATATAGATAATGGGGGGCATTGTTGCCATATTGTGATGTGAATCCAAACAGATATGTCAGACTCATTTGTCCTTATAGGTTCATAGGTAGGTACTAGGCCATCGGCCCGAGGGCCTACGTAAGCCTAGCCAAAAAGGTTCCTTGGCTTACACCACCCAAGAAAGTTATTTTCCTGTGCCACTGTCAAGCAGAGAGACAGAAGTGTTCCCCGGGGTGTATTTCCTATTTCCCATCCACTCATCAAGATTTTTCATGAAGAGTGCTAATGAAGAACTTTGCTTGACATAGATGGGTAGCCTGTTCCAGAGTATGGAAAGTCTCTGAGACAGGAATCTATCCCTCCAGTATGTCCTGTTTATTGTGGTGACAATGTTTAGGTCCCTAGACCGTGTAGCTCGGAGGAATTGGGATTTCTTTAGGTGTAGCATATCCAGCAGCTCTGGGTTTGACATAGCTTTTTATGTTAGGCAGAGATCACCTCGGAGTAGGCGATATGCTACGGAGTAAAGCTGGAGTTTTTTGAGACGGTGGTTATGTAACTTCACAAATCCAAAAGTACAGATAATTAACAATTTAGCAGAATTATGATAAATTTGGAATTTTGTGCTACACTTTGGAGTCCATTAAAGAAAAGTAACACTGCTTCAGCAGAAGAAATTCAGGGGCATTGGACTAGGGACATAGAGGCCGTAGTAGGTTTAGCTTACAGGGAGATGTTGAAGTTGGGACCATTCTTACTGAAGTGTAGAAGAACAAGGAAATAATAGCAGTTTAAAAGCTTTTAATGAACCTGATCAGTGTGAATGTATGGGTGTGGCTAGATTATTTAAAGGAAACCTCTACCCTGAAAGTAAAATAAAATTATTTTTCATTATATCTTGGTATTTTGTCCTGTACCGCCAGTATCATAGCTAGGGTAGAGCAAAGGGGGACATCCACCCTGGCTGCAAGTATTGGGAGGTGTGATTGCAGAATCCTGATTGCTGTTCAGTGCTTACGAACTTTCAAATAACAGTATTGCATTTGCGGTCAAAACTGAGCACTGTAGCGCTCCATGTTTGCTACAGTTAAGAAGTAGATTTTTTTTTTCTCAACTGAACTCTGTAGTACTCTGTGTATGGTATAAACTGTAGATGTTAAGTTGTCAATCTCGCCTTCATTTTTGCTGGATGGGTTCGGAGCCGAACCTCTGCTCCGACTCGGCATATTACTAAAGCTCGAGAGCTATTTTTACCGGCTCGAGGCTATCCTATGTCCCATAATGCTAGGCGTCATATACCCAGATCTCGTTTGCCACTTCAGCTACGAGGTTGCATCTTTTTGCCGGCTCCAGGTTGTATTAATCTTTTTCTTGTATTTAGTCAGTTTTTTGGTTCTAACCTTAGCGATAGTTATTCCTAGTTCCTACCCTATAGATCCCTGTTTAGAATCCTCTCTTAGGTAGTTTTTTTCTTCAGTTTTCCCCTCACTAAATAGTTAGGCCTTTGGCTAAACTTTTTCTGTTACAGTTTCTGTAGCAGTAAATCCCTTTGGGTTTTTTCTGTAGATTTTTTCCTGTTTGTGTGTGTCTATAGTTAAACTGTATTAAAAAGTGTTGGGGTTTGTTTTTTTCTTGGTCTGTTACAAGCTCTTTGTGTGTGTGGCTGATTGTGACTAGACAGCTTAGGATTGTCTTTTCTGCCCGTCATCCTTGTTTCAGGATGTCGAAAGACACCAAGGTCTCGGGCTTCAAGAAGTGTGACTTGTGCTGTCAGAAGATGTCTGACAGAGTCACACGTCTTGTGTATATTGCTTGGGCCCTCTGCACCTGCAGGACTCTTGTTCTGTCTGCCATGCCTTCAGTCCAAGACTCTTGCAGGAAAGCAGAAACAAACTTATTTTGAGAGGCTTGTTGAAGCCCGAAGGTTCCCCGGCTAAGCCTTCGTCGGGTAAACCTTCCAAGCCCGCCAAACCGTCGGCTCCATGTTTGGAGCCGTCGCCGAGCGGCGCTACTACTACTACTACCTCTGCATCGTTTCCGGCCGGAACCGATGATTCGAGGCCTCAGTCGGCTCCGACTCTGCTGTCGGAGCCGTCTTCGAGCAAAAAGCATTCCAGGTCTCCCTCCCTGGAATCTGTCCATTCGGCTCCGAAGTCTCCCTTGTTATCGGAGCGGAGTCGCAGGTCCCATTCCTCCCGGTCTTCCAGGCTGTCGGATCATGACCTCGAGAGCGTGGTTAGCAGACTACTTAAGTTGCAGGCACTGGCCCAAATGTTGCATAGCCCTCCTCATCAGGCAGTGGCTATCATTGCTCCCTCTTCGATTCCTCCTCCGACTCTTCCTTTGAGTTCGGAGCCAGAGATCGTAGGGGTCGGGACCGTCGGAGCAGATACCACTCCTTTTGGCTCCCTCTTCAGCTCCGATCTCTTCCTTGGTTCCATCCTTGGAGGGATCCAGGTGCCGGGACTCCCTCGTCGGTTCCGAGGGGGCAAGTGGCATCGGACCCTTGTCCGACCCCGTTCTCCCTCTCGGAGCCTCGGCACAGGTGAGTTCGGCCCCGACATTGGCCTCGGAGCCATCCCTCTCGGTTCCGGGAGGAGTCCTTGTCTCTTCGGAGCGGGGACCCCCTTCCCTGCCTGATAGAGGCGCCTTTGAGGTCATGAGTAGTGTGCTGGCCCCTATGCCTGCTCCACGGTCGGCTCCTTCGGCTCCTCCCTCTGTGGTGCCTGCTTCAGTCTCTATCCGCCCTTCCAATCCTGAGCGTGGAGAACCGATGCTACAGGTTGCCCCATTGTGTGTATCCTCCTCTTCCGAGGCCTCCCCTGATTCTTCAGGAGAGCCACTTCGGAAGATAAAATGCAAGAGGAAGCATGTAGACTCCCCTGAGTCAATCACATCTGACACCGACTTGGATGAGTCAGAAGGGTCCCCAAGGTCCTCCTCTGAGTATGTCTCCTTTTCTAACATCCTGGAGATTCTTAAGCTGAGGGGGAACTGGTCTGCCCTTAACCCTTCTGAGGACGAGTCGGTGTACCTGGATGCGTTCGGTTCTCGCCCTTCCACCTCCTGGGTGTCTCCGCCTTTCGACCCACTCATGGATGTGGTGGCTCGAAAGGCGTGGACGGCTCCGGATACTATGGAACCAACTCCCTGGCGGCCTACAAAATTTATTACAGCCCCTTCTGACAAGCAGTTTCTAACTAAGGGCGTCCCTGTTGATGCCATGGTGGTGGCGGTGGCCACTAAAAAGGAGTTGTCTGACCCTTCAGTACCTGTCCATCCTCCTAATAAGGAATCTAGGACTATGGACAGGTATGGCAAGCGGATGTTTTCTTCAGCGACCTTTGCTATGCAGTTGCTGAATTATTTGTGCCATTTCACCCGTCTCCAGAGAGATCTTCTCAAAGAACTGGGTGATACCTTACAGGACCCATCAGCTGCGGGGTCTCCGGAAAAGATCAACTCCCAGCTGGGGACCCTGAATTCTATTGTCAACTCCTCCATGCGGCTCATTTCCTATGCAGCCGATGGAGCGAGTAGGGCTGCAGGCACGGGCATTGCTCTAAGGAGACACGCCTGGATGCAGCTTTGCAATTTTGCTGACCCCTTCAAGGCATCCTTCACTAATACCCCCTTTGATGGTTCTGCCTTGTTTGGACCTCAAGTGAAGGATGCATTGACCAGGTGCGAGCAGGAAGGCAAGACTCTCTCTGCCATGGGAGTCCGTTTTTCTACCCCTTCTAGACCATACCCTAAGGGTCAGAAGAGTGGAAAAATGTGGTTCCGCAAACCTCGGGAAGTTCTGCCTGACGCATGTGGTGAGCTTCCCTCCAGAGGCAGAGGAGGGAACAATAATAGACGCCGCCCGAGGGGCAGGGGGGGGGGTCCGCAGAATCAGGGTAGCAGAGAACCCTTCTCTGATAAACCCTTCCAGCACCCCTGAGGAGCTGCCCGACTGTCCACCTTCAGAGGCAGTCGGGGGAAGAGTATCGCTGTACCCAGAAGCCTGGCATTCCCTCACGCAAGGCAAATGGCTATGGTCGATCATATCCGAGGGTTACAAAATTCCCTTTATTCACACCCCACAACAGCCAAAAGGGCCCCTTCCAGACGTTCCACCCGGTCTGAGGGATCAAGCAGCACTAGAAATTTCAAAGCTGCTAGAAAAAAGAGCCATCCAGTCAGTCCCAGCAGACCAGCAAGGATCCGGAGTCTACTCCAAGTTCTTTTTGGTACCAAAAAAGACAGGGGACTGGAGACCTATTTTGGATCTCAGCAGGGTGAACAAGTCTGTTCAAAGAACGAAATTCCAGATAGTCACACTTCAGTCCATTCTACCCATTCTGGGTCAGGACAATTGGATGTGCTCTATAGACCTTCAGGATGCGTACTATCATATCAAAATGAACAGGCGCTCCAGAAGGTTTCTCCGCTTCCGGCTGGGAGCCAGTCATTACCAGTTCAGAGCCCTGCCCTTTGGCCTCACCACAGCCCCCAGGGTGTTTACCAAATGCATGGCAGTGGTTGCGGCTCACCTGAGACGACAAGGATTCCAGGTGTTTCCATACTTAGACGACTGGCTCCTTACTGCCACCACCAAGCGTCAGCTACTCCATTCCATAGATTATACCCTCCAAATTTGCAACGAGCTAGGTATCTCTATAAACTCCGAAAAGTCTGCCTTGTCGCCTTGTCAATCTATTACCTTCATAGGCGCCGTTTTAAACATTGTGGAACTGTCAGCAAAACTGCCGGTACAAAGGATTTCAGACATTCGTGTTCATGTTCAAATCCTACTACAAGAGAGCAGAGTCCAGGCCAGATTCGTACTAAAAACCCTAGGTCTCATGGCAGCAGCCATCACATTACTCCCCCTAGCTAGCTTTCACATGCGGATCCTGCAATGGATGCTGTTTTCCCAGTGGTCCTTTCAACAGCTTCCAATGTCACACAGCATTCTAATCACTCAGTCATGCAAAAGGCACCTTTCATGGTGGATGGTCTCCCCTCAGGTTCTTCAGGGCAGACCTTTTGTCCTTCCTCCTCCTGTTGCTACTGTGACAACAGATGCCTCCCTGATCGGGTGGGGGGGGGGGCATTTTCAGGGCAGGACAGTCCAGGGCACATGGCAACCTTTTAAAGGCCACCTGCACATAAATGTCTTGGAAATGAGAAAGGTACTTTTAGCGTTGCAGGCCCTTCAAGACTCTCTACCCACCGGGGCTATTGCAATTCAGACAGACAATATGTCTGTAGTGTGGTACATCAACAAGCAGGGCTGAACCAGGTCCTACCCCCTATGTCGGGAAGCACTCAGACTTTGGCAGTGGGCGATCTCTTCTCAACAGTTTCTGGTAGCAACGCATATCCCCGGGAAGTCCAACGTCATAGTGGACAGGCTGAGCAGAGCCATTCTCATGCCCCACGAGTGGTCTCTCAACCAGCTAGTAGCGGAAAAAATTTTCAGAAGGTGGGGTCAGCCTTGCTGCGTTCTTTTTACAACCCTTCAAAACAGCAAGTGGCAAGACTTCTTCACCCTCTTTCCTCTCCCAGGTCTTCTCCCCAGAGATGCTCTAGTCCACGATTGGCCCCGGGGTCTTCTGTATGCTTCCCCCCCCTTTCCCTTAATTACTCAGTTAATCCAGAAAGCAACTGCTTTGAGATCCAGGATGATCCTTGTTGCCCCTTACTGGCCTCGACAAATTTGGTTTCCGTTCCTGCAACGTCATCTACTAGATCAGCCCTGGCATCTGGACCCAGCGCCAGATCTTCTGACACATCAGTCGGGCGGGCTGCATCAATCTCTTCAGTCTCTCAACCTCACAGTTTGGTTGCTCCACTTACAACCCTAGCCAGGCTTCCCTCAATCTCTCATTCAGTTCATGACATCATCCTCGCTTCGCACAAGTCTACTACCAGAAAGACTTATGCTAGCAAATGGAAGCGTTTCTCTGTTTGGGCAGGGGAGAAACAAGTTGACCCTTTTACAGCTCCTGTCCATACAGTTTTAGAGTTTTTGGCAGAACTTTTTCAAATTGGTTCTTCTTCAGCCACCATCAGAGTTCAGCTGGCAGCTATTGCAAATTTTCATGTTGGATTGTCAGAGACCAACATTATGTCACACAAACTTTGTAAAGCCTTTCTAAAAGGAACCCTCTTACTTAGGCCCCCGGTAAAAGATCCTCCCCCTCCATGGGACCTAAATTTGGTGCTGCCGTCTTTAATTCTCCCCTCCCTTTGAGCCTGCGGCTTCCTGTTCGTTAAAGTTGCTCTCTTGGAAAACTCTGTTCTTAGTAGCCTTCTTTTCAGCGAGAAGGGTATCGGAACTTCAAGCCCTTTGTGTTCTCCCTCCTTACCTTGTTTTTCACAAAGATAGAGTGTCACTTAGGACTAATCCGTCCTTTTTACCCAAAGTACTCTCTGAAAAAAATCTGACTCAGACCATCGATCTTCCTGTCTTCTTCCCACTTTATACCAATAGGTCTGAACGGAAGTTACGTTGTCTGGACGTTCACTGTCAATTATGCTTCTACCTGGATAGAACCAAGCAGACGAGGAAATCAGAACAGCTCTTCCTGTCTTACGCGGAAGGGAAGCAAGGCCTGCCAGTTTTCCAAAGTAACCTTGTCCAGGTGGTTGACCTCTGTTATCATGTTGTTTTACCAATTGAGGCATAAAGAGCTCCCTATTAAGCCCAGAGCTCATTCAACCAGAGCATTAGCTTCTTCGTACCCTTTCAGGCAAGATTGCCAATGGATTCCATTTGTGCAGCGGCCACATGGGCCTCTCATCATACCTTCATTTCTCATTACAAGCTGGACATGACCTCCAGAAGTCGGGCTGATTTTGGTTCCACTGTACTCAAGAGTTTGTTCCATTGAGCCACCCAGGACTAAGGTGCTAGGGACGCTGTCCCATCCAGCAAGAATAAAGGCGAGATTGACAACTTAACATTGAGAAGTTATGTACTTACCATAGCGTTCCATGTTAGTTGTCTTCTTCTCGCCTTCTTTCTTGCGTCCCACCCTCCATCCCCCTAGCCTGGCAAGACCGAGAGTATCTTTTGAGATGTGTTATCACGAGAGTTATCCTTAGCTACCTCTCTTCCTTTTCTTGGTAACTCTTATAAGAGTTTTATATATGTATATATATATACAAGAGCTTAGATATATAGAGGTAGATATATATATATATATATATATATATATATATATATATATATATATATATATATATATATATATATATATATATATATATTCTCTGTCATGGTGGGGACATGTATGTCCATAGTATTAGCTATCAAACGAGATCTGGTTATATGACGCCTAGCATTATGGGACATAGGATAGCCTCGAGCCAGTAAAAATAGCTCTCGAGCTTTAGTAATAGGCTGAGTCGGAGCCGAGGTTTGGCTCTAAACCCATCCAGCAAGAAAGAAGGCGAAAAGAAGACAACTAACATGGAACGTTATGGTAAGTACATAACTTCTCATTACTTCTTCTTCCGGCTTTTCCCACTTAGGGGTCACCACACCTATCTGCTCATGATTGGCAGTGGAGTTTTACGGTGTTGAGTAGCCAGCCCAGTGCCCAACCTTCCACAGAAGGGGGGCACACATGCATGCACTCACACCTAGGGCCAATTTAGAGTGTCCAATCCACCTACAGCATGTCTTTCTGATGTGGGAGGAAACCGGAGCACCAGGAGGAAACCCACGCGACCACAGGGAGGACATGCAGACTCGGCACAGAAGGCACCCCAGCTGAGGAGCGAACCGGAGAACCTCTTGCTGTGAGGCGGCAATGCTAACCACTGCACCACCGTGGCCGCCCTGTTTGCTACAAATGCAATAAGCAAGTGCTATAGTGTAAAAGTGTTTTTTTGATAGGAGCCAAATTGGGGGATGGCACCAGGCTCAAAATTAGCTAGGTGCATCTCTTGACTAATTCATCAGAAATACTGACTTTTGGGGATTTTTTTATATAATTCAAAATAAATGTCATGGGAATGCTCATACAAAAGTGGTTTTGTTTTTAAATCTCTTCTTTTTCTTTCCAGAATGCATTTTGTGTCATCTTAATGTGACATCGCCTAGACATATTAAAATAAACACGTTTTTCTATGCATTTATATATGTTGAATGTACTGAGCCACTATTTTCTTAGAATGCCCGTATAGTTCACTTTCAGAGAAGAACATGATTTGTGCTGTGAGCTGCTAAAAATCCATCTTGCTGCATTTAAATTTCCAAAGCAAATAATCACCATGTTTTTCTTAATTATACAGAGTTGTACTTTACACCTCCACCCCAAAACTGTTTAAGTACCAAAAGTTACTCACAAGTTTAGTAGCTGTGCTCGTTCATCTTTGGCTGACAGTTGCCATGTTAAGTAGCTAGTAAGGTAAATGAAAGCTAAATATCTGCTTTATTCATTTTGTTATAACTACTTTATTCTATTCAGCATTGTGAGAGAATAGGAGCCTATCTAGCACTTTCTCAGTGCAAGGCAGAGAAACTGATTAAGACACCAGTCCGTCACAGGTCACACAGTTATTTGCTAGGAAAAAATTAAGTTGGTGTGTAGCAGTGCTGTTTTTCTGTGAGCATGTACCAGCTGATGCCTGAGGAGCAGTAGCATGATACAGATATTATCCTGAAAGAGTGCCTGTTCAGTGCTGGAGAAGACAAGCTGGATGATGACTCGTCTATGAGTAGAAGCTAGATTGTTATACTGTTGCATGGGTCTTTGCTTTGAAGAACTGCTTTTTTCATGTGCACTGCACATAGCTATACTTAAGAAACAATGATCCTTTTCATTTGGTATTTCCGACCTGACTAATGGATCTTTGAACAGCGTATCCAGTTCAGTTTAACATCACTAGAGTTCCAGCCTTGAGCTCCTGTAATTTTTTTCCATACCATAATCTTTGGTGTAGCTAAACACCCAAGATCCGACAGCCAACAATACAAGACAGCACTCCTCCTTCCTGGGAATAATTTATTGATGTTCACAATTCACATACTGGTTTCTGCATAAGCCTTTATCAGACACTGATGAAGGCTTATGCAGCAGAAACCGGTATATGAAATGTGAACATCAGTAAATTATTTCTAGGAAGAAGGAGTGCTGTCTTATATTGTTGGCTGTTGGATTTTATAAGAAGACTGAGCACCTGGTGACAGTACTTGCGCAGAATTTGATTTTTTGTAAACACCCAAGATCTCACTTGCAGCCATTGCACTGGCTTCAAAGATTTTTGGCCAAGCGCTCAACTTAATTTACATTGTTTTGTTTCTGTGCTAGCTTATCATGTTATCAACTATTTAGACTCCACCGCCCCCCCCGACGAAGAAATGTTTGTGGCCTATCACTCTGCACCACCTTCTTCCTGGTGGGATCCATCCTGCTGACCAACCTGTGGATAGGATCACCAGGAGGGAATGGCAGGAACCAAATTCCTCTGAGGCTGTCTTGAGAAAGCCAGATAAGATTCTCAGGCCACCTAAGGAAGAGCAGTTTTGGTCTACAGCACTCTGGTAGATTGTGGTTGTAGCAGCTGCCTCCAAAAGAGAGCTGTTTGGCACAGTTGCTGTCCATACATCTAAATGGGAGTCTATAGAGACTGACAGGATGGGGGAAGTATGCATAAGCATATAGTTACCTTCGCCCTTAGATTACTGAATAATACTAAATGCATGAACTGCTTCCAAAGGGATGTAACAGAGCAGACTTTCCTTTTTGAAGAAGCATCCCACCCCTAAGTCTCTTTGACCTAGATGGGGCTTGCCGATGTAATATATTAAGAAAAGTAGAGTTGAAATATGTGACAGCATCATTAAGTGGCATGATTTTCACAGTTCTCTATTTGTAATTTTGCAGTGTCTTAGAAGAAGTTTATTTATTGAGAGAAGATAAGTTGCATATGTCATTGTAGGTAGTTTTCTTGTCATGGCTGTTATATTGTCTAAGGGCAAATGGGGTTTGGATCTTATATGGACTGATGCTGGGTATCCAGTGGCATAGTGTGACTGTCCACTGTTGCTTTTGTCTATTCTAGTGGGAGTATTTATGATTTGTGAGTCTCTGTAGAGATTTATTGGGAGATATTCTAGGTTAGAACTGCAGGATTTCCAATTAATGTTAAGGTCTCCTTATGTAATAGTTCCTTAAGTGATGTCATGACTAAACTAGCCAAGTATATATTCAGCTCTGAATCAAGTTGCTTGGTGAGATAAAGAGTGCAGCAACTCATATATTTTTGGTTGTTTATTTTTAGTAGAATTATTAGCAGTTCTGCATTATGGAAGTGAGAATGTTATTAGAATAAGGTATAATGTATAGTGAGTTTTTAAATATAATAGCAACTCCCCCTGCTCTCTTTTGTCTCTCAAGTCTGATGCTGTTGTAGCCATAAGGTAGTATTTGTTGATTTTTTTTTTTTACTTTGTGTTTTTAACCGAGTTTCAATGGTAATAAGTATGTCAGTGGTGTACAGAGTAATACAGACATGTAGATGTTGTTGTCTTTCGGCTTTTCCTGGTTAGGGGTCGCCACAGTGGAACTCCGGTCCGCTAATGATTGGCAGTAGATTTTGTAAACGCCGAGGTGCCAGCTTGACGTTCAACCTTCAACGAAGGCACGCCCATTTACGCATGTCTTTCGAATGCCCACCCAACCGCGGGGAGGGCATGCAGACTCCACACAGAAGGCACTCCCTGCACTCCAGCTGAGAATCAAATGGGAGAACCTCTTGCTGTGAGGCAACAGCGCTACCACTGCACCACTGCGGCTTACAATACAGACATGTAGATAATGAATTTTATTTGTAAGACTTCTTAGGTTTGCAGTTAATAATAAAATACTAGAGCTATTGTTTAGAAAGGGAGGAAGAGAGGTGTTTGGATTGGCAGAAGTGGTATTGTAGGGAAGGTTTGCCTGGTTTGGTGGGAATGTCACTGTATAGTGATAATGAGTTAAAATTTTGATGATCAGAGATCAATTTTTTTAAATATTTTGTATTTTGAATAGATCATTCTGGGTAAGTGACTTAATTAGAAATACTTTGTGACATTTTGATGGAGGTGTGACCAAGAAGACATCTAAAAGAGAATGGTTATGTAGGGAAGAGTGGAAGAGTTCATGTGAAATGATTTGGGAGAATGATGGCTGAGAGAATAGTGTAATATAAAAGTTTGTAGGGGAGGTATGTTGATGGATTGTAAAGGTATGTAGTTGTATTAGAGAATCTCGAATAGATAGGGTGACTAAAGCAAGAGTATTGCAAATTGCCATGTTAATGCAGAGTAAGGCAGGTTAGAGAGGGAGTGTGAATGGAATTTGGATAGGTGAATTTTATTTGTGGACATAGTAAGAGAAAAGGGAAAAGTTTAACTTTGGATGTTAGTGTATTGATTAGGTGTTTACCTTGTGTACAAGAAGTGCAGGATTTGTTTCTCACCAATGGAAATTGGCTAGGCTTAAAATCTTGCACAAGGGCAGCTGGTCTAATATGTGTGTGTGTGTGTGTGTGTGTGTGTCAGGAGTTGTATATAGAGTCAGGTAATTATGACCTTACATACTGCTGGCCTCACTCAATTAAAAGTCTGGAGAAAATTTAATGTGATGCCTATTACCTCAGATGGTTAAGCACTGTGACTGTATAAATGTTTCTTGCTTATGGGTGGGTTCAAATTACAGTGAAGCCTGTTTGTTGGGAGTTGGTATAATGGTTAAGCTGTTTACCTCATCCATGGAAGGTACAGGGTTTGATTCCCACCCTCAGAAGGGAAATTGGCTAGGTTTAAAACTGTCCACAAGAGCAGTTAACCTAGTTCTTGCCAATGACCTGGATAGGAGAGAAAGAGGTGGTATGAAAGTAGAGAGAGAGATTTGATTGGAAGTAAGGTAGATGGAAAGTAATGTGTAACGGTGGGGTAAATTAATTGGTGGATAGGCGAGGGTGTGTTTAGTGAGTGGTAGTATAAAGGTAGTTTGAGTGGTGGGTGGGAATTAGGGAAAGGGTAGGGGAGCTGAATGAGCCCAAGCGCAGCAGGCTACACCAGCTAGAAGAGGTCAACCATATGGTTAATAAAGAAAATCTGTTTGTGAAGGCTAGAACATTGGTAACTGTAGACTTCACACTGAAAGTAAGAATTACTAAGTTGTTGGAAAAGGAATTGAGAGAAGCGTGCATGTAAGACTCTATGAAGAAGTAATACACTGACCATCTTATATATTCTACTTTTTACCCTGTTTAGTGAACTGAATTAGTAAAAATATTTGGACGGCAAATGATTACTCAGTCTCATTCATAGAGAAACTAGTCTGGTAGTAATTGTTCAGTAGCCTTTGTCCAGAGATCGAGGTAGTATGCGTGAGCAAGGATGCAGGGACCTGTTTTCAGACATGTGCTACCGTCGTCCCTGAATGGTTGCCTGACTGTTCCCCCTCTGGAGACTGTCAGGAGCTGTATATCCCTCCAGTCGCTTGCATGGATGGCAGTCACATAGATTTTGTGAGTTAAAGTAATATCCAGAGGTTTTTTTTAAATATATGCCTGTAAATTTTCTTTTCCTATCCCCTCCTTCCCAAACTTACCTGCTTCCAGATGTACCATCCCACCAACACAAAGCAGCCAGATGAGAAGTTTTTTCTGTTTCAAGAAAAAAAAAAACATTCAAGTGGTCCCAGATCTCAAATGGTCAGGTTTTTGTTGATATTCTGTTTAGTACCAAAGTATAAAAAGGACCAAAAGCCCATCCTGGTTTGCCTACATATAAAAAAGATCTCCTTCAGAATGATCCCAGTGCAAACAATTTTGTGATGTTTACAAGCAAATGGTTTGATATTCTGAATAGATCTTAAGGGTCCCTACTTCCATAGCAAGACATCCCATAAGATTCCTGCATTTCAGGCCGGGAGCCAGTCATTTTTAATTCAGAGCCCTACCCTTCA
The DNA here is from genome assembly GCF_019279795.1 of Protopterus annectens. Lineage (NCBI taxonomy): Eukaryota > Metazoa > Chordata > Ceratodontiformes > Protopteridae > Protopterus > Protopterus annectens. Next base: position 914,303,377 of record NC_056745.1, on the reverse strand, counting down.
TTCTCATGACAGTGCATGGATATTCACCAAATACGTAGGTGTAGTCGCAAATCATCGACTCAAAGGGATTTGTGTATTTCCTTAACTGGTTGATTGGCTCCTTGCTGTTTCAACCGATGAGTCTCTAATAGTAGCTAGAGGTTACGTGATGCATTTCTGCCTATCCTTGGGTGGGTGTCTCAACTATGAAAAGTCAAAAATGCATCATCCCCATCCATTCTTTTCTTTGATTTCCACCTGGACACAATCAGATGCATGATATCCTTGCATAGAGAGAGAGAAAAAATTAATTCACTCCAAATGCAGTCTGCAACCTGTATTTCCATTCACATTATACTTAAGTTGAAGCTGCTGTATTATAATTATTATTTTGCAATTGTTTTGCATTTATTTGGCATGTATTATAGAAATGTGTGTATGTGGGTTATTTGTATGATGGTTTCAATTAAATTTACTTAAGCAGCAATGTTTTTATTAGATTGTTTGCACCATGTTACTATGTTTAAACACTTAATGGAGTTGAGTTTTGTTATTCTGATGAAGTCCGAGCGTATGAGAAAGATGTTAGTGCTTCAGTTGTCAATGGGGTGTGTGATTTAAAGGTGTTAAGTCACAGTCATTAAGAAGTGTGACAGTCCTTGTTAACAGCTGTTGTCCGTGCAGGCAGTCCCTCAGTTCAAGGATGATTTCTACAGTGATTTAACTGATTATGATGTAATTTAATACTCTAGTCCTGGATCCTCAGATTTCTTCATAAACCCTGCAGGTACAGTCAGTCCAAAGGGGTCTGTGACATGGATTGAATGCACTAAATGTCAAACGGCCGTAAAATCGAAAACACAGGTGCTAGAAACCTGTTTTGTGTGTGGGGGGGGGGCTGCACCCCTCACTAAATGTATATACTAACTCCAAGATCGCACTACAGTGAGGAAAGGGCAAATTTCCTGATTTTCGTTGTACCATGATTTCATAAAACGGGTTTCTATTACCAGCGTTTTCAGTTTTCCGGCCGTTCGATATTTCGTGTATTCGATACTTTGCCGTAGACCCGTCCAAGGTGATGTTTTGTTCCTTTTGCTTTTCTTCTCTCCAGCACACACACTTTCCAATTTCAAAAGCAATATGCTTTTTTTTTCAAAGCAAATCATATTTTGAAAGAAGTTTTCAAGCCACTGACATAACTTTATGGACATTAGCTCCCAGTTTGATATTTGTTTTATTTTGTTGTACATCTAAGTGGAGTGGGCCACAAGGTCCATTTTTCATTTATGGTCAAGTTTACAAGAAAGTATAGTAGCAGATAGAAACCCTAAAGCAATTATGTAAGTCAGCACTAAAAAAATGAAAGCACTACATCCTCATAAACTCCCCTTGAGTACCTTGTTCCCCATTGTCCCTTTTTTCATTTATAAAGGAGTTCCCTATACTATTCTAGTATGTCCAAAGGTCAGTTGTCAATCTCCTTTCCAGTCCAGCTGGTGAGTCTGGGAATCTTGAGGCAATGTTACAACTGCCTCATGTACACAGACAACCCTCCAACAAGTTCCAACATATGTGAGAGATGCAACCATATAGCCAAACTGGGAGGCTAAGCTGTCTCAACTTAGTACTGGCGTAACCAGTTAGGAGGAGAAGGTAACACCTGATACACTTGTAATAGGTGATTCTATCATCAGGCACACTGACGTCCCGCTCACCAGGCTGAACAAGGAGAAGGTCACTGTGAGCTGCCTGTCGGGCGCTAGGATCCGCCACACTTAGGTCACTCCAGGGCAAATACAAATATGACTCAGTCATTGTCCATGCTGGTGTGAATGACCTGAGACGCACCTCCTGGACTACATAAAGAGACATAGAGGAGCTCTCTGAGCATGTAGCCCAGGCCGGTATGACCCTGACCTTGAGTAGCATCCTTCCCTTACCAAGAATGATGCCACAATATGAAGACAAGATGATCAATTTCAACAATTGGCTTAAGTACTGGTGTCATTCAAAGGGGATCCAATGCCTGTCAGCTTGGGATGATATGCTCGACAAGCCACGATGCTTCGCTAGGGACGGCTTGCACCTGTCACCCCTGGGCTTTCGGATATTGGCAAAGGCTCTTGCTACCCCCATAGTGCCTTTTTTAGGCAAGGCTCAAAAGACAAACCCACCTCCATAGGTATCACAAGGGATAAGAAACTAAGAGTAATGCTACTCAACGCCAGAAGTCTAAACCTCAAGATGCACGCACTCTCCTTAGCATGGAGAACATCGATATCTGTGCAGTAACAGAAACCTGGTTCAGGGCTCCCGAGAGCACCCCAGCACTACCAGGTTATACCTCATACCATGCTTTTCGGCCCCAAAACATGGACCGAACCACAAAAGGAGGGGGAGTATCGATATTCATCAAAGATACCCACACCTCCAGGTTGGTGGCAAAGCACAAAGCATCAGAGACTATCCATGTGCAACTAACAGTGGGTAAAACCGCCTTCCAGTTTATAGCCTGCTACAGACCACCCTCCCAAACCCAGGAACCCCACTCGACCTTCCTGAGAACACTGGAAAATATGAAGGTCTCCCCAAACGCCATTATATTGGGTGACTTCAACTACCCAAACATAGACTGGGAGCATTACTCTAGCTCCAACACCCTAGCCCAAAGGTTCCTAGAATTTCTAAACTCAAATGCTACGGAACAACTTGTCACCACTCCCACAAGAGGGGAAAATATACTGGACCTGATCATCACCAACATGGGGACTCTATGCTCCAGACCAGAAGTGTATCCCTCACTGGTAAGATCAGACCATAAATTAATCTCACTGGATATCCACATCTCGACCCCACCCCTTGCCCAGAAAGCCACAGTGAAAAACGTCTCTAAAGCAAACTTCACACTCCTCAAAACCGAGGTGGAATCCTTCAAAGCCCCCAGGCCTGTGGAAAATACGGCCCAGACTGCAGAAACCTTTATAAACGCATTCTATGAACACCTTCAGGAATGCATGGATCATGCAATCCCAAATAAAACCAAGACCCAATCCCCCAAAGGCAGGCATCCTGTCTGGTGGACCCCAGCCATAAACAAAATATACAATAGAAGGAGGAAGCTACTGCATGATAGAGCAAAATCCCTAAAGGGGAAGGCATCTGTGATCAGTATTAGCAAAAAACTACGGGCACTCATAATCATCTAAGGCCAACTTCGAGAGAAAAATTGCACAAGACACTAAAGATAATCACAAGGCTTTCTTTAGTTATGTTAGGAACCTGGGTGGAAACTCCCAGATATGCTCAGAGTTAGTCCAAAATGGCCAAAAATACACTGAACCCACAGACATTGCCAACATCCTGGCTGTCAGGTTCAGCGCAAACTTCTCCTCCCCCTCCCCCCCAAAAGAGCAATTATCTATCCCAGCAGAGTGCTGCCCCCCTGACTTCTCAGATGCTCAGGTGAGAGCCGCCCTCTCCAAAGCAAAAATCACAGCATCAATGGGACCAGACGGTGTTCCGGGCTGCGTCCTACATGAACTCCAAGAAGAGCTGAACCCCAACATAAAGCTACTGTTCAATCTCAGCCTTTACTACAGGATATGTACCCAAAGAATGGCGTACAGCAACAGTGGTTCCTCTCCACAAAGGTGGTGCCTCAACGGATCCTGGAAAATACCGCCCCATAAGCCTGACTAGCTTGGTTTGCAAAGCTATGGAGAGGATCATCATGAAACTCATAAATAAAGATATTGGGGACCTACAGACACTGGATCCTACCCAGTTCAGCTTTGTTAAGGGCAGATCCTGCCTCTTAAACCTGGTTGATTTCTTTGAAACAGTCACCAAGGCCATTGACGAGGGGAAGGTGGTCCACACAGCCTACCTGGACCTCACAAAAGCCTTCGATACAATACCCCACTCAGGCATCATAGATAAGCTATCCGGCTTAAATATAAACCCCTATGTCACTAGATGGGTTGCAAACTGGCTCAAGAACAGAACCCACATGGTCAGAATTGCTGGAGCCATGTCAGACTCCAAACCAGTTACAAGTGGCATCCCACAAGGCTCAGTCCTGGGACCTCTCTTGTTCGGCATACATTTCTTAGAGGTACAGGCCAACACGGGAGGACTGTGCATGACCACATTCACAGATGTCTGCAAACTGGGCGCCATAATCGACTCTCCAGCCGACACAAGCATCCTCCAAAAGGGCCTCATAGAAACAGACAGCTGGTGCCAGAGCCATGGCCTCAAGCTAAACGCCAAAAAGGGTATAGTCATCCCCTTCGGCAAAAACAAAGTGCCCACAAATTACCACATAGATGGTAATCCATTAAGTACGGAAGAAGTAATTAGGGACCTGGGGACCCAAGTTGATAGCAATCTCTCATTCGACAACCACGTGGCCAAAGTGGTTAGAAAAACATTTTATATAGCCCACCTAATCATGAAGGGATTCACATCTAGATCAGGGGAGGTCATCGTGCCTCTTTACTCATCCCTCATCAGGCCCATAATTGAGTACAATGCCCCTTTTGGGATGTACTTTAGCAGACACCTGCAACAACTGGAAAGACCCCAAAAATACCTCACCAAGAGGATCAAAGGGCTGAAACAGATGCCATATGCTGCCCGGTTTAAGAAACTCCAGCTCTACTCAGTGGCATATACCGCCTGCTCAGAGGCGATCTGTGCCTGATGTATAAAGCCATGTCCAACCCGGAATTAATGGACATGCTGCACCTCAGAAAATCCAAATCCCATCGAGCTACTGGCTCGAGACTTGAACCTCAGCACTGAAATAAATAGGACATGCTGGAGGGACAGATTCATAACCCAGAGGCTCCCTTCACTCTGGAATAAAATCCCAGTCCAGGTTAGGCAGAGTCCCTCATTGACTCTCTTCAAGAGGAATCTTGATGAGTGGATGGGAGATCGTAGATTTACTCCGGGTATTACTTCTGTGTCACTGTTAGGCACAGGCACAGTATACTAACCTCGAAAAAGGGCATAGCAAAATTCATTTTAAAATGGGTGGTGAAAGCCAAACACACTCTGGCTAGGCTTGTAAATGCCCTAGGGCAGATAGCCTAGTATGAACCCATGAACAAGTAGGGGGGGAATCTCTGTTACACTTTGTGCAGACACAGCATGAAACTATGGTCCTTAGCAGCTTCCATGGGCATACATCTCATAACTCAGTATCTTCCAGGGAGGCTAAACTCCTTGGCGGATCAATTGAGCAGACATGTTCTGGATCCTCACGAGTGGCAACTGAACAAGATCATTTTCCATCGCATCACTCAGCATTGGGACACTCCACAGGTGGATCTTTTCTCCTCTCTCACCAGTCATCTCCTTCCAACCTTCTGCACCTGGGAGTTTCACGGCAAAGCATGGAGAGTGGACGCTTTGTCCTTCACATGGACACAACTCTCAATTTATGCTTTCCCCCCTCTGGCTCTTCTTCCCAGAGTGCTGCTAAAGATAAGGGATGAACAACCAAAGGCTATTCTTGTAGCACCCGATTGGCCCAGGCAGCACTGGTATCCCCTTCTTCACAGCCTTTCCCAAGCTCAGCCTTGGCATCTTCCCCTGGTACCAGATCTGTTAGTTCAGGAAGGGGGAATGTTTCTTCATCTTCAAACTCTGCATTTAACTGCCTGACTAATACTTTAAATCTTTCCCAGCAGGTGGTTCTTTTGAGCAACCAATTTTTTATCACATCTTGATGAAACAGTTCCTGAGGGGAGCTAGCAATCTTAGACCTCCCAGAAGAGCTCCCACTCCTGTTTGGGATCTTAATTTTGTCCTGGAGAAGCTTACTCTTCCTCCCTTTGAACCTGCTCTCTCTGGCCAAACTCCACACAAGGAAGTTCCAGTGGCTTCTGAAGTCAGTATGGCTTCAACATGCGTATCCTAGACTTTACAGTGCCTCTTCGTCCTTGTGTCAAGAAGGAACTTCTCTGGTGGATTCAACAGTTGTCTCTGAATCTATGGCTTTCTTTTCATTCCCCTCTTCCCCCTTGGAATCTCTTCACTGATACTTCAGATATGGGATGGGGAGCAACCTTTGGCTCCCTGAAGGTACAGGGAGTGTGGTCGCCTTGTCAGCAGAAGGAGCACATCATTGTCAAAGTGATGAGAGTTCTTATGCTGGTTCTTCATGCCTTTCATCCACTTTTTTTTATCTGGGGCCTCTCAAGATATTTACAGACAGTACCACAGCTATGTGGTTTATCAACAAATGGGGGGAACAAGATCTTACCTTCTTTGCAAGTTGACACTTCTGGTATGGGATCTGGCTGTCAAGTATCAAGTGACTCTTCAGGCAATTTATATTCCTTCAGATCAGAGCATTGTGGCGGACACTCTAAGCAGGTCCTTCACTCAATCCCATGAATGTATGCTTCACACGGGTGTGATTCTGGACATTGTTCACCAGTGGGGTACTCCTCTAGTAGATCTCTTTGCCTCTCCTCTGATCAATCAACTTCTTCTGTTTTATGCCAGAGTCCTAGGTCCTCTGGTGTAGAAGCTGGATGCCCTTTCATTTTCTTGGAAGGGGATGTTTCTTTATGCATTCCTTCCTTCCTCCCATTGCAAAAGTGTTGTTCAAGATTCAACAGGATTCTCCCAAAATGTTGGTGACTCCCTTTTGGCCGTGACAGCACTAGTTCCCTCTACTTCTGCATCTAGCCAAGAGCAATCTTCACAAGTTACCTCACAGAGTGGATTTACTCACACAAGACAAGGTATCTCTCATCCATCCCCACCTGTCCATGCTTCAACTGACACCGTCAGTGATGGGGTTTTGTTTCCTAGTAGACACCTTTTTCTGAGGACATGCTGCAGGTCCTGCAGGAGGCCAGGAAACCTAAACCTACTACTAGAAATTCTACTTAATGTAAATGGAAGAGGTTTTATATTTGGTGTCTCTCTCTCTCTGTTTAACCTGGACCCACTTACCGTGGATGTTCCTTTGGTTCTCTTATTTGTGTGAGTTGCTGAATGCTGGTTTGGCCTATTCTTCTATTAAGACCCATTTATCAGGTGTTTCTGCTTATCTGCCTTTAAATCCTCCTTTAGCTTCTAGATTTAAGGCTAAGCAATTTCTTAAAGGTGTCCTTAATATTAGACCTCCCAGAAAGCCTGTTCCGAATCCCTGGCATCTTAATTTTGTTCTGGAGAAACTGACTCATGCTCCTTTTGAGCCTCCTTGCAACATAGTTCTTGGAAGATGGTTAAAGAAACAGTAAAGCCTTGAACCATCATATTCTGCTTCTGATTTTTTTTTATTTTTGTTTGCTGTTAAAACGTGATGTTATGTAGTCCTATCTCGCCTACATTCTTACCCGACTCTGCCAAACTTTTCTAGCTCGAAGTCTTCTATTGCCTGTGCTAAGCAGGTATCCCATGGTGCACTGCTCCATATCCACAGATCTTGTTTGCCACTCGTGTAGCTCGGACGTGGTCTCGCTCTTGGCGGTGGCTAAGTACCTTTTTTCTTGTCTTGAGAAAATTTATTGCTCTGAAACAAAAAGCTATTTTCATAGCTATTGTCCTTAGTGTTGTTTAGCATTTTGGTAGTGTGCGTGTTTGTGGTATCCCGATAACTGTTCCCTCAGGCTAGGCCCGTTTCAGTTAGAGGACCTAGTCCTTTCCTTCTGTCTGTCAAACCGTTTAAATTAGAGGTTTGATTGTCTGTTCTCCAACCCTTGTAGTCATTAACCGTTTTATTTAGAGGTTTTTGGCATAGTTGGTTTCAGTGTGTGTCTCTAGGTGCGTGTACATTTTCAACCTTGTCTGATTCCCGCATTTTTTGTGGTGTTGAGTGCCTGTGAGTTTTTCCTGTCAGATTTTCTCTTAGGTTGGGTTTTGTCTGGTGATTATGTCTAAAGACTGCAAAGAGCACAAACCTTCCGGTTTCAAAAAGTGCTCAAAATGTGGGTACAAAATGTCCATCACCGATGGGCATTCTATTTGGTCTATTGCCTGGGAGCCATTCATCTGCAGGAATCCTGAAGTTTTTGCCATGCATTCAGTCCCAGAGTGCTCCAATAGAGAAAGAATAAGCTGATCCTAAATGGACTTTTGAAACCCTCAATCGAAGAGGTCTTAGATTCTTCTCCCAGCTGTCTAAATCATCTAAGTCTAAAAAGAGATCTCCGACTCCATCAGTTTCATCGGAGCCTCTGGAGAAAGTCACAAAAATTGCATTGACCTCCTCAGCTCCATTGTCCTCGGGGCCGCAGGAAGTGTTGGTGGTGATGGAACCGGCGTCGGCTCCAGTTATATTGGAACCTCTTTGGAGCCGATCGCCCAGTCTCAAACCAGCTTCTCCTGAGAGGACATGCTGGAGGGACAGATTCATAACCCAGAGGCTCCCTTCACTCTGGAATAAAATCCCAGTTCAGGTTAGGCAGAGTCCCTCATTGACTCTCTTCAAGAGGAATCTTGATGAGTGGATGGGAGATCGTAGATTTACTCCGGGTATTACTTCTGTGTCACTGTTAGGCACAGGCACAGTATACTAACCTCGAAAAGGGCATAGCAAAATTCATTTTAAAATGGGTGGTGAAAGCCAAACACACTCTGGCTAGGCTTGTAAATGCCCTAGGGCAGATAGCCTAGTATGAACCCATGAACAAGTAGGGGGGGAATCTCTGTTACACTTTGTGCAGACACAGCATGAAACTATGGTCCTTAGCAGCTTCCATGGGCATACATCTCATAACTCAGTATCTTCAGGAGGCTAAACTCCTTGGCGGATCAATTGAGCTGACATGTTCTGGATCCTCACGAGTGGCAACTGAACAAGATCATTTTCCATCGCATCACTCAGCATTGGGACACTCCACAGGTGGATCTTTTCTCCTCTCTCACCAGTCATCTCCTTCCAACCTTCTGCACCTGGGAGTTTCACGGCAAAGCATGGAGAGTGGGCCTTTGTCCTTCACATGGACACAACTCTCAATTTATGCTTTCCCCCCTCTGGCTCTTCTTCCCAGAGTGCTGCTAAAGATAAGGGATGAACAACCAAAGGCTATTCTTGTAGCACCCGATTGGCCCAGGCAGCACTGGTATCCCCTTCTTCACAGCCTTTCCCAAGCTCAGCCTTGGCATCTTCCCCTGGTACCAGATCTGTTAGTTCAGGAAGGGGGAATGTTTCTTCATCTTCAAACTCTGCATTTAACTGCCTGACTAATACTTTAAATCTTTCCCAGCAGGTGGTTCTTTTGAGCAACCAATTTTTTATCACATCTTGATGAAACAGTTCCTGAGGGGAGCTAGCAATCTTAGACCTCCCAGAAGAGCTCCCACTCCTGTTTGGGATCTTAATTTTGTCCTGGAGAAGCTTACTCTTCCTCCCTTTGAACCTGCTCTCTGGCCAAACTCCACACAAGGAAGTTCCAGTGGCTTCTGAAGTCAGTATGGCTTCAACATCGTATCCTAGACTTTACAGTGCCTCTTCGTCCTTGTGTCAAGAAGGAACTTCTCTGGTGGATTCAACAGTTGTCTCTGAATCTATGGCTTTCTTTTCATTCCCCTCTTCCCCCTTGGAATCTCTTCACTGATACTTCAGATATGGGATGGGGAGCAACCTTTGGCTCCCTGAAGGTACAGGGAGTGTGGTGCTTGTCAGCAGAAGGAGCACATCATTGTCAAAGAGATGAGAGTTCTTATGCTGGTTCTTCATGCCTTTCATCCACTTTTTTTTATCTGGGGCCTCTCAAGATATTTACAGACAGTACCACAGCTATGTGGTTTATCAACAAATGGGGGGAACAAGATCTTACCTTCTTTGCAAGTTGACACTTCTGGTATGGGATCTGGCTGTTAAGTATCAAGTGACTCTTCAGGCAATTTATATTCCTTCAGATCAGAGCATTGTGGCGGACACTCTAAGCAGGTCCTTCACTCAATCCCATGAATGTATGCTTCACACGGGTGTGATTCTGGACATTGTTCACCAGTGGGGTACTCCTCTAGTAGATCTCTTTGCCTCTCCTCTGATCAATCAACTTCTTCTGTTTTATGCCAGAGTCCTAGGTCCTCTGGTGTAGAAGCTGGATGCCCTTTCATTTTCTTGGAAGGGGATGTTTCTTTATGCATTCCTTCCCCTTCCTCCCATTGCAAAAGTGTTGTTCAAGATTCAACAGGATTCTCCCAAAATGTTGGTGACTCCCTTTTGGCCGTGACAGCACTAGTTCCCTCTACTTCTGCATCTAGCCAAGAGCAATCTTCACAAGTTACCTCACAGAGTGGATTTACTCACACAAGACAAGGTATCTCTCATCCATCCCCACCTGTCCATGCTTCAACTGACACTGTCAGTGATGGGGTTTTGTTTCCTAGTAGACACCTTTTTCTGAGGACATGCTGCAGGTCCTGCAGGAGGCCAGGAAACCTAAACCTACTACTAGAAATCCTACTTAATGTAAATGGAAGAGGTTTTATATTTGGTGTCTCTCTCTCTCTCTGTTTAACCTGGACCCACTTACTGTGGATGTTCCTTTGGTTCTCTTATTTGTGTGAGTTGCTGAATGCTGGTTTGGCCTATTCTTCTATTAAGACCCATTTATCAGGTGTTTCTGCTTATCTGCCTTTAAATCCTCCTTTAGCTTCTAGATTTAAGGCTAAGCAATTTCTTAAAGGTGTCCTTAATATTAGACCTCCCAGAAAGCCTGTTCCGAATCCCTGGCATCTTAATTTTGTTCTGGAGAAACTGACTCATGCTCCTTTTGAGCCTCCTTGCAACATAGTTCTTGGAAGATGGTTAAAGAAACAGTAAAGCCTTGAACCATCATATTCTGCTTCTGATTTTTTTTTATTTTTGTTTGCTGTTAAAACGTGATGTTATGTAGTCCTATCTCGCCTACATTCTTACCCGACTCTGCCAAACTTTTCTAGCTCGAAGTCTTCTATTGGCTGTGCTAAGCAGGTATCCCATGGTGCACTGCTCCATATCCACAGATCTTGTTTGCCACTCGTGTAGCTCGGACGTGGTCTCGCTCTTGGCGGTGGCTAAGTACCTTTTTTCTTGTCTTGAGAAAATTTATTGCTCTGAAACAAAAAGCTATTTTCATAGCTATTGTCCTTAGTGTTGTTTAGCATTTTGGTAGTGTGCGTGTTTGTGGTATCCCGATAACTGTTCCCTCAGGCTAGGCCCGTTTCAGTTAGAGGACCTAGTCCTTTCCTTCTGTCTGTCAAACCGTTTAAATTAGAGGTTTGATTGTCTGTTCTCCAACCCTTGTAGTCATTAACCGTTTTATTTAGAGGTTTTTGGCATAGTTGGTTTCAGTGTGTGTCTCTAGGTGCGTGTACATTTTCAACCTTGTCTGATTCCCGCATTTTTTGTGGTGTTGAGTGCCTGTGAGTTTTTCCTGTCAGATTTTCTCTTAGGTTGGGTTTTGTCTGGTGATTATGTCTAAAGACTGCAAAGAGCACAAACCTTCCGGTTTCAAAAAGTGCTCAAAATGTGGGTACAAAATGTCCATCACCGATGGGCATTCTATTTGGTCTATTGCCTGGGAGCCATTCATCTGCAGGAATCCTGAAGTTTTTGCCATGCATTCAGTCCCAGAGTGCTCCAATAGAGAAAGAATAAGCTGATCCTAAATGGACTTTTGAAACCCTCAATCGAAGAGGTCTTAGATTCTTCTCCCAGCGCTGTCTAAATCATCTAAGTCTAAAAAGAGATCTCCGACTCCATCAGTTTCATCGGAGCCTCTGGAGAAAGTCACAAAAATTTCTTCGATCACCTCAGCTCCATTGTCCTCGGGGCCGCAGGAAGTGTTGGTGGTGATGGAACCGGCGTCGGCTCCAGTTATATTGGAACCTCTTTGGAGCCGATCGCCCAGTCTCAGACCAGCTTCTCCTGAGAGGAGATCTCAATCTCTCTCCCTGTCCTCCAAATCCTCCAGAACCCTTTCGGATATGGATGTTGATAGGGTGGTCCAGAGGCTCCTCCAGTCACCGTTTTTGGCAAAATTGTTTTCGGCTCCGGAGCATGTCCCGACCCCTGCTTCGGCCATTCCTCCTCTGAGCGCATCTCTGTCTTCAGAGCTGGAGTGTTCCACACCATATGATGTTGCTAGTCCGGTTCCGATGGCCCCTCCGGCTCCGATGGCCCCTCCGGCTCCATCGGTGCCGACATCGGCTCCGACCCCATCGGCTCTGTCTTCGGGGTTCGGGACTCGGGATTCTTCAGTCGGGCCCGAGGGGGACATCTCGGGACATATTTCATTTCCGAGCCTCCCTCTCTGTGCCTCGGCTCAGGGAATTCCGACTCCCATCGTGTTCTCGGAGGCTGGCCGGTCCTCGGAGTCGGGGGAGGGACACCAGCATTCGAGGCCATGCGGACTGTGCTAGCCAGATCGTCAGCTACATCAGGCGGATCGGTCACTCTGTCCCCTACCACTCCAGTGAGAGCCTCTGACCATCACCTGTCCAGGGACAGCAGAGTACCAAGGCCTAGGGATACCCCCACAAGTGGTCCCCCACTTTGAGTGTCCTTCAGAGTTCGTGCCTGAGGAGCCCCCTAGAAAGAAGACATGCAAGAGGAAGCACAAAGACTCCCAGGATGAGTCCCTCACTTCTGATACTGACCTAGAGGAATCGGAGGGGTCCCCCAAGTCATCCTCTGATGATGTTTCCTTCTCCGACATCCTGGAGATACTGAAGCAAAGAGGTGACTGGCCGTCCAAAACCCCTTCCGAGGTGGTGTCGGTCTTCCTTAAGGCCTTTGGTGCTCAGCCCTCCACCTCCTGGGTGTCCCCACCCTTCGATGAGCTCCTTGATTTAATTTGTCGAAGGGTGTGGGAAAACCCTGATTCTGTGGAGCCTGTACCCAGGCGCCCCAACAAGTTTCTTTCTGCTCCCCAGGGTAAGGAGTTCTTGTCCAAAAAAGTTTCTCTAGATGCCATGGTGGTGGAGGCGGCCACTCAGAAGGAAGTAGCAGAAACCTCTTCCTCCGTCCATCCTCCTAACAAGGAGTCTAGGACCATGGACCGGTACGGGAAGCGTACCCTCTCATCAGCAACCGTTACCTTACGGTCGCAGAATTATCTGTCTCATTTCACTCAGCTCCAGAGAGATCTCCTCAAAGAGTTAGGAGATGCTGTTGCGGGTAACATCCCTGAGGCGGTGGCCCAGACGGTTAACGCCCAGGTGTCTACCCTCAACTCCATTGTCAACTCCTCCATGCGGCTCATTTTGTATGCAGCCGAGGGAGCGAGTAGGTCAGCAAGCTCAGGAGTCGCCCTTAGGAGGCAAGCCTAGCTGCGCCTGTGTCACTTTGCAGAGGCCTTCAAGTCTTCCTTCACTGACGCCCCCTTTGACGGTTCTTCCATGTTCGGAACCAAAGTGAAAGATGCCCTCACCAGGTGCGAGCAAGAGGGAAAGACCCTGTCTGCCGTAGGGGTCCGTTTTTCCCTTCCTTCTAGGCCTTACCCTAAGGCCCAGCAGGGTGGGAAGATGTGGTTCAAGAAATCACAGAAGTTTTTTCGTGCTGCACAAGGTGAGTCCCCCTCCAGAGGCAGATGAGGGGGAGGTTATTCGGGGAGACGCCGCCCAAGAGGCAGAGGGGGCCCCCGCAATTTGGGAGACCGCGATTCCATTCGCGGCTCTCCCTACTCTCGTTCCTGAGGGAGTGCCCAGCTGTGCTTATCCAGAGCCAGTCGGGGGTCGAATTTTGTTGTATCTGGAAGCCTGGAAAAGCATCACCCAGGACTGATGGGTATTACGAATAATTTCCGGAGGTTACCTCATTCCGTTCATATCAGACCCCCCATCAATCAGAAATATCCCAGATGTTCCACCCAGTCAAAGGGATCAAGCAGCCTTAGTGGTTTCAAAGCTGCTAGAAAAAGGAGCCATCCAGAGTGTCCCCTCAGACCAGATCAGATTAGGGACTTACTCAAGATTCTTTTTGGTGCCAAAAAGAACAGGGGACCTGAGACCCATATTAGATCTCAGCCAACTAAATAAATATGTACAGAAGTCCAAGTTCCATATGGTCACACTCCAATCGATTCTCCCATTGTTGGGAGAGGAGGTATGGATGTGCTCCATCGACCTCAAGGATGCTTACTACCATGTAAAGGTGGACAGGGCATCCAGGAGTCACCTACGCTTCTGGCTGGGAGCCAGTCATTTCCAATTTTGAGCACTGCCCTTTGGTCTCACCACAGCCTCCAGGGTGTTCACCAAGTCTATGGCAGTGGTGATGGCTCACTTGAGACGTCAGGGATTCCAGGTGTTTCCGTATCTGGATGACTGGCTCCTTACCGCCCCCACGAGGCATCAGCTAATCCAAACCAGGGACGCTACCATCACTCTGTCAACAGTTGGGCATAAGACTAAATTGGGAAAAATCTGCCTTGTTGCCCTTGCAGCGTGTCACCTTTATAGTCGCAGAATTAGACACCATTCATATGCGAGCATTTTTACCGCAGGAGAGGATCAGAATCTTACAACAACAAATGCACATCCTGATGCCCATGAGGAAAGTGAAGGCAAGTTGGGTTCTCCAACTTCTGAGGACCATGGTAGCAACAATCATGTTGGTCCCTCAAGATTGCACGAGACTTCTCCAATGGCTTCTGTTTGTTTAATGGTCTTTCCAAAAATGTCCACTTTCTCACCCCATTTTACTCACGGACAGATGCAAACAGGACCTCAGTTGGTGGCTTCGCACCAACAATTTGGACGGGGGAAGACCCTTCGTCCCACCCATTCCAGTTGCCACAGTGACCACGGACGCCTCCTCGATGGGGTGGGGGGGGCATTATCTTGGCAGGACAGTCCAAGACATGTGGCAAGATTACGAGATGCATCCGCATATCAACGTCCTAGAGATGAGAGCGGTGCTACTTGCGTTGCAGGCACTTCAGAGTTTTCTACCTCTAGGGACGATTGCAATACACTCAAGACAACATGTTGGTAGTGCGGTATCTAAACAAGCAAGGGGGAACCAGGTCTTCCCCCCCTGTACAGAGAGGCCATGCGAGTGTGGCAATGGGCAGTAACTTCCCAACGTTTTCTGGTGGCAACGCACATTCCGGGGAAGTCCAACATGATTGCAGACAGGCTAAGCAGAGCTATTCTGATGCCTTACGAGTGGTCCCTGAATCGTCTAGTTGCAGAACGAATCTTCAGCAAATGGGGTCAGCATTGCTGCGACCTTTTTGCCAGCCCTCTCAATGCCAAATGCAGCAACTACTTCACACTCACAGGGGCAGTCACCCAGGGACACTCTGGTCCATGATTGGCCCTCCGGTCTGCTTTATGCTTTCCCTCCGTTTCCCTTGCTGTCAAGGGTAATTCAGAAAGCGCAATCCTTGGAAAGCAGAATAATTTTGATTGCTCCACACCGGCGTCGTCAAGTCTGGTTCCCTTTTCTTCAACCATACATTGTGGACACTCCTTGGATTCTGGACCCTCAACCAGATTTACTGACACATGGGACAGTTCCACCCCTCTCTGATGACCCTCCGGTTGACAGCCTGGCTGCTCCACTTCCGTCGTTAGTTAGGCTTCACGAATTTTCACTGGAAGTGGTTCACATTTTATCTTCCTCTCATAAGCCATCTACTAGGAAGATTTATTCCAGCAATTGAAGAGGTTTTCTGTTTGGGCGAATACCCAAGGCATTGATCCGTACACAGCTCCAGTTGCTTCAGTCTTGGAGTTTTTGTCTATGCTCTTCCATCAGGGTTCTGCATCAGCTATCATCAAAGTTCAGTTGGCTGGGATCTCTAATTTTCTTGTGGCTAATGAGCCTATCTTATGGCTCATAGACTCTGCAAGGCTTTCCCGGAGGGTACTTTGTTACTCCGTCCCTCGGTCTCTGAACCTATCATGCCCTGGGATATCAATTTTGTCCTACAAGCCCTTACTTCACCACCTTTCGAGCCTGCAGCTACCTGTGAATTGAAGTTCTTGACATGGAAAACAGCCTTCTTAATAGCAATCACCTCAGCAAGGCGAGTTTCAGAAATTCAAGCCCTCTCTGTTAAACCCCCCTCTATTAAACCCCCATACTTAATCTTCCATAAGGACAGGGTTTCTCTTAAACCGAATCCTTCCTTTCTTCCTAAAGTGGCTTCCGTGTCTAATCTTAATCAATCCATTGAGTTGCCTGTATTCTTTCCGCAATTTTCTAACAAGGCAGAATTTAAATTCCATCAATTGGATGTGCATAGACAGTTACACTTCTATCTGCACCGAACAAAAGATATCCGGAAGTCAGATCAACTGTTTGTCTCCTTTGCGGACAACAAAATTGGGTCCCCGGTTTCCAAGGTCACCATATCCAGATGGATATCTAATTGCATCTCGCTCGCCTACCAAGCGGGAGGAAAAGATCTGCCATTTCCGGTCAAGGCTCACTCTACTCGGGCCGTTTCTACATCTACAGCCTATCAGGCCAGGTTGTCAATGGATGATATATGTGCTGCAGCTACTTGGGCTTCTCCTCACACATTTGTTTCTCATTACAAATTGGACGTGGTTTCTAGGGGCAAGTCGTCCTTTGGCTCCATAGTACTCAGGAGTATTTTCCTATGAGCCACCCAGGTTGTAGGTGCTAGGGACGCTGTCCCATGGGTAAGAATGTAAGCGAGATAGGACTACATAACATCAGGAAGTTATGTACTCACCATAACGTTCGATGTATTTAGTCCATCTCGCCTCACATTCTTACTTACCCTCCCGCCTTCCCCCTTCCTGGAGGATGTGGAGGTTAGGGTTTTTTTTTTTTTTTTTTTATCTACAGTTCCATTTACTTCAGCTTGTTCTTTTTATCTGGATGTTGTGTATGCATGGGGTATGTATGAGTTTCGCAGCAAACTAGATCGCGGGATATGGAGCAGTGCACCATGGGATACCTGCTTAGCCCAGCCAATAGAAGACTTCGAGCTAGAAAAGTTTGGCTGAGTCGAAGCCGATATTCCGCTCCCTACCCACGGGTAAGACTGTGAGGCGAGATGGACTACATACATCGAACGTTACGGTGAGTACATAACTTCCTGTTTTTTGCTAAGATGGTTCTTTTGTTAGTTCTTACTTCTGCCAGATGGATGTCTTGAGTTGCAAGCTCTTATAGCTTGTCCCCCTTTTTTGATATTCCGTGAGGACAGGGTATCCTTGCATACTAATCCTTCTTTTATGCCTGAGGTGGTTAATGAGTTGTCACTTAATCAGTCTGTTAATCTGCCTACTCTCTGCAGTCTAACAGTAAGAGGGTGCTGCATACTTTGGACGTGCATAAGCTGTCAGAAAATCTGATCAGTTGTTTGTTTCCTTTCATCTTAGGTCTTTATGATTAGCTGTTTCCAAGCAAACTATTTCTACTTGGATTTCAAAGGCTATTTCTTTTTGTTACAATTTTCATGGCAAGAGCCTTCCTTCTTCTGTAAAGGCTCATTCTACAAGAGCTGTGGCTTCTTCTGGTGCTTATTTCAAGAGCTTAGACACTAATTGTATTCTTGAAGCAGCTTCTTGGACTTCAGTGCATACTTATACCAAGCACTACAAATTGGATGGTATCTACAGAGCTAGAGCTGGTTTTGCTAATGCCATTTTTCATGGCTTCTTGGAGGGCTCTACTGCTACTTCCTCCTCCCAAGTTTCTTCTTGAGCTTTGGCACTCTCCCATACATGATGAATACTGCAGCAGTGAATGTAAGGACATAGTATAGTTGTGTAAAATCTTATAACAGTAGATGTCCTTACATTCACCACTGCAGTATTCACTCCCTCTATCCATCCCCCTAGTCTTTTTCCTTCCTGAATATGCTGGTTCTGTTTGATTTTCCTTGGACTGGTGCTCCTACTGGGGCAATCAGTTCCGAGGATGGTACACCAGAATGTAACCTTTATACCATTCGCTATGTGAGGAGCATTTGGGTGATGTTCATCGTACCTTAAAGAAATAGGAAGCTTTGGTAGACTGGCTGGATGTTGGGCTTCCATGGCAGGGAATCCCCATATGTGATGAATACTGCAGTGGTGAAGGCAAAGACATCTACTGTTGTGTTAAGATTTTACACCACTGCATAATGCAAATCCATGTGCAAATACATAGTTGATGTTCAGCCCACTTAAGAATGACAGCTAGTAATATAAGTAACTTCATTTAAAAAGTATGTAAATATACGTGTGCATAAATGTAATTATTAATAAATATATAAATGTGTATTTGTAAAAAATAATGAATTATAAAACCATAGCACCCACTAATACAATAAAAATTCATGAGAAATTAAGAACTGATAAAAGGATCCATCATTGTGTCAATGCAAGGTAAATGTCATTTAAAAACTCATTTGAAAATTTTTTTAGAGTTTTGCTGCCCTTAATTTTAATATTGGGGTTAATGAGACTGAATCATTTAGTCCTGGGGGGGCACACACATTCAAACTTAACTACCAGAGTAGCTCTCTATATTCCAGTACGGTTTCCCACTATCTCCTGCTGCGATTCTGTTCCACTTGCTCAATCACCCAAAACAAAAATGCATTTGTCTTACACTATAAGGTATGTATGTAAAGAGTATTGAGGAATATTCCCTTTTTAATTTCATGCATTGGTCAATATTCCCTTTTTAATTTCATAAGTATGCTCATTTATGTGTGCTGTCAGGGCCTTTTGGTCTTCCCCACATAAAATGAAAACCATTCTAAACCATAGGCTAAATACACTACTCCCTTCAACCAACAGTTAAAATAATGATTGCTGTGGAGTTTTCTACCCAAGCTAGGGATATTTAGAGAGTCCACTTGGGAGATGTAAGGGCATTATTTACACATGCCACACCTAAAGATTCCTCTTCATCTAGAAGTCTCATTGGGGCTGAAATCATTCTCCTCCTCCTCCCTCTCAAGAATGTCTTTTTTTTTTTGTCCCCTTTTGTAGGTAAACAGAGGGTCTTGAAAGACATTATAAGGTGTTAGGCATTTGAGAAAACATGTTCCAGTATTTAAATACAATATCATGTATATCCCTAGAATGATGACTGTATTTTAATACAAATTACCTACTATTTTTTTCTTCCAAGCAAGGGGACTGTTTAGTCCCCCAGCCATTTAAAACCTTGTTAGAAATTTCATTAACTAAAGTAGCTGGATAACCATTTGCACAAATAATTCTTTCCACTTCTTCAATAAAGTCAATGTATACAGATGTCATCTTTGCTGCCTTGACTAATTGTCATTTTGATAATTCTTTTTTGGTGTGGTAGATGTCCATTCAGATAATGTAAGGGCATTCTCAAACCACAACATAACCAGTAGAATGAGGTATGCCTGAAAACAAATTCACGATATCAGTCATGACATGCAAAGAAGATTTATATATGTCATCTGTTAATTTATTCAAAACGTTTTACAGTTATTGCACAGATACATTCATGTTTCTAGAAATGAGGTTAACGTTGCATATAAGACCATATATTTGATATTGGATGACAACTTGTTGCAAGGTGGAATAGATAGGACTTTATATGAGTTTCTTAAAGTCCCTAAGCCAGTAATACTGTCTGTATTTGGTATACCAAAAATCCGCAAACATATCGGTGACCCTCCCTTAAGGCCAGTAGTAGCTGCGGCAAGTTCTAAAACTTGTTTCCTGGCTTCATAGGTGGATGGAAAGTTGAAACCTCTTCTAAAAAAGCACACATGTATTTTATTTGATTCATGGGATTTTTTAGGTATGTTGTGGTTCAAGTATGTCCTTGTAGAAAGTAAATGTTTAAGTGTTTGAGACATTAGGTTGTAGGTTGAAAGTGTGGGATTGGTTCTAACCAACAACTTTGTTTTTGAAGGGGAATTGTATATACAAGTGAATGGAGTAACCACAGGTACAGCATGTGCCCCATTGTTTCTCAATATTATATTACTGAGAACAACAAACTATTTTAAATCTGACTAATACATAAGATCCCCACTATACCTTAGATGTTTGGACAACATTTGTTTTTATTTGGGAGGGTACTGTTGAACTCCTGGAGGAATTTGTGAATCTTATTAACAGCAGCACTGAATTCTTAACTCATTCATTCCGGAGCAGCTCAAAAAATGATGCCTGCTTACTTTCACTATAGGAACAACAGTGCAGCCTGAGCTCATTTTCAGATAATCCATTTGTAATACCATACAGAAAACTAATGTTCATAACTCTTTAACCATAAGAGCTAGACTAAAAATGTCAATGTGAAAGTTGTAAAGCAGACACTGACCTTTCCAACAGTGTAAGTGTTGATAGTGTGTATCTAAGTCAATATGAAATATTTGCCAAGTGATGCTGATATATTATGCATATTTTTTACCTTTTTGGTAAAACAAATCACAGTATATTGGTGAATGTACCATGTAGACCCATACAATCAGCTTTAAAATGATAACTTAACCATTACTGTGAGGTGCTCCTTTACTGGGATATTCACAGAAGTATGATTAATATTATATTTCTCATAAATGATAAACAAAGCGTAATATTTCACCACCTGTAACAGAGACTACATACATATCAGTATACAAGTTGTGTGGCTGAATGTCAGCTTTAAAATGATGTATCATGTTTGTCATCACCATGTTCCCTTGCAAAGATATGGGCACAATAATGAGAAATATGGCAGATGTATAATTTTCATAATCCTACCATAGTAAACAAACTGTGATATCTGTACATGTGTAAATCATACAGACACAGTTCTTTCACCATGTCGTAAGGAGTAATGCAGTCTTCAAAATGAAGTATTTACTTGGCACATTGACATGCTCTCTCACAAAGTTATTTACCAAAATATGAAAAAAAATCATAATTTTCATAATCTGTCCTAAGCAAACTGTGATATCTGTACATGTGTACAGCACATCCGCACAGTTATTTTACCATGTTGTTAGGACTAATGCTGTCTTCAAAATGAGGTATTACTTAGCACGTTGACATCTTTCCTTAGCAAAGTCATTTATTAAAATATGGGAAAATATAAAAATTTTCATAACCTTAGTCCTAAAAAAACTGATATCTATGCATGTGTACATCATACAGACACAGTTCTTACATCATGCAGTAAGGACTAAGACTGTCTTCAAAATGAGGTATTAAGTAGCACAATTATATGCTCTCTAGCAAAGTTATTTACCAAAATATGAAAAAATCATAATTTCCATAACCCAAGTAAAAAAAGATCTATGATACCTGTACATGTTTTCAAAATGAGGTATTAGTTAGCACTTTTAACATCTTTCCTTAGCAAAGTCATTTACTAAAATATGGGAAAATATCATTAATTTAATTTAAATATAATTAATTTAATTGTCATAATCCTACAAGCAAAGAAATTGTAACATATGCCCATGTACAATACTCACAATTCATATTATAACATGTTTGTTTATCTTTTCGGCTTTTCCCGGTTTGGGGTCGCCACAGCGGAACTCCGGTCCGCTAATGATTGGCAGTAGATTTTTATGGTGCCGAGTTGCCAGCTCAACGCCCATTCACGCATGTATCTCGGAGGCCACTAGACTGCGGGGAGGACATGCAGACTCCACACAGAAGGCGGTCCAGCCGAGAATCGAACAGGAGAACCTCTTGCTGTGAGGTTGTGCATTTTGATAGTGGCTTCAAACAGATACCTCACTCATTACCTTACCATCTTTCCTAGCAGAGTTATTTACCAAAATGTGAAAAAATATCATAAAATTTATAACCCAAGTCATAAACATAGATGTGTAAAGCATACAGACACAGTTAAATGTTAAGATGTTCAGTTGCACTAATTCATAAAAATATGAACCACATAACCACAATGGATACCTTCACCTGTATTTTGTAAAAGTTGGGGTAATAACGAGACTGCATGACTCCATATTAACAGAAACCAAAGTCTGGCATGTGCATTCAATAATGTGATAATGACTTTTCGTAACATAAATAACAGGGGCAGCTGCTGAGGGCTTTACCTGACAAGTGATAATGACTCAGTGTTATATACTGTAACTGCACATAAATAATGTGATAATGACTTACATTTCATTACTGGCAGGTTCTTCATGTTCAGACAAATGTGATAATTGCTGCACATAACCTGTTCAGCAGACATTCATTACATTCCAAGTGCAGGTGTAATGTAACGAATGAGTCATTACCATCTGTGTAAATCAGTAAAAGTAGTGAAACGATTTATATCTTCTCTATTCCCACCTATAAACACAACAGAAATAAAGGAATATTGGCTTACTGCACAGGACTGCACAAAAAAATGAAAACAACGTTCAAGGAACAACTGTTTTCTGACCATCACTGTGTATGTGAGCATGCAGGAGTTTGTTTGTTTGTGTCTTTTGGCTTTTCCTGGTTAGGGGTTGCCACAGCGGAACTCTGGTCTGCTAATGATTGGTAGTTGATTTTTACATGCCGAGTTACCAGCCCTGACGCACAACCTTCAACGAAGGTGCACCCATTCATGCATGTCTCCATGCAGAAGACGCTCTAGCTGAGAATCGAACCGGACAGCGTCTTACTGTGAGGCGACAATGCTACTGCAGTATTCCCAGCATATCTATACACCATTCTCAGTTGCATGGCTAGGCTTATATAAGCTGTAGTGGTCATTAGCTTAGTGTACACCTGTGAACCATAGACAAAGATTGCTACATTTGTAAACACTTAAAAATTTCCTGCAGTTAGAACACAGAAACACTCAAATAATACATCTCTGACAAAGCAATGTGAAAAACAAGTGACAAAACAGTGGACATGGTAATGTAAGCCTTTGCCAGCTTGTAGATTATGAGGCAAGAGTTTTGCAACTGCAACCATTAAACAACAGATGAAACTTCAGAAACAAAACTGCAGCCTACCAATGACCGTTCCCATTAGTTGAAGTAACATACATTGTATATTTATTTATTTACACACACACACACACAAACACACACGCACTGTCCCACACATTTTATATACATATATATCGTAGGATGATAGGAGGTTACTAGGCTAATGGCCCTGGGGCCCTTACAAGCCTAGCCAAGAGTTTATCCCCAAAAAAGAAACCTCAGTCAGCATCTGTTGCCCCTGTCAGTGAGGGCAGAGGTGGAACCCCTGGGACATGCATCACTTTTCTGATATTGCTGGGTTTTGGAATAGAGCTTAAGTCCTATTGGGTATCGCCAGGTATCCTGTTATAGTCCCACCATAGAAGAGTGCAGCGATGATGTTTGCAGAGGCACAGAATTTAAACAAACCAGTGCACACTGGCCAGCTGAAATGCACACTGCCCTTGCAACAAATAAGTTCCTAAATCAGTTGGTAGCATCCATCTTGCTACTTCAGCGGCTGTCGAAGTGCAGACACATCTTCCTCAGAACTATGTATAAAGAACCATGTGGATACCAGCTTCCTCAGAAATGTTAGCATGCTCATGACGGTGCATAAAACCAGGTCATACACATTTCCAGGACTCGTCACCATTCAGTCCTGTGATGTGATTTGTAGGTGTTCTGCTAACAGAAAAAAAAGTCACCCTGTTTTGAAGTGTTTGTAAAGAATGGAAGACCTATAGGCATATAATCTTAGTTACTTTCATAAGCCAGTCATCTGAGGGTGCAGAAACATCACAGCATGTAACCTTGTTTGACAATCCCTATTCGTGCAAAAATGGTAAGCTGTCATTGCACAATGTTTTAACCTTATTAGTGTATGTTCATTTTAAAAGCTACATAATGGATCCTTACAGAAAGGCAACTCCCCCACTTAATTTTTACAGGAACAAAATACATTTTTTATTTTTATTTATTTATTTTATTTTACATTTGTTGACTGGGCTAGTCTAGCTGGATACATGTCCATTTTCAGTAGAGGCCCAGGGAGATAACCTCCAAACATAATAAAATTACAAAATAGAAATTAGAAAATAAAAATTACAAAAATAGAAATTACAAAATAAAAATTCACTACTTACACTAATAGCTTTCATGTGGAGATAAGCTCCAAATATAGCAAAATTACTATATGTAATACTTAAAAGTTACTAAAGTTCTACTATATAAGAGAATTTAATAGTGTATGGGTTATAATTAAAAAGTTTGTCAAAGAAGAGGAAAAGTAGTTTAGAGTCCTTGTATGGGTTTTAGATATAAGTAGGTACAGGTACACTTGAGGTTCTAATGTTGCCATTTGTAAGTCAAAGTAGGGGAACACGAGTTGAGGGTAGAGAACAAATGTTACACATGATGTTCTCACATGAACTGACTTCTATATGAAAATGAAATGTTTAGCTCTAAGTGAATTCCCAACACGATTACCTTATCCATCAGTTTTAATTTTTAGTAGCAGCAAATGTTTTTACACAGTACTTCTGCCTCAAAATATTTGGCTCCTGATGAAAATCCTGTGTAATATGAAAAAATAAAATCTGTTGTATCTTCCTGGCTGCTGTATCGGGAAGAATCACTCCCTTTATTAGCCTGCTGCAAAATGTCAGAGGCACACAAATAGCTTGGAAACTGTTACTGATTGAGCAAGGGATTATGGGGCACAATCGTTACCTTATGAAGTGAGGCACATTGCTAGCTCTGTCCAGCATAGAGAAAATGCCAGCATTGTGAGACTATCTTCAAGAACCCCTGAATGGTTTACTATTGAGGCCTTTCTGAAATCATACTCTACACTCAAGCTGCTCAGCTGAGGAATTGGGTGGTGGCAAGATCTTGAAACACACCATCCTCAGGATTGACTGAAGCTTGAGTCATAATGCTGTTAGGACCAGCAGGATCTAAATGACTATCCAGGAAATGGACTTCCCTTCAAGTGGCTTAGGCTGTCGCCAAATCACTGCTTCAGCTTTGGAAAAAAGTATTAACTCATGAGGTGCACACACACACACACACACACACACACACACACACACACACACACACACACACACGCACCATTACTGTAGAGAAACGCTAGTGATTTCTAGCAAATAGCAAATAATACATTCTGCTGCTTGGGTACTTTCTATTTTAAACTTCTGAAAGGGGAATTGTAACCTCATCTGGTATGCAGCATATATATATATATATATATATATATATATATATATATATATATATATATATATGTGTGTGTGTGTGTGTGTGTGTGTATAAAAAACAGGAAACAAAAGTACATGTTGTAAGCAGGAGGCAAGCCCCCCTGCACCCCCACACCCCCCGCTACTTATATACCAACTCCGAGACCACACTACATTGAAGTAAATGGAAATCTCCCCCTTACGGAGATTTCCATTTACCTGTTCAGTGTTCTGCAGTTTCACTGTTCGCATGTCGATAATGTCAGATTCAACATTGTGAACATTCGCGGATCCAATATAGACCCTATATCTCCACCAGCAAATACAATCTCACATCAAATTTGGATCAAATGTTTTTAATGACATCAGCAAGGTAGGTTTCATTCCATTCATTTTTAGTCATTGGGCCTAAAACTAGGGATTTATTTCCTTGCAATAACAACAGGCTGTAAAGAGTTTAAACATTTCATCTATCAGCTACAGCCTAATAATGAAATATTTTTCCAGAGAGTGTTTCATCTCATTATATACCCACAACAAGTCACAGACAGAATGATCATTTTCTGTTTACCTGTTCATGTGCTGGTTCTGTGTAAATGTCAAAAACTATTAAAAATAAGGTAATTAAAAGCAGCTCAAATGGCAAGCACTCCGAACAGCACTTCTTGAAGAAAACCAAGTTGGACAGCTCACAACTACATTTTTAGAAACCGGAATCAGGCACGCAGTCTAGTGGTGTGTTTTCAATTACTCTTAGGTTACTGGAATCACCCAGCACAGTCGCAAAAGACACAGCTACAAAATCAGCTAACGCACCTACCTGTGGCGATGGAATTGCCAAACCTCCAAGACAGTGAGTGAGTGAGAGCTGGAGCAAGACTATATCCACCTAACAACTCCCACCTCTTTTTCCAGTCCCAGTTCCAGCTATCTCCCTGGAATTCAGCAGGATCGGAGATGAAAAGAATCCAGTGCCAATGTTTCTTCTAACAACCGATTTCCAGGATAAATAGAGGGATCCCAACAGTAAATTCCACAAGAAGTATGAACAGAAAGGGAATATCTACTGTTGGACCCTCTATTTATTCAGAACAAAGTAATATTAGGTCAGTGGGGTGGAGGTGTTAAGCAAGTTGTGGCTGTCACCACTTGCTTGACTAACGGCATATAAAATTGGATTGCTGTAGAGAAGAAGGTACAGACTCCATTGTAAGCTGTTTTTCTCGGGGAAAGCCAAATATGAAAACCATGTAACTCCACGCTAAAAATTAAGCGAACAAGATAGCTGACAGAGTTAAGTTACTTTGTCAACTTAATTTTCAGCAGTGGAGGGTACATAATGACTGCAAAATTACTTGCGCTGCTAGAAGGCACTTGGGTGTAACTACATGCAATTCCTACCATCTCACAGCACACGCGGATGTAAGCACAAAAACGCCATGAGACTGTAGTCGGGGTTAATGAGTTAAGATTCACTTATAGCTATGGGATTGAATCTGTTAGTTTCTTAAAGGAACATCACTACAGTACTATCCAAGGTCATTCTTCACTGTTACATAGGTATAAAAACATTGTAAAACGTCTCAGTTATTTAACCTATGTAAAATATTATTTAGAAAAACATTTTATAAAACACATATATTAAAACGTATTTTAGAGCAAATTTTAGAACGTTTATCTCCTCAAGTTTTTCCATTTTAGCATGCAATGAATTGAGCAACGGCACTCAATCTCGGGGTAATATATGCATTCAAGCGGATTTGCCACAGTAATTCTAATTGTTCAAGAATTACTGTTAGGGGTCCACCCCTTGGGTCAGTGTAAACTTGTTCTATTACCCGGAATTTGAAAGTGTAGTTAGGGTTTGCATTTACATGTCTAGCTAGTGCATTCTCTGTTTTGTTTTTTGAAATGTATGTTCGTAAATCCTTTTAGTTTACATTTTGTCTTTCCTACATAGACGGAAGGACATAGTTGGCATAAACTACCGTTTTGGATTGGCAATTATATCTATTACTGCTTTTCAAAACTTTGACATTAATTGCTACACTTCGTCCTTCCTGTATGTATTTGCAGTATGGGCAGCTAAGACATTTAAACATTCCAGGATTTTTAATTATGGTGGGTCTCCTAACCTCCAATAAGTTTTTCAAGTTCTTCCCTAGTGCCTAGTTTGCCCATTATTTCCCTGTTGTCCAATAATAAATTCCAATTTTTGTTTAGCATGTTTCTGACACTATTGGCTTCAGGGCTAAACATTATGACAAGTCCAGTTTTGAAATTAATGCTAGCCGTGTTTTCTGCATCAGTATTTTGGGTTGGTTCTCTGGTTTCTAAATTATCTTGTGTTTGTTCACCTTCCAAAATAGGTTTATAAAAAGCAGTGGATCTTTTATTTGTAACTTCCTCTATTAATTAATTCAATAAAGTTGTAGGATAGGCTCTCTACTGAAACATGTGCTTTAAATTAATACAGTCATGTTCAAATTCTAAATTAGTGGTTACCATTCTCGCTGCTCGTACCAGTTGCCCTTTCATCACTGATCTTTTTTGGTGAAAGGGGTGGGCACTTGAATAATGCAAAAAGGTGCTTGAATGTGTGCTTTTTCTGTGTATTTTTGCATTATATTCTCTCTTGCTGGCTTTCCTGAGGAGTGTATCTAGATAAGGGATTTCTTGGTTATTATAAGTAAATGTGAATTATAAAATGTTAGTAGTGGTATTAAACTAATTCACCAATTCACTAGCTACTGTTATGTCCCCTTTGATTATCATGAATATGTCATCCAGGTAACGGGTAAAGAAAAAGATATGGTTAACCATTTCACTGTTACCAAAAATATATTCATGCTCCCGTTAGGCCATGACTAAATTAGGGAATCTGGCTCTGCATGGGAAACCCATGGCCACTCCAGTTTTCTGTAAATAATACTTATTTTTGAGAAAAAAAATGAAATTGTTGTTCAAGATGATGTCTAATAATTCCTCCACTAGATGCATTTCTGTATTTGGTGCCCCTTTCCTTTTCATCATGGTAGATACCGTTCAGTAGCCAATGCGTGGGGGATAGAGGTGTAGAGGTCTTTCACATCTACTGTTAGAAAGTTGTAATCGTTATTGTATTCAAGTAAGTCGATTTTCTCTAGGAATGACCATGAGTCCTTGCATATTTGGTATTCATTTGCTACATATTCCTTCAGTATGCTGTCTACAACTTTAGCGCTGGCATAAATGATAGAATTTCTTCCCTCAACAGTTGGTCTCTGTGGGGGATTCTGTAAATCTTTATGGACCTTCGGTACTCCGAAGATGACTGGTGTCAAAAGAGCCAGAATGTTCATATAATTGTACATTTCTGGATCTATTTTCCCTTCTATAAACAAATTGTTAATGTACATTTTAATGCGTTGGTTAGCAATATTGAAAATGAAATATTGAAATATGAACTTCCAGCAACAAAACCAACAAATCATTCATCAAGGCAACACTAATCCAGCCTCCAACAACCAGGGTTTTACCACTGCCAAACACCAGGTGAAAAACAATTAAGAGGAAAGCACACAACAAGAAGTAAAAGTAAATACAACACAGGACTGTGATATAGTACAGAACTGTGCAATTGTAAAAAAACACTGAAGGTGATTTTCTTATTTACAACTATTCATCCTTTGTGTGATGCCTCCAGAATTGGTAGAACTTGTAGCAAAAGGTTTAACATTTATTCCTGCACAAAGAATGGACTTAGCTAAAACTATTTTGGACTTGAAAATGTTTGTATGAAAACTGAATTTAAATGTAATTTTAGGCAATAATAATGCTGAACCTAACCCCTTCTTTGTACACAGTATGTTTGACCCTCCTCTACATGCAACATTACATACGTTTGAAAAAGTGTGCGAGCTTGACATTCGTGATATATACAGTAAAAAAACAGGACATAAGGGAAACATGAGTAAAAATGAATGGGAGATTCTAAACTTATTAAAAACTCAGGTAAGAGTAACGAAACCTGGTAAAGGTGAGGGGTTAGTATTTATGGACCTGGATGACTATGAGAACACTGAAGGTTATGAGAAAGTGTCTTTGAACCAGTTTAGTATTGCTAACCAACACATTAAAATGTATGGTACTTATGTATTATCGCATCCAGATTTTCGCCGTTGCAAAATAGCATTCTTCAAGTCAAAGGAGGCCATGCAACACTGTAAAGTGTTGTTGATGAAAGTCCTTATTACTCAGTAAAAATGTGTGGATTACTTTCAGGAAGACCAGCAGAATAAAAAAGCCTCTTCTTGATTTGCGTGCATTACAGATGCATGCTGTAATTGTCATGGCTGATATCATACACGCCGATTTCTGCAGGTTGCAAAAAAGGGTCCAAGAGCAAGTGTAGGAAAGTGTCCCTAAATTGTGTGGGTCAAATGTAACAAGTGTAATTGATTAGTAAAAAAACGCAGAGCAGAAGGGATGAAGGACTTCACGGAAAGTAACAGTGCCGAGTCATCAAGTACTGCTGTCAATAAATAACGTTGTGCGTTCTTTTTCAGACTTCATCTCCTGGAAATACAGCAACCCAAGGAAAGTGTGTGTGGCTGTTACTTTGCCACTGCCTGCATTCTTCCCTGTTCTCCATTAATGTTGGCATGTTCAGTTAGGTTTCTGCCATCTGAGTTGTGGTCAGGCTTGCTTTAGGTACACAGTAAAGGTGAAAGGGCAAAAAAAATAATGGGAAGAATGCTTAGAGCTTTGAAAGTTGCTTGTGGTGACAGCTAATGGCAGCAGTGCTACATCGCTATCGCACATTGTGTAACTGCCGATAGAAAGTCGCTGTGTATATGTACACCTTAGTGTGCTTCTGTTACTTAAGCAATGTAATGCAACAGTAGAAAACACTTTGATTATCATGTCTGAGTCTTAAATGGCCTTGTTTGACCTGTAGTATGTGAATTTCATAACCCTAAAACTCTGCTTGCGATAATACATAAGTACCAAATGTACATTAAGAATTTGTTTATAGAAGGGAAAATAGATCTAGAAATGTACAATTATATGAACATTCTGGCTCTTTTGACACCAGTCATCTTCGGAGTACCATAGGTCCATAAAGATTTACAGAATCCCCCACTGAGACCAATTGTTGATGGAAGAAATTCTGTCCCGTATACCATTGCTAAAGTTGTACACAGCATACTGAAGGAATATATAGCAACTGAATACCAAATATGCAAGGACTCATGGCATACCTCTCAACCTGGAAATTTCAAAAATCTGGATAAAGGCCCATGAAAAATAGGTACAAATCTGTACGCTGATTAACATAACATTTGCATACATTGTGTAACCCCGCCCACCCCCATGGAATTGTGGGATACCAAGCAAATTTCTGGGGTACACCTAAATCAAAGCCTCCCCTACTTCAATCTGTTTGTTTTATAGTGGTATTCAGAGGTAGACTTTTGGCTACTTTCTACAGTCAGAAACTGATAAAAAGCTGTTATATCCATCTTACTGTAAGTAGTAGTAGTATCTATATCATACCAGCAGTAATGGAAAGCATTGACGTATTTCACATTCTGACAGTGCAACCAAGAAAACATGACTTATTCATTCTATTAAAAACCAATTCTTCAGGTTCCAGTGACTTAGATTCCTCTTAGTAATGCTGTCTGACCTCCTAAATAAATATTAACAGTTTGTAGTTCCTGTTGGGTGGGGGTCGGGAGCATTTGCCAGTGCAGAATGGTAGTTTGCAGAACAGTAGTGATGGTGTGTGAAAATACAATGGTAGAAAATATGTTGTAAAGTATATTAAGCTGCTTTTAAATAAAAGATGGACAGCATCACTGTTGCATTCATGATTAAGGACTGTTTATTACTGCATGTTAAGAAAATATGGGGACAAGTTTGTGAATACATTTTCCATCCCAGAGCACTGTAGCTACATACATACAATGCAATGAAATATCAGGGTACAATAAATATTAATTTTAATTTCATCTAATACCTTTATGTATTTTGATGCTGTACACTACAGTTCCCTTGGTATTGGTACTGAAACTCAAATACAAACCTGATGTTTCAAAAAGAACAATCTACAAATTTACATTGCTGCAACAGCAGTACACAGCAAATGTACCTATTATATATAAAGCAGAAGTGTGCCATTATTTTGGTACATTGCATAACTAATTATAAGGCAAAAAAAAAAAAAAAACCCATAAATGTAACATTGACATCAATCGCTACTTGCATCTACCATAAAAGTACTCTAGTATTTCATTTACATGTTTCTGGAAGCTGAGTTACGTATCTGCTCACCTTATAGAATGGAAACCTTTGTGTACCTATAATAATGCATAACTACCATATCCTACCATAAATATCATCAGCACTGGATGGTACTTACAATTACCACTTCTTACAAAAATTATGGTTACTAGACAGTTCCATTTACCTGACAGATGGCACCAATCAAAGCAAAAAGAAAATTTTCTTGGGTGGCAAAAGCGAGGGTACCGTTTGGCTAGGCTTATATAGGCCCTAGGGCCAATAGCCTAGTACCTACCTGTGAACCTATAAAAGAATAATAAACACATAAGTAATATGCACCATAAGAAAACTTTAAAAACTCTGATCATACTTTACATGAAGACAGTAATCATAATTACAAAATACAGGTAGATTCCTACCTCAGAATTGCGTGTCACTGTATTGTGATGCCCTACACATATCATACCTCCCTCGAACAATACTACTGCCATACTGGCAAGTGCCATATTCCAGTCATTATCTTGTTAATTAAATTCAAGTAATCCTGTGACATTGAGGAAAGCACAAGAATGAACTGTTTTCTGAACCTTAAACTGGCAATGTATTTAGTTATTAAATGAGTACAATACATGTAGTTACCAATACCACTATATTCTGGGTTGCAAAAATCCACATAAAATTATGCTATCGTGCTGGTCCTGTCTATAAATGTATACTCACTCGAGCTAGAAGTAATCACTTAAAGCAGTTCAGGCAGCTACCGTCCCAATGATAAAACACTCACTGATCACATCATTCATACAAAAGCATTGCTACGCTATATATTTTTTTTAATTTTATTTTACATTTGTTTATCGGGATGGTCTGACTGGGACAGACTAATTATTCTGCAACAAAACACAAGAAATTCATGTCACACTGTCAACTGAAGGTATAGCCTACACCTGCTTTTTTAAAACTGTTTTTACTTACCCGGAGGTCGAGCCGCCGGAGAAGCCAGAGAGGTTACATTTTCTCATCCTGCTGACCGGACTTGTGATATGTGGACTGTGGAGTTAGGTATTGGATGGGTGGACTGTCTGCTGTGCTGACTCGGCTGCAACAGATGTTGAAGCCAACTAGCCAAGTTGATGTTAAATTATAAAAATGTTTGCGAACAGCAGCTCCGATGATCAGCTCCTTGCTGCTGCTGCCTGCTTGGCGCTTGCCGCTATTCCTAATTGAAATCAGTCTGCCTATGTCCGATAGGCTGCACGTCACATCATTCATGCAAAAGCATTGCTACGCTATATATGACTAATTATTTTACAGCAAAAGACAAGTGTCACACTGTCAACTGAGGATTCCTTTGCTGCAGTTTCTTTATGTTAGCTGCTGCATACATAGCCTACACACGCTTTTTTAAACTGTTTTTACTTACCCGGAGGTCGAGCCACCGGAGAAGCCAGAGACAGTACATTTTATTCTCCTCCTGCTGTGGACTTGCGATATGTGGACTGTGGACACTGGTGGTGGGTGGGTGGACTCTCCGCTGACAATGCTGCAACCGATGTTGATTTTGAAGCCAAGTTGTTGTTAAATTAGAAAAACGTATGTGAAGCCAACTAGCAAAGTTGATGTTAAATTATAAAAATGTTTGTAAACAGCAGCTCCGACCAGCTCCTTATTGCTTGCGCCTCCCGCTATTCCAATTCACAACACTCTGCCTGTGTCTGATAAGGGGCAGTCTGCCTTACTGGGCTGATGTCATTACGCATGCCCCTGCAAATTGATGATGCTGCAGGATGCGTGGTGCCATCTGTCAAAGTTTAAAGTTGTATTACAAAAATAAATAAATACATTTAAAAAAGTCGGGAATTAAAGGGGCCACTTGGGGATTCGTGGCACCCCAATATTTTGCCCTCAGACCCAGTAAATACCAAGGAATTCGGTATGGTTGAGAGGTATGACTCATGGTCATTCCTAGAGAAAATCAACTTACTTGAATACAATAACGATTACAACTTTCTAACAGTAGATGTGAAAGACCTCTATACCTCTAACCCCCACACATTGGGTACTGAATGGTATCTACCATGATGAAAAGGAAAGGGGCCCCAAATACAGAAATACATCTAGTGGAGGAATTATTAGACATTATCTTGACCAACAATTTCATTATTTTCAAAAGTAAGCATTATTTACAGAAAACTGGAATGGCCATGGGATTCCCATGCGGAGCCAGTTTTGCTAATTTAGTCATGGTCTACTGGGAGCATGAATATATTTTTGGTAACGTTGAAATGGCTAACCATATCTTTTTCTTTACCTGTTACCTGGATGATATATTCATGATAATCAAAGGAGACATAATGGTAGTTATTGAATTGGTGAATTACTTTAATACCACTACTAACTTTTTACAATTTACATTTACTTATAATAACCAAGAAATCCCTTATTTGGATATACTCCTCAGGAAAGCCAGCAAGAGGGAGTATAGTGCAAAAAATATACAGATAAAGCACATATTCAAACACCTTTTTGCATTTTTCAGGTGCTCACTCCTTTCACCAAAAATATCGGTGGTGAAAGGGCTACTAGTACGAGCAATGAGAATGGTAACCACTGATTTAGTACTTGAACATGACTATATTAATTTAAAGCACATATTTCAAAAGAAAGCCTATCCTACAACTTTATTGAATGAGTTAATAGAGGAAGTTACAAATAAAAGATCCACTGTTTTTTTATAAACCTATTGGGAGGTGAACAAACACAAGATAATTTAGGAACCAGAGAAGCAACCCAAAATTTTGATGCAGAAAACATGGCTAGCATTAATTTAAAAACTGGGCTTGTCATAACGTTTAGCCCTGAAACCAAGTGTCAGAAACTGCTAAACAAAAATTGGAATTTATTATTGGACAACAGGTAAATAATGGGTAAACTAAGCACAAGCCCTAAAATTATATTTAGTTACGGGAAGAACTTGAAAAACCTATTGGAGGTTAGGAGACCAATCATAATTAAAAATTCTGTAATGTTTAAATGTCTTAGCTGCCCATACTGCAGATACATACAGGAAGGGCGAAGTGTAGACATTAATGGCAAAGTTTTGAAAAGCAGTAATTGATGTAATTGCCAATACAAAATGGTAGTTTATCTTGCTTTATGCCAGCTAGCTCCTTCCTTCTGTGTAGGAAAGACAGAACATAAACTAAAAGATAGAATTTATAAACATACGTACAATGTTTCAAATATCGAAACAGAGAATGCACTAGCTAGACATGTAAGCGCAAACCCAACCACACTTTCAAATTCTGGGTAATAGAACAAGTTTACACTGACCTAAGGAGTGGATTCCTAGCAGTAATTCCTGAACAGTTAGAATTACTGTGGCAAATCCGCTTGAACGCATATATTACTCCAGGACTGAATGACGTGCTCAATTCATTGCATGCTAAAATGGAAAAACTTGAGGAGCTAAACATTCTAAAATATATGTGTTTTATAAAATGTTTTTCTAAATAATATTTTACATAGGTTAAATAATTGAGACTTTGTAATGTTTTTATACCTATGTAACAGTGAAGAATGACCTTGGATGGTATTGTAGTGATGTTCCTTTAAGAGCTTGCTACTGAACAATCACATGGGAGAACTGGGAGGGGTATTTAAAACTCTAATTTGTACTTGTTTTTTATCTGAAGAAGTTCAAGTTAATATACTGGATGAAAAGCGCTTTAATTGTATCCATTAAATACAATTATTTCATCTGGAGTCTACCGTTTTATTTGCCTGAAACAGTTAGGACAGTTAGGGCAGCAAGGATGATATCTGTGTATACTGATTTTATTAAAGAAGTGGAAAGAATTAAACAATTTTTTGTGCAACTGGGTTATCTAGCTGGTTAGTTAATGAAATTTCTAATGATGTTTTAAATGGCTCGGGGACTAAATGTGTCCCCTTGTTTGGGAGGAAAAATAAAAACATTCTAAAAGAACCAGTTAATGAACATTTTGAAGATGACTACAGTAGAGCATTTATATTAGAAATAGTTGTCATTCCAGTGATATAAAGGATGTTGTTCTTTCGGCTTTTTCCCTGTAAGGGGTCGCCACAGCGGAACTCCGGTCCACTAATGATTGGCAGTAGATTTTTACGAAACGCCAAGGTGCCAGCTCAACGCCCAACCTTCAATGAAGACACACCCATTTACGCAAGCATGTCTTTTGAACGCAAACCAGCCGCGGGGAGGACATGCAGACTCCACACAGAAGGCATTCCCAAGCCAAGCTGAGAATCGAATGGGAAAACCTCGTGCTGTGAGGTAACAACGCTGCAGCTGTACCACCGCGGAATATTCCATAAAGGACATTATATTTAAATACTAGAACATGTTTTCTCACATTCCCAACATCTTCTTTCAAGAGCCCCTTTGTTTACCTACAAAAGGGGAAAAAATATAAAAGACAACGATTTTCAGCCCTGATGAGACTTCTAAATGAAGAGGATTTCTTAGGTGTGGCGTGTGTAAACAATGCCCTTACATTTCCCTTATGGAGTCTTTAATTATCGTAGCTTGGGTAGAACAGTCAAGGGCAGTCATTATTTTAATTGTTGGTCAAAGGAAGTAGAGTATTTAGCCTATGGTTCATAGTGTTTTTCATTCTATGTGGGGAAGACCAAAAGGACCCTGAGAGCACAGATAAGTGAACATGCTTATGAAATTAAAAAGGAATATTGACCAGTGCTCTTTACAAACACACCTTGCGTTGTAAGACAAG
The DNA here is from genome assembly GCF_019279795.1 of Protopterus annectens. Classification (NCBI taxonomy): domain Eukaryota; kingdom Metazoa; phylum Chordata; order Ceratodontiformes; family Protopteridae; genus Protopterus; species Protopterus annectens. The sequence continues at coordinate 914,267,281 of NC_056745.1, read as the reverse complement.
TGCATATTTATTTTGGCTGATTGAGCAAGTGTAACAGAATCCTGGGGGGAGCAGTGCAAAACCGTATTGGAATACAGAGAACTGCTTTGGCAGCTAAAGTTGAATGCATGTGCCCCCCGGGACTAAATGATTCAGTCTTGTTAGCCCCTGTATTAAAATTAAGAGCAGCAAAACCCTAAAAGAAATTTCAAAAGAAAATATTTTAAATGACATTTATCTTGTGTTGATACAATAATGGATCTTTTTATTGGTTCTTAAGTTTTCTCATGAATTTTTTTTTTATTAGTGGATGCTGTGGTTTTATTATAGTTCATTATATTTATGCACACGCATATTTACATTTTTAAATAAAGTTGTTTATATTGCTTGCTGTTGTTTTTAAGTGGGTTGAACACCACCACCTATGTATTTGCATTTACACTTGGATTTGTGTTACAGGTAGGGTAGCTACATTTCGTTGTGGCTAAAACTGCACCAAGGCCACACACCCCTCACATCTCCAGTAACCCCACCCATCTCCTTCCCCTCTCCCTGCCCATTTTGTGTCATCATCATCACCTCAGATGAGGGGAACACCCTGTTTTCCCCATTTGTGATGCCCTTTTCCTGCTGATTCACTGTGCTTTTCTATAAAAAAAAAAGCATAAACTCCAGTAGTCTATTTCTTTTTTGAAACAGAGTACTAGAGTTTGTACAGTGTTTTTCAGAATACTTGACAGTTTTTGATTTCTGTATAGTCCGGAAGAAAAAATGGGCAAGTGGCACCACTAGTTAAGGGAGAAAGGAAATGATGCAACATTTTTGATTTCAGCTTCCAATCAAGGGTTTTCTTTAAGATTTAAATGTGTTAGTTTTTTAGGTACTTTTCCGCTATCGGGGCAACAGTTGAAATGCGGTTAGACAGCTGGGAATGTAGTGTCTTCTCTGATGAAATGACTAGGTAATTGTAAAATAGAAAAGGTGTTTCTCTTTTGGATACATACTGTACATGTAATTTTAATTAATTAATATTATTATTTTAAGTAAAAGGTGTTGGGATTAACATCAGAAATGCATGGCAACACACTCTATTCAGAGGACCTCAACCACAGTGATGAGGTTTGGCCGTCAAAAGAATAGTTTAAAAAAAAAAAAGGGAAACACATTCCTGTTGATATCAAGACTTTTCACCATACACACAAAATAGAAATGTAGAAATACATGTGGGGGGTGCACATGCAGTCATTGAGCCATAAAGATAGCTGAAAGGATGCGATCGTCATTCTAGAAACAGCTGCTCGCTACTACGTTTTTTTTTTTTTTTTTTTTTTTAAGCGTCATCTACTGCTTTGAGAAGGATTCCTTGATAAGGGGAACAACCCTTGTATTTGTAAATTCATGTATGTATTATTTCACAAACTTAGTAAACATTTCACGTGAAGCCTAAGCCCAATCCCAAGTGTTGTGTTTTACAAGCACTTCGGAAGAAAAAGAATAAAAAAACACTTACATAGCCATCTTCATGTCATATAAACAACTTTTAGCACTAGCCCCTTAGAGGACAGAAAACAGTCTGAATAAAGAAACCGTCATTGATGTCACAGTGTTAAGTGGCGTTCATTCATCAACATCGTGATTTCTACTGTCAGACGTGTCTGAAAACAATAGTTAATCATGAAAAACATTCTGTGTGAAGAGATCTGTTTATGTAGTTCTCTCAGAGTGACTAACAGTTTCAGTGAGACCGTTCAGCTGCAGTCTACTTCTTTCACATATTTGTTAACCAGATATCAGCAAAGTGAATACAGTTAATTTCTTTCTTGTAAAATTCATTCTTTAAACAGATTACGAGAATATCAGGTCAATACATATGTATGCAAAGAAGCAGATTACAACTGAAGGATCGTATCGACACTTTTGCCTCGATAACGGAAAAGTACCGTTTTTTAATATTTTATTAGTTCTCATGAAGTCTCTGGTTTGAGTCAAAAGCGCTTAACTTTTTCAAAGAACATTTGTATTTGAGTTGTACTTCGGAACTTGTTTCTGGTTTCAGTCATCCAGAGGTACAGTTTTTTAATTATCTGATAAGAAACTCCTTTCGTGTTTTATTTCCTCCCTCATCGGTGCTTGGTTAGTGTATTCTGCGTGCTTTGACTGTGTTTTTCTGATTAAAAATTTTGTATATACTTCTGCTTTAACTTTAACCAGCAGAGTAAGGCCTGTTGATTAAAAGCTTTATTTGGAAGTTATGATGGGAAAACTTGCTGATATTGCATTTTTTGGGGAGTTATGATTATTTGAGGTGATAGACTATGGTTACTGAATTTGTAATGATTTTTTTTTTCATGTTACCTCATTTTAAACAATTTTTTTCATTTAAATTGCAGTTTTGTCGCCATTTTATTAAACATTTCTGACAGGAATTTTTCATCAGTTTGTTTTATTTACTGTCTAATACTATTGGTGGTGGTGCTGCGGTAGCATTGTCGCCTCCCAGTAAGATGCTGTCCGGTTCGATTCTCAGCTAGAGCGTCTTCTGCATGGAGACATGCGTGAATGGGCGTACCTTCATTGAAGGTTGTGCGTCAGAGCTGGTAACTCGGCACGTAAAAATCTGCTACCCAATCATTAGCGGACTGGAGTTCCGCTGTGACGACCCCTAACCAGGAAAAGCCGAAAGACACAAACAAGCTATTTTATTCTGTATCAATTCATTTGGACTGAAACTAGCTATATTTTTTTTTTTTTTATACAAAATCTGGTGACTTTTGTGCATATATTTTGTGCTTTGAACTGTGTTACTGAATATACTGTCATTTTTCTTAGTGCAATGCTCAATATAGCATCCCTACAGAAACGGTATTTAGAGGGAGAATAGTGGGATTTGTTCACCTTCTTACCAGGCTGACAGTGCAGCCAGTATTTGGTATTGAGCCGGTTAGTTTCTTGTTCCCTGACGTGATGGAGTCAGGCCCCCCCCAACCATCTTCCCCATCTGCACGTAAAAAAAGAAAGAACAAAAAAAAAAAGTCTCCAACTACCGCTTTGATTTTGCAGTAGCCTTAGCTTCATGCAGGCTATCAGACCACTCGCCTTTTGTTACCTCCATGTCCCATGTTGTAGTACCACAACTGTGCATCATACAAGGGTCAGACACATTTTCTGGGGCTGTAGCCATTGCCTGCTGCAGGTGTTGGGAAACCCAGCTCCTTAGGTGCAGGTTAAGTAAGGGGTGCAGAATCTTTTGCCAGTGTTGATACTTTTCCCTCAGGTGCTCTACCACTAGTATAGTCCATGCCAAAATGAGACAGAAGACATCCCATGTGGCTGGGTAGCAGTCTTTGACTGATTTCGTAGCTGAGATGGTAGCTGTAGATAGAGCCATGGTGCAGGCAGTTGGTTACAGGGTGCATACCTGGCTTATAATAATGCTGGTGTTTCCACCCCTCATCTCACACCAGTCAGTCTGTTAAGGATCCTCTTTTTGAAGAGGAGCCTGTGTCTGAAGACTCTGACCTGTTTCAGTTGATTTCTCTGATTATGGGTTCATAGAAGGTTACTAGGCTAACAGCCCTAGAGCCCTTACAAGCCTAGCCATATTTATCCTAAATTGCCCCAGTTCTCTGTGGTTAGGTGAGTGAAGTTGGCAGAGGAAAGGGTCTATGGTAGTTAATACCAACTTCCTCTGTCCAGTAGGGACGTGGGCACCACCCCAGGAGTGAACCTGCAGTTACCCATCCATTGACTTGGGTTGCTTTTGAAGAAGGACAGGGAGGGGCTCTGTTTCACGTGAATTGAACACTTGTTCCAGAGAAGTGGCAGTCTCTGGGAGATGTATCTTTCTCTCTCCAGCATGACCTGTTCATGTCAGAAGCTAGGTTAAGATCTCTGGTGCGAGTAACCCTTATACATTTTGATTTACGAATGTGTAGCATTTTCATCATGCCTGCGACAGGGACTGTCCTGTAAGCCAGGCATAGGTCACCCCTTAGCAACCTGTACAAGACAATGCAGTGACAGGTCTTTTAGTCTTTCCACGTAAGACTTTTTTTGTGTACTCTGTAATTTCTTGGTGAAAAACCTTTGTGGTCTCTCCAATTGTTGCAGGTGTCTGATGAGGTACATGCAAAAGGTAGCATTGTACTCAATTATTGGTCTGAGGGTGAGTATAAGGGAATTATAATATCCTTAGATCTAGATGCAATGCCTTTACTTATAAGATGTGCCACATAGAAGGATTTCCTTATTACTGTGGATACATGATGGTCAGAGTTCAGATTGCTATCAACCTGAGTGCCCAGATCACATACCACTGTGTCTACACTTAAGGTGGGTGCTGTCTATAATGTAATTAGCAGGGATGTGCCCCTTCCCAAAGAGAATAATAATGCATTTTTTTGCATTTAGCTTTAATCCGTGGCTTTGGCACCAATTATTTGTCTGCGTTAACCCTGTCTGCAATATATTAACATCATTAGGGGACTCGATGATGGCTCCCAATTTGCAGTCATCAGCAAACTTGGTTAGCCTCAGGCCATCCAAGTTTGTCTAGACGTCTGGTATATAAATTCTGAACAGTAAGGGGCCCAGCACAAAACCCTGTGGTACGCCGCTGATGACTGGTCTTTTGCAAGACGTGAGTTACTCACTTTGACATTGCATCCTGTTGGTGAGCCAGTTGGCTACCCATCTGATAATGTAGTGGTTAAGTCCAAACTGGAAGAGTTTCTCTATAATAGCTGGGTAGGAGATTGTGTCAAATACCTTGGCAAGGTCAAATAGGTGATATGCACTGTCTTCCCCTTGTTCAAGTCTTTGGTGACTTTCTCAGAGAAGTCAACTATGTTTAACAGGCGTGTGATCTACCTTTAACATATCCAAACTGTGTTGGGTCCAGAGTTTGGAGATTACATGTGTCCTTGTTAATAAAGCCCATAATGATTCTTTCCATGGGCTTGCAGATGGGGCTAGTCAAAATTCTGGGCCTAGAATTCACAGGGTTGGTTTTATGGTCCCCCTTTTTGTAGATGGATTACTGTTGCTGTCCTCCTTTCCACTGGAACATGGCCAGTTTGCAGGCCGTTGTTAAACAAGGATCCAAGTGGGTCTGCTAGTTCATGTTTTAGTTTTAAGTTGTTTAAAAGGCAATCTGGGATGTTGTCTGGTCCCACTGATTTCTGTCTTGAGATAATAGGCTGTGGAATGGTGGCAGGTATACTTTTGGGATGACTGGATGATGAACTGATGCAGACACCCAAACAGATCTATTCTTTTCCCTCTTTAGATTCCCAGTTTTTGGAGAGGTCTTTTAGAAAGCGTGTAGTTCTCATTTCTTCATTGAGGCTGTAAGAAATTTTGGGTATGCTCAGCCTTGTCTGGGCTGCAAGCCCGGATTTGGTGTCCCCAATGTCCTTTACCTATAAGAAGACCGTGTTTTCTCTGCGCTCAGTCCCTGAGATTAATATTTGGGAAAGTAGCTGGTGCAATCCAGTACAGTAGTTTTTAAAGTGTTTAACTACCAGTGTTTTATGTGGAAGTATGTGTTGCAATAAATGTACAGTTTAGATGAGTTTGTTGCATCCTTGCCTACAGAGCAAAAGGTCTGTGTTAGATATATAATTTCCCATGTTTGTCAGGTGTCAAAATATGCTGTAAAAAGTGCCTTAGAGGTTGAAATGCTGTTTTGTCAGTGGTGATTAATATGTATGGTTGGTTGTAGTCCCAGAATTTTTTTGATGAGTTAAAAAAAAATAGATACTTTTGAATCTGATTATGTATTTGGTACAGCAGCTATAATTATATCCTTAAACACTGGGAAGATAAATGTAAATTGATGCAAGAAGTATCAGAAATGGTGCATATTCCCAAGTTCTCCTTTTTTAAGCAAGATAAATTTTGGCAGCCTAACAAGCAGAAGTTCCAGTCGTACAATATCTAAGACAATAAGATGAAAAGCAGGATGACAACTCCACCAAACCTAATAAGAAAGTTCCTTTTCTTGAAAGGATAACCCCCTCCCCCATCCAACTTATGGCTCTGCCGAGCTGTGGCAGCCGTATTTATGAAGTCCCCTGTTGAGTGCCTTGTTTACAGAGTGACCCTGCTATCAGATGGGTGCTAAACATTGATGGCAGGGGTTTCAGATGGAAGTGGAAAGATCATCTCCCTCTGTTCATGGGGGGGGGGGTCCCCCTCATCTTCCTGACCAGACTTTGTTTTTCCCTCCTGTTCTTCAGAAGATACTGGACTCTGGGATCATAGAACTGGTCCTCTGTCAGAAAGAATGAAAGTTTTTTTCTGTAGTATTTCATCAGTTCCCATATAAGAGAGGTTGTAGACATCAGTGTGGGGCCTTTATTTTTTGAATACATTTGTCAAGCTTACCAAGTTTAAGATACTCACCCTGCAGTCAGTGCTTCCTGTGTTTCCGGACCACTGCTTCTTGGTGATCCTGGTCTTGATTAGGTACCTTTCTTCATATCCTCTGCTTATTGTCTCCGAGGATATCTGAGATTTGTTGTGTCTGATACATATTATCAGTTTTCTTTTTTGCCATTTGGGCTGTCCACTACAATGTGAGTGTTTTCTAAATGCCTTGCTCCAGTAGGAGCCCACTGACAGACTTTAGGCACTGATTGTGCTGATCTGTGCAGAATGTCCATCCAGCTGTGTGAGATTGCTAGAGAAGGTCTCTTCCATATAGGGATCAAGTTGAACATCCTGCTGGCACATTTGACACCCTTACAAAGACTTGTCTTTCTTCAGTCGTTAATCAACTTTATCAAGAGTCTAACTTTTTTCCCTGAAGACAAGATCCTGTCTTACCAGATGGTGTTTTCAAATTTCTTCCAGGGAACTATTGCCTCAGTAAGAGAATTCCTAGAAATTTTTGGACTGTTGGCTTACATGATTCTCATTTTACCTCTGGCTTATCTTCATATGAGAATAATTCAATGGTATGTCTGAAATTATTAGACAGTGCATCTTCTTTCCCTGGAGTCCCAGTTGCTGCTGCTGCTGGCCTTCATTGGAGGAGAATTGCAGTGTTGTAGAGTTTAGCCGAGTATCAATCCCGGGATTCCTTTCTCTTCCACATCCCCGATGCCATACAGTCTATCTAGAGAGATTTGTTCAACTTTGCCTTGGTTGCTGTGTCAGTGGAGGATGCAAGTGCTAGACACTTGGGGACTCAAGGGTGCACAGAAGGACATTGATATCTAGGAGATGTTGGCAGTGTTTCACCCCTTGAAAGTCTCTCACCACCTTTAGACTTCTGGTCCTTTTCTGGTGGTTACAGACATAACCACAATGATGTGGTACCTCAACAAACTAGGGTATACGAAGTCTTATATTCTGTGCTGATCGGCAATGGCAGCCTGGCTGCAGGCTTCTCAGTATTTTCTTTCTCTTGAAGCATCAGACATCCTCAGCCCAGAACATTGTGTCAGACATACCGAGTCTGTGGCAGACCCACACCGGTGTTCCAGGATTTAGTCCAGATGTTGGAAATACCTCTAATAGTTCTGTTTCCCTCCTTTCAAAACAGCTGGAGAAATTGTGTTCAGACATCCTTGCAACTGTACTTGGAAGACCAACTATTTCTCATTCCCTGGTACTGGAATGTTTGTATGCCTTTCCACTGATTCACAAGGTACTTCTGAAAATTCAAAGTAAAATGCTGAAGGTCATTGTGGTAATCCCTTATTAGCATAGGTGATCCTAGTTCTTCCTGTATATGGTATTGGTCAAGAGTTATTACCACAGGCTTCCTCACATACTGGTCCTGCTCACACTGTTTCAGGGGTGACTGGTGCACCTCGATTTGGAGAAACCCACATTAACAGCTTGGATGATTCTATCTTGACTCTATTTAGGTACTTGTTTCTCGAGGATGTGCAGTAGGTGTTGAAGGAGGCCAGGACACCTGTTGTTAGAAAATCTATGGATGAGGTTTTCTAAGTGGTGCCTAAATGAAAACAGAGGGTCGATTGTGTTTAATGTCCCCCTTGATCTTAAAATGCTGGTATGAGCCACTTCCTGATGGCTTAACATGTGTGTCCATTAAGGTGTACTTAGTGACCATCAGTGCTTTTCTGCCAAAGCATCCACCTCTTTCTTTCTTTTTTGGTAAAACTTTTCATGAAAGTAGTATTGCTTATGAGAGCCCCTTACAAGCAGATTCCCCCTTCGTGGGATTTCATCTTTATTCATTTTTTTTTTTTTTTTAACAATTTTATTGATTTTAAAGAAGTAAATATAAACAATTACATGTTCTTTTATAGGTACATAGGTTGGCACTAGGCTAGCAGCCTTAGGGCCTATACAAGCCTAGCCATAACAATTCCCTGGCTATTTCTTCCCACACTATTTACTTCCCTGGACCCCTGTCTAGCAGGGCAACTGACATGATCCCCGGGGTGAATTTCCTTTCTCCCATCCAATCGTCAAGGTTCCTTTTGAAGAGGGCCAAAGAGGCACTCTGCTTGACATGTATGGGCAATCTGTTCCAGAGTCTGGGGAGTCTCTCATCTTATTTTGTAAGAATAGTCTGAGGGATTGTATGTTAAGCCATAGGGAGTTGTCTAACTGATATTCACTTATTATCTGATCTACGTCCTTCACTCTATCATCTGTAATAAGTTGAAATCAATACAGAAGACCTTTTTGTTTAAGCAAGGTAATTTTATCTATATCTGAGGATTGTAAGGATTCTTGAGTAAAGGCTATCGGGAAAATTGTAAAAAAAAAGTTCATAACATAAGGTGTTCACATAAGCATTCACATAATGTTTAACAAGTAAAGTGAAATTACTAAAACTATATACAAAGACATCCATTAAATATCATTAAGTTACCTAGTATTTGATTATTTCATATATATAACACATAGAGAGGTTGAACTTTGATTTATATGATATCATTGTCAATCTCTTTTCAACAAATTCTATATATTAACCCGTATATGATAGTTATAAGTTTTTCTGGATGTTCTAGATGTCATAGTTGCAATCTGCAATTGACAAACTTCCATTAGAATTTTCTTACAATCATTATAGAAAGGAGGGAATTCAGATATCCACTTTCTTGTTGTAGTTTTCCTGGCCACTGCTATTATTGCCCAAAGTAAGAAATGTTTAACTTTTTTTACACAAACAGGTATGGGTGTATTAAAGAGTACTAATGATTTGGTCAAAATAAAATTATCTGTGAATATTGCTTGTAGTTCTGTAATGTTTTTTTCAAAATACACTTAAAGCAGGGCAGTCATAAAACATATGGTTCCAGTCAATGTTTGTGTTAGACTTGCATCTGTTGCAAATATTTAGTTTACCATTAATTTTGTTCATTAGTTGAGGAGTGTAGAAAGATCTATATAAAAATCTCCAGGAATTTATTTTCCATTTAAGTGAAAGTGTTGTTTTCCCTGCAAATTCTAATATATTTGTTTTATCTAGATCCCTTGGAAGTGTGTTAACTGTATAAAAATGGTTCCAGAAATTAGCAGGACAGCAATATGTTTCTTCTCTGATAAGTCTGTATGTAAATGCCATGTTGTCTGAATAAGTTTGTTTATGTTGAATAACTGAATTAAAGAAATCTAGCAGTATACTAGTGACCTGTTTATTAGCAGAAATGATCAGGTTCATCTTATTTTGTAAGAATAGTCTGAGGAATTGTATGTTAAGCCATAGGGAGTTGTCTAACTGATACTCACTTATTATCTGATCTGCATCCTTCACTCTATCATCTGTAATAAGTTGAAACCAATACAAAAGACCTGTTTGTTTAAGCAAGGTCATTTTATCTATATCTGAGGATTGTAAGGATTCTTGAGTAAAGGCCATCAGGAAAATTGTAAAAAAAGTTCCTTGTACTTGTGTGTTTAAATATAAGGTTTCTTAAAATTTATTAGTATGTTGTATAAGTAGCTAAATGAATGTTTTGATATGCTGTGTAACATGAAGTATTTTTTGAGTGTCCATAATATTGGGTTATTTATAAATTCTAATTTGTATGGCTGTGGTTTCGATATTAATAGCATAGCTGAGGATTCCCAGAATATTTTCCATTTGGCCTGATATAGTGTATGTAAAAGTTGTGCTATGGACCTAATAATAGCTGCATTAGAATAAAAGTTCAAATCAGGAAAGGCTATGCCCCCTTTGTTCCAACTATGAAGGTGATGTTTAAGTGCTATTCTAGGTTTCCTGGGAAACCAAAAAAACTGTAATAACAGAGAATTGATATTATTAATGAAAACTTTACTAGGAAGTATTAAAATAGATTGTATAATGTTGAGAATTTTAGGAAGGATTATCATTTTAATGATAGTTAACCTTTCCTCAGTTGTAAATATAATTGTATTCCATTTTGTTAATAGAGTTTGAATATTTACATAACATGTATTAAAATTTAGTTTTGTGATTAATTTAATATCTTTAGCAAGAATGATGCCTAAATTTAATTTGTTTAATTTGATCTGTGATGTATTTGTTAGTGTCTTTGCTAATGTTTCTCTTATTGTTTAAATAGATAGGTAGGATCTTAGTTTTATTATCATTGAATGTCAGTCCAGATATAAATTGAAATGTGATAACAGCTTCAAATAAGGCTGTTATGGAAGAATTATCTCCTTTAGTAGTGATGAGCACATCATCAGCAAAGAACTGAATTTTAGAAGTTATTTCGTCACTAATTTCCAAACCTTCTGTTTTTATTTCCTCGTATATCGTTAGCCCATGGTTCCATTATGAGAGTAAACAATAAGGGAGATAAGGGACAGCCTTGTTTTGTTCCTTTAGTGATGGGTATTTGAGTCGATGTGTGTGATCCAATGTTGATATAAGCCAGAGTGCCTTTATAAAGATGTAATAGTAAATTAATAAAATTATCTGAAAAGTTTAAACATTGTAATAATGTGAATAAATAATCCCAATGTATTGAATCGAATGCTGAGTTAATGTCAAGACTAACCAGAGACAAGTTTTTTTTTCTTTCTGTGTGAATAATCAATTAAAATAAGAGACCATTTGATGTTATCATATATACTTCTATGAGTTACAAAACCTGTTTGGTCATCATTAATTAACTGGGGTAAGAATTTTTTTAGTCCGTCAGCATAGATGTTCATAAACATTTTGTAATCAATATTTAAAAGAGTTATGGGCTTATATGATGTACATAATTTAGGGTCCTTACTAGATGTAAGAATGGGCAAAATAAAAGTATATTTCCAGGATGGGGGCAAAATAATGTCATTCTGGGCTTTATGGACTACATTATGTAGTAAAGAAATAGCTGTTTTAGGCATGATTTTATACAATTCAGGTATGATGCCATCATTGCCTGGTGCTTTGTTCTTTTTAAGTTTGTTAATTTGAGTTTGTATGCCCGGTAAAGATATCTGTTTATCTATGATTTCTGACTGTTGTTTGTTGAGTGTGACATACAGGTTTTTTTTAATGCATTGTTTTATCTTATCTAATGGTTGAATGATCTGAGATGTTTGATTTATTGTGTGAAAATTGTCTAAATTCATCAATTATGTCATGTATATTATAAACCTTTTTCTTTTTTCTAGACAAATATATTTCTTTAATATGATTATGTTTGATGATTCTTTTTGTTTTATTTGCAAGATTGGTTAAATGTTTCGGGTTTACTGAATAGGCTAGGAATTTAAATTTCTCTAAGGAAATCATAGTCTTATGATGTAAGATTGCACTATATTCTTCCTTAGTTTTATTTATTTCATCTCTAATAATTTTAGATGCAGACTTGTCATTAACTTTAAGATGTAATCTATACATCTATCTAATTTGTCTTGTATTTTTTTAAGTCTTCATCCCAGGACTTCCTTTTGTTATAATACCATTTATTTATTTGTCCGTATAAGTAAGCTTTTAATGCATCCCATACATAAATGTCATGAGAGTTGGATGTTTGATTGAATTTTATAAAATGTTGTGTTTCTTCTTCAAAAAATGTTTGAACTTCTTTTAATTGAGTTATATATGCAGGTTTTCTTCTTGTATGAGTCATTGGGGTGTCATTTAAATAAAGCTCAAATATAATTGTATTATGATCTGAAATAGAGCAAGACACAATCTTGGTGTTTTTTTAAATCCTTTATTATTTGTGTGGATATGATTACCCTATCTAATCTAGAGTATGATTTGAATCTATTAGAATAGAATGTAAACCGAGGTGAGCTCAGGTCTGTGTAGTCATGAATATCTTTTAGATGATATGTATCCATTCATTGTATTAGTTGTTTAGCTTATGAGGATATTTTCCCTTTTCCTGAAGTGCTAGAGTCCTTTTCATTTAAAATGCAGTTAAAATCCCCTGACATAATAATATTACCCTCAGAGTGAGATACAATCTGGTTCAGTTGTTGTTTAATAGTGCTGGTTCCAATACCCGGTAACCAATAATTTTTTACTAAAGTGACATTTTTTGTATTTATTGTAATTGTCACTAAGCACAACATCCCTTTATCATCTTGATAAGATTTAATAATTCTAGGTAAAGGGAGAGTTTTAGTCCAGAGAATTGCTATTCCTCTTTTCTTTTTAGAATGTTCAGAACTGGCAATGACTATATATTTATTAATATTTAAAAAGTTCATATTTTCTTTTAAAAGATGTTTCTTGTAGAAATATTATGTTTGGTTTGTGTATATTTAAGTATTTAAATAAACTTCCTCTTTTAATAAGGTTATTCAGACCATTTATGTTGATTGATAAACCTTTTAGTGAAGTCATAATATCTCTGTAAATGAGTAAGAAATTCTTGTGATTTGTGTGTTATCTTGATTATGTTTTATATAATCCTCTCTAAAATATTTATGTAAATTATAGTCTTTGTTTGTTACCATATGATATACTGTATGTGTTATACAATTCTTGCAACTTATAATTATATGCATTTGAATTAAGATGGATTTCAGGAAGAACTTATTAAGAAAATTGAATGTAGTGTAAATGTGATAAAAAATGGGGTAGCTATCCGCCTGGAGTTATAAACTCCTTGTCCCAGTGACATCAGTCACTCGGATCAAACCCCTACCCAGCAGCAGCAAAAAACAGTCTCCACTGTATATAAATGTGAGATAGGTAAAATAATAACTCTGTATATATTTACATATTCATTAAAACAAGTCAAACAAATCTGTAATCAGTGTAACTCATCTGATATTACTTGTAACAGAATGTCATTCACAATAAACCTCTAACTGTAGCATAACCTTCACTATATATGAATGTTAAACATACAAAATATTAACTCTGTATATGATTGCATATTCATTAACACAGGTAAGGCATAATTATAATCAGTGTAACTCATCAAGTATTGCTTAAACCATTTTGTCTTTCAGAACTGACCTTTAAACAACAGCAACAGAACATATCTTCTTTGTATATAAAAATTAAAGAGATTAAATAATAACTTCATATGTGATTATATGTAATTTAAAACTGGTCTGAAATCTATGAAAGCAGCATTCTGATATAGAAGCCTGTCAGTTGAAGTTACTACTAGCTGTTTAACACATGCTATATGTTGGTGTAATATTTAAAACAAATCAGTATGAGTATCATTAGAGTGAAAGGTCAGGTGACACCTTAAGCACTGGTGATAGAAAATGCCATCATGCATTAAGTGAGCTTATTTTAACCCATATTATTTTCTATCTAGCTATCAGCCTCTGAATGGAAAATCAATTATAATTTGTAATAAGATTAGTTTATCCTGTTAAGTAAGGCACAACAATATAAATAACATGGGATACATTAATTTAAAAGAAAAAAAACTGCACACTTAATTTTCCCCTTTTTCCTTCCTCTTCAGTTTACCATAAACATAAATAAAAATAAGATAATTAAAGATTTCTTTCTTGAGAATCATACTGAGTCCAAATAGTGTAGTCAGCAAGTTTAAAATACATTTTTAAAGTAAATGCAACCTTTCCCAGCATTTCTGATGCTTTTTCAATGAAATTACATGGACTGACTTCCTAGTTGAGCAGGTCGACTAGCTCTGACTTCATCAAAATGCATCGCGATGTTGTGAAGTTCATTTGAGAGAATGCAGAGAAGATTTTTAGTGAAAATAAGGTAGTAGCTCAAGCTTCACAAAGTCTCTGGAAAATGTTTTTTCATCATTTTGAGTGAAAAAAACACCACAAATCACAAGTATGTAACTGTATTTAAAATGTATAGGGAAAGATCATATGTGTAACATCTGCATGCTTCCCATAGCCTGCTCACACATGCACAGCTAGTTTGAACTGTCCTTTACAAAAAAACAGCACCACAGAACTCCAAATGTAGCAGAAAGTATTTTAAATAAATCACATAATCCGTTTTATATTCACATGACAGAAAAAAAGTGTATTTAAAACTGTAAAGGAGTTCACTTATGAATCATATAAAAATGTTGAGATTGTCAGATCATATTATCCCCATATGAATTTAACATGTATACAAGTTTTAAATTAATTTTTAGGGTATAAACTATAAAAAAAATCGGTGTTCAGTATGAATTACAGAGAATGATAATTGAATGTGTGGTGAGCTCTTATTTACTACTAACTGTGTAGGTTTAATTGATCTGACTGTAAATAGTTAAACAAAATAGAGATTATAAAGGGAATCTAGAATGTTTATATATGGGAAGTACTTATTTTACTGTCACAATGGCACCATTTGTTTACCCTTCACTCTTAAGATATCTTTATAACAATACCCATAACTATATATGTACCATTAGTATACACTTTTACCTCAGTATAAGCAGGGGCGGCTCGTGGCATAGGGCTGCCGGACTGCAGCCCCCTCAAAAATAAAAAAGAGAAAGAAAAGAGAAAGAAAAATGAAAGAAAAATGAAAAATAAAAAAAAAATTACTTTTCGAAATTCGCGGACTTTGCGCATAGACCGAGTCCCGACTACTGTCGGTCTATGCGCATGCTCAAGGCAGTCCGGCCGTCCCCATAGGGGGACACAAGGAGACGTCTGTGCACTTTTACAGTGCACAGACTCGCCAGGATTATGGGTCGCGTCCGGACTGCAAGAGCAGCAGCAGGGACTCGGGACAGAGCATTAGGGATCTCGTCGGGCAGGAGCATTAGGATCTCGCGGGTCTTTTCAGTATTGCGCGGGAAGGATGTACGTTAGCTAGCTGGATGTATTCAGGTAAGGTGCCTTTTAATTTACAATGTTTATTTGTATGGTGCTTATGCTTTACTGGAGTTTGTGCTTTTTAATTTACAATGTTTATTTGTGTGTGTGTATGGTGCTTATGCTTTACTGGAGATTGTGTATGGTGTTTATGCTTTACTGGAGTTTGTGTATGGTGCTTATGCTTTACTGGAGTTTGTGTATGGTGCTTATGCTTTACTGGAGTTTGTGTATGGTGCTTATGCTTTACTGGAGTTTGTGTATGGTGCTTATGCTTTACTGGAGTGTGTGTGCGTGTGTGTGCATGTGTGTGCGTGTGTGTGCGCGTGTGTGTGCGTGTGTGCGTGTGTGTGTGTTAGTGCGTGTGTGTGTGTGTGTGTGTGTGTGTGTGTGTGTGTGTGTGTGTGTGTGTGTGTGTGTGTGTGTGTGTGTGTGTGAAAATGCCCCAGGTGCTTATGGTGGTGTGGTAGGGAATGCCTCAGGCTTGAACCCTGTACCCTGTATGCAGGTGTTAAAGACTTGAGTTCCCTACCCACCACCATTTGTAAAAAAATTTCAGATTTTTGCCTCATATTCGATCTGATCTGTTCCTCATAATAGCTGTGGTTTGTAAATGTTGCAATGCTTGATATTTGATGGTGTAGTAGTAGCATTGTTGCCTCACAGCTGCAGGTTCTTGGGTTTGATTCTTGGCTGGGGTTCCTTCTTTGTGGGGTCTGTATCTTCTCCCTGTGTTTGTGTGGGTTTGCTTTTGTGTCCTCCCATGTTACAAAGACATGTCTGCATTATTTCTTCCTGGGCCTCTGCTGAAAATTGTTTATTTGTTCCAAGTCAGACTGTCCTGATTAAAAATGTTAAATAAAATTGACAGGCATTTGAATTTCAGACTTAAGGGTTTCTGAAGGTTTAATTCCTTGCATATTTGATGGTGCAGTGGTAGTATTGTTGCCTCACAGCTATAGGTTTTCTGGTTTGATTCTTGGTTGGGGTGGCTTCTGTGTGGAGTCTGCATCTCCTCCATGTGTTTGTGTGGATTTGCTCTGGTGCCCTGCCATTTTACAAAGACGTGTCTGCAGTTTTAATCCCTGCTGAAAATTGGTTTTGTTCTGTCCGCAGTAAAATTGACAGGCATTTGAATTTCAGACTTCAGGTTTATGAATGTTTAATTCCTTGCATAATTGATGGTGCGGTGGTAGTATTGTTGCCTCACAGCTATAGGTTTTCTGGTTTGATTCTTGGTTGGGGTGGCTTCTGTTTGGAGTCTGCATCTCCTGCCTGTGTTTGTGTGGATTTGCTCTGGTGCCCTGCCATTTTACAAAGATGTGTCTGCAGTTTTAATCCCTGCTCTGCTGGAAATTGTGTTTGGTCTGTCCGCAGTAAAATTGACAGGTATTTGAATTTCAGACTTCAGGTTTCTGAATGTTTAATTCCTTGCATAATTGATGGTGCAGTGGTAGTATTGTTGCCTCACTGCTATAGGTTTTCTGGTTTGATTCTTGGTTGGGGTGGCTTCTGTTTGGAGTCTGCATCTCCTGCCTGTGTTTGTGTGGATTTGCTCTGGTGCCCTGCCATTTTACAAAGATGTGTCTGCAGTTTTAATCCCTGCGTCTCTGCTGAAAATTGTTTTTGTTCTGTCCGCAGTAAAATTGACAGGCATTTGAATTACAGACTTCAGGTTTCTGAATGTTTAATTCCTTGCATAATTGATGGTGCAGTGATAGTATTGTTGCCTCACAGCTGTAGGTTTTCTGGTTTGATTCTTGGTTGGGGTGGCTTCTGTCTGCATCTCCTCCCTGTATTTGTGTGGATTTGCTCTGGTGCCCTGCCATTTTACAAAGACGTGTCTGCAGTATTAATCCCTGCGTCTCTGCTGAAAATTGTTTTTGTTCTGTCCGCAGTAAAATTGACCGGCATTTGAATTTCCAACTTCATGTTCTTCAGAATACATAGTAGCACAACCTTTTTTTTAGCAATTTTCAAAGTTTATAAGATGAATATTTTAAATTTGTCCCTATTTTTGGGACTGTATTCCACCATTATTGGCTTCGTCCAGGTTTTTGTGCTAAGGTTGACAGCTATGGCAAGAACTGAATTCACTGAATATGTTTGAGGGCTGTATTCCCTCATTACTGGGTTTGTCCAGGTGTTTTGTACTAAGAGGTTGACAGCTATGGTGAGAACTGAATTCACTAAATGATAGCCATTTAAGTTTCAGTCTTCCTCTCTTTACAAAGCAGCTGATGTGGCGTGAGTGGTATGTTACTCTGTTTTTGCTCAGGGACCTTGGCAGTAAAATATATGGTGGCAACACAACATTTTATTCTAGCAACTTTCCAAGATTATACAAGCAATGTTTAATGTGTCTCTGTTTTTGGGCTTTTGACCCCCCCCCCCAATACATTTTGGCTTTTTCCAGTTTTCTTGAGCTGCAGTTGAGATGCAGTTGAGTATTGAGTAGATTTTACAAGGAACTGAGAGCTGCAGGGGAATAGAAGTTTAGTGCTTTGCCAAGTTAATACTATAGCACAACAGGCTGTGTACTTGCTTTTGATGCAGAAGGTTGTGGGTTCTACTCCCACAAGGGGTAGATGCTGCCGCACTGCGAATGTTCTACTTGGTGAAGATACTAACTATGAGTTCGTTATCAGTTTGCCATCCATTTCCTCTTGCAATATTATTACTAGCTTATCATTTTTTAATGTAATATAGACAATTTATTCCTGAGGGGCAACAGACACTTTATTTTTCGATGAAACCATGAAATATAAAGGTGATTGCTAGCAGCAACCACTTCATTAGTTACAGATTTCTTTAATGTGGAATTATTTAGATGACTGACTTCAGAGATTGTGCATATTTACTGATAATGGACTGTAGAATTGTGCATATTTACTGATAAAGGTGGACTGTAGAATTGTGCATATTTACTGATAATGGTGGACTGTGGAATTGTGCATATTTACTAATAATGGTGGACTGTGGAATTGTGTATATTTACTAATAATGGTGGACTGTGGAAGTCTGAGTAGACTTTTTATGATAAATGTTCTCAACTGGGCAGTTTTGCCATTATGGGTGCATATGGTTTGTTTCATTGCTTACTGGAAAAAATGTTCAAAACAAATTTAAAACATCCTGTAACAAGTGTACTGTATTGTACAAGGAATATAATTTTAGTACAATGAGGAAGGTGTATCAAAGAGCACATGTATGTTTCATATGCAAGGAGCCTATGATTCAAAACAGCCCAAAATTAATCTTTATCTGCCACTGGCAAAATGTATTTTCTTTGAATGTGGGTTTCAATGCTGTTTCAATGAATGTGAGTTTCAAGGGCAGAGAAGTTTTAATGCTAAGTTTTCATTGTGAGACTGCATTGCTTTGTTTAACAGATGACTTAGTGTTTGTGCTGTAAAATACAAAATAAGACTTTCAAATGAAGTCCAACTCATCATAGAAGTAAAGCAGTATGCACATTAGTGTTTATGGTAAATGGAGTGAAATAGCCAAGTATAATGGTTCATTGGAATGGCTGCAGAGGCTCCATTCAACCATTATTTTGTCGGGGGGGAAGGGCAGCAAACTCAGACAGGCCCAGCTGAACTATACCTCCCAACTGTCCAGATTTTCAAAGAATGAATAGATTTTTGCTTCTTATTTTTGGTTTGTTCATAAAATTTGTAGTTTTAATTCCTAAATGATTTGCCAGAAGTCACTCTAAGTTTCAGACTTCATAACCTTCAGAAAAATGCATGTTAAAGTAAGAGCTGTTCTATCAACTGTCTCAATTTATACAAGAGCAATTTTAGTACTGTTTATATGTGCCCCAATATATTTGGCCTTGTTCAGATTTACTGCATTAACAGGTTGAGAGGTACATGCAAATAAATTGCTTTATAGAATTAGGCATAGCCAACCTCTCAACTGTCCCCAATTTTTGGCTCAAAATGTTGCTCTTCCTTATAATCCCTCCAAAATAGCAATTTTGGAAGAAAACATGGAGGGTTTACAATTAAGAAATAACTGTAATAATCAAAGTTATAGATTACTTGAAATGCATGTAGATTCTTTTATATTTTGTCAGCTGCTCAAGGTAGCAGTACTAATATTAAAGTGTCCCTTCTTTGACAGGTGGCAGCTGTATTGTGTGTCTATTTTATATTTTTGCATCACGTTTTTGTCCACTTTTCATAAAATTGTGTTCTTTGGCAAATTAGTGACATCACTAAAGACTGAAGTTAGAAAATGACAGACATTTGAGTTTCAGATTTTATACCCTTCAGAAAATTCATACTAATGCAAGACCTATTCTATTATCTTTCTAAGTTTATTAGAGCAATATTTAAAAATTGTCCTTATTGTTGGGCCTTTGTCCCACTTCTGTGTATGGCTTTGTCCAGATTTCTTGCTCTTGAGGTTGAGAGGTATGACAAATGTGTCAGGGCCATCACAGTCAGCCAGAGAGATTTCAAATTGTGACATGCTTTTTGCACCCCACTCCCCCATGTAGTGACTCTGGATGTGTCCAAGCAAGGCAAGGAGTAGTTGTATCTACCTTGGATGGGGAGGACACACTGCATAAGTACTACAGTGGCTTTTCATCTGTCCTTGATTTTGCAGAATGGTCTGGTTTCTGTCATATTTTTGTACTGTTGATTTATGCTTATTACTCGTGCCTGTTGCTCTGTGTTTTTAAGTAGCAATGCTTTAATGACCATAAGGTAAGCTTGTCTGAGATCGTAAGATGCAAGTAAGCTTTAATAAGCATACTGTTAAAGAATTGCCAACATTGAAAGCCTTTCTGTTGTTGCCATGGAGAGAATACTTGACTAGATAATGTATAAGCCTTGGGTATTAAAGGACAGGATTCCATTATTTTAAAAAGCTCATTACACTTGTTGGAGACTTCCAGTCATCTCTACAGACTTTACCCGTAAACTAAACAGAATGCCAATCATGTGTGGTCCATAACCTGTACAGTAATCCTTTAAGCAATGTATCTTGAGCTTGTTTCTTGTTTGCTTTTCATTTTTACTTTTATCATGTTTTCCCCATGAAACAAGTTGTCAGGCAGCAGGTCTTTTTGGATAAGAAACATTTTACAAGTGGGGGCATCACATAGATTTCTACTTTCAGCATGTTACTTGGTACTTTAATAAAGCTGAATATATTATAATTAGGACTGCAGTGCAAGGAGAAGTGGTTTGAGTTGAGTGCTTCTGGTTTTTCTTATACTTGATTTTGACTGGCATTCCAGTAATGTATTTAAAAAGTAATTTATTTTTTCATGCCTCACAACCTTTTGTTTCCATCTAGATATTAAGTAAGCTGTCATGCAGCCAATGCATTGAAATATTTTTATTCTTCTACACTTATTTTTGTCTTGATTGGACTTTCATAATGATGGTTTGCCACCCAGGGCAGCGTATTTAATTAAAGTTAGTTTTTTGTGGTTTTGTGCATAGCTCCTCCCCTTTCTGGTTGACCACACCCCTCCCCTTGACCCCACCCATTCAGCTGTCTCCTGCAGCCCCCCTGTGATTTGAAGTCACCAGCCGCCACTGAGTATAAGTAAAAATGAAATTATGAAATTATGTGTATACTTAAGGTCATGTGTGAATGGCATGAAAAAAAGGAAAAAGCAGGCTTACCTTGTAATTGAAAAAATCAACATATAATTAACACAGTGACAGTGATTCCAGAAACATAAAGTGCAAACATAGATATTTAAGTCACTTGTTTCTTAATCTTTTTTTGTTTCTCCGAAGTATTCCAAGTGGGTTTAGAAGCCATTCTCTTAAGCGTGGGATTAGCCCATTCCATCTCTTCTATTTTTTCCAAGATCTTATGGACTTTTACATAGTTCAGAGCTGATTCTAAGTCTTCAAACATTTTGGGACCTTCCGATAAGAATAATTTCAGCTTCGCAGGGAACAAAAGGTGTGTTTTCACCTGTGCTTTCTTCAATTCTTTTATCAAAGGTAGGAATATTTTTCTTTTTGCTATAACTGCTGATGAATAATCATTGTCAAAACATATCGTAGCTTCATTTAATTTAATTGGTGACTTGGACCAGGCAGTTTTTAACACTTAATTCCTTGTCTGAGGATGACAGGAATTTGACAATGATAGATCTAGGTTGTTTTTTGTTAGCAGTATTCACTGTGGCAAGGGAACGATGTGCCCTCTCAATACGTAAGGACCATAGCTTCAGTAAGATCAAGAGTCTTAGGTAACCAAGTCTTGAGAAAGTTAGTCATGTTGTTCTCTTCTGTGCCTTCCAGTAGTCCAAATATTCTTAGGTTGTTGCGTCTGTATCTGTTTTCTAGATCATCTAACTTATTTTGTAGAGAAGTATTTTGTTTGAGTAAGAATTCCACATTGTTTTCATTTTCAGTAATTCTCCCATCCATATCAGTCAGAGCTTCTTCAGTACCTGTTATCTGTGATTTTTGTTGTAACAAGTCTTGAAGTAAATCCATTTGTTTGTTAGTTTTTTCCTTGAAATTATCTATTTTCATATCCAGCTTATCAATTTTTGTAGTAAGATCCTGTATATTTATCAAAGTCCAAATCTCTCTTTTGAGGCTGGAATCTTGGTTGCTGGATTTAGTGAAGCTCATGACGAATTCTTTCAGATGAGGAAAAATTATCCAGGAATAATTTGACAAGAAAATCTGCCTTTTTTTTTTTTTTTTTTAACTAGATATTATTGTAGATGAAGTTAAGTTCTTTCAAATCATATATAAAGGTATTTTCAGTGTTTAGTTTGAAGGCAGAATTCCTGTCAGAATAATGTTTATTTAGTGGAGCTGTTGAAATCTGCTGCTACTCGGAGCCCATCTTGGCCACGCCCCCTCATCTATATTCTTGAAAAATTGACATTAACACCTTTGGAACCAACAAGTCATGCTGATCTTAAGTTCTTAGTGTGGAAAACTGTTTTGTGTATTGCTCTGACAACTGCAAGGCATGTTTCTGAGCTGCAACATACATAAATGTATGTTGGATGAATGCATTTTTGTAAGGTGGTAAAATTGGGTCTTCTACTTTACAACAGTCAAGTCAAAAACTTTTTTGTTTCCTCATTCTTAACCTCAGTGTGGAAAGTGAATGCTTCCTCTTTCAAATGGACTTGGACTTTGATTTCCTATCCTTTCTTCTGGTCCTGGAACTGCTGCTTAAAGCAAAGCAAGACAAAAGGCAGTCTAATTCTGATAATGCCATCTTGGCTAAATCATTCATGGCATTTTGTACTAATCAGAAGCCCATCATAGTAATTACCTTTACACAAATGCTTACTGATCCAACAGCAGGGCATAGTCTTGCATATCAAAACTTAATCTGTCAGAATAGACAGTAGAATTGTGGCTTCTAGCAACAACTTGTACTCCTTTTAGATGTTGCATATTTTTAAGGAGGTTGAGAGACCTGTAACAAGAAAAATATAACATTCAGAAATGGAAGTGATTTGTTTCTTGTTCCATGTCACAAGGTTTGGGATATTGTCTGTATTATGTTCCAAGATTGCTGGAACATTAAGGTTATTTATTGTATTACAGCTTAGCATATTCTGTTAAGATTCACTTTTGTGCAACATCTGATTACTTAAGAGTTTTTGCACAGGTTGCAGAACATATTTATAAAAGCTTTACTTGACTTTCATGTATACACACACTGATTTAAGTTTTGACCATTTTAACAAGTTCACTGACGTGAAACTAGGACTTGCAGAGAATTGAGCCATCTCAGCTGACTCGTTCAACCTTCTTGGTGTATGACGTGATGGGCATTCCCTTATGAAGTCCCTTCAGAGACAGAAGCTTTCCTGTCTTCATTTTCACCTTTTAGAACATTATTTCAAATATCATTTTTAGATTGCAGTGAATTTGAACATACTCCATTTCCCTGCTGTTCACAATCTCTTTGCCATTGCTTTAAGCTCGTAATTGCGCATGATTATGGGCTGTAGCAGAAATGACAAGGTGACGGATGAGCCCATGGATAGTAATATTTAATAACTACAACTCCACAGCAGCAGCTTTGTGTTTTCATTAAATAATTGTATCCAAGTCACCATTCCTGCTTTTTAATTAAATGGTGAAGGTCAGTGGAAAACCATATGCAGCCTCAGCTTCACATCATCACAATGCTAGTTGTGATGACATGGGTGCAGACCGCCCAGACAATTCATGGGAATACCCGTGATTTTGATGGAAATTTAAAACTGGAAGGCAAAGGCGTTTTTAGTTGAATCTTTGTTTTTTGTATTTTTGCTTAAGTAATCACTACTCTGTGAGGGCAGACACTGTACTCAGTGGTAAGTATTGCTGTTGCACGCAATCTTTAAAGGATTTCTTTTATATTTTAAGATCTTCTAAAAGACCTATTTCCTTCTCCCATGGGCTTGAAGCTTTGTGCTGGAGAAACTAATTTTACTTCCCTTTGAACCTTCAGAGACTGCAGAGTTAAAATTACTTTTGTTGGTGAGCACCTTTGCTTTTGTGTCATTTACTTCTGGTAGGAGAGTCCATATCTTCAAGCTCTTGTTTGATTTTCCGTAGTGAAATACACTTACTCAAGAACTATGCCAGCTTTAATGCTTAGGGTCAGCAGTACCTCTTAACTACTCTTTGTAACTGTCTTTTTTTCCCATATAGACTGCCAAAATGATGGGAAATAATGTTTATACTTGTTGGATGTTAAAGAACACCTTATAAATTATACCAGAAGATCCAAAGAAATAGGGACACCAGGTAACTGTTTCATACAAGAAAGGACAGAAGACTACAATTCAGTAAGCTGACCTGTAAATTTTTGACATATTGCATTACCTTTTGTTTTGACAAGAATAGTAAATGCCCTTTCTTTCCAGGCAATAACACCATCAGTAAGGTAATTTAGAACAATTTATGCACATGAAATTGCAGAAGATGCCAGTTAGGTCATTGTGCACACCTTTACAAAGCTGTACAAGTTGGATGCACAGCTATAAAGGTATGTCAGTCTTTGGCATGTTTGTGCTACCAGGAATCCTATAACTCTTTCTCCCTTAGGTAGAGTGTCAGTGCCCCGTGGTAATATTACTATTGCAAATGATCTGTAAAGCAGCTGCTTTTTATTTAAGATATTCTACAAGACATATTCCCCTCCCCCCTCTGGTCTTAAAGTTTTATACTGGAAAAACTTGGTAGGGTAAGCTTTGGCATGTTTGCGCTTACAAGGCATCCTATAACTCTCCTTCCTTGGGTAGGATATTAGCGCTTAGGAGTCTTCCCAAGATGTTGCTGATGTAGTTACAGTGACCTTCCTGGAAGAAGCTAATGCAGTACAGCTTTGTATAAGTATTCTTACCTTAACAGTAGATTTATAAGGAGTGGCCACTGTAACAGTAAACCTCCTTTCACCTCTGAATAATTGTATACATACTTTTGCTGATCAGCCACCACCTCCCCTCACTCAAACTGTGCCCTTTCATTCTCCTTCACTGGAAAGAAAGAGTAGAGTAGGTTTTGACACAAAGAGAAAGTGAACAATAGTCCAGGTAGTCATGAGGGAATTTACCATTTTTACTAGTTTTTAGCCTTTGCCAGTGGCTGATGTCTGTGTACCCTTGCAGACACAGCAGCTTACTTTATTTTTATTTGTTTGTTTGTTTATATTTTAACAAGGTAACACACATCTCAATGGACAATTTACAGGACCACCCAGGTGAATAGGATCACATAAGAAATGAACAAAATATGTGTTACAGATACAGCAATTTACTAAAAATAATATAATGATGAAAAAATATGCTACAACATTTAGTTCAAGAAGCAGTTTGCAATGTGAAAACATGAATGGAGAAATGGAACCATGCTTAACAGAGTTTTTTGGATAAGATGTAGCCATAATGAATGATATGGCTTGTGCTTCAAGGATAGCAGCATATCATTATATAGAGAAGTCTGAAGTTATTAGAACATGTGAGTGTGAGTAGTTGCAGGAAAATATGCCTTCCTCTGAGTATGCATACTTTCATATATGCTTTAGACGACTGCTTTGAGGACATGACTTCACAGAGCCAAACACAGTCCATGGCACATGTACTGCATGCTTCATAGCCCTTTCTGTAGTACATGCTGGCACTGCAGCAGGCTTGACTGCCCTCCACTATCTAGGATTGGCTGTCTGGTGTAAGCCACTCATTATACTCCCCTATGAAAATATCTAGCTACTGTGTCATGAGTAAGTTACTGATCATCTCATTCACCAAGCTTTAGCCTTCTACACCAAGGAACATACTGTACACAGTTGCTTTAACTATTGTTCACTTTCTCTTTGCAGTTATCTGCTTTTACTACAAAATTAAAATTTCACAATTATTTGGGTAGTAGATTGCTACAGTCACTATTCCCTACAAGGCTAAGGGGCTGAAAGAACAGAAGGCAACTTTTGGTAATACTGGCTATATGTTTATGTGGCTACCTTCTGCACCTGTGAGGGCTGCATAAAATGTTGACATGAGATGAGCTGAAACCTTCATCGAGAGTGCAAGAATGCTGAGAAAACTGTCACCAGGAAGAAGATAAGGTAAGTGAGAGATACTTTGAATTATTTCCTGTCCATAGCGATCATTCCTCAAAGGTCTGTTATAGTAAAAATGCTTGCACAAGAGCACTTTCTCCTTGCTAGCTTATTAATTTTCTGCCGAAAGATCTAGGATTCCCTATTAATCCAACTTTTTAAAGTTTTACGTGCGTAGCTTTTGTCCCTTTTGGCTATTTTGTGTGTTCCTGTTTCTGATGGAACAAAAGTTGATGTAGCTGGCAGAGGAAATAAGAAACATGCAGGAGGCCTAGGCAGCAGCTTTGTTTTCATTTCTCTCAATATTCAAGGTTTAGTCTTCTACTAACTGCTGGAAAATATTTGTCTTGAAGAGGCTGCAATATATTGAGCAGCTGCAGAGATGTAGCTAAGGCAGAGTGAAGGGAGCGGCTTCCTTGGGTAAAAGTATTAGGGGCACATTGGCAGACCCCAGCTGATCTTCAATTTGCAGTCAGAAATGAAGTGCAAAAGCTCTCCATGCATGGTCTAAACTGTAGCTGGAGCTCCTCAAGTCATTGTGGAGGAGTTTTTTTTTTCTCCTCAACTTAATGTTGGTTGGGGGGCTGCTCAGAAAATAGCACCAGGGCATAAAAGAAGCTACCTGCACCTGTGATCAGCTATTGCAAAGCATGGCACAGCACGAAGCATCAGAGACTATCCATGTGCAACTAACAGTGGGTAAAACTGTCTTCCAGTTTATAGCCTGCTACAGACCACCCTCCCAAACCCAGGAACCCCACTCGGCCTTCCTGAGAACACTGGAAAATATGAAGGTCTCTCCAAACACCATTATATTGGGCGACTTCAACTACCCTAACATAGACTGGGAGCATTACTCTAGCTCCAACACCCTAGCCCGAAGGTTCGTAGAATTTATAAACTCAAATGCTATGGAACAACTTGTTGCCACTCCCACAAGAGGGGAAAACATACTGGACCTGATCATCACCAACATGGGGACTCTATGCTCCAGACCAGAAGTGTATCCCTCACTGGTAAGATCAGACCATAAACTAATCTCACTAGATGTTCACATCCCGACCGCAGCCCCTGCCCAGAAAACCACAGTGAAAAACTTCTCTAAAGCAAATTTCACACTCCTCAAAACCGAGGTGGAATCCTTCAAAGCCCCCGGGGCCTGTGGAAAATACGGCCCAGACCGCAGAATCCTTTATAAATGCATTCTATGAACACCTTCAGGAATGCATGGATCATGCAATCCCAAATAAAACCAAGACCCAATCCTCCAAAGTTAGGCATCCTGTCTGGTGGACCCCAGCCATAAACAAACTATACAATAGAAGGAGGAAGCTACTACATGATAGAGCAAAATCCCAAAAAGGGAAGGCATCTCCGATCAGTATTGGCAAAAAACTGCGGGCACTCATAAAATCGTCTAAGGCCAGCTTCGTGAGAAAAATTGCACAGCACACTAAGGATAATCACAAGGCTTTCTTTAGTTATGTTAGGAACCTGGATGGGAATTCCCAGATATGCTCAGAATTAGTCCAAAATGACAAAAAATACACTGAACCCACAGACGTTGCCAACATCCTAGCTGACAGGTTCAGCGCAAACTTCTCCCCCCCCCCCTTCCCCACCAAAAGGGCAAATATCTATCCCAGCAGAGTGCTGCCCCCCTGACATCTCAGATGCTCAGGTAAGAGCCGCCCTCTCAAAAGCAAAAAACACAGCATCAATGGAACCAGACGGTGTCCTGGGCTGCGTCCTACATGAACTCCAAGAAGAACTAAACACAAATATAAAACTACTGTTCACTCTCAACCTTACTACAGGATATGTACCCAAAGAGTGGCGTACAGCAACAGTGGTCCCTCTCCACAAAGGTGGTGCCTCAACGAATCCTGAAAACTATCGCCCCATAAGCCTGACTAGCTTGGTCTGCAAAGCTATGGAAAGGATCATCATGGACCTCATAAATAAAGATATTGGGGACCTACAGACACTGGACCCTACCCAGTTTGGCTTTGTTAAGGGCAGATCCTACCTCTTAAACCTGGTTGATTTCTTTGAAACAGTCACCAAGGCCATTGACGAGGGGAAGGTGGTCCACACAGCCTACCTGGACCTTGCAAAAGCCTTCGATACAGTACCCCACTCGGGCATTATAGATAAGCTCACCAGCTTAAATATAAACTCCTATGTCACTAGATGGGTTGCAAACTGGATCAAGGACAGAACCCATATGGTTAGAATTGCTGGAGCCATGTCAGACTCCAAACCAGTTACAAGTGGCATCCCACAAGGCTCAGTCCTGGGACCTCTCTTGTTCGGTATATATTTCTCGGAGGTACAGGCTAACACGGAAGGACTGTGGCTGACCAAGTTCGCAGATGACTGCAAACTGGGCACCATAATCGACTCTCCAGCCGACACAAGCATCCTCCAAAAGGGCCTCATAGAAACAGACAACTGGTGCCAGAGCCATGGCCTCAAGCTAAACGCCAAAAAGTGTATAGTCATCCCTTTGGCAAAACAAAGTGCCCACAAATTACCACATAGGTGGTAATCTATTAAATATGGAAGAAGTAATTAGGGACCTGGGGACCCAAGTTGATAGCAATCTCTCATTTGACAACCACGTGGCCAAAGTGGTTAGAAAAACATTTTATATAGCCCACCTAATCATGAAGGGATTCACATCTAGATCAGGGGAGGTCATTGTGCCTCTTTACTCATCCCTCATCAGGTCCATAATTGAGTACAATGCCCCTTTTGGGATGTACCTTACCAGACACCTGCAGCAACTGGAAAGACCCCAAAAGTACCTCACCAAGAGGATCAAAGGGCTCAAACAGATGCCATATGCTGCCCGGTTAAAGAAACTCCAGCTCTACTCAGTGGCATACCGCCTGCTCAGAGGTGATTTGTGCCTGACGTATAAAGCCATGTCCAACCCAGAATTAATGGACATGCCGCACCTCAGAAAATCCAAATCCCATCGAGATACGCGCTCGAGAGACTTGAACCTCAGCACTGAAATAAATAGGACATGCTGGAGGGACAGATTCATAACCTAGAGGCTCCCTTCACTCTGGAATAAAATCCCAGTCCAGGTTAGGCAGAGTCCCTCATTGACTCTTCAAGAGGAAGCTTGATGAGTGGATGGGAGATAGTAGGTTTACCCCGGGTATCACTTGTGTGTCACTGTTAGACAGAGGCACAGTATACTAACCTCGAAAAAGGGCATAGCAAAATTAATTTAAAATGGGTGCCGAAAGCCAAACACACTGTGGCTAGGCTTATAAATGCCCTAGGGCAGATAGCCTAGTATGAACCTATGTTACAGTCTTTATTTGTATAAAACCACTCAGTATTGGTTAACTCAGCAAGCAGAGGTACTTTGTCTTGTTTCAGTGTCGTGTATGTCATGGTAGTGTTACCAGGTTGTGGTCTTTTAGCAGAGATGAACAGTAAGACAAGTGATCTCTGAATAGTTGTAGTGTAGAGAATCTTTTTCAAACAAAAGCTACTTTACTGAATCAGCACATCTTACAAATCTTATACAATCTTCATGCATTGTTCCCGTTCTTCATCCCCTGGCTGTTAACCTGATATTCTTAAAGACTGCCACATTTCTCATTTCCATCTAAAGATGCTAAGTTATACAGCAAGTCAAACCCAGAATCAGAAGTAATAATCATCTTCAGGCCCTACTAAGTTTAATGCTGTTGGCTGACACACAGCAGTTGCTAGACAATGGAAATGAAAAACTAAAACAGCTGTAACAGAATTGTGGACTGTTGTAAAAGAGGTAAAATAACTGGAAGTGAGATCTTTAGGAGAAGGAAGGAACTTAGACAGAATGTGTGGGAACAATATGTACAGAATAATGCTAAGGAGGAGTAATATTTCAGGAAAAGCAGGCAATCTATATAATTTTAAGCTGAATAGTAATCAGTAAGAAAGAAATCATATTTGTGTAAGGCATGAAAAGGAAAAAAAAACATCTTTAACAGCTTATTTTCCCTTTTTTATAACTGAATGTGTACTCGTGTCACTACGTAATACGTGATATTATTAAAGAGGTTTAAAAATGAAAATCATGTTCAAGAGCTTCTTATTTTAATCTTGATGTGTGCAATATTATTTTAATATGTACTTTCTCCTTTCTTGCTGTACCCAGTCATATCCTTCTACCTTCCATTTATTTTTGGACTTCTCTTGCTTTATAATACTTCTTCCTTACTTAACCTTTCCTCCTTTTTCCATCTGTTGTCTTTACTTGTCCCATCACTGCATTCCATTTCATCCATTACTTCTTCTTGTGCATTTTGCCTATCCATTTTACACCTTTTACACACTGTTCATTAGTCTCGTCGTCTCCATGACCGTTGGATCAGGATTTGTTTTCCATTTTATTTCTTTTCTTTCTGTGTTGTTGTTGCATTCTTAGCCACTACCGGTAGCAGAGTTGTTAATGCTTTTTACATGTCTTTGTATCTGTAAGTGTCCTACACTCAGCCATAGTATAGATCGTCTTGATTCTTTTATCTCAGTGTAGTAAGGTGTGTTTATAGGATAGGTTATTAGACATTTTTGGAGTTGAAAGTGGCTGGGTTGAAGGATATTGTATTTAGATAATAGTCTCTTGATCTCTTATGTGATGTTCTTCATATTGATCACAGCTGCAGTAGCCTAAGCTGTATGGAGTATATCCTTCATAGGATATAACAGTCAGCTTTCAAAGCTTCATGGCACCTACCATGCACCCAAACTATTAGACAGCTGGAGCTAAGCTGACTAAAATATAGATTTTAGTGTCACACCCTTCAGAGCTTTCTTGCCACTGAGAAGAGGGTTCCTCTGTGGGCTTTCAAGCATTGGTGGCCAGCTAATGCTGTTTAATTTCTGGGCATACAAGATCTCTTTGTGGGGGTGGGGGAGCCTTCCACATTAAGTTTTTGTTGTTTAATGTTTTATGAAAACAACTACTTTAAAGCTGCAGAAAGGTATTTTTAGAGATCATGTCATTGCTTTTATATACTTTTAAATGAGAGCACACATTTTTAGTATTGTTGTTAAAAACAATTTTTTTCTGTGGAGAAACTGAGTTTGTTTTACTTTTTGGGGCTAGTGTGGGGGAAAATGTGACTCTTTTGCTACTTTCTTGTTTTACCGACTGTTGCTGCTAAGGTTTTCTAGGAAACAAGCACCATTTTAGGTTTGACTATGAAACAAACTGCTAGACCTTCAGTCGAACTTTTTTCAGCCACATAAAGAAAAAGTTAAACAGCTTTTGCCATCACAGCAAGCAGATAATTTGCCACAGGTGGATGACTCTGCTGCGGCCAAATTTGATTCCTCAGACCACTCATCTTTTTCCTCTGATCTCCCTGGTGTATTGTTCATACAGCCACCATGGATCAGGGATTAGCCTGGTGCTCAGAGGCTGTTTGAGTTCCTTAAGTGGCCAAAGGAGAGAGACTTATGTCGGTCATGGGAAAAGAGGCAGGGAATATGCCCTTACTTAACCAGAGTATTGTGTCCATTCCTGGAGTAGTTGTTGCTGGCTAAACCAGTTCTGTTTCCCCAAACTTTCCCATCAATAAGAGGCAGAAAACTAAATATTTAACTTATCCGGTGTCAGTTTGTCTAGACAAGAGTAATTTATTGTGCTTGATTCAGGGTCTTGTACAGGCTGTTTGACCCTTCTTGTAAGATGGTTTCTGGTAAAAAGTAAAGAGATTCTTCCACCTTCCCTAAACAGGTTCATGGTTTTGGATCTGTAGGGGGATGTGATGTTCATATATGCATAGACATAGATGCAGTTTTTTCTTCTCCGATTTATGATTCAGATTCTAAGAAGAGGTACCAGAATCTCGGTGAGGAATTCACTTTCTCTGAGACATATTTCCAGAATGTGCCAGTGTTTTCAGTAGGAGAACACTGAAGTTAGTGCAGTCCTTAAAAAATATTGAGTTTCTACAACTGGAATTCCCAGAACCTTCACCCATCCTCCCAGTGCTGTCAACATTATAGGATTTGTTTGGCCCAGTCTGCATTTTCCCTGTTAGCCAGCCTCTTGCTCCTAACAAAGCAGAGAAAAATGTGCTAAGTTCCTCAGTCCTTCAAGTTTTTATACATTAAAGACTTGACCCAGCAACTATAACTGTAGTTAATCCAGCTGCTACTAAGCATTTCATTGATTCTAATTTTACTCCTACAGAGGTGGATGATAAAACTATTGATAGGTATGAGGGGAAAAGTGTATGCTTCTGCAACTATAATTTTAATATTCTAAGTTTGCGAGGAAAAATCTGCTTTGTGTAGCTTGCTTACTTTTTTAAGGTCACTACTCATTGCTTAAAGCTTGTTTATGAGACTATAGATACAGCTTCTAGGGCTATTGCCAGTGGTACTATCTTGACAAGATTTACTTGGGTGTGATACTTGCCAGATGATGTCAAAACTGAAATTTGTAATTCTCCTTTGGATAGAGGTTTAGGTTTTGGAGAGACTGCTGCATAAGTTTTCAAAATTTATGCTGAGAGAAGTAAGCTGATTTAGAGAATCTCTCAGATTTGTCAGACCTACTCCTTTAAATTTTCAAGGGATTTTCTGTTTCTCATTCCAGTTTTCATAAGAAATAACATAAACATTGTCAGCTTAATGCATCCCCCATAGCACGGCTTTGTTGCTTCATTGTAACTTTGTTCTAGAAACCAAGTAACTATTATTGGCTAACCCTGTTATACATCAGGAATTCAGATTGTCTACTAACTTTTCAACCTCCTGTTCCACAAACTGGAAGGATCCCACAAAACAAAGTTTAAACTTTAAAAAGAGTGACTGTTAAGAGGGTCAGCATTTAAAGCATCATCTTTTTGAATTTACATACTAACCTTAAGTTGCTTACTGATTGTTTTCTTTGCTGCCCCACTGACATGGGTTAACCCACTCTGTTCCACCCTTGTTCCACTCGGGCCTCACTCCGCTGCCTTACCCTTCCCCCAAATTCCACCTACCCCCACTACATCTGTACTTATATTTACATAACTCTACCCCACACACACTATCCAGTCATTGTCACCAACTAATTACTCTAACACATCATCTCCTATCAACCCCTATCACTATCTACCACACTCCTGTACACACGCATCCAACCCAGCCAGGTAATACTATATTGCCCCCTAAGACTACCCCTGTGCTCTTTTTCAGCTCGAGTCCTTCACATACTTATTCACTCAAGTAATAATGCTTGTAATATCATGTCTTACCACATTGCTAATACTCCTCACATGTGCTATATCACTGTCAGCTCAAACTCCCACATGTTATTGCTCCACAGTTATCTCCACCCCCACATATCTGTCTCACCCCAACAGTTTCTCTGATATGTCCCCTCAGGTATTTCACGATA
This sequence comes from Protopterus annectens, assembly GCF_019279795.1. Taxonomy (NCBI): domain Eukaryota; kingdom Metazoa; phylum Chordata; order Ceratodontiformes; family Protopteridae; genus Protopterus; species Protopterus annectens. The sequence continues at coordinate 914,234,139 of NC_056745.1, read as the reverse complement.
CTCTGATGTACTACTCTACTCCAAAAATCCTTACACTCCCCATACTAAGCCACACTTTAAACAATTGCACCTACAGCTTCAAAAACATAATAAAATACACTAAACTGCTATTTTATCTCCATATTACAACAGTGCAGAGACATCCACCCAAATCCTGGTCCCTTCCCTGTTGTACACTCTAGAAAATATCCAAAAAGCCTAAAAATAACAACACTTAAACCTTAGAAGGCCTACTCAATAAAATATCCCATTCCATGTTTGAATTAACCAGTACAAACCTGATATCTTAGCTCAAACTGAAACATGGCACAATTCTCACATACAAGACTCAGAAATCATACCCCTCAACTATAGCATAACTAAACTTGATAGAACCTATAAGAAAGGAGGAGGAGTAGCCCTACTCTATCCTGATACCTTTGATATCACTCCTTTTACTAACAGCATTCCTGCATTCACTATTGCAGAGATCATTATATATTTTCTAAATCTTAACAGCACCTAACGTATCTGCTTCATAGTACTATATATTCTCCCAGGCCAGAATATACCCATACAGAAGTACATACTGTCCTGGATCTCACAAAGAATTAACCACGAGACAGTCATTTTAGGTGATGTCAACATCAGTTGGCTAAGACTCTCATCTGAAAATGCAACTAATAGTATTAACCTCTTTGGCTTTACTCAAACCACCAATTCTCCTACTCAATACAGTAAAAAAATACCCAACAATCCATACTAAACTAGATTCTTGTATCCCATCTTGCTAATTTTACTACTGCATGCACACTCTCCAGTTCCCCAAGTGATCATCTGCCCACCTATGCCCTCAGAACCATCACTCACCTACTGTAAAAGCGCACACTGACAGCCATCTACAACTTAACTTTTCTCAAGATAACTTTAATAAACTACTGATGCATGCAAATTGGTCAATTCTGACACATCTCCCTCTAGACGCAGCAGTCCAGTATTTCAGTTGTCCCAGTGCGCACTAAGAGAATCAGAAACAATCCTACTCCTTGGTTACCCACAGCATGTAAAAATCTGATTAAAAGAGATAGCCTGGAGTCACTGGAAACAAACTAAAAATTATGTAAATCTACAAGTATTCGGGCAACTCTGCAAACAAGTAAAGAAGCAGTTAACAAAGGGAAACAATTATATTACTCCCACATCCGACATGAGCATAGATATAACCCAAAAAAAATCTGGTCCTCCATCTCATCAATACTTAACCCTTAGACCACAAATGACCATTGCTCGTGCCCTGATGCCCCACTTTTACAAATAACTAAAGACTTCTACACTCATTTTATACAATCTGTAGCTTCACTAATCTCATATTCCCCCAACCCCAGCTCCTTCTCTTCCACAGCTACTATCAATCCTGCCTCCTCTTCACCCCCTGACCAGCACTTCTACACCCCCCCCAAATTCTTCTTCCCATAACTCATCCAAATTCTCTCTTGAACCCATCCCTACAAGTCTGATAACAAATTATTAGGTAAACTTAAATCTTGCTGCTTGCTGTACCTTGGCAGATAACTTCCTGTCAGAGTATCTTAAATTAGCTGCTGATTCCACTGCATACCCCATCAGTTTTCTTATCAACAGATCCATCTCGGAATCTAAATTTCCCAACATTTGGAAAATGTTGCATATTATTCCTGTCCACAAAGGAGGAAGTTCTACTGAGCTAACTAACTTTCGACCAATAGCCCTTCTGTCTCCCATCTACAAAATATTGGAAAAATGCATTCACCAGCAACTTGTGCAGTTTTTACCACATAACATCCTACTTTAACCATACCCAACATGGTTTCCTTTCAGGCCACAGCACCTTTACTGCCCTTCTGTCCTTCACTGACACTGTAAATAGGGCTAGAGACACTGGTAACTTAGTATCAGCATTATTTCTTGACCTATCAAAAGCCTTTAACACGATCTCACACTCCATATTCCTTGCTAAGCTCTCCAACCTAGGACTAATACCTCCCTCTATACAGTAGCTTCACAGTTACGTAAACAATTAAAAACAAACTGTAAAATGATTAAACACCATCTCTCCCTTTCTTCACATCCCTGTAGGAGTCCCACAGGGATCCATCCTTGGCCCATTACATTCTAATATTTTTTACTAACAACCTGCACACTTCCTCATCCCTAGGAACACTCATTCAGTACTCAGATGACACCACTGTCATCTGCTGCTCTCCCACAATTCCTCAACTACACTCCATTATGCAGCAATCTTTTATCTCCATTGAAACCTGGCTCACTAACTCTGAACTCTTTCTTAACCCTAAAGAACAAACTCCTCTATGCTAAAAAATCACTCTCTCGATATAAGTTAGCTCAAGATACTTTGTGCTGACAATACTGTAATTGAAGTAGTCCCCCACACTAAACTACTAGGAGTCATTATAGACCGTCAACTTAGGTTTCATCTCCAAATCCAATGTAACATGAAAACCCAGCAAAAGCTATGCATTTTGTATAGCAACAAACACTTTCTGAATACATCGACCATAGTCACTCTCGCCAAGTCCTACCTCCTGCCCTCCCTACTGTATGGTGCCATAATTCTCACTAACTTACAGTCCACCATCAGATCTAAATTAGAATGCTGCTACAACAAAGTGGCCAAGTTTGCCACTAACACAAAAAACAGCTCAAATCACTGCAAACTCTTACATATGCTACAATGGCTTGAACACCCTAACTACCTCCATTCTGACCAGCTCTTAACCTTACATAACATAATTTATAAACCTTTAGCATGCCCAACCCTTAGTCATATAATGAATTCATATGCCCCCAATATAACTCTGAGGTCTGAAGATAAAAAAAATTCCTAGCTGTTTCAAATCCTTCAAAAGTACCAGGACAAAGCTTATATTCTTACCCATAGGCAAATTCAGAAGCTTTCTCCCCTACTAACCTGGCTGCTTTCAATTTCTCCTTCAAAAAAACATCTAAATAATACCTGGATATGCTCCTGCTCAACTCCTGGCTAACATAACCTTGACATGTTTACCCCTGACTGACACAACCACCTAAAACCCTTCACTCCTGTTTTCACACCCACCTTCTGTACCCTCTTCTACTATCGTATAACCTCCCACTAAAATCTATCTTCCCTCAAGCCTCACTCTGAACTCTCCCTTGTTAATCTTGTATCCTAGCTCCGCTTAATACTACTTCCTCATGTCTTATATACCTCTTTCCACCCCCAACCTAGCTTTCCTATACTTCGTCTCTGTATCCCTCTTTCTCTGTATCCTTACTGATGACATTTCAGCTAAACACCTCCTTACTCTACCCACATCTCTCGACAAAGTTTCTCTTCTATTAAAATGTAAATGCTGCTCAACAACATATTCTATAATATGTATTACTGTATGTAAGAAGGTAAACTGTGTGTGCTCTGTATATTACAGAAAGAAATAATATGTTTGTACATGGATGTTTGAATGTATTACTCTGTGTATGAAGGTAAACTACCAACTCTCTGTATAAATTTAATAAATAGTAATATGTATGTACATAGCTGTCTGTAGGTACAGAGCTTTTCTCCCCGGGCCTCCGCTGAAAACTGGTACTTTTGATCCACACAGACTTTCCCAGTAAACAAATGTCATGTAAGTAAATAAATAAATAAATAGCATCAGGGATTTCACAGTCCCTACCCCTTCCCTTCCCCAGAGTCAGTTGCAGAGTCTCTGAGGTTTTGCCCAACTTTCCCCCTCTGGAGGCGTTTTGGGGTCAAATCTCCCTGTGTCATCCTGATTAGCAGACTGTTACACAGACCAGGTGGATCAGGTAGATAACATCCAGAGCCTACAATTTCTCATTCACATCTTCTCCAAGGTCCAACTCTGGGCCATATCCAGATGTCCTACTCCATCAGTAGACAGTGACCAAGAGAGCTGTCCAGAGATCCCACCAGACCTTAGTGAAATTGGAGTCCATTCAAGATTGCTTTTAATTTCCAAGAAGGCAGAGCAGTTCAGGCCCATCTTAAACTTAAGCTAGCTAAATCTGTTATGTAATAAAGATGAGATTGCAGATTGTCAAGATGCAGTCAGTACTCCCCTGCTTAGAAAATGGAGACTGGGTTTGCTGTCCAGGCCTTCAGGATGCCTACTAGCATACAAAGATGTCCAAGGCGTCCAGTAAGTTCCAACTTGTCAGTGTGGGGGCTTTGTCAATTCAGTGCCATGATCTTTTGTCTCACCACCATCCCCTGGATGTTTAGCAAATGCATGGTGACTTTTGTAGCTTATATCGGGTTGTATAGGGCAAGAGTTTTCTCTTACTTCAGTGATTAGCCCCTGGCAGCCTCAACAAGTGATTCATTGATGAAAGCAAGGGGCTACCTGCACCAGATGTTCCCAGTCTTTGGTGGTATTGGTGAACATAACTGAAGCTACAAATGTAGCTGTAACAGGTACAGATTTTCATCAACTGCCGTGTGTATTGTCAGTCTTTCACCAGGCAGAAATTTGAAGTTTCAGTCCACCATTCATATCCTCTCAACTCTTCCTACAGTCATGGCTGTTTACTGCCTCATGATTCTAGGTCAGGCAGAGATGATTTTCTTTGACTCCTTTGCCACATACTACATAAGTGCTCTTCAACTGACAGGTTCCAGTAGTTTAATGTGGTAGAGTCCGTATACTTTCCAATTCAAATTTCTTAGGTTTACTATCATCTGCTATGGTTAACTTTTCTGGACATTATATCTCAGGTCAGTCTCTTTTCTCCCCCTCTCTGTGTGTGTTAATCACCATAGATGTTTCTGCCTTGGAGTAGAAGGGTCATTGTTCAGAGTAGCTGGTTCAAGACACTTGGTTACAGGAAAAGTCCTGTCCACACATATTCCCTAGAGAGGGTGATCCTTTTTATGTTGCACGCTGTGCAGAACCCCTTTCCTGAATGTGCTGATGGAGAGAAGTTTTGCACTCATCTAAGAACTTTTGCTGATAACTTCTTAAAGAAGTATTGCAAACCTGAAAAGTGAGGACCCTTATAAAAAGCTAAAATAGATCTTAAATGTACCTTGGTACATCAATAAATTTTGGGAGGGTGGTGAAAACCATGGGTCTATATTATGTTATCGAAAACTGCATCTACATTGGAAATGCAGTTCAGCAAATTCGTTCTTGTGGGGGGCTGTGCCACCCACCCCCGCTAATTATATATATCAACTCCGAGATCACACTACAGTGAGGAAGGGGCAAATTTTCCAATCTTCACTGTACTGCAGTCTCACCATTAACAGTTCGCTGAACTTCATTTCCGATATAGATGCAGTCCACTGAACTGAATTTTCGATAACATAATATAGACCCGAAAACCACTCCTGTCACCTGTGTTGAGATGCCATGAGGTTATGGTGGGAATAGGAGATGTTGATTCAGCCCTTTTTGATAGCAACATGCATTCCTGGTCATACCAGCCCCCTAATGGGCATTCTCAGCTGATGTTTACTGATGCCTGTAGAATGGTCCTTCATTCAGTGGCAAAGGCCATCTTCCCACAACTTGGGAAGCCGTGGTTTAACTTCTTTGCATCCCCAAGGAGTACCAAGTGCAGCAGTTACTTCTCCCTTATTCTTCAACAGTGGTAGACATTGCAGTATGCTTTGGTCCAGCAGTGGTCATTAGGCCTTCTTTATTATTTTCATTTCCCCTTGGAATAAAAGTTCTTAAGAAAGTCAGGCAGCACAAGGCCATGGCCATTCTCAAAACCCTGTATTGGACAGACAAGTAACAAGCCCTCTTCAAAGACCTCTAAGGAGTCTGTACTCCCATCTCTCCGAAAAGCCAGGACCTTCAGTCCCACAGACTAGCTGCATGGTTTCTCCATTTGCACTGATGGCCATCGACCCAGCTTACGCACCTAGATAGGTCCAGATCCTTACAGCTGCTCAGAGCCCCTCTGACAGTAAATTCTACAGAAGTTAAATGGACAAAAAAATCCAGTTTGAGCACTAGCCAAGATCTTGATCCCTGCATGGCTCCTATTCTGACACAGTTTTTGTTGCACGTTTTTGCCAAGCTTCTGTCTTTCTACAGTCAGAGTATGTTTAGCAGCTATTTTGTATTTTCATTAGGATCATCATTCTTTCTTTCTTACATCTTTAAAAGTTTGCAGTGCCTTCCTGACCAGCTTCAAGGAAACCATTGTCCTTTGAGATCTGAAGCCTATGTTGGAAAAACTAACACTGCCTCCTTTTGAACCAGCAGCTTCAGTTGAGCTCATGTTCTTTTCTTGGGAAACATTTTTCTAGTAGCAGCTCACATAAGCCAAAAGGGTTTCAGAACTTCAAACCCTTTCTCCAAACTGCAGCATTTTTTTTTCATAAAGAATGTGCGTCTATACATTAACCTTACCTTTATTCCCAGTGTAGCCACAAAAAGTAACCAGTATTTTTTCCTGCAGAGGGGAGTATTTGCTGCACTGTCTGGATGTGCACTAGCTAAAATTTTATGTCCGCTAAACTAAGGACATTAGAAAGGGTTATCGGACTTTTGTCTCATCTGCACTGGGCAGTGCAGGTCAAAAAGTGTTCAAGGTTACCTTGGCCAGGTGGTTTTCATGCCTGTTCTGACTACAAGAAAAGTCTTTCAGATATGCCAGAAGCTCTTTCTGCTAGGGCCATAGCTACTTCCTGAGTTTGTTCAGGAATTGTTGTAGTGATAATAGTTCTATGGCTACAGTGCAAGTATCCTATCGCATAGTACAATGAATTGTGCATGTCATCTCAAATAAATAATTTTACTCTGACTAGTAATTCATTATGACCATGTATTCCATGATGGTGTCTGTATGTGATGTCATGTGACTTCTCTATTCTTGGAGTAGCCTTTGGATGGAGACAGTTGTACAGAAAAGGAATTGGAGGGCATGTGTGAAATTTGACTCTCGTACAGATGCATCATGGCTGAGAGCTGGCATCAGTGGTGAGCCATCTCCACCCATTAAAACATGTGCCTGGAATCCTGACATATAGTAATAGTAATGCAGCTTCTCTTTTGTTGTATATGCTGTAAGAAACGTTTTATAGCTTTCTTTTATGCATGTTTTACATAACAGTATTTTCCACAACACTTATCTTCATTTATCTGCGCATCCTCCCTTTGTTCGAGTGAGTTTTCAGTGGATGCTTTGGTTTCGTCCCACATGGTGTTGGCTTGCCATAGGTCAGTTGGTGATCCTTCAGATTTGTCTGTAGGTCTGCATGCCTTGTGTAATATATGTGTGTTTCCTGTTATGGACTGGTGTTCCATCCTTGTTAGACTTGCCTGCTTCATGGTGCCTTGATAAGCTCTGTTTCACTTATGATCCTGAGTTAGTTTGAGCAGGTAACTGGAGAATGAATTGGAATAGTTATAGTACATATAGCAGTTCTGAGATTGAACGTCATAAACTACTAAGACAGAATATTTTCTTATTCAATTTAACTTTGCCAGAACTAGTTTATTTAATTTATTTTTGATACATATAGTCATTGTGTTTTATATGTGGATTCAGCTTCATGTAAAACAGATTTAATTGTTTTGTTTGTGCATTTATGTTTAAGTACTTTGTGGAGTGATGTTAATGCATTGCTTACTTCATTTTTATTTTAGTATAAGATTCTGAATGTTCCAATGTCTTCACATCTCGCTGCAAATCACTGGAGTCAGCAGCAGGCTGAACAGGAAGAAAGAATGCGAATGAAGAAACTCACTTTAGATATTAATGAAAGACAAGAGCAGGAGGACTACCAAGGTAGGAATTAGTTACATGTACATTGGCACTAGGTAGTGCCTGCTACTTTGCATTGTTAATACTGTCACTGTCCATATGAAGTTAGTCAGTCAAGAACCACACACACTGTACTTAGCTGCCTGTTGCACCAGTGATGTCTACTATGCTGAACTGTCTCCTCTCCTAACAGTAGTTCCTCTTGCTTTGTATCCAAGTATCTGATTTGAATTTTCTCTTCTTTACCACATTACTTTATCCCTCTAAGATCTTCTGTAGCAATTGTTTTCACGTCACACTTCTATTTTCACAGCTGTACCTAGTTATATTCCTATTTGTTAGATGTGCACTTGTGTATTTTTTGTTGTGCAACTCTGGTTTTGGCTTCTTTATCTATTTCTATGAAGTTTATAAACATCCTGGAAGCTTTTTGGAATGGATGTAGAGTATTAATTGAGCTTCTGATGTCCAGTGTAGGGGACCAAGTTTGGATTATAGAAGAACGTGATAATAGTGGGAAGGATTTTGCATTTTGGAGGGTTCATCTTGGAAATTTTAATGGGACCATGTCTTTGCCTCTGTATTTTTTTGTGGAGCTTATAGAGAGTGAGCAACACAAGCATGCAGTTAGGTATGTAGCTATAGATCATTGAGTGTATTGATCCTATTCAGCCACTGGAGCTAGATAGCACATGCATACAAGTACCGAGTACGTACAAAAACAGTGCCACTTTGTACAGTCAGACAGAGTGAATGCAGTCATGAATAGAGATGCACATGCTAGTGTGTTTGAAGTAATGAGTGAATCAGTTAGCTTAAATACAAGTTCTAATTACAGTTCGTGACATGTTTATGTACAGTAAATATCTTGAACCCATACAGCACTTCATCTTCTCTTTTGAATGCATGAGACAAGCGACATGGTGTTAGAAGTGAGATACAAAGTTGAAGCAACACACAGACCCATGAGGCACACCGTTAAAAGTGGAGGAATTAACTCAAAAACAGGTCATCTGTTATTCAGAGGTACTTACATTCATTTAAATGATTTTTCAGTTATCGAATAAGTGGCAAAACATTCAAAATAATTACTGAGATAATCAAAATCTCCGAAATTGAGACATACTGATAAAAGTATTCGAAATAAATACAAAAGTGTTTGAAATAATTTCCAAAGTGTTAAAATGTACGGAAAGGCTAAAATGACCACATTTTTCACAATGTACTACTCTTTCGCATTAATTAAAGCTATTTGAAGTGTCTAGAGTTTCTGGAATGTTCACAGTGTTTGCAGTGTCAAAGTGAAGCCTTTTCAAACTGATTGTTGTGTGTTTGAACATAATTGCAAGTACCTATGCTTATGTTTAAATTTATTTTGTTGTTATGGCAGAGGGATTTCACAGACATGAACCAGTGGTGTTTGATAATATTGCTGAGAATTGGAGTGTGTTTGAGAAAGAATATGATATTTTCATACAGGCTCCTTTTTCTGATAGACGCACGTACAAAAGACTTCATACTTCTTAATCTAGCAGGCTCGGTAGCCATTCAGAGCGAATGTTCATTTGTGTATGCTCCTGCCATGTATGCAATGGAGGGGGAACCACCATATTGTGATACAAGCTGAAACGTGGGAAAACCTTGAGTGCTTATAAGGTAAATTTAGAGAAATGGGTAACCCTCAAATGAATATTACAATGGACAGGCACATGTTTTACACAAGAAATTAAAAGCCTGGTGAAACTGTAACAGCATATATTACTGACTTGAGAAGTAAAGCTAAAACGTGTAGATTTGGTGATTTGCAAGATGAGTTATTAGAGGACAGACTTATGTGTGGTGTTAATAGTGATACATTGAGAAAGATTTTGCTTCGAGATAGTGATTTAATGTTGAGCAATGCCAGAGAGATTTGTCAAATATATGAGCTTACAGGAAGGCACACAAATGTGCTTATGAATGAGAAAAATGTGCTTGCAGTAACTAACAGTGTGAATGTTGACAGTTTGCAACATAAAATTGGGTGCGAACGGAGATATAAACCAGAGGGTGTGGCAGCTTCTAACTCTAACCATAAACTGAATGCGGCTACAACAAACAAACCTTATTGTTAACTGTTGTAATTGTGGAGGCAACCATGAACCTAAACGAGAAGAATACTTAGCAATGTCACAAATGTAAAAAGTGGAATCATTTCAAAAGGCTTTGCAAGTCTTAAGGTGGCACATACTTTTATTAAAAGAGAGCATCCAAAGAAGCAAGTAAATCAGTTAGAAAGCCGTGAGCATTTTTATTTTGATGGTGTCTCAGTGATTGATGAAACTGTTAACGCAATAAGCTATCATTTGGCAGCAAAGAGTGAAATAGTTTGTCTCTGTTTGGATTAATGGGAAAACTGTAGAGCTTAAAGTAGACACTGGGTCCAAGTGTAATGTTATATCAGCCAAAATGTTTGCCAAAGTAAAAGCTGGTGAGAAACTTGATTCAGCAAAGTGTGCGAAACTCCGTTGCTTATGGTGGTGAAGAGATACAAACTGATGGTACAGTAGTTCCCACATGCCTTTCTGCTGGGAAGAGCTATGACTTGCAGTTTTACGTAGTCAAAAGACATGTGCAGTCACTGTTAAGCCTCAAAGACAGTTTCAGAATGGGACTGATTTCATTTAATAAGGAGGTCCACTATATAAAATCGGAACCAGCATGATGGCTTTACACAGAATATTTTTTGTGGTTCGAAGACGGGCTTGGTAAACTACCAGTCACACATTCCATGAAGTTAAACCATGAAGTAAGCCCATTTGTCAGATCAGCCAGGAAGGTTCCGGTAGCAGTGCAGAGCAAAGTGGAATTTAAGTGTCTGTTAACTCCAGTCAAAGAACCAACTGAATGGGTATCCTCCATGGTTGTAGCTCATAAGAAAAGCTCAGATGATATTTGAATATTTGTAGATCCCATAGATTTAAACAGAGCACTTAAACGTTCTCATCATGTGATGCGCACAATAGAAGTAGCAGCAGCTGTTATGCCAAATGCCACTATTTTTTCAACCTTAGATGCAAAAAGTTAATTTTGGCATATTTCATTGGATCACACGTCTTCATTGTTAACCACTGTCAGTACACCATTTGGTAGATAACAGATTCTTGAAAATGCCATTTGGGATAAGTTCTGCCAGTGAAGTATTTCAGTATGCAATGGAGCAAATTTTTTTAGGTTATCTATGTGGTATCTTAGTAAACAACATTATTGTAGGGGGCAGTGGTGAAAACAAGCATGATAGAAACCTCAAGAAAGTTTTAGACTGGTGTACATGAAGCAAGTCTTAATCTGAATCCTCAGAAATGTAAACTCAAGCTGAGAAGAAGTTACTTATGTGGTCATTTGTTTACTAGTTGTGGCTTACAACCTGATCTGTCTAAGCATGAACTGTGTCACATCTTTGCAACATTTTCTAGGTGTGGTCAACTATTTAGGAAAATTCATCCCAGACCTGAGTGACCTTTCAGCACCATTAAGAGGGATGACTCTCAAAAATGTAAATTGGTCCTGGTTAGCCCAACATCAAAGAGCATTTGATGTGCTGAAACAGAAAATTGCCAGTCTACTCTCACTGAGATATTATGATGTTCACAAACCAGCAACTATTTCATGTGACGTTTTTAAGAAGGCATACCAGTAGCATATGCATTCAAAATTCTAACCCAAACTGAGATGCAGTATGCGCAAATTAAAAAAGAGCTTTTGGCAGTAGTGTTCGCATCTTCGAAGTTCCATGATTGTTTATGGCAAACCTGTTCAAATAGAGACTTTTCACCAACCTCTAGTGACAGTTCTGAAAAAGCCAATGCATTCAGCCCCTGCATGTCTGCAACGCATGATGTTAAAACTGCAAAAGTAGAATTTCAGTATTGTTTATAAAGTAGGCAAATATCTTTATCTTGCAGATACTTTGTCAAGGGCACATAGGCAAACAGCAGAACAGCATGACGAGGAGAAAGCAGACTTTGAAGTCATGGATGTCAAATTTTTTTCCTCATCACATCGTGATGAACTCAGAAATTACACAGTTATAGACCTTGTTGTTCAGAAGCAGAAATATTTTATCAGTCAAGGATAGCCAGTACGACAAAACAGTTCACCACTTGACATATAGAAGTATTTTCCTTGCCGAGGCGAGCTCATAATGGAAGATGAACTCATCATGAAAGGTCCTAAAGTACTTATTCCTTAAGCATTACAACAGTATATATAGATTTTGCATCGTGGTCACCCGGGTACTGATTCAACCAAAAGAAGGACAAGAGGCATAATATTTTGGACTTCTGTGTCAAAAGATATAGAGAAGGAAACTCAAGCATGTTCTATTTGCAGTAGTACCAAATTGCATCAACAAAAAGAACCACTTCAGCTAAACCAGACTCCTGAATTACCATGACTGATGGTTGCTACTGATATTTTCAAATGGAATGGTCAACATTACTTATTGTTAGTAGACTCTTACTCGCATTGGTTTGAAATTGACCTTCTTCCTAACTTAACATCTAGCACTGTCATCACAAAATTGGAGAGACATTTTACTGTCCGTGGTAGTCCACACACAGTTGTACCTGACAATGATGTATGGTTTACAAGTCAGCAGTTCAAGAAATTTGCTGAGTCTTGGGACTTTATCCATGTTACTAGTAGTCCTGAGTATCCACAGTCCAATGGATTAGCTGAGCATGCAGTTTAAAGTGTGAGATGTTTGTTAGAGAAAACCAAGAGCGATAGTATCAATGTTTTTCTTTTAGTCTCAGAAACATTCCCCGAGATAACTTGCTTGGTTCACCTGCTCAGAGATTAATATCTGTAATATCTAGGCAGACCAGAACAACCTTGCCAATCAGTAAACAGCTATTGATTCCAAATGCCAAGAACACCAGAGTGGTCAAGACTCAACGTTTCAAAAAAAATAAGTCACAAAAGTTGTACTACAATAAATCTAACAAACCGCTTAGACCATTAAGACAAGGAGAGATCATAACAATGCAAACATCTAATGAAAGAACCAAGATCTTGTATTGTACATTCGGAAGGAATGGATTTCAGAAGGAACCAAAGACGTGCTTCCAGTCTCTGAACCAGTGATGCAGCAGATTGTCTGTGCCAAAGAGTCCATTTCTGAGAGAGACCCTACACTTGTTCAGAAGACAGTACTTACCTCAAGTAATCGTGATGCAATCCCCAAAGTTCCTATTCATAAAAATTACCAAGAGGCTGTCCCTGTTGCTAAGCGCAGTCAAAGCTTTTATGTGACCAGATCGGATAGAATTTCCAGACCCAGTCCAAAATACTCAGTGATTTGGACTGGAGTTCTGATTTATTAATATTGAAACGTTATCTAGCATGTATCATGTATCTTGTAAATGTTATCATGCATATCTTGCCTTCATGCAACTAGATTATGATAAAACTGGGATGTTATGTGATCCTATCTCGCCTACATTCTGACTGATGGATTCGGAGCCGATCCCTCGGCTCCGACTCGGCACGCTTATGCTATAGAGCGAGGCCTCTAATTGGCTGAGCTATCTTTATCCCAGGATGCACCACCACTAATCCCCCAGATCTCGTTTGCCGCTTACAGAGCTTGGACGTGGTCTCAACATTGGCTGGGCTAAGTACTATATATATAGTCTTTTTTCCTGTCAGTATTTGCTTCATTTAAACCCAAAAGCTGTTTTAACAGCTATTCTTTGTGTACGAGTGTGTTTCTGGCAGTTTGATTGAATTTTTAGTATAATTTCCTGTCAGAGAAGGTTCCGTTTAAGTTAGAGGGGCCTTCCCTGTGGTTACTACTTCTCAGTGGTTGTGTGTGGGTCAAGTACCCGTTTGAGTTGGAGGGTCTTGACCCTCCTTGTTTTCCCCTTTCTCTTTCTCACTTTCTGTGTAAAAAAAAAAAAAAAAAAAAAAGTTTTTCAGTTTAAATATTTCTGACTTAGTGGCATACTTTTGTTCCTGTGTCAAACCCTTAAGTTTACTGTTGTGGTCTGTTTTTCTTGTAGGACTATGTCTAAAGAACATAAACCCTCCGGGTTTAAAAAGTGCACGAGGTGTGGGTTCAAAATGTCCATAACGGACGACCACTCCTCGTGCGTCTATTGTCTTGGCGCCAAACATCTGCAGGAATCGTGCAGTGTATGCCATGCGTTTTCCTCCCGAGTCCTCCAGGAGAGGAAAAACAAATTAATCCTCAAAGGATTAATCAAGCCTTCTTTCGAGGAGGCTTTATCTTCCTCTCCGTCTCCTTCTAAGAAGAGGAAAGCGCCGGCTCCGACCTGTCAGTCGGAACCGACGGCTAAGAAAGCTAAGCAGACTTCTCCATCAGCTCAGACTCTTCCCCCTCGGAGACGAAGTCCTTATCGGCGCCGAGGTAAATTTCCTTGAAGGTTTCCTCGGAGCCGATAATAGTTGAGTCCTTTCGGAGCCGGTCCCCGAGCCCTTCGGAGCCGATGGAGAAATCGGTTCGGGCCCGTTCAGACATCGACAGGGTGCTCCTTCGACTCTTCCAGTCTCCGGTGTTCCAAAAGATGGTTTCGGCTCCAGCCCAGTTGGCTTCGGAGCTGATGGTCCACCCCCCTACTGTACTTCCTCCTCCAACAGCTTTGGCACCGTTGGAGCAGGTGTTGGTGGAACCAGTGGAGGTGTTAGGGTCAGGCCCGACCCTTGCTCCGACTCCGGCTCGGGTCGGAGTTCAGTGCACGGACTTCTTCCTTCGGCCCTGGGGGGGGAGGCTTCGGGATTGATGCCTTCGGTCCCAAGTCTTCCTCTTGGTGCGTCGGCGGCGGGAGTACCGTCCACTGTCGTGGCCACGGAGGGGGGACCTTCCCAGGATTCTGGTGGTCCCGCCTTCAGGGCTATGAGGAGTGCTCTAGCCAAATCTTCATTGGCTACCTCCACAGTTTCCCCAGCTCCTTCCCTACATTTGGAGACTGGGTCATTGGCAGTCCCCCTGTCCGCAGACAGCGGAGCCCCTGGGCCTCAGGTTACCCCCGCTGGGGTTTCTCCCCCTCCTGGAGGTCCTTCTGAAGCCTCTTCGGAAGAACCTCCCAGGAAGAAAACGTGCAAGAGGAAGCACGTTGACTCCCCTGACAAGTCTTTGACATCTGACACCGATCTCGATGATGCAGAAGGGTCCCCCAAGTCGTCCTCGGATGATGTCTCCTTTGCAGACATCCTAGAAGCCCTAAAACAAAGAGGCGGCTGGCAGTCCAAGCCTCCCTCTGCTGATGAGTCGGTGTTCCTGAAGGCCTTCGGGGCTCAGCCCTCCGCCTCCTGGGTGTCTCCGCCCTTCGACGAGCTCTTGGATTTGATCTGTCGAAGGGCGTGGGAACACCCAGACTCTGTGGAACCGGTGCCCGCTCGTCCAAACAAATTTCTTTCGGCGCCCCCAGATAGAGAGTTCCTTACGAAAGGTGTGGCTGTGGATGCTATGGTGGTGGCATCTGCTACCCAGCAAGATGTAGCAGAGGCTTCTATGTCCATCCATCCTCCTAATAAGGAGTCTAGGAGCATGGATCGGTACGGTAAGCGCACCCTTAGTTCAGCAGCCTTTACTCTGAGGTCTCTGAACTACCTGACGCACTTTACGAGATTCCAGAGGGATCTGATTAAGGAGCTATCCGATACCCTCTTAGGTAACCTGCTTGAGGAGCTGGCCCAGACGGTTGGTTCTCAGCTGGCTACGATGTCGTCCATTTCGAACTCATCCATGAGGCTTATTTCATATGCGGCCGAAGGGGCGAGTAGAGCGGCGGGTACAGGCATTGCTCTACGGAGACAAGTCTGGCTCTGCCTGTGTCATTTCGCGGAGGCCTTCAAGTCTTCATTCGCCGACGCCCCCTTTGATGGGTCCTCCCTGTTTGGGCCCAAGGTGAAAGGCACACTTACCCGCTGTGAACAGGAGGGTAAGACTCTGACTGCCGTAGGGGCACGATTTTCCACTCCCTTTCGGCCTTATCCCAAGGCTAAAAGAGGAGGGAAGATGTGGTTCCGTAGATCTCAGAAGTCTTACCCCTCTCAGCAGGAAGGTTCCCCCTCCAGAGGCAGAGGAGGGGGAAATTCATCAGGAAGACGCCGTCCCAGAGGCGGCAGAGGCCCTCGCAACACTGGAGACCGCGAGTCCTTTCGTGGCTCTTCAGCTTTTCATAGTCCCTGAGGGATTGCCCGACTGTGCTGCTCCGGAGCCAGTCGGGGTCGCCAAGCACCTGAAGGCCTGGGAAGGGATCACTCAGGACCGATGGGTGCTTCGAATTATCGCCGGAGGTTACTCCATCCCATTCTGTTGCCCCCCCCTCAGTCCAAAAGAATCCCGGACCCGCCACCCAGTCAACGGGATACCGCAGCCTTAGAAGTTTCAAAGCTGCTGCAAAAAGGAGTCATCCAACCGGTCCCCGCAGACCAGATCGGATTAGGGACTTACTCAAGATTCTTTTTGGTGCCAAAAAAGACCGGGGACTTGAGGCCCATTTTGGACCTAAGCAACCTAAACCGTTCAGTCAAGAAGTCCAAGTTCCGAATGGTCACTTTACAAACCATTCTCCCATTGTTGGAGCAAGGTGTTTGGATGTGCTCCATAGACGTCAAGGACGCGTATTACCATATCAAAATACATCAAACGTCCAGGAGACACTTGCGCTTCAGCCTAGGAGGCAGTCATTTTCAGTTCCGTGCGCTGCCCTTTGGTCTCACCACAGCCCCCAGGGTGTTCACCAAATGCTTGGCAGCAGTGACTGCTCACCTGAGAAGTCTAGGATTCCAGGTGTTTCCGTACCTAGACGACTGGCTCCTAACTGCCACCTCTAAGCATCTACTCCTACGGAACCTGCAAGCCACAATATCACTGGGCAATTCCCTTGGAATCACCTTCAATTGGCCAAAGTCTGTGTTAAGGCCATCTCAAAGAATAAGATTCATAGGGGTAGAGATAGATTCAAACCAGATGCGGGTCTATCTACCTGCAGACAGAATTCAGACCATTCAAAATCAGGTTCGAGCCTTACTCCCCAGGTCCAAAGCCCCAGCCAGAATGGTCCTACAATTATTGGGATCGATGTCTGCCACAGTTCTGCTAGTTCCCTTGGCAAGGTTACACATGAGAATCCTCCAGTGGCTTCTTTCAACTCAGTGGTCCTTTCAGGAACTCCCTCTCAATCATCTAATATGGATCACAGACTCTTGCAAACAGGACCTTCGCTGGTGGCTAGTGTCCTCCAATTTGGACCAGGGATGACCCTTTGTTCTTCCTCATCCGGCGGCCACTGAGACCACGGACGCCTCCCAGATGGGGTGGGGGGGGCATTCCCTGGGCAGGTCAGTCCAAGGCAAATGGCACCCGGAAGAGACCCCTCTCCACATCAACATCCTAGAGATGAGGGCAGTACTCCTGTCCCTTCGAGCCCTTCACGATTACCTCCCTCAGGACGTAATTGCTGTTCACTCAGACAACATGTCAGTTGTCTGGTACCTGAACAAACAGGGAGGGACCAGATCCTATCCTCTTTGCAGAGAAGCGATGAGAGTTTGGGAATGGGCAGTCTCGACCAAACGCTTCCTGGTGGCTACTCACATACCGGGCAAATCCAATGTCATAGCCGACAGGTTGAGCAGAACCATCCTCTCTCCTCACGAATGGTCTCTGAATATGACAATTACAAGGCAGATTTTCAGCGAATGGGGAGTTCCGTGTTGCGACCTCTTCGCGACTCCTCTGAATGCGAAGTGCAAAGAATTTTTCTCCCTAACCCGGCTCGAGAGCCCTATGGACGATTAGTCCATCCTTGGCCCACCGGACTGCTTTATGCCTTCCTCCAGTTCCTCTCCTCCCCAGAGTGATTCAAAAGGCATCTCTCTTAGGCAGCAAGATGATCTTAATTGCTCCGTACTGGCCTCGTCAAGTGTGGTTTCCCTATCTTCGGAAACATGCTCTGGAAGGTCCATGGTTCCTGGACCAGGTCCCAGACCTACTGATTCATCAGTCGGGACTACTACACCAGTCCCTACACACATTAAAATTGACGGCCTGGCTCCTCCTCTTCCGACCATAGTCAGGAGACATGCACTTGATCCAGATGTGGTGCACATATTGTCTTCAGCCCACAAGTCGGCTACGAAGAAACTGTATTCTAGCAAATGGAAAAGGTTTGCTATCTGGGCTCAACTCCGGGGCCTGGACCCCATTTCTACTCCTGTGGCAGAAGTACTCAAATTCCTGACCTCTCCTTTCAATCAAGGCTCCTCTGTTTCTACCATCAAAGTACAATTGGCAGCGATTTCTAATTTTCATGAATCCATAGACCCACCTTTAATGAGCAACAGGTTGTGTAAGACCTTCTTGAAAGGTGCTGCTTTATTAAGACCTCCGATTTCTCATCCTGCACCTCCATGGGATCTCGATATAGTATTACGTGCCCTGACTTCTTTTCCCTTTGAACCGGCAGCTACCTGTGATCTAAAGTTTCTATCATGGAAGACAGCCTTTCTAGTGGCAATTACTTCAGCCAGGAGGGTTTCAGAACTTCAAGCTTTGTCAGTGAAACCCCCGTACTTGGTTTTTCATACAGACAGGGTATCCCTCAGACCAAATCCTTCTTTGTTCCTAAAGTCTGTTCTACTTTATGCTTGCAACAGTCGTTAGAGCTCCCAGTTTTTTTCCAAAATACTCCAATAAAGCGGAGTTTATTTTCCACACACTAGATGTCCACAGGCAGTTACGTTTTATTTGGACAGGACCAAACAATCAAGGAAGACAGATCAGTTGTTTGTGTCCTTTGCAGAAAACAAATTGGGCAACGCGGTCACAAAGGTCACTATTGCCAAATGGATCAGGGACTGTATTACTCAAGCTTATATTTATTCTAACAAAGAGCTTTCCACCTCTGTCAAGGCTCATTCTACAAGGGCTATGGCTACTTCGGTAGCATTTCACTCTAAGCTTGCTATTGGTGACATTTGTGCTGCGGCTACATGGTCTTCCCCGCACACCTTCATTTCTCACTACAAATTAGATGTGGCATCTAGAGGACGAGCTTCATTTGGTTCCACAGTGCTCAGGAGTGTTTTCCAATGAGCCACCCGGGATTTAGGTGCTAGGGACGCTGTCCCATCAGTCAGAATGTAGGCGAGATAGGATCACATGACATCTTTTAGTTATGTACTCACCATAACTTCAGATGTTTGGGATCCATCTCGCCTACATTCCTAATAACCCACCCTCCTTCCCCCTTCCTTGGAGATCAGAGGATATCAGAAGGTCCGAATCCTGTTGTTTCATCTTGAAACATCTAACAATGTTATATAAACAAGCTGTGCATGTGTGCATGAATGCGGACAAACAAGATCTGGGGGATTAGTGGTGGTGCATCCTGGGATAAAGATAGCTCAGCCAATTAGAGGCCTCGCTCTATAGCATAAGCGTGCCGAGTCGGAGCCGAGGGATCGGCTCCGAACCCATCAGTCAGAATGTAGGCGAGATGGATCCCAAACATCTGAAGTTATGGTGAGTACATAACTAAAAGTTTTTGTAACCACTTACCCCAAAAACTATATTCATCTTAGACATATTTTCTTTTTATACATCTTGAAATAGTTTTGATTTACTTCTGATTATTGACACTGTATAACATTGTATTGCTACTTAATGCCTTGTAATAATCCTGTAACATTGCTGTTTAATGCTAATTTATAATGAAAATTGTATAATATGTTGGAGCTTGTCTCCCTGGGCCTCCGCTGAAAAAGGGCTCGTCAGCTCAGTCGAACAATCCCGGTCAACAAACGTAAAGTAAAATAAGTAAATGTAGATTGTCTTGTTCTCCTATTGCATGTCAGACAAATCCAAGAGGGAGGATGTAGATCATTGAGTGTATTGTTCCTATTCAGTGACTTTAGTTAGATAGCACATGCATATAAGTAATGAGCATGTGCAAGAACAGTGCCATTTTGTACAGTCAGCCAGAGTGAATGGAGTCATTAAAGAAGATGCACATGCAAGTGTGTTTGAAGTAAAGAGTGAATCAGCTGGCTTAAATACAAGTTCTAATTACAGTTGCTGACATGTATAATAAATATCTTGAACCCATAAACCACCTCATCTCTTTTTGAATGCATGAGACAGGCGACAGTAGCCAGACAGACTATTTATTTATTTATTTTTTTTAATTAACCAGCCAGGTGGACTGATTGGTGACCTTTTCAGCCATGACCCAGGACATAAAACAAGCACAAAAATAAACTTCACAGTGTCTTGCAAGCAACATGAACTTACATATATTCAGTGGGATGCAGTCATGTGCAACAAACACATTAGCTAGGTAGTAGAAATAGTCAAGCTTGTGATGGCATAAGTGGCATTATCCATTGCCTTTAAAACATGTACTCTGTTTTCCAAACGTTTTCTTCCTAAACATAGGGAAATCTGTTATAAAAGACATTTTATGTGGTATGCTATTCCAGACAGCAGGGACTAATTTGTTAAAAGTTTCTTCAATACAGGCTAGTGAATATTGGGGTCTGTGGAGAGTTAAGTGGTTGTAGTTTCTAAAGGAATATGTGGGGTCCCATATTTTAGTTAATTAGCAAGTGGAAGGACAGTAATTATTAGTTCGAAAGAAGAAGCTTGGGCTATAACTTTTAGGCATTTTCTGCTATGAAACATAACACAGTGATGTCTGCTACTAGCTAGATGAATGAATCTTAATATTTTGTTTGTTATAAGGCTGTATTTTTTGCTGAAGTGAGGTTGAATAATCAAAGAGGGAGGATGCTTATCATAGTCTACATATTAGTGCATTAATTGCTGTTGCATATCTTGTTTCAGTTGCGAGCAGATGAGATACTTATAAGATGCCTTTATGTAATTAGTGCCGTAGTTGTGATGAGCTTGTTATGAGTCTGAAAAAGAGTTTGATACAGTGCACTTCCCAAGTATTTTTGTATTATATGGTATTGTATGGTGAATGTGTTGGAGAAGGGTCTGTGATGTGGAAAGGATGAAGTTTATCAATACATTTAATTATACCAAACACTGTTAATATAGATTTTTTTAAACACTTTTATTAATTTCACATGTATGGAGTGTAATAACATGGGTACACATTCATTAACAGAAAACAGCTCATTGCATTTTTCATTTTATGCATGTTATTTAGGTGTGTGTGTGTGTGCCTGCCTGCCTGCTTGCCTGCACATTGAGTGTGTCTGGACATGTATGCTTTTGCAGTGCATGTGTTTTAAGTCATTCATTCCAATGTTACATAAATTGCTCAAGTTCTGCCTTCCATGAAATTTCACCACTAAACATTATTCTGTATTTTTCCAAAAAGTACCACTTGTTTCTATGTAGTTTGCTCCATCCCCTTTCTAAAGATTCTACCTCTAATTCTTTTATCGTGCTGCTTTTCTTTTCACTAATCCCACCTCCAATTCTTTTATCTCCTTTACAACATTCAGTATTTCAGATGTTCATCGTGTTTCACTGTTGCAGTCATTACTCTTGGGTTATCCTGCTGGCAGGCTACCCGCAGTCGGCCAGAATTCCAAAGTGTACGTCCGGCGTCGGTTGCTGTCGCCTCCTGCCTGATCATGTTAAAGCAAAATTATTAGATGCAGCATTACAGCATGATCTTTTTTTTGGTACTAAAGCAGAAGAGGTGTTAAAAAAATGGAGGATAAAGCAAAATCCATGCAGACAATCAAGGATTTCTTACAGGTACAGCCACCCAGGAACTGGCCTTCTAAAAATTGGTCCTTTCCAGTCTCAGACCACAAAGAGGCAGATACAGGCATCCCAGAGGCATATCTCAGCCCCAAGGCTCATACAGGCCTAAACAATAGGGTGCTCCTACCTCCAAAAGCAAATCACAGCCTTACAGGAAACAGTCCCAATGACTTTCCTCTACCAGTTCCAAGCAGTTTTCTTTTGACAGCCGCCTTAGGGGGAAAACTAACACTTTTTTCATCAAATTGGCAAATGGCTACCCAAGACAAATGGGTTCTGAACATAGTGTCCCAAGGCTTCATGTTCCATTTTCACAATCTACCAAGGTCAAAGGGCATGCCAGACCTGCCACACAAACAATGGGCAGAGGCACAAAAACAAATTACAGCCCTCATGGACATGAGGGCCATTCAGCAAGTACCACAACAAGAACAGGGGCAAGGATTTTACTCCAGACTTTTCCTAGTACCCAGGAAGGACAAAACCTGGAGTCCAATTCTGGACCTGTCTGTAGTAAATACGTTTCTGGAAGTTCCAAAATTCAAGATGTTGACTCTTCAGCAGCTACTGCCCATGCTGGGCAAGAAGCCTTGGCTCGTAACTTTGGACCTAAAAGAGGCATACCTGCATGTCCCAATCAGACAATCTTGCAGAAGATACCTCAGATTCATAGCTGGCTCAATGGATTACCAATTCTCTGCACTGCCCTTTGGCTTATCTACTGCACCCAGGGTCTTCACAAAATGCCTGGCACCAGTAATTGCATTTTACAGACAAAAAGAAATTCAAATATATCCCTACTTGGACGACTGCCTAATTCAAGCAGAGAACAAAGACACTCTTCTACAGCATCTGGCATTTGTAAAAAGATTACTAATTGGCCTAGGGTACACAGTAAACGAAAAGAAATCAAAACTAGTGCCCTCTCAAGAGATAATATTCCTGGGTGCAAGCTTAAATGCAACTACCCAGATGGCTTATCTCACACCAGACAAACAAAAACAACTGACTACTTACTTCAAGAAATTGGCAACAAAAACCCACTTATCTGCAAGGAAAATCCTGCAGGCCTTGGGTTTCATGGCATCCTGCATTCTACTAATTCCATATGCCAGACTGCATATGAGGAAACTACAATGGTATCTGAAAAGTGTTTGGACTCGCATTGCCACAGCCTGGAAACAGTAATTGCACTCATTCCCTGCCTACAACAGGAGTTTCGATGGTGGGCAGAAGACTGTCACCACAACAAGGGTCTGCCATTCACTTTACACACAGCCAGACAGACACTGACAACGGATGCATCAGATTATGCCTGGGGGGCCCATATGGCAGGAAAATGTATTCAGGGCACATGGCCTGCAAACCAGATGCATCTTCATATCAATCAAAAAGAGATGCTAGCTGTTCAAAATGCCCTGACAGCTTTCAAGGACCTGCTTCATCCAGGACAATTACTGATAAAGACAGACAACTCTACGGTCATGTGGTACATAAACAAGCAGGGAGGTACTCGTTCCAACTCCCTCTGCAGACAAGCAATGGCCTTATGGGACACAGCATTGGCATTTTAAGTTCACCTGCAAGCACAATTCCTGCCAGGAAAAACAAATACTCTGGAAGATGAACTAAGCAGAAACCTCATGGATCCCCACGAAAGGAAACTGGATCCACAAGTCTTCAGGATGATAATAAGGAAATTGGGATGCCCAGACATAGATCTATTTGCCTCCCCTCACAACTGTCAATTGCAGAGATTTTGCACAAGGATTTACCACAAGCAAGCATGGAAAGTGGACGCCCTATCATTCAACTGGAAAAATCTAACAGTATATGCTTTTCCCCCACTGCCTCTCCTTCCCAGAGTACTCCTAAAGGTCAGACAAGAGAAGCCAAAAATGATTCTGATTGCACCAGACTGGCCACGCCAATACTGGTATCCAATCCTAAAGAGCTTGTCTCAAGGTCCAGCATGGATATTGCCTCAAACTTCTCACTTGCTGACCCAACAAAACAATCAGATCCTGCACAGCCAACTCAGGACCTTAAATCTGGTAGCATGGCGGATAATGTAGCCATTCAGAAAACTCCTCTTTCAAAAGCTGTTATGGATGTTATCTTGGAGGCCAGGAGGCCCAGTACCAGAAAATCTTATGCAGAAAAATGGAACAGATTCTGTGCTTGGAACCAGGAACAAGGCACTGACACGTCTGTACCAAATATTCCTCAGATTTTACAATACCTAACTGAGATGCTGAACAAAGGCCTTTCTTTCTCATCAGTTAAGATTCATGCCTCTGCCATTTCTGCACATTACAATACGGAACCACCTATCTTTTCTCATCCTTTAATAAGGCAGTACCTCAGAAGGGCCAAAAACATTAGGCCTCCAAGGAGAGCACCAATTCCGGCCTGGGACCTCAATTATGTTTTGGGAAAACTCACACTGCCTCCTTTTGTGCCAGCATCAACAGGGGATATTAAATTCTTATCCTGAAAAACAGCTCTGCTCCTAGCCATAACCTCTGCAAGGTGAGTTTCGGAGTTACAAGCACTCATGGCTGTGGAACCTTTCATCATTTTTCATCCAGACAGGGTTTCTCTAAGGACAAACCCTACATTTATGCCTAAGGTGATGTCCAGTGTGGCCCTCAATCAAACCATTCACTTGCCTACCTTTTACCCAAATCCACAGAACAAGGGTGAGAAAATTCTGCATTCTTTGGACATACACAGGCAGTTACACTTCTACTTGGACAGAACTAAAGCTTTCAGAAAGACTGAGCAACTTTTAGTGTCATATGCTACAGGATCACCAGGAAAGGCTATCTCAAAACAGACTATTTATAAATGGATAGGCCATTGCATTCGTTAATGCTTTTCTCAACATGGCAAATCAGTGCCTAAGGGCATTAGGCCTCATTCCACCAGAGCAGCAGCCTTCCTTAGAGGAGTACCAACCAAAAAAATCTCAGAGGCTGCAACTTGGAGTTCAGTGCACACCTTTACAAAGCACTACCACTTGCCTCTCTAATAAGTCCAGAGCAGGCTTCGCCACTGCAGTTCTGCAGGGCCTCATAGCCTCTCCTAATCCTATTTAGCCCAGTCACCCATCCTCAGCTTTGGGATTCAACCTAAGAGTAATGACTGCAACAGTGAAACACGATGAACATAGTACAGTTGCGTACCTACCATAAATGTAGATGTTAGAGTGTATTCACTGTTGCAGTCCAGGTTGCCCACCCACCATCCCCCTTCTCTTTGCTGGGACTTATCTGCACTTCTCTATCCTATACAACCTTTTTGGTGTATTTGCTTGTAGATGAAGGAAATGTTATTTTTGTGCATGCATTTCTTATTGCTATATTTTTCAGCCTACCTATTTGGGGCACCTGACATCTGGGGCAAGAAAAACTGAAGAAAATGCATCAGCTGCATCTTTTATACCCCTGGTGCACTGACGTCAGGGAGGAGGCGACAGCAACCGACGCCGGACCTAGACTTTGGAATTCTGACCGACTGCGGGTAGCCTGCCAGCAGGATAACCCAAGAGTAATGACTGCAACAGTGAATACACTCGAACATCTACATTTATGGTAGGTATACAACTGTACTTTATGGCTGGCTTAGATTTTGATTTTCTAGTAATTGCATTGTACACCAATAATATTAATCTTAGTAAGGCCTTACTATGTCTAGGCAATTCAGTTTCTATATCCCACTCAAAAGAATCATTTCCTTAGTTACAATAATTTCCTTCTCCAACATTTCTGTCAAAGTTCTTTATAGGGAATTTAAATTCTGCAGATTTGTTACACCCCACCCCACCCCTGCCAAAAATGTTTCCAATTACCCCTGTTTCTCCCATCATACATCCATGTCTACCTGAGGAAAAATTCTGTGAAGTCTCCATGGATTATAAAAATATGCAAAAATCTTAAACTTTCTAGACTTTGTTGCATATTTGGGATTGATACAAATGTTCCCCACTGTACCTTTGTATACTGTTTTTCCATTCCCAGTCTTTGCTGTCCTCTTCTGAGGGATTGTTATACTCCTCTTGCATTATTTTGTATGCCTTACTAATCATCCCTTTTTAACAGTAACTTCTGTTTTGTTGTTGTGTCTTTTGGCTTTTCCCGGTTAGGGGTCGCCACGGCGGAACTCCGGTCTGCTAATGATTGGTAGTTGATTTTTACATGCCGAGTTACCAGCCCTGATGCACAACCTTCAATGAAAGTATGCCCATTCACGCATGTCTCCATGCAGAAGATGCTCTAGCTGAGAATCGAACCGGACAGCGTCTTACTGTGAGGCGACAACGCTATGCAGCACCACCACCGCAGATAGCAACTACACTAAAAATTCAACCAGAGATGGTCTTTCATTTATCACTTCCGTATCCTTTTCTCTTTGGCTATACTTTATCAGTCTGTGGTAGGGAAGGCGGTTTCCAGCCTGCAAGCCAAACTTTTGCTTGGCCTCATGTCACAGTTGCCTTTTCCTCCCTAGTTGCTTACTTCCAATACCTTGGCTCCTTTGTTAGTTTTCGCCAATGTATTTAAGCTCTGTCTTGCCTATGTTCTATGCTCCTACATGCAGTCATCTGTTTTGGTAAAATCTCCTGTCCACATTTCTGTGCTGGCTTAGATCTTTAAATACCTTCCTCTGCTTATAAATGTAATAATGTTCATCATTTGATCACTGCTGCAGTAGCTGTAGCTGTACGAATTATATCCTGCACAGGATGTAACAGCTGGACAGCTTCCAAAGCTCAAGGGCACCTTCCACGCACTTGGACAGCTAACACCTTGAGCAGAGCCCTAGAAAATATGTGGTCTGGGCTCCAAACGCTTCAGAACTTTCCTCACACCAAAGAATACACCTCTTTCAGGCTTTCATGGATCGACAGTTGTTAACATTTCTCCATTACTGGTTAGAAAAGTTCCGTTCAGTAGGAAAAAAATTGCACATTTTATTTTATGGCAGAAACATTACTTTTTTTCTGTGAAATATTTGTTTGTTGAACTGTCATGTGACTTTTGAGCCAGTTACAAGTCTTTGGTTCTACTTTTTACTTTGGTGTAAAAAGTTGTAAATAAGTCTAGTTTAATTTTGTTTTTTAAGGAGATAACATTTATGAAATTGTAGGCTGGGATAAGTGTATGCTGTTTTTCATGGTTTTATGTTAAAAACTACTTTTTTAATATTTGTCTATTTATGTCAGTGATACCGGGACTTTAGGTTTTATTATCAGATTTACCATGGAAAATCTCGCAGGTTTTTGGTTCTTCCTTTCTCTTGCCACAAAAAGAACATTATTTCCAAACAACCCTTTCAGCATGCTACAGATTTCCCTTAGCCATAGATGGGTGACCCTATTTTGGCCATTTCTGGTTCCTCAGAATACTCCTCATTTTCCTTGGCTTCCTCTGGCGTAGTCTTCTCAGCCACCATGGATCGGAGATTGGAGTGTTCTTAGCAGGCATGGAGGGGACCCCTCTTGGTGGTCTTAAAGAAAGGATCAGAGAATGCCTCTCTGCCTAGCCAGACTGAGATGCTTTTTCACTGGTGTGATGTTCCTGATAGGAGCCATTCTGCTTATATAGAAATTCCTGTGAAAAAAAAAGCATAAAGTTAAACATTTGTCTTCCCCATCTCAGTTACTTTAAACAGGGATGATTTATTGGGTTTTGCTCTGGGTGTAGTTTAGGCTTTTGACCCTTCTCATTCTGTTTTTACTGATAAAAGTAAAAATAATTATTTATTTTTCTGAAGATTCCCAATTTAGTGAGCAGGGAAGTCAGGGAAGTTATTTTTTGGGGGAAGAATTTCTGTTTTTTTTTTCTGCAAAGGTAAATGACTCTGGTTCTGAGGAGAGTGTTTCTTATAGTCTGTTATAAGAATTTTCTTTTTCTGAAACCATACATCTTCTAGGATGAACCAATCATTTTCATAGGAACATAATGACACTCCATTGTCTTTGAAACCCTATGATGATTGATTACAACAGAAATTTCCGCAACCCAGTCCTGTTCCATCTGCACTTCCAGCTTTGCAGAGTGTTTTTATTGTAGCATCTAACATGTCTTCAGCTATTTTGCAGCCTCATAAAAAGGTAGATAGATTTTGTAAAGTTCCTCAGTCTTACAGTGTTTTTTTTAATAATCCCAGATTTGACCCTGCAGAGATTTCCTTAGCAGCTGCTGCTAAACATTTGGTAAAGGTTTTGATATATTTGTGAAAAAGGGTACTTCTGCCAAACTTGGTTTTAGAATTTCTAATTGTCAAGCTCACTTGTTATATTTTGCTAGCATCATTTGAGAACATCATAGCCACTTTTCTGTCTTCTGAAGAAAAATCTATAAACACACTTATTGTGGCAGAGTGCCTCAAGTGACCAAACACTCTCTGAAGTGTGCATATTTTTCATCTGATGTCTCATCAAGAGCAGCTGCTGCCCGCTGCTGGAACTATTATGAGAAGGTTTTCATGGTTTCATTCTCAAAAATTACCCGAGGATGTTAAAAGCTGAAATTTTGAATTCTTCTTTGGCTAAGGAAGTTTTTTCAACCATCTGCTTTTGAAGTCCTGAAAAAGTTATCCCACTTAACAATTTTTGAGTGTTTTGTATAGTAGAAGAAAGAAACTGATTTAAGTGGTAACTCTGATTTTTCAGCCTTTCCTCTCCAAGTTTGCTAAAAGTTTCACACCTACTTTATCAACTTTTTATAAAAAGCAAAATAAGCAGACTCAGCAAACTTCTGGCTATCATATGTAAGAAAATGACAGGAAAGCTCTAAAAAGAAAGGGGGGGCTCCCTGAAAATAGGACAGTCCAGTAAGTCTGAATGACTGTTTTCAGATGGCACCCCCCCATCTTCATCATCTTATCACTGCAGGGTAGTGTTAGCTATATGGGATCCAGTGTGTTGTCTTTTCTGTCTGACTCAACGGATGGGTTATTAGAGCCAACCCCAGCACCTTTTTTCAAGCTCTTAGATCCAGGGTTCAGACTCTCAGGCTCCTCCCCTACCCATAATTCCCCTCTTGGCCCTGTAAGTAACTCAGATCTTGTTTGCCACCTGTTGGGTCAAGATGTGATCCATGAGGTTTCAGTGCTCATAGCTTGAAAGTTTATATTTACCTCTTATTAGTGCCCCCCTGACCCTCATCACTGACATGTGTATTGCTTATGGGCAGACCACTTGAATATAGAATGTGAGGGAGCCAAGGGCTGTTATCGACAGAAGGAATAGCTTTGTGCTCAGAGGTCTCCTCCCTGACCAAATAGGAGATTCAACCTCTTTGACTTCCACATTGGCTTCACCATCTTCAAAGAAGCTGGACAAGAATAAATCTCCCAAGTATAAGGGAAGGGAGTAAAGTAAAGAAAACAAAATGATAGATGTAGGATGACACACACTGAGCACCATCCCAACCACTTTGGATCCTTTAGTGCTTTCCACGCACCCTATTTGTTAGGGATGTCCAACTTTAGTTAGCCTTAAGAGTATTCATTTGGCAAGTTCCTACTCTGATTCTGAGTCTTCTCCAGAGCTTCATGCAGAAGAAAGCCACAGGAAATGGACATGCAAAAGTAGGCATATAGACTCCTCTCAGGAGTCACTTACTGAAGCTACTGACTTTGAAGAAAGGGAGAGTCCCCAAGGTCCCCCTGGAAGACGACTCCATTGGAGATATCCTCAAATTGATAAAGGATGGGGGGGTTGGTCTTCCAGATCTCCTCTTAAGAAGAGTAGGTATTCCTTGAGGCTTTATGTATTTCCTGGGTGGTCCTGCATGCTGATGAGTTCATTGATTCGGTACCGCAGTGGGCTTGGAAGGAGCCCGACATGGTGGAGCTGATCCCCCCCCCCCCAAAAAAAAAATGATAAAATTCTTATGTCTCCTAGAAATAGGCGATATTGGAGCAAGGGTCCCATGGAGGCAACAACAGCCACAAAAATGAAGCTTTGAACATCTCTTTCCATCCCCTAACAAGGGATCCAGAGAGTTGGGCAGATTTGGAAAGTGAACTTATCCTTCAGCAGTGCTTGTTTTTCTCAAACTGAACTATATAGCTCATGTGACTCAATTCCAGACGGACTTAACCAGGGAGCTTTCCAAGTCCCCCTTGGTAATTTGCCTGCTGATATACGGAAAACTTTAGACTCTCCGATGTCTACCCTCCAATCAATGCCCAGTAATGTCGATGCACCTGGTGTCCAATGCATTTGATGGCACTTTGACAACAGAAGGCCAGCACACTTAGATGCATCTCTGGGATTTTGAAGAAAGCTTCAAGGCATCCTTTATCAGTGCTGCCTTGAATGGTTTAACACTCTTTGGACTGAAGGTCATATATACATTCACAAGAAGTCAGCAGGAGGGCAAAACTCTGTCTGCAGTAGGCATACATTTTTCCACCCCAAATGGCATTTTCCCAGAATCAGAAGGTTGGAAAGAAACTAGTTTCATAAGTACCAGAATTTTTTACATGACACTTTTGGTTACAGGCCCCACCAGGGCAGAGGGTGGAGTAATTTCAATACACGTTACCCAAGTAGGAGAGGCAGAGTGCAGAATCAAAGTTTTCTAAGTCTCTTCACTCTGGACGGTTGCTTGACTGAAGACTCTGGAGGCAGTTACAGGGTGCTTATCTCTGCACGGTCACATATGGCTAGCCATCACTCAAGATCCTTGGGTGCAGTAGATCATCACCAGAAACTAGATTTGCTTTCTCTCCAAAATTCAAAAATAGAATTTCTGATGTTCCAGCCATTCAGAGGAACTTGACAGCATTAAGGAGAATCAAAGCTGCAAGAAAAACGAATGATCTAGGAGATTACACTAGATTAGCAAGGATCTATTGTCTATTCAAGATTTTTTTTTTAGTTCCAAAAAAAGTCCTGGGCCCATTCTGGACCTCCGTCACCTAAACCAGTTTGTGGAAATGGTTGTGGTTCAGTCCCTTCTACCTCTTCTGAGAATGGACAATTGGGTGTACTTAACAGACCTTCAGTATGCCTACTACTGTATCAAGATAGTGTGGGAGTTTGGGAGGTCTCTGTGCTTTCAGCTGGAAGCCAATTATTTTTAGTTTTGAGCACTGCTCTTTGGTCTCACCACAGCCCCCAGGGTGTTCACCAGATGCATGGCAGTGGTGGCAGCCCATCTAAGACTGTAAGGGGTTCTGTGTGTTCCCCTATCTAAAAGACTGTCTCCTTACCATTCCCTCCTGGGATCTGTTTATCCAGTGTAGGGACTTCTTGCTCCAGTCATCACCTGAGAGTAACTATAAAAATGAAGAAGATGTAGCTGACACCAAGTCAAACAACATAATTCGTAGAGTGCCACCTGAGCACGATATCCCAAATTGCCAGACTTGTGGACTCAACAGTTCTCTCTCTCTCTCTCCATCATCACACTTCCGAGGTACTTTCCTCTTTAAATCTCTCAGCAAGGACAATTCTCTCTGTGCTGGGATCGATGCCTGCTTCCATTATGCTGGTGTCTCAGGCAAAATATTACATGAGAGTGCTAAAGTGGACCCTCTCTGTCCAGTGGTCAGTGCTGCAGCTGCACCTTCAATTCCCCATATGATTCGTGTCTACAGTGGATATAAAAAGTGTACACACCCCTGTTAAAATGCCAGGTTTTTGTGATATAAAAAGAGACCACAATAAATCATTTCAAAACTTTTCTCACATTTAATGTGACATAACATGTGCAATTCAATTGAAAAACAAAATAAATCTGGTAGGGGAAAAAAAATAAAAAACTTACTATACGCTGGTTGCATGAGTGTGCACATCCTTAAACTAATACTTTCTTGAAGCATCTTTTGATTTAATTACAGCATTCAGTCTTCTTGGGTAGGAGTCTTTCAGCATGGGTCTATCATATTATCGAAATTCCAAAACATTGAACACCATAAGCTCGACCTTGGAATCTCAAAATATGATATACTGTACTAACCCTGACTAACCCTAACCATATTTTTTACTATTTCCCTTCCCTTCCCCCATCCTCCTATCAGGATGATAAAACCTTCACCTATTTAACATAGTACTCCTTTCTTACTAATCTCCCCTTGGTTCATTACTGAAACCTATTCCAGCTCCTGCCACTCCCAGTATCTACTTGTATGTATCCTAAATATGTATTTTCTGAACAGGTGCAATAAGGAATCTTCCATCTCCTCCATACTTTTTTGCAAATCATATATTGACCTATACACCTCTGTTGAGCTTCTAAAACTATTATATGCCCTAACCTTCATACAACATTTTCTTCTCTTAATACTACGTTCTACTATGTAAGCCTACTGTAAATATTGCATTGTTATCTTAAATGTTATGTACCTTTACTGCTTTGATGTTAGTTTTTTTTTTTACTATGATAGCCTATAGCATTAATGTATTAGCATAATTTATATGTTTTAGTTTAAGCCATCTTATTGCCCTTTTTTCTGTGCATTTAGTTTAAAGTTTGGAGCTTTTCTTCCCGGGCCTCTACTGAAAATGGACATGTATCCAGTTAGACTAGCCCAGTCAACAAATGTAAAATAAAATAAATAAATAAATAATGATATCATCGAAAGCTCAGAACAGCAAATTTTTTTCCGAGAAACACACACACAACACAAGCACACCAAAAAAACAGTAATCCACACACATGCACTTAAAATCCTACATCTAACCCTACACTAAACTGTACATACACTGCTATCTATCCACTTACCTTTACCCAAACCCTAACATCCGTCACTATCGCACACTCACGTGACCCACGCCCTAACCCTAACTCGCCTACGCCGCCCTAACCCTAAAGTCTGTCACTGTCACACTCACCTCACCCACACCCTAACCCACCTGACCCACACCCTAACCCTAACGTCCGCACGGTCGCACACTTACCTGAACCCGACCCGTAACTTTCCACCACAGTGCTGAAAATAGCGAAGCCACAGAAACGGCCAACCGAATTCTTTCCCTAGGAATAAATTTGGTGTTCTGCAGCTTCGCTATTTTCAGCGTTCACTGTTTTGGGGTCAATATTAGAACATTCGATGTTTTAAAATGTTGATGTTCTAATATAGACCCTTTCAGCATGGCACATCTTGACTTGGCAGTATTTGCCCACTCTTCCTTGCAAAAGCTCTCCAAATCCGTCAGATTGTGAGGGCATCTCTTGTGCACAGCCTTCTTCAGGTCACCCCAAGATTTTCTATTGGATTTAGGTCTGGGCTCTGGCTGGACCATTCCAAAACTTTAATTTTCTTCTGGTGATGTCATTCTTTTGTTGATTTGGATGTATGCTTGGGTCATTGTCGTGTTCTTAGGTGTGCACTAGACTAATGACCACAAGGGCCTTTTTAAGCCTAGTCATGCATCCCAAATCTCTGACAAGTTCTGATACCCTTGATAAGTGTAAGCATGGGGCTGGAAGATAAACCATTTATAGGTTACCTTTTTGCATCAGACACAGGTACCAAACCAGAGATGAATTTCTGGTTTCTTATCCAGTTGTCCAAGTTGCACTTGAATTAGATTAGGGAGGAACTCTGCTTCACATGGTTGGGGAGCCTGTTCCATAGGTGAGGTAGTCTCTGGGATACATACCTATCTCTCCAACAGGTCCTATTTATATTACAGGCGAGGTTTAAGTCCTTAGAACAGGTAATTCTGGTACTGTTTGTTTTGTGGATATGCAGGAGGTCAATCAGAGTGGGGTCTGACAATCCCCTGTATGTCAGGCATAGATCTCCCCTCAAAAGCCTGTAGGAGACAGAATACAGGGATAGGGCCTTGAGGTGGTCTGCATAGGACATATTATTTGCACCCTGTATTCTTTTAGTGAGAAAAGTGAAATTCCTCTTCATCTTCAGCTCTCTAGCAGATGCCCGAAGGGTGTGTGCCAAAAGTGACTGGTATTTGGAACTTTTCATAATTCCCTCCACCATGGCTAAAGCCCCAGTTCCAGCTGAAGAAAAACAACCCCAAAGAATGATACTGCCACCACCATGCTTAACCAAGGGGATGGTGTTCTTTTGGTTATGCAAAGTGTTTTTGTGCCAAACATACATTTTGGAATTGTGGCCAAAAAGTTCAACCTTGGTCTCATCAGACCATAACACATTTTCCCACATGCTTTTGGGGACTTGATGTATTGTTTTGTAAATTTTAGCTGGGCCTGGATGTTTTTGTGTGTAAGAAAAAGCTTCCATCTTGCAACCCTACCCCATAGTCCAGACATAGGGAGAATACGGGAGATTGTTGTCACATGTAGTACACAACCAGTACTTGCCATAAATTCCTGCAGCTCTTTCAGTATTGTTGTAGGTCTCTTGCAGCCTCTCTGACAAGTTTTTTGTCTTGTCTTTTCATCAATTTTGGGGGGACATCCAGTTCTTTGTAATGTCACTATTGTCCCATATTTTCTCCACTTTTTGATGACTGACTGCACTCTGTTCCATGATGTATCCAGTGGTGTGGAAGTTTTTTTGTACCCTTCTCCTGACTGATACCTTTCAACAATGAGATCCATTTGATGCTTTGTAAGCTGTCTGTGAACCATGGCTTTGGCTGCAGCAGGCAACTCAGTAAATGCCAGGAAAATCGTACTAGGACATCTGAACTTTATTTGGGGTTAATTACGGTCTTTTTAATTGATGGCAGGTAAATACCCAAGAAAACTGAATGCTGTAATTAAATCAAAAGGTGCTTCAGCAAAGTATTAGTTTAAGGGTTTGCACACATAACAAAGTATTAGTTTAAGGGTGTGCACACTTATGCAACCAGTGTATTGTAATTTGTTTTTTTTATATATGTTTTCCCCTAATAGATTTGTTTGTTTTTCAGTTGAATTGTACAGGTTATAGGTCACATTAAAGTTAGGAAAAGTTTTGAAATGATTTGTTGTGGTCTCATTTTTTTTATCCCAAAAACCTGGCATTTTAACAAGGTGTGTACACTTTCTATATCCACTGTATATGCACGTCACATTCTTTGATGATTGACATATCCTGTAGTCACATGGTATTAACGTTAAACTTTTCCACCCCCAGCAGTCCTGTGACCATGGATACTTCGCTTCTGGGGTGGGGGAGGGGGAATTTCAATGGAAACTGGTTCAAGCCACGTGCTCGACAGTTCTCTTGGCATTTCAGGACTTTCAGGACCCCCCCCCCCAGGGGTGTGATATCCATCTAGATAGACAACTTGACAGTAGTCTTTTATATCAACAAGGAGGGGCAATCTGTTCATATCCATTATGCAGGGTAGCCATGAGAGTGTGGCAGTAGGCAGTCTTCTTAATGCTTTCTGATGGCATTGAACATCCCAGGGAGTTCTAATGTCCTTGCTGACAAACTGAGCAGATCTGTTCTTCTGCCTTCTAAGTGGTCTCTGAAGCTTTGATTTTCAGTTGCTGGGGTCAGCCATGCTGCAATCTTTTCACTTCCCACCAGAACATCAAGTGCGGAAGATAATTTGCCCTGATCCCTTGAGAAGGGGCAGTGTCCAAGGGATACTCTAGTCCACAGTTGGCCTTCAGGTCTCTAGTATGCCTTTTCACCATTTTCCCTTACAACCAAGTTTCTAAAGAAAGCCTTCTAATGCAAGGCAGCACTGATTCTCATTGCTCCTTTCTGGACTTTGCAGGTCTTGTTATCCTTCTGGCCTCATCTGAAACACTTTCCTTGGGTGCTGGACCCTCTTCCAGACATTATAACTCACCTGTCCCACCAGTCTCCCCCAGACTTGAAGTCCCTGAAATTGTGTGGTTCCTACATTCCCAGTGATGGGCAGGAATGCCAGGGTCGCTGCATCAGTTATTCACATTTTATGTTCATCACCAAACACAAGAAGAGTTTAGAAAAGTGGAAAATAATTGCTATTTGGGCTTCCCCCAAAGGCTTTGATCCATTCTCAAACCCTTACCATTTTTTTGGTGTTTTCTTGCAGGGTTGTTCCAGGAAAGTGCTAGTTTGTAGACAATTATGGTTCAAGTACCAGCTATATCCAGCTTTCACATAGGAGAAAGCCATACGTTTATTGCTTCCTTGAAACTTTCTAAGGTATTTTTAAAGGAAACCTTTCTTCTTCAACCCCATATTAGGGCTTGATTTCTTCTTGGAATATGACCTTGATGTTTCAGGCCCTAACCTGACCCTCCTTTGAATCAGCCAGGGCTAGTAGCTGGGGAATCTGTCACATTCATTGAGTTGGGCAGAAAAGACATCATTATCAGATACAAAAGTAATGTACTCACCATAATGCTAGATCCATGTTGTCTTCTTCCGTGCAGCTCAGCCTTACCTACCCTCCATCCCCTTTCCTAAATTGACATCTGTTGGCGTTCGACTGATCAAATGGACATGTCCAAGGCTTTGTTGTACATTGAGCTAATATCTTTCCCTTCTCGTGACTGGTAAGCTATTCAGACTTTTTTATGGTTAGTAGAGTTTGTCTGCTTGTACCCAAAACTTTATCAGTAGTATTGCAGGAAGAAGAGGGAATTTTAGGTAGGGAAGGAACCTGAGCCCTGAATCCAAGACCTTAATAAATGTGCCAAGGTCAGATTCAATAATGCATCTGTTGAGCTGGATGGAAGAAAACAACTGTGATCTAGTATTCTGGTAAGTATATAAAAGCCGGATATTTTTCACAGCTAATGGTCACCTTCCATATGCCCAAATTATTAATCAGATTGAGAAATCTGAGAAACTGTTTTGGGGAAAAAAGTGTGTTGTTCTGAACACTTATTTTTAGAATTCTCAGTTGTCAAGCTAATATGTGAAAGTTAATGCATCCTTCCCAACATTATGGCATCTTTCCCTGCTTTAAGGGAAAATCATCTTTATGTAGTCTTACTACAACTTTGTCTCAAGTGACTACATGAGAGAAGCTGATACAGGAAGTTTCACAGATTTCTTCACTATTCTTTCTTCCAGGTTTGTGAAAGGCTTTAATGCTACATTTGCAATTTCTTATGTAAAAAAAGAAGCAGCAGATGATAAGCAAACTTTTAAAAAGCAATGGGAGGGAAGAAAAAAGGAGTCGTTCCCTCAGAATAAGGGACTATCTTCAGAACCCCCCACCCACCCACCCTTCCCGCCATGGAAAGCCTTCCATTTTTCCT
Source organism: Protopterus annectens (assembly GCF_019279795.1). Classification (NCBI taxonomy): domain Eukaryota; kingdom Metazoa; phylum Chordata; order Ceratodontiformes; family Protopteridae; genus Protopterus; species Protopterus annectens. The sequence goes on along the minus strand of NC_056745.1, from coordinate 914,197,476 downwards.
AAAAATCTTAACCTTCATTTCTCTCTTTGGCAAAAGCTAGTTTTAGACAGTTTCTGAGAATGATTCATCATATATACAGATGGCACTAGAATATCTCCCTCCTTTTTAGGGGATTCCTCCTCATCCAAGATCAAACGTTTTTTTCCCCTCCTGTCATTGTGTTTGCTAATCCAGAGTGTGATAGAAGCTGTCCCTTCTCAGATGTGAGAATGCTTTTATTCAGTAATGTTTCTGTTTCCAAAGAAAGAAGCTTTATGGAGACTAGTTCTAGATCTTTCCTTTTTTAACCAGTTTGTGCCAATTCCAAAGTTCAAAATATTCTCTCTTCATGACTTGTTATCTGTCAATGTCCTCCTTTTCTTATGCTGCAATATTCATAACAGAAGGGAGTCCACCGCCAAGTTACTCATGCTTCCAGCCAGTATACAAAAGTCTAGTGCTACTGTGCAGTGTGTGCTATGTTGCATAGCATCAGAACATACATTGATCATAAAATGACATCAGGTATAAAGCTGATGTCAGCACATACCAGCCCTCAGAACTTTTCCGTCACCTGTCAGGTCGTAACCTGTCAGTCAAGTTGCGAACCTTGGTTCAAGTAAGTGCGCCATTGTTTTTTTTTTCTTTACTGTCTTTGGCTACTGTGTATTTTTGTGATTACATGTCATCTAGGAAGGGCAAGTGTCAGAGTGGAAGGCAGATTCCACATAAGGACTCTCATGACCTTTGTTTATTTTGCCTAGGCCCGGACCACGGCCATACTACCTGTTATATTTATAAGACCTTTGTACCCAAGACACTACATAGTCGCTTAGCTTCTCTAAACTCATACCTCGAAAATCAGCACCTGAAACTTCTTGCGTGTGACATGAAAGCTACATAGGGCCCTTCAGGTGAGCTACAAACTAAGAAGGCCAAGAAGTCTAGGCCTGATGCACCTGCTGCTTCCTGTGGTCCGGAGGTCTCTCCTGAGGCCAGTGTTGGCCCAGAGACCATTTTAGAGTCAGTAGACACTCCTTTGATGAGTACCAGGGTAGAGGCCATGAAGGACCCTACCAGCAAGTCCTTAAGGAAAATGCAGGCATCTAACTCAGGCATGGGAGGGAACCACGGCTCGTTGTGACTGAAGGCCCATGTTGCATTACTCAGATCATAGTGCAAGAGGATGGCCCTACCAACACTGTAGAGTGTAGGCTGACATCAGGCCCATCCACCTTCCACCAAATGGAGGTTCCCAAAAAGACAAAAATTAACACAAAACATGCTTCTCCAGCTCCTCAGGAACAACCACTGGATTGGCAGGCGTTTTTTTCAAGGCCTGTTCATTGCTTTTATGGCCCTGAGAGAGTCCTCAGCTCTCTGTCTCTTCCTTCTCCTTCTATTCCTCCTCCTACTCCTCAAAAGAGGACTTCTGAGAAGTTTTCCCTCAGATGATAAGGAATCCTCAGGGGATGAATCTTTGGCTTATTCAGCCCAAATTTCTTCCCCTTTGAGTTATGCTTCCCCAGAAGAAGAATCTAATGGCACTGATTCCCCTGGGGATATCTCATTTGGGGCAGCAATTCTTAAGATGAGGTAGTTTTTCAAGTGGGATTGTTGTCAGGTATCAGACATCCAAAAAAGGTACTATGACCTGCTACAGATGGACTCCCTTCCCCATATGCCATATCTCCTTTTCTGCCAGCCTTCCTAGATGCCTTTGCTGCTGTTTCAAAATGCCCTGATTCTTAACCTTCAGCCCTCAAAAGGCCAGATAGATTTTATAAAGTACCAGAGGACTCCAAATTCCTAATCAAATGTCCCTCTGCAGACCCTGCTACCATCTCAGTATCTGCAGACAAGGCCTCCAAGATGCTCCTTTCCACTTTCCTGCTCCCCTATTATAAGGAGAGCAAAATCATGGAGAGAATAGGAAAGCAGGTGATATTATTTTATACATGACAAAACCAGAAAGGGAGATTACAATGCTGTGGAACATTTTAAGACAATTTCAGATCTTCTTGGGATACAAAATTAATGAAGATAAAACAAAGGCAATAGCAGTAAATTATGTACCCACACCTTAATTGGTCCAACAATGTCCATATTTATGGGGACATGATAAAATGAAGTATTTAGGAGTATGGAATAGAAATTACTTTGTTGTGGCATCTAAGGATATGTAGGAAGAGACTGAACAGAGGATAATACAAAAACTGAGAAACTGGATACTTTGTGATATGGATACTAAGGTACAAGCCATTAAAATGTTTTACTCCATTTAGTCTTATACATAGGTCAGTATATTTTTATCAACCAGAGGAGAAGCTGTGGATAGCAATTACGAAGAGTTGAATTTTATATGGGAAGGCAAGGCAGCCAGGGTGAAGTTGGTTAAGCTGATTCTTCCAGTAGAACAAGGCGGCCTAGGATTACCCAATTTAAGGGGTTATTTTAGAGAAACACAGTTAAGGCTGCTACCATTTCAGTATCTGCAGACAAGGCCTCCAAGATGCTAATTTCCACTTCCCTGCTCCCCTCATATAAGGAGAGCAAAATCATGGAGAGACTAGGAAAGCAGATGATATTATTTTATACATGACAAAACCAGAAAGGGAGATTACAATGCTGTGGAACATTTTAAGTCAGTTTCAGATCTTCTCGGGATGCAAAATTAATGAAGCTAAAACATAGGCAATAGTAGTAAATTATGTACCCACACACGAATTGTCCAGCAATATTTGAGGGGTTATTTTAGAGCAACACAGTTAAGGCTCTTGTATATAGCACAAGTAGAAAACTGTAATTCTAAGTGGAAAGAATGATGCTGATATAGAGAGGAAGCTCAAGAAATAAGGAGAGATTGGGATTTTGGATGCAGACTCTTAAGGAGAACAACAAAAATCGTACAGAGTACTATATTCATAAAATAGCAAGGAGTAGTCTTAAGAACCAAACCAGCAAGGGAATGGAGAAAAGAGAGTTTGCCAATAGGGAGGAGTGCAGTCAGGGATACAGATAATAGGCAAGAGGATGCTGGAATTTATTGGAGAAAACTCGCAAAGGAACCAAGGTGTTGGGAGCAAGTAACTAGAAAGGGAAAGGTAATAGAATGGAAAGACACCAATAATTTATTTGAACTGCAGGTTAGATGAGAAGGACCTTGATGACTGTATTAACAGTCTAAGGTCTGAAAGGCAGACTACAGGGAGATCTTATTTTTCTGATCCCCATGCACAGTTAGTGGATACGATATCGATATGTACCAGTAGTAGTGATGCTAGATTAGCCTTGACTTATTCTAGCAATGTGAACACGATTTGTAGCGTAGTGATGAAGAACTGTGCAATTTTATGTGTAGATTATAAATTAAAACAGATAGTGACAAGTCACACTTTAGTTTTAGAAATAAGATGTCCCTGAAGCAATGACTTTGTTATAAGAACATTAGAAAGAACTATGTACCAGCATCCCAGCGTATAGGAGCTTTTACTTGCAGGCGATGTAAAGCCTGTAAGTTTGTTCATACAGGGTGCATTTTTATGCATCTTACACAAGGGTTTGTAATAGACATCTTTTTATGCTGACTGGACTACAGGCAAATCTCCAGGTTACGAACATCCGACATGCAGACAACCCATAGATACAAATGGGTTACCACAATGTCAGAATTAACATTGAAAGAAGTAAAAATTGGTAGTAATGTTGCAAAGATGTAACTGTACCTTAAAATAAAGAATTCTGATATACGTACTTTCCTTCTCCCCGTCTTCCCTTTTTATGAAACTGCTCGCACCTCTTATTAGTGCAGTTACTTCTGCTTTCCTGGAGAACAAGAGATCCGATTGGCTAAGAGATCACTGTGCTGGTGATCTGATTGGTCAGGACTACTGGCTTGTACATTACACAGTATTGAAACAGTTACTGTACTGTACAGTAGAATGGGCAAAGGATATTGTGGCTCATTAGGGTCTAGGTGATAGTAGAAGATCTGTCAGAGGTCTGAAAGTTCAGGAAAGAGTGAAAAATGTTTTTGGGTGATGCCTGTAGTATAAAAATGTGAAATAAACCTTAAAAAGAGGTAAGTTTACCACATATATATATATATATATATATATATATATATATATATATATATATACACACACACACACACACACACACACACACACACACACACACACACACACATATTTTGGAATGTTCTACCGTACTGTATTGCATTTTTATGTACTGTTATTTGTATAAAGCAAGGGATTGTCTGGAAAATACTGCTCTGAATCAGCTGAATTGAAATGTTAATTAGATGTAGACAGTGGCAGTATCGACCATTCAGACCTGAGAAGTGTCTGGCTGCAGACTCCAGTACTGCACTGTATGTGTGTATCCTGTGGAGCTCCAAATTAGTACTCTACTGTACTGCAGCCAGACACTTTTGTGAACTTCCCTGTTGGTGACGTTGCAACCCATGCCTCCAAAACGTAAATGCAATGCATGTACTGGTGATGTGCCGAAGAAAGGGAAAGCAATCACCCTGGAAAATAAAGTGGATATAATAAAAAGATGCGAGAGAGTTGAAGCACCATCTGCCATTGGAAAGGCATTAGGCTATAGCCCATTAATGATCGGAACAATTTTAAAAGACAAAGCAAGAATAATAATTCATGTTAAAGGCCAGGTCCCAATGAAAGCTATGATTATTACAAAGCAATGCAGTGGTTTAATTCTTGAGATGGAAAGGCTATTGCTAATTTCGACTGAAGACAAAAATCAGAGGAATATCCCCATTAGCCTTTATTAGTGCAAGAAAAGGCACAAAGCCTTTTCAGTGATTTAAAAGCTGCTCGAGCAGCAAGTGCAGATGGGTGTGACGAGCAATTTTTTGCGAGTAGGGGCTGGTTCCATTGCTTTAAAATTAAGGCTAATTTACATAATATTAAAACTCAAGGTGAAGCGAAGAGTGTTGCAAGGGATTTTCCTAAAATGTTGGAAAAAATTATTGAAGAGGGGGGTTATTTGCCAGAGCAAATATTTAATGTAGATGAGACTGGCTTATTTTGGTAGAAAATGCCTGAAAGGACCTACATTTCAAAAGAGGAAGAAAGTGCAGCAGGGCATAAGGCAGCAAAAGATAGGCTAACATTATTGTTTGGGGATAATGCTTCTGGTGATTTTAAGTTGAAATCCTTGCTTGTGTGTCTCTCCTTAAATCCGAGGGCACTACCACATGTCATTAAGGCATTTCTTCCTGTTATATGGAAGGCAAATGCAAAGGCTTGGGTTACAGTTGTTTTCTTTGAAGATTGGTTCTTGAACCATTTTATTCCTGCTGTTCAAAGCTATTGCTTGGCCAAAAACATTCCTTTCAAAATTCTCTTTCTACTTGACAAAGCACCTGGACATCCAAACAGTTTAGATGACCTACACTCCAATGTAAAGGTCATATTTTTACCCCCAACACCACATCATTAATTCAGCCAATGGATCAGGACGTAATAGCCTCATTTAAGGCCTGTTATCTATGGCGGACCTTCTCACAAGCAGTCAGGGCTACCCAAGATTATGTGATGACCTTAAAAGGGAGTTCTAGAAGAATTATAACATCTATGATTCTATCAAAAATATTACCAATTCTTGGGATGAAGTAAACCAGTCAAATATGAAAGGAGTGTGGAACAAATTGTACCCACAATTTACGCCTGCTTTGCAGGCTTCTACAGATGATGATATTGCTTTAGCCTGCAAGCTGTGGTTGATATTGGTAATCGCCTGCAGTTAGACATCTCTGACATGGATGCCATAGAGTTACTTGACTCCCTTGGCAAAGAACTGACCATTGAAGATCTTGTGGAAATGGAGCTGTAGACGGTAGCATTTGAGGAAGAAAACAGGGAGTTAGAAATTCCAAAATCAAAAAAGTTTTCTGCAAAAGAGTTAGTTGAAGCCCTTTGTCTCATTGAAGCAGGAATGGCAAAGTTAGAGGAACAAGATCCTAATACAGAGTGGTTCGCCCTCAGCTGCTATAAGGCCATTTATGATGAGAAAAAGAAAAGCTCTGTACAAACCTCCCTTGATGCCTACTTCAAGAAACTGACTCCAGTAGTAAAACACCCACTGTCCAACAGCAGAATCAAAGCCTGATTCTACAGCACCAGGTCCATTCTGTTCAACAAAAAGTCCATCATTTTCTGCATCATCCAGTTAATAAAGTTATCATAATGTTAACTCACAAATGAGTGTTAACCTGTACAGTAATTGTTCTTTTTTCCCAATTTGAACTGTTTTAAGAACAGTTTCTTTAATGTTTTTTTACAGTACGTACAGTGTTATTACACTGTACTCACAGCATTGTTATTACTACAGTATACAATATTATGTTTAAGATTTTTTTATTTGGAAGTATTTCTAAAGTGTTTTCTGTGCAAAGAAAAGTAAAATAAGTAGTAGACTGAGGCAAACATTTGACTAAGTGACATTTAATAAGCACCATATCTATGTGTTTCGACTTGCATACAAATTTGACTTAACAGACTGAAAAAAAACAGATCTCATCCTTAATCCAGGGACTGCCTGTACACAAAATCTTATATTTTGCTTTTTATGTGAAGTCTTTTGTGTCTTATTTAGGTAAAATGAACAGGCTTTTTAAAGACAGAATTTTAGAACATATGAGTGATATTAAGAACAAGAAACTGAGTAATGTTTAGTACAACATGTCTATGATAAATGTCAGGAACATATGTTTAAATTCATGGCTATAGAGCTACTCAGTCCAAGTGTAACAGGTGGTGATTTTAAGAACTTAACTGAAATGAGAGAACTCAAATGGATTATTTATTTATATGCAGATAAATACCCTGGTATTAATGAGCGTATTTTTTTTTAAACGGTGTTGAAGGCACGCCCAATTCCACATTAGTTTGTCATTATAAGGTAGTTATATTCTGTGGCAGCTGATTGGTTGCTTTGGCATTTAAATTCTGATGTGTGAAACACTGTTTAATAGGTCTGAAGAAGCAGTCTGAGGACTGTTGTTTTTTTGGTTTTGTATTATAGTTTTTTTGTTTTATTTTAGTCATGGTGATCGTCCTTCTTCTTTATTCTTCAGCACATATTTTCCTTATTCCACATATAGGTTTAAATTAAGTTAAGAATTAAAACAACAAACTTGCATCGAGTTGACTTTCTATAAAAATAGAATTTATTACACTGTTAAATATTAAATGGATATACTTAATGGGTATATATTAATTTAAAATGCTACACAGTGTTAACAGGATAAGGAAAAAAAAGAATCACTTGCGTCAATACATTGTATGTTAAGAATGTCAAGAAGGTCAAATAACACTTGTAGGCCCCCAGAAATGTTCCTTTTATCTGTCTGTTTCTTCTAGATAGGAAACAGCCTTTTGGGGATAGGGTTTTGCCCCGATCTCATTCCTCAGATTTTTCTGGTTTGGAATAGTCTCTAAGGGTGTTTGTTCCTTGATGAGTGCTGGACAATGAATTCTGAATTCTGTGTCCACTATCTGGGGAATCTTGCAGATACACTCTGATTTCTCCTGGGGCACAAGTCCATTAATTTGCAAGTCAGAACTTACCTGGTTTCCTCTCTAGGTTAACATTCTCCTTTCACTGCAAATGGATCTACTTAACTTCTGTGGATGACCTGGGCCTTGAAAGCAATACTGCAGCTCTCAATTCCTTTATAAGCAAGCTGGCTGCATAGTAGCCTGTCTGTTATGTAACAAAGGAAGGCTCCTTCTCAGCCCTCAGTTCTGTCTTGGTAGATGAGATAAGAATGAACTGTCAAATTCAAAAAAAAAAAAAAAAACTGCTGAAAAAAACAAATACCTCCCAAGTTTCTCTGCAAGTATATGTCCCTTGCAAAAAGGAAGGGAAACTGGGTTGTCATTTTCCAGAGTTTTAATTGATGCCAATTACAGCTGTAAGCACACAGTTCTTTTTGGTGTCCTTACATTAGTGTCTAATCTGAGAACAATGCTCGTTTTTCTGCCCAGGTTTATTACTCTTTGACACTTGAATGCTTTGTGAAGAGAAAGAAATGTGGTTTGTAAAGCTGGAGACTAAGCTGCTTATAACATCTACTGATTTTATTTCCTCTCCTTTTTGACTTCTTAACATTTCAATCATCCAGAGAGAATGTCCAGTTCATAGGTATATCTTTACAGTCCACTTGATTTGAGCAGTACCAAATGGTTTACATTCTCTCTGAGCCGAGAAGTAAGCGTATACTAGCAGAGATGGCAAAGAGGCCTTGTTCTCCAATTAGAAAAATCTTTTGACTTAAACATAACCTCATGCATTCAAGGTAGTCCAGCAGCTAAACAGTGATTATTGCTTTTTTTTGGAAATTATTACAAAATGCAGCACACTTGTTATCAGAAGATTAGCAAGGTTAATGCATAGTAATTATGAAATGAAGCTAATACATGCTTTTAATACACAGTAGTATAATTTGTATCTTCAACAGAGGCAGCACATGTGTATGTCATATGTGAGAAGAAAATTTTCTGTGAGCACTTCGTCATGGAAAAAGTGCCCTACAACTTGTAAAACATCAAGTATAAATATTCACTATGTACCGGTAAGCAATGGCAAAGTCATGTGTGCTTGCTTCTAGAATTTCTAACCTTTTAATTCCTTCCATATCCCCATGAGCATCCATACTCCCACCCAAGTAAACTGAAGTAGTAATACAGCTTCACAATTTAAATTATGGCACCCTTCTCATGTGGCAGAGATACATGTCTGCTCTGTTCTAAGCAGTGCCTTTTTATTTAAATACATTTTAAAGGCAGAAGAAACCTTTATAGCAGTCACCCATATGATAACTCACAGCTTCTGTTATCTTTTCACTGACACACCCTCAGTGATTATTGCCTGTTATGCTGCCCTCCCACCCCTAATTCCCAAGCCAACCCCCATCCCATTATATTTATAGAACCTGGTCTCCACCCAGAACTCCACCTATTTCTCATCTCTTAGTCATGCACATACCTGTAGACATAACCAGACATACCCCAGTCACATTACCTCATGTGTCTAATACTCGAGCCAATTTAACCTTAAGCTAAACCTCCCTCTTTTTCTTCTCCTACCCTCCCCTGCATTCAGGTTGGCTCCCCTACTTTCCTTGTACATACCACCCAAGTTTTATTCCCCCAAGTACTACCCTCAATATACTCCCTAGCTTTTATATTTTTCCTTTTACCTTCACATCACCCCTTCTAACTACTCCCTAGTTTTAACATCTGTTTACTTTGAACTGTTCATATTCAGTCCACCTCCTCTCATTTCCTTCAGTTTTATTCAAAAATTACTCCACCTCCCCATTCCAACTGTTCCACAGTTGCATTATTATTATCCCTGACAACTGCTTCCTACCTTACTTCTTACCAACACCTATCTCTCTACACAACTGTCCTTACCCACCCCAGTCATTTCCCAAATGCTACACATAGCCAACTGTTAATCTAGTTTCTTCTCCTCTGCTACTGTTTACTTCTTTAAAATAAAGTATTACACCCACAACAACATAATCAACAAGCCTTCCCCTAGAACAAAGCTAAAATTCAAACACCCTTATATATACTCCCTGCTACCTTTTCAATTTAAAAACTAGTGGTGGCATCCATCCTAACATCACAAAGTAGTCATGTATTAAAGCCATGTGGTGACCGAGTCTATATTACTACCTCGAAACTTCAGTTTTGCAAATACCAAAACATTGACATGTAAACAGCGAAATATGAAAAGCATCTGTTAATCAATAACTAAGTGGGAACTTAGTCTTAGCACATTTCTTAGATTTATCCGAAGCTTTCAACATGGTATCCCACCAGAAATTGCTTCAAAACTAACTTTCCTAAAAATACATGAAACTTCACTATCCTGGATATTCAGCTGCCTCTGAGATTGGCAACAGGCAGTAAAACATCTCCTCTTTCCTACCCATTACAGTGGGCGTCCCTCACAGATCAATTATACTTCCCCTGTTGTTTAGTATATTCATTAATGATCTCTACCTGTCTTCTAAACAGCCACTGTCATATAGTATGCAGACTCAGTGATCATCTGTTCTGCTAAAAGCATAGATAAATTAAAATAACACCCAAGAGTAACTTTCCACCATGGAGGCCTTACTGTTTGATATGCAGCAGCTCCTTGACCCTGAAAAATAACAACATAGAACTAGCAAGTCAAACTAAGCTTCTAGGAATCACTGTTGACAAAAGCTTAAAATTTGATCATCATATAAAATAGTAAAAAAACACCCACCAAAAGTTAGGTCCACTCTGTAGAGTGAAACAGTACCTCACAGATAATACCAGAAAAAGTATCTACACTGCTTCTATCTTAATTAACGTACAATCCACTCAATTCTCACTCTTGGAACAATGCTATAATAAGGTAGCGGATTTGCCAGCAGTCATTATTAATAGTACACATCACTTTGTGGTCTTAAAAACTTCAGTGGTTAAAGCTAAACATTACCTTACACTCTCCCAACTAATCACTTCCCACAACTTGTCTATTATCCAGACAAATGCCCTAGTTTGAAAAAGCTGTATAACCCAAGTAGACAGCTGAGCTCCATGGACAAAATATTATAAACTGTCACAGAAGCGAACAGCTCTGCTGGTGACTCTTTTTTTCTGGCTAAAATTGGGAATGCCCTTCCTCTTACTCCAAGAGACACTGTAAACAACTATTTTTTTAAAGCACAAACAGGAGAATACCTAAAAGATACCTGGCGGTGTAAATGCACAACACCAGAATGGTAAATGTCCTGCCCCCTTGGTCCAGAATGTCCTCTACTTCCCCCTCTTCTTCCTTCTACCTGTCCTAAAACATTCTCTCTCATCTTGTAGTAGTAATCCTCAGTTCTCTAAGTTTATTTCCTTCTACGAAGTTAATTTCCAAATAGGTTTCATAGTTCGTTACTTGATGCTATTAATTAATAATAACTTAAAGTCTTGTACATTTGATTAGTTGTATACCTTTGTTTATTATGTTTTTATGTAGTGTTGGAATTTTTCTGGAGCTTTTCTCCTTGGCCCTCCACTGAAAAGGGATATATTTTTTGCCTAGTCAAACTATCCCAGTACACAAATGCAATACATAAATATAAGTATATAAGTGGAAGTAATAATTGTCAGTTTAGTAATATTTTGTAGACTTCATTCCTGCATTTCCCCCTTATTGAATGTAGGTGCTCAGCAAGGTGCAGTGACATTCAGTACCAGAAGAGGAGGGCAAAGAGAAAAGTACAGTTTTGTACCTACCATAAATGTAGATGTCCGATAGACATGCAACTGCAGTCATAACATGCGGGTTGTCCTGCCTCAGGCAGCCCTCGGTCGGCCGGATTCCAAAGTCTGGGTCCGACGTCGGCTGATGTCGCATTTCTCTCCGACGTCAGAGCGGCTGGAGTACATAAGCATCAGCCGACGCCATTTTCTTCAGTGTTTCTTGCCCCAGATGCCAGGTGCCCCCCAAGGAAGGCTGTAATCAATTTGGAAAACAAAAACAGGATTCCAGACAAATAAATGAGCAGTAAAACAAATACACCATAACTGATATCCCCAGCTAAGAGGAACAGGGATAGGAGTGGACCCTAGGCATAGAGGGGTATGGAGGGAGGGAAAATCCGACTGCAGTTGCATGTCTATCGGACATCTACATTTATGGTAGGTACAAAACTGTACTATGTCCTTCAAGAATGCAACTGCAGTCATAACATGTGGGTAGAATACCATAGCTTAGCTGGGGGAGGAGGAATGCTCTAGGAAAAAGATGGTGTGGCAATCAAACCCTGCAGGACTGCCGAAGCAAAGCCTGCTCTGGAATTGGAGTATAGAGGGAGATTGTAGTGTTTGGTGAATGTATGCATGGAGCTCCATGTGGCAACTTCTAGAATGTCCTTAGTAGGCACCCCTCTTAAGAATGCTGTAGAGGTGGCTGTAGCTCTGGTGGAATGTGGTCTGACATTGGCTGGAACAGTCTTTCCATGAAAGGAATAACAGAATTTGATGCAATGTCCAATCCATTTTGAAATAGTCTGTTTTGAAATTGCTTTTCCTTGGACTGCAGGGGCGTAAGCTGCAAATAGTTGTTCATACTTCCTACTGGCCTTGGTTCTGTCCAGGTAGTATCGAAGTTGTCTGTGGATGTCCAAGGTGTGCAACAGTCTTTCCCCCTTATTCTCAGGATTGGGGAAGAAAGCAGGCAGATGAATGGCTTGATTTAAAGAAACCCTAGGTACCACCTTTGGCATAAAAGTAGGGTTGGTCCTTAATGAAACCCTGTCTCTGTGAAAAATTATGAACGGTGGTATTGCCATTAGGGCCTGTAGTTCCGAAACCCTTCTTGCTGAGGTAATTGCCAACAGGAAAGCTGTCTTCCATGAGAGAAATTGCAAGTCAACTGAAGCTGCTGGTTCAAATGGAGGTAAAGTCAGTTTTTCTAGGACAAAATTGAGGTCCCAGGCTGGCACTGGGGCCTTTCTTGGTGGCTTAATGTTCTTGATTCCCCTGAGGAATTGCCTTAGCAAAGGGTGTGAAAAAACAGGAGGATCAGTGTTATATCTAGCTGAAATAGCTGATGCATGTATCTTTATGGAAGAATATGAGAGGCCGTTCTTTAGCATATCTGCCAAATATTCCAAGATGAGTGGGATGTTCAACAATGATGCATCATGTCCCTTGGTGGTATTCCAATTGCTGAATCTTTTCCATTTTGCTAAGTAAACCTTTCTGGTGGATGGTCTTCGAGCCTCTGTTAGTATCTTCTGAACTTCCTTGGAGAGAGATAGGTTGAGGTTATTTATGGGATCTCCCAGGCTGTTAGCTGCAGTGTCTGAAGGTTTGGATGCACTGTTTTGAAATTGTGTTGAGTCAAAAGTAGAGGCCATTGTGGAAGGGCCCACCTCCTGGTGTGACATATGCTCCGTAGTAGTGGATACCAGTGTTGTCTTGGCCAATCCGGGGCTATTATGATTCCCTTGGGTCTCTCTGCTTTGATCTTCAATAATACTGAGGTCATCAGTGGCAGAGGTGGGAATGCATAGATTGTTAGGAAGTTCCAGTTGAATGAGAGAGCATCTATTTTCCAAGCTTCTGGATGGTATGTCCTTGTGCAGAATTTTTGTAGAAGGTGGTTGTGGTGAGAGGCAAATAGGTCCACTTCTGGCCTGCCCCATTTCGAAGTGAGCTGTGTGAAAACCTTCGGATGTAACCTCCACTCGTGTGGATCTGTGAAATTCCTGCTTAGGCTGTCCACCAACACATTGTCTTTGCCTGGAACAAACTGGGATTGTAACTGGATGTTTAGGCTCAGTGATCTTTCCCAAAGATGCATTGTTAGTCTGCAAAGGGGGTAAGAGTGGGTGGCCCCTTGCTTGTTTATATACCACATCACAGTGGTGTTGTCTGTCCGTATCAGTAAATGGCCTTGCTGAAGTTGTTGTTGAAAGGCCTCGATGGCATGCATTACTGCCAGCATTTCCTTTTGGTTTATATGCAGATGTGTTTCCTTTGGAGACCATTGTCCTTGTATACACTTGCCTTCCATGTGCGCCCCCCATCCAAGGTCTGAGGCGTCTGTGGTCATGGTCTGTGTTATCTGTGGTTTTTTGAATGACATACCTGTGTTTGCCTGGCTCACCGAGGCCCACCATAGGAATTCCTTTTGTAGGCATGGAATGAGCGGTATGGTTGTCTCCAAGTTGTTGCTGTGTTGAGACCAAACGCTTTTTAGGTACCATTGAAGCTTTCTCATGTGTAGTCTTGCTAATGGAACCAGGAGAATGCAGGATGCCATGTAACCCAGGGCCTGTAGGAATCTCCTTGCAGTCATCTGGGTGAGTTTTGCTAAACCTTTGAAATAATGAGTTAACTTCCCTTGCTTGTCTTCTGTCAGGTAAGCCATTTGAGAGGCTGTGTCTAGTTTGGCACCTAAGAAGATTATTTGCTGGGATGGTTGCAGTCTTGACTTTTGGAAGTTGACTGTGTATCCCAGAGCTTGTAGTAATCGTATGACATAGTCCAAGTTTTTTGTCAACATCAATTTGTCGTCCGCTTGTATGAGGCAGTCGTCCAGGTACGGGTAAATTTGTATCCTCTGGAGCCTGCAATGAGCAATTACTGAAGCCAGGCATTTTGTGAATACTCTGGGCGCAGTAGATAAGCCAAATGGCAATGCTGAGAATTAATAATGCTCTGGCCCTGCAAGAAATCTGAGGTATCTTCTGCAGCTGTGTCTGATAGGGACATGCAGGTATGCCTCCTTGAGGTCCAGAGTAATCAGCCAAGACCCCTTGCCCAGCATGGGAAGGAGTTGCTGTAGAGTCAGCATTTTGAACTTTGGTACTATGAGAAAGGTGTTGAATGCGGACAAGTCCAGTATTGGTCTCCATTGAGATTCTTTTCTTGGAACAAGGAACAGTCTTGAGTAAAACCCCTGGCCTTGTTCTTGTTGTGGAACTCTTTCTATTGCTTTCATTTGAGTCAGCAGAGTGATTTGCTTGATAGCCTCTGCCCTCTGGTTTTGTGGCAGGTTTGGAATGCCTTGTTTTCTTGGCAAGGTATGAAAATGGAACCTGTAGCCTCGGTTTATAATGTCCAAAATCCATTTGTCCTTTGTCAGTCTGTGCCAGTTTTCTGCAAACAAAGATAATTTCCTGCCCAAGGGAGCTTCTATTTGTTCCCTGATAGGCGGAGGTAGAGGAAAGTCATTGAGATTGTGGCTGTGGGGCAGGAGAAACCCCTGCGTCACTTCTTTGGTTTCCTGGCTGCCATTGTCGTCCCCTGTAAGGGCCTCTGTATTGGCCTCTTCCTCGGCCATGTCTGTTTTTACCCCTTTGAAACTTTTCTGGGTTTGGAAAGGACCAGTTCTTTGAAGGCCAATTCCTACTGAATCTAGGGGGTTGAACCTGGATAAAATCTTTCACCGTCTGAACTGATTTTGCTTTTTCTTCGATGGTCTTTAACACATCCTTAGCATTAGCACCAAAAAGCTTGTTCTTTTCCAAGGGTGCATCCAGAAGTTTTGCCTTTACATGATCTGGTAGAGGTTGATCTTTTAACCATGCATGCCTACGAATGACTGCCCCTGTCATAGCTGCCCTACATGAAGCTTCCAGTGCATCATATCCACACTGCAGGAAGTGATTGCTTACTTGTTGAGTGTTATGTACAGCTTCCTGCAAAGCCTTCCTGTCCAAAGGATCAGGAGTGGCTAATGTTTTTGTAAATCTTCTAACAGGAAATCCTGATATTGTAACATATGAAAAAGGCAATTCAAAGCTCTCATAGATAAGGTAGTGGATGTGTAAACCTTTTTGCCCCATCTCTCTAATGACCTAGCTTCCCTGTTGGAGGGCAATGGATTTTTAGAGGTGGAAGCAGAAACTCCTTTAGGCCCCTGTGAAATAGTTTCCAAATCAGCAGAATGGGCCCTGAATAAATGGGAATGTGTTTCTGGGACCCTGTAATACCTGTCTGGCTTGGCTGGAGCCGGAGGAAGAGAGTCAGGGGTAGCACTAGAGTCAGAATATAAATCATCCAAAACATCAAGTACAGGAGGAATAGCTAAGGGCCTGTGCTGGGGCTTCTTAAGGAAAGTCCTAAGGCGTTTCCTGGAATCAGAATATTCCTGTCCTTGCCATTTGAAATGTTCCCTCATGGTATGCAGAACTTCCCCAAAAGAAATATCCTCAGGAGGGGAGGCTGAGGGGATGGAATCCTCTGCATCCGAGTCCTCATAGGTCTGGAAGAGCTCTTCCTGGCTATCAGAGTGGACAGAGCCCTCAGAATCTTCATCTGAGGGGATAGGGTCAGAGGGTTCAACCCGGGGCCTTTTATCAGAAGGAGGCTGGGATCCTCTCTCAGGATGGGCCTGTGAACCTCTAATCATAGAAATTAAGTCAGCAGCCATAGACATAATCTGTGTCTCTGGAGTAGGCTGAGGTAAGGTTTTAGTAGTAATATGCTTTGTTTTGCTGGCTGCCTTAGCCCTAGTGTAGGCCTTAATAGACATGGCCATAGGAGGCCTGGCAGCTCCACATGCAGGAGTGACCTTGTCTACAGCAATGGTCTCGGGCATTTCCTCGGTTTCGGTATCTGGAGGAAAATCGATAACTGGCGTCGGAGTGATGTCCGGAATTGGAGTCGTCGGTAATGCGGTGTCTTCGGTTCGGAGTGGTGGAGAGACCATCTCAGAGGGAACAGGAGCACTCGCGCTAGGTTTCGGAGTGGAGTCGGTGGTAGACGCGGGCCGAGGATGTCGGTCCCGGTCTTTTCGCTTCTTGGGAGTTTGCGATGTCGGAAGTTCCGACGGCATGGTGTAAGCAAATTTATCGCCGAAAAAGTCTTCAGCGAACTCCGCCCGGCACCTGAGGGTGCGCTTGTTGAAGCGAGCACAGGCTACACAGGCCGAGACGTCGTGGTCTGGGCCAAGGCAAGGTAGACAGTAAGAGTGGAAATCCTTATGAGGTATTTGTTTACCACAAGATAGACAATTGTTAACTTTTTCAGTAATTTCTGACATCGGCTGAGGCAAGAAAAGGTCCCCAATGGGGTACTTAGCTTTTTTGATGACTTCGGAATCGAAGAATACAGGAGCTGACCGACCGGCACTTGCGAACTGCTTCTGTTTCGGGCACCGCGCGGCAAGAAAGACTGAAGAAAATGGCGTCGGCTGATGCTTATGTACTCCAGCCACTCTGACGTCGGAGAGAAATGCGACATCAGCCGACGTCGGACCCAGACTTTGGAATCTGGCCGACCGAGGGCTGCCTGAGGCAGGACAACCCGCATGTTATGACTGCAGTTGCATTTTTGAAGGACATCTGCTATTCATTTCCTTGGGTTTGTAGCAGCATTGTGATGCACTGTCATTAGTCAGTTGTTAAGAGTTTACTTCTGCATTTTCAAGGCCTGCCTCTCCACCTTCCAGGGTACGTTAAACTCTATTGTGTTCATGGAAGGGCTACAGCTGATAAATATTATCTTAGTTAAGTAAAACTTCAGCAGTGTTTTTTTTCATGTTCATTTAACTTTGCTAGACCACTGATGAAATTTTATTCATTAACAAAATTATCTATCCTGAAATTTCTTTGTTTTTGCATTTTCTCTGCTGTAGTTGCATCTTGTCAGCTATTTTTTTATTCCCTGGGGCTGGCCTTTTTTTTTTTTTTTCATAGCAAGCCTTGTAGGCCTGCACATTCTTTTCTAAATTGCTGTGGGTAAAAGCAAAGGTTTCTCAAGTGCTGTTTTACATGGTTGCGCAAACATAGTGGTGGCGTTTGCCAGACTTGCATCCTTTGTAAAAGGTGTAAAGAGGGCACCATTCTTCTTTCAGTCTTCATTTAAAAGGATGTGGGACACCAGTAGATTTATTTGGAGTTGCCATCATTGCTAGTGGTTACTTGACTTGTCAGTCTTTTCCTAAGGAATTGAGTTACCCTTTTAGTATGTGAACTATCATTTGGTTTGCTTGCTTCACTTGTCATTCTGCCTACATTCAGGGGTAACCCCTAGTGACTAAACACACAGTTTATTAGAAGCAAGGCAGTTTCCGTAGTTTTATTGTGACAGGTAGGTACTAACTTCATTTTGTAAACTTAAAGGTGACAAGGAAAAGTACTGATTGCCTCTAGAAGACCTAGTTAACTAGACCATTCAAATTTGGAGGTCAGAGCAGGATATTTTGATGCATATTGTTTGAAGAGGTACCTACGGTCTAAAGGAAACTGGCTGGAATTTCCAGAATCTTATATAGCCATGCACATACTTAACTACACATGAGGGCCAGTAAGCTGCTGCTTTGTGTTTCACAGGTTCTGTCCTCCTGTTGGTTCATCACGTGCATGCAGTAGCATAATTCCTCTGTGCCCCAAAGGTACTACCCGTTGGAATTTGTGTGAGCTGTCACAAGTTCTTACCAGGAGAGACCATCTTTTAACAGAAATCTGCCTTTTGCTTATACATTGGCATAAGAACACAGTTATTTTGTAGTTTCATCTTCCTACTGCTTTTTTATCAAATCACTATACAACTGTGTATGTGTGTCTTGTCCCTTTCTTTTTTTTCTGATGAATAACTTACATCAACAATTGCTTGGACTTGAGTACAACTATATCTGCATTTACATGGGCTAGAGTAAAGTCCCAGGCTTTATCTTTTAAGGCACCTTCTTTAGCCAGTGCATTGGGTAGGTCATTTCCAGCTTTGTCTGCTCTGTGAAATTACCTTTTCCCAGTACACTGATGAACAATGATTTTGCACTAACTGATCTGAAGGTATGATTAGCTCAGCATGCATAATTTTTTACTTTTTATTGTTGAGTATTCTTTATACCTTTCAACTGGGCAAGTATGTGAGGCATACCTCTTAATTTGGAATCATCAAAAATCTGGACAAAGGCCCATGAAAAGTAGGTACAACTGGTCAGAAATCGGGATGCTGATTAACATACAATTTGCATGCATAATTATGTAACCTGCCCACTCCACTGCAATTGTGGGATAATAGCATTCAAACACAAATTGAAAAACAGATAAAATATTGAATAACACAAAATATAACCAGAACAATAGTATTTTATTTATATTAATATTTGAACTTGTATGTATAAAACTTTGAATGTGTATAAAACTAAAATGCATTTTTTCTGTTATAAAAATAAAATTAACTGCTATACACAAAATTAAAATAAATGTAATTTGTATAAAAAAATGAAATTAATTCTAATAGCTACAGTTCAGTATAGTGTATATATATATATATATATATATATATATATATATATATATAGGCAGTGTCTAATACTTCAGAATAGAGAGATTTTTTTCATCTTCTCGTAGTGCTAATACAGGACTAATTGCTCGTGTGGAAAGTGTGTTTTCCTCTGCTTGTTCATTTGACTGCCCACATGTACTAGTAGTACCTAGCTCAAATGACCGTGGGAGCTATGCTTCCTTACTTCCTTTGAGCTGTACTTCCTTATTTCCTATCAACATAGCTGGTTTAAGGCATCTCATTATTAAATGCAGTGTCTGAGGATTTTTTTTTTCATACACACCCCCACACACAGACATTGTCAAAATATTATTGCTGTCATCAACAGATTTAGAAACTATACAAGCCAGCAGCACTGCAGCAGGTATGGCTCTTCTCACTCTTACTTACCTTGAGAAGAAAGTACATTTCTTCATCCTGCGACTTGCGGACATGGCGGGCAGGTGTGTGGTCAGTCTCAGGCTGCCACTCTGCAGAAGTTTGCTAGGCTAGCTACTGCTGCTACAGCCAACATTATTATCAACAGTGTAGTGATAAGTTAGGTATATCCGAATTCCCTTTAAGAGAATCCTGTTGCCATTAACTTTTGATCTGATCTGCTTTGCATAGTATTAATTGCAGTATTTTTTTTGGGGGGGGGTACTATAAACATTAACAGCCCTACATCCTCCTAATACATAATGGCAGCATGCCAGTGGTCATCAAGATTCATTGTCATTTATTGACCAAATGGGATGTTCAAGACAGGCGGTAAGGTTCATAGTCTGGGAACATACAGTGATGCAGCCCCAACTTGCAGGCAATTAAAAACACTGGGTTGGGTTCTCAAAAATTATCCCTGTTCTGGAGTTTCAGAAACCTAGCACAGTTTATCCTGTGCATACCAGCAAGCCATCAATCCATTGGTAGAGGGCCATTGATTAAACAAATTTCTAAATGAAATTCAAGACACTTAAGATGACAGGTCAATATTATGAATTTGGTAGAGAGGATCTGTCTAACAACAGGTTGAAGATATTGAGACTTTCCTTATCCAAGAACTATGTAGATCTAAGTTTTGTGCCTTTTACCTTAAAATCAAAGAACTTTGTTCCCATCAGGGGCGGCTCGTGGCATAGGGCTGCCGGACTGCAGCCCCCTCAAAAATAAAAAAAGAAAGAAAGAAAAATGAAAAATAAAAAAAAAAAATTTTTCAAAATTCGCGGACTTCGCGCATGCGCATAGACCGAGTCCCGACTACTGTCGGTCTATGCGCATGCTCAAGGCAGTCCGGCCGCCCCCATAGGGGACAGGAGACGTCTGTGCACTTTTACAGTGCACAGACCCGCCAGGATTATGGGTCGCGTCCGGACTGCAAGAGGAGCAGCAGGGACTCGGGACAGAGCATTAGGGATCTCGTCGGCGTCGGGATGGAGCATTGGGATCTCGCGGGTCTTCAGTATTGCGCGGGAAGGATGTACGTTAGCTGGATGTATTCAGGTAAGGTGCTTTTAATTTACAATGTTTATTTGTGTGTATGGTGCGTCCGGACTGCAAGAGGAGCAGCAGGGACTCGGGACAGAGCATTAGGGATCTCGTCGGCGTTGGGATGGAGCATTGGGATCTCGCGGGTCTTCAGTATTGCGCGGGAAGGATGTACGTTAGCTGGATGTATTCAGGTAAGGTGCTTTTAATTTACAATGTTTATTTGTGTGTATGGTGCTTGTGCTTTACTGGAGTTTGTGTATGGTGCTTGTGCTTTACTGGAGTGTTTGTGCTTGTGCTTTACTGGAGTGTTTGTGTATTGTGCTTTTTAATTTACAATGTTTATTTGTGTGTGTATGCAGTGGCGGCTGGTGACTTCAAATCACAGGGGGGCTGCAGGAGACGCTGAATGGGCGGGGTCAAAGGGAAGGGGTGTGGTCAACCATAAAGGGGAGGGGCTATACACAAAACCACAAAAAAACTAACTTTAATTAAATACGCTGCCCTGGGTGGCAAACCATCATTATGAAAGTCCAATCAAGACAAAAATAAGTGTAGAAGAATAAAAATATTTCAATGCATTGGCTGCATGACAGCTTACTTAATATCTAGATGGAAACAAAAGGTTGTGAGGCATGAAAAAATAAATTACTTTTTAAATACATTACTGGAATGCCAGTCAAAATCAAGTATAAGAAAAACCAGAAGCACTCAACTCAAACCACTTCTCCTTGCACTGCAGTTCTAATTATAATATATTCAGCTTTATTAAAGTACCAAGCAACATGCTGAAAGTAGAAATCTATGTGATGCCCCCACTTATAAAAATGTTTCTTATCCAAAAAAGACCTGCTGCCTGACAACTTGTTTCATGGGGAAAACATGATAAAAGTAAAAATGAAAAGCAAACAAGAAACAAGCTCAAGATACATTGCTTAAAGGATTACTGTACAGGTTATGGACCACACATGATTGGCATTCTGTTTAGTTTACGGGTAAAGCCTGTAGAGATGACTGGAAGTCTCCAACAAGTGTAATGAGCTTTTTAAAATAATGGAATCCTGTCCTTTAATACCCAAGGCTTATACATTATCTAGTCAAGTATTCTCTGCATGGCAACAACAGAAAGGCTTTCAATGTTGGCAATTCTTTAACAGTATGCTTATTAAAGCTTACTTGCATCTTACGATGTCAGACAAGCTTACCTTATGGTCATTAAAGCATTGCTACTTAAACACAGAGCAACAGGCACTTTGAGTAATAAGCATAAATCAACAGTACAAAAATATGACAGAAACCAGACCATTCTGCAAAATCAAGGACAGATGAAAAGCCACTGTAGTACTTATGCAGTGTGTCCTCCCCATCCAAGGTAGATACAACTACTCCTTGCCTTGCTTGGACACATCCAGAGTCACTACATGGGGGAGTGGGGTGCAACAAGCATGTCACAATTTGAAATCTCTCTGGCTGACTGTGATGGCCCTGACACATTTGTCATACCTCTCAACTTCAAGAGCAAGAAATCTGGACAAAGCCTTACACAGAAGTGGGACAAAGGCACAACAATAAGGACAATTTTTAAATGTTGCTCTAATAAACTTAGAAAGATAATAGAATAGGTCTTGCATTAGTATGAATTTTCTGAAGGGTATAAAATCTGAAACTCAAATGTCTGTAATTTTCTAACTTCAGTCTTTAGTGATTTGTCACTAATTTGCCAAAAAACACAATTTTATGAAAAATGGACCAAAAATGTGATGCAAAAATATAAAATAGACACACAATACAGCTTCTACCTGTCAAAGAAGGGACACTTTAATATTAGTACTGCTACCTTGAGCAGCTGACAAAATAAAAGAATCTACATGCATTTCAAGTAATCTATAACTTTGATTATTACAGTTATTTCTTAATTGTAAACCCTCCATGTTTTCTTCCAAAATTGCTATTTTATGGAGGGATTATTAGGGGAAGAGCAACATTTTGAGCCAAAAATTGGGGACAGTTGAGAGGTTGGCTATGCCTAATTCTATAAAGCAATTTATTTGCATGTACCTCTCAACCTGTTAATGCAGTAAATCTGAACAAGGCCAAATATATTAGGGGCACATATAAACAGTACTAAAAATTGCTCTTGTATAAATTGAGACAGTTAATAGAACGGCTCTTACTTTAACATGCATTTTTATGAAGGTTATGAAGTCTGAAACTTATTATTTAGTGACTTCTGGCAAATCATTTAGGAATTAAAACTACAAATTTTATGAACAACAAACCAAAAATAAGAAGCAAAAATCTATTCATTCTTTGAAAATCTGGACAGTTGGGAGGTATAGTTCAGCTGGGCCTGTCTGAGTTTGCTGCCCTTCCCCTGACAAAATAATGGTTGAACTGGAGCCTCTGCAGCCATTCCAATTAACCACTACTTGGCTATTTCACTCCATTTACCATAAACACTAATGTGCATACTGCTTTACTTCAATGATTGGACTTCATTTGAAAGTTTTATTTTGTATTTTACAGCACAAACATTAAGTCATCTGTTAAACAAAGCAATGCAGTCTCACAATGAAAACTTAGCATTAAAACTTCTCTGCCCTTGAAACTCACATTCATTGAAACAGCATTGAAACCCACATTCAAAGAAAATACATTTTGCCAGTGGCAGATAAAGATTAATTTTGGGCTGTTTTCGAATCATAGGCCCCTTGCATATGAAACATACATGTGCTCTTTGATACACCTTCCTAATTGTACTAAAAATTATATTCCTTGTACAATACAGTACACTTGTTAGAGGGTGTTTTAAATTTGTTTTGAACATTTTTCCAGTAAGCAATGAAACAAAACATATGCACCCATAATGGCAAAACTGCCCAGTTGAGAACATTTATCATAAAAAAGTCTACTCAGACTTCCACAGTCCACCATTATTAGTAAATATACACAATTCTACAGTCCACCATTATTAGTAAATATGCACAATTCCACAGTCCACCATTATCAGTAAATATGCACAATTCTACAGTCCACCATTATCAGTAAATATGCACAATTCTACAGTGCACCTTTATCAGTAAATATGCACAATTCTACAGTGCACCTTTATCAGTAAATATGCACAATTCTACAGTCCATATTCAGTGAATTCAGTTCTTGCCATAGCTGTCAACCTTAGCACAAAACCTGGACGAAGCCAATAATGGGGAATACAGTCCCAAAAATAGGGACAAATTTAAAATATTCATCTTATAAACTTAGAAAATTGCTAGAAAAAAGGTTGTGCTACTATGTATTCTGAAGAACATGAAGTTTGAAATTCAAATGCCGGTCAATTTTACTGCGGACAGAACAAAACAATTTTCAGCAGAGACGAGGGATTAATACTGCAGACACGTCTTTGTAAAATGGCAGGGCATCAGAGCAAATCCACACAAACACAGAGAGGAGATGCAGACTCCACACAGAAGCCACCCCAACCAAGAATCAAACCAGAAAACCTATAGCTGTGAGGCAACAATACTACCACTGCACCATCAAATCTGCAAGGAATTAAGCATTCAGAAACCTGAAGTCTGAAATTCAAATGCCGGTCAATTTTACTGCGGACAGAACAAAACAATTTTCAGCAGAGACGAGGAATTAATACTGCAGACACGCCTTTGTAAAATGGCAGGGCACCAGAGGAAATCCACACAAACACAGGGAGGAGATGCAGACTCCACACAGAAACCACCCCAACCAAGAATCAAACCAGAAAACCTACAGCTGTGAGGCAACAATACTACCACTGCACCATCAAATCTGCAAGGAATTAAACATTCAGAAACCTGAAGTCTGAAATTCAAATGCCTGTCAATTTTACTGCGGACAGAACAAAAACAATTTTCAGCAGAGATGCAGGGATTAATACTGCAGACACGTCTTTGTAAAATGGCAGGGCACCAGAGCAAATCCACACAAATACAGGGAGGAGATGCAGACAGAAGCCACCCCAACCAAGAATCAAACCAGAAAACCTATAGCTGTGAGGTAACGATACTATCACTGCACCATCAATTATACAAGGAATTAAACATTCAGAAACCTGAAGTCTGAAATTCAAATGCCTGTCAATTTTACTGCGGACAGAACAAAAACAATTTTCAGCAGAGACGCAGGGATTAAAACTGCAGGCACATCTTTGTAAAATGGCAGGGCACCAGAGCAAATCCACACAAACACAGGCAGGAGATGCAGACTCCAAACAGAAGCCACCCCAACCAAGAATCAAACCAGAAAACCTATAGCTGTGAGGCAACAATACTACCACCGCACCATCAATTATGCAAGGAATTAAACATTCAGAAACCTGAAGTCTGAAATTCAAATGCCTGTCAGTTTTACTGGACAGAACAAAACCAATTTTCAGCAGGGATTAAAACTGCAGACACGTCTTTGTAAAATGGCAGGGCACCAGAGCAAATCCACACAAACACATGGAGGAGATGCAGACTCCACACAGAAGCCACCCCAACCAAGAATCAAACCAGAAAACCTATAGCTGTGAGGCAACAATACTACCACTGCACCATCAAATACGCAAGGAATTAAACATTCAGAAACCCTTAAGTCTGAAATTCAAATGCCTGTCAATTTTATTTAACATTTTTTAATCAGGACAGTCTGACTTGGAACAAATAAACAATTTTCAGCAGAGGCCCAGGAAGAAATAATGCAGACATGACTTTGTAACATGGGAGGACACAAAAGCAAACCCACACAAACACAGGGAGAAGATACAGACCCCACAAAGAAGGAACCCCAGCCAAGAATCAAACCCAAGAACCTGCAGCTGTGAGGCAACAATGCTACTACTACACCATCAAATATCAAGCATTGCAGCATTTACAAACCACAGATATTATGAGGAACAGATCAGATCGAATATGAGGCAAAATCTGAAATTTTTTACAAATGGTGGTGGGTAGGGAACTCAAGTCTTTAACACCTGCACACAGGGTACAGGGTTCAAGCCTGAGGCATTCCCTACCACACCACCATAAGCACCTGGGGCATTTTCACACACACACACACACACACACACCAGTAAAGCACAAGCACCATACACAAACTCCAGTAAAGCACAAGCACCATACACAAACTCCAGTAAAGCACAAGCACCATACACAAACTCCAGTAAAGCACAAGCACCATACACAAACTCCAGTAAAGCACAAGCACCATACACAAACTCCAGTAAAGCACAAGCACCATACACACACAAATAAACATTGTAAATTAAAAAGCACAATACACAAACACTCCAGTAAAGCACAAGCACAAACACTCCAGTAAAGCACAAGCACCATACACAAACTCCAGTAAAGCACAAGCACCATACACACACAAATAAACATTGTAATTAAAAAGCACAATACACAAACACTCCAGTAAAGCACAAAACACTCCAGTAAAGCACAAGCACCATACACAAAGCACAAGCACCAAACACACAAATAAACATTGTAAATTAAAAGCACCTTACCTGAATACATCCAGCTAACGTACATCCTTCCCGCGCAATACTGAAGACCCGCGAGATCCCAATGCTCCATCCCAACGCCGACGAGATCCCTAATGCTCTGTCCCGAGTCCCTGCTGCTCCTCTTGCAGTCCGACGCACCATACACACAAATAAACATTGTAAATTAAAAGCACCTTACCTGAATACATCCAGCTAACGTACATCCTTCCCGCAATACTGAAGACCCGCGATCCCAATGCTCCATCCCGCGACGAGATCCCTAATGCTCTGTCCCGAGTCCCTGCTGCTCCTCTTGCAGTCCGGACGCGACCCATAATCTGGCGGGTCTGTGCACTGTAAAGTGCACAGACGCTCCTTGTGTCCCCTATGGGGACGGCCCGCCTGCCTTGAGCATGCGCATAGACCGACAGTAGTGGGGACTCGGTCTATGCGCATGCGCGAAGTCCGCGAATTTTGAAAAATTTTTTTTTTTTATTTTTCATTTTTCTTTCTTTCTTTTTTATTTTTGAGGGGGCTGCAGTCCGGCAGCCCTATGCCACGAGCCGCCCCTGTGTGTATGGTGCTTGTGCTTTACTGGAGTTTGTGTATGGTGCTTGTGCTTTACTGGAGTGTTTGTGCTTGTGCTTTACTGGAGTGTTTGTGTATTGTGCTTTTTAATTTACAATGTTTATTTGTGTGTGTATGGTGCTTGTGCTTTACTGGAGTTTGTGTATGGTGCTTGTGCTTTACTGGAGTTTGTGTATGGTGCTTGTGCTTTACTGGAGTTTGTGTATGGTGCTTGTGCTTTACTAGAGTTTGTGTATGGTGCTTGTGCTTTACTGGAGTTTGTGTATGGTGCTTGTGCTTTACTGGAGTTTGTGTGTGTGTGTGTGTGTGTGTGTGTGTGTGTGTGTGTGTGTGTGTGTGTGTGTGTGTGTGTGTGTGTGTGTGTGTGTGTGTGAAAATGCCCCAGGTGCTTATGGTGGTGTGGGAATGCCTCAGGCTTGAACCCTGTACCCTGTGTGCAGGTGTTAAAGACTTGAGTTCCCTACCCACCACCATTTGTAAAAAATTTCAGATTTTTGCCTCATATTCGATCTGATCTGTTCCTCATAATATCTGTGGTTTGTAAATGCTGCAATGCTTGATATTTGATGGTGTAGTAGTAGCATTGTTGCCTCACAGCTGCAGGTTCTTGGGTTTGATTCTTGGCTGGGGTTCCTTCTTTGTGGGGTCTGTATCTTCTCCCTGTGTTTGTGTGGGTTTGCTTTTGTGTCCTCCCATGTTACAAAGTCATGTCTGCATTATTTCTTCCTGGGCCTCTGCTGAAAATTGTTTATTTGTTCCAAGTCAGACTGTCCTGATTAAAAATGTTAAATAAAATTGACAGGCATTTGAATTTCAGACTTAAGGGTTTCTGAATGTTTAATTCCTTGTATTTGATGGTGCAGTGGTAGTATTGTTGCCTCACAGCTATAGGTTTTCTGGTTTGATTCTTGGTTGGGTGGCTTCTGTGTGGAGTCTGCATCTCCTCCATGTGTTTGTGTGGATTTGCTCTGGTGCCCTGCCATTTTACAAAGACGTGTCTGCAGTTTTAATCCCTGCTGAAAATTGGTTTTGTTCTGTCCGCAGTAAAATTGACAGGCATTTGAATTTCAGACTTCAGGTTTCTGAATGTTTAATTCCTTGCATAATTGATGGTGCGGTGGTAGTATTGTTGCCTCACAGCTATAGGTTTTCTGGTTTGATTCTTGGTTGGGGTGGCTTCTGTTTGGAGTCTGCATCTCCTGCCTGTGTTTGTGTGGATTTGCTCTGGTGCCCTGCCATTTTACAAAGATGTGTCTGCAGTTTTAATCCTCGCGCCTCTGCTGAAAATTGTTTTTGTTCTGTCCGCAGTAAAATTGACAGGCATTTGAATTTCAGACTTCAGGTTTCTGAATGTTTAATTCCTTGTATAATTGATGGTGCAGTGATAGTATCGCTACCTCACAGCTATAGGTTTTCTGGTTTGATTCTTGGTTGGGGTGGCTTCTGTCTGCATCTCCTCCTGTATTTGTGTGGATTTGCTCTGGTGCCCTGCCATTTTACAAAGACGTGTCTGCAGTATTAATCCCTGCCTCTGCTGAAAATTGTTTTGTTCTGTCCGCAGTAAAATTGACAGGCATTTGAATTTCAGACTTCAGGTTTCTGAATGTTTAATTCCTTGCAGATTTGATGGTGCAGTGGTAGTATTGTTGCCTCACAGCTGTAGGTTTTCTGGTTTGATTCTTGGTTGGGGTGGTTTCTGTGTGGAGTCTGCATCTCCTCCTGTGTTTGTGTGGATTTCCTCTGGTGCCCTGCCATTTTACAAA
The DNA here is from genome assembly GCF_019279795.1 of Protopterus annectens. Taxonomy (NCBI): domain Eukaryota; kingdom Metazoa; phylum Chordata; order Ceratodontiformes; family Protopteridae; genus Protopterus; species Protopterus annectens. The sequence continues at coordinate 914,169,349 of NC_056745.1, read as the reverse complement.
GACGTGTCTGCAGTATTAATTCCCGCGCCTCTGCTGAAAATTGTTTTGTTCTGTCCGCAGTAAAATTGACCGCATTTGAATTTCAGACTTCAGGTTTCTGAATGCTTAATTCCTTGCAGATTTGATGGTGCAGTGGTAGTATTGTTGCCTCACAGCTATAGGTTTTCTGGTTTGATTCTTGGTTGGGGTGGCTTCTGTGTGAGTCTGCATCTCCTCTCTGTGTTTGTGTGGATTTGCTCTGATGCCCTGCCATTTTACAAAGACGTGTCTGCAGTATTAATCCCTGCGTCTCTGCTGAAAATTGTTTTTGTTCTGTCCGCAGTAAAATTGCCCGGCATTTGAATTTCAAACTTCATGTTCTTCAGAATACATAGTAGCACAACCTTTTTCTAGCAATTTTCTAAGTTTATAAGATGAATATTTTAAATTTGTCCCTATTTTTGGGACTGTATTCCCCATTATTGGCTTCATTCCAGGTTTTTGTGCTAAGGTTGACAGCTATGGCAAGAACTGAATTCACTGAATATGGACTGTAGAATTGTGCATATTTACTGATAAAGGTGCACTGTAGAATTGTGCATATTTACTGATAAAGGTGCACTGTAGAATTGTGCATATTTACTGATAATGGTGGACTGTAGAATTGTGCATATTTACTGATAATGGTGGACTGTGGAATTGTGCATATTTACTAATAATGGTGGACTGTAGAATTGTGTATATTTACTAATAATGGTGGACTGTGGAAGTCTGAGTAGACTTTTTTATGATAAATGTTCTCAACTGGGCAGTTTTGCCATTATGGGTGCATATGATGTTATGTGATCCTATCTCGCCTACATTCTGAATGATGGGTTCGGAGCCGATCCCTCGGCTCACTGGCACGCTTATGCCAAAGAGCGAAGTCTCTTATTGGCTGAGCTTACTATATCCCAGGATGCACCACCACCAGTCCCCCAGATCTCGTTTGCCGCTTCCCTGCGAAGACGTGGTCTCGAGCTGGCTGGGCTAAGTAGTTTATTAAACTAACTTTTCTGTCAGTTTTTTGCTGGTTTTGCTCTCAAAAGCTGTTTTAACAGCTATCGCTAACTTTGTACGATTTGGACTTGGATTTGTTGTGTGTGATTGAGTTCAGTTTGTTTTCGCCCCTCCATTCAGGGCCTTCCCGGACTGTTAATATTTTAATTACAGGGTCTCTAATAATTGTTCAAATTGGATTAGAGTTACCTGTTCTTTTTACAGGAAGAGTCGGCTTTATTTATTACTGTTAGCTTATATCAGTAGTTAAAATTTAGTGTACTTTCCTGTCAGAGTGAATAGATTTGTGTATCAACATGTCTCAACCCCATAGGCCTTCGGGCTTCAAGAAATGTTCTAAATGTGCTTTTAAGATGTCTGTTACTGATGACCATCTACTGTGTGTGTATTGTTTAGGGCAAAGCACTTGCAGGAGTCATGCAGCGTATGTCACGCTTTTTCCTCTAGGGTCCTCCAGGAGAGGAAAAATAAATTAATTCTTAAAGGGTTGATTAAACCCTCCTTTGAAGAAGCCTTGTCTTCCGCTCCGACTCCTGCCAAAAAGAAAAGGGCCGGCTCACCAGTCCGTCGGATCCGACTGCCAAGAGACCTAGGCAGGCCTCTCCTTCGGCTCCAAAGACTTGGAGCCGAGGTCGAACGTCTGCCTCGATGCCTCCAGTATCGACTCCGGGCTTCGAGCCGATGGCTGGGGCATCGAGGCGGGTCACCTTCGCCGGCTCCACTGCTCTCGGAGCCGACGGGCCGCCTGGCCAGACACTTCCTCCTCGGCGCCAAGTCTACCTCGCACCGATGGAATCTGGTGTGTGTTTCCTCGGCGCCGATTCTCATCGAGTCGCCTCGGAGCCGGTCCCTTAGTCCCTTGGGGCCGAGGGAGAGGTCTTCGAACCCGCTCTGTTTCCTCTCGGTCTTCGAGAATGTCGGATTCTGATATAGACAGGGTGCTCCAAAGACTTTTCCAGTCCCCAGTCTTCCAAAAATTTGTTTCGCTCCGACCCAGTTGGCTTCGGAGCCGATGACCATGACCCACCCCATTGCTATTCCTCCTCCGACTGCTTCGGCCGGAGCAGGTGCTCTTGGAGCCGGTGGAGATCTCAGGGTCGGCTCCGACCCTTACTCCAACCCGGCCTCGGGTCCGAGTTTGGTACGCTGGACTTCTTCGGCTGGACCCGAGGGTGATGTTTCGGGACCGATGCTGGTTCCGAGCCTCTCTCGGTGCTTCGGCCATGGGACTTCCGTACTATCATGGCCCCGGAGACTGGCTCCCAGGATTCTGGAGGTCCGGCTTTCAGAGCCATGAGGAGTGCCTTGGCCAAATCCTCTTCGCCATCTCTCCGGTTTTACCAGCACCTTCCCTGGGCGTGGAGACTGGGTCTTTGGCAGTTCCCCTGTCTGTAGCCAGCGGAGCCCCGAGGCCTGAGGTTACCCCAGTGGGGTTCCTCTTCCTGAGGGTTCTTCGGAGTCATCTCCAGAGGAACCCCCAAGGAAGAGATCGCAAGAGGAAGCACGTGGACTCCCAGTCTATTACATCGGACACGGATATGGATGATGCGGAGGGGTCCCCTGTCGCCTCGGACGATGTCTCCTTTGCAGACATCTTAGAGATCCTCAAACAACGAGGCGGCTGGATGTCCAAACCCCCTCTGGACGAATCAGTGCTCCTCAAGGCCTTTGAGGCTCAGCCCTCCGCCTCCTGGGTGTCTCCGCCCTTGACGAGCTTCTGGATTTAGTTTGTCGGCGTGGGAACACCCGGATACCGTGGAACCAGTCCCTTCGCCCAAACAAGTTCTTATCTGCTCCCCGAGAAGGAGTTCCTCAAAGGCGTGGCTGTAGATGCCATGGTGGTGGCATCTGCTACACAGCAGGACGTGGCAGAGGCTTCAACGCCCATCCATCCTCCTAATAAGGAGTCTAGGAGTATGGATAGGCACGGGAAGCACCCTGACTTCAGCGGCCTTTACTTTAAGGTCTCTGAATTATTTGGCACATTTTACCAGGCTTCAGAGGATCTGGTCAAGGAGTTGTCAGACTCCCTCTCGGGTAACCTACCTGAGCAGCTAGCCCAGTCCGTTAGCTCTCAGTTGGCTATCCTTACGCCAATTGCTAACTCGTCCATGAGGCTCATTTCTATGCGGCAAGGGGCGGTAGAGCGGCAGGCACAGGCGTTGCTCACGAGACAAGCCTGGCTCCGCTTGTGTCAGTTTGCGGAGGCCTTCAAGTCTTCCTTCGCCGACGCTCCCTTTGATGGGTCCTCATTGTTTGGACCCAAGGTGAAAGACACCCTTACCGCTGTGAGCAAGAGGGAAAACGTTATCTGCCGTAGGGGCCGTTATTCCACTCCCTTCGCCTTACCCCAAGGCCAAAGGAGGGGAAAATGTGGTTCAAAATCTCGCAAGTTTTTCTCCCAACAGCAGGAAGATTCCCGTCCAGAGGCAGAGGGCGGGAAATTTTTCAGGGAGACGCCCCAGAGGCGTGCAGAGGGCCCCGCAATTCTGGAGACCGCGAGTCCTTTCGTGGCTCTTCAGCCTCCCATACAACATGAGGGATTGCCCGGCTGTGCTGCTCGGAGCCAGTCGGGTGTCGTTGCCAAGCACCTAGAAGCCTGGGAGTCAATCACTCAGGACAGATGGGTGCTTCGGATAATTGCCGGAGGTTACACCATCCCATTCAAGGCCTCACCCCCTTCGTCCAAGAGAATCCCGGACCCACCACCCAGTCAAAGGGAAATAGCAGCCGCAGAAGCTTCAAAGCTGCTAGAAAAGGAGTCATCCAACCGGTCCCCACAGACCAAATCGGATCAGGAAATTACTCCAGGTTCTTTTTAGTGCCAAAAAAGACAGGGGACCTGAGGCCAATATTGGATCTCAGCAGACTAAACCTATCCGTCACGAAATCCAAATTCGAATGGTCACGTTGCAATCCATTCTCCCGTTGTTGGAGAAGGATGTTTGGATGTGCTCCATAGACCTCAAGGACGCCTATTATCACATACCGATACATCAGGCGTCCAGAAGGTATCTGCGCTTCAGCCTGGGAACCAGTCATTACCAATTTTGTGCTCTGCCCTTTGGTCTCACCACAGCCCCAGGGTGTTCACCAAGTGTTTGGCAGTAGTGACGGCTCACCTGAGGAGTCTTGGATTCCAAGTGTTTCCCTATCTCGACGACTGGCTCCTGACTGCCACCACCAGGCATCTACTTATGGACAACCTCAAAGCCACCATCTCCTGGGTGTTTCCCTAGGGATTACATTCAATTGGTCAAAGTCTGTCTTGCTGCCCTCTCAGCATAAAGTTTATAGGAGCAGAGATAGACTCAAGATTGATGCGTGTCTTTCTTCCTGCCGACAGGATTCGAACTTTACAGGGCCAAGTTCTAGCTCTGATCTCAAGATCCAAAGCCCCAGCCAGGATGGTCCTACAGGTTCTAGGCTCAATGTCTGCCACGGTACTTTTAGTTCCTCTAGCAAGGTTACACATGAGGATTCTTCAGTGGCTCTTATCAACTCAATGGTCCTTCCAAGATCTTCCCTCAATCATCACATCATGATTACGGAAATATGCAAAGGGACCTTCGCTGGTGGCTTCAGACATCCAACTTGGATCAGGAAAACCCTTTGTTCTCCCCCCTCCAGTGGTTACCCTGACGACAGATGCCTCCCAGATAGGGTAGGGGGGGCATTGTCTGGGCAGGCTAGTTCAGGGATCCTGGCTTCCGGACGAAGCTCTTCTCCACATCAACGTGTTGGAGATGAGGGCTGTACTCCTATCCCTACAGGCCTTACACAAGTTCCTTCCTCAGGGCATCATAGCCATCCACACAGACAACATGTCGGTGGTTTGGTATCTGAACAAACAAGGAGGGACCAGATCGTATCCCCTTTGCAGAGAGGCCATGAGAGTGTGGGAATGGGCTGTAGCTACCAACCGCTTCTTGGTAGCGACCCACATCCCGGAAAGTCAAATGTATTGGCGGACAAATTAAGCAGGACAATTCTCTCCTCACGAATGGTCTCTAAACCGCGCAGTAGCAGCCCAGGTTTTCAAGAGATGGGGGACGCCGTGCTGCGACCTATTTGCGACTCCACAAAACACCAAGTGCCAAAGGTTCTTCTCCTTGATTCCACATCAGGAAGTACCAGCCATGGATGCTCTAGCACAAACTTGGCCAACAGGGTTGCTTTATGCCTTTCCTCCAATTCCACTCCTTCCCAAAGTTATTCAAAAAGCTTCTCAGCTAGGGTCTTCAATAATTCTGATTGCCCCATACTGGCCTCGTCAGATATGGTTTCCTTACCTGAAAAGCATGCAGTGGACGATCCGTGGACCTTAGACATGATCCCGGATTTGCTAATCCATCAGTCGGGACATTGGCATCAGTCCCTTCAATCTCTGAAGTTGACAGCTTGGCTCCTCCACTTCCAACCTTAGTTAGAAGTCACACACTAGACCCGAAGTTGTTCACATTTTATCTTCGGCCCACAAACCTACCACTAACAAATTGTACCTCAGTAAGTGGAAGAGGTTTGCTATCTGGGCTCAACTCAAGGGCTTAGACCCTATCACTGCTCCTGTCCCAGAGGTTTTGAAATTCTTAACATCCCTATTTAATCAGGGATCTTCTGTCTCAACTATTAAAGTTCAACTAGCTGCTATCTCTAAATTCCATGAATCCACGGATCCTCCTTTGATGAGCAGCAGATTATGCAAAACATTCATTAAAGGTGCGAGCCTGTTAAGACCACCAGTTTTTCATCCTGCACCTCCGTGGGATCTTGATCTGGTGCTGCGCATTAACATCTCCCCTTTGAACCGGCTGCTACGTGCGAGTTAAAATATCTGTCATGGAAAACGGCATTTTAGTGGCTATTACTTGACAAGAAGGGTCTCAGAGCTTCAAGCCCTGTCTATTAAACCACCGTATTTGATTTTCCACAAAGATAGAGTATCACTTAGGCCTAATCCATCCTTTGTCCCAAAGGTCTGCTCTAGTTTCTGTCTTCAACAATCTCTAGAACTACCAGTTTTCTTTCCAAAATTCTCTAATGAAGCAGAATACACTCTCCATAAATTGGATGTTCACAGGCAATTACGCTTCTATTTAGACAGGACTCAGCAACTTCGTAAGTCAGACCAGTTGTTTGTGTCCTTCTCAGATAATAAATTGGGCCAAACCATCACAAAAGCTACAATCTCAAAATGGATCAGAGATTGCATAACTCAGGCCTATTCTTCTTGAATAAGCAACTTGCATCATCTATCAAAGCTCATTCTACCAGAGCTATGGCTACTTCTATAGCTTTTCATTCCAAGCTCGCTATTTCGAAATTTGTGCTGCTACCTGGTCCAACCCACACTTTCATTTCCCACTACAAATTGGATGTGCCATCTAATGGGCGGGCTTCATTTGGTTCCACGCTACTCAGGAGTGTTTTCCAGTGAGCCACCCAGGATTCAGGTGCTAGGACGCTGTCCCATCATTCAGAATGTAGGCGAGATAGGATCACATAACATCTTTTAGTTATGTACTCACCATAACTTCAGATGTTTGGGATCCATCTCGCCTACATTCCTGATACCCACCCTCCTTCCCCCTGCCTTGCAGATCAGAAGAGATTGAACGGTTTTGAGCTCTACTGTTTTTATCTTGTTTCATCTGACGATGTTATATAAGCAGGGTATGCATGTGTGCATGTATGCGGACAAACTAGATCTGGGGGACTGGTGGTGGTGCATCCTGGGATATAGTAAGCTCAGCCAATAAGAGACTTCGCTCTTTGGCATAAGCGTGCCGAGTCGGAGCCGAGGGATCGGCTCCGAACCCATCATTCAGAATGTAGGCGAGATGGATCCCAAACATCTGAAGTTATGGTGAGTACATAACTAAAAGTTTTGTTTCATTGCTTACTGGAAAAATGTTCAAAACAAATTTAAAACACCCTCTAACAAGTGTACTGTATTGTACAAGGAATATAATTTTTAGTACAATTAGGAAGGTGTATCAAAGAGCACATGTATGTTTCATATGCAAGGGGCCTATGATTCGAAAACAGCCCAAAATTAATCTTTATCTGCCACTGGCAAAATGTATTTTCTTTGAATGTGGGTTTCAATGCTGTTTCAATGAATGTGAGTTTCAAGGGCAGAGAAGTTTTAATGCTAAGTTTTCATTGTGAGACTGCATTGCTTTGTTTAACAGATGACTTAATGTTTGTGCTGTAAAATACAAAATAAAACTTTCAAATGAAGTCCAATCATTGAAGTAAAGCAGTATGCACATTAGTGTTTATGGTAAATGGAGTGAAATAGCCAAGTAGTGGTTAATTGGAATGGCTGCAGAGGCTCCAGTTCAACCATTATTTTGTCAGGGGGGGGGTGAAGGGCAGCAAACTCAGACAGGCCCAGCTGAACTATACCTCCCAACTGTCCAGATTTTCAAAGAATGAATAGATTTTTGCTTCTTATTTTTGGTTTGTTGTTCATAAAATTTGTAGTTTTAATTCCTAAATGATTTGCCAGAAGTCACTAAATAATAAGTTTCAGACTTCATAACCTTCATAAAAATGCATGTTAAAGTAAGAGCCGTTCTATCAACTGTCTCAATTTATACAAGAGCAATTTTTAGTACTGTTTATATGTGCCCCCAATATATTTGGCCTTGTTCAGATTTACTGCATTAACAGGTTGAGAGGTACATGCAAATAAATTGCTTTATAGAATTAGGCATAGCCAACCTCTCAACTGTCCCCAATTTTGGCTCAAAATGTTGCTCTTCCCCTAATAATCCCTCCGCAAAATAGCAATTTTGGAAGAAAACATGGAGGGTTTACAATTAAGAAATAACTGTAATAATCAAAGTTATAGATTACTTGAAATGCATGTAGATTCTTTTATTTTGTCAGCTGCTCAAGGTAGCAGTACTAATATTAAAGTGTCCCTTCTTTGACAGGTAGAAGCTGTATTGTGTGTCTATTTTATATTTTTGCATCACATTTTTGGTCCATTTTTCATAAAATTGTGTTTTTTGGCAAATTAGTGACAAATCACTAAAGACTGAAGTTAGAAAATTACAGACATTTGAGTTTCAGATTTTATACCCTTCAGAAAATTCATACTAATGCAAGACCTATTCTATTATCTTTCTAAGTTTATTAGAGCAACATTTAAAAATTGTCCTTATTGTTGTGCCTTTGTCCCACTTCTGTGTATGGCTTTGTCCAGATTTCTTGCTCTTGAAGTTGAGAGGTATGACAAATGTGTCAGGGCCATCACAGTCAGCCAGAGAGATTTCAAATTGTGACATGCTTGTTGCACCCCACTCCCCATGTAGTGACTCTGGATGTGTCCAAGCAAGGCAAGGAGTAGTTGTATCTACCTTGGATGGGGAGGACACACTGCATAAGTACTACAGTGGCTTTTCATCTGTCCTTGATTTTGCAGAATGGTCTGGTTTCTGTCATATTTTTGTACTGTTGATTTATGCTTATTACTCAAAGTGCCTGTTGCTCTGTGTTTAAGTAGCAATGCTTTAATGACCATAAGGTAAGCTTGTCTGACATCGTAAGATGCAAGTAAGCTTTAATAAGCATACTGTTAAAGAATTGCCAACATTGAAAGCCTTTCTGTTGTTGCCATGCAGAGAATACTTGACTAGATAATGTATAAGCCTTGGGTATTAAAGGACAGGATTCCATTATTTTAAAAAGCTCATTACACTTGTTGGAGACTTCCAGTCATCTCTACAGGCTTTACCCATAAACTAAACAGAATGCCAATCATGTGTGGTCCATAACCTGTACAGTAATCCTTTAAGCAATGTATCTTGAGCTTGTTTCTTGTTTGCTTTTCATTTTTACTTTTATCATGTTTTCCCATGAAACAAGTTGTCAGGCAGCAGGTCTTTTTGGATAAGAAACATTTTTACAAGTGGGGCATCACATAGATTTCTACTTTCAGCATGTTGCTTGGTACTTTAATAAAGCTGAATATATTATAATTAGAACTGCAGTGCAAGGAGAAGTGGTTTGAGTTGAGTGCTTCTGGTTTTTCTTATACTTGATTTTGACTGGCATTCCAGTAATGTATTTAAAAAGTAATTTATTTTTTCATGCCTCACAACCTTTTGTTTCCATCTAGATATTAAGTAAGCTGTCATGCAGCCAATGCATTGAAATATTTTTATTCTTCTACACTTATTTTTGTCTTGATTGGACTTTCATAATGATGGTTTGCCACCCAGGGCAGCGTATTTAATTAAAGTTAGTTTTTTTGTGGTTTTGTGCATAGCCCCTCCCCTTTATGGTTGACCACACCCCTTCCTTTTGACCCCGCCCATTCAGCGTCTCCTGCAGCCCCCCTGTGATTTGAAGTCACCAGCCGCCACTGGTTCCCATATGTGAGTTTATGGAAGAAAACATAGTAGAACATTGAGAGGGAGCAGGGTGCAACCACTGCTTTGGAATAACGGAAGACCTGAACTATAAAATCAGGACAGAGAAACCTAAATGTGTTATCGTTGTTTCACATCTTTCCTCAGAATTTGTTTTAATCACAGTTTTGAAGGACATATTTTCCACAAGATTCTTGCTATTGCTTTTCTATTCCCTGCCTCAAGAAAATATCATCCCCCCCCCCGCCCCCATCCATCAAGTAAGTTTTGTATTACACAAAACGAATCAAATATGCACTTTGGTGGAATTGCTACTTGTTTACATCCCCCAAATCCACATCCCAATATGCACAAAAATTCGACGAGACGACTCTTAATTTCTTAAGTAAATACAGCGCAGTGCGGCATCAGTTCTTTTTGGGGGGGGGGGTGAAAGTGTTCCATTTCTTTTCCCACTTATCTACCAGGAGTAATAAGACTGCTTAAATCACACCGCAGTCAACACAGTTTGAGACCAGAATAAAGACCAGAATAAAGACCACATATCCAATTGAAAAGATTACAGATATGTAGACAAAGCATGTCTAGTTTTGATAAAACTTACCTTTCTTTATCATCTTTAAAATGTTTGAAGACGAGTGAAAGGCAATATCCAAATTGTTGGCTTGCCTGTGTTTTGTGATGTTGACGTTGATGGGTATACACTTAAGAGTGTTGCATGTAAAGTGGCCAAACCCGAAGTAAACCCCAAAGCAGCAGCAGAACGTGAACCTCCAGCTCTGAATGGACTGCGTCTGCCACCACCACCACCATCTCCAGTACCCAAATCAGATGCTAGTACAGACAGCTTGGTCCTACCACTGATGGCTTGCAGCCAGACAAAATGCCACAAGGCTACTACAGCCAAGGATCCGGTGTATTAGGTGAGCTCCCCTGCTCTTGTGTGCAGTGTTTGTGCAGGGGAAGGGGGGGGGTAAGTATATTTCTGTCTTCTCCAATTACATCTGCCCGTAAGGTCTCTTCTCCAGTTTACGTGTACCTGTAGCTACTCCTAAATGCAGCTGCAAAGAAGTTGCATCCCTCCTTCTAGGAGCAACTGTGGCAGGTAGCAGCCCTTGGAGATCACGCCTGTCCAAGGTTGCCACTGCTGCTGCTGGACAATTTCACAGCACAAACTGTAGAGAGGCAGCTGCTTTCAGGGAAACTGCACCTCACTGATCCATTGTATCAAAACCTCTTAGCCTTTTTCCTCTCTGCTGTTTTCTTCCTGAATACCATTCCATTCCATGTATATTGCCTATGATACAAATCCAGGTCCAGCAGTCAACCTCGTCTTCCTCCTGACGTGACTTATACAGCTGCTAATTCAATATACTGGTTATTTTTATGTGCCCAAGCTGGTACTTGAGAGGGCATGATTTATCTTCATGTCATGCTTCACTGAAGCCACAATAGCTGTTTCCAACCCGGTTAAAGGAGCAGCCATTAACATATATGTTGGGAAGGGTTTGCATGCATTTTCATCGTAATAGTAGTGTCTGCTTTTCTGTCTAACAAGGTCTAATGCTGAGTTCTGCTGTCATGGCTGCCTAGGCTCTTCGGACTCTAGGCAAACATGCATTTGCAGATTTGCCAGTCATTGGGCAGTTTGGCACTTTGTTTTTGGCATATTTTATTTCCAGAGGCTAGTGCTGTAGACAAGGCCACAATTCGGCTACTAGACACATTGCTACCCTTAAGTTTCTGGCTTCACAGGAGGATAGTGGGTTGACGATGTGTCTGTACTACAGCCCTTTTGCCACGGATATAGTTTTTGAATTTCACTACTGCCCATACCATGGGAACAGAAGCATTTTTACTCTTGAGAGGACTTTTTCTTTACCCCACTTAGTCTTAGTAGCATGCACTATAACAAGTTGATTAGAGTAATGCTTTTGATATAGAGCAGTGCTGATGCCACTGTCAATATAGCCATTTTCTGAGTAGAAATCTTTATCCAACTCTGCATATCCAGGCACTGGGCTTAGCTCATACTATCCTTTAAAGCTGGTATGACTGCTTTGCTACTCTTTCCCCCATACCCAGGGTTCTGACATTTTTAGCAGTTAGTGAAGGGACTATACCACTTCTGTATAGTGCTGAATGAACTATAGAGTAGCTCTATTTTTTTTTCTGTAAGGGGGTGATGGGGTGGGGTGATACATTAGACAGCCTTTATTTGGTTGTTTGAGAACATATCCATAACACACCTTGACCAATTTTATAACCCTAGGTAGTTGACCTTGTTTTTGAATTACTGTCCTTTTATGAGGTATAGTTTAACTTCAGCATTGATTAGCTGATTTAACACAGATTGGTTCAGCAAGATGCTCCTCAAAAGTGTTACTTTTGGTTAGTACTACATCCATGTAAGTCATATTCCCCCTGTTTTCTGCATCAGACATAGCCTTATGCAGGGAGATATTGAAATCTACAGGTGAGTTTATATACCCAAAATAATGCATATTCCAGGTGTACTGGTTTTCTACCAAATGTGAAAGCCAGTTTGTACTGGTCTTGGGGTTAAGCCTTCATGGTCCAAAATCCATTTGAGATGTCCACTGTGAAATAGTTTGGACCCTCAACCTTAGCCAGGCCCTGGCCTAGATAGGTCATAGGCCAGTGAATTAAGGGTACCTGCTGATCTGTCTTTCTGTAGTATGTAATGATCCTCTGCTTACTAGTAAGCTTGAGAATAGGCCAGAATGGAGAGTTGTGCAGAGGTCACCTGTCTTATAATTTTTCACTCTGCCAGGGTATCGAGAATTTCTTAAATATGCTCATAAAATGCCATTTGGATTCTGTACTGGCATACATACACTGGACCCTATATTAAGGCCAGTTACAACAGAGTCATGAGCATTTTTTGCAAAAACATCTGCAAACTGAATAAACATCCAACACACTTCTCTTTTTCTGTCACACAGCTGCATGCGTTGGAAACTCTACCATCGTAATAGGTACCCTGACACCCTTCTTAAATATAAACAGCTCCACAACTTAGCCAAAAACATATACAAGACAAAAAAGCATACTATATCAAACTCCAGTCTAACCACTCCTCTAACCCCAAACAATTCTGGAAATCCATCAACTTACTTCTCAACCCCGGCACCAAAAACAACCCTTGCCCAGACACTAGTAAATCTGACCCAGAAATAGCTTCTCTGTTCAGCTCCTTCTTTACTAACTCTATAGCAGAACTCACTAAAACATTCCCAAACAGCAACACCTCCCCCCAAATCAAACCCTCTGCCCAACCTTCCACCCCAAACTCACCTCCCATATTCCACCTCAAACACATCCCCATCTCATGTATAAAAAAACTTCTCTCTAAGCTTAAGCCTTTCTGCAATGCCCCTGACAAATATCCCCTCAATCTTTTTAAGAATTGCAGCAGACAGCATCGCCATACTCAATAGCATACTCATCAACAGATCCATACAAGAATCATATGTCCCCAAACTGTGGCGTGCAGCCTTTATCCTACCCCTCTATAAAGGAGGCAAACATAATAACCTCTCCAGCTTCCGACCCATAGCAATTCTCTCCCCTTTTTTCAAAAATTCGTGAGAAATGCATCCACCTCCAGCACATGTCATTCATTACACATAACCAACTCCTCACCCCAACACAATATGGGTTCTGTCCTGGCTATAGCACAATAACAGCTCTTCTCTCTTTTCTAGACATCGTAAACCATGCCCGTGACTCCAGAGAACTTGTATCCACTGTCCTGCTTGACCTCTCCAAGGCTTTCGACGCAGTCTCCCATACTCACCTTCTTCACCACCTTTCCAGTGTTAACCTCTCACAAAACACCATTACCTGGTTCAACAGCTACCTCTCTGACAGATCTCAGGCAGTAAAATGGAAGACTGGCACCTCAGCCTTCCTTCCCACCCCAGGGATCCATTCTTGGCCCTATGCTCTTCAGTATCTTCATTAATGATTTCCATGCAGCTATTCCTAACACTAAGATAGTACAATATGCAGATAACTCAACTTTACCTCCCTGAGCTCCAAACAAAAACTCAAACTGCCTTCTCAACTACTGAGATCTGGATGCTCCAAAATCACCTCTCTTTGAATGCCAACAAATCAAAGATCCTTCTATTGTCTCCCTCAAAATCTATCCGCCTAGACAAAACCTCTTTCAAGATTATAAGCCTTGCCAATTCCACTATAGAAGTTCCTTTTGCTAAACTTCTTGGAGTTGCTATTGAAGAACACCTAAAATTCGATACCCATATTTAGCTAAATATAAAGAAAACCTATCAGAAACTTGGCATGCTGTACAGAAACGCCCACTTCCTCTCCCCCTCAACAAGACAGACCCTCGCCACTACCTTCACTAATGTATGGTGCTCCCCTACTAACCAACCTATCTTCCTCCATCTCTTCTAAACTAGAATCCTGTTACAATAAAATCTCAAAGTTCGCCACCACTTCCAAATACTCCACTCACCACTGTAAACCTCTCCACCAGCTGCAATGGCTAGAACTCCCAAACTACCTTGACTACCTCCAACTCATCACCACTCACAAGCTTATTTTCAAACCAACTATATGACCAGCACTAACAAACATCTTAACATTATACACCAGAAACAGAACTCTTAAGATCTACCCACCAAAATCTAATCTCTGTTTATAAACCAAACCATCCCACTGGTCAGCTTCTCCTATCCTTTTCCATTGCCAAAAAATTGAATTCTCTCCCTCCATCTCTAAGAATTTATGAGAACTCTGAACACTTCAAAACCCAGCTGCATTCTTACCTCTCCCAAAAATGGAAATGCATTTGCACTCCACCTACCTAACCTGCTTAATACATAAATACTTTATAACACACAAAGTTTGTTCTTCCTTACACACTATTGATTTAACCCTATGTATTGCCTTCATGCTAATGCTACCTCTATACCACTTTCAGAGGATTTAAATCTCTATTAATTTAACTCATGCTAATATTCATGCATAAAGAACTCATCCATGCTAATGTTACTTCTATATCATTCTCAGATGATTTAAATTTCTGTATTAATTTAACCTTGTACTGCTGTTCTCAACCACTAAACATGTAAATATGCTTTACATCCTTCTCCAAGCTGCTGTTTAACATTTGTTTAGTTTTTGCTATTTTGTATGTACAATTTGCTTAGGTTTTTTTCTGTTTCCACTATGTGTTGTACTTCATATTATGGAGCTTGTACTATGTATTATTGGAGCTTTTCTCCACGGGCTTCCACTAAAAACGGGCTCTTTGAACCCAGTGGACCGCCCCAGTCATCAAACTGGAAATAAATAAGTAAAATAAATGCGTTGAATGACCTGCTCAACCTGACTCTGGAATCTGCGAAAGACATGTTGCTAATAAGTTCCACTTCGCCTTTGATTATGTCAGGAACATGTTCAGGATCAACCATGCACACTGCCCCATACTGTTCTGTCTCCCTCCCTCACTGCACAAGACAGAACAAGACAAGATAGTCACCACTACTTGAGTATGCTTCCTTTTATTAGTGGAACAGATCAAACCATTTGGCAGTAATCTGATTTCTGTCTTCATTTCCATGTTTTGCATGACACTTTCTGGTAACTCACAAGTGAAGGGAACTACTAATTCCCCTATTATTGTGCCTAGCTCCAAGTGAGCTTTACTATCGATGGGGTATGCTGTTGGGTTGTGCACCAAGGCATACATTAATCTACAGCTGGTGTCTAAGGTGTTTAGTGTCATTTTAATCCCACTTCTGTCAAATGTTTGCTTTGAACAGTGCAGTTTGGTTAGGCACCTCTACTCCTTTGTGAATATTAGCCCTCACAGAAAATTCTGTAAAATTTGCTGGAAGTATTATTTACAGCAATATTGTATATTTATCAGCCATAATTCATCATTCCTGGAGCATGGTGTGCCTTGACTTCTGTCTTTGTGGAGTCCCAGTCAGGAGTACTGAATTTCGCCTTATACATAACCACAAAATGTTAGTGATAAGATCCTTGTACACACTCAGGTGCACTGGGGTATTTAGACCCATGTACAGGGTGGGTTTAAGCCCCTTCCCACCTGTACAGGGTGCTACAGCATCTTGTGCCCTATCTGGAGGGTTAAGGCACAGATTATTACACTCCTTAAGTCTGCATCATGGTTTAGAACACCTTTTAATAACTTTGAATTTTTAACAACTCTCAGATCAGGTCATAATCTCTTTAGCATTCTATAACACAGCTCATTTATAAGGTAGTTCTTATAACCCAAGCACAAAATAGGTATAGGCAACTGCAAGCTTTTACACGTAGTTCATTTCCTTCTTCCCACAGTCCACAAAGTGATTTAAAACTTAGTGAACTTTCCTTTGCATTTTCCACATGGGATTTAGGGTATTCGTGATGTGGCACTGCTGTGTCAGTGTTTGGATGACTTTTTAGGTAACCGAGTTTACTTCTTTAAAAAAGAATGTCAGAACTGTATAATTTATTTCGGATTTAGCGAAATCCTATTTTGACGCACAGAAACACATGCACACATATCACACACACTCTCTGTCTTTGCAATATTAGATCCCCAGAGTTTTTCCAAGTACTGACACATCTATCCCCAGAGTTTTTCCAAGCACTGATAGATCTGGCATATCAGATCTACTAAAAGTCTCTTTAACCATAGAGTTGTCATATTTTTTCAGATATCATGACTTTGTCTGCTTAGGAACCTTTAAACTTTTTCCAGATGGAATGGGTTTATTTACCTGTGACCCACAAGACCCCAAGAAAATAGTCAATTATAGACCTTTTAAACAGACCATTATCAATTAAGAAACCATCCCCTGGCTTACTTCCATTTTTCCAAACTTTAGCTTAAAGTAGTACCTTACCCTAGGTCGGTTGTTCCCCTCCTGTCTAGCCTATAACTTGCAGGCCATCAGGTAGTATTTTTAGAATCTTTTAATGTTCTGCCCAGCTTCTTATAGAAGCCCTTTGACATTAGACTATGTCAGAGCCTCATAAATTAAGCTGTTTTCCATATTTACTCCAACTCCAAAGTAGAACCTGTCTTCAATTCCCTTAAGTGAGTAACTAGCCTAAGTAGAATTTGTTTTGCTCTGTATTTTGTAACAAGGCATTATTAACACTACTGACAGTAAATTCTTTATGAGCTTGCAGTGAGGGATCTCCTTTGGAGACTTTTTTTTTCTCTCGCATTTACTGTGCATATGTCTTTCAAATCATTAGCCATATCTGAATTGGGTACTTATCCGTTATCAGGGCAACACTTTCAATATGATTGTTCAGCTGTAATCTTGTTCCTTAACATGTCTGTTAACCACATATCTGTAAAAATTATTTGTTTTAATAATACATTTTAAGAAATATAACTTATTTTTAATTTTTACAGACATCTAGTTAATACATTTGTTAAGGTAGTAGATTACGGCTGAACGATCGCGTTGAAAGTGTTGCCTTGATAAGTTACAGAGAGAGAAAGTAAAAAATAAATAAATACATCAAATTTGGAAAACATGTCTTTTTTTTCCAATAGTCATAATATGCTTACCGTTGTAAGATAACCATATATTTGTACATCCTAGCAACGGTTCTTTCCTTGTCAGTGAAGCCTAGCTAAATGAGTACCTGAGGCTTTTAAAAAAAAACGATTACTGCCGAACAGCTGCAAGATGCGAACTAAGTGTAATTGCACATTTGGTTTAAGACTTTATAAAAAATATTTTTAATAGTATGCGTATTATGCCTATTAGGGAGAAATACATTTTATAGTATGTATATTATGGAGAAACTGATTTCTTTTTTACTACACTGTTACCGGCCAAACACTTTAAATGCGGTTCCTGAGCTCCAAATCCATTGTCAAAGCATGTATTTTTGATGTTAATCTTAATAGGTGCGTGTAAAATAATTACATGGCTAATATTTAAAAAAAGAAGCTGTAACATACCTGTTAAGATTAACATCAAAAATACATGGTTTGACACTGGATTCGGAGCTCCACAACTGCATAGAAAGTGTTGCTCCGATAATGGAAAAGTACCCTGAATTGCTAATCTTGGCAGTCTGACAGGAGAAAGAAAGAACTAATCACTGGTTAGTTGAAATACTGTTGTCAGCTGGGGTAGGATGTCCAGTAGTGAGGGTTTTTGATTCCAGAAGTTATGCAAAAAGGGATTTCAGCTCAGCTGTCTGTTCCCTTATCTGTCTGACCTTATCCTGCAACCTTCTTATTTTCTCTCTTCTAATCCCTTCTGTGCAAGGAGAATTAGGTCTGCTTTTGGGCTGGCCCCTGTTGTAGTTTTGGTGCCCTATGTGAGATGGTCTCTATCAGAACTGATGTCCTTCCTTAGATCACTGTTGCAGAGATATCTCCATTTCTTCTTTCCAGAACCCAAAAATGAGGGAAAAAGAATACTCCAAACCTTGGATATCCACAGACAACTCTGGTACTGTTTTGACAGAACAAAATCTTTTAAGAACTCTAATCAAGTGTTTCTTTCATCTCCACGTAAGAAAAAATACAGCTTACATTAAAGCAGACTATTTCCAAGTGGTTGTCTCATCCTGTTACATTTTGTTACACCCATCACAACAAGGCAATTCCAGGCAGGGTCAATTCTACTTAGGCCTTGGCTTCACCTGTGGCTTTTTAGAAAGGGTTGGATTCTAGAAGTGTTCTTGAAGTAACAACTTGACCCTCTATGCATTCTTTTACAAAGCACTATAAAGTAGATTCCTTCTCCACATTTAGGAGAGGCTTTGCTAGGACCATTCTCCAGAGGCTTTTGGACCCTCATCTTTCCTCCCCAGTCAGCCTAAGTTATAGTAGTCTATGGTGCTCTACCCATATAACGAAGGCTACTGTAACAGGGATCATAATGATGAGCATAGTACAGTTGTGTAAGTAAACTTACCATAACAGTATTTGTTTGATTTATTGCTCCCTCCATCCCATTTAATTATATATGTTTTTGTTGCCAGGACTGGTATCTACATTTTAACTTTCCGCGTTGACATTTTTAGGACTTTAACCTCCCTCCCTCAGTTGCCATGAAAGCTCGGAAGGGCTTGGTACCAAAACCATTATTTTTCTTCAGCTCACGTCAAGCTGAATAACTGTTTGGCTGCATGGATAGTGCCCGTGAACCCTTGGAAGCAATCCTTCTGTTGTATCCTGTGCTTCCTTTGTGGAAACTGCCTCTTTATCACCAGACATTTCCTTTTGATAAAAAAAAAAAAAAAAAGGAAAAGAAAGTTTTCCAAAGAGGATTCCAAAGTGACCATGCCTTTGGCCTCTATGTACTGATTTCAGGAAGATTTTGCTGTGGCCATTTTTTTTGTCCTTAAACCATCAGTATGAGGTTCCCTGTACTCTGCTGCTCCAACAGGGTACACAGTCCTTGACCAGATGTCTGGCTGTCTCCAAGAAGGGAGAAGAACACTGCTTTCAGATATCAGAAGGTTTGGATGGGATACCTCAAATTTTAGTCTGGGAGGAGATAGCTAGATTCATTACGGATACTCGGACATCTGATATGTCCCTCCAAGAAAAAAAAAAAAAATTTTCATTCTACTTGCTCCCCAGTTGAGAAGATTTCTTTTTCAATCGCTATCTCCATAATTAAGGAATTTTTTTCAGTTGGACGGAAAGGAAATTTCCACAATCCAGAATAAGAGCTATAAACCTGTTTTCCCTTCTCTCTCAATTTCCTGCTTCTTCTGATCTCCCACACTGCTGCCATTATATCTGTCTTATCCGTACTCAGTTTCAATCCATGTGCCTTCAGTTTTGCATTCCATTCCCCTAGACTTTGCTGACGTTCTTGCTCAGAGTCTGTTTATAATGCCACATCATCTGCATATAGCAACTTTGTTGATTTTTCCCTTTCAACCTGTATGCTAATGTAGTCCACCACCAGTATGAATAGCTGTAGACTCAGAACTGAATCCAGATGCACAGCCCCTCTGTAAGACTGAACACGGTTCGTATTTTAATCATTGGGTCCCTTGTACATAGCTTGCACAAATTCTACCAATGTTTCTGGGACTTTGATCCACCACAGGACTGCCCAAATCAGCTTTCTTGGGACATTGTCATATGCTTTCTCCAACTCTCTCTTCATTTCTCTCTTCAATAATACTGTAGGAAGGAACTGGAATCTGCTTCCTAGCGACATAACACTTACTACATCTCTGCCTCTCTTTAAACACAAAATCAAAGATTACTTCCAAAGCCACTGGCTCTGTTCCTGTTCAAAACCTGACTAATCCTTTACCTCCTCTGCGCTGTCCTACTACTCTGCACTTTCCTACTACTTTACTTTCCCTCTCTCTTACTGTATCTGCTTCAGTCTACCTCCTTTTAGAGTATTTTGTTTCTTCTTACCTCTATGCTAATCTGTCACTACTTTCCCTTCTCTTTTCTTATACTGCTTCCCTTCCTCCTCCCCTATTTTAGTGCTTCTCTTTCTCCTTCTGTTACTAAGATTAGTTCTTTATAATATTATTAATCAATTTTGCTCTCTGTTTTGTGCCTTGTTCTTGATGTTATTTCAGCTACTTAATGTTATTTTTAGAAATGTGATCCTCTCTTTGTATATATCTGTTATTGGTACTATATTTTTTATTTGTCTATTCATCTATTATGATTTTGTCCATTTGCTTGTCTATTGTAACGTTTTTTGTTCAATTTTATGTGGAGCTTTTCTCCCAGGGCCTCTACTGAAAATGGAAATGTATCCAGCTAGACTAGCCCGGTCAACAAATGTAAAATAAATAAATAAATAAAATTTCTAGCTTCTTCTCAAGTATCTGTCTCACTGCAAACATTGGGTTGATTATGCTGCATCCTGATCTGAATCCAAAGTGCTCGCTTTGCATCTTACGTTTTACTATGTTTATTCATTTATCAGTCTCCCTCTCCAGAACTTTCATGCAGTATGATAGGAGTTTGGTACCACTATACTGCCCACAGTTGTGAATGTCCCCTTTGTTCTTGAACACCTGCACTAGTGTGCTTATTCCCCAGTCATCTGGGATGCATCTTTCTTTCCATACTGCTGTGATTAACCTCAGGAGCCATTTCTCCCCTATCTCACCCAACATCTGTGATCTCATCTGAATCTGCTGCTTTCCCTGACTTCATTTTAATTAGTGCTGTTTGTTGTTGTTCTTCTGTGGTGAGCTTCTCCTCTTCACTCACTGTAAGCTCTGTCTGGGGGTAGTACAGCTTCTGTGGGGTTTTCTTCATTCAGAAGCTGCTGGAAGTACCCTTGCCATCTGCTTTTGATGTCCCATGGACTGCTAAGCAGGTTGCTGTTGGCATCTCGTATGAAGGGTGTCTGACTGTCTTCTTTATCTTTTTGTCTTTGCCTTGCAGCCTGATAAGTTTCTTTGTGTCATCTACTGAGTCACTTTCCAGAAGCTGGAATAGTGCCTCTAATGCCTTGTTCTTTGCTATTGCAACTCCTCTCTTAGCCTCTTTTTTAGCCAGCCAGTATTCCTTCCTAGCCTGGTCTGTCTTTTGAATCTCCCACTTTTTCTTGCACTCCTCCTCTCTTTTAATGACTTCCTGGACTTCTGCATTCCAACAGCTTTCCTATGTACTTTATTTCTATAACTGGCTCCACTGCATATCTGTTGTGTAGCCTTTGCATATGCTGTTATGAGGTGCGGACATTCTTCACTTCACCTAGATGTTCTTCGTGTTTCACTGTTGCGGTCATTACATTTGGGTAATCTGCTGGCAGGTTGCCCTCAGTCAGCCTTATTAACAAAGTCTTGGGTCCTGCGTCGGTTGCTGTCCCTTCTTCCATGACGTCAGGTCTTCAGGGGTATAAAACTTGCAGCTGACGCCATTACATCAGTCTTTCTTGCTGCATGGTGCCGAAGCAAAAGCAGTTTGCAAGTGCCGGTCGGCCTACTCCTGAAATTTTCGTTTTCGAGTTTCAGATTCGAAGTCTTCAATTAAAAAGCTAAGTACCCCATTGGGGAAACTTTTTCTTGCTCCTTACTGATGTCAGTAAATGCTAATAATTGCATTACTTGTGGGAAGCAAATACCTCATTGGGATTTTCATTTGTACTGTATTCCTTGCCTAGGCCCTGACCACAACGTACCTTGCTGTCGGTTCTGTGCTTTATTTAATCAACGCACTATCAAACGTCAGTACATTTTTGCTTCCGATTTGCATGTTGGCCATTCTTGTATGGGATCTTGTGACTTTCTCTCTTTCTGAACCATGTGTTGGCTACTGTCAAGCCATTTGCCAGAGAGAATTCTAGAATGCCCTTATTCCTCTTGCCCCAACCTTATGGACCTAGGCAGTCTTCATATCCTGTTCTGTCTGTCCTGATATGTGCATTCAGGTCACCTATTATCAACACCAATTCTTGTTATCCTGCTTTATTTAGTAGGTCATGTAACTGTAGTCTGAATGCATTCATTTCCTCACTATCATAGCCTTGCTGTGGGGCATAGGCTGAGGTTATGAATAATGCTCTATCATTGCTCTGGGGTCTGATTGCCACGAGTCTGTCGACATTTCAGATGACATCCCTCACTGTCTTCTGAAGCCTCTGCCTCACCACAATTCCCAAACCCTTTCTAGAGTGTCCTTCTCTTGTGTAGTGGACTCTGGACCCCATGCCAAAGGGCTTTGCTACACTACACTGCAAACCCATCTCCTGCATGCATAGGATGTCTAGCTTCCTCCTTACCATCATGTGATCCACCTCCAAACCTCGTCCCATCAGTGAACCTACAATTCTTAGTTCATGTTTGACAAGTTGATTGTTTTCTTTCTATCCAGCTGTCACTTAACAGAGCCATCCCAGGTAACCCATCTGGGCAACTGGACACCTCTTGGACAGTAGTCTATTGACTCAGGGCTGTTGGACTTTATGGCAGGCACACACTGGCCATTAGCGAGACACACACACATCCCCCACCATTAGCACGGGTCCCTGGCGTAGGTCAAAGTAGGCCAGTCCTCAGCCCACTTACCACTATCAAATACTCATGCCTATTTTGGTGACATTATTCAACAGATCACCCAGAGCAATATTTTTACAGCATCAAATGGCTAGCCCTGCCATGGCGTGCAGCCTATGATTTGTGTTCTGCCATCTTGAGGATACTGCTCATCACAGCAGATGCCCAAACCAGGTAGTCTGTACAACTCTTCCCCTTTTAGGGCACCATCTAGAGTCTGTGTTGTTGCCCACAGCTCCAGTCTTAGGTGAATTTTGAGGTGGAATCACTCAGCAGTTTCATTTCAAACTCATTCTGGGTTTTTCTGGAGTTGGGAGGAACCCAACAGTGACACAGGGAGAACATAAAACTCCAAGTAGGCATTAGTCGGAGTTCAGGATTGAACCTTTTATTTTGTGCATGGGAGTCAAAGAACTTAACCATTATGCCAACTGGTCTCTCTCCAACCCAGTACCTACTGACAAGTATGGAAGAAATTTTGACAGCTATGCCAAGAAGGTTTATATGAGTTTTGCCTTGGTCTTTAAAGCAGTAAACTGACAAGCTCATTTCCAAATTCCTCCTTGCCATCTTGTCTGACATGAATCAGGTAATTTGTTATCTCCCTTTCAGTAGCTAAATCTTCCCTGATCAGTTTGCCGGTTCAGTTTCCGAGGTCACTAAACAAATTTGGAAGTGTTCCAATGATGCTGTTGGCATAGTTTCCTGCTCTGCAACTTTAGGCTGCGTAGTGTGAAGATTACAGAGTCCCCCTGAAAATGTGAAAGTCCAGATCCTAAATCCTCCCTTTAACAAAGAGGTTTTTGATTGACACCTCTTCTACTGCGGTCTTAGACATTAGTGAGAGGCAAAAGCTTATTCAGGGAGTTTAAATACATTTTCCAATTTCTTGTTTCAAAATATAGCAAGAACTATCCCTCCATTCTGTGTCTGTTCTTTAGGAAGTCCTTTAAACTTGTACCACAGAAATCAGGGAAACAAAAATACGAGACAAAGTGGCAAGGGTATACAAAGAAAAAGGAAACTGACTCCAGGGTCCTTAGTAAACAAAGAAGTCTGCATAACTATGTAGTCTTTCCTGCCTCCTTCCCTTCCCAATCCTGGCTGTCCTTGTTTATTAGAGAAGAATCTGTCCCTTTCCTTTCCTATCTGGAGACAGATTACCTCTGATTTGTGAATACTGGAAGTAATCCCACAGGGTTATAAATGGCACTGGAAACCTGACTATCCAAAATAAGAATTCCTCCATTTCTCAAAAATCAAACCCATTTCTTTCCAGCCATTCTCTTCTCTCTCTCAAATGCTGGCACAGAGAATGGTAAAACCAGGCCCCCATTGCCATTGAAGAAGAGGATTTTTAGTCTAGAATCAGGGCCACTGCCACCATTAAGGCGAATTAGGCATTCGCCTATGGTGCAGATCATAAGGGGGCGCAAAAAATATACTCATTAAAACCGCATCCAGCATGTTCTCCTTTAAGGAAGACCATACGTTCACAAGCATACACGCCAAACACAGATGTAAACCTCATTCCGCATTCGGTCGTGGAATTTAAACTAGCCATCTCACTGGTATGAGTGTTTGTGTGTGTTTAAGTTTGTAAGAGCAGTATTTAAGAATTGTCCCTGTTTTTGGGCCTTTGCTCCCCCCTCTCATTATTTATGGCTTTGTCCAGATTTCTTGCTCTAAGAGGTTGAGAGGTATAGTGAGTGAGTGAAAAGGTAGGGGTGAGCAATCGAGAAAAAAGGTAAGGGGAGTGAGTGAGTGAGAAAAGGTAGTGTGTGTGTGTGTGTGTGTGTGTGTGTGTGTGTGTGTGATTGAAGTTAGGAAATAATGGCAAACATTTGAGTTTCTGACATCATACCCTTCAGAAAATTCATGCTAATGCAAAGCCTTAGATTCTGTCACCTTTCAAAGTTTGTAAAAGCGATATTTAAAAATTGTCCCTATTTTTGGGCCTTTGCCCCCCCCCCCCCAATATTTATGGCTTTGTCCATATTTATTGCTGTAAGAGGTTGAGAGGTATGGTAGGTATGCGTGTGTGTGTGTAAAACATACCTCCAACTGTCCAGATGTTTTCATCATATTTTTGACCTATTCCTCAGAATAGAAGAGATGGAACTGTGAGCCTGAATCCTATACACCAACAACCACACTGCTCATGGACCTGTGAGCCTGAATCTTCTATACCGACTACCAGACTGCTGATGGAATTGAGTTTGATTTTCACTACATTTTCATAGATTTGAGTTGGACTGAGTGTCAAGAGAAGAGTGATTTACTGTTGCTCATGCTAAGTCTGTTTTCAGTATGCAATTAATGGTTTTGTTTAGCAAATGGCAGTCGCTATTTGTGCTGTAGAATTTGAAAACTGTGTTAGTAGCATAATTGCCTTTGATTCTAGTCCCACACCATGTATATGGAGTGCCCTTTTGATTGCTGATTATTTGATGCATTTTAAGGGTGTGAGTTCTGCACTCGTGTGTCCTTTGTATGAAATGCTTAGTAACTATCAACTTGTTGGCTTGTCAATCAGTCTCTATTGCAATATTACCAGCTTATCAATTTTTTTTAATGTAACATAGGCAATTAATTCTTCAAGGGCAACAGACATTTGTAGATGAAAGACAGATGTAAAGTAGTTTGTCAGTAGTAACCTCGTCATTTGTTAAATATGTCATTAATATGTAATTATTCAAATGACTTTTAGATTGTGCTTATTGACTGATAATGGATTGTAATGACAGAAACTTGAGTGGCCTTTCATGGTTGAAATTTTCTGAAATGGTTAGCTTTTCATTATTGGGTATTGCATACTAGAATAATGTTCAAAACTACAAATATAAAACACATTCTAACAGGTGGTACTATATTATACAAGGACATTAATCAGGGAAGGTGAACATATTTGTATGTCCCTAAAAATGTGTGCAAGGAGACTATGGTTTGAAAACAGCCTCAAGTTAAACTTAATTCTCTACTGGCCAGATGCATTTTCTTTGAATGTGGGCTTTAATGTCATTTCAATGAGTGCGAGTTTCAAGGGCAGAGAAGTTTATTGCCCATGTTAAGTCTGTTTTCATTGTGAGACTGTATTGTTTGTTTAGCAAGTGACCATCACTGCTTGTGCTATTTTATTTCAATATCTGTAATCATTGTAGAAGTAAGTAAAACAGTATGCACATTGACAGGTTTCAACAGTGTTTATGGTAACTGGGGAGAAATAGCCAAATAATGGAACACCTTTGCCATGTAAACTCTGAGGACAGCGGTGGTTGTCCATAGGGTCACTCTAGGAGTCAGATTGGACTCGTAAGTGAGCGAGTGAATTATCTTTCAAAATAAAACACAAGTATATCACAGAGCATCTAAACTCTGAGTTTCTTGGGGCTTGAAACACCCACCCCTCCAGATGTGTAATTGTTTTTTGACACAGACTTAGAAGGGGAGACTCGACCTCTTCACTAGGTTGCAAAACAGACTTGTAGACTTGGAACAATTTCAATTGAATAGGACCTAGCTTTCACACTGAGTTTGAAGGATTTAGTGACAAATTCTGTGAAGAAGAAGACAAAAAAAAATTAAATTTTGATTATGTAATCTGTGTATTTTTTGTACAGTAAATATGTCAATTTAAATTGTTTCCTTTTTGTATACTTTCAGTTTAAAAAAGTAACTTATTTGCAAAACAAGGGGCACACTAATAAGCTTTGGCGTAGGGCATAAAATAACCTAGCACTGGCACTGTCTAGGATATGTCTTGTACCCAAGAAAGATGGTACTTGGAGATCTATACTGGATCTTTTGTTTTCAAATCTATTTCTAAAAGTAACTTAAAACAAGTATATCCAGCCAACACCGCAGAAATTTCAGTATAACTCACGCTTATTAAAACAAGTACTAAAACCCCAGATTTAAAAGCGAGTATTTAAGGAATATTTTAACTTTTATGTACCAGATCTGAGGAAACGCCTGTGATAGGTGTGAAAGTGCTCATCTTTTTACTGTTTTTTTTTTGTTGTTTAAAAATCGTTTTAATAAAAACGAGTTATAGTGAAATTTTCTGCTGTGTTAGCTGGATATACTTGTTTTGTGCTGTTTGAAGTTGTGGTTTGTCCAGCCTTATCTGCATATCTTGTTTTGTTTCTATATTTCTAAAAGTATTCAAATTCGGGATGCTTACCCTACAGACCGTTTCCCCTAACTCCTCCAAACACTTTTTGTGCAACTGTGGCTCACCAGTGCTTATCACATTCCAGTTCACAAAGACGTCAGACCTTGTTTAAGATTTTCTTTATCTGGATCACTTTTTTTAATATACTTCTTCACTCTTTGGCCTTCCAGCATTTGCAAAGGCATTCATGTCTTGCTAGTATTTACCTTTTGCACATTGCAAGGAATCCATATCTATCTCTGTTTGGGTGATTGTCTCATTTTAGCAGAATCCTTGCAAAGTTCCCAAATGTCCCTTCTCTTAGTAATAAATCTATTTTGGTGCCTAGGATTCAAACTCATTCTGGAAAAATCTTCTCTAATGCCTTCTAACAGGTAGACTTTTCAGGAATATGGCATTCTAATGAAGGTTGTTCATTCAAGCGTGATCCGAAAAGTTTAACAAAAAGCACTTTCAGCGATAATGGAGGATTTTATTTTCTCCACTGGTGGTTGCAGGGGGGCTTGTTTCCTTGAAAAAAAATCAAAATTTTCCAAAAGTGCTCTTGGCTAAAAAATTTTTATGGATTTTGATCGATGGAACTATCATCAGTCTAATGATGTGAATTAAACTTTTCTGGGATGTCAGCTGGGCACATTCCTCATGATGTCGTATCATCTTCCACAAAAAAAAAAAAAAAAAGTGCATCATTACCAACTGCATTTCCTATATCTAACTCACTAGTCTATGATCACAACAAAGGATTAACTCAAGATCCTAGGTTATATGGCATCAGCTGTCCTCATGGTTCCCTTAGCCAGGCTACATATGAGGAAAATTCAGTGGTTCCTGGGATCAGTTTTGATCCATCACCAGCATCCTCTCTCCTCTCCTGTACCAGTGCTGGGTTTTGTCAAAAATGAGCTCTTGTTTTGGACAAAGCAGTTCCAGATCATTCCAGGTCTTTCCCTTTCTCCCTTCACCCCAACCCAATCTGTGACAATAGATGCTTCAGAATTTGGGGAGCGGGCATTGTCCAAGGGGATCAAGGTTCAGGGAATTTAGGATCCACATTTTAAAAAAAAGACATATAAACCTCAAGGAGATGATGGCCTCGATTAAATGCATTAAGGGCCTTGCATCAACTGCGGATTCCAGGACCACTAGTGGTGATTACAGACAGCACTGTGATGTGGTACATAAACTGGGGAAACCAGATCTTACCCTCTACGCAGATTAGCCTTGATTGCCTGGGAAATAGCATATGAGCACTGTATCTCCATTCATGCAACTTGTATTCCATTAGAGTAGAACACTATAGCAGATAATCCAAGCAGATCCAGGACCATTCCTCACAAATAAATTTTACACCCAGGGGTATTTGAGGAGGTTGAACACCTTTGGGGAACGCCTCAAATAGCTCTGATTGCCTCCAGTGCCAACAGATAAAGAAGTTGTGTACCAGGACACCTTGCAGAAATGCCTGGAAAATCTGATTATTTTTCTTTCCTGTAGATAGGAATGTACCTTTATGGCTTCCTCCCTTTGAACTGATAACCAGAGATGTTCTTCATGTTTCACTGTTGCAGTCATTACATTTGGGTAATCTGTTGGCAGGTTGCCCTCAGTCGGCCTGATTAACAGTCTTGGGTCCTGCGTTGGTTGCTGTCCCTTCTTCCATGATGTCAGGTCGTCAGGGGTATAAAACATGCAGCCGACGCCATTACATCAGTTTTTCTTGCCGCAGGTGCCCAAAGCAGAGGGAAAGGCTATTTCAAAGCAAACCATTTCCAAATTTATAAGCCATTGTATTTGTTTCTGCTATAAGCACCATGGAAAAACTATCCCCCAGGGGATCAGATCCCATTCCACCAGGGCTGCATCTACTTCAACAGCCTTTCTCAGACGTGTTCCTACCAGGGACATTCTAGAAGCTGCTACCTGGAGCTCAGTTCATACGTTCACCAAACATTACCATTTACCTCTTTTCTCTAAATCCAGAGCAGGTTTTGCCACTGCTGTCCTGCAGGGCCTTATAGCTGGTCCTAATGCTGTACAATTCCCTCCACCCAACCATAGCTTTGGGAATCTACTCAAATGTAATGACAGCAGCAGTGAAACATGAAGAACGTAGTACAGTTGTGTACACTCCCCATAAATGTAGATGTTTGAGTGTATTCACTGTTGCAGTCCTGGTTACCCTCCCTCCAACCCCCTGTTATTCTCTGGCTATACCTCTACTTTCTTTCACTATGCTTAAAAGCTCTTTTGGTGTATTTGCTTTTGGTTGGAGGTATATTTTTTGTGTTTTTAATTTTATTTGCTCCTCATTTGGGGGGAACCTGACATCCGGGGCAAGAAAAACTAATGTAATGGCGTCGGCTGCATGTTTTATACCCCTGATGACCTGACGTCATGGAAGAAGGGACAGCAACTGACGCAGGACCCAAGACTTTGTTAATCAGGTCGACTGAGGGCAACCTGCTAGCAGATTACCCAAGTGTAATGACTGCAACAGTGAATACACCCGAACATCTACATTTATGGTAAGAGTACACAACTGTAGTTTCTTCCAAAGATACAGCAGGATTCTTCAAAGATACTTTTGGTAACTCCCTTTTGGGCCAGACAATATTGTTTCTCCCTTCTCATGAAACTGGCCAAGGGCATTTACCACAAACTTCCT
This sequence comes from Protopterus annectens, assembly GCF_019279795.1. Lineage (NCBI taxonomy): Eukaryota > Metazoa > Chordata > Ceratodontiformes > Protopteridae > Protopterus > Protopterus annectens. The sequence goes on along the minus strand of NC_056745.1, from coordinate 914,140,050 downwards.
CACAGAGTGGATCTTTTCACATCGGCTAGGGGATCACTGATCCACCCCAGCCTACAGAACCTGCATGTGTGTGTGTGTGTGTGTGTGTGTGTGTGTGTGTGTGTGTGTGTGTGTGTGTGTGTGTGTGTGAAACAGATTTTTGATCACATTTAGGCACCTTTTTTATGAAGATGTGAAACAGGTGTTAAGGCTAGAAAAAACAGCCACTAGAAAATCATATTTGGTGAAGTGCAGGAGATTTTATAGTTTGTATCACAGGAGAGAGTTTGAACCATTCTGTGCTGAAGCCATTCTGGTTCTGCACTACTTGTATGAACTGCACAAATCTGATTTTAACACTTCCATAAGAGTGCATCTTTTGGCCATTTCTACTTGTCTGCCTTTGGATTCCACCCCTTTTAATCCATACTGCAAGCAAAGCAATTTCTGAAAGGAGTGTTCTGTATTCGTCCACCTAGAAAATGGGTCTATATCACATTGTCAAACTTACTATTTATTGAATGACTACCTCTCTTCGCTGCACTCACTTTATCGAAACCCCTTTTTGTCGAACAATCATTTAGTGAATATTTTTCCAAGGAAAAAATGCAGTGGGCCATAGTGGGAATTTGCCCTTTTCCCCACTGTAGTGCAATCTTGAAGTTGGTATATTTATTTGGGGGGCAGCCCCCCCCCCACATTCTGGGGCATGGGGGTGAAGCCCTCCACCCGAGTTGGGTTTTAAATTTTGTGCTTTCTGTGTGATGATCAGTATTTGGAATACCAGTTCTTTTCCCTGGGAAAATGTTTGCTAAAATGATCGTTCGACAAAAAGAGGTTTTGACAAAGTGAGTTAGACTAAGAGGTATTCAATAAATAGTAAGTTTGACAATGTGATATAGACTCTCTAGAAAACAGGTGGTGCCATCATGGGAGCTGAACTTTATTCTGGAAAAGTTAACCCTTCCAACTTTTGAACCAGCTTTTTATGCTGACTTGTAATTCTAAACATGGAAGACTGTTTGGCTTACTCCTCAGCTGGAACAGCGTCTGAGTTGCAAGCTGTTACATTTGTCCAACCTTTCCTCATCTTCCCCAGAGGCAGGATAGCCTTTAGATTAAAGCTGTAATTTATACCAAAAGCTGTCTGAATTTAAATTAAATCAGTCTATCCATCTGTTTTCTTCCTGAACCCAATACCCGAGGAGAAAGGATTTTTCATATTTTGGATGTTGACAAGTAACTCCAATACTATTTGACAGTTCTGTGGACTTCAGGAATTCTGACCAGATCTTTATCTCCTTTGAAGGAAAGAAAAAGGTACTTCCAGTTTCTAATCGGACAATTTCAATATGGTTATGCAGTTCTATTCAGTTTTGTTACTCACATCATGGATTGACTTCCCCTCAGAGTCAAAGATCATTCCACAAGAACCGTATTTACTTTTGGAGCCTTTTGGGAATGAATGGACTCTAGAGCTGTTCTAGAGGCAGCAACTTTGTCATCTGTACACACTTTTGCTAAACATTTCAAGATCAGTTATTTTTCAAAGGTCAAAACTATCCAGCTTCCTCCATCCTTCCTGTATAAGCTTTGGCAATCTACCCATAAAGCTGGATACTACTGCAACAGTGATCTAATAATGAACATAGTTGAGTTGTGTAAGTAAACTTACCATAACAGTATATGCTTAAACAGATCAGTGTTGTAGTACTAACACCCTGTCTATCCCCAGTATATCTTTATTTACTCTGTTTCTAAGTAATATACTTCTCCACTTCTCTCCTTTTGCTGGGGTGAGATTCCCCTCCCTCTTTTTTGTTATGACATAGGTGTACAGATATAACACCCATTAGAGGGGGACAAGAAATCTAGAAATTTTGGGCCCTTAAGTCTCCTTTTACACTAGCACTCTTGTGCTTCAAAGGACTTACTGGTGCAATGAAGTTGCCCAAATAAGCTTTTGCATACTGGCCAGATGTCCAGTCCTTGTGCAGGATGCATCCCATGTATGCAGAAGCTACTGCAGCAGTGCTCCATTCAAATATCTACTGTTACGATAAGTTTACTTACACAACTGTACTTTTTCCTACAACAGTCAGAGGAAAGATAGAAAATAGTTTGTTCTTAAATTGCTTGAATTTTGGCATTTTTTTTTTTGCAGGTGAGTACTAGGCTTAGCTGTCCTTATTGACCATTTTAAGCTTTGCCAGTTTTCGTATTGGTGAGTGAATTAACCTATCCCTTTTGGTGTATGATTGGCCTTACCCATCCCATTGTGTTAAATGATTTGTTACAGGATTGAACTACCCAAATAAGGACTGCCCTCCAAAAAGAGAGGTCACTGTCTTTACTCATGTTTCCACCCCAATTTATTACTGCACATGTAGCTGTCATATTCCATATGTTTCTTGTTTGGAAAGTAAATATGGCCTGAACTTTTCAGTTTCTTATTGTATTATGGTCAATGCCTTTTGTTCCTGCCATCACAGCAGCGATTGCAAACCTTACAGTAAATACCATCCATTGTGGGTGTAGCTTTTTCTTAGTATTTTTTGTTTTGTTTTTTTATTATTGTTTTTTTTTGTTTGTTTGTTTTTTCTCTCTCCAGTTTATCTCATGAACAGTATGTATCTGGCAAATGTATGTAACTCACTCACTCGTTGCTTTTTCTGTTGTGCTAACTTTCCACCAACTTTCATGCCTTTTCTTAGTTTCCTGTCTGTTTACTTAGTCATCCCACTTTGATTTTGCTTCTTACATTAAATAAACACAAAACCACCATAAAAGAACAAGACACTATTTAAGTGCATTAAGCACATTTATCTTTTAATTAACAGACACCATCAGAACAGCTTCTGCCTGTCCTCCTTGTGTTCTTGTGGGTTTTCTCTGGGTGCTCCAGTTTCCTTCCACATTCCAAAGACCTAGATTGGACACTCAAAATTGGCCATAGGTGTGAGAGTGAATGCATGCGAGTGGTACGGAAAAACAGCAGTGGCAGAGCTAGCCACGCTGTGTTGTGAACACTGGATAGAGTTGATTGTAACTGTAGAAGTGACACCCCAATCATATGTGCAAAAATGAAGAAAAGGGGTTGTGTCTGGATAATTGGATCAGAACAGCCATACATTTAAAAATCAGTAATTAAATGACGTACTCAAGAATCACATGTACAGAGATAACCAATCCAAAATCAACATGTACCAAAAAGGGTTTTACTGTAAAAAATATTTTAACATAAGGGGGAAAAAAACAAAGCCTTTCAAACAAGTACCTGCACAGTTATGTCTCGGTACTTAGTGGAATAGCTGTCATTCAGTGAGTAACCTTGGATTTTTTTTAACAAATATGAGTAGCTGTGGGGAGAGTAATTTTTCTATGTCTGGCTTATACTAATCATTGGTTGTTTGTGATCCTGTTAACCAGCAGACATCATAAATCTCGGCAAAAGCTTTTGAAAAGTTAGTACATCTATTCTAAAAAACAGGCAGTTAATTAGCAAGAAATTTGAATGCTTAATAGCATAACTCCTCTCACATCACATTGGATTGTGGGATACCCCCACTCAGAAACACAAGTTTAAAAAAAAAATAAAACAAGATGACATCAAAACAACACTGTATTTAGTCCTTGAACAGACAGTAGATCAGTAATGTAGAGCTAATCAAAAAATTAAACAAGGTACTTGCTTACCTTCTTTTCCTTAGTGTTAACATAGGCTTCTAGATATAAACCAACTGCAAAACTACCATATAAGCAGGAATGCACTTCTCAAGCAATAATTAACTACCAAGCTGTTATATAAAGGACAACGGATAAGTCAAAGTCCAATATTGTCAATGGATCCAGTAGTAAACTGCTGGTGCAAAAGTATAGCCTATGAAAAACATGGCCAGATAGCTGGATTCCACAAAAGCCAATGTGCGGTGTATCCAAGGGCAAAAGCAAACTCAAAAAATATTATTGGAGCAAAGATCCATTAAATATGTTCAAATCCCTGTTGTGGGTGCGCTAGAAGATGTCATTCCATTCATATGCTGCAGTATTCATCACATATGGGAGTCCACCTCCAGCTGACTCGTACATTCGGCTAGTATCCAAAAGCCTTCATGCTACTGTGAGGTACGTGCTACACTGCAACACATTACGTGTACATCGGCCATTAAAAGACTGGTTTTAAAGTGGATGTCAGCATGCACCTACCTGAGAACTTTTCTGCTGCCTGTCTGATCGCCTGCTCCAGACTTTCACTCACCAGATTTGTTGTGTTCGAGTTTCAGATAAGTCCCCATTGAGAGTTTTTCTTATTAAAAATTTTTACTGCTGCTTCTTGTTGGGTTCATGTCAGTTAGGAAAGGCAAGTGTCATTGTGGAAGACAGATTCCACACAAAAACGCCCAAGAGCTTTGTCTCCTTTGCTTAGGCCCAGACTGCGATCACACTGACTACCCTCTTTGCAAATCCTTTGTTGCAAAGACCCTCAGGAGTTGGCTAGCTTCCCTTAAGTTATATTTAAAAAAAACAGTGAATCAAATGTTTAGCACATGAAATGGATGTGACGTCAGGCCATTTGAATGAGCCTGCATCGAAGAAGGCCAAAAAATTGCAGTCTGAATCTTCAGCTGCATCGTCTCTTCTGGTCATTGTTCCTGTGGCTGATGTAAGCCTGGAGACCATGCCAGAGATAGTAGATGTACCTTCGGTGGATACCACAGTGGTGGCCCCGAAGGAGTCTGCTGGCATATCTGTATGGGAGAAGGGCAGGTGTCCGATCAGGGCAACAGTGGGGAACCCAGGCTCCTTACACCCGAGGGTCCTTGTAGCGTCACACAGATCACAGTGCATGAGGATGTTCTTTCAGATATCATTGTATATTGGCCGACGTCTGGTCCATCCACATTCCATCACATGGAAAACCCTAAAAAGAAAAAGAAAGAACTAAGCATGTGTCTCTTGCTACCCCTCAGCAGGCCCCTGATTGGGAATCCTTTTCTCAGGTCACTTCAATGCCTTTATGGTCCTTCGCCAACCCCCCCCCCCACACACACACTTCTGTTCCTCTGCAGCCCATCTCTCCTACCACATCATTTAAAAGGACACCTGTGGACACTTCCTCTGAGGAAGAGGTTTCTTCTGGAGAGGAGTCTATAGCCTTCTCCACTCATTTGGCCTCCCCCTTAGGGTATGCCTCCCCAGAGGAAACATCTAATGGTACAGATTCCCATGGTGAAGATGTATCCTTTGGAGAGACTATTCTTAAGATGAAAGAATTTTTTTAAGTGGGACTGCTCCCAGGTCTTGGAGATTAGGAAGAGGTATTATGAACTCTTGCAGATGGACTCCCTTCTCATTCTGCTATCCCTCCAGTCCTACCTGCCTTTCTGGATGTTTTCTGTGCTGCCTCCAAATGTCCAGACTCTCAGCCTCTTGCCCCCAAGCATCCTGACAGGTTATGTAAAGTTCCTGAGGACTCCAAATTCCTGTTCAAGGCTCCTCCTGCTGATCCAGCTACCATTTCTGTCTCCATGGATTAGGCTTTAAAACTTCTACCATGCACTTCCTTGCTACCCTCTGATAAGGAAAATAAGGTCATGGAAAGGTTGGGCAAGAAGGTCTATACTTTGGCTACCTTGGCCTTCCGTGCAATAAACTATCAGACCCACATGGCAAAGTACTCTCTGGCCCTTTTTGCAGATGCAGTGAAAACTTTGGCAGACATTCCAGATTCCCCAGCAAAATCAAAATTAGCAACTTTCCATAATTCTACTGCGCAAGTGACGAAGCACTCCATCAAATGCAGTTATGATGCTTTTGATGCCTCTGCTAGGGCAGCTGCCTCTGGGTCTGTTCTGAGAAAATATTCTTGGCTTAGGCTACAGCCTTTGCCTGAAGATTTCAAGGCCAAATTGCTGGATGCACCTTTGGATAACGTCTTATTTGGGAGCTCAGCTGTGGAGCTCTTTAAGTCTGTTCAGGAGAAAGAAAAGGAGTTAAAAGATCTTAAACCTCTTCTTGTTTCCCTTGCCCCATGGTTCCAAAGAAATTATCCAGTAAAAACTGCTTTCATTAGGAAACCTTTTCCGTCTTCTTCTTTATCTAAGAATCCTTCTTCTACCCGTGCTTCTAAACAGTCCTTTCAGTCCCAACCCAAGCTAGGTAGTCTGTGACTATCAGGCCACAGGGCCATCCACCCCGTTGTCTCATTGCCTCAGTAAGTTCCTTGTTGCTTGCAGTCTGATTACTCAGGACTCTTGAGTACTTTTCATTATCAAAACAGAATAGTTTATGGTTTGGGAAAATTCCCCTCATTCAGAGGAATTCCACCACCCCCAAAGACCGGTTGAGTTTCTTTCCTCAGGTCATTGTGGACCTGGTTCTCAGGAACTATCAAAGAAGTTCCAACTTACCAACAAGGGAAGGGGTTTTACTTCAGGATATTTCTAGTCCTCAGGAAGGATGGCCCCTGGAGACCCATTCTAGATCTTTCCATTTAAACACCTTTCTCAAAATCCCTTCTTTCCGTACCAGGACGTTTTTCTATTTTTATGTGGCTTCCTGGCATTTTCAGTTTTCTGCTTTGCCCTTTGGCCTCTCTACATCACCAAGGGTCTTCACAAAGTGCTTGACCTCTGTTATAACTTTCTGCAGAACATTCAGTTCAATGCAGAATTCAAAATTTTCCCTTACCTAGACGATCTTCTGATTCAGGCTCAGTCCCCAAAGCTTCTTTGAGAAAACATCTCCTTCACTATTGCCCTGCTACAGAGTCTAGGGTTCACTATAAATTTACAGAAGTCTTCCCTCATCCCTTCACAGGATCACAGTTTCCTGGGATGCAGGATACAAACAGACAACATGCTAGTCTCTCTTCCAGGGGAATTAACTTCTGTTACAGCTTTCTCCATTTCCACTTTATTGGAAAAAAAAAATTCTAAGCTTGCTTCCCCCCTTTCCTGTGGCAGGTTAGATACGGATTTGCTGTGTCCAGGACTGTTTGTGAGCTCCTAAGTCCCCCACACACACACACACACTTAACTGAGGTTAAACTCTTCCTGGCGCCATAAAGTCTGTTTTTCAAAATTTCCCTTGCAACTAGCCAGCTTTTTAGTTTTAGCACTCATCTGTTTCTTTGATCTCAGCACTTGTTCAGAACTCATTGTAAGCACTAAGTAAGTTACAAATTACTACAGCACTCAACTTTCCTCACTTGTCTAGAGGAAAACAGTTTTTAGTACTTAATAAATAAGCACCTATTCAGGCATGTCTAAAGGTCAGCTCCCGGTGTTTTCTCCTGTCTATCTGATGAATCTGGGCATCTTGAGACAATGCAGCAATTGCCTCATGTACACAGACAACCCTCTCCTCCTACCACCTAACACTACGACCTGTGAAAGATGCACTTATATAGCCAAACTGGAAGCAAAGCTCTCTTTACCAAAGACAGGCCTAGACAGTCAAGAGGAGAAGGTAAACACTTGCACTGCACCACACTCATCACATAGTCCCTCAAAACCTACACCACCAAAACACACACACAGAACCACAAAACACACACCTACATTCGCGGAGGCTGTCTGTACTAATCTGCCCAAACAACAGAGACCTCCAAAGCAGAAATGCAAGCAACCTCCACCCCCCAACACAACCCAAATGACACATAGTCCACATACTCAGTGTGCCACTCAACTACAGCCCATAAGGCATAACGTACCCAACACTCTAGTCATAGGTGACTCTATAGTCAGGCACACTGATGTTCCACTCACCAGGCTAAACAAGGAAAAAGATACTGTCAGCTGCCTGTCAGGTGCCAGGATCCGCCGCATAACGCACGCACTCAGGTCACGCCACAAGAAGTACAAATATGACTCCGTCATTGTCCATGTTGGTGTGAATGACCTGAGACGTACCTCCCTGGACTACATGAAAAGAGACATGGAGGAGCTCTCTGATCTTGTAGCCCAGGCCGGTATGACCCTAGCCCTGAGTAGCATCCTGCCATCACCCAGAATGACACCACAGTACAAGAACAAAATGATTGACTTTAACAATTGGCTACGCTTCTGGTGTCATTCTGAGGGAATCCGGTATCTGTCTGCCTGGGATGACATGATCGACAGACCATGCTGCTTTGCCAGAGATGACCTGCACCTGTCGCCCTTGGGATTCTGGATACTGGCAAAGGCTCTTGCCACCCCTATAGTGCCTTTTTTAGGCTAGGTTCAAATGACAAATTCACCACTGTAACAGGTACAAGCAAGCAAAATCTGAGGGTAGTGCTACTCAGTGCTAGAAGTCTAAACCTCAAAATGCACTCACTCGAGGCACTCCTTAAAATGGAGAACATTGACATCTGTGCAGTGACAGAGACCTGGTTCAAAGCTCCAGAGAGCACCCCTGCATTACCAGGCTATAATTCATGTCACACCTTTTGGCCACCAAACCCAGACCGAAACACTAAAGGTGGAGGCGTGTCCATATTCATTAAGGATATCCACACCTCCAAGCTAGTTGCTCAGCATAATGCATCCGAGATTATCCAAGTTCAACTAACTCTGGGCAAAACCGCAATCCAGATTGTAGCTTGCTACAGACCCCCCACCATGCCCCAGGATTCCCACTCCTCTTTTCTTGATACACTGGAAAATATTAAGGTACAACCCAACACTAATAATGGGTGATTTCAACTACCCTACCATTAACTGGGAAAACTACTCGTGTACCAATTCTTTTGCTCAACGTTTTCTGGAAATCATCAGTTCCAACACTTTGGATCCACTTATCCACACCCCCACCAGAGGCAGCAATATCCTAGACCTGGTCATCACCAACATGGGTGACCGGTGTTCCACACCAGAGGTCAGCTCCTCGTTGGTCAGATCTGACCACAAGCTAATCACCCTAGACATCCACGTCCCGCTCCCACCCCCCATTAGGAAAGCAACTGTAAAAAATTCTACAAAGCCAACTTCACGCTTCTTAAGACAGAAGTGGCAAACTTCATGACACCCATGCAGATGGACAATAGAGGTACGACTGCTGAATCCTACACAAATGCACTTTATAAGCACTTACACGAGTGCATGGATCGTACTATCCCTAACAGAACCAAGATGTTATCTTCCAAAAAAAAGGAAGCCAATCTGGTGGTCTTCTGCCATAAACTCCACAACAGAAGAAAGAAACTATTGCAAAAAAGAGTAAAATCCCACGATTGGAGGAACTCCCTGGTCAGCCTCAATAAGAAGCTGAGATCCGTCATAAAATCCTCCAAAGCTAGTTATGAAAACAAAATTGCCACTGATTCTAAAGACAACCACAAAGCATTCAATAACTATGTTAAAAATCTCAATGGCAACACTCAGATCTGCTCTGAGTTACAGCACAATGACACTAAATATACAGAACCAACTGATATTGCCAACATCCTGGCAGATAGGTTCAGTGCTAACTTTACCCCCCTCTCACCCCCTAAAGGGCCCATCTTTATACCAGAAGAATGCAAAGTTCCTGTAATCACAGCTGCACAGGTAAAACCTTCACTCTCCAAAGCCAAGAACACAGCATCCATGGGACCTGACAACATCCCAGGCTGCCTTCTACATGAACTACAGAATGAACTGGCACCCCACCTAAGTACCATGTTCAATCATAGCCTCACCTCAGGCTTTGTGCCCATTGAATGGCGCACCGCGACAGTTATCCCACTCCACAATGGGGGGGGGGAACAACAGACCCCGGGAACTACCGCCCCATTAGCCTGACGAGCCCCGTCTGCAAGGCCATTTTTTTTTTTTTTATTTTTATTTTATTTTGTTGGATAATTTCCATTTTCAGTCCAGGCATTTTTCAAAAGAGCCCCGGGGAAAAGCCATTAAAAAAAACAATTACAATTAATACATTTTAGTGTAGTAGACATTTTAGTGTAAAAGAAAAAAAAAAAAAAAAAAAAACAAATAAAAAAAGCTATATATTCATATTTTTTTTTTTTTTTTTTTTTTTTTTTGTTTTAGAACAGTACAGGAACGTATCATCATGGAACTCATAAACAAAGACATTGGAAATCTCCAAACCCTGGACCCCATACAGTTTGGGTTTGTAAAAGGCAGATTATTTCTCCTAAACCTGATAGACTTCTTTGAAGTAGTCGCCAAGGCCATGAATGAGGGTAAGGTGGTTCACACAGCCTATCTAGATCTCGCCAAGGCATTCGACACCATCCCCCCACTCTGGAATTATAGATAAACTCACTAAACTAGGTATAAATCCCTATGTCACAAGATGGGTTGCCAACTGGCTTACTGAAAGAACCCACACTGTGAAAGTAGCAGACTCCAAATCAGACTTCAGACCAGTGACAAGTGGAGTACCACAGGGTTCAGTCCTGGGTCCTCTCCTGTTTGGTATCTACTTCTCTGAAGTACAGGCTAACACAGAAGGTCTTTGGCTAACTAAATTTGCAGATGACTGCAAACTAGGAGCCATAATTGAAATTCCAAACTGGCTGTGGACATCCTACAAAAGGGTCTCAGTGAGACAGATGCCTGGTGTCAAAGACATGGTCTCAAGCTCAATGCCAAAAAGTGCATTGTCATCCCCTTTGGTAAAAATTCTGTACCCATGAACTACCACATAGGCGGTAGTCTACTTAACACCGAAAGTGTGATAAGAGACCTTGGGACACAGGTGGACAGTAGTCTCTCCTTTGATAATCACATTGCCAAAGTGGTCAGGAAATCCTTCCACGTGGCACACCTCATCACAAAAGGTTTCTCATCCAGAAAAAAAGAGGTCATTGTTCCCCTCTACTCATCACTCATTAGACCCATCATAGAGTGCAATGCCCCTTTTGGTATGTACCTCACAAGACATCTACAACAACTGGAAAGGCCGCAAAAATACCTCACAAAGAGGATTACTGGCCTCAAACAGATGCCTTACGCAGACAGTCTCAAAAAACTCTAGCTTTACTCCGTTGCATATCGCCTACTCAGAGGTGATCTCTGCCTAACATACAAAGCTATGTCAAACCCAGAGCTGTTGGACATGCTCCACTTAAAGAAATCCCAGTCCCTCCGAGCTACACGCTCTAGGGACCTAAACCTTGTCACCACAATAAACAGAACATGCTGGAGGGATAGATTCCTGTCCCAGAGACTTCCCATACTCTGGAACAGACTACCTATCTATGTCAGAGCTCCTCATTAGCACTCTTCAAGAAAAATCTTGATGATTGGATGGGTAATAGGAAATTCACCCTGGGGATCACTTCTGTGGTTCTGCTTGACAGGGGCACAGAAAAATAATTTTCTTGGGTGGCGAAAGCCTGGGTACATTTTTGGCTAGGCTTGTATAGGCCCTCGGGCCAATAGCCTAGTACCTACCTATGAGAAAGTTTTGTTCTTGACTTCCTTCTTTCAGACCATTCTTCCCTTTCAGTCCTTGACAGCATGAGATTGTCTTTATCTATTAGGGTACATGGCATCCATTATCCCCTGATGCTCTTTGCAAGATTGCATATGAGGATGTTGCAGTGTTACCTAAGAACAGTGTGGATGCAACACTTACACCCCTTAGAGTTTCTGATTTTACTCCTGCCTTGTTTAAAAAGGGAACTAGAATGGTGGATCCTCCAGGTAAACAGAAACCTGGGCCTACCACTGCAAACCACCCCTTCCTTCTGAAGAGTTATTCACAGATGCTTCAGAAACAGGTTGGGGTGCAACTCTGCAAGCCTGGAGAGTCAGAGATGTTTGGTCAGATGAGGGCTCTGATTCTGGCACTACATATTTTCAGGAGCAACCTTGCTCCTGGAGTGCTGAGGTGGTTCACAGAAAGTACCAGTGCTCTTTGGTACCTCAACAAGCAGGGAGGAACAAAGTCCTACATTCTACCTAGACTAGCTCTACTGGCTTGGGAGTTAGCCTTACAACAGAGTCAGATGTCCATACAGGCAGTTTACCTACCCTCAGCCCAGAACATAGCGGCAGACTCTTTAGCAAGTCCATGACCCAATCCCCCAAGTGGATGTTGCACATTGATGTTTTTCTGGACCTAATCCATGGTTGGGGTACACCTCAGATAGATCTATTTGCCTCCCCCATGAACAGACAACTTCCAAAGTTTTGTGCCAGGGTCCCACATCCCCTGGTGTGAAAGGTGGATGCTTAGTGTTTCTCCTGGAAGAAGATGTTTCTGTATGCATTCCCCTGTTGCCTCTGTTACAGAAGGTCCTACTGAAGATTCAGCAGGATTAACCAAAAATCTTACTGGTGACTCCCTTTTGGCCAAGACAGCACTGGTTCCCCCTTCTCCTGCACTTAGCCAGGGGCTGTCACTACAATTAACCCTTCAGGTGGATTTGCTCACACAGGACAAGAGAACCCTAGTACATCCACATTTGTCAACTTTGACTCTGACATCGTAGATGATAGGGTTTTAATCCCTTATAGACACCTTTTTTTTTCTGAGGATGTGCTAAAAGTTCTGGAGGAAGCCAGAAGACCCATAACTAGGAAATCCTAAATTTCCAGATGGAGAAGGTTTTCCATCTAGTGTCATAAAAGGACCTTCAGCCACTGTCAGTTAATGTCCTGATGGAGCTCCGACTTCTAACTAAGTAAACTACCGACAAGACTAACACTTACCGAAGCCGATGTAGCGAAAGTCACCGGTTGCAGCCGAGAAATTTGCTTGACACCTGTCGTCTTCCCGATTCGTACTACTCGCAGAGCTGCTAAAGGCATCGGCCAGCGCCATTGCTCTGTGTGCTTGCCTCCTACTCGTCCGAGCGAGCAGCTGTGCATCCTTGTTTTGAGCCGGCACCCCACAGAGTTATGTGCCTACCACACCCTCCGACTACCCAAACAGTTAAAAAGCTGTGAAAGACAAACACTTGCCTGGTCAGCGTCTAATGCAAACCACACCAACACTAACGAGGAAGTCCCACCCTTTTAGATCGAAACCGAAGAAAGTCACCATCCTGGCGGTGGGCCTTTACTACTCTAAAGTGACTCATTTAATTACATCAGCCTCAGCCCCTTTGCCTCGGACACCTGAGCCCCTGATCAGACACCAATTTGCCCATTATCTCTACCCAATATCAGCAGGATGGACCAGTGTTACTTTCCAGAAAAGACAGACACTTTGCCAGGGGAATGACAGCCAAATCCAAGTCCATCAGAGCCTGTTTCCTCCATCCTCATATACCCCGGCGGTCATTGGCCCGAATTACAGGCTACAAGATTTTCCCATCACCAAACAGAATGGCTTCTCACCATTCTGCATACTCACGATATTAGAAAGAGACCTAGAACAGAGCCCTTGAGCCTTATCCTGATTCATTGTCTGCGATGATGACTCAGACATTACCCTGTCCCCAGAAAACTTTTCAGATCCAAAAGCAGCATGCCAGAAGAGATCCATTCCTATACAAGGCCCACACCACACTCCCAGGGAGACCTTACATGGGAAAAGAGAACACTCCGGCCACAGCAAGCAAGAGCTCTCATTACAGAAGAAATCTCATTCACTTTGAAAGGGAAACCACAACCTACTGCCTTAGCTTCTATCTGCTCCCCCTTGTTGTGGGCCGATGCATTTAATGATGTCTCCACTATTAGAATCCAATTATAGGCAGTTTGCCAAACTCAATGATCACACAGCTCTGCAGACGCTCATTAGAGAGCTTGAATGATGTCCACTTGCAGTGGGAAACCTCCTATAAGACAGGAGAAATTAATTCAAAATGCGACCACAGTTCAATCCCTAGCTAAAAGAGTGGTAGAATGACTGCCCTTAGATATGGGGGAAAATAGAACACCTCTTGTGTCTTGTTGCTGTATACAGCTGTTAACTGTTCACTATGGATCCTGGACCACCTCAGCAGCAAAAGCCAGTTAGGCATGAAAGCTAGCCTCTGAGAGATCAAAAAGATAAAAAATCCTGAATAATCAGACCCAAGAAGCATCAGGAAGGGGTCCTACAGGCATTTAAAATATTAAAAATTCTGGAGGCTTCATTTAGCAAAAACAGTGAAGGCACATAGAGAAAGGAATCAAAGGTATGCAGAACAGGTGTAGAATGGCAACTTTAGCTGTCTGTCCACACTGCCTGCCAATAAGCAAGTTCACCGACACATCCACCCAGGCATCAATCCACAGGATGGAAGAAGGATAGATCTGTACACACATGGAAAATAACTGCAGCACAGACAGGCACACTTTGGTTGCTGGCCACGAAAAAGTAACACAAAATGCTTAACCAAAGACCACCAAGACAAATAGAAGTGCTCCTCCATAGAGGAATTCCAGGAGTAAAGGCAGACCTATATAAAAAAGGCAATAATTGGATGCACCCACAACCACTGCCACTGCAGTTCCCCAATGAGTAATGAAAAAATAAAGAAATAAAAACCAGGACAAAGACAAAAGCACTACTAACAAAAAAGTTAGCAAGTTTCCCTTGAAATTGTGGAAAAAAATTAAAAGACAAGAGGATTTTGCAAACATCTGGGAAGGCCACAGACACTTCCACAAAGAACAAGTAAAGAGATGCCAAAAGGCTTCCAGATCTGCTGTAGAAGCAGGCCCCCAAAAGCTGGGCCTGTGCGTCCAGCATGTGGAATTTAGCAAGATACCTCTGACTCAGTTCTAGAGGAGATAGAAGCATACAGCCGATTCAGGGCACTGGCAAGATTTAAATTGGTCCATCTTAAATCTACAAGACTGTCCCCAGAAACAAAAAATGCATACTACACCTTCTTCCCATGAGCATAGGGTCCAAGTGTTGGACACTTTGGAAGTATCTCGCAAGCTGAGGGACCGATTTACATCAGATTATAGCATTGATGCCTGCTATCAGATTTGGGATCAGGAAAGGTAAATACAAATTGCAAGGGCAAAAGCCGTCTTACAGCCCAAGGTATAAACAAAAACACTGGCACAAAGAAAAACTGGAGGCAGAGTAAAGCATGAAAACAATTTAACTCATCAAAGAAAAACTGCCAAAATGCTATTCAAAAAACAAGAACTTACCCTCTTTATTTCTTTGCATGGTATGGCTTCATAACAGCCCTTAAGCACCAGATGTCCCACAAACCTTGACATAGAAGAAACAGATAATAACTTTAATCCCAAGAACATTATCAGTAAAACAGATGGCACAACTTAGAAAAGAAAATAACCCTAATCCCCTTACAAACGTAAATGTCACTGCAAGCAGAACATGCATTGCAAGAGAGAAAGTTCTGACCCTTGCTGGGGCGGCCTTCAAACAAACATGCTTAATCTTGGTCCCGATTCAGGATGGGGGCACACATACTGGATGGTTACCTAAAACAAATATGAATTCAGGACCAGGCAATCACTTAAAACAAGAACAGAACTAGGAAGAACTGCTGGCAAACAAAAAAACTATAGTAATTTCAAGGACACATCAAAAATCAGACCATTACTTTAAAACCACAGACAACACCCACATCAACTAACTCTTCAGTTCTGTGGGCCTCAAACCTACATGCTCATGCATAAGGATTTTTCTAGGCTGGGTGACTGCTACCAACTAACATGACACATTAAACAAAATACCACGTGCGGGAAGACAATCTAATGCTTTAACCGACCCTCCAAAGACCACCATTTGATGATACAAATCGACAAGCACACATCTTACACCACAACACAAACAATCAAGCACTCCCTCCTACCCACTAAATGGAGGGACCTTACACAATCACCAGCTCAAAAATTCTGCACAAGGACAAATATTTGTTGCGCAAAGAGTGGACCCTCACTACCTTCTACTGCTGCAGCCTGGACTCTCCTGATGGATGATTGTTCCCTCTGATCTCTTACGCTTCATGGAAGCTGAAAGAGGGTGCACCCGCACCCATTGCTCCGGAGGTTGCTGGTCTGCACAAAGCTGGGCTATCGCTGGACCTGATGGAGTTGAAAATAGCCCAAAATACCCCAGGCTACAACTCTGATGCCAACTCAGAACACATGCAGGACATCCCAAGTGTAAACCCATAAACCTAACTACTGCTGTATCATACATCCAAACACAAAAACCCCAGTCCAATGTTCAAAAACCGATCAACCGCTTGCCAGAAGGCCAGTAGAAAACCAAAAACCTGGAAGAACATGGAAAAATGGAAAGACATTACGAGTACTGAAGAGATAGAGGGAAAATGGAAAATTATAGCCATATGGGAAACATTCGCCAGCACTTCCTATAGGCCTGAGCCTATTCCATTCTCAAGATCCAAGATTCCTGGCAAATACATTTCAGTCAGCAGTGGATTCCTATTCCCTTTTCATCCTTTCACATTCATCCTCAGGATTCTCCTCACAGTAAATCCTCTAAAAACCCGCCATTACCAGGGAGGACACCATTACAATTAGAAAAAAAGAACCTTTACCCCCTCCGTTGAGCACCCCACGTGGCAGCAACAGCAGCCCTCCACTGCAAACAAGCCCTTCTGTAGCTTCTACCCTGTCTTGTTTCGGGTTTACAGGCCACAGGCCTTAATGCTTCCTTCCTGGCTTTCCTTCAAGATAGGGAATCCATGAGAAGTAATAATATGGCATTGCAACCTGGTGGTATCTAAGGGTCAAATCTCCTAAATCCATAAACCTACCCTTCTCCCCTAATCCCAATCCAGAGGGCCAGAATAATGCATACCTTGGATGTACATAGACAGTTCTGGCGGACAAACAGACTGGAAACCAAGGTAACAACTGAACTGACCAGTAAGCAGAAAACTGACCAACTCTTTGTGTAAGGAAAAACAATAAGCAAACAGACAAAACATTCAGGAGAGGAAAAGGCATAGTGTAAACAGACAATCTCCAAATGGATAGGACATAACATAAGATTCTGTTCATGACACAAGGGCTACATACACTTCTCTACAGGCTGCAGCCTCCCAGGCAACCACCACACAGGTGACCAGTGATTAAGTGGACACTACATACGCTTATTACATAAGCATTGCCATTCCGCTTTATATATTAGATCCAGGCATTATTGCTGTGCTGTTCTGCTGCTGTGCCACTGGCACTACCATTGACTTATTTCTCCTTATTTAGTTGGCCTATAGTTTCTACCCTATTTAGCAGACCACCAGATGCATCCATAGCAGACATACAGGACATACCACCTAGTACAGATTGTAGATTGTGTGAACTGGATAGCTGACTGGGTGGCATCTGCCTTCCCTCCCCTCTCCTCCCTCTACTCTAGAACCTCCTAAGGTGTTAGCTAGCTAGAGTCTCTTATGTATAGTTGTTTGTATATTATATACATACATGTTTATTTTTGTGTTTTTTTTCTACTATTTTGGAAACATGGAAACATTGGCATTTATCCAAAATTTAGGGCAATTGGCATCTGGGGGGCAGAAACACTGAAGGAAAAAACACTGTGAATGCCTTTATGGCCGATGCCTTTATGAAGACCAGCAGAATGGCGGTCGGGTGAGACATCATCAGGCCGCGGGACGACTTGATGGGGCCCGGCGTCGAAGGCTGCTGCTGGCGACAGGACAACCATTTGTTATGACTGCAGATGCTATCCAGTTTCGACATCATCTACATTTATGGGTACACAAAACTGTACTTTTTGTCCTGTCCCTGTGAATTGATGAAGGCTGGGTTGTTCTGTTCTTCGGTGAAGGCTCACCTTTCAGCCCTGTCTGCTTGTCTGCCTGTGACTCTACCTTTGGCCTCTAGGTTAGAGGTAAAACTATTCCTTAAAGGTGTCCTTCATGTCAGACCTACAAGGAAGCTAAAATCCCCTCCTTGGGATCTCAGTTTTGTGCTGGAGAAGCTTACACTGGCACCCTTTGAACCAGCAAACTCCTCTTCCTGCAGCATTGTACTTGGAAAACTGTCTTGTTAGTGGCAATTACCTCTGCTGGAAAGGTTTCAGAGTTACAGACCCTGATGTCTGTTTCCTCCCTTCACTGTCTTTCATAGAGATAGGGTCTCCATGGGTACAAACCCTACCTTTATGCATAAAGTGGTGAATGAGTTATCTTTAAATCACTCTATTAACCTTCCTACCTTTTTTCTTCGCCCCGGTGTCCCAGTGAATGAATCCTGCACACTTTATATGTGCACAGACAGCACAGGTACTACTTTGACAAGACCAAGCATATTCATAAATCAGACTGCCTGTTTGTCTCTTACCACCCAAGAGCTCTGGATAAGTCAGTTTCCAAGCAAACTATTTCCAACTGGATTTGTAAAGCCATTTCCTTTTGTTATTTGTCAAATGGAAGGACGCTTACTTCCCCAGTGAAGGCTCACTCCACCAGAGCAGTGTCCTCCTCAGGGGAATTTTTTAGGGGTTTGGACATTGGATCCATTCTGGAGGCAGCTACATGGTCCTCTGTCCAGGGCTGGTACTAGCATTTTAGGGGCCCTCAGTAAGTCTCAAGTTGGGGATCCTACCTAGGAGACTACAAAAAGTGTGTCCACATTGTCTTCCCTATCAGTTTCATGCAGCACCATTTAACAATCACTGTATAGTTTTACTACATTCAGACCATTAAAAAGACTTGAAATGCCAAGGTACACACTGACTGGCATTTAGTACCAATGTTACATTATGACAAGCCCCTGTACCATAGCAAGGTAACTACTCACAATGCTACACACACACACACACACACACACACACACACACACTGACTGGGGTGGCACAGTGATGGAGATGTTAATGTCGCCCCGCAGCAGGTGGTTCTCTGGTTCGATTCTCAGCTGGGGTGCCTTCTGTGTGGAGTCTGCATGTCCTACCTGTGTTCATGTGAGTTTCTTTCCACATTCCAAAGACATGCTTCTGGAGCATTTCTCTGCAGGCCTCTGCTGAAAATAGGCTCTGTCCTAGTCAGACTTTCCCAGTCAACAAATGTTAAATAAATAAAATTTAGTACCAGTATTACATTATGACAAGCCCCTGTACCACAGCAATGTAGCCACACACAGAGGTACGCACACACTGACTGCCATTTAGTACCAATGTTACATTATGACAGGCCGCTGTACCACAGCAAGGTAGTCACTCACAGATTTACACACACACACACACACACACACACATTGACTGGCATTAATTTGCAAAGTTGCTACATTATGACAAGCCTCTGTGCTACATCAAGGTAGCCAGTCCCACAGAGGTACACAAAGACACCCACAGAGACAACAAGACCGACAGCTGCACAGACTTTCGCACACATGACATAGACACCCGCACATGATGAAGACAGCACTATAGTAACACTGAACATTAGGAATTTAAAATACTGTGCTTATGAACTAATAATGATGCTAGAATAAGATTTTGCAGTAGCATGCATTGTGTGACCCCACATTTTTGATGAACAGACCAAAACTAACAAACATCTGGACATTGTGCTACATTCTCACAGCCCCTACCAACCTCCTAACCTCCCAGCATAATTCCAAGGCCAGAAATAACCGCAGAGCAAAGGTGTAACATGAAAGATAGCTACAAACATTGCTATGATAAACTTAGAAAGATATTAGAGTAACAGGGATTGCATTAGCATTCATTAAAATAATCAGTACATTTTGCAGAACTCTTAGTCCCACCAAAAGTCTCAGCACAATTCTAGAGGAGGTAAAAAAAATAAAACAAGGACATAACATTAGGGATTTAAAACACTGTGCTTATGAACTAATAAAGATGGTAGACTAACAGATTTTTCCAGTAGCATGCCTTGCATGAATCCACATTTTTGATGAGTAACAGACCAAATGTACAGGTCAAACATCTAAACATTGTGCAGCATTCTCACAGCCCCTACCCCTCTCCTAACCTCTCAGCTTAACAATTCCAGACCAAGCCAAACAAAAAAACCTGCAGAACAAAGGCGTAACATCAGGGATAGTTTAAAACTTTGGTATGATCAACTTTGATAGTAGACTAGGGTTTGCATTGGCACGCATTAAGACATCAGTACATTCTGCAGAATTCTCACAGGCCCTACCTCCCAGTGTCTCAACACAATAAGTCTGGATGAAGTGAAAGCAAAATAAAAACACAAAGATGTAACATTAAAAAACAATATGCTTATGAGCAAACAAAGATGCTGGAATAACAGATTTTACAGTAAAATACATTACATAACCCCACATGTTTTAATGAAGAGAGACAAATACCAGGCAAACATCTGAACATTGTGCAACATTCTCACAGCCCGTAACCCCCCTACCAACCTCTCAGCACAATAACTCCAGACAAAGCAAAACATTTTCATAGAACAAAGGCGTACCAGCAGGGATAGTTGTAAACATTGTTGTTATACACAATACTAGTATAACAGGGTTTGCATTAGTATACATTAACACAACAGCTGTACATTCTGAATGCAACATTCTCACAGCCGCTAACTCCCCTCCCAACCTCTCAGCACAATAATTCCAGACAAAGCAAAACATGATCATAGAACAAAGGTGTAACATCAGGCATCATTGTAAAAATTGCTGGTATACACAAAATAATACTAACAGAACAGGGTTTGCATTGGTATACATTAAAACATCTGCACATTCTGCAGCATTATCAAAGCCACTATCCTCCCACTACCAATATTTCAGCACAATTGTACACAAAATAAAAATGCATTAATGAATATTCTTCTGCAGACTAGCTAAAAAAACTACACCAGATCTGGACATTAATTGCAGACAAGCCTTCTTTCCTCATTCTCTTAGCAGAAGAATTATGGACAGTGGTAAAATAAAACTATTACAACCATAGTCCCTCCCCCAAATCATGTTAGCACAAGAACTCTGAATAAAAAAAGTCATACAATCCTCTCTGTAGGCCCTGCCCCCCCGCAAAAAATGAAGTTAAAAATAAACCCAGCAACTTACCTTTTCTGCAGTCGATAAAAGACTGCAACTAATTCTCTGCTTGCTTCTCCTACATATAGACCAGACCACTTCAGCCCTTTTAAATTGCCCGTAAAAGGACAGTTTTTCAGATCTTTTAGAAGTTGCCTTTACAAGGGCAGTTAAAAATACAGCTCCTTTGCTGGTTCCATGGTCATTCCAGGAAAACTTGCATCCTCCATTCGTCCTCACGGCAAGCCGATACTCCACAGAACCAACCCAAGAGACCACTGATTACAACAAAGCCAGTCAGGAAACTTGAACTTGCTTCCTTGACTGCTGCAGCCAGAAAGGTCCTTTGCTTCACTGAAGCGGACATGATTGAGTGCCACTTACAGGCAAGTTTTTCAGAAGAAAAAAAAAATGGAATCACACGATGACACTCTACAGCCATGAGAATGTCCTAGGTGCCAAGCAAGGAGCAGAAGAGACGGAGAAACCTGTGGCTGCTTCATGTGGGGGTCCTCATATGCTGAGAGATAACTGGGGGCTCCCAGCGGCCACCGGTTCGATGGGTGCCCACAATTGGCTATACCTCTGTCCATTCTTTCACAAAACACTGCAAGCTTGACACCATCTCTATGTCCAGAGCTGGGTTTGCAAGAGCAGTCCTACATGGATTTATTAAGAAAGCATCGACTATTCCTCTTCCCAACCTGTCCCAAGCTTGAGCTTTGGCATTCTCCCTTATGTGATGAATACTGCAACATATGAATAGAAGGACATAGAATAGTTGTGTAAAATCTTTCTATATGCTGCAGTATTGTGTTCCCCACCCTGCTTTCCCCCTGATGCTTGCCTAGTTTTCTGTCGATATATTTCACAACCAGAATCACAGGCTGGTGCTGGGTGGCATACAGTTCTGAGGTAGGTACGTGCTGACTTCCACTTTATATCCAACATCTCTTTATGGCTGATGTACACATAATGTATTGCGATGTAGCATGTACCTCGCAGTAGCATGAAGGCTTTTGGATACTGGCCAGATGTACAAGTCAGCTGGAGGTGGACAAGAAGTGAAGGACATCTATGGTTATGGTAAGATTTTACACTATTCTTTCCATATGGGAAAAATGTGTGTACACACTTACCTAAACAAATCATACTCTCAAGAAGATTATAAACCTTAGTATATTGATGGTAAAAGCATCCAAAGACAAGTAGAAACATTGACTAAAAAAAAATTCCAGAGCTAATCAGAACTGTCAGAACAATAAAAGCTGACATGCACTTAGATCCTGGATCGCTTGCTACACATCATAAGAAACAGTAATTTTGGGGGATGTCAACATCAACTGGCTAGTCCTGTCCTCAGTGTCCTCTACCTGTAGTATAAATCTTCCTGGCTTCACGTAACTAATTTCAACCCCTACCCATTACAGTAAACCAACAAACTCCAGCTCTATCCTAGTATCCAACCCAAATTTTACCACAACCCCAAAACACTGCCTGACTCCAAAAGTGACCACCTTCCCACCACCATGCAGAGGTACTCTCCTCGTCATTTTAAGCAACACAACTGTAGACAGTGATGTAGTTTCATTAGCTTTAACTCTGAGTTCAACAATAAACTCTTCTCCATAAACTGGTCCTTCCTCTTTAAAATACCACTTGAGGAAGCTGTTCTTAAATTTAACAATATTTTTCTAGACATTCTCAACGCCCTTGCTCCTCTTAGAAAAATCAGAGTGAAGTCTCACTTCGCACATTGGATTTCTCAGTCCGCTTGCTTCCTAATGTACAAGTGGGATATTGCATGGAAGAGCTGGCTAAAAACAAAATCCCCCATTCACTTCCAAACCTATAAAGAACTCCGCAACCCCACTAAAACATGAGTAAGTAAAGATAAAAAAAAAAACTTCTATATAAAGCCTCCAGCATACTATCACAGCAATCCTAAAAACTTTTGGGACACCATTAATAAAATTCTTCACCCAGGTTGTCCCAGTATATCTAACCCTTGCCCTAACAACTCTTCTCTAGAAACCACTACTACACTCAACCTCTATTTCATTGACTCATTTAATAAACTAACCCAGAACAGTCGTACTTCCAGTCTCACTGTTCCATTCTGTCCCTCAGATCATAAATCTACCTATTCACTCAAACCTGTGCCCACTGCCTACATAAAATCATTGCTAAAGGAACTGTGAATTCCTGCTCTCCCTCAGCAGATAATCTTCCACCAGTCTTCCTAAAACTATCCACTGGGTCTCTAGCCTACCCCATCTCTATTCTTATCAACAGATCTATCAAAGACTCTACATTTCCCTCTGTCTGGAAACAATTTGATACTATACCAATTCACAAAGGAGGCCACTCAACTTACCTCTCAAACTGCAGGCCCGTAGCCATCTTGTCCCCCCTCTTGAAAATACTCGAAAAATGCATACACAAACAGCTCCTTGAATATCTTCTACAAGAAAACCTACTCACTCCTACCCAACATGGTTTCCGCCTTAACCATAGCACTACTTCTACTCTAATCTCCTTCACTCATACTATCTCTCAAACTAGAGACAGCAGCAAACTAGTGTCTTGCCTATTCCTAGAGCTCTCCAAAACTTTTGACACTGTCTCTCACCCCAAGATTCTCACTGAAATGTCTGATCTTGGTCACACCAGTCCAACACTCAAATGGTTCTGAAGCAATCTTACCAACAGACAGTAGACAATCAAGTGGCTCTCTTGCTTCTCACACCTCCTCTCTGTTAACACTGAAGTACCTCAAGGTTCCATTCTTGGACCTGTACTGTTTAACATCTTCACTAACTGTCTTCCTACTGCCTCTTCTCAGTCTTCCCTTATACAGTACACTGATGACTCCGCTATCATCTGCACTTCTGATAATGTTTCTCACCTCCACAGTTTAACCCAAAACTCATTTAACACTGTTGAAAGATGGCTAACCTGACACTCAACTTGCACTTGGTGCTAAAATAACTAATCTTATTTCTCTCAAAATATCTCATGTAAAATCTCAGACCTTGACAACACTGTTGTAAATGTAGAGACACAAATCAAGCTTCTGGGCATTATCATTGACAATCAACTAAAATTTTATCTGCATATCCAAAATTACATTAAAAAACTCAACAAAAACGAGGCTTACTCTAGAGAAACAAAATATTCCTCATTAAGGACTCTTGACTTTCCCTTGCCTATGTGTGTCTACTTCCCAGTGTACTTTATGCCTCTCCAATCCTAACCCTGCAGTCCTCTCTAATGACTAAACTTGAACTCTCTTGTAATAAAATTGCTAGATTTGCAGCTAATCAATCCTACAATTCACACCATTGCCTTGCTGTCAAATCCCTAAACTGGCTTAAACTCCTGCACCTGCTCCTCCAAGCTGAACTACTCCTTACTCACTCCATTATTAACAAACCCACCTCCTGCCTGCCCTCTAACCATCAGATCTATAGCTAATACTCTTAACTTCAAAAAGACATTAAAAGAGACTCTTTTGAACTTATGGCTCTTCTCCTGCCAAAATCCGACGCAACTCTGTCATCCCCTGTAAGCTCCCCTTACTACTCATTTTTCACCTGATAATTAACCAGTTGGTCTACCCCTCTTACATCCCCCTATCTTTGTTCCCAATGCCCCACCTTACTGTGTTCCCACTCATCCTTCATTTCATGTGATTACCACTTTCACCCTCTCCCCTAATACATGAAGCTAATTAGTGGTTCCTTTCTATTCCTCTGATCAATCCACATGCCCATTATATTTACATTCCTTCCCGGTACATTGACATACACTCTGTTCTTTTATTGGCTTTCTATTCCTCCTGTATATCTACTTCCTCAGCTCTTTACTCTGTAATATCTTATTTTATACTTTCTATGCTTCAGGTCTTGCAGAATGTTTTATTTTATACTGTATTTTGAGATTTTTTTTTATGTATACTGACGACTTGTTCTTCCTAATAGGCTACTAGATATTAACTGATCATGGGCTCTAGTCATGTCCAGAGGCCAAGGGGGGATACTTAAAAGACACCAACACACTATAATTGTGTACAAGAATGCAAAATCAGAAAATCATGAGAGGACCGAAATACTAGCATACGGTACAGATGAGACCTATGTTAGGCAGGTGACAATCATTTTGCAGCCTAAGCTGACATTCATGCTATTTCACTAATAAAATGTTGAATTCCACACCTTTTGAGTCTAATTTTTTGATCCTATACAGAGAAAAACTTTCTGTATCCAGGGCAAATAACCAAATGTTTATACAAAGCTTTGTTATTGTTATGATTCATAGCATGTGTGCACTCATAAATGCTCTAAGATTGTTTTCTGGTCATTATACCAATCTAGACACTTGAATATTGAACATCTGGTCATAATTAGCGGTCACTGAAGCATGCATAATGCATTCTTCTACCAGGAGTCCTACGTAGGTGTGGTAAAGTACTCGGTCAATGTATCTACAACCGGAACTCATGTTGCATGATTAAGTTCCTCTCTTTTTCTATGTGGAAGTAGTATTACACGCTTAATTCTCAATTTCCAAGGGAGCTTTACGATTGCAGTCTCTCTTCTTGATAAACTGTGGGAAAACCCCAAGCTCTTAGCCAGATTTTGTTTCCCAAAAATTATCTTCCAGTTCTCTACAGTAATATTCTTGATGTCTCAAAGGCATGAGAATATTCATGGATTGTAATCCAACCACTGTTACTGCAGTACAGACTGCCTCAATCTTAAAATAAGTTTGAATCTGTCATTTCTAGCATTTAAAACTTCACCAGCTATTGACTGTATTCAGTGCTCATCATTTGCACTGTACAGTAGCCTTTGGCTGTTTGGGGGTTGTATCCTGCTCAGAATCCAACAACTGGGCAGTCTCCAGAAAGCCCTGGCTTGCTCCCTCCCACACCCACACTCTGATTGTGGGTTGGCTCCAGTACTTTCTTGCCGCCTAAAGGGAAAGTAACTCTTGAGGCTTTTACAGGAACAGCAATTGACTACAGGCTTAATTTCTGGCAGACACGTCCCCATAGGGGAGTCCTTCCACACAGAAAATATTGTGTATATATATATATATATATATATATATATATATGTGTGTGTGTGTGTGTGTATATATATATATATATATATATATATATATATATATATATATATATATATATATAATGTGATGTATTGTTTTGTGAATAATGCAAATGATTTTATTAATGTCAGAAGTTTCTTGTTAGAATAGCTATTTTTAAAATGAGGCTTATTATGGAAAAGAGCTTGGGAAAAGATCTATCATCCTTATGAACAGACAAAATATTATTGGATGAGCAATGTCAAAACTTTTGTCAAAACTTTTTCCTCGGGATATCCCTGGAAGAAAACCAAATGAGAGATGGTACTTCATCCTTGGGAAAAGGTCTGTCTGACCTCTATCTGTTGTTTGGTCAAAGTTATTTTTGGACGTTTTAAAAGGTCTGTCTGAGTTTCAGATTCCAAGTTTGAGCTTTATCAAGAAAGAAATGCATTTGTGGAGGCAATAACATGCCTCAGTTTTTGTTCTTGGAGCAGTTTTTATGTGGGTAAAGTGGAAGGCCTATGAAACAGTTTAGACTGACCTAAGCACTTAAATGTCAGAGATGTCGGGTGTGATCCATGCTATAGAATCTCATTGTGACCTGTGGTCCTTGGGACCATTACAGGAGATCACAGTATACCACAATGATGTGGTACACAAACAAACAGGGGACACCAGGTCTTACTCCCTGCACAGGTTGGCTGTGATGGCTTGGGAGTTAGTCTACAATAATGCATACCATCAGACCAGAATGTTGTAACTGACAAAGCTGAGCAAGAGCAGGTCCATGACACACCCTCACAAATGGACGTTTAAGGAGGGTGGGGAACTTTTTGGAATGGAGCCATTTGTGGGGAGCACATCAAATAGATCGATTTGTCTCCTTTCAGATCAGACAGCTAAGTAAATTCTGTACCAAGAGTCCTTGCAAGCAGGCCTGAAAAACAGTTGCATTTTCATTCTCATGGTGGGGAATGTTCCTAAATACATTTCCACCCTTTCCACTGATATCCAGGGTCATTCTGAAGATTCTGAAGGCCACTTCAAGAAATTATTGTAGTGATTCCATTCTAGCCCAGGCAGCATTAGTTCTCCCTTCTTATGGAATTGACCAGGAGCAATTACCATTGGTTTCTCCACAGATTGGATCTACTCACACAAGACAAGAGGGAGTTTGACACACACCAGTATCAAGCAGCTTTAACTACATGGATGATTAATTTCCAATACCTTTCATGAAGACATACAGTTAGTACTAAAGGGTGCAAGAAATCCTGCTGCTTAGGAAGTCTTATGTTAACCATTGGAGATGATTTTTTAGTTGATGGCTCGCCTATAACCAGGCCCCTATCTGGGATTATTATTTCCTGTTCTTAAACATTTGTGCAGGTTAATATCCTATGGCCTGTTTACTCCTTTGGCAAGAGGTATTTAGCAGCAATTTCAGCATATCAGTTTGTTGATCCTTCTCTATTTCAGACTTTGTTCAAACTGTTCTGCAAAGAGGTTTTCCTGTTGATACGTAAGGTCACCTGTTATTCAGGTAGCATTTAATTGTGATCTTTACTTTTGCTGGGAAAATGTTTCTGTCCACATTTGAACCATCTATTCTGGTTTGGTTCATGCTTTGGTAGAGCAACTGATGTATTGCACTGACATCTGCAAGAGAGTTTCCAGCTTACAGCCATTCATAGTGGGTTAATCGTTTTGCTTTTCCATTCATACAAGGTTATCTCTAGAAAAAAATCCCCCTTGTATGCTGTTACTACTTTGAGTGTACATTGAATCTGACCATCTGTCTTCCTCATTCCTTTCAGAATTTGTATGACAGTGAGAATACATTCTATGTACTTTGTTCATGCTTTTGCACCTTGGGTGTTATCTTGTCAGTAGTAAGTCCTTTAGGAAAGCTTTAAAGTCTACTACAGCAGCTGCTGACTAGCCAGCGCTCACAGACACCACAAAACTGAAGCATTATAGGGTGCTGCTTTTCTGCAACTTTGTTTTTTCCTTATTGTGAAACTGTTTACTGAAAGTATGATGTTCTTCCTGTTTCACTGTTGCAGTCATTACATTTGGGTAATCTGCTGGCAGGTTTCCCTCAGTTGGCCTGATTAACAAAGTCTTGGGTCCTGCGTCGGTTGCTGCCCCTTCTTCCATGACGTCAGGTCGTCAGGGGTATAAAACATGCAGCCAACACCATTACATCAGTTTTTCTTGCCGTGCAGTGCCCGAAGCAGAAGCAGTTCGCAAGTGCCAGTCGGCCGTCTCCTAAAATTTTCGTTTTTGAGTTTCAGAACCAAAGTCTTCAGCTAAAAGCTAAGTACCCCATTGGGGAAACTTTTTCTTGCTGCTTACCGATTTCAGTAAAAGTTAATAATTGTATTACTTGTGGAAAGCAAATACCTCATAAGGATTTTCATTTGTACTGTATTCCTTGCCTAGGCCCTGACCACAATGTGCCTTGCTGTCGGTTTTGTGCTAAATTTAATCAACGCACTATTAAATGTCAGTATATTTTTGCTTCTAAATATATTGGCTCAAGATTTTACTATCCAGAAATATCGTCAGTTAGAAATCCGACTATTGGAATACCTAAAAAAACGCAAAGAAAAAGACAGAGACAGACCGTCAAAGTCCAAAACCGACGACGAAGCTTCTCCTAAGCCAGTCGCTGGTTTGCCAGTACTCAGTGAGGTGCTTTTGCAGCCCCTGATACCAGCTACTTTTGATTCGCAGGCCTCTTTTGAGACCCATTCGGAGTCTGGTATGCCGCAAGATGCTTTAAGTATTGAACCCGTGGATGTCTCTACCTTAGATGGGTCCGGAGCCGCTGAGCAGGCACCGGCTTCTGAGGGTGTTTTCAGGCCTAAAGATTTGTATATTAAACCGACGGCATCTTCAAAACTAAGGCCAAAATCTACTTCTGTGTCTAAAAATATGACACTTGGGCCCACTTGTACAGGCCTCAATGCCTAAAAAACAAATAATCAAAATGGCTGAGGATTTAATTACCTTGATCAGGGGTACCCATCCCCCTCCTGCTAAGAGGCCTAGGCAAGGCACTGACTATGAATCTTCAGATCAGGTTTCTATTTCTTCTGATTCCTCTTCTGATCAGAAATGATCTATTCCCACTTATGAGGACTCTGATGCAGAAGATTCCATCCCTTCTGCTTCTCCTCCTGAGGATTTTTTTTTAGAGAAACTTTGCTTACCTTAAGGGAACACTTTCACTGGGAGAGTCAGGATTTCTCAGAATCTAAAAAGAGACTTAGGGATTTCCTTCTTCTTCCTCAGCGTAGGCCTTTTGCTATACCTCCTGTTCTAGACATTGATGATGTTTTCTCAGAATCCAGTATGGCTCCTGATTCCCTGCCTCCGGCTCCTAGTAAGCCAGACAGATATTACAGGGTTCCTGTTTAAAAACCCTACAGCTGACCCTAAAAACATTTCTCAGGGTCCCAAGGGCATTAAGGCTTCTACTGCTAAAAATACTATCCCTTCTGATAGATGGGGTAAGAAGGTTTACACATGTGCAACCTTGGCAATCAGGGCTTTAAACTGTCAATTTCATATGATTAAATATCAACAGCATGTCATGGGCTTATTTAAACAGAAAATGATGTTGATTTCTGACTGTGTGGAAAATAGAGTTGCAGGATTTATTGCATTCAGCTGAACAAGTTGGAAAACATACTTTGCAATGTGGTTTTGATTACTTGGAGGCCTCTTGCAGGGCTGCTGTAACTGGATCTGTAATAAAGCATGCTTGGCTCAAGGTGCAAAGTCTGCCTGACCATGTTAAAGCAAAATTGTTGGATGCTGTTTTACAACAGGACAGTCTATTTGGTAATAAGGCAGAAGAAGTTTTGAAAAAGATGGAAGATAAAGCTAAATCTATGCAAACTGTAAAATATTTCCTACAAGTGCAGCCACCCAGGTTCATTAGGCACTGGCCTACTAAGAACTGAGCCTTTCCAGTACCCACCAGAGCCGCTCAGGTCAAACCCAGACATCCCAAAGGCTCCAGGTTTCAGTCACAAGGAACTTATAGGACAAAGCAATGGGGTGCCTCCACCTCCAAATCTGGAAGTAACTAGACACCTTCCTATGGTAAACAGTCTCAGTGACTTTCCAGTGCAATCACCAGGCACTTATCTTTTGGCCGCCCCTTTGGGGGGGAAACTGGCACTTCATGCACGAAACTGGCATCTGATTACCAGGACAAGTGGGTTTTAAATATAGTATCCCAGGGGTACAGATTTCATTTCCACACATTGCCAATCCCAAACGGATGACCAGATCTGCCTCCAAAATCAGTGGGCAGAGGCCCAGAAACAAGTTATGTCCCTCATGAATATGGGGGCTATTCAGCCAGTACCAGAAAAGGAAAAGGGACAAGGTTTTTATACAAGACTTTTCCTGGTACCCAGAAAAGATAAATGATGGTGTCCAATTCTGGACTTATCCATTCTAAATACATTTCTGGACATTCCAAAATTCAAGATGCTGACTCTGCAGCAGTTGCTACCTATGCTAGGCAAGGATGCCTGGCGTTGGTAACTCTAGACTTAAGAGGCTTACCTGCATATCCCAATCAGGGAATCTTGCAGAAGATACCTCCGCTTCAAAGCAGGCTATTTGCATTACCAGATGTTCATCGTGTTTCACTGTTGCAGTCATGACTGTAGGGTTCTCCCCTGCCGGCAGGCAGTCCTCGGTCGGCCAGAATCCCAAAGTCTGGGTCTGGCATCGGCTGTTCAACCATGCTCCCTGACGTCAGAGTGCCAGGAGTACAAAGCTGACAGCCGACGCCATCTTCTCCAGTCTTTCTTGCCGTGCGGTGATAGCAGTTCGCAAGTGCTGGTCGGCTGACTCCTGACGAATTTTACTGATATACTTCGGTCCGAAGACTTTCTTCTCCACTCAAAGCTAAGTACCCGTTGAAACTTTTTCTTGCTCCACTCCGATGTCAGAAAAAGTTAATAACTGTATTTCATGTGGGAAGCAAATACCTCATAAGGATTTTCATTCGTACTGTATTCCTTGCTTGGGCCCTGACCACGACGTAGCTAGTTGTCGGTTTTGTGCTAGATTCAATCAACGTACAATTAAGCGAAGGTACGATTTTGCTTTTCATTACTTCAGTAGGCGCTTTAACTACAAAATGTCGTCGGATATGGTCCTGGGTGCCGGAGTTCACAAACGTCGCAAGGATAAAGACAGGCCTCCGAGGTCCAAATCTAATGATAGCGCACAAGCGGAGCCAGCTTCAGGTTCGGCCATCATCAGTGAGGCGCTTTTGCAGCCCCTGTCGTCGGCCATTTCAGAACCGACGGCCGAAATGGACTCTCATGAGGAGCCAACCAGGCTTTTAAATATTTCTGTTGCAGGACCTTTGGGCAATGCTCCTTCGGATGGGTCCGGAGCCGCTGTGCAGGTACCGGCTTCCGAAGGGGTTTTCAGGCCTACTCAGCTACTAATAAAGGCAAAGCCAAAGACAAAGGCAAAGACTCCTTCAAAATCAAAGACTTCTACACAAGCCTCTTCTGAACTGGCTCCCAAGTCACAGAAACAGTTACTCAAGATGGCGGAGGATTTACTTACTATGATTAGGGGTTCTCATCCCCCTCCAGACAAAAGGCCAAGGCAGGATGTTTCTTATGATTCCTCTGATCAGGCTTCTGTTTCCTCAGTTTCTTCTTCTGATCAGGAATATTCTTTCCCTCCTTATGAGGATTCTGATGCTGAAGAATCCATTCCTTCAGCTTCTCCCCCTGAGGATTTCTCTTTTGGGGAAACTTTGCATGAAATGAGGGAACATTTCCACTGGGAAGGACAGCAGTATTCGGAATCCAAGAAAAGACTGAGGGAATTTCTTCTTCTTCCCCAACATAGACCCCTGGCTATTCCTCCTGTTTTGGATATTGTGGATGATGCTTTTTCGGAGACTAACTTAACCCCTGACTCTTTTCCTCCTGCTCCTGTTAAGCCTGATAGATATTACAGGGTTCCTGATTCCCATCAGTTTTTATACAAGAACCCTTTTGCTGACCCTGAAACCATTTCTCAGGGTCCTAAGGGAGTTAAGGCTGCTTCTGCCAAAAATCCTATTCCTACTGAAAAGGATTCTCGATCCTTAGAAAGATGGGGCAAAAAGGTGTACACTTCTGCTACTTTGTCCATTAGGGCTTTAAACTGTCAGTTTCATATGTTTAAATATCAGCAATTTCTATTGTCTGTCTTAAAACAAATCTTACTTCCATTTCTGCCTGTGCAGATGATAAGGAATTACATGACTTATTGCATGCCACTGAACAGGTTGGGAAGCATGGTTTACACTGTGGATTTGATGCCTTGGAGGCTTCTTGTAGGGCTGCGGCCTCTGGCACAGTCATTAGAAGGCATGCATGGCTAAAGGAACAAAATTTACCTGAACAGGTAAAGGCAAAATTATTGGATGCTCCTGTTCAGCATAATGTTTTGTTTGGATCGAAAGCTGAAGAGGTGATTAAAAAGATGGAGGATAAGGCGAAATCCATGCAAACAGTTAAAGATTTCTTACAAGTGCAGTCTCCTAGATTTAGCAGGAATTGGCCTTCAAAAAATTGGTCCTTTCCCACTTCAGACAGGCCTCAGAGGGGTAGATACAGACGTTCCAGAGGGAGGCCTCAATCACAAGCTGCTTATAGACCAAGACAGTGGACTGCTTCCACCCCTAGGGGAGGAGAGGACAGGTCACAATCTCAAAGGAAATAAACTCAATGACTCCCTCTGTGGGGCTACAGGAACTTCTTGCCTGGAAGCCCCTCTCAGAGGAAAACTCTCTCTTTTATCAAAATTGGACTCAAATAACCCAAGACAAATGGGTTTTGGATGTGGTTTTAAGAGGTTACAAATTCCATTTTCATACCTTGCCAAGGCCAAGCGGATGGCCAGACCTTCCAAAACATCAATGGATGGACACCTTAAACCAGGTGGAAGCTCTTTTGGCTATGAATGCCATAGAACTGGTTCCTCTTTCAGAGATGGGAAAAGGGTTTTATTCAAGGCTCTTTCTAGTCCCAAGGAAGCAAAACTCATGGAGACCCATTCTGGATCTGTCGGTCTTGAACACCTTTCTAGAGATTCCAAAATTCAAGATGCTTACTCTACAGCAGCTACTTCCAATGCTGTCCAAAAATGCATGGATGGTAACTTTGGATTTAAAGGAGGCATATTTACACATTCCCATCAGGCAGGATCGCAGAAAATACCTCAGGTTCAAAGCCGGATCGAGGCACTTTCAGTTCTCTGCGCTGCCCTTTGGATTATCTACTGCGCCCAGGGTCTTCACCAAATGCCTGGCTCCAGTAGTAGCTTACTGCAGACTCAAGGGAATTCAAATTTACCCTTATCTGTACGATTGTCTAATTCAGGCAGACAGCAAGGATGTCTTACTCCAGCATCTAAATTTGTACAGAACCTCCAAGTTCCTGGGATTCTCTGTAAACATAAAAAAGTCAAATTTGACACCATCACAACAGATAACTTTTCTGGGAGCACTTCTAAACACCACAACCCAGATGGCATTCCTGACATCCAAAAAACAGTTACAGCTGGCTTCAACTTTCAGAACCTTGGCAACTTTAACTCATCTATCTGCAAGGAAATTCCTGCAGGCTTTGGGTTACATGGCCTCCTGCATCCTTCTCGTACCATATGCAAGACTACACATGAGGAAAATACAGTGGTACCTAAAAAGTGTATGGTCTCAGCATTGCCACAGTTTAGACGTACTGATCTCCGTTCTTCCTTGCCTTCAAAAGGAATTTCTTTGGTGGTCCAGGGCATGTGCTCTAAACAAAGGGAAGCCCTTCCGTCTGCCTCCTGCCTCTCAGATTCTAACCACGGACACCTCGGATTATGCTTGGGGAGCCCATTTTCAGGGCAATTGTTTGCAGGGCCTTTGGACAAAGGATCAGAAGCACCTGCATATCAATTTAAAGGAAATGTTAGCCGTTCAGAAAGCTTTATTGGCCTTCAGGAATCTTATACAACCGGGACAACTGT
Organism: Protopterus annectens; assembly: GCF_019279795.1. NCBI lineage: Eukaryota > Metazoa > Chordata > Ceratodontiformes > Protopteridae > Protopterus > Protopterus annectens. The sequence goes on along the minus strand of NC_056745.1, from coordinate 914,106,046 downwards.
TAATACGGACAGACAACACCACAGTTATGTGGTACATAAACAAGCAAGGGGGATCTCATTCCTACCCCCTTTGCAGACTAGCCATGGATCTATGGGACACAGCTCTATCTGGCAATCTGGATCTTCAAGCTCAGTTTCTACCAGAGAAACAAAACTTCCTGGCAGACAGTCTGTGCAGAAATCTTTCGGATCCACACGAGTGGATGCTGGACACCAAAATATTCAGGATGATAACAGCAGTCTGGGGATGTCCTCACATAGACCTCTTTGCATCCCATCTCAATCATCAGCTACAAACTTTTTGCACCAGGATTTTCCACACAGAAGCTTGGAAAGTGGACGCCCTGTCATTCAGTTGGAGGAACCTCTCGGGATATGCCTTTCCGCCTCTTCCTCTTCTTCCACAGGTTTTATTGAAGATAAAACAGGACAAGCCCAAGATGATTATCTTGCTGGCTCCAAATTGGCCTCGGCAGTTTTGGTATCCAACTCTAAAAAACCTATGCCTGCAGCCCCCTTGGGTTTTACCTCAGTCTCCGAACCTTCTGTCCCAACATCAGGGTCATGTTCTACACTCTCATGTCAGAACTCTCAGCCTGGCGGCCTGGTTAATCCAGGGCCTTTGATTTCTTCTTTACTGCCCAAGCAGGTTATGGATGTCATTTTAGAAGCCAGACGTCCTAGCACTAGAAAATATTATCCAGGAAAATGGAAAAGATTTTGTTCCTGGATGCAGGCCAAGGATTCTGATTCTCTTCTTCCCAACATTACTTTAATTTTACTTTACTTGACAGATCTCTTACATATGGGTCTCTCTTTCTCTTCCATTAAGATCCATGCCTCTGCTATTTCTGCTCATTATAATACAGACCCTCCCATCTTTTCCCACCAGCTCATGCAACAGTTTCTCAGAGGAGCTAAGAACTTAAGACCTCCTAGATCTCCTCCTATTCCTGCTTGGGATCTCAACTATGTTTTGGAAAAACTAACCTTACCTCCTTTTGAGCCTGCTGCCTCTTCTGACATCAAGTTTTTATCTTGGAAGACAGCCATCCTGTTAGCCCTAACCTCTGCCAGGAGGGTTTCAGAGTTACAAGCTCTTATGGCTGTGGAACCTTATATTATTTTTCATCAAGACAGGGTATCTTTGAGGACTAATCCTACCTTCATGCCTAAGGTGGTTTCCAAAGTGGCTTTAAATCAAACTATACACTTGCCAACCTTTTTCCCCACTCCTCAAAATAAAGGGGAAAGGATCTTACATTCCTTGGATGTACACAGACAGCTACGTTTTTACCTGAACAGAACCAAGGACATCAGAAAATCAGAACAATTGTTTGTTTCTTATGCTTCAAGTTCCCAAGGTAAAGCCATTTCAAAACAGACCATTTCTAAATGGATTGCTCATGGAATCAGATTTTGTTATTCTCACCTCTCACCATGGAAAGCAAATCCCAGGGAGTATACGGACTCATTCCACCAGAGCTGCTGCCACTTCTGCGGCCTTCCTCAGGGGAGTTCCTACCAAGGACATTTTGGAAGCTGCAACTTGGAGTTCAGTGCATACATTTTCTAAGCACTACAATCTACCTCTCTACTCTAAGTCTAGGGCAGGCTTTGCCTCTGCAGTCTTGCAGGGCCTTTTAGCCGCCCCTTCCTCTTTATGACCACCTCCCTTTCTTTCAGCTTTGGGATTCTACCCTACAGTCATGACTGCAACAGTGAAACACGATGAACATAGTACAGTTGTGTACACCTACCATAAATGTAGATGTTCGAGTGTCTTCACTGTTGCAGTCTGGGTTTCCCTCCCTCCTGTCCCCTCTTATTTTTACTTTTGTGTATTTCCTTTTTTTCACCTTTCTTCTGAGGTGTATTTGCAAAGGTTATGGGACCTTTTTCATTTTGGGACTCCTGACATCTGGGGCAAGAAAAACTGGAGAAGATGGCGTCGGCTATCAGCTTTGTACTCCTGGTGCTCTGACGTCAGGGAGCATGGTTGAACAGCCGACGCCGGACCCAGACTTTGGGATTCTGGCTGACCGAGGACTGCCTGCCGGCAGGGGAGAACCCTACAGTCATGACTGCAACAGTGAAGACACTCGAACATCTACATTTATGGTAGGTGTACACAACTGTACTTTCTCTGCACTGCCCTTTGGCTTATCTACTGCGCCCAGGGTCTTCACAAAGTGCCTGGCACCAGTAATTGCATTTTGCAGGCAAAGAAATATTCAAATTTATCCATACCTGGACGATTGTCTAATTCAGGCAGAAAACAAGGACACTCTTCTAAAACATCTGGCGTTTGTCAAAAGACTTCTTACTTGTCTAGAGTACACCATAAACGAAAATAAATCACAACTGGTACCCTCTCAAATAATTGCATTCCTGGGTGCAAGCTTAAATACAACTGCCCAGATGACTTACCTCAGGCCAGAAAAACAAATTCAATTGATGACTTAATTCAAACAGGTGGCCACAGAAACCCAGCTATTTGCAAGACAAATTCTGCAGGCCTTGGGGTTCATGGCCTCCTGCATTCTAATAATTCCATATGCAAGACTGCATATGAGGAAACTTCAATGTTACCTAAAAGGCTTATGGAGTCAACATTGTCACAGCCTGGAAACAATGATTCCTGTCATTCCTTGCCTGCAGCTAGAGTTCCTATGGTGGGCAGAGGCCTGCCACCAAAACAAGGGACCGTCATTCATTCCACCCCATGTCGCCCAAACCCTGATTACAGACTCATCAGATTATGCTTGGGGGGGGGGGGGGCGCATCTGGCAGGGAGATGCATTTAGGGCCAATGGAGCCCAAATCAAATGCACCTACATATCAACCAGAAAGAGATGCTAGCTGTACAGAATGCTTTGACAGCATTCAAGGACTATCTTCATCCAGGACAACTACTGATAAAGACAGACAACACCACAGTCATGTGGTACATAAATAAGCAGGGGGGGTACCCATTCCTACCCCCTTTGCAGACTAGCCATGGCATTGTAGAACACGACCTTGACTTATCAAATACATCTACAAGCTCAATTCCTGCCAGGAAAGCAAAATACTCTGGCAGACGACCTAAGCAGAAATCTTATGGACCCACACGAATGGAGACTAGATCCACAAATCTTCAGCATGTTGACACGCAAATGGGGGAGCCCAAACATAGATCTTTTTGCCTCACCCCAAAACTATCAGTTGGACAAATTCTGCACAAGAATTCATCACAAAAAAAGCTTGGAAAGTGGATGCTGTAGCCTTCAGCTGGAAAAACCTTTCAGTCTGTGCCTTTCCTCCTCTGCCTCTGCTCTCCAAGGTCTTACTAAAAGTCAGACAGGAAAAATCAAAAATGATTCTGATTGCTCCAGACTGGCCTCGCCAACACTGGTACCCACTCCTACGCAATATGTCTCACCTTCTTCCATGGTACCTGCCTCAGACACCTTACCTACTGTCTCAGCAGAACTATCAAATTCTGCGCACGTAGCTCCAAACTCTGAATCTCGCAGCATGGCTAATCAACTAATTTCACCAGTTACATCTCTCAGCAAACCTGTGATGAATGTCATTTTGGAGGCTAGAAGGCCTAGTACTAGAAAATCGTATGTTGACAAATGGAAAAGATTCTGTGTCTGGAACCAAGCACAAGGAATAAGCACAACAATGCCCAATATTCTTCAGATTCTGCAATATTTAACTGAGATGCTTCACAAGGGCCTATCTTTTTCTTCCATAAAAATCCACGCCTCTGCCATTTCAGCTCATTACAACACGGAGCATCCCCTCTTTTCTCATCCTCTGCTAAAGCAGTACCTCAGAGGGGCCAAAAATTTAAGAATTCCCAGGAGAGCACCAACTCCTGCATGGGACCTCAATTTGTTTTTGGAAAAACTCAGTCTACCTCCTTTTGAGCCAGCTGCTACAGCAGACTTAACATTTATCTCCTGGAAAACAGCTTTCCTTTTAGCAGTCACTTCATCTAGAAGGATTTCAGAATTACATGCTCTTATGGCTGTGGAGCCTTTCATTATTTTTCATCCGGACAGGGTGGCTCTCAGGACAAACCCATCTTTCATGCCTAATGTGGTATCCAGTGTGGCTCTTAATCAGACCATTCATCTGCCAATTTTCTTTCCCAATCCACAGAACAAGGGTGAGTGGATTCTGCATTCATTGGATGTACACAGACAACTTAGATTCTACTTAAACAGGACAAAATATCTAAGAAAATCTGAACAACTATTGGTGGCATTTGCTGCAGGGGCAGAGGGAAAGGCTATTTCAAAGCAGACTATTTCCAAATGGATAAGCCATTGTATACGTTTCTGCTATGTGCACCATGGTAAACCTATCCCCAAGGGGATCAGATCTCGTTCCACCAGGGCTGCATCTACTTCTGCAGCCTTTCTCAGAGGGGTTCCTACCAGAGACATTCTAGAAACTGCTACCTGGAGCTCGGTTCATAAGTTCACCAAACATTACCATTTGCCTCTCTTCTCTAAATCTAGAGCTGGCTTTGCCACTGCTGTCCTACAGGGCCTTATAGCTGCTCCTAATTTTGTATAGATCCATTCACCCAACCATAGCTTTGGGATTCTACCCAAATGTAATGACTGCAACAGTGAAACACGAAGAACATAGTACAGTTGTGTACACTTACTATAAATGTAGATGTTATGTGTTCACTGTTGCAGTCTTGGTTACCCACCCTCCGGCCCCCTGCTTTTCTCTTACTATACCTCTACTTTCTTTTACTATGCTTAAAAGCCTTTTTGGTGTATTTGCTTTTGTTTGGAGGTATATTTTTTGAGTCCTAAATTGCATACATTTATATATATATATTTTGCTCCCCATGTGGGGGGGCACCTGACATCTGGGGCAAGAAAAACTGATGTAATGGCATCTGCTGAATGTTTTATACCCCTGACGACCTGACGTCATGGAAGAAGTGACAGCAACCGATGCAGGACCCAAGACTTTGTTAATCAGGCTGACTGAGGGCAACCTGCCAGCAGATTACCCAAATGTAATGACTGCAACAGTGAATACACTCGAACATCTACATTTATGGTAAGTGTACACAACTGTACTTTACTTGGTCCACTGAAATTTATTTCTGTATATTTACAGTGCTACTGGCTTACTGAAATTTAAGTCTCTATTATTAAATTATGATAGTTATCTTTTGCTCAAAATAATAATCTGTATCTGTTCATTAATGTACTATTTGCAGTGACCCCATTATTATGCAGACCTTTTAAAATCCTATTGAATCATTTTTTATACCATGTGTAAACTTTTACAAGATGTTTTTATTCACTAGACTATGTGTACAGTTATAAAATGCTGTTTTTTCTACACTTTGTATAGATATCTAATATGTATTATTTTGAGCTTTTCTTTGTGGACCTCTGCTGAAAAGGGGACAGTGTACCAAGTTGGACTTTCCTGGTGCAGTAAACAGTCTAAGTAAATATAAAGCTATACAGCTGTGGTATTCGTGGTATGTGACGGGAAGAAGACCACCTGTGTTAATTCAGACAATTCCATTTGGTTGTCCCTTACTATATCTTTTTTGGTATTCCCACCATGGTAAAGTATTTCCAGGCAAGATTAAGGCAAATTCTAATAGAGCCTCATTTACTTTGATGGCATATTAGAAAGGAGTGGACTCTAGAAGCAACTACAGGGTACTCTGTACATGCTTTTACAAAGCATTACATACTAGATTCCTTTTCCAGGTCCAGGACGGGCTTTGCTAGAACCAATGTGCAGGGGTTCCTGGACCTTATTCTTCCTCCTGCTGAGTTGGATAAGCTTTGGTAATCAACTTAGAGCCAAAGGCTGCTGCAGCAGTGAGAATGATGATCATGGTGCAGTTGTATAATTTGCAATAACCGTAACAGTGGATCTTCAAATTCCTCACTGCTACAGTAGCCGAACCCACCCTCCAGCCTCCTCCTGCTGTATATAGTTAGTTGTTGGGATAAAAAGTTAGCTTTATAGTTTTATATCTTTGGGGGGTGTGGGGTTCAGGACAATAAGCGTTCCCATTTTGCTTAGGCAGGAAAGTTCTGAAATTGTCTACACTCTGGCTACTGATTTCCCTCCAAGGGACTAGCCACTCGGCAGTTAGTATAGCTTGCGTGTGAGCCAGAGCTTTTTGAAGACTGTCTGTTTGTTGTATCCTGGCAGGATAGAAGCCCCAAGTAGCCCAAGGCTACAACAGCAGAGGAATTCAGACATCCGCTGTTGTGGTAAGTGCAAGTTACACAACTGTACTTTTCCTAGGTTAACCACAGTGAACAGTTCTGTTATAAAAGAGAGATGTTCTAGGAAATGTTGTAGGAAATGTTGTATTATACTCCTTAATGCTCTCATTGGATCATTCCCCCTTGCCCAGGCTAAATTTGTGTCAGTATCTTTGGAAACTTTACCTTTCCTATCCTCATGCAAGTTGTTGTTCACCAGTCTTTTCTTTCATAGGTTCATACTAGGCTATCTGCCCTGGGGCAATTATAAGCCTAGCCCGATTCTGTATGGCTTACGCCACCCCTTGATTTGAGTATACTGTGCCCTTTTTAAGGTTTAGTTTACTGTGCCTCTGTCTAATAGTGACAGGTAATCCCTGGGACAAACCTACGATCCCCCATCCACCTATCGAGATTCTTCTTGAAGAGATTCATTGAGGTGCTCTGCCTCACATGAACTGGAATTCTATTCCAGAGCGAAGGGAGCCACTGGGTTATGAACCTGTCCCTCCAGCAAGTTCTATTTATTTCTGTGCTGAGGTTCAAGTCCCTCGAGCATGTGGCTCTAAGGGATTTAGATTTACTGTGGTGGAGCATGTCCATTAATTCTGGATTTGACATAGCTTTGTATGTCAGGCACAGATCACCTCGAAGTAGACGGTATGCAACTGAGTAGAGCTGGAGTTTTTTTAACCGAGCAGCATATGGCATCTGTTTGAGACCCTTGATCCTCTTGGTGAGATACTTTTGGTCTTTCTAATTGCTGCAGGTGTCTGGTAAGGTACATCCCAAAAGGGGCATTGTATTCTATGATGGGCCTGATGAGGGATGAATAAAGGGGCCCATCTGTCCATCACCTGTCCCTATCCTGTCTTCACTCCCCCTGCCATCATAGTTTCCAACTTTTCCTTCTCCTGTATTGGAGGATAAAATGCACCTTATTGACTAGTTTATGCTTCGCCTGAGTTACTGATTTAGTAGTACAAGTCTTAATTTAATCTTTTCCCCACATCTTTTTTTAACTTGACTTGTTTGCCTCATTTCCATTTTTTTTTCTACAACATATTAACTACTGCTGTATACTACCTAAAATCTTGTGTTACTCCTTTCTTTCCCATAATGTTCCAAACATTTTTATACTATTCTCACCTATTCCGTCACCATACAGATTTTTCACAATCTCCTGTACTTCTATCATCTTATCCTTTGTGGATAGATTTTAATAGTTATGTCATCATTTTAATCAGTCCAGTCCTTCTTGAGCATAACCCACTTTTTCCCTTCTACTTAGTTTTTGCTTTGCCTACCAGTTCCCTCCAGCTGCTTTCCATATCATCTTCCATGGTTAGAAATACTTTTGTTCTCAAATTGTGTACTTCATCAGCTTTACTGCTTAAACCAGTTTTTCTTTCGTCAGTTGGTGTCACAAGAGCTTATCCACTATGTAGTGTATTCCCAGCCTCCATAATAACGCCTCCATTTGACCAGTGTTGAACTCTGTAACCACAAGAAATACAGTGCTTCTGAGCTGTATCTGCACATACCTACCTTTGTGCTACAGCCTAAAGTAGTAAGATATCTAGTGAGGACTTAGTGACATGGCAGTGCAATACCATTACACTAGCGCTTCAGAGTTTTACTGGCATTCCTTTCACTAAAAAAAAATAAGTACATTCCTAGGTTAACTGAATAATGCCAAGCACCTTTGTTTTAGTCATGTGCAGGGTAGTAAGCGGAGCAGCCACTTGCTGAGTGGGAATAAAGTGTGGTCTCCTAGAAAACACTGATTTTCATTCTTCGGTCACTTGGGTTGCTTAAAACTAATGCTCACCCTTGGCAGTGTACTTTTGTATGGGTTTAATATATGCTTCACTGACTGGCAGGGGGTTGAATGTGGGGAGAACCTGGTTCAACTTCATGTCTTGGGTTTTGATGCTGTGAAGTGGTGATTGAATTGATGAGAAACCAGTGCTGCTTCCATGGCATGGCTTTTGATGTTGTGAAGTTTGTAGAAGAAATTTCTCTAAGTTTTAAGAATACTACCAATAAATCACCAAAAGGCCTGTGTGGTATGGTATATAGTAACATGTAGATGAAGCCATGAGTAATGTTTTGCACAAATGTCCATTGTGAGGATAGTCCCATCTAAGTGTATGTCTGGTATAATGGTGGTGAAGAAGTCTTGCCTGCTGTCTTACTAGTATTTGCTGTCCACTGTGATTAGCTTCACACATTCTTCCATTTTCCTGTAAAATAAATGTAGTTCTTAGTTTGCCGATTTATCTGTTTTCCACCATGTAGCAGAGATGGCTTAGATGCATTAGAAACATTTTTGTGTGTATTTGTGGGTTTACTAGCAGAATGTTTTATCATAAGCTTCTACATCTTTCATGATGTGGTATAGTGTAGTTGTAATAGCTTGTCCTCCTTTTTGTATCCTTTATTTATAGAGATGTTGCAGTCTCTGGCACAGAGGCCAGCTCCAGCTAACACCAATCGTGAACGACGACCTCGTTACCAGCATCCTAAAGGAGCTCCTAATGCTGACCTTATCTTCAAGACTGGTGGGAGGTAAAAAGAAAAATATATATCATTCTGCATTTTGTCTTACAAGAGTACCTATTTGTGTAAACTTAACAGACCCAAATGTTAATACATTTCAGTAGTTTGAAAATATATTCATTGTATATTTTGTGCTTTAGAAATAATCTAGTTTTATTCGTGTAGCACAGGTTCATAGGTAGGTACTAGGCTATCGGCCCTGGGGCCTATACAAGCCCAGCCAAAAAGGTACCCTGACTTTTGCCACCCAGGAAAATTATTTTCCTGTGCCACTGTCGAGCAGAGCCACAGAGGTGATCCCCAGGGTGAATTTTCCATTTCCCATCCAATCATCAAGATTTTTCTTGAAGAGTGCTAATGAGCTTTGCTTGATATAGATAGGTAGTTTATTCCAGAGTATGGGAAGTCTCTGTGACAGGAATCTATCCCTCTGGCATGTTCTGTTTATTGTGGTGACAAGGTTTAGGTCCCTAAAGCATGCAGCTCAGAGGGATTGAGATTTCTTTAAGTGGAACATGTCCAACAGCTCTGAGTTTGACATAGCTTTGTATATTAGGCAGAGATCACCTCTGAGTAGGCGATATGCGACAGAGTAAAGCTGAAGTTTTTTGATACTGTCTGCATAGGGCATCTGTTTGAGATCGGTAATCCTCTTTGAGAGGTATTTCTGTGGCCTTTCCAGTTGTTGATGTCTTGTGAGTTACATACCAAAAGGGGCGTTGTACTCTGTAATGGGTCTAATGAGTGATGAGTAGAGGGGAACAATGACCTCTTTTTTTCTGGGTGAGAAATTTTTTGTGATGAGGTGTGCCACGTAGAAGGATTTCCTGACTACTGTGACAATGTGATTATCAAAGGAGAGACTACTGTCCACCTGTGTCCCAAGGTCTCATCACACTTTCAGTGTTATGTATACTACCGCCTATGTTGTAGTTTATGGGTACAGAGGTTTTTACAAAAGGGGATGACAATGCACTTTTTGGCATTGAGCTTGAGGCCATGGCTTTGACAATAGGCATCTGTCTCAGTGAGGCCGTTTTGTAGGATGTCCACATTGTTAGGAGTTTCGATTATGGCTCCTAGTTTGCAGTCATCTGCGAACTGAAGCCTACAGGGAAGATGGTCAGCTGTGAGTGAATGCTATGAAGGTAAGAGGAAAGGACAACCAGTGTTAAAGCAGATTATTTCTTGATGGCTATCTCACGCTATTGCTTTTTTATATTTACCATAATAAGCCATTTCCAGACAGGATTAGGGCCCATTCCACAACAGCTTTAGTTTCTTTGCTGACTTTCTGGAAAGGGGTGGACCCTGGAAGAGCTGTAGAGGCAGCAACTTGGTCTTCTGTACATACTTTTAAAAAGCACTACAAACTGGATTCTTTTTTCATGTTCAGAACAGTCTTTGCTAGGATCGTTCTTCAATGGCTCCTGGATTCTTAGTGTATTTACCGCCTCTCTTTTTAGTTTCTATCCAACTACCCCAGGCTACTACAACAGTGATCTGTATGCTGAATGTAGTGCAGTGATGTAAGTAAACTTACCGTAACAGAAATGTTCTACTAGATCGCTGTTGCAGTAGCTCTCTCCCCAAGCCCTCTTACTTTGGCTGTTTTCCTTTGTGGTGCCACAGTGTGTATTTATATACCCTTCTGTACACAGTCTACTGTTGGATTTGTTTCTTATCATTGTGCTTTCGAGGCTTTTGTTTCCTTTCTTAGACAAAAAAAAGATGCAAGTATTTTCATATTCCAGAAATGTTTTTATTGGAGCACCCCTTGAGATCCTGACAACTCTAGCAGTGGTAGGCACACCTAAGCTTTGAAAGCTGACTGGTTACAGTTGGTAGAACCCAAATGTCTTAGGATTCTGAGCAGTGATCTGTTTGAATGTTTGTTGTAATGGTAAGTTTTCTTACACAACTGTAGTATCTGCTTGGAGGGAAGCTACCTTTTAAGAATTTTGTATATGCATTTAACTTCTTATAGTATTATTTCCTCCTGGTTTATCTAAATTAGTGCATGTAGTTATGTTATAAATTCCTGCTTGCTCAGTATGATTGCTAGTTGCTGACTGTTTTGTTTTTTTTTTGTTTTAAAACTGAACACATTATGTAAAAAAATGTGTTTGGAAAGGAACGTCCTTTTGGTGTACTGCTGCAGGTATCTCTGTAAAAGATTTAGTGATGTTCATCATGTTACACTGCTGCAGTCATTACACTTGGGTTATCCTGCCGTCAGGTGGTTCCCCAGTCGGCCTGAGTTCCAAAGTCTTGGTCCGGCATCAGTTGCTGTCGCCTTCTTCCTGACGTCAGTGCGACAGGGGTATATAAGATGCAGCCGATACCATTTTCTTCAGTCTTTCTTGCCACACGGTGCCCGAAGCAGAAGCAGTTCGCAAGTGCCAGTCGGCCGACTCCTGAGATTTTCATTCCAAATCCAGAACCGAAGTCTTCTAAAAAAGCTAAGTACCCCTTTGGGGAAACTTTTTCTTGCCTCAGGCCGATGTCAGTAAAAGTTAATAACTGTATTTCTTGTGGGAAGCAAATACCTCATAAGGATTTCCACTCCTATTGTATTCCATGCCTAGGTCCTGACCACGACGTCACGGGTTGTCGGTTTTGTGCTAGGTTTAACAAGCGCACTATTAAACGTCGGTTTGATTTTGCCTGACATTATTTTGGAAGAAAATTCAATTACACCATGCCGTCGGAACCTCCAACGACCGCAATGCATAAAAAGCGCAAGGACAAGGACAGGCATCCGAGGCCCAAAACTGACGACGAGGCCTCTTCAAGGCCGGTCGCCGGTTCTCCTGTTTTCAGCGAGGTGCCTACGCAGCCCCTGACGACCGCTTCCGCAGAACCACAGACCGCCTCTGACTCCCACGTGGAGCTGGTTGGGCCTTCAGATGCACTAGGTTTTCAGCTTTCTGATCCTAACCCTACAGAGGGAACCAAAGTAGCTGAGCAATCCACAGCTACAGAGGGTGTGTTCACACCTACTCAGTTAACCATTAAACCCTCTGCTAAGTCTAAGCCACCCTCAAAAGCAAAGAAGCAGACACAACTCTCTCCAGGACAGGCTTCCATGCCTAAAAAGCAAATGCTAAAAATGGCCAAGGACCTAATCACCCTCCTGATAAAAGGCCCAGACAGGATTGCAGATTATGAATCTTCCGACCAGGTGTCCATTTCCTCAGACTCTTCCTCGGACCTAGGATATTCCTTACCCCCCTTATGAAGATTCTGATGCTGAGGAATCAATTCTGAATCAGCCTGAGGATTACTCCTTTGGGGAGACTTTACATACCATGAGGGAACATTTCCATTGGGAAGGCCAGGATTATTCAGAATCCAAGAAAAGGCTCAGAGACTTACTTTTATTGCCTCAACACAGACCCCTTGCTATCCTGCCAGTTTTAGATATTGTGGATGATGTGTACACTGAATCCAGTTTAAACCCTGACTCCTTACCCCCAGCCCCAGTTAAACCTGATATATATTACAGAGTCCCTGACTCTCACAAATTTCTGTACAAAAGCCCTGCTGCTGACCCTGAAACTATTTCTCAGGGACCCAAAGGGATTAAGGCCTCATCAGCAAAAAACCCAGTTCCATCTGACTAGAGATTCCAGAGCATTAGACAGATGGGGAAAGAAGGTATATATGTCTGCAACTTTAGCAATGAGAGCCTTGAATTGCCAGTTTCACATGATAAAATATCAGCAATTTTTGATGTCTCATTTGAAACAAAAGATGCTTCCAGATTCAGATCCTTCTAATTTTAAAGAAATGCAGGATTTATTGCATGCAGCTGAACAAGTGGGAAAACATACTTTGCAGTGTGGGTTTGATTCATTAGAGGCCTCCTATAGAGCAGCAGTTACAGGCTCTGTCATTAGAAGGCATGCTTGGTTAAAGGAACATACATTACCAGATCATGTTACGGTCAAATTGTTGGATGCACCTTTGCAGCGGGATGTGCTGTTTGGAGTTAAGGCAGAGGAGGTATTAAAGAAGATGGAGGATAAGGCAAAATCTATGCAAACGGTGAAAGATTTCTTACAGGTTCAGCCTCCTCATTTTAGCAGAAATTGGCCAACAAAGAATTGGTCCTTTCCAGTCACAGATAAACCTCAAAGGGGCAGATACAGACGTCCAAGAGGCAGAGGTCAAGCTCAAGGCCCTTACAGGCCTCGACAATGGGGTACACCAGGCCAGAAAGAAGGGGAAGACAGGCCTCAACCTTATAAAAAGCAGCCTCAATGACTTTCCACTGCAGCTGCCAAACAGCTCTCTCTTGGCAACTCCCTTAGAAGGAAAACTGGCACTTTTCTATCACAACTGGCATTGCATCACCAAAGACAAATGGGTTCTCAACTTGTATCTCAAGGTTACAGGTTCCACTTTCACACTCTGTCAAGGTTAAAAGGAATGCCAAATCTGCCACCAAATCAAAGGTCAGAGACTCAAAAACAAATTACAGCACTCATGGACATGAGAGCTATTCAAAAGGTACCACCACAGGAACAAGGACAAGGGTTTTACTCAAGACTCTTTCTGGTTCCCAGAAAGGACAAAGCCTGGAGACCCATTCTGGACCTTTCTTCACTAAACACTTACCTGGATGTTCCGAAATTCAAGATGTTGACACTACAGCAGTTTCTTCTCATGCTGGGCAAGAAAGCTTGGCTCGTGACTTTGGACCTCAAAGAGGCATACCTGCATGTCCGTATCAGACAAAACTGCAGAAGATACCTCAGATTCCTAGCTGGTTCAATGCACTATGAATTCTCTGCCCTGCCCTTTGGCTTATCTACTGCGCCCAGGGTCTTCACAAAGTGCCTGGCATCAATAATTGTATTTTGCAGGCAAAAAGGAATTCAAATTTATCCATACTTGGACGACTGCCTGATTCAAGCAGAGAGCAAGGACATTCTACTAAAGCATCTGGCGTACGTAAAAAAGTTATTAAGTTGCCTGGGGTACACAGTAAACGAAAAGAAATCAAAACTAGTGCCCTCACAAGAGATAATATTCCTGGGTGCCAGCTTGAACACAATGGCCCAGATGGCTTATCTCACGCCAGACAAGCAAGGACAACTGACGCAATATTTTTATTTAATGGCAACAAAGACCCAACTCCCTGCAAGAAAAATTCTGCAGGCCTTGGGCTACATGGCATCTTGCATACTACTAATTCCATATGCCAGACTGCATATGAGGAAACTACAATGGTACCTAAAGAGTGTATGGTCTCAACACTGTCAAAGTTTGGAAACAGTTATACCACTAATTCCTTGCCTTCAACAGGAGTTTCGATGGTGAGCACAAGCTTGTCACCTCAGCAAGGGACATCCGTTCACTCAACCCACAGCCAGGCAAACACTGACAACCGATGCATCGGATTACGCCTGGGGAGCACACATTTCAGGAAAATGTATCCAGGGCGAGTGACCCACAGAGCAAAGACATCTCCACATCAATCAAAAAGAGATGCTAGCTGTACAGAATGCTATTACAGCTTTCAAGGATCTGCTGCATCCAGGACAATTACTACTAAGGACAGACAACACCACAGTTATGTGGTACATAAACAAGCAAGGGGGCACACACTCCTACCCCCTCTGCAGACAAGCCATGATGCTGTGGAACACTGCTCTAAACTACCAAGTACATCTGCAAGCACAATTCCTGCCAGGAGAGAAAAACACACTGGCAGACCTAAGCAGAAACATCATGGACCCCCACGAATGGGAATTGAACCCACAAATATTCAGAATGGTAACACAAAAATGGTGGAGCCCGGACATAGATCTGTTTGCTTCCCCAATTAACTAATTACAGAAATTCTGCACAAGGAGCTACCATCCACAAGCATGGAAAGTGGATGCCCTCTCATTCAGCTGGAAAAAACTACAAGTATACGCTTTCCCTCCTTTACCTCTCCTTCCAAAGGTACTCATAAAAGCCAGGCTGGAAGAGCCAAAGATGATCCTGATTGCACCAGACTGGCCACGCCAGCACTGGTACCCAATCTTAAAGAGCTTAGCACAAGAACCACCCTGGATTTTGCCTCAAATCCCACAGTTGCTGACACAGCACAACAATCAGATACTTCAGAGCCAGCTAAAGACCTTAAATCTAGCTGCATGGAAAATTCCTTAGTCAAGCAAGCAATGCCTCTCTCCAAAGCTGTTATGGATGTCACTCTGGAGGCCAGAAGGCTTAGCACCAGGAAAGCATACTCTGATAAATGGAAGAGATTCTGTTCCTGGAACCAAGCGCAAAGCCTTGACCCTCTTGTCCCAAACATTCCTCAGATACTTCAGTACTTGACTGAGATGCTGGACAAGGGCCTCTCCTTTTCATCCATCAAGATCCACGCCTCAGCTATTTCTGCTCATTACAACATGGATCCACCAATTTTTTCTAATCCTTTGCTCAAACAGTACCTCAGATGGGGCTAAAAACATAAGACCGCCCCATAGAGCACCTACACCAACTTGGGACCTCAACTTTGTTTTGGAAAAATTAACTTTACCTCCTTTTGAGCCAGCTAACACAGCAGAATTAAAATACATCTCTTGGAAAACTGCTCTGCTACTGGCAATAACATCAGCAAGAAGAGTTTCAGAATTACAGGCACTAATGGCAGTGGAACCTTTCCTCATCTTCCACCAGGACAGGGTGTCTTTAAGAACCAACCCTATGTTTATGCCAAAGGTGGCATCAAGTGTGGCTCTAAACCAAACTATTCACTTGCCAACCACAGAACAAAGGAGAGAGACTACTACATTCTTTGGACATTCACAGGCAGTTACGCTTCTACTTGGACAAACCAAAACTTTCAGAAAATCTGAGCAATTATTGGTAGCATACACTGCAGGAGCACAAGGAAAAGCCATTTCAAAGCAGACTATTTCAAAATGGATAGGACACTGTATACGTTTCTGCTATACCCACCATGGGAAACCTGTACCTAACAGCATTAGATCTCACTCCACCAGGGCAACAGCCACTTCAACTGCCTACCTCAGGGGAGTACCTACCAAGGATATTTTGGAAGCAGCAACATGGAGTTCTGTGCATACCTTCACCAAACATTACCATTTGCCTTTATACTCCAAATCTAGAGCTGGCTTCGCCACTGCTGTACTGCAGGGCCTTATAGCCACCCCTAATGCTTTATAGATCCAGCCTCCCTACCTCAGCTTTGGGATTCCACCCAAGTGTAATGACTGCAGCAGTGTAACACGATGAACATAGTACAGTTTTGTACCTACCATAAATGTAGATGTTGGAGTGTAAACACTGCTGCAGTCCAGGTTACCCTCCCTCCTTCCCCTGTTACTTTCTGGTACTTACCTAGGTCATTTACCCTTTATTACCTATGGGGAGTATTTGCTGGTAATTTGTATATTTTACTAGCAGTTTGAATTGCCTGCCTATTTGGGGGCACTTGACATCTGGGGCAAGAAAAACTGAAGACAATGGCATCAGCTGCATCTTATATACCCCTGTCGCACTGACGTCAGGGAGGAGGCGACAGCAACTGACGCCGGACCAAGACTTTGGAACTCAGGCCAACTGGGGAACTGCCTGACGGCAGGATAACCCAAGCGTAATGACTGAAGCAGTGTTTACATTCAAACATCTACATTTATGGTAGGTTCAAAACTGTCCTTTCTGATGAGTGGTTTCAGATAACATTATATCTTGCATGATCCATTCTCTTTGCACCCATAGGACTTTCCCAAGCTCAACCCCCCCCCCCCACTCCCATAACTCACCATTCTTCCCTGTCTATCCATATCCAATTTGCTATTGGACCAATCATCCAGTACAGTCATTGGCTTGAGAGATTCTTCAAAAATGTCTATCTCCTCTGAGGGCAATAAGTATCTTACTTCTTTAAAAGTTGTTTTCTTTGTAGGTTTCTTTATATGTGCCATGATGATAACTTTTTCTTTATTCCAAACGTAAGTTTAATTGTTAAAATTACCTCTCCCACCTAATCTGGCCACAGATGTAGGATTCTCCAACCTTTAGAAGTGCAGTAATTGCCTTTTGTGTTGGCTATTTTTTTCTAGACATTAATATAGATAAAGGGGATAAGGCTTTAGTGTGACCTCATGATTAACCAGCTCCCCCTCCACCAATACACACACACTTTGTGTTATGTGCTTAGGTGTGGAACACTTGGAGGTCCATTGAGATATTTGTAGATATTCGGCAATAGACATCTTCAGGAAAGAAAAATAAGCTTATTTAAAATGACGACTTCTAGCAGAGATGAAAATTGCAGGTTTAAAGAGGAAGGACAGAGAAGGAGCAGGACAGACTCTCTTTGTTGTAGTCAGAAGACTTTCTCCCAGCAATAACAATACAACTCACTATTGTAGGATAGCTGTCACATTCTTCTAGGGTTTGCTAGCTCCAGGTAATGATGGTGACTCTCCTTGTTCCTAGTACAAGATTGCATAGTTTCTCCTTGTAGCGGAAGCTCTGTAGGTGCATTGAGTCAAGGCCTTCTTCCTCCATGTTTGTGAGACTGGCTAGGTCCCTGCATTGTCATTTATTTATTTATTTATTTCACATTTGTTAACCAGCTTAATTCAACTGGGTAGGAAATTACCCATTTTCAGTGGAGACCCGAGGGGAAAAGCCCCGAACAAAACATACAAGTATATGCAAATAGAGACAAATTAACAATATAAAGAGCAAAACAAACTTATGGATACAATAGATAAGAAAAATAAATGTAATCCAAGGAATAATACACACATATATATATATATATATATATATATATATATATATATATACACATATATATATATATATATATATATATATATATATATATATACACACAAGGTCAGAAGAAGGAAAGTGCAAAAGAAGATAGTAGAGGAGGAATGAAGTGATCTAGAGGCAGTGTGTGTAGTTACACTGGGAGAGAATTAGGAAAGCCTTGATCAAGACTCATTAATATGGGTGACTTATCTTCTCCCACTGTATCTGGGATGGCAAGAGAAGGTCCCTTCCCATTAACTGTATTCTTTCTTAAGGCAGCATTCCCATTTTAACACTGGAGTAATGTTCTGTGAAGTAAAAAAGTGAAATGAACAGATTTAGGTGGAAGTCAGTCTCCACTTTTGACAGAGAAAAGTAGTTCTCAGGTTCACCTCATCTGTGTGGAAGAAAGGTTTCTCTCTCTTAACACCCATGACTTGCAGTTCAATAAGATGTATTGCAGTAGCAACAGCTACCAAAGTAGAGACTAAGATGAATTGGCAGTCCCCTAAATTGGGTATATAGTATGTGTATGTTTGCACCCTTGTATTTTGTAATAGACTGGCATTCACGTATGGGTTAGTTTTTTCTCCTTATGCCCACTGAATGTTGGGATAGGCTCTGACTTACCAACAGTTCTGAATAGGATGAAGGTATGAAAAAATGAATAAATAAATGAATGAATGTTTTATGAGAGTTGGTAGAAGGTATTTGTATAGGTAAAAGCAAGAAATTATTTCTGAAGAGATAATCTGGAGACATTGATGTTGAAGTTAAACTGAAATTGTTTCTGAAAAGATCATATAGAAATGATGATGAAGTGTTACTGTTTGGATAATGTTACATATACAGAACTGCAGATATGTGGTTGAAAGATAACATTAAAAATAAGGAGGCATTTAAATATTGTATGTTTTCAAGTTTCTGTGAAAGGCAGGGAAGATGGTACATGTGAGTTGGCAAACGGGGGATGTGATCCTTGGTTTTAAAAAGAGGGAGAGAGTAGGTTGTATTGAGAGATCATGTTTGTCAGCCTCCTTGGAAAGCCTCTGCCAGGGTGTAGAAAGGGAGACTTTAACTTGTACTTGACTATCTGATTCAAGAAGAAGCAGTGTGGGTTCCATTTTTGTCGTAGAACAATGAACTTTTGTTCTTGCATGGATACTGGAATGGTCAAAGTTGTGTGCCTTTTGAAGTATTTAATATTGTAATTGTAATCTTTAGAATAGCATAATTACAAGAGTGTTGGAGAATGTATGTTTGCAAAGTATGAGGTTTTAGAACCTCTGTATTTTAATCATACCTCAGTGTACAGCAATCTTGGAGTTAGTATATACATGTTAATAGCAGGTCCCCACACACACACACACACACACACACAAACTTCATTAGCCAAAGACCATCTGTGTTAGCGTGTACTTCAGAGAAGTAGATACCAAACAGGAGAGGACCCAGGACTGAACCCTGTGGTACTTCGCTTGTCACAGGTCTGAAGTCGGATTTGGAGTCTGCTACTTTCACAGTGCGGGTTCCGTCAGTGAGCCAGTTGGCAACCCATCTTGTGACATAAGAATTTATACCTAGTTTAGTGAGTTTATCTGTAATTCCAGAGTGGGGGATGGTGTTGAACGCCTTGGCAAGATCTAGCTATGTGAACCACCTTACCCTTGTCTACGGCTTTGGTGACTGCTTCAAAGAAGTCTATCAGGTTTAGGAGACATGATCTGCCTTTTACAAACCCGAACTGGGTGGGGTCCAGAGTTTGGAGGTTACCAATGTCTTTGTTTATAAGTTCCATGATGATACATTACATGGCCTTGCAGACCAGGCTCGTCAGGCTAATGGGGTGGAAGTTCCCAGGGTCCATGGTGGCTCCCCCCTTGTGGAGTGGATAACCGTTGCTGTACACCATTCAGCAGGCACAAAGCCTGAGGTGAGGCTATGATTGAACATGGTACTTAGGTGGGGTGCCAGTTCATTCTGTAGTTCGTGTAGAACTCAGCCTGGGATGTTATCTGGTCCCATGGATGCTGTGTTCTTGACTTTGTAGAGTGTGGTTTTTACCTGTGCAGCCGTGATTACAGGAACTTTGCATTCTTCTGGTATAGAGATGGGCTTTTTAGGAGGTGAGAGGGGGGTAAATTTAGCACTTAACCTATCTGCCAGGATGTTGGCAATATCAGTTGGGTCTGCATATTTAGTGTCATTGTGCTGTAACTCAGAGCAGATCTGAGTGTTGCCATTGAAATTCTTGACATAGCTGTAGAATGCTTTGTGGTTGTCTTCAGAATCAGTGGCAATTTTGTTTTCGTAACTAGCTTTGGAGGATTTTATCAGGGATCGCAGCTTCTTACTGAGGCTGACCAGGGAGCTCCTCCACTCGTGGGAATTTACTCTCTTTTGCAACAGTTTCCTCCTCCTGTTGTACAGTTTGTTTATGGCAGGGGACCACCAGATTGGCTTTCTTTTTTTGGAGGATAGAGTCTTGGTTCTGTCTGGGATAGTACGATCCATACACTCATGTAAGTGCTTATAAAGTGCAATTGTGTAGGATTCAGTAGTCGTAACTGTATTGCTCATCTGCATGGGTGTCATGAAGTTCACCACGTCTGTCTTAAGAAGCATGAAGTTGGCTTTGGAGAAATTTTTTACCATGGTTTCCGTAATGGGGGGTGGGGGCAGGATGTGGATATCTAGAGTAATTAGCTTATGGTCGGATCGGACCAATGAGGCGTTGACTTCAAGTGTGAACACCGGTCACTCATGTTGGTAATGACTAGATCTAGGATATTGTTCCCCCTGGTGGGGGTGTGGATAAGTTGATCCAGGGCATTGGAGTTTATGAATTCCAGAAAGCATTGAGCGAAGGAGTTGGTACACGAGTAGTTTTCCCAGTTAATGGTAGAGTAGTTGGAATCGCCCATTATTAGGGTGTTTGGTTGAACCCCAATATTTTCCAGTACATCAAGAAAAGAAAAGTGGGAATCTTGGGGCATGGTGGGTGATCTGTAGCAAGCTACAATTTTGATTGCAATTTTGCCCAGAGTTAGTTGCACTTGGATAACCTCGTCTGCATTATGCTGAGCAACTAGCCTGGAGGTGTGGATATCCTTAATGAATATGGACACACCTCTGCCTTTGGTGTTCCGGTCCAGGTTACATGGCCGAAAAGTGCGATATGAGTTATAGCCTGGTAGTGCAGGGGTGCTCTCTGGAGCCTTGAACCAGGTCTCTGTCATTGCACAGATATCGATGTTCTCCATTTTAAGGAGTGCCTCGTGAGTGCATTTTGAGATTTAGACTTCTAGCATTGAGTAGCATCACCCTCAGTTTTTGCTTGCCTGTTCCTGTTACGGTGGTGAATTTGTCATTTGAACCTTGCCTAAAAAAGGCATTATAGTGGTGGCAAGAACCTTAGCTGGAAACTCATGGTAGAACTAGGGTAGTGTGAATACAACTGCATGTGGTCATGCAGCAGCATATCCCTCAATCTGTGTTAACTGTGTTTGCTGAAATTAACTTTGCATTAAGCTTTTCTATACCTGTAGCACTACAAGAGAGAAATTGATGGAATTGCTCTTGTAGTACACATTTTATGGTAAGGCATCCAGTGCATAATCCATTTCAGTGTGATTAATCAGTCACGTAACCTGTTCATGATGTGCAGCTTTTTTACAGATGTTTCTTGTCATAGAAGAAAATTGTAGTACAAGTTAGAGCAAATACAAGAGGCTAAAGTAAACATCTGTAATAAAAATAATTAATGGTGTCTGTGTGTGTGTGTGTATACGTACTACACAAGTATTGTACATATTGTAATAAAGTCAGATAAATGTAAGTATTAAATGTGTATGTGTGTATGTATCTGTATGGGTCTACTTCACATGACTGAAAACTCAAAATACTGAATTTCATTTGACTGAGACCACAATACGTACATTTCAAAATACTGAAAACTCATATGACTGAGTCCCATTGTACTGAAAGGTTATAATGCTAAATGTCAAAATACTGAATTTTAAGCCATAGATGGAATGTGTGGTTCCATTCACCTGTGACATGCTTGTGATAAAACAAAAATGACTGTAACTTAAAGTGCTGACTGTCCGAATACCAATAGTAGCATAGAAAGTAGTGTTGTAGTGTTTCTAAATGTGGGTATGTCTCTCCATTTTTTATGGGAAGTATCTAAAGTAATATGGTGGATGTTTCATGTGCTCCTGGCAGTAGTGACAGTGTGTACAGTACTGTAAGGGAAGTAAAAGGTATATGCCCTTTTCCCCACTGTAGTGCGATCCTGGAGTTAGTATATATAGTTAGGAGGGTGTGGGGAGCATAGCCCCCCACCCACTTAGTTCGGTTTTATATCGTCCAATTTCTGTTAAGAGGATAAGTAAGTTGATTTTAAGTTTTGGAAAGAGTCATTGGTGGTGTAAGTGTGCATGTCTATAGCTTAAAATTCAGTGTTTTGAAATTCAGCCTTGTAAGCTTTTGGTATAATGAGACTCAGTCAACTGAGTTTTTAGTATTTTGAAAATTAGGTATTGTGGTCTCAGTCAAATGAAATTCAGTGTTTTGAGTTTTCAGTCATGTGAAGTAGATCATACCTCTCAACCTAAAAGTATCAAAAATCTGGACAAGACCCATGAAAAATAGATACAAATCTGTATGCTGATTAACGTTACATTTGCATACATAATTATGTAACCCAGCCCACTCCAGTAGAATTGTGAGATGCCAACTTTCATATGCAAACTGAAGAACAGACAATGAAAATATGGCACCAGAGTCCCCCTGCAGCCATTCCAATGTCCCTTTACCTGGATATTTCGCCCCATTTACCATAAACACTAATGTGCATACTGCTTTACTTCTACAATGATTATTTGGATTTTATTTTTACATTTTATAGCACAATGCACAAACACTAATAGACATCTGCTAAACAAAGCAGTAATGTATCACAATGAAAATAGACATTAAAACTTCTCTACCCTTGAAACTCACATTCATTAAAACAGCATTGAAACCTACACCACATCCAAAGAAAATGCATCTGGCCAGTGGTGGATAAAGATTACCTTTGGGCTGTTTTCAAATCATAGGCCCCTTGCACACAAAACAAGAATGTGTTCTTTGATGCACTTTCCTGACTTTATTAAATTATATTCCTTGTATAATACAGCACACTTGTTAAATTTAGAGCGCAATTTAAATTTGTTTGAATATTTTTCCAGTAGGCAGTGAAACAAAATGCATGAACCAATAATGACAAAACTGCCCAATTCAGAACATTTCCATCATAAATGTTTACTTACACACACACACACACACACACACACACACACACACACACACACACACACACTAAAACTTCAGCGGCAGCATAACCATAAACTTACAATAAAACATCAGAGACAGCATAACCATAAACTTACACACACTAAAACTTCAGCTGCAGCATAACCATAAACTTCAGCGGCAGCACAATGTACCTCGGCTGTTGCAGAATGTGCATATTAACCATAAATGTCAGCGGCAACATAACGTACCTCGACTGTTTCATAATGTGCCTGTCCTGTGCTTAAGTTAGAACATGAGCAAAATCTAGTCACTCTAATACAAGGACAGATAGGTAAATACTACTCAATACTAACACGCCACCACTGATTACTGTTAGTATAACTTAGCTCAGCTTTTTAAGAAAGTTTTACTGATTTATAACATTTGGTGTATAAATATTTGTAGACAAATATTAGATTAAAAAGTCTCATTTCTATATTTTTTTATTTTAGCTTGCTTGGTTTGGGATTTGTTGAATACATTTAATTCAATTCATTTATCTACATCTTTAGCATTTATATTTTCAAAGTAGTGTGACTCAGTTTTAAACTGTACTTGATGGTCACTTGTATTAAAAATGCTTAAATGTGTTTCATTTCTGCAATTCACTTTTCACGTTTGTTTGAGGAAGTATGTTGGTCCACATGAGCACCTATCCTTTTAATCAGTGAGAAGAAAAATGATTTTTTCTCATGCATCCTGCAGCCATATTATTATGGAATGTAAAGGGATGTAGTATTATAAGGATTGTACAGCCACATCTTTCAAACAGTGGTATTTTTTTTCAGAATTACCCACCCTGCAGGAATTTATCTTTAAAATAATTAACTTTTTATAACCATTTCAGCTGTGCACAGCAATCAAGTCTTTTCAAGATGGTTCTCTTTCTTCCTGCTTTATTCTTTCTGTCATGAAGCGTTTGAGACGGAATTTATAGAAGGACTAAGAATTACTTCTTTACTTTCCATCTGCAGATATGCATTTTACAAGCAAGGTGTGACTCTAGAACTGTTGGCTACCTTTTTCTAGTGGTACATAGACTGCCTTAGGAAACAACACTAACACACATAAGCAGACTGCAGGCTTGACTCTTTTAGCATGGCTAGGATTCTAACAAGCTTAGAGGTGACCTGTTTGCATTGTTTACAGATTGTACTTTATACCCTGTGTGTCATTTTATGCTACACTCTGAATTTCATTTTAAATTAAACTACCTGCATCCACTTCTTTGTTTCGTGGAGATTTTCAGCTGAGTGCTCTTTATTTAAAACTATCCTGTTTGATGTGTTTCAAGAATTGAAAGGTTCATTCTTGGACCTGGATTTTTTTAACTGAACCTCATTCAAGAAAACTGTTAAATAACTCTCTCACAAAACTAAACCAGATTATTTTTAGATTTGCTGATAAACTGCAGAAAGTTGTTTTGTATATATATATATATATGGCTATGCATTACTACGTATTAGACTTAAATGAAATTTGTTATGGGTAAACTCAGTTGCTGATTTTCTTAAACTATCCAACTGCCTTTCAGGCTAGCAAATCCCTCTTGCAGGCAGCATAGCATAACCATTCCTCAGCCATCATTCCCTTGCAACGCAGCATAAGGTTCCATTCCTAAGCCATCATTCCCTTGCAGCTGGAAGAAATGCACGCATGAGCTATGCAGCTAGTTCAATTCCGACAGGCTGGCAGGCCGTTTCACAGAGCTGACGTCATCACGCACATGATGATATCAACTCAAAAAAGCCGGAACAAAAAATTTGAAAATAAAATGCTGGGAATTTCGGAAATTAAGGGGTGCCACTCATGAATCGTGCACCCCATTATTTGGACCCAAAACTCGGTAAAAACTGGGATGGTTAGGAGGTATGAAGTAGATCCATCTATATATGTGTATGTCCCCTGCATGTCACAGGTCATTTATTACCATCCATTGGACGTCATCAACTCCTTGTCAGTTCATAGAACTGAAAGATTCTACTTTTAATACCCCCACCTAAACCACATTTAAGCTAAAGGGGGAAAAAATGCTCACATTACATGTTCTGAAAATAAGTTTCACTGCCTAAAACTTCCACTACCTAAATCAAATCTTTAAAAGAACTCAGATGTGATGTTTAATAAAAGAGAATTAAACTTCATATTAAAAATATGGACTGCAGCCAGACAGCTAAAAAAAAACATTACCGACGAAACATACCCAATTTTACACATTAAATTAAACTAACTGAAAACTTAACTAAACTATACTGTGACCATATTGTAATAGTACTAAAATAATACCTGTAGCTTATCTGATGGCATAAAAAAGCTGTAATTTACCTTAGATGTAGCGTGCAAGACAGACCAGTCACAACAGCCTAAAGAAACTATGTAAAACTCTTTCAGTATACAACTTGCACAGGTTTTGTAATTGCCACTTTCCATTGAAATTGATGGAGAGCAGACATTTAGACTAAAAAAACATCCATTTCAAGAAGTGCACACAGATGCCTGGGATGAGGCATGGCAAGTGCCTGGAGAGAAACACACCAGATTCAGGGCAGATGGCAACCAAAACTACTAAAGGAGCACATCTGCATGAAGGAGAAAAGGGCCCCTCATCCAAGCTTTTCAAGTCTTTTCTCATGTCTGTGGACCAGATCCCCTAAGATTGTTCACAGACAACACCACAGTCATGCGCACATAAACAAGTTGGAACCACATATTACCAACTGAGAAGACTAGCACAGATCGCCTGGGAGACTGACACTCAGAAAAACAAATCTTTAGTAGCCACATACATTCCATCACAGGAGGGTGAGTTTTTAGATGCAGTATGGAGGACCTTGGGGGGATCCTCATGAGTGAACCCTTAACATACAGGTCTTCCTGGGCATCCTGCACCATTAGGGTACACCTCAGATAGACCTGTTTGCTTCAGAGACCAGCAAGCAGCTCTTCATCTTTTGCACCAGGAGTCCTTGCCCTTCAGCCTGGAGGAAGATGCTTTCAGTGGACAGGGAGATTCCTCTACACCTTTCCTCCTGTCTTTCAAGGAATATTCTAAAGGCTCAAAAAGAAAAGCCAAAATGTTAGTGATCCCCTTCTGGCCAAAACAGCATTGGTTTCCTCTTCTCTTTAACCTCACCAGGGGCAGCTACGACAAACTGCCACTACAAGTTGATCTCATCACACAGCAGAAGGGGTCTCAACTGCACCCCAACATGTCATCCCAGAACCTGACTCTGTAGATGATAGGGTTTTAATTCCTTACAGGCAGCATCTTTCACAGGACATAATTAAGGTTCTCAAAGAAGCCAGGAGACCCACCATTCAAAGATCTTACAAAGTCAAATGGAAGATATTTTCCTTTTGGTGCTGCAGAAATGGATGGGACCCCAACAAATCACAGGCACCTTCCATATTCAGCTAAGAGAGTCTTCAAGCTTCAGGCTGTCATGGCTATCCTCCCTGTCTTATTTTTCTTAAGGACAGGGTGATCTTAAGAATTAAGCGTTCATTCATGCCTAAAGTGAGTGAACTGTCACTTAATTAAGCTGTAAATCTGTCTACCTTCTTTTTCAACGTACACAAAGATTGTTACACTCTAGATTTTCACAGATAGATAAGATTTCTCTCTGGGCAAAATCAAATCCTTTAGAAAATCTGATCAGCTATTTTTCCCCTTAATGCACTCAAAATTGGGCTGTCCAGTTTGCAGTAGTTTGTTTAGACACTGGATCTCTAAGGTCATCTCCTCATGTTATTCTGTACCTGGCAAGTCTTTGCCCCAATTCTCTCAAGCTCATTTTTACCAGGACAGTAGCATCATCTGTGGCCTTTTATAAAGGACCATACTAGAAGTTGACTCCTGGTCCTCTTTACACATCTTCACTAAACACTTCCTGATCAATGCATTCTGAAGGTCTAGGGCTGCTTTCACTAAGTCAGTCCTTTTGGATCTCTTGGACGGTTTTGCAGCTCATTAACCAGTCACCTTTACACCCCCTTCAGCTCTGGGAATAACCCATTCATTATGAATAGTGCAACAGTGATTTCAGTCAGCACATAGTGCAGCTGTGTAAGAACATAACCATAACAGCCGATGTCCTACTGATCACTGTTCCATAAGTCCATAAGTGTATACTAGGCTAATGATCAATAGGGCCCTTACGAGGCTAGTCAAGCAACCCAAGTATGACCCACAGATTTGATTCATTTAAGGATGATTTACTGACTGCTTCTGTCCATCAGAAGAGTAGGCACCAGACCAGGGGAGAATTTCTAATTACCCATACATTGGTCTAAGTTGCACCTAAATTGGGTTAGGGAGGAACTCTACTTCACATCCATGGGGAGCCTATTCTAGAGAATGGGAATTCTCTGAGAAACATATCTGTCTCTCTAACATGTCCTTTTTATCTTGCAAGCAAATTTTAGGTCTTTTAATCTCATAGTTCAGATGCAGTTTGTTTTGTGGATGTGCAGGAGGTTCATCAAAACAGGGTCCAGGGTTGCCTTGTATGCCAGGCAAAGATCACTTCTCAGAAGTCTGTATGATACCAAGTAAACAGACAGGCCTTTGAAGTGATCAGCATAAGACATTGCGTTTACTCCCTGTATTCTTTTTGTAAGGAACCTTTGTGGTCATTCAATTGTCTAGTCAGGTACATACTGAAGGGGGCATTATACTGTATGATGGGTCTGATGAGGGCCAAGTACAGTGATATGATGACTCCTCTGGACCTAGAGGCCATGCTCTTTCTTATAAATTGAGCAACATAGAAAGATTTTCTTACTACTTTGGACACATGGTTGAGGGCTAGTTTGTAATTTACATGAGTTCCCAGATCCCTGACTAGTGAATCAACTTTTATTGATGATGGTGTTACCTGGGGTGGCAGACATCTGAAAAGGTACTATAATGCATTTCTTGGTACTGAGTTTTAAGCCATGGCTTTGGCAACAAGCTGTTAGACATTCCAGAAGGGTGTTCTCATCTTTTGGGGATTCAGTGACTGCTCCCAGTTTGCAGTCATCTGCGAACTTGGTTAGCCAGTGGCTTTGACACTGGTTTTGGCATCAAAGAAGTAGATGTCAAAGAGGAGTGGGCTCCACTGGTGACTGGCCTTTTTGGGGAAATGTGCTCACTGATTCAAATCTCCTGGGTCCTATCAGTGAACCAGCTAGCTATCCAGTGTGTTATAAAGAGGTTTATACCTAGTTCCATAAGTTTGTTGAGAGTGCTCAAGTGGGGCATTGTATCAAATGCTTTCACCAGATCTAGGTAGGCAGTATGCACCATCTTCCCCTCAGCCATTGCCTAAGTGATCTTTTTTAAAGAAGTCTACCAGATTCAGTAAGTATGACCTTCCTTTGACAAAGGCAAATACTATTGCAGTATTTCTTCCAGGTTTACTATCAATTTTGTGGAGACACTCCGCAGATGGATAATCCGAAACTGACATGTTCAAATTCCATCTTGCAGAACATCTCTTGTTAGAAAGTCAGCGAATGCACTGTACATTCGCTGATAAAACTTGATGTACTATTTGAAGATCACAGTACAGTGTGGTTTGGAATTTCGTCTATTTCCTTACTGTAGTGCGATGTTGGAGTTGGAATATATAGTTAGCAGGAGGTGTAGAGGCCCCCCCCCCTGCAAAAATGTGATATATAGGAGTTTCATTTACATGAGCTCCTGTAAGGACATTGTGTGATCTTTACAGACACACTGTCGAATCTGCTGACTTTGATCAGCTGATTTGACATTGTACCCTGGTAGTAATTTTGCCTTTGCTTCAGAGTTGCAAATGGCATTTCTTTTGCCGTTCGCAATTTTGATAGTAAACCTTCCTTCCCACCCTCCTGCCCCTCTACATTCTTTTTCCATAATCTCACAACCACCTGCCTCTGTCCCTATACTGTGGACAGTGCTTCACCCCTCCTAGCTATTCAGTCTCTTACTCTCAGGGATCTTCAGGCCACTGGACATAATCACAGAAATTATACTTGTATGTCTGCCTCTATACACCTACACTTATGAGTTAATGTCTCACATTGGACGTACAGTCCTGGGAAGATGAACTTTGGACCACCCCTCAGTACATCAATGGTGAAAACCAATTCATTATGAATAGATGCAGCAGTGATCAGTAGGACATCTACTGTTATGGTAAGTTCTTACACAGCTGTACTTTTTATCAGCTTATACTGATTGTTTTTCACTGGGAAAGAGACACCATTTTTGGCTTGACAATGGAACAATCTAGCAATACCATGGTCTATCCATCTTCTAGCCACAAAATTAAAAAGTAAAGCAAACAGCCTTTGCCACCATAACAGGCTAGCAATTTGCCTCAGCCACAGGCAAGTGACTCTGCTGTGACCATATGTGGTTCTTCAGACAACTCCTGTTTTACTCTGGATCCCTCTGGTGTTGCACTTACTGTCAGTATTGACCGGGGTTTAGCCGCATCCTCTGTGGCTGTTGGGGTCCCCTCAGTGACCAAGGGAGAGCGTCACTTGTCGGTCTTGGGTGTGGGAACAGGGAATACTTCCCTGTTTGGTCAGAATGCTGTGCCCATCCCTGGGAAAGTTGCTGACACTGCCATTAATAACATTGTTCGCCCCATTTTTTTCTGTCAAAACGAAACAGAAAGCACGTACCTGCTACTCAAATTTCTTTAGACAGGTAGTTTTCTGGGTCTGGCTTATGGTTTAATTCAAGCCATTGATCCTTCATTTGAGGTTGTTTCTGGTAGAAGAGAGGTACCTCTTTTCCTGAATAAACTCAAGATTCTGAATTTGAATAGGATAAAGGGACAGATATAGGGTTTTCTCCTCAGTTTTTTGAATCAGACTTAGAGGAGAGCTCAGTTTCTGATCCTCCTTGTGGAGGTTTCCTTTTCTCTGAGACTGTTTACAGATTGTGCCAGTGTTTTTAGTGGAGAGAACACAGATGTCCTGCCTGAAACCAGTGTTGCAGTATTCCTGACATATGGGTTGCCACTACTGACATCTGGCTTGGGTACCAAAGCCTTTACCTTCTGTAGGTCATACATCTGATGCAGGACCTCATGTGTTGGGGTATATAGATGGACGGACGAACATAGACATACCTCTCAACCTCTTAGAGCAAGAAATCTGGACAAAGCCACAAATAATGGGGGGACAAGCCCAAAAATACAGACACTTTTTAAATATTGCTCTTACAGTCTAAGAAAGTTGATAGAATAACAGGTTTTGCACTAGCATGAATTTTCTAAAGGATATGAAGTCTGAAACTCAGCTATTGTATTATTTTCTGATTTAAGTCTTCAACGATTTGCCAGTGATTTTCCAGAAAACCAAAGTTTTATGAGAAATAGACCAAAATATGAGGTAAAAATGTAGACAGTCTGTGAAAATCTGGACATTTGAGAGGTGTTAGCATAGAGCCCCAGAGTATCTCACCTCCAGCCCAAATGCAGGTCATGTATCCATTGCACTGCTCGCCGTTTGGTCATTGTACCTTTGCTTCGATCATTTAGTCAGATAAGTGCCACTTTGGGAAACTTTCCTATTTAGTTATGCTATTTTGTTGAAAGTTGTTGGATACCTGCTAGGAGGGGCAAGTGTGAGTGAGGTAGGCAGATTCCGTATAGGGACTTGCATACCAAGTGTCTTTTTTGCATAGGCAGGAACACTATCACAAATCTTGCTCATTCTGTTAATTGTTTGTTCTCAAAACCCTTAGGTTGAGATTTTCCACTCTCAACACATTTCTTAAAACCCAGTGTGTTAAACGCTTGGCCCAGTCCAAGATGACCAACTTCACATCCTTGGAAGTTTTTCTGTCACCGAAATTAAAAACTAGAGACTTTGAATGGATCCATAGTCCAACATTTCTTACTCCCAGTGTACCCGCTGAGGTTCCACAAATCAAAGTATGTCAGGCTACATGATGTTCATCGTGTTTCACTGTTGCAGTCATTACTCTCAGGTTATCCTGCTGGCAGGCTACCCGCAGTCGGCCTGAATTCCAAAGTCTAGGTCCGGCGTCGGTTGCTGTCGCCTCCTCCCTGACATCAGTGTGCCAGAGGTATAAAAGATGCAGCCGACGCCATTTTCTTCAGTCTTTCTTGCCGCTCGGTGCCCGAAGCAAAAGCAGTTCACAAGTGCCAGTCGGCTGACTCCTGAGATTTTCAAATGCGAATTTCAGAACCGAAGTCTTCATTAAAGCTAAGTACCCCATTGGGGAAACTTTTTTTCTTGCTCCAGACTGATGTCAGAAAAAGTTAACAATTGTATTTCTTGTGGGAAGCAAATACCTCATAAGGATTTTCACTCTTACTGTATTCCTTGCCTAGGCCCTGATCACAACGTTGCTAGTTGTCGGTTTTGTGCTAGATTTAACCAGCGCATTATTAAGCGTCGGTTCGATTTCGCATTTCATTACTTTGGCCGAAAGTTTAATTATATAATGCCGTCAGAACAGCCGATGACCGGAGTTTACAAAAACGCAAGGACAAGGAAAAGGATAGGCATCAGAGGTCCAAAATCGATGAGGCCTCCGTTAGGCCAGTCGCCGGTTCTCAGTGAGGTGCTTTTGCAGCCCCAGGCGCCCACTACGTCAGAGCCACAGGCTGCTTCTGACTCCCACGTGGAGCCGACTGGGCCTCTGGATACTCAAGGTATTGGACACTCGGAAATCATTCCCTCAGATGGGTCCAGAGCCGCTGAGCAGGCATCGGCTTCTGAGGGTGTTTTCAGACCTACACAGTTATATGTTAAACCATCTTCAGCTTCAAAGACAAAGACTAAAGCAGCTCTAAAGACAAAGAAACAAGTGCAGCATTCTCCAACTCAGACTACCATGCCTAAAAAACAGATGCTTAAAATGGCCGAGGACCTAATTACTTTGATCAGGGGTTCCCATCCCCCTCCTGATAATAGACCTAGGCAAGAGACTGAATATGATTCTTCTGATCAGGTTTCTGTTTCCTCTGATTTCTCTTCTGAACAGGATTATTCTTTGCCTCCCTATGAGGACTCTGATGCTGAAGAATCCATTCCTTCAGCCTCTCCTCCTGAGGATTATTCTTTTGGGGAAACCCTGCATACCATGAGGGAGCATTTCCACTGGGAGAGCCAGGATTACTCTGAATCTAAGAAAAGGCTCAGAGACTTTCTGTTACTTCCACAGCACAGACCCCTTGCTATTCCACCTGTTCTAGATATTGTAGATGTATTTTCAGAGTCCGGCCTGTCCCCTGACTCTTTACCCCCTGCACCTGCTAAACCAGACAGATACTACAGGGTCCCGGATTCTCATAAACTTCTATATAAGAACTCCGCTGCTGACCCAGAAACTATATCTCAGGGTCCCAAAGGGGTCAAAGCTGCTACTGCAAAAAAGCCTGTCCCCTCTGATAGGGATTCTAGGGCACTGGACAGATAGGGGAAAAAAGTTTACACTTCTGCTATCTTGGCTGTAAGGGCTTGAAATTGTCAATTTCATATGCTTAAATATCAGCAATACTTAATGTCTCTGATTAAACAGAAAATGTTGACAAATACTGAATGTTCAGAGAACAAGGAATTGCAGGATTTATTGCATGCAGCTGAACAAGTGGGAAAACGTACTTTACAATGTGGTTATGATTCACTGGAGGCCTCTTGCAGGGCCACTGTTACAGGTTCTGTTATTAGAAGGCATGCTTGGTTAAAGGAACAAAATCTGCCTGATCATGTTAAAGCAAAATTATTAGATGCCCCATTACATCATGATACTTTGTTTGGTGCTAAAGCAGAGGAGGTGTTGAAGAAAATGGAGGATAAAGCGAAATCTATGCAGACAGTTAAGGATTTCTTACAGGTACAGCCACCCAGGTTTAGTAGGAACTGGCCTTCTAGAAACTGGTCCTTTCCAGTGTCAGACAAACCACAAAGAGGCAGATACAGACATCCCAGAAGCAGATCTCAGCCCCAAGGCTCATACAGACCTAAACAGTGGGGTGCTCCTACCTCCAATAGCAGAGAAGACAAATCACAACCTTACAGGAAACAGTCACAATGACTTTCCTCTGCCAGATCCAAGAACTTTCCTTTTGGCAGCCCCCTTAGGGGGAAAACTAGCACTTTTTTCATCAAATTGGCAAAAGGTTACCCAAGACAAATGGGTCTTGAACATAGTATCTCAAGGCTACAGGTTCCATTTTCACACCCGACCAAGGGCAAAAGGCATGCCAGACCTGCCACACAATCAATGGGCAGAGGCACAAAAGCAAATTTCAGCCCTCATGGACATGAGGGCCATTCAGCTAGTACCACAACAAGAGCAGGGGCAAGGATTTTATTCCAAACTTTTCCTAGTACCCAGAAATGACAAAACCTGGAGACCAGTACTGGACCTGTCTATTCTAAACACGTTTCTGGAAGTTCCAAAATTCAAGATGTTGACTCTACAGCAGCTACTGCCCATGCTGGGCAGGAAGGCTTGGCTGGTAACTTTAGACCTAAAAGAGGCATACCTGCATGCCCCAATCAGACAATCTTGCAGAAGATACCTCAGATTCATAGCTAGATCAATGCACTACCAATTCTCTGCACTGCCCTTTGGCTTATCTACTGCGCTCAGGGTCTCCACAAAATTCCTGGCACCAGTAATTGCATTCTGCAGACAAAGAGGAATTCAAATATACCCCTACTTGGACAACTGCCTTATTCAAGCAGAGAACAAAGACATTCTTCTACAGCACCTGGAATTTGTAAAAAGTTTACTAATTTGCCTAGGATACACAGTAAACGAAAAGAAATCAAAACTAGTACCCTCTCAAGAGATAATATTCCTGGGTGCAAGCTTAAATACAACTGCCCAGATGGCTTATCTCACGCCAGACAAACAAAAGCAACTGACTTATTACTTCAAATATTTAGCAACAAAAACCCAGTTAACTGCAAGGAAAATCCTGCAGGCCTTGGGTTTCATGGCATCCTGCATTCTACTAATTCCATATGCCAGACTGCATATGAGGAAACTACAATGGTATCTAAAAAGTGTTTGGACTCAGCATTGCCACAACCTGGAGACAGTAATGACCCTTATTTCCTGCCTGCAACAGGAGTTTCGATGGTGGGCAGAGGCCTGTCACCACAACAAGGGTCTGCCATTCACTTTACCCACAGCCAGACAGACACTGACAACGGATGCATCAGATTATGCCTGGGGGGCTCATATGGCAGGAAAATGTATTCAGGGCACATGGCCTGCAAGCCAGATGCATCTTCACATCAATCAAAAAGATGCTAGCTGTTCAGAATGCCCTGACAGCCTTCAAGGATCTGCTTCGTCCAGGACAGCTACTGATAAAGACAGACAATACTACGGTCATGTGGTACATAAACAAGCAGGGAGGTACACATTCCTATCCCCTCTGCAGACAAGCAATGACCTTATGGGACACAGCATTGACTTACCAAGTTCACCTGCAAGCACAATTCCTGCCAGGAAAAACAAATACTCTGGCAGACGAACTAAGCAGAAACCTCATGGATCCCCACAAGTAGAAACTGGATCCACAAGTCTTCAGCATGATAACAAGGAAATGGGTACGCCCAGACATAGATCTATTTGCCTCCCCTCACAACTACCAATTACAGAGATTTTGCACAAGGATTTATCACATGCAAGCATGGAAAGTGGATGCCCTATCCTTCAGCTGGAAAAATCTAACAGTATATGCCTTTCCTCCACTGCTTTTCCTTCCCAGGGTACTCCTAAAGGTCAGACAAGAGAAGCCAAAAATGATACTGATTGCACCAGACTGGCCACACCAGCACTGGTACCCAATCCTAAAGAGCTTGTCTCACGGTCCAGCATGGATATTGCCTCAAACTTCTCACTTGCTGACCCAACAAAACAATCAGATCCTGCACAGCCAACTCAGGACCTTAAATCTGGCAGCATGGCAGATACTGTAGCCATTCAGAACAATCCTCTTTCTAAAGCTGTTATGGATGTTATATTGGAGGCCAGGAGGGCCCAGAACCAGAAAATATTATGTAGAAAAATGGAAGAGATTCAGTGCTTGGAACCAGGAACAAGGCATTGACACGTATGTACCAAATATCCCTCAGATTTTACAATACCTAACTGAGATGCTGGACAAAGGCCTTTCTTTCTCATCAGTTAAGATTCATGCCTCTGCCATTTCAGCCCATTACAATACAGAACCACCTATCTTTTCTCATCCTTTAATAAGGCAGTATCTCAGAGGGGCGAAAAAAATCAGGCCTCCCAGGAGGCACCAATTCCGCATGGGACCTCAATTATGTCTTGGAAAAACTCACTCTGCCTCCTTTTGAGCCAGCTTCAACAGCGGATATAAAATTCTTATCCTGGAAAACAGCTCGGCTCCTAGCAATAACCTCTGCAAGACGAGTCTCGGAGTTACAAGCACTCATGGCTGTGGAACATTTTATCATTTTTCATCCAGACAGGGTTTCTCTAAGGACAAACCCAACATTTATGCCTAAGGTGCTGTCCAGTGTGGCCCTCAACCAAACCATTCACTTGCCTACCTTTTATCCAAACCCACAAAACAAGGGTGAGAAAATTCTGCATTCTTTGAACATACACAGACAGCTACGCTTCTACTTGGACAGAACTAAAGCTTTCAGGAAGACTGAGCAACTTTTAGTGTCATATGCTTCAGGGTCACAAGGAAAGGCTATCTCTAAGCAGACTATATCTAAATGGATAGGCCATTGCATCCGTTTCTGCTATTCTCAGCATGGCAAATCAGTGCCTAAGGACATTAGGCCTCATTCTACCAGAGCAGCAACCACTTCAGCAGCTTTCCTCAGAGGAGTACCAACCAAAGACATCTTAGGGGCTGCAACTTGGAGTTCAGTGCACACCTTTACAAAGCACTACCACTTACCTCTTTACTCTAAATCTAGAGCAGGCTTCGCCACTGCAGTTCTGCAGGGCCTCATAGCCTCTCCTAATCCTATTTAGTCCAGCCACCCAACCTCAGCTTTGGGATTCTACCCAAGAGTAATGACTCCGACAGTGACACACGATGAACATAATACAGTTGTGTACCTACCATAAATGGAGATGTTCGAGTGTATTCACTGTTGCAGTCCAGGTTACCCACCCATCATCCCCCTTTTCTTTGCTGGGACTCATCTGTACTTCTCTATTCTATACAACCTATGTGGTGTATTTGCTTACAGATGAAGGGAATGCTTATTTTTGTGCATGCATGCTTTATTGGCATACCTTTCAGCCTTCCTGTTTGGGGACACCTGACATCTGGGGCAAGGAAAACTGAAGAAAATGGCGTCAGCTGCATCTTTTATACCCCTGGCGCACTGACGTCAGGGAGGAGGCGACAGCAACCGATGCCAAACCTAGACTTTGGAATTCAGGCCGACTGCGGGTAGCCTGCCAGCAGGATAACCCGAGAGTAATGACTGCAACAGTGAATGCACTCTAACATCTACATTTATGATAGGTACACAACTGTACTTTCTTCGTGTTTCACTGTTGCAGTCATCACATTTGGGTTATCTGCCTGCAGGTAGCCCTCAGCCAGCCTGAATACCAGAGTCTTTTGATTTCTGCGTCGGATGCTGTTTCTTCTTCCATGACGTCAGGTCGTCAGGAGTATAGAACATGCAGCCAACGCCATTACATCAGTCTTTCTTGCCATGCGGTGCCTAAAGCAGAAGCAGTTCGCAAGTGCCTGTTGGCCATCTCCTGAAATTTTCGTTTTCGAGTTTCAGACCCGAAGTCTTCAAAAAAGATAAGTACCCCGTTGGGCATCCTTTTTCTTGCTCTAACCGATGTCAGTAAAAGTTAACAATTGTCTTACCTGTGGAAAGCAAATACCTCATAGAGATTTTTGTTTGTACTGCATCCCCTGTTTAGGCCCAGACCACAGCGTCCCTCGCTGTTGGTTTTGGGCCTTGTTCAACGCCCGAACTATTCGTCGGCAGACTATTTTTGCAGCCACTTACTTTCGTACTCGATCTGTGTACTCTGAAATAGCTTCATTAAGCCATCTGACTACTGATCTTCTGAAAAAAACGTAAGGATAAAAACAGAGACAGACTGCATAGGTCCAAAACTGCCGACGACACTTCTGTTAAGCTAGTCGCCAGTCCGCCGGTACACAGTGAGGCGCTTTTGCAGCCCCTGATACCCGCTACTTCAGATTCGCAGGCCTCTACTGAGACCCATTTGGAGTCCGGTATGCCACAAGATGCTTCTTCGACTATGGAACCTGCAGATATCTCTACCTTGGATGGGTCCAGAGCCACTGTGCAGCCACCGGCTTATGAGGGTGTATTCAGGCCTACAGACATTGATATTAAACCAACGCCATCATTTTCATCCAGGCCAAAAACTCGCACTACGCCTAGAAACCAGTGACCAAACTGCAGGCTCAGGCCCATATGCCTCAAAAACAAATGCTTAGAATGGCTGAAGACCTTATTATCTTAATTAGGTGAAACCAGCCTTCTCCCTCTTAAGAGACCTAGAACTGATTTTCTTTCTGATTCTTCTGATCAAAAATCTGATATTTCTGCTCCTTCTCATTACCAGGATTTGCCGTTATCTACTTATGAGGATTCTGATGCAGAGGATTCCATTCCCTCTGCTTCCCCTCCAGAAGATCTTTCTTTCGGTGAAACCTTGCATACTCTTAGGGAGCATTTCCGCTGGGAAAGTCAGGATTACTCTCAGTCAAAAAGAAACGTAGGGAATTCTTACTCCTGCCTCAACACGGGCCTTTAGCTATCTCTCCTGTTCTGGACATTGCAGATGATGCTTTCTTGGAATCCAGCCTTACCCCAGACACTTTACCTCTAGCTCCCAGAAAACCTGACAGGTACTACAGCGTACCTGACTCTCACACGTTCCTCTTCAAGAATCCTTCTGCGGGTCCAGAAACCATTTCCCAAGGACCAAAAGGCATTAAGGCTACTGCTGCCAAATATCCTACCCCTTCTGATAGATATTCCAGAGCCTTAGACAGATGGGGTAAGAACGTATACATTTCTGCTGCTTTGACCATCAGGGCTTTAAATTGCCAGTTTCATATGTTAACGTATCAGCAGCATATTGTGGGACTACTTAAACAGAAAATTATGATGATTCCTGACTGTGCTGAACACAAAGAATTGCAAGATTTAATACATTCTGCAGAACAAGTTGGTAAACATACTTTGCAATGTGGTTTTGACGCTTTAGAAGCATCTTGCAGGACTGCTGTCACTGGGTCTGTACTTAGAAGGCATGCTTGGCTTAAGGAACAAAACTTGCCAGATCATGTTAAAGCTAATTTACTGGATACTCCCTTAAACCAAGACCGCCTTTTTGGCAACGAAGCAGAAGAAGTCCTCAAAAGGATGGAGGAAAAAGCTAAATCTATGCAAACTGTTATAGATTTCCTACAAGTATAGCCTCCCAGATTCAGTAGGCATTGGCCTTCAAAGAACTGGTCCTTTTCAATCCCTTGCAGGCCTTCTCAGTCCACACCCAGGAACAGCAGACCACCTAGATTACAGTTTCAGGCTAAGCACAGACCTAAGCAGTGGGGGGCTCCCACTTCCAAAGCAGGGAGTAGTAAGCCACCCCCCTACGGAAAAATGGAGCAGTGACTTAACCTTAACCCTTCCAAGCCCTGCTCAAACTACCTGCTCCCTTAGGAGGAATGCTCGCCCTGCTTGCAAAAAACCTGGAACTCATTACCCAGGACAAATGGGTTTTGAACATAGTCTCCCAAGGATACAGATTCCACTTCCACACAATCCCAACCCCAAATGGTTGGCCAGACCTACCCCCAAATCATTGGGCGGAGGCCCAACAGCAGGTTCTCTCTCTTCTCAGTATCAGGGCTATTCAGCCTGTCCCAGCAGGGAATCTTGCAGGAAATACCTACGCTTCAGGGCAGGATCCATGCACTATCAGTTTGCTGCACTTCCCTTTGGCTTATCTACTGCACCCAGGATATTCACAAAATGTCTAGCTCCAGCCATTGCATTTTGCAGGCAGAGAAATATTCAAATTTATCCATACTTGGACGATTGTCTGATTCAGGCAGAAAGCCAGGACTTGCTATTACAACACCTGGCATTCATAAAGAAACTTCTAACCTCACTGGGGTACACCATCAACGAAAATAAGTCTCACCTAGTACCCTGCCAACAGATTGTATTCCTGGGAGCAAGCTTGAACACAACTTCCCAGATGGCATTCATTACTCCAGAGAAAGGTTTATTTGACAACCTACTTCAAACTATTGACCACAAAACCCCAGCTATCTGCAAGGAAATACTGCAAGCCCTGGAGTTCATTGCCTCTTGCATTCTACTAATTCCATATGCAAGACTGCATATGAGGAAACTCCAGTGGTATCTAAAAAGCCTATGGTGTCAACATTCTCAGGACCTGGAAACATGATTTCTATCACTCCTTGTATGAAGACAGAGTTACTTTGGTGGGCAGAGGCCTGCTACCACAACAAGGGACTCCCTTTCACTCTACCCCCTGCCACCCAAACCCTAACAACAGACACATCAGACTATGCATGGGGGGGGGCTCACGTGGCAGGGCAGTGCATTCAGGGCAAATGGACCCCGCGACAGATGCACCTGCATATCAATTAAAAAGAAATGTTAGCTGTACAGAATGCTCTGATGGCCTTCAAAGACCGTATTCTTCCAGGACAACTGTTGGTAAGGACAGACAACACCACAGTTATGTGGTATATAAACAAGTAGGGGGGAACCCTCTCGTAACCTCTCTGCAGACTAACCATGGCTCTGTGGAACACAGCCTTGAGCTACCAAGTACATCTATAAGCTCAATTCCTGCCAGGCAAACTAAATTCACTGGCAGATGACTTAAGCAGAAGTTTCATGGACCCACACGAATGGAAACTAGAACCCAAAATATTCTACCTCTTGAGGAACAAATGGGGGACTCCAGAGGTAGACCTGTTTCCCTCCGCTCAGAACTACCAATTGAACAAATTCTGCACAAGAACTCCCCGCAGTCAAGCTTGGAAACTGGATGCCCTGACCTTTACCTGGGAAAGCCTCTCGGTTAATGCCTTTCCCTCTCTGCCTCTCCTCTCGAAGGTTCTTCTAAAGATCAAACAGGACAAGCCAAGGACAGTACTGATTGCACCAGACTGGCCACGCCAGCACTGGTACCCCCTCTTGCACAGTATGACA
The DNA here is from genome assembly GCF_019279795.1 of Protopterus annectens. Taxonomy (NCBI): domain Eukaryota; kingdom Metazoa; phylum Chordata; order Ceratodontiformes; family Protopteridae; genus Protopterus; species Protopterus annectens. Next base: position 914,065,862 of record NC_056745.1, on the reverse strand, counting down.
CTGCTGCAACCATGGCACCTGCCTCAGACCCCTTCCCCTCCTGTCCCAGCATGCGGGCCAGATTCTGCACCCTCAGCTTCACACCCTGAACCTTGCAGCCTGGCTAATTCCTTGAGCTCTCCTCTAGCATCCCTCAGTAAGCAGGTGCTGCATGTCATTCTGGAGCCAAGGAGGCCTAGTACTTGAAAATCCTATGCTGAAAAGTGTAAAAGATACTGTTCCTGGAGCCAGGCTGAGGGGATGGGCACAATGGTGCCCAGCTTATTTCATATTCTACAGTACTTAACAGAAATGCTCCACAAGGACCTATCCTTCTCATCAATTAAAATTCATGCCTCTGTCATTTCATCACATTATAATACTGAGCCCACCCCTCTTCTCTCACCCCTTTCTAAAACAATTCCTTAGAGGGGCCAAAAATTTAAGACTCCCCAGGAGTGCTCCCACTCCAGCCTGGGACCTTAACTTTGTATTGGAAAAGCTCACTCTCCTCCCCTTTGAGCCAGCTGCAACAGCAGAGCTGAAATTCCTTTCTTGGAAAACAGCCTTCCTTCTAGCCGTCTCTTCAGCAAGAAGAGTGTCTGAATTACAGGCCCTCATGGCAGTGGAACTCTTCATTATCTTCCATGCGGACAGGGTTTCCCTCAGGACTAATTCTTCCTTTATGCCTAAGGTGGTGTCTAGTGTGAGTGTGGCCCTAAATCAGTCCATTCATTTATCTACTTTTTTCCCTAATCCGCAAAACAAAGGTGAATGAATACTGCACTCTCTGGACGTGCACAGACAACGTAGATTTTACTTGGACAGGACTAAGTCTCTCAGAAAATCTGAACAGCTGCTAGTTGGCTTTGCTGCAGGGGCAGAGGGGAAGGCCATTTCAAAGCAAACCATTTCCAAATGGATAGCCCATTGCATTCATTTCTGCTACAAGCACCATAGAAAACCTACCCCACAGGGGATAAGATCACATTCCACCAGGGCTGCATCTACCTCTGCGGCTTTTCTCAGAGGAGTCCCTACCAGGGACATCCTAGAAGCTGCTACCTGGAGCTCTGTACATACATTCACCAAGCATTACCACATGCCTGTCTTTTCTAAATCCAGAGCTGGATCTGCCACTGCAGTCTTGCATGGCTTAATAGCTGGCACTAATGCTCTTTAATTTCTTCCTCCCTTCCTTAGCTTTGGGAATCGACCCAAATGTGATGACTGCGACAGTGAAACACGAAGAACATAGTACAGTTTTGTACACTTACCATAAATGTATATGTTTGAGTGTATTCACTGTTGCAGTCCTGGTTACCCTCTCTCCAGCCCCCCTGACTTCTCTTGGCTCTACCTTTCCTTCTTGTTTGGTATATTTATTTTTTCTGGTGTATTTGCTTTTTGATTTGGGTGTACCATACCATATAATTGCTTCCTATTGTGAGGGCACCTGACATCTGGGGCAAGAAAAACTGATGTAATAGCGTCAGCTGCATGTTTTATACCCCTGATGACCTGACGTCATGGAAGAAGAGACATCATCCGACGCAGAAATCCGAAGACTCTGGTATTCAGGCTGGCTGAAGGCTACTTGCAGGCAGATAACCCAAATGTGATGACTGCAACAGTAAATACACTCGAACATCTACATTTATGGTAAGTGTACACAACTGTACTTTCTCAGTTGCCCCCTGCAGTGACCCTGTCTGAGACCAGTATGGTTCCTGAGGCCTTGCAGAGTGCTGATATGTCCAAGGAATTGCATCTCATCATTTTCAAGGGACCACATGGTGTCCCTTAAATTTTAGTTAGGGAAGATTTCCCAGGCTCTCTCATAAAATTCAGATATGGTTCAGAATCTCTGCTTCTCATCCAGGCGGACGTCACGCATAAAAGGAAAAAAAGAGAAGACTAGGTATGTCGCCACTCTCGCAGCAGCCAGGAAAAAGGAGTGGATAAAAAAAATGGGTGGGCTTTCCTTTTCTTTGATTCCAGTGCAAGGAAATGTAAGTTTTATTAAGTAAGCAGGTTTCTGGTGCCTGCACAGTACTGGAACCATATTGTAGGGAGAAAAGCAACCGAAGGTTGAGTTAAACTGTAGGAAAAGGTGAAGTTTTTCTTTTAACTTCTCACATACTTTGCACAGGAATTTTCTTTGCATGCATGACATACCACAGACACAGATAAGTCTGTAGTTTATCTTGTCAGATACTGTTGACAGTCTTATACAAGCAAGTAGTCCTACTAATATTAGGAGCTTGGCAACTGCTATGAAAAAAGACAGAGAGGAGTGAAACTGTTTTCCACTGTCTTTATTGCAGATTGGAAGAGAACTTGCACTTATTTGCAGCTACTATCATTGTAGCCATGCCTTTCATAGCAAAACAAAGCAGTTATATCAGTCAAGAGTTCAAAGGCATTTGCCAGCTTTTCCGATGAATTTACATAAGCCACATCACATTATTGAAATGCTAAGCTTTAAATGTTGGTTGTTTATACTACTACATAAAATTATGTAAATGTAGTGTCAAAGATGTCTGTGGCATTTAGAGAAAAGTCAGAAAATATTTTTACTTGTAATTGTTTTAATATATCCGCACACTTACCATTCACACACACACACACACACACACACACACACACGATAGGACTGCTCTGAAGGAAGTGAGATAGGTACAACCCATTCAACTAGGTGCACTGATAATGTTTATAAGAAGGTCTTTTATGCCCTCTTGTGACATCCTTCCGGAGGAGGATGCATATCTGGTGCACAAAGCCATAGGAAGATGCATCTTCCATAGGTTCATAGTTAGGTACTAGACTATTGGCCCAAGGGCCTAAGTAGGCCTAGCCAACAAGGTTCCCTGGCTTACGCCACCCAAGAAAGTAATTTTTCTGTGCCCCTGTCAAGCAGAGCCACAGAAGTGATCCCCGGGGTGTAGTTCCTATTTCCCATCCACTCAAGATGTTTCTTGAAGAGTACTACTGAGGAACTTTGCTTGTCATAGATGGGTAGCTTGTTCCAGAGTATGGGAAGTCTCTAGAACAGAAATCTATCCCACCAGCATGTCCTGTTGTGGTGACAAGGTTTAGATCCCTAGAGCGTGTAGCTCAGAGGGATTGGGATTTCTTTAGATGTAGCATGTTCAACAGCTCTGGGTTTGACATAGCTTTACATGTTAGGCAGAGATCACCTCGGAGTAGGCGATATGTTACAGAGTAAAGCTGGAGTTTTTTGAGACAGTCAGTGTAGGGCATCTGTTTGAGGCCAGTAATCCTCTTTGTGAGGTACTTCTTTGGCCTTTCCAGCTGCTGCAGATGTCTTGTGAGACACATTCCAAAAGGGGCGTTGTACTATATAATGGGTCTAATGAGTGTCGAGTAGAGGGGAACAATGACCTTTTTTTTTCCCTGGATGAGAACCCTTTTGTGATGGGGTGTATCACGTAGAAGGATTTCCTGACTACTCTGACGATGTGATTATCAAAGGAGAGACTACTGTCCACCTGGGTCCCAAGGTCTCTTATCACACATTCGGCATTAAGTAGACAACTGCCTATGTGGTAGTTCATGGGTACAGAGTATTTTCCAAAGGGGATGACGCACTTTTTGGCATTGAGCTTGAAGCCATGGCTCTGACACCAACCAGGCATCTGTCTCAATGAGGCCCTTCTGTAGGATGTCCACATCATTTGGGGACTCGACTGTGGCTCCTAGTTTGCAGTCATCTGCGAACTTCATTAGCCAAAGGCCTTCTGTGTTAGCCTGTACTTCAGAAAAGTGGATGCCAAACAGGAGAGGTCCCAGGACTGAACCCTGTGGTACTCCACTTGTCACTGGTTTAAAGTCAGATTTGGAGTGTGCAACTTTTACAGTATGGGTTCTGTTAGTGAGCCAGTTGGCAACCCATCTTGTGATGTAGGGATTTATACCTAGTTTAGTGAGTTTAGCTATAATTCCAGAATGGCAGATGGTGTCGAAAGCCTTGGCGAGATCAAGATAGGTTGTGTGAACTACCTTACCCTTGTCTACGGCTTTGCTGCCTGCCTCAAAGAAGTCAATCAGGTTCAGGAGGCATGATCTGCCTTTCACAGACCCAAACTGGGTGGGGTCCAGAGTTTGGAGGTTACCAATGTCTTTGTTTATGAGTTCCATGATGATACATTACATGGCCTTACAGATTAGGCTCGTAAGGCTAATAGGGCGATAGTTCCTGGGATCAGTGGTGGCTCCCTTTTTGTGGAGTGGGATAACTGTTGCTGTGCACCATTCAGTGGGCACAAAGCCTGATGCGAGGCTGCTATTGAACATGGTGCTTAAGTGCGGAGCCAGTTCATTCTGAAGTTCATGTAAAATGCAGCCAGGGATGTTGTCCGGTCCCATGGATGCTGTGTTTATGGCTTTAGAGAGTGCAGCTTTTACCTGCGTAGTTGTGATTACAGGCACTCTGCATTCTTCATGTGTAGATGTGGGCCCTTTAGGGGATGAGAGGGGGGTAAAGTTAGCACTGAACCTATCTGCCAGGATATTGGCAATATCAGTTGGTTCTGTAATTTACGTGCCATTGTGCTGTAATGTAGAGTAGATGTTCATCGTGTTACCCTGCTGCAGTCATTACATATGGGTTATCCTGTCGTCAGGCGGTCCCGCAGTCGGCCGGATTTCCAAAGTCTTGGTCCGACGTCAGTTGCTGTCACCTCATCCCTGACGTCAGTGCGCCAGGGGTATATATATTGCAACCGACGCCATTTTCTTCAGTCTTTCTTGCCGCGCGGTGCCCGAAGCAGTTCGCAAGTGCCGGTCGGCCGACTCCTGAGATTTTTGAATTTGAATTTCAGACCGAAGTCTTCTATAAAGCTAAGTACCCCATTGGGGAAACTTTTCTTGCCTCAGATCGACGTCAGAAAAAGTTAACAATTGTATTTCTTGTGGGAAGCAAATACCTCATAAGGATTTTCATTCTTATTGCATACCTTGCCTAGGCCCTGATCACGACGTCACTTCTTGTCGTTTTTGTGCTAGATTTAATAAACGTACTATTAAAAGACTATTTGATTTCACACAACACTTTTTTGGTAGAAAATTTAATTACACCATGCCGTCGGAGCTACCGACTACCGGCGTGCACAAAAAGCACAGAGACAAGGACCGACAGCCCAGTCCTAAGCTCGATTCCGAGGCCTCGGTTGATCCGGTCTCCGGTTCTCCGGATATCAGTGAGGCTCCGACGCACCCTCTGACTACCGCAGTTCTGGAACCCGAGACCGCCACAGATATTTTGATGGAATGTACTAGGCCGATGCAGCCTTTTACTTCAGGCCCTTCCGACGATTTACCTTCCAAGGACGTTGGTGCTTCTGAAACGCCATTGGTTTCTGAAGGCGTTTTCAGACCGACGACTCTTACACTCAAAATGTTTTCCAAGTCGAAGACTCCTTCCAAATCGAAAAAGGCTTCACATCAGTCTCCTGTTCAAGGCCCTATGCCTAAGAAACAGATGCTCAAGGTGGCTGAAGATTTGATTTCTCTTATCAGGGGTTCTCAGCCTCCTCCTGACAAAAGGCATAGACAAGAGGAAGATTCTGCTTCCTCTGAACAACTGTCTATTTCTTCAGATTCCTCTGAGGACCAAGACTATTCCTTCTCTCCTTATGAAGATTCTGATGCTGAGGACTCTATTCCCTCAGCTTCCCTCAGAAGATTACTCTTTTGGGGAAACTTTACACACTATGAGGGAACATTTTCACTGGGAAGGTCAGGATTACTCTGATTCCAAGAAAAGGCTCAGAGAGTTTCTTTTACTCTCCCAACACAGACCCCTAGCCATTCCTCCTGTTTTGGACATTGTGGATGATTTCTATTTAGAATCCAGTTTCAACCCTGACTCTCTACCTCCTGCCCCGGCCAAGCCTGACAGATGCTACAGAGTACCTGATTCCCACAAATTCCTTTACAAAAGCCCAATAGCTGACCCAGAGACTATCTCCCAGGGTCCCAAGGGGGCTAAGGCTTCCATGGCTAAAAATCCAGTACCTTCTGAAAGGGATTCAAGAGCACTAGACAGATGGGGGAAAAAGGTTTATACCTCAGCCACTTTAGCCATGAGAGCACTAAACTGTCAATTTTATATGCTTAAGTATCAGCAATTTCTGATCTCTCAGTTAAAACAAAAGATAACCACCCTCCCTCAACAATCTGAATTGAAAGAAGTATAGGATTTGTTGCACGCCACCGAGCAGGTGGGCAAACATACCTTACAATGTGGGTTTGACTCTTTAGAGGCCTCCTGCAGAGCAGCCGTCACTGGATCAGTTATACGTAGGCATGCCTGGTTAAAGGAACAAAGTCTGCCTGATCATGTTAAAGCAAAACTACTAGATGCTCCCTTACAGCAGGATGTTCTTTTTGGTGTTACAGCAGAAGAAGTTTTAAAGAAAATGGAAGACAAGGCAAAATCAATGCAGACAGTCAAAGATTTCCTACAAGTACAACCCCCTCGCTTCAGCAGAAACTGGCCAACAAAAAATTGGTCCTTTCCAGCCTCCGACAGGCCTCAGAGGGGTAAATACAGGCACCCAAGGGGCAGAGGACAACCACAAGCTCAGTATAAACCTCGCCATTGGGGCACTCCAACCCAAAAGGGAGGAGAAGACAGGTCTCAATCCACCAGAAGGCAAACTCAATGACTTGCACCTCAGCTGGCCAAACAAAGCTCTTTTGTCAGCCCCTGGAAACTAGCACTATTTGCAGACAACTGGCACATGGTCACAAAGGACAAATGGGTCCTAGACATAATTTTACGAGGATACAGATTCCACTTTCACACCTTGCCAATAAAAAGAGGAATGCCAAACCTGCCACAAAATCAAAGGGCAGAGGCTCAAAAACAAATTGCAGCTCTCATAGCCATGAGAGCCATTCAAAGGGTACCAACTCAAGAGCAAGGCCAAGGATTTTACTCAGGACTCTTCCTAGTGCCCAGAAAAGAAAATGCTTGGAGACCAATTCTGGACCTTTCAATCTTAAACACGTACTTACAAGTTCCCAAATTCAAGATGCTAACACTACAGCAGCTACTTCCCATGTTGGGCAAGAAAGCATGGCTGGTAACGTTGGACCTCAAGGAGGCATACCTGCATGTCCCTATCAGACAAAGTTGCAGAAGATACCTCCGTTTCATTGCAGGTTCAACCCACTATCAATTTTCTGCACTGCCCTTTGGCTTATTTACTGTGCCCAGAGTATTCACAAAATGCCTGGCACCAGTAATTGCATACTGCAGACAAAGAGGAATTCAAAATATCCATACCTGGACGACTGCCTCATCCAAGCAGAAAGAAAAGACCTTCTCCTACAACATCTGGCCTTTGTGAAGCATCTACTAAATTGTATGGGGTACACAGTAAACAAAAAGAAGTCAAAACTAGTACCCTCACAAAAAATTACATTCCTGGGTGCCAGCTTGGACACAACGGCCCAGAAGGCTTATCTTACACCAGACAAGCAATTACAACTGACTCAATACTTCAAGACTATGGCAACAAAGACCCAATTAACTGCAAGAAAAATTCTGCAGGCTTTGGGCTTCATGGCATTTTGCATTCTGATAATACCATTTGCAAAGCTGCATATGAGGAAATTACAGTGGTACCTAAAAAGCGTATGGTCTCAACACAGCCACAGCTTGAACACAGTGATATCTGTCATCCCCTGCCTTCAACAGGAATTTCTATGGTGGGCACAGGCATGTCACCTCAACAAGGGTCAGCCTTTCACCTTGCCCACATCCAGGCAAACTATCACAACAGATGCTTCAGACTATGCCTGGGGGGCACACATGGCAGGGCAATGCATTCAAGGCCTATGGACTGCAGAACAAAGAAAACTGCACATAAACCAAAAAGAGATGCTAGCTGTACAGAAAGCTCTGACAGCCTTCAAGGATCTTCTACAGCCAGGACAGCTTGCAATACAGACGGACAACACCACAGTAATGTGGTACATAAACAGATAAGGGTGCACACATTCCTACCCTCTGTGCAGGCAAGCAATAATCTAATGGAACACAGCTCTGGCCTACCAAGTACAGTTACAAGCTCAATTCCTGCCAGGACAGGAAAACACATTGGCAGGCGACCTAAGCAGAAACATCAAAGATCCCCACGAGTGGAAGCTAGACCCACAAATATTTACAATGATAACTCAAAGATGGGGTCTACCAAATATAGACCTGTTTGCCAGTCCTCAAAACTACCAGCTGATAAAATTTTGTACAAGGACATCCCACCATCAAGCTTGGAAAGTGGACGCTCTCTCCTTCAGTTGGAAAAACCTGACAGCATATGCCTTTCCTCCATTACCTCTTCTCACAAAGGTACTTTTGAAGGTCAAAAAGGAGAAACCTCGAATGATTCTCATAGCCCCAGACTGGCCACGCCAGCACTGGTACCCGCTACTGAAGAATATGGCTCACAGCCCACCATGGATATCGCCTCAAATACCTCATTTGCTCACGCAACAGAACAAGCAGATTCTACACAGCCAGATCAAAACCTTAATGAAAACACCAAAAAGAACAAAAACAACAATTCTTCAAAACACACCATGAAATAAGTAGTCAGAGAGTGGAGCGAAGAGAAGCAGCTTTAATCCATATGTCCTGTCCTGGTACCTCGGCAATTCACCTTCAATGGAACAAATTTACAGACTTACACATTCTCTTTTTATATATTCATCAGTTAAGATAATTAATCAATCAACTCATCAAATGTTTTAACCCTATCAACACTGTAACAATATACAGCATATATAACATTTAAATTCTATATTTTTTATCAAAATTAGTAAATACTAACTACGAATTTTAATATTACATAACTTAATTAAAATGATTCATGTCATTATAAATTACCAAAAAAACTTTTGAACGTATAACATTACTACTAATGTGCACACATGGAAATGTAAATACACCCAACTTTCAATGATTCAACATTGTTACACTAATTTACCCACTATCTAAGTTCATCCCAGCCGGAAATACTGCATGATACCCTATAATCATCCTCTGCTCTAACTTATTCAGTGCGGTTTTAAAATTTCCTATACAGAAATGAGGTCTGGCAAGCACACTAAATACAAAACCCTCACAATTACCATTATGTATATTACAAAAGTGAGTGGCCACTGGGCTCTCCATATTACCCCTCTAATGTCACTCAAATGCTCCAAAATGCACACCTTAACCTTCCTAGTTGTCTGACCAATATACCAAACAGGTGGGGTACAATCACACCCCAAAATATACACTACACTAGAAGACATGCAATCAAACCTTTCGAATGCCAAATATTTCCTTCCATTTATCTTGGCCCCATGCATATTTTTGATTTTATCACAAACTGAACAACCACAAAAATACATCCCAACATTACTATTACCCACAGGTTCTAATTTCCTATTTAATATTTCTTTTAAATTGGGCTACCTTTTGTAGGAAAAAGTAATGTGCTTTGGAAAAAGAGAACCAACTATTGAATCTTCACACGACATGCCACAGACCTCTAATGGTTTTCCATTATATCAGAAAAATGGAATATCTAGATACAAAAATATCTGAACAGGGTGGGCATGGTCTCCAGAATTATGACTGTTCTCATATCTATTCCTCCTTAACGTGTGAGTTTTACACAATCTCCATTTAAATCTAAAAGTTGGTTCACGATCATATCCTCGAAATAGAAGTCTATCCATAGTCTCATCACAAACCTCTTCCCACAAAGTTTTATCTGAGGTATTTCTCAAAATCCTTTTTATTTCCCCTTCAGGTAATGCCTTAATTAAATGTGGAGGATGCATGCTGTTGGCATGTAAAAAGTTGTTAACCGCTGTGGGTTTCCTGAAAGGTTTATATTGAACCAAACCATCTATCCCTACATAGAATTCCACATCCAAAAAAGAAATGTTAAGTAATGACCTAAGTCCTACAAATTTTAACCCATGACGATTTTGATTCAAATCTGCCATAAACTGAGTGAACAAGGACATCTCACCCTTACAAATGAAAATTAAATCATCAATATAACGTCTGTAAAAAACTACGTTATTCACAAAAAAAGTATTCTGAAACATAAATTCTTTTTCAAACTCTCCCATATATATCACTGCATAAGTGGGTGCAAAAGCTGCACCCATTGCAGTCCCCTTCACTTGCAAAAAGAATTCTTTTTTCCACATAAAATAATTATGCGTCAAACTAAATTCTAACAGATTTAGCAAAAACATACGTGGCCCTTCACCCATCATCTTCGGCATTGCTTCTAAACCCCATCTTTTACTGATATTAGTGTAAAGTGATACAACATCAATTGTTGCCCAATAATAATCTTCCTTCCATTTTAATCCTCGTAAAGTTAAACATACATCTTGAGTATTCCTCACATGGGAACAAACTTTGGGAAGAAATTTTTTAAAATGAAAATCCAAAAAAACAGTTAACCCTCTCAACATAAGAACCAATGCCCGAAATGATGGGCCTTCCTGGTGGATTAACAACACTTTTGTGAATCTTTGGGATGATATAAATGTATGGGTGACGGGGTTCCCTTACTAATAGTTTTTTCACATCCTTTCCAGTAAAGAAACCAAGCCTTTCTCCTCTTTCTAACAGTTCAGATAGTTCATCAGAATATAATGACAAAGGGTTATTATTCAATTTCACATAGGTGTCTTCCATTAACAAGCTGTTAACAATACTTTCATACTTTTCTGTGTTCATCACAACCCAGTTGCCCCCCTTATCAGCTGGTTTGATGGTGACTTTATCCAGTTTTGTTCTTAACATCTTAAGAGCCAACCACTCATCTTTACTCAAATTAAAGGCCTTATCTTTCATGCAAAATCTCTTATATGCCTGCTCGATCTTAGAGAGTACAACATGCTCAAAAGCATTTATAGCCTGCGATTTTTTAGGAGGGGTAAAATTACTGTCACCTGAAAAATAAGGGACATCAATATGTCCATAACCCTTCCCAAAAATACCCTCATGGTTACTATGATCTTCCAAAGTAGATTCAAGTATTTGAGAGCTTTCATACTCATCTAATACTAAGCCATCATAGTCATAAATACTCAAATTCAACAAAGAATCATCCAACAAAACTTGACTTTCACTTACAGAACACCTTTCTTGCTCAGAAAAATAGACCTTCAAATTTAATTTACGAACAAAACTTTTAACATCCATCAATATATCTGCCAGTGAGGGCAACCTGGTCGGTATGAACTTGGTACCTTTTGATAAAACTCCAAGCATGTCATGCACATTCAAACCCATATTCGAAAAACCATCAATATTCTCAACATTTGTAATCTCTCCACCGCCAATTCCAACAGTATGTTCCAAACAAAATTCAGAATCATTATTAATGTCAGACATTAACAAAACATCATTTTCACTACCAATTTGAGCTGCATAACATGATTCTAAAACAGGAACACCATTTCCAACTTTTTGAAAACCAGTTCCCACAGCATTTTCACAGAAACATCCTAAATTGACATCATTAACATCATTACGATGTATACGACTAAAGTCATAGTCAATACTGTTTTTAATAACTGGCCCCAGTCCCAAATCAGCATCAACGCTATTCTTTGGTCGATTGAGAGAACAAATATCACGTTTTTCGAGCGGGACAGTTCCACCATGTCTTTTCAGAGTGGCAGCATAGTCAACACTACATGAAGCACAGACCTCATAATCTGACAACGTTTTCTCTTCAAAAACGTACTGACAATTTGAATTTAGTTTTTTGAATAATTAGAAGCTGATGAATGACTTGTCTTACCCTGGTTCTTCGCAGATCTTGTTTGCATACTGGAAAAATTCTTCCGATGGCTCTGCTCACCTCTTCGGTTCTCTGCATTTCCATCTGGACCCTCAGTAGTAATATTTTCAAAGGAGACACTCTTGCGACTTCCCCCAGTATCAACTGAGGAACATGAAGACGCTTCCTCACTTCCGGTTGCCGTCTTTTACCATTCTGCCCAGCGGCCCTCTCACGGGCCAATCGTATATTTCATTCTTTTCATAGTCCTGGATGTCTCTATTTAATTTAGATTTCTTCCTGGCCATAACACCGTTCTCTACTTTTTTCAGTTTGTCATTAATATCCTTAAAGTTTAACTGAAAAACAGCAGTGGAAGCTTTACTTGTAAGATCATGTTGCAACTCAATTATCTTTTTGTGCAAGCTCTCCATGGCTCTCTGATTTCTTTTGATTAATATTTTTAACCAGTTTAAGCAGCAATCCTGTGCTGCTTGCCTCCACTCTACTAACAAGTCACTCTCATCTTCTTTAAAACCACCGGCTGGTAGTTTATCAATACGCAAACCTCTGGGGGTAATATTTAATGTAACATATTTCTCCAATAACTTAGAATCGTAGAAAACAGTCATTACCTTAGACATTAAACGTTCTAAATGTGCAAAACCTTCTGAGCATGAATCATTAATGTCCATAGTCCATAGGTCAGAGACAGCACATTTACGCTGTCTCTCTTTCAACAAATCAGTAAAAGAAAGCATCTCACCACTCTGAATTACTTCAGCAGCAAGATTCTCCATTCTTCTGTATAGGAAATTTTAAAACCGCACTGAATAAGTTAGAGCAGAGGATGATTATAGGGTATCATACAGTATTTCCGGCTGGGATGAACTTAGATAGTGGGTAAATTAGTGTAAGAATGTTGAATCATTGAAAGCTGGGTGTATTTACATTTCCATGTGTGCACATTAGTAGTAATGTTATATGTTCAAAAGTATTTTTGGTAATTTATAATGACGTGAATCATTTTAATTAAGTTATGTAATATTAAAATTCATAGTTAGTATTTACTAATTTTGATAAAAAAGATAGAATTTAAATGTTATATATGCTGTATATTGTCACAGTGTTGATAGGGTTAAAACATTTGATGAGTTGATTGATTAATTATCTTAATTGATGAATATATAAAAAGAGAATGTGTAAGTCTGTAAATTTGTTCCATTGAAGGCGGTGCGAGGTACCAGGACAGGACATATGGATTAAAGCTGCTTCTCTTCGCTCCACTCTACTTATTTCATGGTGTGTTTTGAAGATCAAAACCTTAAACCTGGCTGCATGGAAAATCAATTAAGTATCCAACCTGCACCTCTTTCACAAGCAGTACTGGATGTTATTCTAGAAGCCAGGAGGCCAAGCACCAGGAAGGCTTACTCGGACAAATGGAAAAGGTTTTCTGCTTGGAACCAAGCTAAAGGCCAAGACACAACTCAGCCTCATATGCCTCACATTCTGCACATTCTGCAGTATTTAGCTGAGATGTTGCATAAAGGACTTTCCTTCTCCTCAATTAAGATCCATGCATCAGCTATTTCAGCTCACTACGACACAAATCCACCTTTATTTTCAAATCCTCTCCTAAGGCAGTTCTTCAGAGGGGGGAAAACATTAGACCATCTAGAAGAGCTCCTACACCAACATGGGATCTCAACTTTGTTCTGGAAAAACTAACGCTGCCTCCTTTTGAACCAGCTTTTTCTGCAGACCTTCAGTTCCTATCTTGGAAGACTGCCCTGCTCCTGGCAATAACTTCTGCTAGGAGAGTCTCAGCATTACAAACACTTATGGCAGTGGAACCTTTCCTTATTTTTCATCAAGACAGAGTTTCTCTACAAACTAATCCTTCCTTCATGCCTAAGGTGGTTTCCAGTGTAGCTTTAAATCAAACCATCCACCTGCCACTTTTTTCCCAAATCCACAGAACAAAGATGAGACTCCTGCACTCCTTGGACATTCACAGGCAGCTACGTTACTACTTCGATAAAACTAAGGCTTTCAGAAAAACTGACCAGCTCTTTGTTTCCTATGCTACAGCTTCTCAAGGGAGGACCATATCCAAGCAAACCATTTCTAAATGGATAGGCCATTGCATACGATTCTGCTATACCCATCATGGGAAACCAGTTCTTCCTACCATTAGATCCCACTCTACCAGGGCAACAGCTACCTCTACAGCCTTTCTCAGGGGGGTTCCTACCAAGGAAATTTTAGAAGCTGCAACTTTGAGTTCTGTACACACCTTCACCAAACATTATCACTTGCCTCTTTATTCTAAGTCCAGGGCAGGCTTCGCCACTGCAGTTCTGCAGGGCCTCATTGCCTCCACTAACCCTCTATGATGCCTCCACCCTACCTTAGCTTTGGGACTCAACCCATATGTAATGACTGTAGCAAGGTAACACGATGAACATAGTACAGTTTTGTACCTACCATAAATGTAGATGTTCGAGTGTTCACCCTGCTGCAGTCCAGGTTACCCTCCCTCCAACCCCTCTGATCTACTGGCTAAATCTTTGCTATGCCTTACTGACATATTTGCTTACAGCTGAGGGAATTTTGTGTCTGTACAGTGTTCATACCTTTTGGTACAAATTTGGATCACTTTTTTGGGGGCACCTGACATCTGTGGCAAGAAAATGGCGTCGGTTGCAATATATATACCCGTGGCTCACTGACGTCAGGGATGGCTGACAGCAACCGACGCCGGACCAAGACTTTTGGAAATCAGGCCGACTTGGGGACCGCCTGACGACAGGATAACCCATATGTAATGACTGCAGCAGGGTGAACACTCGAACATCTACATTTATGGTAGGTACAAAACTGTACTATCTGGGTGTTGCCATTGAGATTCTTGACATAGCTGTAGAATGCTTTGTGGTTGTCCCTAGAATCAGTGGCGATTTTGTTTTTGTAGCTAGCTTTGGAGGATCTTATAAGGGATCTCAGCTTCTTACTGTGTCTGACCAGGGAGCTCCTCCACTCATGGGATTTTACTCTCTTTTGCAACAGTTTCTTTCTTCTGTTGTAGAATTTGTTTATGGCAGGGGACCACCAGATTGGCTTCCTTTTTTTGGAGGGTAGTGTCTTGGTTCTGTTTGGGATAGCACAATCCATGCACTTGTGTATGTGCTTATAGAGTGCGTTTGTGTAGGATTCAGCAGTCGTAACTGTATTGCCCATCTGCATGGGTGTCACAAAGTTCACCACTTTTGTCTTAAGCATGAAGTTGGCTTTGGCAAAATGTTCTACCGCGGTTTCCTTAGTGGGTGTGGGGGATGTGGATATCTAAGGTGATTAGCTTATGGTTGGATCTGACCAACGAGGAGTTGACTTCAGATCACTCATGTTGGTAATGACTAGGTCGAGGATATTGTTGCCCCTGGTGGGGGTGTGGATAACTTGATCCAGGGCATTGGAATTTATGAATTCCAGAAAGCGTTGAGCAAAGGAGTTGGTACATGAGTAGTTTTCCCAGTTAAAGGTGGGGTAGTTGAAATCGCCCATTATTAGGGTGTTTGAACCCTAGTATTTTCCAGTATATCAAAAAAAGAGGAGTGGGAATCCTGGGGGGGCATGGTGGCTGATCTGTAGCAAGCTACAATTTGGATTGCAGTTTTGCCCAGAGTTAGTTTCACTTGGATAACCTTGGATGCATTATGCTGAACAAGTAGCCGGGAGGTGTGGATATCCTTAATGAATATGGACACACCTCTGCCTTTGGTGTTCCGGTCCAGGTTAGATGGCTGAAAAGTGTGGTATGAGATATAGCCTGGTAATGCAGGGGTGCTCTCTGGAGCCTTGAACCAGGTCTCAGTCACTGCACAGATATCAGTGTTCTCCATTTTAAGGAGTGGCTCAAGGCAGTGCATTTTGAGATTTAGACTTATAGCATTGAGTAGCATTACCCTCATTTTTTGCTTGCCTGTTCCTGGTGTGGTGGTGAAATTTTTGGGTTCATATTTATATAATAGAAAGGAAAGGATGGTTTGGTCAATATTTTATTATTTCTAGTATTTATAGACATATTTTTATAGACATACGCTTATATGTTTAATTTGCTTGAGATCACTGTAGCTTTAAGCAATTTACATATGGCGCCAATGTTTTTTGTATTTAAATACTGAAAGAGAGTTTATTTAACAGTTCTGAGGAAGCCCGTGGTGTGCGGGTGAAAGCGCTAAACTCTATGTGTGGAAGAATAAATTGTTAACTTTTATAAGTAATTTCTCAGTTATTTATCTTGGTTTCAAAGAGATTCCTCATTCATTGTATTGAGGGGTTAACTATTTGACTGTTATCTACAGTGAAGTTAAAGAATAACTTCGTTTAGCAGAACAATCTTTAGTTCCTGGCCGTTATACGAGTGTATACAGTGGATTGGTTCGTGGTTTTACGTTCCTAGTGTACCTACTACACTGTGTTTCTGGTGTCGACAACATCTGCCATGTGAAGCATCTACTAAATTGTATGGGGTACACAGTAAACGAAAAGAAGTCAAAACTAGTACCCTCACAAAAAATTACATTCCTGGGTGCCAGCTTGGACACAACGGCCCAGAAGGCTTATCTTACACCAGACAAGCAATTACAACTGACTCAATACTTCAAGACTATGGCAACAAAGACCCAATTAACTGCAAGAAAAATTCTGCAGGCTTTGGGCTTCATGGCATTTTGCATTCTGATAATACCATTTGCAAAGCTGCATATGAGGAAATTACAGTGGTACCTAAAAAGCGTATGGTCTCAACACAGCCACAGCTTGAACACAGTGATATCTCTCATCCCCTGCCTTCAACAGGAATTTCTATGGTGGGCACAGGCATGTCACCTCAACAAGGGTCAGCCTTTCACCTTGCCCACATCCAGGCAAACTATCACAACAGATGCTTCAGACTGTGCCTGGGGGGCACACATGGCAGGGCAATGCATTCAAGGCCTATGGACTGCAGAACAAAGAAAACTGCACATAAACCAAAAAGAGATGCTAGCTGTACAGAAAGCTCTGACAGCCTTCAAGGATCTTCTACAGCCAGGACAGTTTGCAATACAGACGGACAACACCACAGTAATGTGGTACATAAACAAACAAGGGTGCACACATTCCTACCCTCTGTGCAGGCAAGCAGTAATCTTATGGAACACAGCTCTGGCCTACCAAGTACAGTTACAAGCTCAATTCCTGCCAGGACAGAAAAACACATTGGCAGACGACCTAAGCAGAAACATCAAAGATCCCCACGAGTGGAAGCTAGACCCACAAATATTTACAATGATAACTCAAAGATGGGGTCTACCAAATATAGACCTGTTTGCCAGTCCTCAAAACTACCAGCTGAAAAAATTTTGTACAAGGACATCCCACCATCAAGCTTGGAAAGTGGACGCTCTCTCCTTCAGCTGGAAAAACCTGACAGCATATGCCTTTCCTCCATTACCTCTTCTCACAAAGGTACTTTTGAAGGTCAAAAAGGAGAAACCTCGAATGATTCTCATAGCCCCAGACTGGCCACGCCAGCACTGGTACCCACTACTGAAGAATATGGCTCACAGCCCACCATGGATATCGCCTCAAATACCTCATTTGCTGATGCAACAGAACAAGCAGATTCTACACAGCCAGATCAAAACCTTAATGAAAACACCAAAAAGAACAAAAACAACAATTCTTCAAAACACACCATGAAATAAGTAGTCAGAGAGTGGAGCGAAGAGAAGCAGCTTTAATCCATATGTCCTGTCCTGGTACCTCGGCAATTCGCCTTCAATGGAACAAATTTACAGACTTACACATTCTCTTTTTATATATTCATCAATTAAGATAATTAATCAATCAACTCATCAAATGTTTTAACCCTATCAACACTGTAACAATATACAGCATATATAACATTTAAATTCTATCTTTTTTATCAAAATTAGTAAATACTAACTACGAATTTTAATATTACATAACTTAATTAAAATGATTCACGTCATTATAAATTACCAAAAAAACTTTTGAACGTATAACATTACTACTAATGTGCACACATGGAAATGTAAATACACCCAACTTTCAATGATTCAACATTGTTACACTAATTTACCCACTATCTAAGTTCATCCCAGCCGGAAATACTGTATGATACCCTATAATCATCCTCTGCTCTAACTTATTCAGTGCGGTTTTAAAATTTCCTATACAGAAATGAGGTCTGGCAAGCACACTAAATACAAAACCCTCACAATTACCATTATGTATATTACAAAAGTGAGTGGCCACTGGGCTCTCCATATTACCCCTCCTAATGTCACTCAAATGCTCCAAAATGCACACCTTAACCTTCCTAGTTGTCTGACCAATATACCAAACAGGTGGGGTACAATCACACCCCAAAATATACACTACACTAGAAGACATGCAATCAAACCTTTCGAATGCCAAATATTTCCTTCCATTTATCTTGGCCCCATGTATATTTTTGATTTTATCACAAACTGAACAACGGCCACAAAAATACATCCCAACATTACTATTACCCACAGGTTCTAATTTCCTATTTAATATTTCTTTTAAATTGGGCTACCTTTTGTAGGAAAAAGTAATGTGCTTTGGAAAAAGAGAACCAACTATTGAATCTTCACACACGACATGCCACAGACCTCTAATGGTTTTTTCCATTATATCAGAAAAAATGGAATATCTAGATACAAAAAATATCTTATCAGGAGTGGGCATGGTCTCAGAATTATGACTATTCTCATATCTATTCCTCCTTAACGTGTGAGTTTTACACAATCTCCATTTTAAATCTAAAAGTTGGTTACGATCATATCCTCGAAATAGAAGTCTATCCATAGTCTCATCACAAACCTCTTCCCACAAAGTTTTATCTGAGGTATTTCTCAAAATCCTTTTTATTTCCCCTTCAGGTAATGCCTTAATTAAATGTGGAGGATGCATGCTGTTGGCATGCAAAAAGTTGTTAACCGCTGTGGGTTTCCTGAAAGGTTTATATTGAACCAAACCATCTATCCCTACATAGAATTCCACATCCAAAAAAGAAATGTTAAGTAATGACCTATGTCCTACAAATTTTAACCCATGACTATTTTGATTCAAATCTGCCATAAACTGAGTGAACAAGGACATCTCACCCTTACAAATGAAAATTAAATCATCAATGTAACGTCTGTAAAAAACGACGTTATTCACAAAAAAAGTATTCTGAAACATAAATTCTTTTTCAAACTCTCCCATATATATCACTGCATAAGTGGGTGCAAAAGCTGCACCCATTGCAGTCCCCTTCACTTGCAAAAAGAATTCTTTTTTCCACATAAAATAATTATGCGTCAAACTAAATTCTAACAAATTTAGCAAAAACACAGTATGTGGCCCTTCACCCATCATCTTCTGCATTGCTTCTAAACCCCATCTTTTACTGATATTAGTGTAAAGTGATACAACATCAATTGTTGCCCAATAATAATCTTCCTTCCATTTTAATCCTCGTAAAGCTAAACATACATCTTGAGTATTCCTCACATGGGAACAAACTTTGGGAAGAAATTTTTTAAAATGAAAATCCAAAAAACAGTTAACCCTCTCAACATAAGAACCAATGCCCGAAATGATGGGCCTTCCTGGTGGATTAACAACACTTTTGTGAATCTTTGGGATGATATAAATGTATGGGTGACGGGGTTCCCTTACTAATAGTTTTTTCACATCCTTTCCAGTAAAGAAACCAAGCCTTTCTCCTCTTTCTAACAGTTCAGATAGTTCATCAGAATATAATGACAAAGGGTTATTATTCAATTTCACATAGGTGTCTTCCATTAACAAGCTGTTAAACAATACTTTCATACTTTTCTGTGTTCATCAAAACCCAGTTTGCCCCCCTTATCAGCTGGTTTGATGGTGACTTTATCCAGTTTTGTTCTTAACATCTTAAGAGCCAACCACTCATCTTTACTCAAATTAAAGGCCTTATCTTTCATGCAAAATCTCTTATATGCCTGCTCGATCTTAGAGAGTACAACATGCTCAACAACATGCTCAAAAGCATTTATAGCCTGCGATTTTTTAGGAGGGGTAAAATTACTGTCACCTGAAAAATAAGGGACATCAATATGTCCATAACCCTTCCCAAAAATACCCTCATGGTTACTATGATCTTCCAAAGTAGATTCAAGTATTTGAGAGCTTTCATACTCATCTAATACTAAGCCATCATAGTCATAAATACTCAAATTCAACAAAGAATCATCCAACAAAACTTGACTTTCACTTACAGAACACCTTTCTTGCTCAGAAAAATAGACCTTCAAATTTAATTTACGAACAAAACTTTTAACATCCATCAATATATCTGCCAGTGAGGGCAACCTGGTCGGTATGAACTTGGTACCTTTTGATAAAACTCCAAGCATGTCATGCACATTCAAACCCATGTTCCCCGAAAAACCATCAATATTCTCAACATTTGTAATCTCTCCACCGCCAATTCCAACAGTATGTTCCAAACAAAATTCAGAATCATTATTAATGTCAGACATTAACAAAACATCATTTTCACTACCAATTTGAGCTGCATAACATGATTCTAAAACATGAACACCATTTCCAACTTTTTCAAAACCAGTTCCCACAGCATTTTCACAAAAACATCCTAAATTGACATCATTAACATCATTATGATGTATACGACTAAAGTCATAGTCAGTACTGTTATTAATAACTGGCCCCAGTCCCAAATCAGCATCAACGCTATTCTTTGGTCGATTGAGAGAACAAACATCACGTTTTTCGAACGGGACAGTTCCACCATGTCTTTTCAGAGTGGCAGCATAGTCAACACTACACGAAGCACAGACCTCATAATCTGACAACGTTTTCTCTTCAAAAACGTACTGACAATTTGAATTTAGTTTTTTGAATAATTAGAAGCTGATGAATGACTTGTCTTACCCTGGTTCTTCGCAGATCTTGTTTGCATACTGGAAAAATTCTTCCGATGGCTCTGCTCACCTCTTCGGTTCTCTGCATTTCCATCTGGACCCTCAGTAGTAATATTTTCAAAGGAGACACTCTTGCGACTTCCCCCAGTATCAACTGAGGAACATGAAGACGCTTCCTCACTTCCGGTTGCACGTCTTTTACCATTCTGACGAAAACGGCGCCCTCTACGGGGCCAATCGTATATTTCATTCTTTTCATAGTCCTGGATGTCTCTATTTAATTTAGATTTCTTCCTGGCCATAACACCGTTCTCTACTTTTTTCAGTTTGTCATTAATATCCTTAAAGTTTAACTGAAAAACAGCAGTGGAAGCTTTACTTGTAAGATCATGTTGCAACTCAATTATCTTTTTGTGCAAGCTCTCCATAGCTCTCTGATTTCTTTTGATTAATATTTTTAACCAGTTTAAGCAGCAATCCTGTGCTGCTTGCCTCCACTCTACTAACAAGTCACTCTCATCTTCTTTAAAACCACCGGCTGGTAGTTTATCAATATGCAAACCTCTGGGGGTAATATTTAGTGTAACATATTTCTCCAATAACTTAGAATCGTAGAAAACAGTCATTACCTTAGACATTAAACGTTCTAAATGTGCAAAACCTTCTGAGCATGAATCATTAATGTCCATAGTCCATAGGTCAGAGACAGCGCATTTACGCTCTCTCTCTTTCAACAAATCAGTAAAAGAAAGCATCTCACCACTCTGAACTACTTCAGCAGCAAGATTCTCCATTCTTCTGTATAGGAAATTTTAAAACCGCACTGAATAAGTTAGAGCAGAGGATGATTATAGGGTATCATACAGTATTTCCGGCTGGGATGAACTTAGATAGTGGGTAAATTAGTGTAAGAATGTTGAATCATTGAAAGTTGGGTGTATTTACATTTCCATGTGTGCACATTAGTAGTAATGTTATATGTTCAAAAGTTTTTTTGGTAATTTATAATGACGTGAATCATTTTAATTAAGTTATGTAATATTAAAATTCATAGTTAGTATTTACTAATCTTGATAAAAAAGATAGAATTTAAATGTTATATATGCTGTGTATTGTCACAGTGTTGATAGGGTTAAAACATTTGATGAGTTGATTGATTAATTATCTTAATTGATGAATATATAAAAAGAGAATGTGTAAGTCTGTAAATTTGTTCCATTGAAGGCGAATTGCCGAGGTACCAGGACAGGACATATGGATTAAAGCTGCTTCTCTTCGCTCCACTCTCTGACTACTTATTTCATGGTGTGTTTTGAAGATCAAAACCTTAAACCTGGCTGCATAGAAAATCAATTAAGTATCCAACCTGCACCTCTTTCACAAGCAGTACTGGATGTTATTCTAGAGGCCAGGAGGCCAAGCACCAGGAAGGCTTACTCGGACAAATGGAAAAGGTTTTCTGCTTGGAACCAAGCTAAAGGCCAAGACACAACTCAGCCTCATATGCCTCACATTCTGCACATTCTGCAGTATTTAGCTGAGATGTTGCATAAAGGACTTTCCTTCTCCTCAATTAAGATCCATGCATCAGCTATTTCAGCTCACTACGACACAAATCCACCTTTATTTTCAAATCCTCTCCTAAGGCAGTTCCTCAGAGGGGGGAAAAACATTAGACCACCTAGAAGAGCTCCTACACCAACATGGGATCTCAACTTTGTTCTGGAAAAACTAACGCTGCCTCCTTTTGAACCAGCTTTTTCTGCAGACCTTCAGTTCCTATCTTGGAAGACTGCCCTGCTCCTGGCAATAACTTCTGCTAGGAGAGTCTCAGCATTACAAGCACTTATGGCAGTGGAACCTTTCCTTATTTTTCATCAAGACAGAGTTTGTCTACAAACTAATCCTTCCTTCATGCCTAAGGTGGTTTCCAGTGTAGCTTTAAATCAAACCATCCACCTGCCCACTTTCTTCCCCAATCCACAGAACAAAGGTGAGAGACTCCTGCACTCCTTGGACATTCACAGGCAGCTTCGTTACTACTTGGATAAAACTAAGGCTTTCAGAAAAACTGACCAGCTCTTTGTTTCCTATGCTACAGCTTCTCAAGGGAGGACCATATCCAAGCAAACCATTTCTAAATGGATAGGCCATTGCATACGATTCTGCTATACCCATCATGGGAAACCAGTTCTTCCTACCATTAGATCCCACTCTACCAGGGCAACAGCTACCTCTACAGCCTTTCTCAGGGGGGTTCCTACCAAGGAAATTTTAGAAGCTGCAACTTTGAGTTCTGTACACACCTTCACCAAACATTATCACTTGCCTCTTTATTCTAAGTCCAGGGCAGGCCTCGCCACTGCAGTTCTGCAGGGCCTCATTGCCTCCACTAACCCTCTATGATGCCTCCACCCTACCTTAGCTTTGGGACTCGACCCATTTGTAATGACTGTAGCAGGGTAACACGATGAACATAGTACAGTTTTGTACCTACCATAAATGTAGATGTTCGAGTGTTCACCCTGCTGCAGTCCAGGTTACCCTCCCTCCAACCCCTCTGATCTACTGGCTAAATCTTTGCTATGCCTTACTGACATATTTGCTTACAGCTGAGGGAATTTTGTGTCTGTACAGTGTTCACACCTTTTGGTACAAATTTGGATCACCTTTTTGGGGGCACCTGACATCTGTGGCAAGAAAATGGCGTCGGTTGCAATATATATACCCGTGGCTCACTGACGTCAGGGATGAGGCGACAGCAACCGACGTCGGACCAAGACTTTGGAAATCAGGCCGACTGCGGGACCGCCTGACGACAGGATAACCCATATGTAATGACTGCAGCAGGGTGAACACTCGAACATCTACATTTATGGTAGGTACAAAACTGTACTATCTGGGTGTTGCCATTGAGATTCTTGACATAGCTATAGAATGCTTTGTGGTTGTCCCTAGAATCAGTGGTGATTTTGTTTTTGTAGCTAGCTTTGGAGGATCTTATAAGGGATCTTAGCTTCTTACTGTGTCTGACCAGGGAGCTCCTCCACTCATGGGATTTTATTCTCTTTTGCAACAGTTTCTTTCTTCTGTTGTAGAATTTGTTTATGGCAGGGGACCACCAGATTGGCTTCCTTTTTTTGGAGAGTAGTGTCTTGGTTCTGTTTGGGATAGCACAATCCATGCCCTTGTGTATGTGCTTATAGAGTGCGTTTGTGTAGGATTCAGCAGTCGTAACTGTATTGCCCATCTGCATGGGTGTCACAAAGTTCACCACTTTTGTCTTAAGCATGAAGTTGGCTTTGGCGAAATGTTCTACCGCGGTTTCCTTAGTGGGTGTGGGGGCGGGATGTGGATATCTAGGGTGATTAGCTTATGGTTGGATCTGACCAACGAGGAGTTGACTTCAGATCACTCATGTTGGTAATGACTAGGTCGAGGATATTGTTGCCCCTGGTGGGGGTGTGGATAACTTGATCCAGGGCATTGGAATTTATGAATTCAAGAAAGCGTTGAGCAAAGGAGTTGGTACATGAGTAGTTTTCCCAGTTAAAGGTGGGGTAGTTGAAATCGCCCATTATTAGGGTGTTTGAACCCTAGTATTTTCCAGTATATCAAAAAAAGAGGAGTGGGAATCCTGCGGCATGGTGGCGGATCTGTAGCAAGCTACAATTTGGATTGCAGTTTTGCCCAGAGTTAGTTTCACTTGGATAACCTTGGATGCATTATGCTGAACAAGTAGCCGGGAGGTGTGGATATCCTTAATGAATATGGACACACCTCTGCCTTTGGTGTTCCGGTCCAGGTTAGATGGCCGAAAAGTGTGGTATGAGATATAGCCTGGTAATGCAGGGGTGCTCTCTGGAGCCTTGAACCAGGTCTCAGTCACTGCACAGATATCAGTGTTCTCCATTTTAAGGAGTGGCTCAAGGCAGTGCATTTTGAGATTTAGACTTATAGCATTGAGTAGCATTACCCTCATTTTTTGCTTGCCTGTTCCTGGTGTGGTGGTGAATTTGTCATTTGAACCTTGCCTAAAAAAGGCACTATAGGGGCAGCAAGAACCTTAGCCAGTATCCGGAATCCTAGAGGTGACAGGTGCAAGCCATCTCTGGCAAAGCATCGTGGTCTGTTGACCATTGTCTCACAGGCAAACAGATACTGGATCCCCTTAGAATGACACCAGTAGCTTAGTCAATTGTTGAAGTCAATCATTTTGTCCTTGTACTACGGTATCATTCTGGGTGATGGCAGGACGGTACTCAGGGCTAAGGTCATACCTACCTGGGCTACAAGATCGGAGAACTCTTCCATGTCTCTTTTCATGTAGTCCAGGGAGGTATATCTCAGGTCATTCACACCAGCATGGACAATGACAGTCATATTTGTACTTGTTGTGGAGTGACCTGAGTGCGTGGGTTATGTGGTGGATCCTGGCACCCGACAGGCAGCTGACAGTAACCTCCTTCTTTAGCCTGGTGAGTGGGACATCAGTGTGCCTGACTATAGAGGCACCTATGACTAGAGTGTTGGGTACGTTGTTTTGCCTTATGGGCTGTGGTTGAGTGGCACACTGAGTCTGTGGGCTATGTGTCATTTGGGTTGTGTTGGGGAGGGTGGAGGTTGCTTGCATTTCTGCTTTGGAGGTCTCTCTTGCTTGAGCAGATTTTTATTGAGAGCTTCCGCAAATGTTTTTATGTTTCTATGTGTGGATTTTGGTGGTGTAGGTTTAGTGGGACTATGTGATGAGTGTGGTGTGGTGCAAGTGTTTACCTTCTCCTCTTGACTGTCAAGTTCAGTCTTGGCAAGAGCTTTACCTCCAGTTTGGCTAGATAAGTGCATCTCTCACAGATTGTAGTGTTGGGTGGTAGGAGGAAAGAGTTATCTGTGTACATGAGGCAATTGCTGCATTGCCCCAAGATGCCCAGCTTCATCAGATAGACAGGAGAGAATACTGGGAGCTGACCCTTGGACATAACTGAATAAAAATAATATTTTCCTCTAGGCAAGTGAGGAAAGTGAGTACAATTGCTGTTTTTCGCTAATCAAGTGCGGAAAGTAAGTACAAAAACTGTTCTCCTCTAGGTAATGAGGAAGATTGAGTGCTGTAGTAATTTGTAGCTTATTTAGTGCTTACAACAAGTTCTGAACAAGCGTTGAGCACAAATAAGCAAATTCAAGTGCTAATACTAAGAATCTTTATCTGGGCTAGACAAGTTACAGGAAAGGGGGAAACAAGTGCAAATGTGGGCTTCTAAATCAGAAAGTTGAGAGAGGTGGAAAAACTGTCCAAACTGCCAATAACTACAATTTCTGGGCCAGAACCACTCTACCTGTTGCTTACCACTCCCACTGATAAGCTAGCAGGCTTCCCTCCAACACAGACAGGCTTGGGGGGCTCAGAAGCTTACATACAGTCCTGGATATAGCAAATCTGTGTCTGGAATAGACTAGTTACAGGAAAGGCAGGAAACGAGCATAATTTTTTTTGTTACAGTTAAGCAGAACACAGGGAGATTCTACCCAAGTTTTATTTATTTATTTATTTTTGTAAAGGAAAGGGAGAGAGGAGAAGCAGAAGATAATTCAAGGTTAGGAAATAAGTGGGTTCGCCTTCTCAAATGTTCTCTGTATTTTTGAGTCAGTTTTTGATGGGAGCATGAACATTTTTTTGTCTACAATGAAATGTAACTGTTGATGGCAACCATAGCATGCATGTTATATACCCTTTCATTAAAAACATTAGAAAACGGAAGTCTAAAGTGCATTCACTATCTATATATGTACGTGTGTGTGTCTGTGTGTGTACAGATATATATATATATATATATATATATATGTATATATATATATGTATATATGTATATATATATATATATATATATATATATATATATATATATATATATATATATATATATATATATATATATATATATATACATATATATATATATATATATATATATATATATATATATATATATATATATATATATATATATATATATATATGTATGTATATATATATATATATATATATATATATATATATATATATATATATATATATGTGTGTGTGTATATATATATATATATATATATATATATATATATATATATATATATATATATATATGTGTGTGTGTGTGTGTGTGTGTGTATATATATATATATATATATATGTTTATGGGTGAACTTTTTTTTATCGAAAGCTCATGCTTTCGAAAAAAAAAAAACGTATGACCCCATTTACACGAAAGTGCACTTTCTCGACTACCGTTAACCGAACCAGTAATATTTTAAAAAAAAAAACACTACAAAGGCATTTTTGCAGGGGATGCCCACACCCCCCTCTACTTTATATATACTAACTCTGAGATCGCACTGCAGTAAGGAAACTGGTATATTCCCTTACCCCACTGTAACGTGCTTCGGTGCTGCAGTATTTTTTTAATATTACCGGTTCACTGGTAGTCAAGAAAGTGGACTTTCATTTAAGTGCACTTTAACGTAAATGGAGTCATACTTTTTCTTTTCGAAAGAATGAGCTTTCGATAAGAAAAAGTAGACCCATATGTTACATGTGTGTACGGAAACGCGTGTGTGTGTATAATGGAGAAATAGATTGTGTGTATGTGAGCATGCATATGCAACCAGTGACACTTCACTTCCCTAGTCTGTAGTTCAGTAATGTTTTCATGTAAACAACAAAAAAAAATTCCTTTAAATTATATGAATTGTGAAGTGCAACCGCCAAAACTGTTTTTCTATTAATGTGGCATAAAAAACTCACTTTAATATATGTATATTGCACAGGGCAGTTAATTCATTTTAAATCTTGAAATGTCTTTCTTATAAAGTTATAAATGCCTTTGCATTATATGATCCAGTGTTGTCTGTTTTCATCCATTTCAGCTTTGAGTCATCAGATCCAACCTTGGCATTGATTCTGAAGCTTCTCAGTTCTAGGGCACTAAGTCCTTCCCTACCCATAATTCCCTCTGCTCCACTTTAGTACTACAGAGCTCGTTTGCTGCATGAAGACTTTGCTAGTGTCTAAGAGGGCTCTTCAATAACCAGTATCCTTTATGTGAAATTTCCTATCCTTAACTGCTCCTCCCTTTACCGAGAGATTCATCTCTCAAGTCTTTTTTTAGGATTAGAGTTAGATTTTTGATAGAATAGGTTATTGGGTAACAGAGTTTGTTATAAAGTTTATTGCATTAGTGCATGTCTTTCATATTATAGATAGTACGTGTGTGTTTTCTGTTTCATCTGTTAGTCATATATTTAGTAGAGTGTAGTCTCTGAGGAAAGTATGCCAGACAGCCAGAGTTTTAAAAAGTGTTCCGAATGTGGTTTTCAACTGTTCTTGGTGAGAGATTTTGTTTTTGCTTCTTTAGTGTGTGTGCTTGGTCACTGTTTAGTGTTCGTTCCCGCATTTTGTGGTGTGAGCACCTGTGAGTTCTTCTCAGACTTGTTTTTGCTTTTGGTGTAGTAGTGAAGATGTCCAAAGATTCCAAGGAGCACAAACCTTCGGGTTTCAAAAAGTGCTCTAAATGTGGGTACAAAATGTCCATCACCGATGGGCATTCCATTTGTGTCTATTGCCTAGGAGCCATTCACATGCAGAATCCTGCAGTTTTTGTCATGCATTCAGTCCTAGAGTTCTCCAAGAGAGAAAGAATAAGCTGATTTTAAAGGGACTCTTGAAACCCTCTTTTGAAGAGGCTATGGATTTGTCTCCCAGTGGTAAATCAAAGTCTGGCAAGTCTAAAAAGAGATCTCCGGCTCCGTCAGATTCAACGGAGCCTCCGGAGAAATTCTCAAAAACTGCATCGACCTCCTCGGCTCCACTGTCCTCGAGGCCGCAGGAAGTGTCAGTGTTGATGGAACCAGCATTGGCTCCAATTTTATTGGAACCTCTTAGGAGCCGTTCGCCTAGTCTCAGACCAGTTTCTCAAGAGAGGCGATCTCGATCTCCCTCCCTGTCTTCCAAATCCTCCAGGACCCTTTCGGATGTGGATGTTGATAGGGTGGTTCAGAGGCTCCTCCAGTCACCGGTTTTGGCAAAATTATTTTCGGCTCCGGAGCCCGTCCTGTCCCCGTCTTCCATCATTCCTCCTCCGAGCGCATCTGTGTCTTCGGAGCCAGAGTGTTCTGCGCCATGTGATGTTCCTAGACCGGCTTCGATGGCCCCCTTGGCTCCATCAGTACCGGCATTGGCTCCAACCCCGTCCCCGGGATTCGGGCTTCTTCGGTCGGACCAGAGGGGGACATCTCGGGGCTTATTTCGGTCACGAGTCTCCCTCTCGGTGCCTCGGCTCAGGGGACTCTGAACTCCGTCAATGCCTCGGAGGCTGGTCGCTCCTGGGATTCAGGGGGTCTTGCCTTCGAGGCTATGCGGACTGCACTGGCCAGATCATGAGCTACATCAGGCGGGGGTCGGTCACTCTGTCCCCCACCACTCCAGTGAGAGCCTCTGGTCACCACCCATCCATGGACAGCAGAGCACCAGGGCCTAGGGATACCCCCATGAGTGGTCCCCAAATTTCTGAGGGTCCCTCAGAGTTCGTGCCTGAGGCAGTGGCTCAGACGGTTAACGCCCAGGTCTCGACCCTCAATTCCATTGTCAACTCACCCATGTGACTCATTTCGTATGCAGCCGAAGGAGCGAGTAGGGCAGCAAGTTCAGGAGTCGCCCTTAGAAGGTAAGCCTGGCTGCACCTGTGTCACTTTGCGGAGGCCTTACAGTCTTCCTTCACTGACGCCCCCTTTGATGGTTCTTCTTTGTTTGGGACCAAAGTGAAAGACACCCTCACCAGGTGCAAGCAAGAGGGAAAGACCCTGTCTGCCGTAAGGGTCTGTTTTTCCCTCCCTTGTAGGCCTTATCCCAAGACCCAGCGGGGAGGGGAGATGTGGTTCAAGAAATCACAGAGGTTTTTTCCTGCCGCACAGGTTGAAATCCCCTCCAGAGGCAGAGGAGGGGGAGGTTATTCAGGGAGACGCCGCCCCAGAGGCAGAGGGGGCCCCCGCAGTTCAGGAGACCGTGATTCCTTTCGTGGCTCCCCCTACTCTCGTTCCTGAGGGAGTGCCCAGCTGTGCTTATCCGGAGCCAGTCAGGGGTCGAATTCCGTTCTATCCGGAAGCCTGTGAAAGCCAGGACCGATGGGTATTACGGATAATTTCCAGAGGTTATCTCATTCCGTTTACATCAGACCCCCTTCAATCAGAAAAATCCCAGGCGTTCCACCCAGTCAAAAGGATCAAGCAGCCTAAGAAGTCTCAAAGCTGCTAGAAAAAGGGGCCATCCAGCGTGTCCCCTCAGATCAAATCGGATTAGGGACTTACTCAAGATTCTTTTTGGTGCCGAAAAGAACAGGGGACCTGAGACCCATATTAGATCTCAGTCGACTGAAAAACTATGTACACAAGTCCAAGTTCCATATGGTCACGCTACAATCGATTCTCCCATTGTTGGGAGAGGAGGTATGGATGTGCTCCATCGACCTCAAGGATGCTTACTACCATGTGAAAATGGACAGGGCATCCAGGAGACACCTACACTTCCAGCTGGGAGCCAGTCACTTCCAGTTTCGAGCCCTGCCCTTTGGTCTCACCACAGCCCCCAGGGTATTCACCAAGTGTATGGTGGTGGTGACGGCTCACTTGAGACGTCAGGGATTCTAAGTGTTTTCGTATCTGGACGACTGGCTCCTTACTGCCCCCACCAGGCATCAACTAGTTCAGACCAGGGACGCTACCATCACTCTATGTCACCATTTGGGTATAACAATAAATTGGGAATAATCTGCTCTATTGCCTCGCAGCGTGTCATATATATAGGAGCAGAATTAGACACCGTTCGAATGCAGGCATTTTTACCGCAGGAGAGGATTAGAGTCTTTTACAACAACAGCTACACATGCTGATGCCCCTGAGGAAAGCGAAGGCAAGATGGGTTCTCCAGCTCCTAAGGACCATGGCAGCGACAATCATGTTGGTCCCTCTAGCGAGATTGCACAGGAGAATTCTCCAATGGCTCCCCTTTGTTCAATGGTCTCTTCAGAGATTTCCACACCCCATTTTGCTCACAGACAGATGCAAGCAGGACCTTGGTTGGTGGCTTTGCACCAACAATTTGGACGGGGGAAGGCCCTTTGCCCCACCCATCCCAGTTGCCACGGTGACCACAGACGCCTCCCAGATGGGGTGGGGGGGCATTATCTTGGCAGGACAGTCCAAGGCACATGGCAAGAACACGAGATACATCTGCATATAAACGTCTTAGAGATGAGAGCAGTGCTACTTGTGTTGTAGGCACTTCAGAGTGTTCTACCTCTAGAGACGATTGCGATACACTCAGACAACATGTCAGTAGTGTGGTGTCTAAACAAGCAAGGGAGAACCAGGTCTTACCCACTGTGCAGAGAGGCCATGCGAGTGTGGCATTGGGCAGTAACTTCCCAGCGGTTTCTGGTGGCAACGCACATTCCGGGGAAGTCCAGCGTGATTGCGGACAGGCTAAGCAGAGCTATTCTGATGCCTTACGAGTGGTCCCTGAATCACCTGGTTGCAGAGCGAATCTTCAGCAGATGGGGTCAGCCTTGCTGCAACCTTTTTGCCAGTCCCCTCAATGCAAAATGCAGCAACTACTTCACGCTGATCCCCCCACAGGGGGAGTCACCCAGGGGCGCTCTGGTTCACGATTGGCCCTCCGGTCTGCTTTATGCTTTCCTTCCGTTCCATTTGCTGTCAAAGGTGATTCAGAAAGCGCAATCCTTGGGAATCAGAATGATCCTGATTGCCCCACATTGGCCTCGCCAAGTCTGGTTCCCCTTTCTTCAGCAGTACATTGTGGACACTCCTTGGACTCAGGACCCTCATCCAAATTTACTGACACACATGTCGGGACAGTTCCACCCCTCCCTGATGACCCTCCGGTTGACATAGGTTCATAGGTAGATACTAGGCTATCTGTCCTAGGGCATTTATAAGCCTAGCCAGAGTGTATTTGGCTTCCGCCTCCCTATTAGATTAGCCTACTGTGCCTCTGTAAGTAGGTCACAGAAGGTACCCTTTTAAGATTAGTTTACTGTGCCTCTGTCTAGCAGGGACACGGGAGAGATCCCAGGGGTGAATTTGCAATTTCCCATCCACGCGTCCAAATTTCGCTTGAAGAGGGTCAGCGAGGGGCTATGTCTAACATGAATTGGGATTCTATTCCAGAGTGAGGGGAGCCTCTGGGAAATGAATCTGTCCCTCCAGCATGTCCTATTTATTTTTGTGCTGAGGTTTAGGTCCCTGGAGCGTGTAGCTCTAAGGGACTTGGATTTTTTGAGGTGGAGCATGTCCATTAATTCTGGGTTTGACATGGCTTTGTACGTCAGACATAAATCACCTCTGAGTAGGCAGTAAGCAACTGAGTAGAGCTGGAGTTTCTTTAGTCAAGCTGCATAGGACATCTGTTTGTAGCCCATGATCCTCTTGGTGAGGTACGTTTGTTGTCTCTCCAGTTGCTGCAGGTGTCGGGTAAGGTACATCCCAAAAGGGGCATTGTATTCAATTATGGGCCTGATGAGTGACGAGTAGAGGGGCACAATGACCTCTCTTGATCTAGATGCGAACCCTTTCATGATAAGGTGGGCTTATATAGAAGGTCTTTCTAACCACTTTGGCAACGTGATTATCAAAGGAGAGATTACTATCTACGTTGGTCTAATCTCTAATTACTTCTTCCGTACTTAATGGATTACCACCTATGTGGTAATTTGTGGGCACCTTGTTTTTCCCAAAGGGGATGACTATGCACTTTTTAGCATTTAGCTTGAGGCCTTGGTTCTGGCACCAAGCATCCGTCTCTGTGAGACCCTTTTGGAGGATGCTTGTGTCAGCTGGAGATTCGATTATGGCCCCCAGTTTGCAGTCATCTGCGAACTTTGTCAGCCATAATCCCCCCGTGTTAGCCTGAACCTCAGAGAAGTATATACCGAACAAGAGAGGTCCCATAACTGAGCCCTGTGGGACGCCACTTGTAACTGGTTTGGATTCGGACATGGCACCTGTGATTTTGACCATGTGGGTTGTATCTCTGAGCCAGTTTGCAACCCATCTTGTGATATAGGGGTTGATATTTAAGCTGGTAAGCTTATATATGATTCCCGAGTGGGGTATTGTGTCGAAGGCTTTTGCGAGGTCCATGTAGGCTGTGCGGACTACCTTGCCTTCATCTATGGCTTTGGTAACTGTTTCAAAGAAATCAACTAGGTTTAAGAGGCAAAATCTGCTCTTTACAAAGCCGAATTGGGTAGGGTCCAGTGTCTGGAGGCTCCCAATGTCTTTGTTTATGAATTCCATGATAATACGCTCCATAGCTTTACAGACCAGACTAGTCAGGCTTATGGGGCGATAGTTTCCGGGGTCCATTGTGGCACCACCTTTGTGGAGTGGGACCACTGTAGCTGTACGCCATTCTTTGCGTACTTATCCTGTAGTAAGGCTAAGTTTGAACAGTGACTTAATGTGAGGGTTCAGTTCTTCTTGGAGCTCATGTAAGACACAGCCTGGGACACCGTCCAGTCCCATAGTTGCTGTGTTTTTTGCTTTGGAGAGGGCAGCTTTCACCTGTGCATCTGTGATGTCAGGGAGGTTACATTCAGTTGGGATAGGCATTTGCTCCTTTGGGGGGGAAGGGGGGAGACGTTTGCGCTGAATCTGTCTGCCAGGATGTTGGCTATGTCTGTAGGTTCGGTATATTTTGTACCATTATGCAACAATTCAGAGCATATCTTGGAGTTTCCGCCCATGTTTCTGACATAACTAAAGAAGGCCTTGTGATTATCTTTAGTGTCTAGGGCAATTTTTCTTTCAAAACTGGCCTTTGATGATTTTATAAGGGATCGAAGTTTCTTGCTAATACTGATCAGAGATGCCTTCCCTTTTTGGGATTTTGCTCTGTCATGTTGTAGCTTCCTCCTTCTGTTGTATAGCTTATTTATGGCGGGTCCACCAGACTGGTCTCCTGTTTTTGGAGGAGTGAGTCTTGGTTTTGTTTGGGATAGCATGATCCATGCATTCCTGCAGGTGCTCATAGAATGCATTTGTAAAGGATTCTGCGGATTGGGCTGTATTATCCTCTGGCCCAGGGGCTTTGAAGGATTCCACCTCAGTCTTGAGAAGTGCAAAGTTGGCTTTGGAGAAATTCTTTACAGTGATTTCCTTGGCTGGGGTGGGGAAGGGATATGGATGTCCAGGGAAATTTGTTTATGGTCTGATCTTACCAATGAGGGGTTTACCTCTGGTGTGGAACATAGAGTCCCCATGTTGGTGATGACCAGGTCCAATATGTTGTTCCCTCTTGTGGGAGTGGTGACCAGTTGTTCCATTGCATTAGAGTTTATAAATTCAAGGAACCATTGGCGAGGGTGTTTGGGCTTGAGTAGTTTTCCCAGTCAATGTTTGGGTAGTTGAAGTCACCCAATAACATAGTGTTTGGTGAGACCTTCATATTCTCCAGTGTTCTCAGGAATGCCAAGTGGGGTTCCTGTAATAGGGAGGGTGTTCTGTAGCAGGCTACAAACTGAAAGGCAGTTCTGCCTGCTGTTAGTTGCACATGGATGGTTTCCAATGCTTCATGCAGTGCCACTAACCTGGAGGTGTAGGTATCTTTGATGAATATAGATACTCCCCCTCCTTTTGTGCTTCGGTCTGAGTTTACAGCCTGGTTACTCCACTTCCATCGTTAATTAGACTTCATAATTTCTCTCCAGAAATGGTTCATATATTATTGTCCTCTCTTAAACCATCTACTAGAAAGATTTATTGTAGTAAATGGAAGAGGTTTTCTATCTGGGCACATACCCGAGGCATTGATCCTTACACAGCTCCAGTCGCTTCAGTCTTGGAGTTTTTGTCTATACTTTTCCACCAGGGCTCCGCATCAGCTACCATCAAAGTTCATTTGGCAGCGATCTCTAATTTTCATGTCGCTAATGAGCCTAGTCTCAAGGCTCATAGACTATGCAAGGCTTTTCTGAAGGGTACTCTGTTGCTCCATCCCCCAATTTCCAAACCAATCATGCCCTGGGATCTCAATTTTGTTCTACAAGCCCTTACTTTGCCACCTTTCGAGCCTGCAGCTACCTGCGAATTGAAATTCTTGACCTGGAAAACAGCGATCACTTCAGCAAGGTGAGTTTCAGAAATTCAAGCCCTCTCCGTCAAACCTCCATACTTAATCTTCCATAAGGACAGGGTCTCTCTTAGACCAATCCCTTTGTTCCTTCCTAAAGTGGCTTCCGTGTCTAACCTTAATCAATCCATTGAGTTGCCTGTGTTCTTTCCTCACTTTTCGAACAAGGCACAATTTAGATTTCATCAGTTGGATGTACACAGACAATTACACTTCTATCTGCACCGAACAAAAGATATCCGGAAGTCTGATCAACTTTTTGTTTTCTTTTTGGAAAACAGAATGGGGTCCCCGGTCTCCAAAGTCACCTTATCTAGATGGATATCTAGTTGTATCTCTTTCGTCTACCAAGCAGGAGGTAAAGATCTGCCTTTTCCAGTCAAGGCTCACTCTACTCGGGCTGTTTCTACATCTACAGCCTATCAGGCCAGATTGTCAATAGATGATATATGTGCTGCAGCTACTTGGGCTTCTCCTCACACATTTGTTTCTCATTACAAATTGGACATGGTTTCTAGGGGCAGGTCGTCCTTTGGCTCCACAGTTTTCAGGAGTATTTTCCTATGAGCCACCCAGGATGTAGGTGCTAGGGACGCTGTCTCACGGGTAAGAATGTAGGCGAGATAGGACTACATAACATCAGGAAGTTATGTACTCATCATAACATTCGATGTATGTAGTCCATCTCGCCTCACATTCTTACTTACCCTCTCACCTTCCCACTTCCTGGAGGATTTGGAGGTTAGGTTGTTCATCTGCAGAGTTTCCTTATTTGGCTTATTCTTTTACCTGGATGTGGTGTGTGCATGAGGTACAAATGAGTTTCAAAGCAAACTAGATCTGGGGATATGGACCAGTGCACCATGGGATACCTGCTTAGCCCAGCCAGTGAAAGACTTCGAGCTAGAAGTTGGCCGAGTCGGAGCCAATATTCGGCTCCGAACCCACGGGTAATAATGTGAGGCGTGTTGGACTACATACATCGAACGTTATGGTGAGTACATAACTTCTTGTTCTTATCATGGCAATCCAGGAGATGGAACTTCTTTTGGCAGAGGAGGAGGAGGCGGCACTGCTCCTACAATGAACGTCATTCTAGAGGCAGAGGTGAACTAAACAAACAGGGCTTTCACAGTCCCTTTACTGAGAAGCCTTATCAGCACCCCTGAAGGATTGGCTGACTGCTGCATACTGGAGACATTTGGGGGTTACTTACCCATGCACCCACAAGTCTGGCAAAACATAACAGATTCTTGGGTGCTAAACACAATTTCCAGAGGCTATTCAGTTCCCTTTTCTCTTCCTTCAGTAAAGAAGAAAGTTCCTGATGTTCTACCCAGCCAGTGGAAACTCACAGCAGCAGAATTTTCCAAGCTGCTTAGAAAGAGTCATTCATCCAGACTCCAAAGACCAGTTAAGAGTCTCAGGTCCACTTGAGATTCTTTTTAGTACCCAGAAAAACAGGAGGCCTAAAACCATTTTGGACCAGAGATGTTTAAATCAGTTTGTGAAACGAGCAATATTTTGGATGGTCAAAATTCAGCCCAGTTTGTCTCTGTTAAGGATGGATGATTGACTGTGATCTCCAGGATGCATACTATCGTGTAAAGATAGAGAAATGTTCAAGGAGATTCCTCTATTTTCAGCTGGGGGTCGATCGTTATTATTTCAAAGCACTGCCTTTTGATCTCATCATAGTCCCAGGATGTTTACCAGGATAATGACAGCAGTGACAGCGCAGCTTCACTTGTTAGGGACCCAGATTTTCCTGTAACTCATTGATTGGTTCCTAGCCACTACCTGTAGTGTCCTGCTAGTAAATCATCTGGACCTTCTGCTCCATCTGATGCAAGACCTAGGGATCACAGTCAACCTACCCAAAGGGCATCTTACCCCAACTCAACAAACAGAATTTCTAAGATGTCATCTGGATTCAAGTTTACAGATTGCCAAATTTCCCCAGTCCAGAGTGCTCTCCCTGCACCTCACAGCCACCAAAGTACTCCATCACCTTTCTTCTCCAGCAAGACTAATTCTTTGCCTCTTAGCTCTAAAGGTTTCTAAATCCTCTGTTCCTCTTTTCCAGATTTTACATGAGATTGCTTCAGTGGTCTCTAGCAGTGCAGTGGTCTCAAAACATTCATCCCTGACATGCAAAAATTCATCTCACTCTAATCTGCAGACAGCACATCTCCTGGTGGATAAAATCCCTTTCAGTAACAGAAGGACGTTCATTCCAGATAGATTCACTTGTGGTTGTAGTAACCACACACTCATCCCTTCTAAAGTGGAGGGGAGCATTTCGAAGGGATGACTGTCCAAGGTACTTGGTCACACACAGAGGTCATTCTTCACATCAGTATCATAGAGATGGGACAGTCCTCCCCGAGGGTGTGATTTCTGTACAACAAGACAGCATTGTCGGTAGTGTGGGGTACATCAACAAATGGGGAGGACTGTGCTCTTATGCTCTATGTTGAGAGTCCATGAGAGTTTGGAATGGGAACTGTCTTCTAATCATTTTCTGATAGCAATGCATATGCTAGGGCATCAATGTACTAGCAGACAAATTGAGCAGAACTATCATAATGCCTCAGGAGTGGCTCTCAGTTCAACAGTGGCAACCATAAGTTTTCGTCACTGGAGCCAGCCTTGCTGCGCTATCTTTGCATCCTACCTGAACAACATAAATGCAGCCGTTACCTCACACTTATCCCTCTTCAGGGACTGTCACCAGGGGACAGAAGGACGTTCATTCCAGATGGATTCGCTTGTGGTTGTAGTAACCACGCACTCATCCCTTCTATAGTGGAGGGGAGCATTTCGAAGGGGTGACTGTCCAAGGTACTTGGTCACACACAGAGGTCATTCTTCACATCAGTATCATAGAGATGGGACAGTCCTCCCTGAGGGTGTGATTTCTGTACAACAAGACAGCATTGTCGGTAGTGTGGTACATCAACAAATGGGGAGGACTGTGTTCTTATGCCCTATGTTGAGAGTCCATGAGAGTTTGGAATGGGAACTGTCTTCTAATCGTTTTCTGATAGCAATGCATATGCTAGGGCATCAATGTACTAGCAGACAAATTGAGCAGAACTATCATAATGCCTCAGGAGTGGCCCTCAGTTCAACAGTGGCAACCATAACTTTTTGTCACTGGGGCCAGCCTTGCTGCACTATCTTTGCATCCTACCTGAACAGCATAACAAATGCAGCCATTACCTCACACTTATCCCACTTCAGGGACTGTCACCAGGGGACGCTGTAGTCCACAATTGACTCCCAGGTCGTCCCTGTGCCTTCCCCCATTGCCATTAATTAACAAATTCATATAGAAAGCAAGAATGTGCAAGGCCAGACTGATCCTCATTGCTCCCTTCTGGCCTGAAAAATGTGGTTTCCCTTCCTGTAACCTCTACTAGTACATCCAGTGTGAATGCTGGATCATTATCTAAACCTATTAACACACCCTGCCGGACTGGCTCCTCTGGACCAGGGATCTATGAAATTAACTGCTTGGTTTCTGCCAGTTCTAACCATAGCCAGAGATGCCAGGCTCACAACTTTGGTTGTTCAGATCATATCAGCTTCTCAAAAACAATCTACTAAGATGATCTACCATTGCAAATGGAACAGACTTTCCTCTTGAGCTATGTCAAAAGGTTTAGATGCCTTCTGTGCTCCTTTTCCTTCCATATCATAGTTTTTGTTGGAAGTTTTCCACAGTGGGTCTAGTTATTCCACTGTCAAAGTGCAAATCGCTGCCATCTCAAGTTTCCACATAGGCCAGAAGGACAACTCTATAGTGTCCTTCAAAGCCTCTAAAGCTTTTTTAAAGGGAACTTTTCTCTTGTGACCGCCTGTCACAGATCCAGTACTCCCCTGGGATATTTCTGTCATGCTGTGCAGGCATTAACTCAGCCACCCTTTGAACCAGCATCAGTTGATTTGAAGTTTCTCTTTTGGGAAAATGATTTTTCTAGTGACTGTCATACCAGCCAGACAGATTATAGTGTTGCAAGCACTTTCCTGCAAGCATCCCTGTCTGGTATCATAAAGGCAAAGTTTCTTTGAGAATTAACACATGCTTCCATCCTAAGGTGCCATCCAAGACTAATCTAAATCTGTTAATAAACATACTAGTCTTTTTCTCCAAATTCTCAGAGGTGAATACACTTTATCTATGCTGAATGTTCATTGTCAGCTTAAGCTCTGTCTTCATAGGACCAAGCAATTCAGAAGGTCTGATCATTTTTTTTTGCCTTCTCAAAGCCTAAATTAGGCAAAGCAGTCGCTAAGGTTACTCTTTCCAGATGGTTATTAGATTGCATTTCTTTTGTATACAATAAAAAAGAGCTTGTCTGTACAATCTAAACCTAAGGCTCATTCCACAAGGGCATTGGTCACATCAACAGCCTTTTCAAGCAGACTACCTGTTGATATTTGTGCTGCAGCAACTTGGTCAACAGTTCACACTTTTGTATCTCTGTATAAACTGGATTTACAGTCCAGATCACATCCTTCCTTTGGGCTCCACCATTCTTAGGAACATCCTTCCTTGATACCACCCAGGTATTGTAGTTTGGAAGTTTGTCCCATGGTTGAAACGGGCGAAAATAAACAATATTGGATACAAACGTTATGTACTTACCATAACGATAGATCCATGTCTGATTTTTTGTACGTTTCAGCCTTCCGTCCTCCTGCCTCCTTCCAGATTGACTCAGATGGGCTTGTGGTGACTGGGTAGTTTCCTACACACCCTGTCTGTGAGTTTTCCTAATTGACTTTCTTCCAGTCCTTCTCTTTACCTGTATGTAAGCCTTAACCTTGAATGTAATAATTATGGATGTTAAGTTGTAAATCTCGCCTTCATTCTTGCTGGATGGGTTCGGAGCCGATCCTCGGCTTCGACTCGGCCACTCTAAAAGCTCGAGAGCTAGTTTCACCGGCTCGAGGCTCCCCTATATCCCACAATGCTAGGCGGTAACTCCCCAGATCTTGTTTGCTGCTACGCGATCGAGGTGCTTTTTTCAACCGGCTCAGGTTAGTTGAATTTTTTGACCATTTAGTCAGTCAAACCCCCCTTTTAAGTTAGCTCTTTTTATAACTTTTAAATAGTTAAATACTTTAATCCCTTTTTAGTTAATTTTTCACTAGTTACCTATCCTAAATTATCGAACCTTTCCCTTGGGCTTTAGGCCCACTCCCTCCCTCCCTTGGTAGTTGGAGCGTCTGTATTTTGTAGGGAATTTTGTTTAAAAACTTTATAAGTTAAAATTTATAATTTTTAATTTCATAAGTGTAATCGGTGTGTGTGTTTGGGATTGCACTTTTACTTCTCTTTGGACATGTCCAAAGAATCAAAGGTCTCAGGCTTCAAGAAGTGTGACTCGTGCTGTCAGAAGATGTCTCTGACAGACGGTCACACTTCTTGTGTTTACTGCCTGGGACCTTTGCACCTGCAGGACTCGTGCTGTTTGCCGTGGCTTCAGCCCTAGAGTCCTGCAGGAGCGAAAAAATAAATTAATTCTAAGAAGCTTATTAAAGCCTGAGGGTCCCTCGACTCAGTCATCGGGGAGACCCGCTAAGTCCTCCAGACCTTCGGCTCCAGCCTCTGAGCCGACTTCTGGGGGCTCTAAGTCCATTCGAACATCGGCTCCGGCCGGAGCCGATGAATCTCGAATTCTTGTACCTACAGTGTCCTCGGCTCCGGCCGGAGCTGAGGAAGACATAATTGAGTTGGCTCCGATCAAGTTGTCGGAGCCGACAACTAAGAAGAGGTCCCGTTCTCCATCTATCGGCTCCATTCATTCGGCTCCAGCATCACCTTTGCTGTCTGAACGGAGCCATAGATCCCACTCTTCTAGGTCTTCCAGGTTATCGGACCATAACCTTCAGAGACTAGTGAGTCGACTTCTTAAGTCCGAGGCACTAGCCCAGATGCTTCAAAGTCCGACTCAACAGTCGAAGACTATACCCACCACTCAAAATATTCCTCCTCTGACTCTCTTGAGTTCGGAGCCGGGGCGGTTCGGACCCGAGACTGTGGTGGCGTCGGAACCGATACCTTTGTCTTCGGTTCCGCCGTCGGCTCCGATATCTTCCTTGGAAAAATCTCAGTGCCGGACTTCCCTCGTCGGCTCCGAGGGGGCGAGTGGCATCGGACCCTTGTCCGACCCCGCTCTCCCTCTCGGTGCTTCGGCGCTGGTGAGGCCGGCTCCGACATCGGCCTCGAGCCATCACTGTCGGTGCCGGGGGAGGTTTTCAGTTTTTCGGAACGGAGACCTCCGGCTCTGCCTGACAGGGGTGCTTTTGAGGTCATGAGGAGCGTGTTAGAACCAGGTTCTAATCCACAGTCGGCTCCTTCTGCCCTTCCCTCCATGGTGCCTCTGGTGATTTCTACTCACTCTCTTGGCCCCGACCGTAGAGAGCCAGCTCCTCAAGTTTCCCCTGTGGGGATCTCCTCCTCTTCCGAGGCCTCTCCTGACCCTGTAGGAGAGCCCCCTAGGAAGAGGCAGTGTAAGAGGAAGCACATTGACTCCCCTGAGTCTGTCACCTCTGACACTGATTTAGAGGATTCTGAAGGTTCCCCTCGTTCCCCCTCTGAAGATGTCTCCTTTGCAGACATCCTTGAAATCTTAAAACAGAGGGGGAGTTGGCCAGCCCTCAACCCTTCAGAGGATGAATCAGTGTACCTTGAGGCGTTTGGCTCTCTCCCTTCCACCTCCTGGGTGTCCCCTCTCTTTGACCCCCTTATGCAGGTGGTGGCAAAGAAGGCTTGGGCGGCTCCTGATTCAGTGGAACCCACCCCCAGGAGACCATCTAAGTTCATCATGGCCCCCAAGGATAAAGAGTTTCTGACCAAAGGCATCTCTGTTGATGCTATGGTGGTGGCTGCAGCTACCAAGAAGGAGTTAGCTGATCCTTCAGTGCCTGTTCATCCTCCTAACAAGGAGTCTAGGTCGATGGACAGGTATGGGAAGCGGATGTTCTCGTCAGCGACCTTTACTATGAGATCGCTGAATTACCTGTGTCATTTTACTCTACTTCAGAGGGACTTATTCAAGGAAGCGAGTGAGATGTTGAAGGACCCAACAGCTGCGGGTTTTCAGGACAGGATGAACTCTCAGCTGGCTACCCTTAATTCTATAACCAACTCCTCCATGCGCCTCCTTTCATATGCGGCTGATGGAGCAAGTAGAGTGGCAGGTACAGGTGTAGCCTTGCGTAGGCATGCCTGGATGCGGCTTTGTAATTTTGCAGACCCCTTTAAGGCGTCCTTCACTAATTCCCCCTTTGATGGATCATCCCTCTTTGGTCCTCAAGTGAAGGAAACCCTGACTAGGTGCGAGACTGATGGCAAAACTCTTTCTGCCGTCGGAGTCCGTTTTTCTACTCCTTCTAGACCTTACCCCAAAGGTCAGAAGGGGGGAAAGATGTGGTTCCGTAAACAGTCTCAAGGAGACTTGCCTGACGCACAGAGTCGATTCCCCTCTAGAGGCAGAGGGGGGAACAACAATGGTAGACGCCGTCCCAGATGCAGAGGGGGCTCGCAGAATCAGGGCAGTCGAGAATCCTTTTCCGACAAGCCCTTTCAGCATCCCTGAGGTGTTGCCCGACTGTCCACCTTCGGAGGCAGTCGAGGGAAGGTTGTCACTGTACCCAAAAGCCTGGCTATCCCTAACTCAAGACAAGTGGGTACAGTCTATCATTTCCGAAGGATACAGAATCCCTTTCCTTTTCATTCCAAAGCTGTCCAAAAAATCCCTTCCAGATGTTCCACCCAGTCAAAGGGAGCTAGCAGTATTAGAAATTTCAAAGCTGCTCGCAAAAAGAGCTATTCAACCAGTGCCAGCAGACCAAGTAGGATCCGGAATCTACTCCAAATTCTTTTTGGTTCCAAAAAAAACAGGGGACTGGAGACCCATTTTGGATCTCAGCATCTTGAACAAGTTTATCAAGAAAACAAAGTTCCGGATGGTCACGCTGCAGCCCATTCTTCCTCTTTTGGAACGGGACAGCTGGATGTGCTCTATAGATCTCCAGGACATGTACTATCACATCAAGATGAATCGACACTCCAGGAGGTTTCTCCGCTTCAGGCTGGGAACCAGTCATTTTCAATTCAGAGCCCTGCCCTTTGGTCTCACTACAGCCCCCCCCGAGTGTTTACCAAATGTATGGCAGTGGTAGCCTCTCATCTGAGACGTCAAGGATTCCAGGTGTTTCCGTATTTAGACGACTGGCTTCTTAGAGCCCCCACCAAGCATCTTTTACTCCTCGCCAGAGACTACACCTTTCGCACATGTCAGGCATTTCAATAAACTATGAAAAGTCTGTCTTGTCACCTTGTCGTGTTATTACTTTCATAGGCGCAAATCTAGACACAGTCAAGATGTCAGCCAGACTCACAGAGCAGAGGATAGCAGACATACACAAACAGGTCTTTCTTCTGTTGCAGAACAACAAAGTCAAAGCCAGACAGATACTGAGAGTCTTGGGAATTATGGCGGCGGCCATCCCTCTCCTTCCATTAGCTCGCTTCCATATGAGGATTTTGCAATGGATGCTCTTCACACAATGGTCTTACCAAAGCCTTCCAATGTCCCATCCTATTCGGATAACTCAGTCGTGCAAGAGTCATCTCTCTTGGTGGATCACATCTCCTCAGCTCCTCCTAGGGAGACCTTTTGTCCCTCCCCCTCCGGTTGCTACAGTGACAACGGACGCCTCCCTGATCGGGTGGGGGGGCATTTCCAGGGCAGGACAGTCCAGGGCATGTGGCAACCGTTCGAGTGCCACTTGCACATAAACGTCCTAGAGATGAGAGCAGTGCTTCTAGCGTTGCAAGCCCTACAAGTCTCTCTTCCCACGGGAACTATAGCAATACAAACAGACAACATGTCTGTAGTGTGGTACATCAACAAACAAGGCGGAACCAGGTCTTACCCCCTATGTCGAGAGGCACTCAGACTATGGCAATGGGCAATTTCTTCTCAGCGATTTCTGTTAGCAACGCACATCCCCGGGAAGTCCAATGTGATCGCGGACAAATTGAGCAGAGCTATTCTCATGCCTCACGAGTGGTCTCTGAACAATTCAGTGTTGGAGAAAGTCTTTCGAAAGTGGGGCAGGCCTTGCTGCGACCTTTTCGCTACTCCCCAAAACAGCAAGTGCGACGACTTTTTCACCCTCTTTCCCCAACCAGGCCATCCCAGCAGAGACGCTCTAGTGCACGTTTGGCCCCGGGGACTTCTATATGCCTTTCCTCCCTTCCCACTGATATCTCAGCTGATACAGAAAGCCATCGCTCAGGAAGCTTCTATGATCCTCATTGCCCCTTACTGGCCTCGACAAATTTGGTTCCCCTTTCTCCACCGTTATCTGTTGGAACAACCTTGGCATCTGGACCCAGTTCCAGACCTCTTGACCCATCAGTCGGGTCAGTTGCACCACTCCCTTCCCTTTCTGAACCTCACAGCGTGGTTCCTCCAATTCCGACCTTAGCCAGGCTTCCCTTGATATCTCACTCAGTTAGAGATATCTTGATTGCCTCTCATAAATCTTCCACTCGGAAGATTTATCGTAGCAAGTGGAAA
Organism: Protopterus annectens; assembly: GCF_019279795.1. Classification (NCBI taxonomy): domain Eukaryota; kingdom Metazoa; phylum Chordata; order Ceratodontiformes; family Protopteridae; genus Protopterus; species Protopterus annectens. Next base: position 914,021,242 of record NC_056745.1, on the reverse strand, counting down.
CGTTTCTCCTATTGGACGCAGTCAAAGAATATAGATCCTTTCACTGCTATTCAAACAGTTCTAGACTTTTTAGCCGAACTTTTCCATGCAGGTCCGTCCCCATCTACCATTAGAGTTCAATTGGCTGCAATTTCGAACTTTCATGTTGGAGTCTCAGAGTCCTCCATTATGTCTCGCAAACTCTGCAAGGCATTTTTAAAAGGAGTCTTTTTACTCAAACCACCCATCAGAGATCCTCCTCCTCAATGGGATCTCAACTTGGTTCTGGCATCCTTAATTCTTCCCCCATTTGAACCTGCGGCTTCATGTTCTATGAAATTACTTTCGTGGAAGTCACTCTTTTTAGTAGCTATCACCTCAGCTAGAAGAGTCTCTGAACTCCATGCTCTGTGTAGTCTACCCCCTTATCTTGTGTTTCATAAGGATAGGGTGTCTTTACGTACTAACCCGTCCTTTTTGCCCAAGGTAGCTTCACTGGCAAATTTGAATCAAACCATTGAGCTTCCTGTTTTCTTCCCTAATTATTCTAATAGGTCAGAACAAAAGTTACACTGTTTAGATGTTCATCGCCAACTTAGGTACTATTTAGACAGGACCAAACAATTCAGGAAATCTGACCAACTGTTTGTTTCTTATGCAGAAGGTAGAATGGGCCTTCCAGTCTCTAAAGTTTCTCTCTCCAGATGGCTTACTTTTTTGATTACCCTAGTGTATGAGACAAGACATCAACGATTGCCATCCAAACCCAGGGCTCATTCAACTAGAGCTTTAGCCACTTCTGTAGCTTTCCAAGACAGGCTGCCTATTGATTCTATTTGTGTGGCAGCTACTTGGACTTCTCCCCATACCTTCATTTCTCATTATAAGTTGGACTTGGCCTCTAGAGACCGAGCCAACTTTGGTTCCACTGTACTCAAGAGTCTGTTCCGATAGGCCACCCGGGACAAGGTGCTAGGGGCGCGGTCCCATCCAGCAAGAAAGAAGGCGAGATTGACAACTTAACATTTAGAAGTTATGTACCTACCATAACGTTCCATGTTAGTTGTCTTCTTCTCGCCTTCTTTAAGGCCCCACCCTCCTTCCCCTAGCCAGGACAGACCTAGAAGAGTTTTCTTCTTTGTTCCTTATGGAATTTTATTGCTGGCCTTAGCTTTCAAACGAGATCTGAGGAGTTACCACCTAGCATTGTGGGATATAGGGGAGCCTCTAGCCGGTGAAACTAGCTCTCGAGCTTTTAGAGTGGCCGAGTCAGAGCTGAGGATCTGCTCCGAACCCATCCAGAAAGAAAGAAGGCGAGAAGAAGACAACTAACATGGAACGTTATGGTAGGTACATAACTTCTAATTTTATTTACTGGGGAAAACTCAATCTGAGGTACTAAGATGAAGCGGCAGGAGTTATGGTTAGCTTCAGAATCTATGCAGAGATCGGATCTGACAACCCACAGTTGTACTGGACGAAAATCAGTCAACATGGCTCTATCATTATGGTAAGTACAGAACTTTCGCTCTGATGTTGTCAGTCTTCACATAATCTTTGTCTGTGGACTTTGTTCCGAGCCTCTGAACCAACTCGGCCATTATTCCAGCTCGCACCCTCCAAAAACTCTTGAGCTAAGAACTACCCACCAAGCTCCTCACCAAATTACCCTAGATCTCGTATGCCACTTCGTAGTGCCAAACACTTTATATTCAATCTCTCGAGCATTAGAGTTTCTTCCAACTGTAAGTCGGTTTTTCTTCCTTTCTCTAAATTTTATTTTTATTTCAATCTATACTGCCCCACTGCTATAGATTTCTTTTAGTGTGTGTGTTTTTCTCTCTCCCTTACCGTTAGGTATGTCTCAAGTATTATTGTTGGTACTTTTCCCCCTTACCTTCGGGTAACCTCTTAAGCTGTTGTTGGTAATTCCTTTCTCTAATATATTAAAAAAAAGTAATTCCTCTTTCCTTATATTTAAGTCCTTGTGTGTGTGTGTGTGCATATCGGAGTATAAGGTGGCCTTATTTATTACATTATGGTTAACAAACCCTCTTAAGGTACCTCTGGCTTCAAGAGGTGCCAAAAGTGTGACAGAAAGATGCCTAACTCAGATGGACACACACTGTGTGTGTGTTTCTTTCTTGGTGCAGTCCATCTATAGAAAGACTGTGCAGTCTGTCATGGGTTCAATTCCAGAAGCCTAATAGATCGCAAAAACAAGTTGATATTAAAAAGCCTTCTTAAATCGGAATTTGAAGAGGCACTTTCTGGTCTGAAGACAGAAGCCAGTTCCTCCTCTTCATCATCATCTTCTAAACCTAAAAAGCGGAGTCACTCAGTTTCAACAGCTCACTCGGAACCACATTCTAAAATGGCCAAATCTTCCACAGTGCCAACAGCCTCCTCAACACTGGTAGGCCAGGATTTGCATCCCTCAGTGCCATTGGCACCAACCTCTTCAGTACCAGTATTGGTGCAGGTGCAGACAGCTCTCTCTTCGGTACCAACTGATCACTCGGTACGGAGGGACTCGCAGGTAATAGCTTTTTACCCCGTACAACCTACTTTCCTTCAATAGATCCATTTGTAGACCATGCATCCCGTCCATTTTTGGAGAGGCAGCCACCAAGGTCTCAGTCGGCCTCCTCTATTTAGTCCACCTTGAGTTTATCAGAGTCAGATATTATAAGACTGGTGGACCAGATCCTGACAGCAAGGGGACTACTTCCATCTATGGTTCCTAACCTTGTTAGCTCTGGAACTTTGCCTTCTTCTATCCTCATGCATATTCCTCCTCCAACTCCAGCTGAGGTTTCGGAGCCCCTAGTACTGACCTTTCCTGCTTTGATTGTTTCTGTGCCAGCGAGAGCTCATTCTCTGACACCGATAGTTAACCCTGAGTTCTACTGGTTCCGACCTCGTTGTCAATTCTGGGGGGCAGAGTTCGACTTTGATACTTTCGGAGCCTTCCATGCCCCTTGGTGCATCGGCATATATTAGCTCGGCCCTAGCTTCTATGCTGAGGGCGGCCTTCTCATTGTGGGATGAGACCAAGGTTCCAATGAGACCAAGGTTCCAAAGGAGTCTATTTCGGTTCTGGGCGCTCGTCCCTCTACGGGGGGGGGGCTGCCTTCCAGTCTGTGGAGAGAGCCATGTTCATTGCGGGAAAACAGTCTATGCCTTCCCTGTTGGATCTAACATCATGTCCATCCCCTCGACCGGAGCTTCCGCCGGTCTTTAACCTGGGCTAGAGGTCTCAGGACCAAAACTCTCAGCCTATGTCGTCTTCAGAAACCTCTCCGTAGCATCCCACCGAAGAGGTGCCGTCAAAGAAAAGTGCAAGAGGAAGCACTTGGACTCCCCTGAAGAGTCCTTCACAGAACATACTGATTTCATTGAAGGGGAAGGTTTTCCTAGGTCACCCTGAAGATGTTTCCTTCTGGGACATCCTAGAATTTCTTAAACAGAGGGGTGGCTGGATTTCTCTTCCTGTTGATGATCTTAAGTTGATTGCTTAGCGAGCCTGGAAGATACCTAACTCTATCAAGCCGATCCCCAAAAGGTCTGATCACATTCTCTCTGACCCTAAAGATGAGCAACACTGGGCCAAAGGTATTCCTGTAGATGCCATGGTGGTTGTGGCAGCCACTAAAAAGGAGCTTGCTGATGAAAGTCCTACAATCCATCCTCCTAACAAAGTCTAGAATGAAGGATAGATTTGGGAAGCATGTATATGCTTCATCAACCTTCGCTCTCAGGTCCTTTAACTATATGGCACATTTTACCAGGCTTCAAAGAGATCTGATTAAAGAGCTTTCAGATACTCTTTCAGGAGCAGTAGCTAAAGGAGCTCAAGACAAAGTTGCTTCTCATCTTGCCACCCTAGAATCAATCTCCAATTCGTCCATGAGGCTAATTGCTCATGCTGCCGAAGGGACGACAGTAGCATTGTGTTCAGGCATAGCCATCTGGAGACATGCCTGGATGCGCTTATGTGATTTTGTAGAGCCATTTAAGTCTTATTTCATCAGCACTCCGTTTGACAGATCATCCCTGTTTAGCCCCAAAGTTAAAGAGAATCTAGCCAGATGTGAGAAAGATGGGAAGACCCTTTCTGCTGTGGGCATAAGCTTTTCCACTCCTCAGTGGCTGTATTCCAGGAACCAGAGAAGTGGTAGGCTATGATTCAAAAAGACCAAAGGACCTTTGCAGGACTCGCATAGCACTGATTTCCCCTGGGGCAGAGGGGGGGGGTAATAATGGAAGATGCCATTAAAGAGGCAGAAATGACCCACAGAATCAGGGTTCTAGAGATTCTTTGTCTGGTATCTCCTATCAGTGATCCTGAAAGGAGACCCACTTGCCATCCTCTGGAGGCAGTCGGGGGATGATTATCCCTGCATAAATCTACCTGGCTGGAAATAAAGATAGACAAGTGGGTGCAAAGTTTCATTACCAGAGGTTACAACATCCCCCTTTCAAAAGAACCAAAAAGACCAATAAGAATCCCAGATGTTCCAGCCAGTCAAAGGGAGGCAACAGTCTTAGAAATTCAAAAACTACTTGTCAAAAGAGTCATCCAGGCAGTCCCACCAGACCAGAGAGGACCTGAAATTTACTCAAGATTCGTTTTAGTGCCAAAGAAAACAGGGGACTGGAGACCTATTTTGGACCTCAGTCACTTGAACAAATCAGTTCAACAAACCAAATTCCAGATGGTCTCAGTTCAGTCTGTTCTTCCGTTCTTGGAAAAAGACAATTGGATGTGCTCAGTAGTTCTTCAGGATGCGTATTACCATATAAAAATGGACAAGCAGTCCAGAAGATTCTTGCACTTCTGGCTAGGAGCCAGTCACTATCAGTTCAGGGCACTGCCCTTTGGTCTCACCACAGCCACTAGGGTGTTCAAATATATGGCAGTGGTAGCAGCCCATCTCAGACTGCTAGGATTCCAAGTGTTTCCATATCTAGATGACTGGCAGCTTACTGCTCCCACCAGGCGTCAACTCTTAAAGGCATGAGATTGCACTCTTCTCTTTTGTTCCAGCTTAGAAATCACTATAAACTATAAAAAATCCCATCTAGAACCATCACAACACATGGAATTCATTGGAGCTGTGCTCAAAACAATAACCGGCTTTGCGTCACTTCCCCTGGAAAGACTCCAGAGGATCAGATCACAAATGAGCCAGATCATTTGCAGCAAGAAGGTAGCAGCAAAGCTCATTCTACAGGCTCTAGAGTCAATGGCAGCCTCCATCACCCTGGCCAGATATCACATGCGACTTCTTCAATGGCTTCTGGCCTCATAATGGTCCTTATTGAATCAGCCAATATCCCATCTGGTTTTGATCACCAATCGTTGCAAGGAAGACCTAAGTTGGTGGCTTCACTCCAATGAAATATTATTGGACCATTCCTTTGTTCTTCCTCAACCCCAAGCCATAGTGACCATGGACGCATCCCAGATTGTGGGGGAATTATCTGGGAATGACAGTTCAAAGCACTTGGTCCCAGCTGGAGGCCAATTTGCATGTCAGTGTCCTAGAGATGAGTATGGTGCTTTTAGCATTGCCGTCATTTCAAGATACTCTACCCTTGGGAACGATTACTGTATAAACAGGCGATGGTCAGTAGTCTGTTACATCAACCAACAAGGGGGGACCAGATCTTATCCTCTTTGTCGAGAAGCGTTCAGAGTTTGGCAATGGGCGATTGCCTCCGACCGCTTTCTGATAGCAGTGCACATTCTGAGGAGCTCCAACATGATCATGGACAAAATGAGCAGAACCATCCTCATGCTTCACCAGTGGTCTCTCAGTCCAGTGGTGACAGACTGGATAGTCTGTTACTGGGGCCAGCCTTCCTACAACTTGTTAACGTCCCCTCTGAACAACAAGTGCAGTAGTTACTTTGCCCTACCCCCCCCCCCCCCCGGGGGACTCGTCCAGAGACACTCCTTCACGATTGACACCCCCCCCCCCGGTCTATTGTACACCGTTCCTCCGATTCCACTGATATTTCAGTTTCCTAAAGAAAGCCAGCAGGTCAAAGAACAGAATAATTGTCATTGCCTCATTCTGACCTGGACAGGTCTGGTTGCCCTTCCTGTGGCCTCATCTGCTTAGGAAACCCTGGATACAGGATGCAGCTCCAGACCTATTGTCCCACCTGGAGGGACTGGTTCATCCAAGTCTACAACATCTGAAGTTCACTGTGTGGCTTTTCCAGTTTCCATGATTGCCAGGCATCCTTGCCTCACCTCCCCGGTCCAACGCATCATTCTAGCCCACCACAAACTTTAACTAGAAAATTGTACTATAACAAGTGGCTAAAGTTTACCAAGTGGTCCCTAGACTGTAATCTTCACTCATATTCAGCACATGCTGACAAAGTTTTAGGCTTCTTAGCCTTACTGTATGAGTCTGGCTCATCAACCTGTAAGTTTCGGGTGCATCTTGCTGCAATGTCTAACTTCCATATTGGTTTCAACAGTTCATTACTTACACCACACAAACTTTGTAAAGCCTTTTTGAAAGGAACCTTAATGCTCAGACCTCCATATAAAGAACCCTCTGCCCTATGGGATTTGAATTTGGTACTTCAGTCTCATAATTCTCCCCCTTTTGAACCTTCAGCAACTTGTGACTTGAAGTTCTTGTCCTAGAAAAACTTATTTTTAATATCTATCACTTTTGCTAGGAGAAAAACAGAAATACAAGCCTTGTCCTGCAACCCCCCAGCTGATATTTCATAAGGACAGGGTCTACCTCCGGACAAATCCCTCTTTCCTGCCAAAGGTTGTTTCCAACTCAAATATCAGTCAGACCTTGCATCTCCCAGTCATTTTTCCCCAATTTTTCCAATAAAAGAGAATACTGTCTACATTTACTAGATGTACACAGGCAATTATATTTCTATATTCACAGAACAAATGATTTTAGAAAATCCGACCAACTGTTTTTTGCCTTTTCTTCAGTTTCTTTAGGTAGTTCAGTGTCTAAAGTTACCCAGACAAAATGGCTTAAGGACTGTATCACCTTTGTTTACAACAAGAAGGGACTCCATCCACCATGTCCTGTGAAAGCACATTCAACAAAAGCTGTCGCAGCATCTGCAGTTTTTCATGTCAGAGCGTCTTTATATGTTTGTGCAGCAGCAACACGAGCATCTCCTCATACTTCTGTTACGCATTGCAAACTGGACCAGGTCTCTAGTGTACATGCGTCATTCTGCTCGATGGTCTTCAGGAATATTCTTCCATGAGACCTCCCAAGATTCAGGTAGCTGGGGACTCTGTCCCACAGTCAAGTATTATTGCAAAGATTGTCAACATCAGATAAAGAAGTTATGTCTTACCATAACATTCCATCTGTGTTGTTGATCTTCACTAATCCTTGACATTCCCTGCCTCCTTCCCCCGGCCTTTAGAACAGTTGGTGGATTGAATATTCCCAAAGACTGGCTTCATAATATGGAAACAGATATGGTTTCTTATCTGTTATCTCTTGTCTGTCACTATAGTTTGCAAACTCGATCTGAGGTAATTTGGTGAGGAGCATTGTGGGTAGAGCTTAGCTGTAGAGTTTTTGGAAGGCACGAGCTAGACTAATGACCGACTCTGTTGTGATGCTCAGAAGTGAACCCACAGTCAAGGATTAGTGAAGATCGACAACACAGATGGAAGGTTATGGTAAGATATAACTTTTTTTTTTGCACGTTTTGATAATAACTTTGTCTACATAGCCATTGAGCTTTTTTCCGTGGGTATCCATTGGAAAGGAGTTTTATTTCCCAGACGGATTCTCTGTAAAAGAATGTAAATAAACAATGGGAATGATGGGGCTGAAGTTCCAGGCTCACACACATGAAATAGGCCTGCTGTTTTTATTTCCACTTTAGTCAGAAATCCTCTGCTATTGAAACACTAAATAACCCACTAATAATTTTTCATTCCAATATCCACTGGACACACAAAGGTAGCAATGAGTACAGGGGAGGCAGAATATGTAAACTACCAAGCAAAGAGCAGTGGCAGATCCAGGCCAGCTATAGATTGGGGGGGTTCCACTGTCTAAAAACAGATGTCGGCAGTTATCCAATACTAGACAGTCTCGCATCTTGGTACACTCATCCCTCATTTTCTATGCAAGTTCTGTATATTTAAAAGTATACAAATGAAGCTATGAGCACTGAAGTAAAGAAAGCAGATACATTTTATACAGACAGTAAAGGCATAAGCACAATTTGTAACAGTAGGTATTCATTTTAGACAAAAGTAATTTCACTTACCCCCTACCCGTCCCCCCAAGTCAGCCCACACCATCTGGATGACATCATCCTGTATTTCCATATCTTGTCTTAGTCTTCAGCTTTTTCTTCATTTCCTACAGCACACTAACTGGCCAGTAGTCCACTAAAATAAATTAAGTCAGGAGCCTGGGTAGCTGTTAGGCCCCCAGAAGCCTTGGTGTTGTAGATTTCCCTAAGTTGCATTTTATGATAAGTTTTTTAATCTTTTGATCCAATAAAGGCCTGAATAAAAATCTTGACTAAGGAAAGAAATACATTGTGTAGAATGTGTAAGATTAAAATATTTCCAAGTAAAATAAAAAACAAGCATTTGTGATACACAAGTTATGTGTAGAAATAGTGTTTACCTTGCTAACCTCCCCAAAATAGTCACCTTCTATGAGCTACTGTGGTGTTGGATCAAGATGAAAGTGAAAGAACAAGTGGCCACACTCATACATTTTACACTGTTGCTGTTATTCATATAAACAGCATGTCTGCTAATCCTGACCACCAAAGGATTACCATTTGTATATGTCTGTGTTTCTCCAACATGGTACACTGCCTGTAGATAAGCTATAGTAACTTTCTGTGCAAGCCTCTGAGTTCTGACAGTGAGAAAATTAAGGCAATAAATGGCCACACTGTCTCCAGCCCCCACATAACTCATAACACACCCTTCTGAGTACAAACCTTGGCATGGGTAATTTAGATTGAATAGGGTGAGTCTCCCCTTTTAAGTCTGTGCCAAAATCCACTTAATCTGGGAGTGTGGGTGTTGCCAAGTTCCAAGAAACTCAGTCTAGATGCTATGTGATGTATTTTTGTTTTATTTTGAAAGATAATTTACTCACTGCTGTATGAGTCTAGTATGTCTCCTACAGTAACCCTATGGACACAATCACCTCTGTCCTTAGTGTTTACAAAGCAAAGATGTTCCATTACTCGGACATTTCTCCACAATTACCATAAACGCTGTTCAAACCCGTCAATGTGCATACTGTTTTATTTACTTCTGCAGTAATTACAGGTATTGAAATAAGATAGCACAAACACTTATAGCCACTTGCTAAACAAACAATACAGTCTCACAACAAAAACAGACTTAGCATGAGCAATAAACTTCTCAGCCCTTGAAACTCACATTCATTGAAATGGCATTAAAACGCACATTCAAAGAAAACGCATCTGGCCAGTAGAAAATTGTCTACTTTTGGGCTGTTTTCAAACCATAGGCTCCTAGCGCACATTTTAGGGCCATACATGTATGTTCACCTTCCCAATTAATTTTCCTTGGGTCTGTATTACATATTCGAATGCTTAAATGTTCGAATTACTAAAGGTCGACCTTTAGTGATCGAACATTCAAAAGTAAATAAATAATGAAAGAAAAAGTAAAGGGTTTAAGCAGGGGGGCAAGCCCCCCTGCACCCCACACACATCCCCCACTACTTAAATATACCAACTCAGAGATCGCATTTCAGTGCGCTACAGTGCGGAAATGAAAAATTTCCCATTCCCTACACTGTAGCACGATCATGGAGTTGGTATATTTAAGTAGCGAGGGGTACAGGAGCCCCCCCCCCCCCCCCCGTTTACACCTTTAGTTTTTTTTTTTTTTATCATTTTTTTTTAAAATTTTTATTTATATTCGAACATTTAAATGTTGGATCACTGAAGGTCGACCTTTAGAAATTCGAACGTTTAAATGTTCGAATATATAATATAGACCCATTTTCCTTGTGTTAAATTATATTCCTTGTATAATACAGCACCACTTGTTAGCATGTGTTTTAAATTTGTAATTTTGAGCATTATTCTAGGAAGCAATGAAACAAAATGTATAACTCAGTAATGGAAAACTACCTATTTATGGTTTAAATTTTCTGAAAAGGCTACTCAGACTTTTGTCATTACTATCCACCAGTATCAGTCAATAAGCACAACCTCCGCAGAAGTAAAAGTCATCCGAATAATTCCACATTAAAGACATCTGTAACTAATGAAGAGGTTGCTACTGACGACCTTACATTTCAGTGTGTCATCTACAAATTCAGTGCCTGCTGCCCTTGAAGAATTAATTGCCTATGTTGCATTAAAAAAAAATTGGTAAGCTGGTAATATTGCAATGGAGATTGACTGACAAGCCAACAAGTTGATAGGCATCTCATACAAAGAAGGGCACACTCAGGAGTGCAGAACCCTATCCCCCCTTAAAATGCATCAAATAATCAGCAATCAAAAGGGCACTCCAATATCACCATACATGGTGGTGGAATAGAATCCACAGCCTTCTCAAAAAGGCAGTTATGCTACTAACATGGTTTTCAAATTGTACAGCACAAACAGTAACTGCCATTTTCTGAACAAAACCATTAGTTGCACATTGAAAACAGACTTAGCATGAGCAACAGTAAACCTCTCTTCGCTTGAGACTCACAGTTCCATGAAAATGCACTGAAACTCATAATTCCTGAAAATGTCCTGAACTCAAACTCAATTTGGTCGGCAGTCTGGTAGTTGGTGTAGAGGATTCAGGTTCTTGTCTCCTGTAACCAGTTTACAAAGTCAAGCCTGGTCAAGTTAACTGACTGATCTGCCCCCCTCCCCAAACTAGGGCATGACATGCCATACATCCATACCTCTCAACTGCTTTGGTTAATAGGTGTGTACTCTGCTAATGGCCCTGGGGCCTTTACATGCCTAGCCATAGGATTACCCTGGCATAGTGCCACCTGACCTTAGTTCCCAGTGCCTCTGTCGAGTAGAGCCACTGGAGTTATCCTCGGAGTGAATTTTCTATTTCACATCCATTCATCAAGATTTTTGTTGAAGGGTCAGCGAGGTGCTCTGCTTGACATGTATGGGAGGTCTATTCCATAGCATAGGCAGTCTCTGGGTTATGAACTTGTCCCTCCAGTACGTTCTGTTGATTGTGGTAATGAGGTTGAGTTCTCTGGAGCATGTGTACAGAGGGATTGGTATTTCTTTATAGGTAGCATTTCTGACAAAGCTGGGTCAGACATGGCTTTGTAAGTCAAGCAGAGATTGCTCCTAAGTAGGCGATATGAGACAGAGAATAGTTGGAGTTTTTTGAGTCTGTCCATATAGGGCAAGTGTTTAAGGCTTAGGATCCTCTTTGTGAGGTACTTTTGCAGTCTCTCCAGTTATTGCAGGTGTCTAGTGAGGTACATGCCAAATGGGGCATTGTACTCGATGATTGGCCTAATGAGGGAAGAGTAGAGGGAGACAATGACCTCTTTCTTCCTGGATGCAAAACCCTTAGTAATGAGATGTGCCACACATAGAAGGACTTTCTGACCACAGTGGCAATGTTGTGATCAAAAGAAAGGTTGCTGTCAACCTCTGTTCGCAGATCTCTTATAATGCCTTCTGCGTTCAGTGGACTACCATCAGTGTGGTAATTCATGGGAACCAGGTTTTTCCCAAAGGGGATAATGACACATGTTTTGGCATTGAGCTTAAGGCCATGGTTCTGACACCAGTCACTGGTCTCGGTGAAGCCATTCTGTAGGATGTCAACATCATTTGGGGAGTTAATAATAGCTTCCAACTTGCAATCATCTGCAAACTTTGTCAGTCAGAGTCCCTTCCTGTTGGCCTGGACTTCAGAGAAGTAGATACCAAACAAGAGAAGACCCAGGACCAAACCCTGTGGTACTCCACTTGTGACTAGTCGGCAGTCTGACTTGGAGTCATCTACTTTCACACTGTGGGTTCTATCTGTGAGCCAGTTTGCAACCCACCAAGTGATATAGGGGTTGATGCCTAGCTTAGTGAGTTTTTCTATGATTCCTGAGTGGGGAATGGTATCAAAGGCCTTGGCCAGATTAGGGTAGGCTGTATGACCCACCTTGCCTTCATCCACAGCTCTGGTGACTGACTCAAAGAAGTTGACCAAGTTGAGCAGGCATGATCTACCCTTCACAAAACCAAACTGTGTGGGATCCAGAGTTTGGAGATTCCCTGTATCCTTGTTTATTAGGTCCACGATGATGCGTTCCATAGCTTTGCATATCAGACTTATGCATATCAGACTTATGCATATCAGACTTAGGAAAACAAATCTGGGCAAAGTCTAAAACAATGGGGATACAGTGGCCCACAAATAGGGATGCATTTCAAATATTGGTCTTTTTAACTTAGAAAGTTGATAGAATTGAAAGAAATGAAGTATGAAACTCAAATGTATGACATAATTTAGTTATTTCAATCCTCCATGATTTGCCAGAAAACTTCAAATTTTTTAAGGAATAAGCCAAGCATATGATGGAAAAATCTGGACACTTGGGAGGTATGTTAAACACACACACACACACACCTACCTTCTTTCTCTCTCACACACACACACACACACACACACACACACACACACACTGTTGTAAGTCAAACATCAGCTTTACTTGTTACTCAGTTCTGCACATCCTAGGTTAACAGAAAATGCAGATCTCCTTTTCAGTTGATGCTGAGAGGTACAGAAATATTAAATTGACCCCTGATTTCCAGAAAAACAGTGAACATATTTCACAAATTCAGCTATGAACAAAAACTGTGGAGAGTTACAAACTTAAAATGTAGCCTAATAAGGAGTAAAGGAAAAGGAAAAATGTGGTGCAGTATGGGAAAAGGGAAACACACACATCCTAGGTATAGTGGAACTTCATATAATTTTCTCTTTTGTTCAGAAATGGATTTAGTTGAACAGTGTTTTTTTTTCCAAAATCAGTAAACATAAAGCTTATTGTATTAATGACATTATGAACAGAACTATTGATATATCTTGTAAAAATTTAATTTTATTTTAGTATAACAAAACAAATCAGGAAATTAAAGAGAAACATGGATTTCAAGAGGAAAATAGGGTCCCAGCTAGGCGTAACACAACTCAGTATTTCTGCACATGTTGAATCCACTACACACATCTGTGAGCTGTAGACCCAAAGTCAGTACACATTAAAATAATTGTTTTGAGCTTGTGGACCCAATGTGTTAGCAAACCAGAAGTCTCACTTTATAAGCTGTGGCCATAAACTATCACCACACCACAGTTGCTTTTTATATAGTACGGGCCTAAAGTCACAGCATTTCAAAGCCTCCATTTGTAGAATGTGGAATCAAAGTAACTGCAAACTTTGTTAGCTGTGAACCCAGTTATTTTATATTTTAAGCCAGCTCAAAATTCCATGTAGTCCTGTTCCATGGCCTCTCCTAGTCAACATCACAATTTATAATAGGCAGTTCAAGTCTTCTTGAATGCCTTTTTTCCAAATTTATGCACAATGTCCTCAGCTGCTGGAATTCTGTCACTGTGTGCATACATCAGTGCCAAACCTAGTCAGCCTGTCTTCTGTCATAGTTGAATGCTGATTGCTCTTTCACATTCACAGCTGGCCACAAATCTTAACAACCTTACTTATGTTTGGAAACAGACATGGGTCACAGTTTTTTAAGGAATCCGTAATTTTGTCTGGAAGCACATCAGAATGCCTCCACTTGATTTGCCAAATGTGCAGTTCTGCTTGCAAACCATCAGGCTGAGGCAGGTCATCTGAGAAGCAGCTCAGGTCCAGTGTTCGAATATTAAAGTTATGTTGCTTCTGCGTCATTATTTTTTGGATGAGCTGTAGAGCAAGTCTTGCTCTTTGATGCAGCTGGGAAAACCTGTCACGATTTTCTGAAATTAGGTCGTCTACAAAAGGAATGGCCACAGCCCTGTGAAAATACTCTTCGGGATTCTCTGCTACTACATTACTTCTGTGCACATACCTTGCTGCTGTTCTGGGTTTACATGGCAAGATTTCTACTTTTGATGCAGTTGTCACGGCTTCCTGATACCACATGGAATGCCTTTCGATACTGTGTTTCAGTCCTTGGTCTTGCACCTTTGTGTTTCTCATTCATATTGCCAGCCCCATCAGAACACTGACCCCTCATCTTACATGGGTCTAGGTTTAGTTTTTCAAGCTGTAGCAACATTTCTTTGCAAATTGTCTCACCAGTAGTGTCACTGCTGATATCAATGTATGTAACAAAATCTTCATGTATGATAAAGTTCTCATCCATAAGACGGAGACCAAAAACCAGTGGCTCCTTATTGCTGATATCATGGACTTCAGTACCACCCGCCAGCCTCCTTGATGTCTGCAATAATTTTTTTTTGAATCATGTGCTCAATGACAGAAATCATTTCATTCTGGCTAGTCTTGGATCTGTAAGTAGTATTTTTATTTGCAGAATCAAAGTGCTGTCTCGGGATGTCATCTCCACTGTCAAGGCGGAACTCTAGCAAAGCTTGAAAGTTCCAACATTTTGCTGTTTTATCATCCCAAGTATCTGGAATCATCCCTGTGTCCTCTAATGGGAAGAAGGTTTTGAGTGCCACAAAAAAACTACGTTTTTTGCTATAGAACTTAGAATGATAAGGTTCTTCCTCCTCCTTTCTTCTGGTGTTTTATTCCACCTAACCACAATCCTTTCATCTCCATGTAGCATAACTCTCTTGAAATTGTCTACTCTGATAGCACAAGAAGCATGGATTTCATGGCCTGTTCTGCCATCCTTAGGATTGGTACCGTGCAGTTTATGTAAAAAGTGTGCTACAAAAGCAAACAATGCCGTTTTCCAGTTCATGTATCCAGTTGTTGCAAGTGCACCTCTTTTTCGGTTTGAAGTAGCGGTGTCAAACAGCAAGCAAGGCAAACAGACTGCAGCATCAAGTGAAGCACTGTATTCCAGTCCAGGGTACGTTGCAATCCATGATGGCTGAAAGTAATGATGTTCTTCGTTTTCCATTGCTGCAGTCCTTACTATTGGGTATAGTCCGCATCCAGTCGGCCCGAATACCAGAGTATAAGGCTGACGTCGGTCAGGGCGCATTAGACTGACGTCAGTACGTCAGGGTACTAATGCGCATGACCGGCGTCATATCCTCAGTCTTTTTTGCCGCGTGGTCCGATGCAGAAGCAGTTTTGCGAGTGCAGGTTGGCGTTCTGAAATATTTCCGAAACCGGAGTTTCAGACCGAATCAGAGTTGGCTAAGTACCCGTTGGGGAACATTTTGGTTTTTCTTGCCTCAGTATTTAACCGGATGTCAGAAAAGTGAATAACTGTATTTCTTGTGGGAAACAAATACCTCATAGGGATTACCATACATTGTGTATACCTTGTTTAGGGCCTGAGCACGACGTTGTTGGTTGCCGCTCTTGTGCTAGGTTTAACAAACGCACTATTAAGAGGAGGTTAGACTGTGCCAGATTAGTGTTTGGGAAGCGTTGTAATTATAAAATGCCGCCGGATGCTCCGACGCCCGCCTGGCCCAAGAAGCGCAAGGACAAAACAGCAAAGCCTAGGGTTGATGAACCGGCAGTCCCGGACGCCGGTTCTTTAGATGGCTCAGTGGAGCCAGAGGTTTTGCCAGGAGTTTCTATGGAGTCTCAGGCAGAAACTTTACTTTTACAGGATGTACCCTCTCAGGAGGCAGGCCAGGCTGAGGGGGCTTCTCAGGTAACTATTCTTCCCTCTCTTCCCAAAGTAGTTAGAGCCTCTCCTTCTGTTGCCAAAACTTCTTTTAGAGGTAGGCCAACTTCAGCTTCAGTAGGGGCTTCTCCTAGCCTTCGGGTTCTGTACCTAAGAAACATATGCTTAAAATGGCAGAAGATTTGATTACTATGATTAGAGGTTCTATGGGCCCTCCTGATAAGAGGCCTAGAGTGGAACCAGAGTTTGACAGTTTTGAACAGGGTTCAGGGGCTTCTGAGTCTTCTATGGAAGATTTGCTGGAGTATCCTCATTATTCTGATTCTGATGTGGATGATGCCACTCCTTTGGCTTCTCCTCCTGAGGATTTTTCTTTTCAGAGACTCTGCATTCCATGAGGGAGCACTTTAAATGGGAAGGCCAGGATTACTCTGATTCCAGGAAGAGACTTAGGGAATTCTTGTTTTTACCCCAGCATAGGCCCTTAGCTATACCTCCTGTGTTGAATGTGGTGGAAGATGTTTTGCAGAGGCTTCCCTGAACCCTGATTCTTTGCCTCCTGCTCCTGTTAAACCTGATAGGTACTATAGGGTGCCCAAGCTCATAAGTATTTGTTTAAGAGTCCTAGGGCGGACCCAGAAACTGTTTCTCAGGGGCCTAAAGGTGTTAAGGCCTCTGTGGTTAAAAATCCTGTTCCCACTGACAAAGAGGCAAGGCGCTAGATAGGTGGGGTAAGAAAGTGTATACTTCTTCCACTCTAGCCATGAGGGCGTTGAATTGTCAGTTTCACATGCTGAAATATCAAAATTATCTCCTTTCACAATTGAAATCTAAGGTGGATGCTTTGGCGGAAGGTATTGATTGTAAAGACTTGCTGGATTTAGTTTATGTGTCTGAACAAGTGGGCAAGCATTCTTTGCAATGTGGTTTTGATGCTGTGCAGGCCTCCTCGAGGGTGGCTGCCACTAGTTCTGTTCTTCGCAGGCATGCCTGGTTGAGGGATCAAAATTTGGCTGAGCATGTTAAGACACGGATTTTGGATGCTCCTTTACAGTCTGATGTGTTGTTTGGTTCGCCTGTGGAAGCAGTTTTAAAGAAAATGGAGGACAAAGCTAAGTCTATGCAAACTGTTAAAGATTTTTGCAGGTACAGCCACCAAGTTTAGTAGAAATTGGCCTGCTAAGGGGTGGACATATCCTGCTTATGATTCCCAGTCTAGGGGTAGGTCTAGACGTGGTAGGGGCAGGGCTCAAGGTTCTTTAGGCCTAGAACAGGAGTTCACCTGCTCAGACTTCTGGTGAGGGCAGGGGTCAGTCCTTTCGTAAACAGACCCAATGACCTGCCTTTTCAGCTGCCAGTAGATTCTCGCCTGGCAGCTCCTTTGAAGGACGACTGTCTCTTTTCAAAGAAAATTGGGATTTAATTATTCAAGACAGATGGGTGTTGGACATCATTCAGCCAGTCCCTGTATCAGAAAGGGGCCTAGGATTTTATTCTCGCATGTTCCTAGTACCAAAAGGGGAACACGTGGAGACTGCTTTTGGATTTATCTCTCCTCAACACTTATCTGGACATTCCCAAGTTCAAGATGTTGACGTTACAACAGCTTTTACCCCTGCTGGGCAAAGATCACTGGATGGTAACTTTAGTTCTCAAGGAAGCTTACCTTCATGTGCCTATCAGGCTAAGTTACAGGAAGTATCTGCGGTTCGAGCTGGAAATTCTCTTTATCAGTTCTCTGCATTGCCCTTTGGCTTATCTACTGCGCCCAGAGTATTCACAAAGTTTCTGGCTCCAGTGATAGCTTACTGGCTACAAGGACTTCAAATCTATCCTTATTTAGACGACTGCCTGATTCTGGCTCAAGAAAAGGAAGACCTTCTACAGCATCTGGAATATCTTATAGCAGTGCTAAGATGCCTAGGGTATTCTGTGAACGAAATAAAGTCCAGTCTAGTACCCTCTCAAGACATGTGCTTTCTGGGTGTGAGACTGAATACAGCAGCCCAGATGGCCTTTTTAACCCCGGACAAACAAAAGAGTCTATCACTTTACTTCCATCAACTATCTCATCAGTCCATGCTGACTGCAGAGACAGTCCTTCAAGCATTAGGGTTCATGGCATCTTGTATTCTGGTGCTTCCCAATGCCAAACTGCATATGAGGAAGTTACAATGGTATCTCAAAACTGTATGGACACAGCACTGCCAGGATTTAGACACTGTCATTCAAATAATACCTTGCCTTCAAAGAGAATTTTTGTGGTGGGCTCAGGAATGTCACCTAAACAAGGGACTCTCTGTGACCCGGCCAGAGGCGAGTCAGATTTTACCGACAGATGCCTCAGACATTGCTTGGGGAGCTCATCTAAATGGAAAGTGGATACAAGACAAGTGGCCTGCCAGACTACAGCATCTACATATCAACATGAAGGAGACGTTAGCAGTCCAGTTCGCATTGCTGGCTTTCAAGGAGTTACTTCTTCCAGGGCAGGTGTTGATTCTAACAGACAACACAACTGTCATGTGGTACTTCAACAAACAAGGGGAACACATTCTTATCCTCTATGCAGGCAAGCGATGATTTTATGGGAGACTGCGCCGCTTGCACCTAACTCTTCAGGCAAGGTTTCTGCCAGGAGCACAGAACTCCTTAGCAGATGTGTTAAGCAGACAAATCATGGATCCCCACAAGTGGAAACTGGATCTTCATGTATTTCAGAAATTGACAGTGTCATGGGAACTCCAGACATAGATCTGTTCGCTTCTCCACTAAACCACCAGCTGCCACAGTTTTGCACAAAGGGGTTTCATCACACAGCTTGGAAAGTGGATGCTCTGTCTTTCAGTTGGACAAACCTTCATGTGTATGCCTTTCCACCTCTGCCTCTTCTTCCAAAGGTACTGTTAAAGGTCAGACAGGACAGGCCAAGGATGATTTTGATAGCTCCAGATTGGCCTTGGCAACACTGGTACCCTCTACTACGGAGTCTGGTAAAGAAGCCTCCATGGCCTTAACCTTTGATTCCACATCTGTTTTCCCAGCAGGACGGTCATCTGCTCAATGTCAAGCTTCACTCTTCATCTGACAGCCTGGCATATTCTGTGTTGAAACACAGCAGGTCTCAACTTCCTCAACAAGTTTTAAATGTGATTAGGGAAGCTAGAAGACCTAGTACAAGGAAAGTGTACGCAGCAAAATGGAAGAGATTTTTATTTTGGAGTAAAGCAAAGAATTTGGAGATTTCTGAGCCTAATTTGAGTATGGCTCTTCAATATCTTACTGAGTTACTGGACAAGGGTCTGTCCTTCTCTTCCATTAAGATTCATGCTGCAGCAATCTCAGCTCACTATGATTGTGACCCACCATTGTTTTCGCATCCTTTGTTCAAGCAGTTTCTTAGAGGGGCAAAAATATAAGACCCCCAAGAGCTCCTACTCCTGCTTGGGATCTCAATTTTGTGTTGGAAAAACTTACTCTACAACCTTTTGAGCCTGCGGCTACTGCTGAATTGAAATATTTGTCATGGAAGACTGCTTTTTGTTGGCTATTACTTCTGCAAGAAGGGTGTCTGAGTTGCAGGCCCTTATGGCAGTCGAGCCCTTTTGATTTTCCATAAGGATAGGGTATCATTACGCACTAATCCTTCCTTTATGCCTAAGGTGGTTTCTAGTGTGGCTTTAAACCAAACTATTCATTTGCCTACTTTTTATGCAGACCCCCAAAATAAAGGGGAAAAGATTTTGCATACTTTAGATGTACACAGGCAATTGTTATTACTTAAGCAGGACTAAAGATTTTAGGCAGTCTCAGCAGTTGTTTGTTTCTTTTGCTTTGTGTTCAAGAGGGCAAGCCTGTGTCAAAACAAACTATTTCTAGGTGGATTGGCTTTTGCATTGCATTTTGTTATTCCCATCATGGCAAGGAGGTTCCAGCTGGGATTAGGCCTCATTCCACTAGGGCTACTGCCACTTCAACAGCATTTCACGGGGTGGCAACTAAGGATATTTTGGAAGCAGCTACTTGGAGTTCAGTGCATACTTTCTCTAAGCATTATCACCTTCCTATCTACTCTAAGTCTAGGGCTGGTTTTGCCACAGCTGTTTTGCAAGGCATGTTGTCAGCTCCTGCTTCTTTATGATTTGCCAGCCTCCCTTACCTCTGCTTTGGGATTCTACCCAATAGTAGGACTGCAGCAATGGAAAACGAAGAACATAGTACAGTTTTGTACCTACCATAAATGTAGATGTTCGAGGATTCCATTGCTGCAGTCCAACCCTCCCTCCTTCCCTCTGTGTTTAGGGGTGGTTGTGTAGGTGAGTTTACCTGCTTCTATTTTTGTATATATTGTTCATGTTTTGGTACAGGTATTTTGGGCCTTGTCTTTTTAGGGTCTTCTGACATCTGGGGCAAGAAAAGACTGAGGATATGACGCCGGTCATGCGCATTAGTACCCTGACGTACTGACGTCAGTCTAATGCGCCCTGACCGACGTCAGCCTTATACTCTGGTATTCGGGCCGACTGGATGCGGACTATACCCAATAGTAAGGACTGCAGCAATGGAATCCTCGAACATCTACATTTATGGTAGGTACAAAACTGTACTTTTCTGTTTACCAAACATGGTTGCTGGTAACTTTTCACAGTTCCTGATGGAATAGTCAGCTGTTGGTAATGTAAGTTTTTCTTGATCCGTCACCTTGCTGCTTAAATAACATGCAGTCTCATATTGACAAATCCCAGGTGTACATGTAGATACAGGGGACACTATTTGATGACTGTTCTGGTTGTGGCCTTTCTGCAAGATCATAGTCATTGCACATCGGTTGCTGTAGACAGATAATTGCTTCTTGTTGCTCACTCTCTTCACTTGCTTCTGGGAAACATCTGGCAGAATCAACGGCTCTATACAGAATGTATGCACTGTTTTTTTATGTGCAACATTACCCCTTAAAGTCGCTACATTCCCCTTTAGTCTGTAAACAGCTGTACAAAGCATCCCAGGAAAGGGTTGCATCAGTTGAATTTCCTATAGTATTCAAAGCCCAACAGCGTTAGCAAGCTAAGCTGCACCGCTGATGGATCGATGTACACTTTGATGTGTAACATTTATGACCTGAAATTTCATTCTGCTGTTATAAATGCATGCTAACTTAACTTTATTACCCTGTGCCATTTGACCCACGAATACTAAATCTGCAAGTAGCAGTCCACAATTACCTCAGTATACTATGTGATTCACTGTCTTTCTTTTATGTAGTTGTTGTTGCATATACTGGTTACAGCTTACAGATGTACATAAAACTCTACATACCTTTTCAAAACTTTCCGTAATGGCTGGAAGTGCTGCATGATCTTGGAACTTGTGTTCTTTGACAAATGCATTGATGTTAAGTTGTCTATCTCGCCTTCATTCTTGCTGGATGGGTTCGGAGCCGACCTCGGCTCCGACTCGGCCACTCTAAAGCTCGAGAGTTGGTTCCACCGGCTCGAGGCTCCCCTTATATCCCACAATGCTAGGCGAGAGTTACCTCAGATCTCGTTTGCCGCTACAGCTTCGAGGTTGGTTGTTCTACCGGTTCCTGGTGAGTTTAAGCTTTTTTCTATTAAAAGTCACTCTGTTTCCCCTTTTTTAGTTTAATTATTGTCCTGTTAGTGTAGTTCAGTGTACTTTATCCCCGAACTAATATTTTCCCGTTCCTTTCTTGAAAGAACTTTTAGTTCTTCCCTTGGGCCTTGGGCCTTCCCTTCCCTAGGGAGTGTTTGTGTAGTTTAAGCTACTGTTTATTGTACTTTATTGTACTTTATTTTTTTAAATTTTTCTACTAAAGTAATTTTTTCTGACAGGGTATAACTGGTGTGTTCGAGTGTGTGTTTGTGTTTACCAGTTAGGCTATGTCTAAGGAAGCAAAGGTCTCCGGATTCAAGAAGTGTGATGCGTGCTGTCAGAAAATGTCTCTGACAGACGCTCACACTTCTTGTGTCTATTGTCTGGGGCCTTTGCACCTGCAGGACTCCTGTGCTGTCTGCCATGGCTTCAGCCCCAGGGTCCTGCAGGAAAGGAAAAACAAGCTCATTTTGAGAGGCTTGTTGAAGCCTGAGGATTCCCTGTCTGTCTCAACAGGGAAGCCCTCCAAGGCATCGAGGTCTTCGGCTCCGGCTTCTGAGCCGAGACCTCAGGTTGTTCAACCTTGCCTTTATCGGCTCCGGCTGGAGCCGATAAGACTCAGTCCACAGTTTCTGTGGCTCCTGCTCCGGCCGGAGCCGAGGTTATCGAGTACCCGTGTCGGCTCCGACAAGATCTTCGGAGCCGACAACCAGAAAGAGGTCTAGGTCACCTTCTCTTGGCTCCGTCCATTCGGCTCCAGGTTCTCCCCTGCTGTCTGAACGGAGCCAAGGTCTCATTTCTCTAGGTCATCGAGGTTGTCCGATCATGACCTTCAGAGGGTGGTGAGTCGACTACTTAAGTCTGAGGCACTGGCCCAGATGCTTCAGAGCCCGACTCATCAGTCGGTGCCTGTCCCGTCCATCAACTCCTTCCTCCTTCGACTCTCTTGAGCTCGGGCGGGTCGTCGGAACCGAGACTGTGGTCACCTCGAGCCGAGACAATTGTCTTCGGCTCCGTCGGCTCCGTTTTCTTCCATGGAGGAATCTCGGCGGACTTCCCTCGTCGGCTCGAGGGTGAGTGGCATCGGACCCTTGTCCGACCCCCTCCCCTCGGTGCTTCGGCGCTGGTGAGTTCGGCTCCGACATCGGCCTCGGAGCCATCACTGTCGGTGCCGAGGGGTCTTTAGCTCCTCGGAGCGGGGACCTCTGGCTCTGCCTGACAGGGGTGCTGAGGTCATGCGGAGTGTGTTAGAGCCTGGCTCTACTCCACAGTCGGCTCCAGCCCCTCCCTCTATGCTGCCTCAGGGTAAGTCGACTCACTCCCTCATCCCGGACCGCAGAGAGCCAACTCCTCAGGAGCCCCTGTGGGATTTCATCCTCTTCGAGGCCTCTCCTGATTTGGCAGAAGAGCCCCTCGGAAGAGGAAGTGCAAGAGGAAGCACATTGACTCACCTGAGTCTATCACGTCCGACACAGATCTGGATGATTCTGAGGGTTCCCCGTTCCCCTTCTGAAGATGTCTCTTTGCAGACATTCTAGAGATCCTTAAACAGAGGGGAAATTGGCCAGCCCTCAACCCTTCGGAGGACGAATCTGTGTATCTTGAGGCGTTTGGCTCTCGTCCTTCCACCTCCTGGGTGTCCCCCTTCGACCCCCTCATGCAGGTGGTTGCAAAAGGCATGGACGGCTCCTGATTCAGTGGACCCCACTCCCAGGAGACCCTCCAAATTCATCACAGCTCCAGCAGACAAGGAATTTTTATCAAAAGGAGTCTCTGTGGATGCTATGGTGGTAGCTGCCGCCACAAAGAAGGAACTGGCTGATCCTTCAGTGCCTGTCCATCCACCTAACAAGGAATCTAGGTCCATGGATAGGTACGGAAGCGGATGTTCTCCTCAGCGACATTTACTATGCGTCGCTGAATTACCTGTGCCATTTCACTCGTCTTCAAAGGGACTTGATCAAGGAAGCGAGTGAAATGCTAAGGACCCTACAGCTGCGGGTTTCAAGAAAAAATGAACACGCAGCTGGCTATCCTAATTCTATTTCCAACTCCTCCATGCCTCCTCTCTTATGCGGCCGATGGAGCGAGCAGAGCCGCAGGAACAGGGTAGCCTTACGTAGGCACGCCTGGATGCGGCTATGCAATTTTATGGAACCCTTCAAGACGTCTTTCACAAACTCCCCTTTTGATGGATCATCCCTTTTGGTCCACAAGTGAAAGAAACCCTGACTAGGTGCGAGACGGATGGCAAGACCCTTTCTGCCGTTGGAGTCCGTTTTCCACTCCTTCTAGGCCTTACCCCAAAGGCCAGAAGGGGAAAGATGTGGTTCCGTAAACAATCTCAAGGGACTTCGCCTGACGACAGAGTCGGTTCCCGCCAGAGGCAGAGGGGGAACAACAATGGTAGACGCCGCCTAGAGGCAGAGGGGTCCGCAGAACCAGGGCAATCGAGAAGCCTTCCGATAAGCCCTTTCAGCATCCCTGAGGTGTTGCCCGACTGCCCATCTTCGGAGGCAGTCGGGGAAGATTGTCACTGTACCCAGAAGCCTGGCTATCCCTGACACAAGACAAATGGGTACAGTCCATCATTTCGAAGGTTATTCTATTCCCTTTCTTCGCTTTCCAAGTCACTCAAAAATCCCTTCCAGATGTTCCACCGCTCAAAGGGATATAGCAGCTTTGGAAATTTCAAAACTGCTTGCAAAAGAGCTATTCAGCCAGTGCCAGCAGACCAACTAGGATCCGGAATCTACTCAAGGTTCTTTTAGTTCCAAAGAAAACAGGGGACTGGAGACCAATTTTGGATCTCAGTATCTTGAACAGATCGGTCAAGAAAACAAGATTTCGGATGGTCACGCTGCAATCCATTCTTCCCCTGTTGGGAAGAGGAAACTGGATGTGCTCTATAGACCTTCAGGACGTACTATCACATAAAAATGAACAGGCGCTCCAGAAGATTCCTCCGCTTCAGGCTGGGAACCAGTCATTTTCAATTCAGGGCCCTGCCCTTTGGTCTCACCACTGCCCCCCGGGTGTTTACCAAATGCATGGCAGTGGTAGCTTCTCACCTGAGACGACAGGGATTCCAGGTGTTTCCATATTTGGACGACTGGCTCCTCACAGCTCCCACCAAGCATCTCCTTTTGATGGCCAGAGATTACACTTTTCGCGTCTGTCAAGAACTGGGTATCTCAATAAACTGCGAAAAGTCTGTTTTGTCGCCTTGTCGTACTATTACCTACATAGGCGCAAATTTAGATACTGTAAACATGTCTGCAACACTAACGAACCAAAGAATATCAGACATTCAGAAATTGGTGTCTCTTCTTCTCAACAACAACAGAGCCAAGGCCAGGTTAGTTCTAAAGGTGTTGGGTATCATGGCAGCGGCCATACCTCTCCTCCCATTGGCCAGATACCACATGCGGATCCTTCAGTGGATGCTTTTTTCTCAATGGTCATACCAGGAACTTCCCATGTCTCACACCATTATGATCACGCAAGTGCAAAAGCATCTCATGTGGTGGATGTCTTCCCCAACTCCTGTTGGGGAGACCATTTGTTCCACCTCCTCCGGTTGCTACTCTGACAACGGATGCCTCCCTGATCGGGTGGGGGGGGCATTATCAGGGCAGGACAGTCCAGGGCACATGGCAACCAAACGAATGCCACTTGCACATAAATGTTCTGGAGATGAGAGCAGTGCTTTTAGCGTTGCAAGCCCTTCAAGACTCTCTTCCCTTGGGAACGATTGCAATCCAGACAGACAATATGTCTGTAGTGTGGTACATCAACAAACAAGGCGGAACCAGATCATACCCCTGTGTCGAGAAGCACTCAGACTGTGGCAATGGGCGATTTCTTCTCAGCGTTTTCTGATAGCAACGCATATCCCGGAAGTCCAATCACATTGCGGACAAGTTGAGCAGAGCTATTCTCATGCCTCACGAGTGGTCTCTGAAAGACTCTGTAGTGAGAGAGATATTTCTCAAGTGGGGTCAGCCTTGCTGCGATCTTTTGCTACTCCCCAAAACAGCAAGTGCAGAGAGTACTTCACTCTATTCCCTTTACCAGGCCAACCCAGCAGGGACGCTAGTCCAAGTTTGGCCCCGGGACTCCTGTCTGCATTGTCTCCTTTCCCACTGATCTCCCAAGTAATACAGAAAGCTATCGCTCAGAAGGCCTCATTGATCCTCATTGCTCCTTACTGGCCTCGACAAGTGTGGTTCCCCTTTCTACATCAATTTCTTTTGAGCGACCGTGGAATCTGGACCTAGTTCCAGATCTTTTGATCCATCAGTCGGGTCAGTTTCATCGCTCCCTCCCTCTCTGAACCTCACTGCTTGGTTCCTCCACTTCCAACCGTAGCCAGGCTTCCTCAATTATCTCACTCTGTTAGAGATATATTGATAGCTTCCCATAAATCTTCCACTAGAAAGATTTATTTGAGTAAGTGGAAACGATTTTCTTATTGGGCACAAGGAAAGGACATAGATCCTTTCACCGCTTCCATCCAACTAGTCCTCGATTTTCTTGCTGAACTCTTCCATGCAGGTTCATCTCCATCTACTCTTAAGGTTCAATTGGCAGCTATTTCTAATTTCCATGTGGGTATTTCTGAATCCGCCCTAATGTCCCACAAACTCTGCAAAGCCTTTTTGAAAGGAGTTTTTCTTCTCAGACCTCCTGTAAGAAATCCTCCTTCTCCTTGGGACCTAAATTTAGTTCTTGCTTCCTTGATTCTTTCCCCTTTCGAACCTGCAGCTTCATGTTCCTTAAAGTTATTATCATGGAAAACTCTCTTTCTGGTGGCTATCACATCAGCTAGAAGAATTTCAGAACTTCAAGCACTCAGTTGTCGTTCTCCTTACCTTGTGTTCCATAAGGACAGAGTTTCCTTACGAACTAACCCGTCCTTTTTGCCTAAGGTGGTTTCAACATCAAATCTGAACCAATGCATTGACCTTCCTGTCTTTTTTCCGGAGTATTCAAATAAGTCTGAACAAAAATTACACTGTCTGGATGTTCATCGTCAGTTAAGGTACTACTTGGACAGGACAAAACAATTCAGAAAATCTGATCAGCTGTTTGTCTCTTATGCGGAAAGCAGAAAGGGACTTCCAGTTTCAAAGGTAACTTTATCCAGATGGCTAACATCTCTGATTACCCTTGTTTATGAGATTAGACACAAAAAACTGCCTAATAAGCCTAAAGCCCATTCCACCAGAGCTTTGGCTACTTCTCTAGCCTTCCAAGACAGACTGCCTATTGACACCATTTGTGCAGCGGCTACTTGGGCTACTCCTCACACTTTTATTTCCCATTATAAGTTGGACTTAGCTTCTAGGCATAGAGCTAATTTTGGTTCCACTGTTCTCAGGAGTCTGTTCCGTTAGGCCACCCGGGACAAGGTGCTAGGGCCGCGGTCCCATCCAGCAAGAATGAAGGCGAGATAGACAACTTAACATATAGAAGTTATGTTCTTACCATAACGTTCCATGTTAGTTGTCTTCTTCTCGCCTTCTTCTTGCGTCCCACCCTCCTTCCCCCCGGCCTGGACAGACCTAGAGGAGTTGTGATCGTGACCTCTCTTTCTACCACCTCTTTCTTAGCTATATGCTATTATGCATATTTCCTGTTCAGGATATAGGTCACCCTTCTTCTTCCTGTTGTTAGAGGTGGATTCTATGTTTTCACAGTTATACTGTTTTCTGTTATAAGCTGGGGTTAGCTTACAAACGAGATCTGAGGTAACTCTCGCCTAGCATTGTGGGATATAAGGGGAGCCTCGAGCCGGTGGAACCAACTCTCGAGCTTTAGAGTGGCGTCGGGCCGAGGTCGGCTCCGAACCCATCCAGCAAGAAGAAGGCGAGAAGAAGACAACTAACATGGAACGTTATGGTAAGAACATAACTTCTATTTTTGATCCGAGGAAAAAGTAATCCAGTATGGCAGTTGTTAAATTTAAGTAATGCCTACACTGTCCCGTAGAATAAACAGGCAGAAAGATTGTTAACCACCCTTTTGCTTTTCACTTATAACTTTCCTCTTCACCCACCACAGTGTCTAGGACTAGTCCATTTTGTAATTTAAATGTGTTCATCACAATCATAGTCACATATCTCTTTCATAGCAAACTGCAATGCACAGACTTCTCTATGAACCAGGAAACTGCCCAGTCCTTAACTTAAAAAATGCGACTCCACAATACAATTTTAAAAGTTAGAGTGAAAAATCACTCATCACTATAATCAATCTAATACTTCAGGTTCTCTCTATATCCAGACAGTGTAGCTACATTAAAGAAACCATGTGTTGTCATTGCAGTCCATTCAGAATGCAAACTTACTTAAAACACAAGTAAAACTTCACCAGTCAATGAATCTGCTCCTGTATATGTTCAGGATAAATGCGACTGTTAGCTTCATCTTGCCATGTTGTTAAAAGTTTTCATTCATCAAGCTATGCCCTACAACCATTATTCACCAATACATGAATAGTTTTACAATATCCTCCAAGTTATGCACATAGTTTTGTGACACTGCTCACACCCTAATCTACACTTCTAACGTAAGCCTTATGGTAGCCATATATATATATATATATATATATATATATATATATATATATATATATATATATATCTTAACTATAACATTTTGTGCCCTAGCTAGTTCCTTCCCTTACAACCACTTCTTTGAATTTCTGCACAATAATAAAAAAATATTTATTAACTGCAAAATCAAGTTGGCTGTAGTTGGTTGATAAGATAGTAGTTGTTGGGCTTAACTTTGCAGGGTGGACAAAACACTGATAACCATTTGCTAAATAAAATACAGTCTTACCATGAAAACAGACTTAATATGAGCAGTAAACGTATCTGCCCTTGAAACTCACATTCATTGAAATGACATGAAAAGCCACATTCAAATTAAATGCATCTGGCCAGTGGAGGATTAAATTTACCTTTGGGCTATTTTCAAACCATAAGCTCCTTGCACACATTTTTAGGGGCAGGTATACATGTATGTGTTCTTTGATTCACCTTCCTGATTGTATTAAATTATATTCCTTGTATAATGCAGCACCACTGGTTAGAATGCATTTTAGATTTGTAATTTTGAACATCTTTCTAATAAGCAATGAAACAAAATGTATGAACCAATAATGACAAAACTACCCATTTCAGAAAATTTCAACTATAAAAGGCAAACACCTTTCATTACAGTCGGCACCAATATTACTCAGTAAGCACAATCTCTGCAGATGTAAGTGTCATCTGAATAATTCAGTGGTTGCTACTGGCAAACAACTTTGCATTTCAGTGTTTCATCTACAAATTCAGTGCTTGCTGCCCTTTAATAATTAATTCCTATGTTACATTAAAAAATACTGGTAAGCTGGTGATATTCAGTAGGGAATGACTGACAAACCGACAACAGATTCATAGTTACTAGGCATCTCATACAAAGAACATACTCAGGAGTGTAGATCCCCCATCCCCCCTTAAAATGCACCAAATAATAGACAATCAAAGAACACTGCAGTATCAGCACTTCATCTATTAGCAATGTCATATGTAACAATATCAAGTGTTAACCAACCAATTAGTACCAAATTCACCACACACAAGAACTTGTAGGGGAAGCCTACTGATTTATTTACTTATTTATTTTTAATTCCTGTAGCTTTTTCTTGCCACATCAGTGCAGCACTATCAGACCTTGCCATGTCCACAGCTTTCACAGAGCTGCACTGTGTATCTAAAGGAAACAACTACAGCTGCAGTGTGGGCAGGAGCACCATAAATAAACTTGTAGCGTGGTCAAATTCTGAATGTGTTGCTATGTCTCTGTGGGTGTCTGTATGTGTGTGTGTTAGTGTGTGTATTGCAGGGATGCAGTATGACCTCCATACTTCATGTACAGTTGGGTAAAATGTTAATTTTTTAAAACCTTCTATAATTAATAAGCTTTATGGAACAGTGGCATGCATACGTGACTATGGGACTACAAAGGCAAGGCACATTTCCTTGCAACGTCCGCCGCATGTCCCACCTATCGATACCACCTAGAACACTGTAAGAGGCAGAGGTAAGGAAAGTCCCACACTTAAAACATTGCTGGCAAGGACTCACCCCACTCAATGTGGTATGATGGCTTGCACCCCTGCTTGAGAATACAGGCCCCTGGAGGGGCATGGAGGGACAAGAAGATATTGGCAAGTATGCCAGAAAGGCATGAAGTCAGTGTTGATTGTGGATAACAAACTGCAAATCAAGCAATATATACATAAAAATATACATATTTACTCAATACTTCCACAAGGACAGGTGGAACTGGGTCACTGAAGATTCCAGAGTTTTAATTCCACAGAACTTCATTTACTGTTTCAGAAGGATGTTTGGGGAGCCAGTCAGTTGTCAGTGCCCTTGTTATGCCCCAACACTGGCCCAGTAATCAAGGAAACTCAATCCTCCACACTGGCAACAGTGGGAACGTACACACTGGGAGGATGAGAAGTGCACACACAGTAAAGTGCAATTTCTCTTAAGATTACACAAAGACCACAGTCAGTCTGGGGCTGGTTTCTCCCTCTTTCTCCAGATCTCCAATAAGACTCCCCACTGGCACAGCTGTAGGGTTGAGATCTCAGCTGAGTGGCCAAACCAAGCTCTCCAGTACCCGCTGCATCCAACCAGTGCTTCATGTCCCTGCCCAAGTAGCTGACACACACATTTTAAAATTTGATTTATATATAAGCACACACAGACTCCTGGGAAAGGCTGGCACAGGTTTACTGGCTATGCTCCCTTCTGCCCAGACTATAAGGTAGTTCTAATGGCCACCAGCCACTCTTTATCGGCTACTTTAAGGCCCTTAACAAAGGGTGTCCAGTCCTACTGTGTAATGTTACTATTAATCCAAATGGTAGTTTGACCACGGGCCAAGCTATTAGGAGTGGCCTGTACAGTGTCACCAAATAGATATGCAAGTACTCTAAGAGCTTAAATATCTGTAAATAGACCAGCCACAATTGAAAGGTTTAAATATATTTAATAATGAGTAATAAAAGAACAGTACAGTACTCAGTAAGTAATCAGTTCCATTAAAGTTCAGAATCACAGGAAATATTTGAAACAAAATTGCAGGACAGTTTCAAATAAATAAAGAAAACATCTAAGCCATACCTTACTATATTCCTGTCTGAATCTAAAAGAGTTACTGTGCCCTAAAAACATACTTACAGAACAACAAGCAGGTGGAAATGGTGAGTGGATGTTCTTGTTACTTCAGAGACAAAATACAAAATGCCCTCTCTCTCTCTCTCTCTCTCTCTCTGAGTTCTTAAATTAATATCAAATGTTACTGCTGGGTTAGCTTGGATGACATCACTTTTTGTCACCTGACGTTAGTTCCCAAGCTATACCCCCATTGTCAGAAACTACCAACATTTTAGCATCTCCTTGTGAAAAACATATCTGTCAGATCTTTGCAACTGCTGGAAGACATAAAACAATAAAACACTTACAAAACAATGCAGAAGGCACGCTAGTTGAGCAAGAGGGAGTGTATAAATATTTGGAAACTGATGAAGGATCAACAATAAAACATGAACAATTGGGAATAAACCTTAGTAAGGAATACTTTAGAAGACTTACATTAATCCTGAAAACAGCATTGACATCTAGGAACAAAATCCAAGCTATAAACCAATTTATTCTTCCTGTCCTAACTTACAGTTTTGGAGTGACTGACTGGCCCCAAAATGTGTTGGATAGATTAGATAGGCAAACAAGAAGGATGCTTCATGCTCACCAAATGATTTATAAAAATCAGTGCATACCAAGATTATATAGTCCCCATTCTGAAGGAGGGATGAGACTCCTTGAAATTGATTACATGTATAGATCTGCAATCCTGGGACTCCACACATATGTACTGACCTCACAAGACCCAAAGTTTTTAAACATGAAGAGAGTAGCTCTATGACTTCCGTGCTGAATATAGCAGAAACATATCAGCATCAGGCAGGAATGGAAATCCAACCAGAAGTCAGGCAGCAACTGAATGTGCCAAAAAACAAAATAAAGAATATAAGGTGAAGGAGTAGATGAGAAGGCAAGAAATGCAGAAAATGCATAAATGTAGTTGCAAGTGTAGAAAACTTCTGGAAGAATCTCATGTTGATCAGGAACGAACGCATGAATGGTTAAGGAGAGGTGAATTCAAACCAAGAGATGAAAGGTTTATTGGTGGCCCAGTATAGTGGGCTGCGTACTTGTTGGTTTACAAAGTCCATTGAACATGTGGGAGAAACAGACAAATGTAGGTTTTATAAAACTGAATTGGAAACCGTCGCACACCTAGTTGCTGGTTGTGATATACTAATGGCAGGAGGACTGTATACTGAAAGGCATAATA
This sequence comes from Protopterus annectens, assembly GCF_019279795.1. Taxonomy (NCBI): domain Eukaryota; kingdom Metazoa; phylum Chordata; order Ceratodontiformes; family Protopteridae; genus Protopterus; species Protopterus annectens. Next base: position 913,989,434 of record NC_056745.1, on the reverse strand, counting down.
ATGTGGCAAGATTGTGGCACTGGGGATTGTGCAAACATTGTGGTATTGAAGTTGCTGGAAAACACTGGAAACATGAGCCACAAAGCATCATGGAAAATGATAAAATTTACATCACATGGGATCATCCACTACTAACAGTTCAAAAGATAGTTGCTAGAAAACTAGATATAGTAGTACATGAAAAGACGAACAAAGTAGCATTGATCATTGAAATCGTAACACCCAGTGACTACAGTGTATTGCTTGCAGAGTGACACAAAATCATAAAATATCAGGATCTGCAGGCAGAAATGAGAGCAATGTGGATGAAAGATACCCAGACGTACACAATAGTAGTAGGAGCAATGGGTCTTATAAAAAAGAATCTATAATCATATTTATGTATGTAACCCCATACAAATTGCAGGAGGAGTCATTTCTGGGCACACTGTGGGTGTTGTGAAGAGCACTTTTGGCTGACATCAAAGATTGAAACAATACTAATATCACGAACTTTAATCATCCTTTGACTTAGGAATGGGGTCCATTCCTGTCGTGGTACTAGAAACCCAAAAGACTTGGAGAAATTTAAAAAAAAGGGATGGAATCAAAGGCCTTGGCCAGATCCAGGTAAACAACATCAATACCAAGGCCCAAGTCCATTGACCAACCGGATAAACGTAGTCAAACATGATTTCCTCACAAGAAAATCATTTTGATATATATCATTTTTTTTGTTTAATAACCCTGTAGAACAGACTGAAGATTGCTTACTTAAAACATTTACAAAACCCTCTTCCAACCAACTAGAACTCCAATACTATCAAACCTTTTTACCCCATATATAAAAACCTTAATACCTTACGCTCATCCAAGAAATTACTAGTATCCACAAGTATATCCAACAATATCTCTGGTGACTCTCTGTTCTCTAATGTTGGAAAATACTGGAACCAACTTCCAAATGAACTGACATCACTGTCCTCTTTATCACTATTTAAACAAAAATTGAAACTTTACCTGAAAACACACTGGTTATGCCCCTGTACAAACCCAGACTAATCAAAAATGGCATTGCTGTCATCATCACTGCTGATCCAGTATTTCTCAACCATTACTTTTACTTTCATGGACTAATCCATATCTGTTCCTTATTCTACCCACAAAAAAAAAATACTTGAGAATAGAGTTTCTAGCAAATTTAGCTAATGTTCTGTAATAATTTTTGTATTCAACAATTGAAATGTTATGTAATAATCTGCAAATAATTTCTGTACATACATTTATATGTTAATCATTTTATGTTAATCTTTTTGTTAATCTTTTTAAGTGGAGCTTATCTTCCCGGGCCGCTGCTGAAAATGGACATGCATCCAGTTAGACTAGCCCGGTCAACAAATGTAAAATAAATAAATAAGTACTGAGGTTAAACTGATAGGCCTTTAGCTGCCCAGTGATGGTTGTACATATCTTTCAGGTATGGTCACAACAACTGCTTCCTACGATATTTTGGGAATGTATCCCTCTTCCAGTGTTGGTTGGCATAATACCAAACCATTTGCTATGCCAGAAAAACATATCCATTTAAACACTTAAGGCATGTGGCTGTACTGTTTTAATGGCCTCAGTCTCTTTAAAACTAACTCATAGAGGGCAGTCAGACAAGCATCAAAATACTACCTTTATAATTATAATTATAATTATGCCCATTTAAAAGTGATAAATTCTTTGCAAATAAGTCTGCTAGTTCAACTGGGTCTGTAATAGCTGATTCCCCATGCACATCATTAATGCTTTCAGGATTTTCTTTCCTAAAACATCTTAGGTGTTTGAACAGGCTTTTTTATTTGTCTAAACTACATATCCCACCCTACATATCCAAAGAGCAAGTCATTAAAGCCATTTCTAAGGCAAAAACACAGCCTCTTTGGGAACAGACAGTGTCCCAGGCTGTTTTCCAAACAAACTAATACATGAATTGGCATCACCATTAAGTACCCTGTTCAGTAACAGCCTAACCACAGTCTTTGTTCCTATGGAATGGAGAACAGCAAAAGTTATTGCCCTTCACAAAGGTGGCTTAACAACAGACCTAGGGAATTATAGATCCATAAGTCTGACCGGCCTCATCTGTAAAGTCATGGAACATATCACGGACATTATAAATAAAGATATAGGTGACATCCAAACCATGGATCTAACCCAGTTTGGCTTCATCAAGGGCAGATCCTGCCTATTAAACCTGGTGAATTTCTTCAAAAATGTGACCAGGGCCATTGATGAGGGCAAATCTGTGCACACAGCATACCTTGACTTGGCAAAGGCCTTTAATACAGTCCCACACTCAAGCATGACCAATAAACTTAAACTGTAAACCCCTTTGTTGTAAGATGGGTTACCAACTGGCTCACAAACCGGTCACACACAATTAAAGTGGGTGACTCCACATCAACCAGCAAATTTGCACCACTGGGGTGCTACAAGGGTCAGTGCTGGGCTCCCTAGTGTTTGGTATATATACTTCTCAGAAGTTCAGGCCAAAACTAAGGGGCTGTGGCTGACCAAGTTTGTGGACAACTGCAAACTGGGTGCAATTACTGAATCCCCTAATAATGTCAATATACTTCAGGAGGGTCTTACAGACCACCATCTGGTGTCTTAGTCATGGTCTCAAACTGAATGCAAAGAAATGCATCATCATTCCCTTCAGTAAAAACAATGTCCCTTCACACTTTCAAATTAACAACAATACCCCATGTATCTGTGAAGTTGTAAAGAGATCTGGGATCACAAGTAGACTGCAACCTTAACTTTAACCACCATGTGTCTACTGTAGTAAGGAAGGCTTTTTACACAGCACATCTGATTAGCAAAGGCATCACCTCTAGAGCAAAGGAGGTTATGACCCCTCTAGACTGATCAGTAATCAGGCCCATAATTGAGTATACTGCCCCTTTTGGCATGTACTGTACAAAGCACCTGCAGCAACTGGAGAGACCTCAGAGGTTTCTAACTAAGAAAGACAAGGGACTTCAGCTTGTGCCTTACACAGACTGACTCAAGTCCCTGTTAATATACTCGGTATCATATAGACTTCTTTGGGGAGATTTATGCCTGGCTTACAGAGCAATCTCTGACCCAAACCTAATGAATTTGCTGCACATCTGTAAATCAAACTGGACTAGAGCTACTCGTTCCATTGACCTAAATATACCCTATGACTTGAATAGGATATACTAGAGGGACAGCTTTGTTTCCCAGTGACTGCCTCTTCTTTGGAATAAGCTGCTAATTCATGTGAAGCAGAGCACCTCTATGACACTGTTCAAAAGGAACCTGGACGTGTGGATGGGGATAGCACCCACAACCCTCCTGGACATGAGCAGTCATTACTAAATACAATCCTGGGTACTGACTAGAGTATCTATAGTATTACATTGGAATGAAAAGGATGGCTTTTGGAATGAAAAGGATGGCTTGAAATGACCGCCAGGTGAATAGCCTAGTAACCTCCTATGATCCTAATTATTCGCAGGCAGCCAGTTCTTATAGTCAGTTTAATTTTCAGAAATAAACTCCTCAAGGATTTTATTCAAGGATTTAATTTTTAGAAATAAACTCCTCAAGGATTTTTCTTCAATATTGCATCTATCTTTGATGGAGGCACGTGGAGTACATTTATGCCTGTTCCAGAGGGCCCTTGTTTTGTTTTTCAGTTGTGTTAACTTTATCCACCATGGGGGAAACGTTTGTCGTGATCATTAGCCACACCAACAGGTACAAACCTGTATACTAAGGCATTTAATTTGCCATAAAAGTATCCCATTTTTTCTTCAACTGACATTCCTTCCAGTTGCCTCCCCAATGCCAAGAGTTAAGTTCCTTATTTATAGACTTAGTCGGTTCTATAAAACTTCTTAAGGGGTGCACGTGGTCAAAATTTTGCTCATAATATCACATTGAATAGAACAGTGATCTAATCCTGGCGCAGTGGTGCAGCGGTTGCATTGTCACCTTACAGCAAGAGGTTCTCCAATTCAGTTCTCGGCTGGGGTGCCTTCTGTGCAGAGTCTGCATGTCCTCCTTGCATTCATGTGGGTTTCCTCCTAGTGCTGTGGTTTCCTCCCACATAGGTTCATAGGTGTGTACTAGGCTAATGGCCCTGGAGCCTTTACAAGCCTAGCCCATAGGATTACCCTGGCATCATGCCACCCAACCTTAGTTCCCAGTGCCTCTGTCAAGTAGATCCACTGGAGTGATCCCCAGGGTGAATTTTCTATTTCCCATCCACTCATCAAGATTTCTCTTGAAGAGGGCCAGTGAAGTGCTCTGTTTGACGTGTATGTGAAGTCTAGTCTCTGGGTTATGAACCTGTCCCTCCAGCATGTTCTGTTGAGTGTGGTAATGAGGTTGAGATCTCTGGAGCATGTGGGGTGGAGGGATTGGGATTACAAAGACATGCACCTGGAACATTTCTCCCCAGGCCTCTTCTGAACATTTGGCTTTGTTCCAAGTCAGACTTTCCTGGTAAAAAAATGTTAAGTAAATAAAAATAAAATGTTCCAACTGTGCAGTACTGATGTCAGTTTAAAACCAAATTAGTCCTGCGATTTAATCAAATATCATCCAATAAAGTTATCATCCCTGGTTAGTTATTTAGTAATCTTTTCATAATTGTATAAAGTACAAATTTCAATAATTTTGTTTGCGAAAGTAGATGCGGCAGAAGGAAAATTCCTGTCATTTCCTAGAAAGTAAATGTCCCCCATGATTATAGCATATCCTTGATGAAATAATTAACAGGTCTTACAACAAGAACCACATAACCTGTGGTCATGCACTTTTCCTGAGCTGGGTGAGCTACAGAAGATTCCCACCTTCCAGATATATTTTGTCATTCTTAATTTTACCAACAAAAGTTCCAACAACTCAGGAGCATGAATAGTATTGCAGATAAACTTCATAGACACACACACACACACACACACACACATATATATATATATATATATATATATATATATATATATATATATACTCCACCATCTTTGTGGTTGAAGTGAACCACGAGATGTCCCTTGAAACCTTGAATAATTACAGATTTGTTGCTGTCATTAAACCATGTTTCAGTGAAGCACAAGAAATCACACTTTTCACCTGCTATTACACATTTTAGGTCTGCAATTTTTTGCTTATGCTTCAACAATTACAAAAACAATTTTCAAGGAATTTAAGCTCGTTTTTATTTTTGATCCCCACCTCCACCCCACTGCTCCTAAAAAAGGATTAATAACTTTTCTAAGTGAAGTGCCAACTATTCTATATCCAGCATGGCTCAAACAAAGCTGATCTTTAGTGAAGCAAGTTATTATTCCTTTGTCAGAATAATTCTTCTTCTTTTGGCTGCTCCCATTAGGGGTCGTCACGGTGGATCATCTGTTTCCATTTCTTCCTGTCCTCTGCATCTTGCTCTGTCACACCAGCCACCTGCATGTCCTCTCTCACCACATCCATGAACCTTATCTTAGGCCTTCCTCTTTTCCTGTTACCTGGCAGCTTCATCCTTAGCATCTTTTTCCCAATATACTCTGCATCCCTTCTCAGCACATGTCCAAATCAATGTAATCTTGCCTCTCTAGCTTTGTCTTGATTACTGAAATTCTAAGTGTGATGTTTGTCATTTCCCTTGTCAACTTTTTATTAGCACTTGGCATAACAGGAACTAGGAAAAATAGCACTAAGTATCAGTCTAAATAAACCCTTGGGAGTTACTTAATCCCACTATCTTGGGAACCACATTTTAGCACCACAGTACTAGTATTGTCAACCCACTACAATAATATATGTATAATAAGGAGGAAGATTTTTAAATTTCAGTTTGCTTCTGACATGACAGGCATTTCCAGCTCTTAGCCAATGAACAGTAATGTGCTCACAGTGCTCTGGATTCATTCTCAGGAGAACATTGCAAATTCCTCTCAACGTGAAATTGTCCAACACAAGGACAATGTCTTTTTTTTTGTCTCCTTATGACATGGCTCACTGGATACATTAATGGGTGGTGACTTATTCTCATTTCTGCCTGCACGTTCTTCTTCTTCTCTTTATTACCTGTTGAACTTAGCCCTCTTCATTTAATTGCACAATATCACTCCATGATCTTTTATTTTGGTGAGGGGTCAAAGCACCATTAATAACTAAATCATTAGGTTGAGTGTGTGTATAAAAAAAAAAAGAGAGAGAGAGTGAAATCCATGAAGCACTAATGTGGTATTCCAAACGGTAGTCTGAACAGTCTTCAGGGTAAAGTAAAAGATTAGGAATAAAGATAACGATTCAGAATGTTGGATCCTGTCAGCAGCTAACTTAACAAAACTTCTCAAAAATAAGTAAAAGTCATCTTTCCAGAGGAAAAAAAATAATACAGTTAAGAGTTTAAGCAGGTCTTTATTCAACAATGGATGAGAATACTGAATGTCAGAAGTCGTCAAGCAGTTTTCTGAAGGGGATGAAGGCTAGGGGCTGCACAAAGTGTCCATTAAACTTCTGTATGATTCTGAAAAAATGTTTAACCAGATAATGCTCCAGGATGTTGTCTAAAAATGTGCTTATGCCTGGTGGGTTTACCCACTTAATAAATAAAACAAAAAATAAAAATTATGATTTTAGGAGGTGTGTTGAGGTAGTCTGAAAGAGAAATAGTGCTTAGTTTTTTTCTTCTGAGTAAAATAATAATGATGCCATTTGATGAATTTCTAATCACAATCATTTGCATTTGAGGTGGAGCCATCAGTATCTTTGGAGCAATCTGGTAATACAAAAACAAGTTACTGGCATTTATGTTCTCTTTTAAGAATCTGTTTCAGTGCAGAAATTCACAGGTTACATGATGAAAACAATAGCACAGAAGGCATGAGATGTGTTTTAGTGCACATTATGGTACTGCAAGCATAACTAGCTATTTAAAATAAAAGCAGTAATTCAGAGATGAAACAATCTTAAGGTTAGTGGGAGCATAACAATGAGAAACAAGTTCCTCTATATCATACAGAAGCATGAAATCACAGTTACTTTATAGACACTGAACTCTATTAAACTGGTTATCTTTGGACACAAAGCTGAAAAGTCTGGAGAGGCATTTCATTATAAAATGTTATAAAAATAAATACGAAAGATGCACATGCATAAAATGCACATACGCTAGCTGAAACTACTCTTGCCTGATCTGTTTAATCTAGTATTTACACAAACTTGTTTTGTGAGATACCTAGCCTCTCACTAAGTGTTCATTCTTCTGTATTTCGCTGATTATACTTAAACTAGTGAACCAAAGGTCCTTGGAGTAAGTTAGAGCTTGAGATGTATGTATATAAGTAAATACTATTCTGATGTATGTATATAAGTAAATACTATTCTGTTAGTCTGTATACTATTACAAGCTTATCCAATAACCATAGGTTAACCATTTTGGCAGTTCTACCCCATCTACTGTCTACATGTACAGGTATGTAGGTACTTAGTTTTCCTTTCACTTTAACATTGTGTTTTAGAGGAAGGCATGTGCTTGAAGTATGTGTGTGTGTGTGTGTGTGTGTGTGTGTGTGTGTGTGTGTGTGTGTGTGTGTAGAAAATTTAAATCACTATTGCAAGAATCCTCATTGGTTTAGTGACCAATTGGTTTTAGGAGTTGAGTAGCTTGAGAGTCTGGCTACGGAGCATAGTCAAAGATTACATTTCCTTTTAATTTGTAGCAATACAAATACATACATTATTTCTTTAATAATACTGATGTCTCTATGGCAGTTAATATTTAATTTATCTTGTGCTGACCAGGATGGTTCCAGTAGGCTAGTAGCCTCTTTTCAGCAGAGACCCAAGATGATATTTATATAACATGGGGGAAATTTAGCTAGGGCATCTGAGAACTTCCTCTGCTCTTAGTAGTCAGGGGAAGGATTTGTGTGTTACACATCCTGACTTCCTGTTTCCTGTCCAGGTGAGGAGGCAGCCAGGAGAAACAGGAAGAAAATATGGCTGATTCAGCTTTGGCTAAAAATGAAGTGAAGGTTGATGAAAATGTAGTTGAAATGGTAGAATTGCTACCAGAAGTTTTTTTCTGATGGTGTGGGTGCAGAAAAAAAACAGTGATATTGGAAGAAAAGGAAATTGTAGTTGTAACAGGGACAGATTCAAAGGAAAACTTTCAGAGGAAATTGTTTGAAGGAGAGACAGTTACCTCTGAGAAATGCATAATTACAACCCTCCATTTGGGAGGGTTGCGGGATGATTGTTTGGAAGAAATGGTCAACCAAAGCGAAGCAGCAATTTCATGGAGTGACATCATGGAGAAAATAGAAGAAGAAAAAGGAGAAGAGACTGTGCTAGAAAAAGTTCGAGAGACAAAAACTTATGGACAAACTGTGGGAGAAGGAGCAAAGAAGAAAGAAGAAATAAAAAACAAAAAAAGTATAGAGTACATGTGAGCTGTAAAAAAAGAAAGTTTGGACAGGTATAAGGTTTGGGACTCTGTCATAGCACTTCTGGGTGTCAAAGCAAAACAGGTAAGAGCATTAATTTTAGTTAATAAAGAGACTTTTTGTGACTTGATATTTGAGACTGGGCAGGCCATGGAAATTTTTTTGGCTGCATGTGAACAAAAAAAAATTATCCATGGTCAGAATATGTCATGCAAGCTTTTTACAGACAAAGAAACAACAAAAAAGAATAATGATCCAGTTTAGAATTGAAGTTGAAGCAGAAGAACTGAAAGAACATTTGTTAACTATATGTAAAGAAGTAATGGACAGTACAAAAATATATGATGAAAGAGGACTATGGACTGGGGAATGGGAATGTGGGGTAATACTGAGAGTGGAAAATGATAATGTTATTCACGTACCTAGTATTATATTGATGTCCATGGTAATAGGGTTTTGTGAAATACAGGGTTCAACCAAAAACTTATTTTTTGTGGATAAAATTATCATTTAATTAATGAATATGATTGAAAGATGTTATTTATGTGGTAAAATGGCATAATGCAACAAATGTGATTTAAAGTCCACAAAATGTGGCAGTACTAGTCATTCGTGGCTAGAATGTGAAATGAATGTGCAAGAAAATGAAAATGAAGTTATACAGGATAAAGAGATAGTAGAATGTGTTGTACAAGAAAATGTACAAAAATATGTAACCCATAAAGAGGTTATACATGAAGTTAAAGAAAGCAACAATGAAAAAGAAACAAAGGAGACAAGTCAGGAAGAAGCTGATTGGTGCCCAATAAGAAATAAAAAGAATCTGATAGAGAAAATAGTTAAAGAAAGGAAAGGAAAATTCGAAAACATATTGCTTAGACTCCCTTAGAGAAAATAAGAAAGGAAAGGGATAAACATTTTATTATATTAACTGTTCTTAAAAGCTGAAAATATTACTTTAAATGTGAACAGTATGAAAAATCTTAAAAGGAGAATAGGCATATTACAATGATGTGCCGCAGTACGGCAGTAGATGCACATATTGTTTCAGAAGATATATTATTAACATTGAATAATACAGATTATAATTTTTTTATGAGAATAACAAAAAGGTTACAGAAAGAATGGATAAAATACATCACCAAAATGTATTTGGAAGAAAAGGAGAAGAAAGTTCAGAGTTATTATGGATAATAAGAGAAATAATTGATGATATAAATAAAAATGTAGAAGTGAAGGTTAGGATAAGGGATATAAGTAAAGCTTATGATCAATATAAATCATTATGGAAAATTTTGCAGGCATATAATGTAAGCAAAAAAATATTACAGGTAATAAAATCTGTTCTGTTTATTAAAAGATTATGTGAAACTAAATGTAAATGGCTGGAATGGGGAAGAAATAAAAATAGAATGTGGAATAAAGCAGGGCTGCACAGGTAGTAGTGTCATTTTCTCATTAGTTATGACTGTAATAGTGAAGAAAATTAATAAAATGTCAAGTAGTGGTGGATACAAAATGATGAAGGAAGTACAATTGCCAATAATGTATAATTATGCGGATGACATTGTATTAATTGTTAAAAATAAAGTATGGATGGAAAAAGTAAATAAAAAATTAAGTATGAATTAAAAAAGTGGTTTAAGTTTAAATAAGGAGAAAAGTAAAGGATTTGGTTTTGAAGGTATGATGGGAGGTTTTGAGTTCAATGATAAATATATAGATATGTTTGGAATAACATTTGGAAGGAATGAATACAGACAACAATGGGATAATGTACTCGAAGTAAAGGATGTGACTAATTTTTGGAAATTATATAGATTTTCGTATAGAAAAAGCACATTGTTGAACACCATGGAAATAGGAAAAATTGGTTATGTTGCTAACATCTATATGATTAGTATTAAGTATGAAAAGGAATTGATGATTATATTCTCTTTTATATGGGTCTCTAGACTGAATCCAGTCATAGGTAGGTACTAGGCTATCTGCCCTAGGACCTATACAAGCCTAGCCAAAAAGGTACCCTGGCTTTCGCCACCCAAGAAAATTATTTTCCTGTGCCCCTGTCAATCAGAGCCACAGAGGTGATCCCCAAGGTGAATTTCCTATTTCCAATACAATCATCAAGATTTTTCTTGAAGAGAGTGGAGGAGCTGATGATTGATAGATATAGGCTTGTTCCAGAGTATGGGAAGTCTCTGGGCCAGGAATATATCCCTCCAGCATGTTCTGTTTATTGTGGTGACAAGATTTATGTCCCTAGAGTGTGTAGCTCGGAGGGATTGGGATTTCTTTAAGTGGAGCATGTCCAACAGCTCTGGATTTGACATACTTTGTATGTTAGGCAGAGATTGCCTCTGAGTAGGCGATATGCGATGGAGTAAAGCTGGACTTTTTTGAGACTGTCTGCGTAAGGCATCTGTTTGAGGCCAGTAATCCTCTTTGTAAGGTTGTAGATGTCGTGTGAGGTACATACCAAAAGGGACGTTGTACTCTATAATGGGTCTAATGAGTGGTGAGTAGAGGGGAACAATGACCTCTTTTTTCCTGGATGAGAAACCTTTTGTGATAAGGTGTGCCACGTAGAAGGATTTCCTGACTACTGTGGCGATGTGATTATCAAAGGAGAGACTACTGTTCACCTGTGTCCCAAGGTCTCTTATTACACTTTCGGTGTTAAGTAGACTACCGCCTATGTGGTAGCTTATGGGTACAGAGTTTTTACCAAAGGGGGTGATGGTGCACTTTTTGGCACTGAGCTTGAGGCCATGGCTTTGACACCAGGCATCTGTCTCAGTGTGGCCCTTTTGTAGGATGTCCACATTGTTAGGAGTTTCAATTATGGCTCCTAGTTTGCATTCATCTGCGAAAATCGTTAGCCAAAGACCTTCTGTGTTTGCCTGTACTTCAGAAAAGTTGATACCAAACAGGAGAGAACCCAGGACTGAACCCTGTGGTACTCCACTTGTCACTGTTCTGAAGTCGGATTTGAAGTCTGCTACTTTCACAGTGTGGGTTCTGTCAGTGAGCCAGTTTGCAACCCGTCTTGTGACATAGGGATTTATATCTAGTTTAGTGAGTTTATCTAGAATTCCAGAGTGGGGGATGGTGTCAGAAGCCTTGGCGAGATCTAGATAGGCTGTGTGAGCCACCTTACCCTTGTCTACGGCTTTGGGTGACTGCTTCAAAGAAGTCAATCAGGTTTAGGAGACATGATCTGCCTTTTACAAACCTGAACTGGGTGGGGTCCAGAGTTTGGAGATTACCAATGTCTTTGTTTATAAGTTCCATGATGATACGTTCCATGGCCTTGCAGATCAGGCTCGTTAGGCTAATGCAGGCGGTGTCCGTGGTGGCTCCCCCTTTGTGGAGTGGCACAAAGCCTGAGGTGAGGCTATGATTGAACATGGTGCTTAAGTGGGGTGCCAGTTCGTTCATTAGTCCATGTAGAATGCAGCCTGGGATGTTGTCAGGTCCCATGGATGCTGTGTTCTTGGCTTTGGAGAGTGTGATTTTTACATGTGCAGCTGTGATTACAGGAACTTTGCATTCTTCCAGTATAGAGATGGGCCCTTTAGGGGTGGGGGTGGGGGGGTAAAGTTAGCACTGAACCTATCTGCCAGGATGTTGGCAATATCAGTTGGTTCTGTATATTTAGTGCCATTGTGCTGTAACTCAGAGCAGATCTGAGTGTTGCCATTGAGATTCTTGACATAGCTGTAGAATGCTTTGTGGTTGTCTTTAGAATCAGTGGCGATTTTGATGTTCTTCGTGTTCACTGTTGCAGTCATTACATTTGGGGTTATCTGCTTGCAGTAGCCCTCAGTCGGCCTGATTAACAAAGTCTTGGGTCCTGCGTCTGTTGCTGTCCCTTCTTCCATGATGTCAGGTCGTCGGGGGTATAAAACATGTAGCCGACGCCATTACATCAGTCTTTCTTGCCGTGCGGTGCCTGAAGCAGAAGCAGTTCGCAAGTGCCGGTCGGCCGACTCCTGAAATTTTCGTTTTCGAGTTTCAGAACCGAAGTCTTCAACTAAAGCCAAGTACCACATTGGGGAACCTTTTTCTTGTTCCTTACCGATGTCATAAAAGTTAATAATTGCATTACTTGTGGAAAGCAAATACCTCTCAAAGATTTTCATTCGTACTGTATTCCTTGCCTAGGCCCTGACCACGACATACCTTACTGTCGGTTTTGCACTTTAATCAGCGCACTATCCGTTGTCAGTATATTTTCACTTCTAAATATTTTGGTTCTCAGTTTAATTATCCAGAAATGTCATCGGTTAGCCATCTGACTATCGGGATTACGAAAAAATGCAAAGATAAAGACAGAGATAGGCTGCCTAGGTCCAAAGCTGCCGACGACACTTCTCCTAAGCCAGTTGCCAGTTTACTCAGTGAGGCACTTTCGCAGTCCCTGATACCAGCTACTTCTGACTTGCAGGCCTCTACGGAGACCCATTTGGAGTCCGGTTGCCGACAGATGGTCAACTGTGGAACCTGTGGATGTCTCTACCTTGGATGGGTCCGGAGACTCTGTGCAGGCACCGGCTCCTGAGAGTGTATTCAGGCTTACGGACATGTATATTAAACCAACGCCTTCTTCTTCTTCATTTAGGCCAAAATCTTGAACCATGCCTAAGAAACCGACTCCCAGGCCACATGCTCAGGCCTCTATGCCTAAAAAACAAATAAGAATGGCTGAAGATCTTATAACTCTAATCAGGGGAAACCAACCTTCCCCTTTTAAGAGATCTAGGACTGATGTTTTTTATAAATCTTCTGAACAGGATTCCGATTTTTCTGATGATCTGGATTTGCCCTTATCTACTTATGAGGATTCTGATGCAGAGGACTCTATTCCCTCTGCTTCCCCTCCAGAGGACTTTTCTTTTGGTGAGACCTTAGAATGCTAAGGGAACAGTTCCACTGGGAAAGCCAGGATTTTTCTGATTCAAAAAAGAGGCTTAGGGATTTCTTACTCCTGCCTCAGCATAGGCCTTTAGCTATACCTCCTGTACTAGACATTGTTGATGATGCCTTTTCTAAATCTAGTTTGGCCCCTGATTCTTTGCCTACTCCCAGAAAACCAGACAGATATTACTGGGTTCCTCATTCTCACAAGTTCCTTTTTAAAAATCCTATTGCAGATCCAAAGACTATTTCACAGGGACCCAAGGGCATTAAGACTTCTACTCCAGGGCGCCGGATAGATGGGGTAAGAAAGTTTACACTTCTGTAACCTTGGCCATTAGGGCTTTAAACTGCCAGTTTCATATGTTAAAGTATCAACAACTTGTTATTGGATTGCTTAAACAGAAAATTGTGTTAATTCCTGACTGTGCTGAAAATAAAGAATTACAGGATTTAATGCATTCTGCGGAACAGGTTGGAAAACATACTTTGCAATGTGGATTTGATTCATTAGAAGCCTCTTGCAGGGCTGCTGTTACTGGGTCTATGCTCAGAAGGCATGATTGGCTTAAGGAGCAAGGTTTGCCTGATCATGTTATAGCTAAATTGTTGGATGCTCCCTTAAATTAGGACCGCCTGTTTGGCAGCAAGGCTGAGGAAGTTCTTAAAAAGATGGAAGATAAAGCTAAATCTATGAAAACTGTTAAAGATTTCTTACAAGTTCAGCCTCCTAGATTTAGTAGGCACTGGCCCTCTAAAAAGTGGTCCTTTCCAGCCCCTTCCAGGTCTTCTCAAGTCAAACCCAGACACAGCAGAAACTCCAGGTATCAGTCCCAAGGGACACACAAGACGAGGCTGTGGGGGGTTCCCGCACCCAAACCTGGAAGTAGTAAGACTCCCCCCTATGGAAAACTGTCTCAATGACTTGCTTTTAAAACTTCCAAGTACTTCCCAACTGAATGCTCCTTTAGGTGGAAAGATTGGTCTGCAGGCCAAAAACTGGGAACTCATTACCCAGGACAAATGGGTTTTAAATATAGTGTCCCAAGGATACATATTTCATTTCCACACATTATCAACACCAAGCGGGTGGCCAGATCTACCCCCAAATCGGTGATCAAAGGCCCAAAATCAAGTAATCCCTCTCTTAAACATGGGGGCTGTTCAGTTGGTATCAGAGGAGGAAAATGGACAAGGTTTCTATTCAAGACTTTTCCTGGTACCCAGAAAAGGCAATGCATGGCGTCCTATCCTGGACCTTTCTATCCCGAATGCCTATCTGGTGATTCCAAAATTCATAATGCTGACTCTTCACCAGCTGCTTCCTATGCTAGACAAGGATGCATGGTTGGCAACACGAGACTTAAAAGAAGCATACCTGCACATCCCTATCAGGGAGTCTTGCAGAAGATACCTACGCTTCAAAGCAGGCTACATGCACTATCAGTTCTCTGCACTGCCCTTTGGCTTATCTACTGCTCCAATGGTATTCATAAAGTGCCTAGCTGCAGTCATTGCATTTGGCAGGCAAAGAAATATTCAACTATACCCATTCCTGGGCGATTGTCTAATTCAGGCAGAAAGCAAGGACATTCTTTTGAATCATCTGGCCTTTGTTCAAAGGGTACTGACTTGTCTGGGGTTCACCATAAATGAAAAGAAATCCCATCTGGTACCCTGTCAACAAATTGTATTCCTGGGAGCAAGCTTGAATACAACTTCCCAGATGGCTTTCCTCACACCAGAGGAACGGATTCATTTGACAACTTACTTCAAACAAGTGGCCACAAAAACCCAGCTGTCTGCAAGGCAAATACTGCAAGCCTTGGGGTTCATGGCCTCCTGCATTCTTCTAATTCCATATGCAAGTCTGCATATGACGAAACTACAATGATATCTCAAAAGCCTATGGTGTCAACATTCACAGGATCTAGAAGCAAGGTTTCCTATCCTACCTTGCCTACGCCTAGAATTCCTTTGGTGGGCAGAGGCCTGCCACCAAAACAGGGGACTACCATTCACATTACCCCTTGCCGCCCAAATCTTAACAACAGATGCATCAGACTATACATGGGGGGCTCACCTGGCAGGGAAGTGCATTCAGGGCAAATGGTACCCAAGTCAAATGCACCTGCACATAAATCAAAAGGAAATGTTAGCTGTGCAGAATGCTCTGACAGCCAAGATGGACAACACCACTATCATGTGGTACATAAACAAGCAGCGGGGTACACATTCTTACCCCCTCTGCAGACTAACCATGGCATTGTGGAACACAGCCTTGAGCTACCAAGTGAATCTACAAGCTCAATTCCTGCCAGGAAAACTAAATATACTGGCAGACGGACTAAGCAGAAACCTCATGGACCTTCACGAATGGAAATTGGAACCAAGGATTTTCAACATGTTGACAAGCAAATGGGGGAGCCCAGATATAGACCTGTTTGCCTCCCCCCAGAACCATCAACTGGACAAATTTTGCACAAGGATTCCCCACAAGCTAGCTTGGAAAGTGGGTGCTCTATCCTTCATGTGGAAAAACCTATCAGTTTATGCCTTTCCCCCTCTGCCTCTGCTCCCCAAGGTACTACTAAAGATCAAACAGGACAAGCCAAGGCCAATTTTAATTGCACTAGACTGGCCTCGCCAACACTGGTATCCACTCTTGCGCAGCATGTCACGCTTGGCTCCATGGCACCGGCCTCAGACTCCTTCTCTGTTGTCTCAGCAGGAGAAGCAGATTCTGCGCCCTCAGCTACAAACCCTGAACCTAGCAGCCTGTCAAATTACCTAATCTCTCCTTTACCATCCCTCAGTAAATCAGTGATGGATATGATTTTAGAGACAAGGAGGCCTAGCACTAGAAAATCTTATGCTGCAAAATGGAAAAGATTCTGTGCCTGGAACCAATCTCAAGGAATGAACGCAGCAGTGCCCAATTTACCTCAGATTCTACGATACTTGACTGAGATGCTTCATAAGGGCTTGTCTTTTTCCTCCATTAAAATTCATGCCGCAGCCATTTCAGCTCATTACAGCACAGAGCCTCCCATCTTCTCTCACCCACTGATCAAGCAGTTCCTCAGAGGCGCCAAAAATTTAAGGCCGCCCAGGAGAGCTCCATCTCCAGCCTGGGATGTTAACTTTGTCTTGGAGAAACTCACTCTTCCGCCTTTCGAGCCAGCTGCTACTGCAGATTTAAAATTTGTTTCCAGGAAAACAGCTTTCCTTTTAGCAGTCACTTCTGCAAGAAGGGTATCTAATCATCATCTTTCATGAAATCTGAACAACTGCTGGTGGCATTTGCAGTCCACTTTGTTAATCAGGCTGACTGAGGGCTGCAACTGACCAGGGTTCTTTCAGTCACGATTTTTTTTTTTTTGCAACAGTTTCTTTTTTGTGTTCTAGTTCCAGTCATTTTATTTTTTTTTTTTTTTGCAACAGTTTCTTTTTTGTGTTCTAGAGTTTGTTTATGGCAGAGGACCACCAGATTGGCTTCCTTTTTTGGAGGATAGCATCTTGGTTCTGTTAGGAATAGCATGATCCATGCACTCGTGTAAGTACTTATAAAGTGCATTTCTGTAGAATTCAGCAGTAGTACCTGTATTGTCCGTCTGCGTGGGTGTCATGGAGTTTGTCACTTCTGTCTTAAGAAATGAGAAATTGGCTTTGGAGAAAGTTTTTGCAGTGGTTTCCCTAATGGGGGGTGGGGTGGGATGTGGATGTCTAGGCTGATTAGCTTGTGGTCGGATCTGACCTCTATTTGACCTCTGGTGTGGAACACTGGTCGCCCATATGTTGGTAATGACCAGGTCTAGGATATTCAACCCTGGTGGGGGTGTGGATAAGTTGATCCAAGGCATTGGAATTTGTGAATTCCAGAAAATGTTGAGCAAAAGAGTTGGTACATGAGTAGTTTTCCCAGTTAATGGTGGGGTAGTTGAAATCACCCATTATTAGGGTGTTGTGTTGTACCCTAATATTTTCCAGTATATCAAGAAATGAGTGGGAATCCTGGGACATGGTGGGGGAATTGTAGCAAATTACAATTTGGATTGTGGTCTTGCCCAGAGTTAGTTGCACTTGGATAATCTCAGAAAGCATTATGCTGAGCAACTAGCCTGGAGGTGTGGATATCCTTAATGAATATGGACACGTCTCCACCTTTAGTGTTTTGGTCTAGGTTAGTTGGCCGAAAGGTGTGGTATGAAGTATAGCCTGGTAATGCAGGGGTGCTCTCTGGAGCCTTGAACCAGGTCTCTGTCACTGCACAGATGTCGATGTTCTCCATTTGAAGGAGTGCCTCTAGTGAATGCATTTTGAGGTTTAGACTTCTAGCATTGAGTAGCATTACCTTCAGATTTTGCTTGCTTGTACCTGTTATGGTGGTGAATTTGTCATTTGAACCTTGCCTAAAAAAGGCACTATAAGGGTGGCAAGAGCCTTAGACAGTATCTGGAATCCCAAGGGCAACAGGTGCAAGCCATCTCTGGCAAAGCATCGTGGTCTATCGATCGTGTCATCCCAGGCAGACAGATACTGGATCCCCTTAGAATGACTAAATAATCAGCCTTCGCAAGTCTTGAATCCAGGACACTGTACACCATACTCAGAGCAATTTACCACTACACCATCTAAGACGTCAAAAGAGGGATTCTGCATATGAAAGAAGAGCAAGGAGGTTTGGGTTTAATAAGCCCAATAGTACATGTAGCATCTTTAATTTTTTAAGGTATTAAAAGGAATTATGAAAGAAAAGAAAAACTTGATAGAAATGTTGATATATTATAAATGCAAAGAATTGTGGGAAGGAATGGAAGTTAAAAAGCGAAGGAAAAGCATTGTGAATGAAGAAATGAGAGTACCAAAACAAAATTGTTATGGAAAGTAAAAACAATATATGTGAGAAAAATAGAAGGGAATGGTACTCAAGTATTATGATAGCATTTTATTGTATTGATCCATGGAAAGATGTAGAAATAGATAAGAAAAAAGCCACAATGATGATGAGATATAATAACTATAAAAAGATTAAGGAATGTAATGATTTTTTATGGAGATAGTATATTAGAAAGTATGCCATACAAAAAATTCAAGATAGAATATGTAATAAATGTGGAGAGTTTGAGACTACTGAACATGCATTTTTGAAATGTGAAAGAATTAATAATTTGTGGAAACAAATATGCAAAGATAATAGGGTGAAAAGTCTGTTAAAATTTGAACAAATAAATATGGACATAATATAATTTGGTTATTGTGGTGCACGTAAACAGGAAGAAGTGAAGAACATGGGCAGTGATATTTTATGCTTCATGAACTATATGGAATGAGAGACTAAATGAAATTAAATACAGTGGAAAATGGATTTTGACAAAGATTTTGGAAAAAAATTATTGTCTTGGTTGTGGATAAAGGAGTGTGGGGGGAAATGGTTAAATTGAAGTGTATAATATATGGAGATTTGTAAATAATATGTAATGTATATATCAATAAAAAAACTACTCGTCTGTGTTGCTATTTTATAATGCAACCACTAAGTGGTACCAGAGGACTGATGCTGACTTGGTTGTGAGAAATCCAAAATGGATGATGCAATTTCTCAGAGCTGTTTGTCATTTAGCGACTTTGCTTAGGAGTGCTGAGAATCTGCATTCACCTGAAGCAATCCATTACTGAAAAGACGAAAATAAGTATTTTTTCTGCACAGCTCTCATCAATTGCAACTGTATTTTAACAGTTTAAGTTATGTACTATTTGTATGGCTACACTTTTCTAAAAAAAAAAAAACTATACTGTCTACTACTGTTGTAAGTAGTTAATTTCACAGTTTTACATTGCATTTGTTAGTTCTAGTGCTGTTGTAACTAGTTTATGTGGTTTTCTTACACTTGGGCTCCAACCAGCTATTTTACAGTACGAAGGCTTATTTCTGCACTCTTGTGGCAGAAGAGTGCTTAACTAAGCTATCTGAGTTGGGGATTGCTGGTGAAAGGCTTATTGTGTGATTTCCTGATTGATCGATAGCTTAAAACTTGTTCTTCTTTGCTTGTATTTAAGCCTTATATTTGCGCTAAGCTGCTGTCTATGCAGCAACAGCATTTGATAGTGCCCTATAAACATGCTAAAGCCTTGAAGTTTATTTTCTTCCCTAAACAACTGACAAGAGAACCTTTCCAAGCATTTCTGCTGCTGCAACTCAGTTGTGCCTTTGGCAGCATTGTTTTTGTTGCTCAGGCTTAGCCTACACATAGTATAGGTCCCTCTTGTAGTCTCTGAGGTACCAGCACAGTCCTGTAAAATTAACCCATTCCTTTCCCTAGTAAAAACTTCCAGCAAAAACCTGCTATCATTGATGAGCAGTTTTTCATCATCTCTGTGGCCAGTCTGATGGACATGGGCATCCTGTGGCAGTGTAGCAGATGTTCTTCGTGTTTCACTGTTGCAGTCATTACAGTTGGGTTATCCTGCTGGCAGGCTGCCCTCAGTCAGCCTGAATTCCAAAGTCTAGGTCCGGCGTTGGTTGCTGTCGCCTCTTTTCTGACGTCAGTGCACCAGGGGTATAAAAGATGTAGCCGACGCCATTTTCTTCAGTCTTTCTTGCTGCGCGGTGCCTGAAGCAAAAGCAGTTCTCAAGTGCCAGTCGGCCGACTCCTGAGATTTTCGTGTTCGAATTTCAGATCCGAAATCTCCATTAAAAGCTAAGTATCCCGTTGGGGAAACTTTTTTCTTGCTCCAGACCGATGTCAGAAAAAGTTAATAATTGTATTTCTTGTGGGAAGCAAATACCTCATAAGGACTTTCATTCTTACTGTATTCCTTGCTTAGGCCCTGACCACGACGTTGCTAGTTGTTGGTTTTGTGCTAGATTTAACCAACGCACTATTAAGCGTCGGTACGATTTTGCATTTCACTATTTTGGCAGAAGATTTAATTATATGATGTCATCGGATAGCCATCCGACTACCGGAATTCACAAGAAACGCAAAGAAAAAGGACAGGCATCCGAGGTCCAAAACCGACGACGAGGCTTCTTCTAAGCCATTCGCCAGTTCTCAGTGAGGCGCCTTCACAGCCCCTGACGACCGCTACTTTAGACCCGCAGGCCGCTACCGACTCCCACGTGGAGTCGACCAGGCCACTGGAAACTCAAGGTGTTGGACCTTCGGAGACTATTCCCTCAAATGGGTCTGGAGCTGCTGAGCAGGCATCGGCTTCTGAGGGTGTTTTCAGACCTACTCAATTATATGTTAAAACGACTTCAGCTTCAAAGGCAAAGACTAAAGCACCTAAAGACAAAGAAACAAGTGCAATAACCTCATGGACAGGCCTCCATGCCCAAAAAACAGATGCTCAAAATGGCCGAACACTTAATTACTCTGATCAGGGGTTCCCATCCCCCTCCTGATGAGGCCTAGGCAAGAGACAGAATATGAATCTTCAGATCAGGTTTCCATTTCATCTGATTCCTCTTCTGATCAGGAATACTCTCTTCCTCCCTATGAGGATTCTGATGCTGAAGAATCTATCCCTTCAGCCTCTCCTCCTGGGGATTATTCTTTTGGGGAAACTTTGCATACCATGTGGGAGCATTTCCACTGGGAGAGCCAAGATTATTCAGATTCTAAGAAAAGGCTCAGAGACTTCCTTTTACTACCACAACACAGGCCCTTAGCTATTCCACCTGTGTTAGACATTGTAGATGTATTTTCAGAGTCCAGTCTGACCCCTGACTCCTTACCCTCCAGCTCCTGTTAAGCCGGACAGATACTACAGGGTTCCTGACTCTCATAAATTCCTTTTCAAAAACCCTGCTGCTGACCCAGAAACCATCTCTCAGGGTCCCAAAGGGGTCAAGGCTTCTACTGCAAAAAACCTTACCCCCTCTGACAGGGATTCTAGGGCACTGGACAGATGGGGAAAAAAGATTTACACTTCTGCCACCTTGGCTATAAGGTCTTTAAATTGTCAGTTTCATATGCTCAAATATCAGCAATATATTATGTCACTGCTTAAACAGAAAATGTTGATAAATTCTGAATGTGCAGAAAACAAAGAAATGCAGGATTTATTGCATGCAGCTGAACAAGTTGGAAAGCATACTTTGCAGTGTGGTTTTGATTCTCTGGAGGCCTCCCGCAGGGCCGCTGTTACGAGTTCTGTCATTAGGAGGCATGCTTGGTTAAAGGAACAAAATCTACCTGATCATGTTAAAGCAAAATTATTAGATGCTCCATTACAGCATGATACCTTGTTTGGTGTTAAAGCAGAAGAGGTGTTAAAGAAAATGGAGTTAAAAGCTAAATCTATGCAAACAGTCAAGGATTTCTTACAGGTACAGCCTCCAAGATTTAGCAGACACTGGCCTGCAAAGAATTGGTCCTTTCCAGTGTCAGACAGGCCACAAAGGGGCAGATACAGATGCCCTAGAGGCAGATCCCAGCCCCAAGGTTCATACAGGTCTAAACAATGGGGTGCCTCTACCTCCAGAAGTGGAGAAGACAAATCACAGCCATACAGGAAACAGTCCCAATGACTTCCCACTGCCTGCACCAAGCATTTATCTTCTGGCAGCACCTTTAGGGGGAAAACTAGCACTTTTTTCTCAAAATTGGCACATAATAACCCAGGACAAATGGGTCTTAGACATAGTGTCACAAGGCTACAAGTTTCACTTTCATACCCTGCCAAGGGCAAACGGTTGGCCAGACCTGCCAAAAAATCAATGGGCAGAGGCACAAAAACAAGTCTCATCCCTCATGGACATGAGGGCCATTCAACAAGTACCACAGCAAGAGCAGGGACAAGGATTTTATTCAAGACTGTTGGTACCCAGAAAGGACAAAGCCTGGAGACCAATACTGGACCTATCTATTCTAAACACATATCTGGATATACCAAAATTCAAAATGTTGACTCTACAGCAGCTTCTGCCCATGCTGGGCAAGAAGGCTTGGCTTGTGACTTTAGACCTAAAAGAGGCATACCTGCATGTCCCAATCAGACAAACATGCAGAAGATACCTCAGATTCAAAGCTGGCTGAATGCACTACCAATTCTCTGCACTGCCCTTTGGCTTATCTACTGCGCCCAGGGTCTTCACAAAGTGCCTGGCACCAGTAATTGCATTCTGCAGACAAAGAGGAATACAAATATAGCCTTACTTGGACGACTGCCTCATTCAAGCAGAGAACAAGGACATTCTGCTACAGCACCTGGTGTTTGTAAAGAGATTACTAACATGCCTAGGGTACACAGTCAATGAAAAGAAATCAAAACTAGTACCCTCTCAATAATATTCCTGGGTGCAAGCTTAAATACAACTGCCCAGATGGCTTATCTCACGCCAGACAAACAAAGCCAACTGACTACCTATTTCAAACTGTTGGCAACAAAGGCCCAGTTATCTGCAAGAAAAATTCTGCAGGCTTTGGGCTTCATGGCATCCTGCATTCTACTAATTCCATATGCAAGACTGCATATGAGGAAACTTCACTGGTACCTAAAAAGTGTTTGGACTCAACATTGCCACAGCCTGGAAACAGTAATTACCCTCATTCCCTGCCTGCAACAGGAGTTTTGATGGTGGGCGAAGGCCTGTCACCAGAACAAGGGACAGCCATTCACTTTACCCCCAGCCAGACAGACATTAACAACGGATGCATCAGATTATGACTGGGGGCCCACATGGCAGGAAGATGTATTCAAGGCACATAGTCCGCAAACCAAATGCATCTACATATCAATCAAAAAGAGATGCTAGCTGTTCAGAATGCCCTGACAGCCTTCAAGGACCTACTTCATCTGGGACAACTACTGATAAAGACAGACGATACCACGGTTATGTGGTATATAAACAAGCAGGAGGCACTCATTCTTACCCCCTTTGCAGAATAGCCATGACTTTGTGGGACACAGCATTGACTTACCAAGTACATCTGCAGACACAATTCCTGCCAGGAAAGATAAATACTCTGGCAGATGAACTAAGCAGAAACCTCATGGATCCCCACGAGTGGAAATTGGATCCACAAGTCTTCAGCATGATAACAAGGAAATGGGGCTGCCCGGACATACATCTATTTGCCTCTCCTCACAACTGCCAACTAAAGAGATTCTGCACAAGGACTTATCACAGACAAACATGGAAAGTGGATGCCCTATCTTTCAGTTTGAAAAACTTAGCAGTATATGCCTTTCCTCCACTGCCTCTCCTCCCCAAGGTACTCCTAAAGGTCAGACAAGGGAAGCCAAAAATGATACTGATTGCCCCAGACTGGCCCCGCCAGTACTGGTATTCAATCCTATGGAACTTGTCTCAATGCCCAGCCTGGACCTTACCTCAAATACCTCATCTACTGTCCCAACAAAACAATCAGATCCTGCACAGCCAACTCAAGACATTAAATCTGGCAGCATGGCGGGTAATGTAGTCATACAAAACACACCTCTCACTAAAGCGGTGATGGATGTCATTTTGGAGGCCAGGAGGCCTAGTACCAGAAAATCTTATGCCGGAAAATGGAAGAGATTCTGTGCTTGGAACCAGGCACAAGGAATTGACACAGCTGTGCCAAATATTCCTCAGATTTTGCAATACTTAACTGAGATGTTGGACAAAGGCCTATCCTTTTCATCAATTAAAATTCATGCCTCTGCCACTTTGGCTTATTACAATACAGAGCCACCAATCTTTTCTCATCCTTAATTAAGGCAGTACCTCAGAGGAGCCAAAAACTTGAGGTCTCCAAGGAGATTACCAATACCTGCATGGGACCTCAATTATGTCTTGGAAAAACTCACCCTGCCTCCTTTTGAGCCAGCCACTACAAGTGATATAAAGTTTTTTATCTTGGAAAACAGCTCTGCTCCTAGCAATAACCTCTGCAAGACGAGTCTCAGAGCTACAGGCACTTATGGCTGTGGAACCTTTTATCATTTTTTATCCAGACTGGGTTTCTCTGAGGACAAACCTGACATTTATGCCTAAGGTAGTGTCCAGTGTGACCCTTAACCAAACTATTCATCTGCCTACCTTTTATCCAAAGCCACAGAATAAGGGGGAAAGAATTCTGCATTCTTTGGACATACACAGACAGCTACGCTTCTACTTGAACAGAGCCAAAGCTTTCAGAAAGAGCAATTACTAGTGGCATATGCTACAGGATCTTAAGAAAAGGCTATCTCAAACTATTTCAAAGTGGATAGGCCACCACTGCATTCGTTTCTGCTATTCACAACATGGCAAGCCAGTGCCTAAGGGCATTAGACCACATTCAACCAGAGCAGCAGCCACTTCAGCAGCCTTCCTCAGGGGAGTACCAACCAAAGACATTTTAGAGGCTGCTACCTGGAGTTGAGTGCACACCTTTACAAAGCACTATCATTTACCACTCTACTCTAAATCCAGGGCAGGCTTCACCACTGCAGTTCTGCAGGGCCTCATAGCCGCTCCTAATGCTATTTAGCTCCAGCCTCCCAACCATAGCTTTGGGATTCAACCCAATTGTAATGACTGCAACAGTGAAACACGAAGAACATAGTACAGTTGTGTACACTTACCATAAATGTAGATGTTCGAGTGTATTCACTGTTGCAGTCCAGGTTACCCACCCGCCATCCCCCATATCTTTGCTGAAACTTATCTGTACTTCTCTAATCTATACAACCTATGTGGTGTATTTGCATGTAGATGAAGGCATAATATACTTTGGTGCATGCATGCTTTATTGGCATATTTGTAGCCTACCCTTTTGGGGGCACCTGACATCTGGGGCAAGAAAAACTGAAGAAAATGGCGTCGGCTGCATCTTTTTATACCCCTGGCGCACTGACGTCAGAGAAGAGGCAACAGCAACCGACACCAGACCTAAACTTTGGAATTCAGGCCGACTGAGGGTAGCCTGCCAGCAGGATAACCCAATTGTAATGACTGCAACAGTGAATGCACTCAAACATCTACATTTATGGTAAATGTACACAACTGTACTTTGTCTCTTGTATACTGACAACCACTTAGTCCTGAAAGAAACAAATACTTGTTACAGATGCAGTTACATTATTAAACTGGAGGCAGGGCTCTCACATGGACAAATTAAATGCCAAACAGGTTGTCGGCGCACACATATCACTTCCCACACTAAACAACAACAGAACACGTAAACCCACTTATGCGTAGGTATTCACTATTAACCTTCCAGAAGACCAGAGGCCTTCCAAACTGCTTGCACAAAGCATTTACATATAACAGTGCAAAAAAACTATTGCACATGATAACATACACACCAGTGTCTCAACAAATAAGCCCCATAGGGTGTAACAAAGCAAAACTCAATGTATTGGTCATAGGAACCTGCATATTGAGACACACAAATGTCCCCCTCACCAAGCTGGATATAATGGGAGGGTTATGGTTAGCTGACTGTCAGGTGCCAGGATTTGTCAAGTCACTCAAACACTTAAGTCACTCAACCACAAGTACTAGTATGACTCCATCTTAGTCCATGTTGGGGGTGAATGATTTGGGACGTACCTCTCTATACTATATGAAGAGAGACATGACTGAGTTCTCAGATTGTGTCACAGGCAGGTGTTTAAGCAGCATTCTACTTTCTCCAAGGACGATGCCACAATACAAACAAAAAGCGATTTACTTTAGCAACTGGTTTAGCTTCTGCTGTCAGTCCAAGGGGATCCTAAATCTGTTAGCCTGGGAGGATGTGGTTAGCAGGCCACACTGCGTTGTCATATATGGTCTGCACCTATCTTCTCTAGGCTGTCGGATATTGGCAAAGGCACTAGCCACCCTTAGTGTGCCTTTTTTAGGCAGTGACAGCCTCCCAACATAACAAAGTCTTCTGTAGATAAACTCAAGCTACTGCTGCTTAATGTCAGGATTCTAAACAGGAAACTGCACTCCCTAGAAGCTCTGTTCACCTTGGAAGATGCTGACATTTGTGCAGTCACCAAGACATAGTTCAAAGCCATGGGAAGCACACTAGCCATCCAGGGCTATGCCATCCATATGTTCTAACCACAGACTGAGCATGAAAGAACCAAAGGAGAAGGTTTATCAATCTTCATTAAGGGCGAGTTCACCTCGAGACTGATCACAGTATGATTCTCTCAAGCTACTCCATGTGCAAGTAACCATATGCAAAATCCTCCACCACATCATAGCTAGCTATAGGTCCCCCATCATGTACCAGGAAAAGCATACCGAATACCTGGACTTACTGGAGTCACCATACAGCTGAACTCCTTAGATGTAATTATAATGCCAGATACTCCATCAAGCTCAAAAATGCTTAAACATTTTTCCCAGACAAATTGCCTTCTACTAAGTGATGGTATAAGAAGCTTCAAAGTCTCCCCGAACACAGATAACACTGACTGCTATGCAAAGATGTACACTAACACCCTGTATAACCACATAAGCATTTTTATTTAATCACCTGTACCTGGCCAGTTTAAAACCAGATCTTTCTGGAAAAACAAGCTACCCTGGTGGACCTCTAGTATAAACAAGCTGTACAGTCAAAGAAAGAAACTAATGCCTGAAAGCAAGACAGAACTGGCTCAGCAGAGAAAAAAAATCCCTCTTTAGCCTAAACAAACAAATTAGAGATATTGTCAAGTCCTCCAAAGCTAATTATAAAGCAAAAATAGCCTCCTTATTTAACGATAAACACAATGTATTCTTTAACTATGTCAGAAATCTGTGGTGGAATACCCAGATGTACACTGAACTGGTTGTGGATGGCACCACCCATGCTCAACTGGAGGAAGTGGCCAACCTGCTAGCTGACAGATTTAAAGCAAACTTCATTCCCCTGTCCCTATCGGTCATCTCCCAAAGTATACCTGACACCATTTCTCAGCCTATTATCTCAAGAGAGCAGGTCATCTCTGCACTCTCCAAAGCCAAAAACATGGCATCAATGGGACCAGACAACATCCCAGGTTGCCTTTTAAACAACTTAAAACATGACCTAGCAGATGTACTTGGGAGCCCTGTTTAGCCATAGTCTGCAGACTGACTATATTCTGGCAGAATGGAAAACAGCAACAGTAATCCTTTTGCATAAAGGGGGACCATCAACCTGCCATGGGAATTAAGGACCCATAAACTGGATTAGCCTCATCTGCAATGTCATGGAAAGAGTCATTATGGACCTTATTAACAAGGGCATAGGTAATCTCCATACTCTGGAACCAACCCAATTCAGATTCATAAAGGGTAAATTGTGTCTCTTAAACATGTTTGACTTCATCGAGAAAGTCACCAAGGCACTGGACAAGGGAAAGACAGTGCATGCCACCTACCATGACCTAACCATGGCATTTGACACAATCCCTCACTCCGGTATTATTGAGAAACTCTCCCAGTAGGGTATAAAGCCCTAAGTCACCAGATGAGTATCCAATTGGCTTACTGACAGGGCACGTACTGTCAAAGTGGGTGACTTCACCTCTAGCAAAAGAACAGTCACCAGTGGCAGACCACAGGGTTGTGTGCTGGGCTTTTTACTGTTGGGAAGTTATTTCGCAGAAGTCCAGGCAAATGTGGATGGCCTGTAGCTGAACAAGTTCAGTGATGATTGCAGATTGGGAGCAATCCAGCAATGCTAATATACCACAGAGAGAGAGTTAACGCAGACAAATTATTGGTGCCAAAGCCACAGATTGAAGCTAAATAAAATGTGAAATAAAAATAAAATAAAAAATAAATGCAAAATAAAATGCATTATTATTCCATTTGGGAAGGCTAACATCCCTGTTAACTGCAATATAGACAACACCCTCATAAGTGTAGACCCTGTGGGATCTGGGTACTCAGGTTGATAGCAGTCTGAACTTCAATCACCATGTATCCACAGTGGTAAGGAAATACTTCAACGTGGCACATCTCATAAGGAAAGGCATCACATCTACATCTAAAGATGTTATAATTCCATTATACTCAGCCCTCATCAGACCAGTAATTGAATATAGTGTTCCCTTTCGCATGTATCTAACCAGAAAATTACAACTAGAGAGACCACAGAGGTTTCTCACCAAGAAAATACAGGGTATTCAAAACAAGTCATAAGGGGACAGACTGAAAGCCCTTTCACTGTATTCTGTTTTCTAAAGGCTGTTGAGGGGTGACCTGTGCCTGGCTTACAGGGCAGTGTCTGACCTGTCACAGATGGAAATACTACACATTCATAAATCAAACTGCATGAGGGTCTCTTATTGCAGGAATCTTAACCTAGTGTCTGACATGAACAAGTCATGCTGGAGAGATAGATACATCTCCCAGTGATTACCCCTTCTTTAGAACAAGGTATCCATTCATGTGAAGCAGAGCCTTTCCCTGATCCTCTTGAAACACAACCTAGATCAATGAATGGATGGTTGTAAATTCACTCCTGGGATGGCATCCATATCCCTCATGGACAGAGGCAGTGAATGTTAATTACAATACACTCATGCCTATTGAACTTTGCTCACCTAACTATGGACAGCTGGGGCAAATCGGGATAAATATGGCTAGACTTGTTGGGCTCTTAGGCTGTTAGCCTAGCAACCACCTATAAACCTATCAGAGATAGAGCGGTGTGTTTGTTTCAGAAGATGCAGATCAAGAGGTGACTGCAGCTATTTGAAATGAAAAAATGATTGTAACCAGAGTTAGAGGGAGATGGATTACCAACACAAGACTTACTGAATATGAACCAGGAAATGGAGCAGAAGCAAACTGGAGAGAAGTAGTTGACTGCATTACAAAAGCAGAAGAAAAGACAATTTCAATAGGCAAAGCACTGAATTTTGCAGCTAAAGGAGCACACAACACCCATGTGTGTTTTGGTAGTGGAGTAAAGGCAGACATCATTGACAGAGTAAAAAAAAAAAAAAAAAAAAATCTTATGTTGATGCTGTAAGAATAGGAAGTCAAGCAGGTATGGTAACAGAAAGAAGTACTCAGCAACAGACCATAAATGAGCAGCTCAGAAATAAGAATCCTGTGGTAAGAATTAAAACAAAGACTGACTTGTTTAAATAGATATGTTTTGCATAATATAATTTTGTCTTTAGGATTTGATGTAAAAGACATAAGATCATAAATAAATTTGAGCACTAAGGACTTCTCTGACATGACATTTGAAACATGTAGTTTATTAGAAAAAAACAAAAGGCGGTGCCATGGAAGGACTACATATAGGTGGTTTGCTATCAAAATGTGGAAAATCAAAATCATTTTCCACCTTTTGATTGAATCAGTTTGCAAAATTGGTAATAACAACTTACCAAAATTTTGGAAATGGTAACACGGAATTGACATTTGTACACCGAAAGTTCCAGTGTCGAAAGCCTGTGTTACCGTTAATGTTTTTGTAGGGGGCAAGTCTCCCTGTGCCCCCCACACCCCCTGCATATTATATATTCCAACTCTGAGATCACACTAGAGTGAGAAAAGGGTACCTTTACCAATCCCCACTGTAGTGTGAATCTGTTATCAGAACGTCAATTCCACATTAGAAAATTCACACTACCATTCCCTAATGTGGATATGAACATTTTCTGGATTGTTACATATCCAAGGGCCTTGGGGTTCATGGCGTCATGCATCCTTATGAGTACTGTGGCAAAATTACACGATGAACCTTCAGTGATTCCTGAAAACACTTGGGAGCAATACTTTGTCCTTGGAAACTGTGATGTCCCTTTTACTGTGGTTGAAGATTGAAGAAAGAGAATAACTTTGTTGGAAAGACACCTTCAAGGTGAATCCAGGTGCAAATTTTCCTGTACCAGAGTCAGACAAGACCATCAACGCTGACGGTTCCGAAGTAGCAGGGGAGGCACACTTAGGTCCCATGAAGGAGCAAAGTGTCTGGACCCTAGAGCAAATAAAACTTCACATAAATTAGAAGGAGTTGCTAGCAGTTTTTCTAGTGATGAAAGCTTTTCAAGGCAACCTAACCCCAGGATCACTGCAAATTTGGACAGACAACACCACAGTTATGTGGTACATAAACAAGCAAGGGGGATCTCATTTCTACCCCCTGTGCAGTCTAGCATTAATGATTTAGCACTTGGCTGAACAGTTGCACTTGACACTGATAGCATTTTAAATCCCAAGCCAGCACAACACCTTACAGATTATTTGAGCAGGAGCATTCTGGACCACAGTGAATGGATGCTAAAAAGGGAGCTCTTCCTGGACCTCACTGATCAGTGGGGACTCTCCAGTATAGGCATTTTGCCTCTCACCAAAGCAGACAACTTAAAAGGTTCTGCTCAAGAACATAACAGACAGGAACATGGAGAGCAGACACTTTCTCCTTCAAATGGGAAGGACTCTTTCTTTATGCCTTCCCACCTTTTTCCCTAATTCCCAGGGTACTGATAAAGGTGAGGTCAGACAAGACCGAAAATGGTACTCTCGTAACCCCCTATGACCAAGGCAACATTGGTTCTCCCTCCTCTTGACCCTCGGTGAGGGAAGAGTATTCACTCTGTCACAAGTGATAGGATCTACTCACTCAGCTAATGGGATCTGTTATTCATCCTCATCTGAGCACCCTCAAGCTAACAACTTAGAGGATTAGTTTCTAACCCCAAATAATGCAAACTATTGTACAGAAGGTAAATTGACCATGATAGAGGCAAACTAGGTACCAGAAATCATACCTATCCAAATGGAATAGAATTTCTCTTTGGTGCAAGGACAAATACATTAACCCTTTGCTATGGACAGACAATTTCCCACAGTTTTTCCAGCGAGTCTGGTCGACTTGGGCATCCTGAGGCAATGTAGCAATTGCCTCATGTTCACTGACATCCAGTTCTTCTACTCCACAGAAATTCATTATGAGGGATGTATCTATGTCAAGAACCTAGAATCCAAGCTCTCACTCACCAGTCAGTTCATTTCTTACTAAGCAGCTTGTCAGAATGCACACCTCACCTCCTGCACCTACCAAACCAACACATAAACCTACATATACAGAAGTCTTTACCAGAAGCTTACCTAAACATCGGAGGCCTCCCAAATGCAAACATGATTCACATAATACATCCTCTACAGAACATATTGCACATAATATATCACACATCAGTGTATCACTAGACTAGTCATACCCATAAAGCATAATACAAATTCAGACATCTTAAGTCATAGGTGACTCAGTTGTAAGGCACACAGATATCCCTCTCACCAGGTTGAATAAGGAAAAAGTAACAGTTAACTGTCTGTCAGGTGCCAGGATCCACCACATCACACATACACTCAAGTCTCTCAACAACAGGCAGTGTTATGACTCCATCATAGTCCATGTTAGTGTGAATGACTTGAAACATACCTCACTGGACTGTATGAAGAGAGTTACATGACTGAGCTCTCTGATTATGTGTCTCAGGCAGGTATGTCCTTAGCCTTAAGCAGCATTTCACCTTCGCGTAGGATGATATCTCAATACAAACAAAAAAATGATATACTTCAACAATTGGCTTAGTTTCTGGTGTCATTCAAAGGGAATCCATTATCTGTCAGCCTGGGATGACATGATCAACAGACATAGATGTTTTGCCAAAGGTGGTCTTCATCTGTCACCCCTGGGATTTTGTTTATTGGCTAAGGCTTTTGCCACCCTCCATAGTGCCTTTTTTAGGCAATATCACAAGAACAAAATTCCTGATGTAAAAATACCAATTAAAAATAAGCTCAGGATTATGCTGCTGAACGCTAGGAGTCTAAAGCAGTCCTCACCATGGAAGACACTGACATTTGTGCAGTCACTGAGACCTGGTTTAAGGCTACAAAGAGCACTCCAGCTATACCAAGTTAAATGGCCTTCCACACGTTCAGACCTCTAAAGGAAGTGGTGTATCAATATTCATTAAAGATAAATACACCTCTAGATTGGTTACACAGCACGATTCCCTAGAATTACTTCAGGTGCCGTTCGACTTTAGGTAAGACCCCTCTTCAGGTCATTACCAGCTATAGGACCCCCTCCATGAACTAGGACATCCACTCAGCCTACTTGGATCTACTTGAGTCAATCTAGATACAACCAAACACCCTGGTTTTGGGTGACTTTAATTACCTGTTCATTGGCTGGGTAAATTATACATGTTCTAACTCACTTGCCCTGTACTTCGTTAACTCCATTGCTGTGGACCAGTTAGTTGACACACCCACAAGGAGCTCAAACATCCTGGCTCTGGTGCTCACCAACATGGGGGACTGCTGCACCACCTTAGTGTGTGGCCATCCCTGGTGAGATCTGACCACAAATCAGTCTTGGTAGAAGTAAATAGAAGACAAGACCCCCCCCCCCCCACAGCAACAACTATACTAAAAAACTTCTCCAAGACCAGTTACAATCTCTTACTGACAGCACAAATAGCTTCACAGCCCCTCCCCCCACTGATGGAATTATACCTACACTGAGTTATACGCCAATGATTTATACAAGCACCTGTAGAATAGTATTGACTCTGCCATACCTGATAGAACCAAAGCAAGATCTTCAAGGAAGAACAAACCTGTCCGGAGGACAACTGCCATTAATAGGCTATAACAATAGGAGAAAGAAATTGCTAAGAGTAGGAAAGAATGATCTCAAAACTAGAAACACTCCCTCCTCAATTTGAACAAGCAAATAAGACTCTTAGTGAAGTCCTCCAAAGCTAACTGTGAATTCAGATTAGCTGACCTAACTAAGGATAACCACAAGGTGTTCTTTAGTTACGTCCGTAACCTCAAAGGTAAGGCACAGATTTGCCATAAACTTGTAGATAATGGTACTGCACATACAAAACCTTTAGATATAGCAAATCTGCTGGCTGACAGGTTCAGTAAAAACTTCACTCCCCTGTCCCCACTACATATACCCCAAAGCATCCCTAACACCTGTCCCCCCACCTAGTATCTCCAAGGAGCAGGTCTTAAATGCTCTCTCCAAGGCCAAAAATGCAACCTCTATGGGACCAGACAACATCCCGGGCTGTGTTCTACATGGGTTAAAACAGGAATTAGCATCACCATTGGGCACGCTTTTCAGTCACAGCCTAAGCACTGACTTCATCCCAGTGGAATGGAAAACCACTACTGTCATCCCCTTGCATAAAGGGGGTGCATCCACAGACCATGGGAACTATAGACCCATTAGCCTGAGCAGCCTTATCTGCAAGACCATAGAACAAATTATCATGGACCTTAACAAAGATATAGGAAATCTCCAGATGTTCGACTCCACCCAGTTTGGCTTTGTCAAGGGGAGATCTTGCCTGTTAAACTTGGTGGACTTTTTCAAGGCAGTTACCAAAACCCTAGATGAGGGCATATCAGTGCGTACGGCCTACCTAGACTTAGCCAAGGCCTTTAACACAATCCCCCACTCAGGCATCATTGATAAACTCATCCAGCTGGTTATCACCCCATATATTGTCAGGTGTGTTGCAAACTGGCTCACTGATAGAACTCATATGGTCAAAGTAGGGACTCCACCTCCTCCAGCAGACCCGTAACCAATGGTGTTCCACAAGGATCAATTCTGAGACTCCTGCTGTTTGGAATCTACTTCTCCGAAACACAGGCTAAAACTAAAGGACTGTGGCTGACCAAGTTTGCTGATGACTGCAAACTGGAAGCGATCATTGATAGCCCTAATGATGTCAGCATCCTGCAAGAAGGTCTTATGCAGACTAATGACTGGTGCTAAAGTCACAATCTTAAACGTAATGCAAAAAATGCATTATCATCCCCTTCAGCAAGGGTGATGTTCCTGCAAACTGCCACATCAATAGCAGTACCCTAAGCACAAAGTCAGTGGTGACAGATCTGAGCACACAGGTCAACAGCAACCTTAACTTTGATCACCATGTCTCCACAATGGTAAGAAGGGCATTTTATATTGCTTATCTCATAAGTAAGGGCATTGCTTCCAGAAAAAAAGAGGTTATAACCCCACCTGCCTGTACTCTTCCATCATCAGGTCAATAATAGAGTACAACACTCCCTTTGGTGTGTTTCTTTCCAAGCACCTGCAACAATTGGAGAGACCACAGAGGTTCCTTACAAAAAAATTCAGGGTCTTCAAAATCTGTCTTATACGAACAGACTGAAGTCATTGTCACTTTACTCTGTGACATGCAAACTGCTCAGAGGTGATCTGTGCCTTGCATACACTGCAATCTCTGACACAGCTTTAATGAAAATACTGCACATTCGCGAGTCAAATGGCACACGGGTCACTCTCTCAGAGGACCTTAACCTGGTATGTGACATCAACAGAACTTGCTGGAGAGAGAGATTTTGTCTCTCAGAGGTAGCCCAACCTTTGGAGCAAGCTTCCTATTCATATTAAACAAAGCCCGTCATTGGCCCTCTTTAAGTGTGATTTGGACAATTGGATGGGTAACTGGAAATTCACTCCAGGGATTCCACCTGTGTCCGTCTTGGACAGGGGCAATAGGTGTTGATTTTAGTGTTTGCTTAAACCATACACACTTGGGAACATGGGTTGAACATGACTAGGCTTGTAGGGGCCTGGGGCCATTAACCCAGTAAGCTCCTATGATCCTATAAACCTAGTGTTAGAATACCTTTCAGGATTATTTCCCCAGAGACTTTCTTACTCCAGTATTTAGGTACGTGCTTCAGCTATCTCTGCCTGCTTTACATGTTCCCTCAATCTATTCTCACCCCCACCTGAAACTTTTCATAAAAGGGGTCATGCATGTTAGGCCTCCCAGGAGAAACCTTGTCCCTACCTGGAATTTAAACTGTTTTAGAAAAAGTTACAATGTGAAGTTGTTCTATCTCGCTGCTCATTCTTACAGATGGGTTCAGAGCCGATCCTCGGCTCCAAGTCGGCCTACTACAAAGTTCGAGGTATTCAGACAGCTTGAGGCCAAGTCCCCTATCCCATGATGCACCTTGAGTTACCTCAGATCTAGTTTGCCACTGAAACAGATCGGAGGTTTCCTCACAACTTGGGGCAGTATAACATATTTTTCTAAAAAAAGTTCCTATTTTCAATCTTTATATCTTTATAATTATAAGTTTAGAACTTTAATAGCTTGTTAGATATTGGTAGCTTAATTGTGATAGTGTCTTATACTCCTTTTGGCCGTTGTTTTTTATAGGCCTTTAGTATCTCTCTTCCCTTTCTTTGATGTGCCTTTATATAGATATTTGAATAGTTTTAATAGCTTAGTAGTGTGTTTTAGCATTTGGGCGACTATGATAAAACCTAGTCAGTCTCCCAAATCTTCCAAGTCCTCTAAGGCTTCATCACTGGACTTGACAAAATCAAAAAAACCCTTCAATGTCGGCTCCACAGTCTTCAGAGTTGAGCGTCTTGTCTTTTCGGAGTTGATCCCCAGTCCTGGAAACTGGTCTCTGCAGTATTGAAATCACCAGTTCTACAGTCGGTACCACCCTCCATCCATTCATTCATCTCAGTCCTCGATTAGCCTATCCGATTCGGATGTGGATTGTGTGGTGCAGAAGCTGTTACAGACACTGGCGTTTGCAAAATTTTTATCAGTTCCAACCCAAGTGGTTTCGGAACCAAAAACTGTTCCTCCATCTACTACTTTTCCTCCTCTGAGCCATATGGTCCATTGGAGCCGGAGGAGTTGGACCTTATGATTGTGGAGCCTTCGGAGCCGATGCCTGCTCCATTGCCATCAGTTCTGTTTACTCAGAATTCCTCGGCGCCCATCGAGGAGTCTAGGAGCCGACACTCGCCGGTCAAGTTCGGGGAGGATAGTCGGGCTGACCTGTTGGTTCCAACTTTGCCTCTCGGGGCCTCGGCTCAAATGAGTTCGGCTCCTACCTATGGATTGGAGCCCACTGTTCCGGTGTCGAGTGGTTCAGCTGTTTCTTCGGATCCAGCAGTTCCTTCTCATTGGAGCAGAGGTGCTTTTGAGGCCATGAGGAGAGTAATGTCCCCCAGGACATCCACAACTTCAGGGCCAACTACCTCTTCCCCAAAAACGTCAGTGTCCACTTCTGCCTCACAGATTCCTTTGAAGTGTAGAGATCCTGAGCTTTAGGAAGCCCCACTGGGTGGCCCCTGCTCTTCCAAGACCTCACCAGAAGTTCCCAGTGATGAGGTTCCCAGGAAGAGAATTTGCAAGAGGAAGCATCAAGACTCCCCACAGGAGTCTCTCACATCTGACACCGACTTAGATGAATCAGAAGGGTCCCCACGGTCCCCCAGTGAAGATATCTCATTTGCAGATATATTGGACATCCTTAAGCAGAGGGGTGGCTGGAAGCCCACCAACCCTACTAAAGATGTCAGACCTCCTGAAAGCTTTTGGGTCTCAACCCTCCACCTCTTGGGTGTCTCCGCCCTTCGATGAACTTATAGAGCTGGTCTCACGAAGGGCGTGGGAGTCTCCGGACACCATGGAGCCTGTCCCTTGGAGGCCCAATAAATTTATTTCTGCCCCTCAGGATAAGTCTTTTCTCACTAAGGGAGTGCCTGTTGATGTCATGGTGGTGGCGGCAGCCACCAAAAAGATGTCAGAAACTTCTTCCTCTATCCATCCTCCTAACAGAGACTCTAGGATCATGGATAGGTACGGGAAGCGCCATTATAGTTCAGCAACTTTTGCCATGCGTTCACTGAACTATATTACACATTTCACAAGATTGCAAAGAGACGGCCTAAAAGAGCTTGGAGATGCTGTTCAGGGTATGTAGCTGAAGGAGCTTCAGACAAGGTTGCCTTCCAGCTTGCTACCCTTAATTCCATAGTGAACTCGTCCATGCATCTGATCTCATATGCAGCTGATGGAACGAGTAGGGCAGCGGGTACAGGAATTGATCTCAGGAGACACTCCTGGATGCACTTATTTTCCTTTGCAGAGCCCTTTAAGTCATCCTTTGTCAACACCCCTTTTGATGGCTCATCTTCTTGGGCCCAAAGTTAAGGAAACTTTGACCAGGTGTGAGCAGGAAGGAAAGACTCTGCAGTCGGAGTCCATTTTTCTACCCCTCCTAGACCATACCCCAAGGGTCAAAAAGGAGGAAAGATGTGATTCCAAAAAGCCCAAGGAGCCTTTCTGGACACATGCGGTGAACCCCCCTCCAGGGGCAGAGGAGGGGACAATAATGGAAGGGGTCTATATCATATGAGTGAATCGCACAAATTGCGAACGCTCATAATATCGAACATA
Source organism: Protopterus annectens (assembly GCF_019279795.1). NCBI lineage: Eukaryota > Metazoa > Chordata > Ceratodontiformes > Protopteridae > Protopterus > Protopterus annectens. The sequence continues at coordinate 913,951,869 of NC_056745.1, read as the reverse complement.
CCGGACCTCTTAAGTGCTTTTTCTGAGATCACGGTACAGTGAAAAATGGGATATTTGCCCTTTCCTCACTGTAGTGCAATTTTGGAGTTGGAATATATATTTAGCGGGGGGTGTGGGGGGTGCAGCCCCCCACAATAGGAAGTTTGAGGTCTGGTACGTTCAGTATTGTGAGCGTTCACAATTTGTGCGATGCTGCCCTCGCGGCAGAGAGGGTCTGCAAAACCAGGGTGACAGAGACCAGTTCTTTGGGAAGCCCTACCAGCGCTCTTGAAAGGAGGCCTGACTGTTCTACTCTGAAGGCAGTCGGGGGTCGCTTATCTTTGTATCCAGACACCTGGGCTAAAAATCACAAATGACAACTGGGTACAAAGCATAGTTTCTAGAGAATATTCTATTCCTTTCGCCGCCGCCCCCACCCTCCCATTGACAACAAAAATCCCGGACTTTCCACCCGGTTACACGGAACAAGCAACAGTAGAGGTCCAAACGTTGCTAAGAAAAAATCATCCAACCAGTCCCAGCAAGACCAGACAGGATCCGGAACTTACTCAAGATACTTTTAGTTCCAAAAAAGACAGGGGACTGGAGACCTATTTTGGACCTCAGCAAATTAAACAGATCTGTCAAGAAGGAGAAGTTCCGGATGGTCAGGCTTCAGTTGATACTTCCCTTCTTAGGGAAAGACAATTGGATGTGCTCGATAGATCTCCAGGATGCGTAATACCACATAAAAATGGCCAGACCATCCAGGGATCATCTGTGCTTCCAGCTGGGAGCCAATCATTACCAGTTTTGAGCCCTGACTTTTGGTCTCGCTACAGCCCCTAGAGTGTTCAAATGTATGACAGTGGTCACAGCTCACCTGAGACGTTTGGGATTCCAGGTGCTTCCATACTTAGACGATTGGCTCCTCACCGGCACCATCAGGCATTAGCTAATACAAACCAGGGACACCACTCTTACTCTTTGCAATCAACCAGGCATTGCCATAAACTCAGAAAAATCTGCCTTGTCACCATCGCAATATATCGTTTTTATCGGAGCAGAATTGGACACCACTCCCACCACTTTAAAACTTCCATCAGAAAGGATAGTACTTTGTCAGCAAATTCAGAATATCATATCCAGAGACAAGGTTCCAACTTCAGAAGTGCTAAAGTTGTTGGGGATGATGGCAGCTGCAGTAATAGTGATTCCATTGGGTCGCATGCACATGCAGATTCTACAATGGCTGCTGTTCACACAATGGTCTTATCAAGAGCTCCCAATATCTCATCTCATTATTCTAACAAACACATGCAAAAAGGATCTTCGGTGGTGGTTGACTTCTCTTCAAGTAACGATAGGTTGTCCTTTTATCCTACCCACACCATCGGCCACAGTGACCACGGATGCTTCCCTGATCGGGTGGGTGGGGGCAGTTTCAGGGAAGAACAGCCCAAGGCATATGGACCAAACAAGAGACACATCTGCATATCAATGTCCTGGAGATGAGAGCGGTACTCTTGACATTGCAGTACTTTCAGGAGACTCTCCCTCTGGGGACAATTGCAATTCAGACGGATAACATGTTGGTGGTCTGGTACTTGAACAAACAAGGAGGAACCAGGTCCTATCCCATTTGTCGAGAGGCCCTAAGAGTATGGCAGTGGGGCAACATCCACCCAACGCTTTCTGACAGCTGCTCACATCCTGGGGAAATCCAACGTGATTGCAAACAAACTGAGCAGGACAATTTTGTTGCCTCATGAGTTATCCCTCAAAAAGATATAGTGGAAAGAATATTCCGCAGATGGGGCCAGCGTTGCTGCAATCTTTTTGCATCCCCCATTAACACAAAATACAGAAGCTACTTTGCCCTGATTCCCCCTCCGGGAGATTCCCCAAGAGATGCACTCGTACACGATTGGCCTCCGGGTCTCCTCCATGCATTCCCACCAATTCTCCTAATAACCAAAGTACTACAGAAAGCAAAAGCCCTGGAAAGGACTATTATTCTAATAGCACCTCATTGGCGTCATCAGATTTGGTTCCCCTTCCTTCGATTTCGTCTGTTGGAAGAGCCTTGGATTCTGTACCTAGTTCCAGACCTTTTGACGTATTCATCGGGGGCTCTTCATCCCTCCCTTCAGTCCCTAAAATTGGCAGCTTGGCTGCTCCAATTCCCAAAATAGCCAGGTTCCATAACCTCTCAAACAAAACGCAGCATATTTTAATATCTTCTCATAAATCCTCTACTAGGAAGTTGTACCTTAGCAAATGGATGAGATTTTTCCATATGGGCTTCTCAGAATAACATTGAGCCTTACCAAGCCTCTATTTCCTCTATATTAGAATTTTTGATTATGCTTTTCAACAAAGGGAGCGGCAGCAGCTACAGTTCGGGTATAGCTTGCTGCCATCTCTAATTTTCATCTTGGTGTTGAAGGATTTGGCAATGTCACACAAGCTATCCAAAGCCTTTCTCAAAGGGACCTTCCATCGTAGACCACCAGTTAAATCCCCTTATACCCCTTGAAACCTAAATTTTATGCTCTCACGCATTATTCTCCCACCTTTCGAGCCAGCTTCTTCATGTGATTTGAAATTTTTGTCTTGGAAAACTATCTTTATAGTAGCCATCATGTCTGCACGAAGATTATTGGAACTACAAGCCTTGTCCATAAAACCTCCATATTTGGTTTTTCATGCTGACAGAGTTTCACTGCGAACAAACCCTTCATTTTTACCTAATGTTTGTACTGAAGCTAACCTTAACCAGATTATAGATTTACCAGTGTTTTTCCCTAAATACACCAACAATTTAGAGTATATGCTGCACAAGCGTGGTGTTCACAGACAGCTCAGATTTTACCTGGATAGAACCAAAGAATTCAGAAGATCAGAACAACTTTTTGTTTCCTTTTCAGATTCTAGGAAAAGTATGCCTGTGGCAAAAACAATAGTATCTAAATGGTTATCTGACTGCATCACTTTCACTTACTCAGCTGCCAATTTACCTCTACAACACAAAATTAAGGCTCATTCTACCAGAGCTGTGTCCACATCTTATGCCTTTCCTGCTAGTCTACCTATAGATAATATTTGTGCAGCAGCCACTTGGTCAGCGTCTCATCGTTTTATCACTCATTGCAAAGTTGATAGGGCCTCCTTTGGGTCTACTGTCCTGAAAATCATACTGCCATGAGCCACCTGAGAAAGATGGTGCTTGGGATGCTACCCATCTGTAAGAATGAATGGTGAGATAGAACAACTTCACATAAAGAAGTTATGTACTCGCCATAATGTTCCATGTGAGTTGTTCATCTGGCCTTCATTCTTACTTCCCATCCTTCAAGTTTTTTTCAAGGACCGAGATACTAGTTTTATCATGGTTGCTTTGTCTTTCTATGTTTTTTACCTAAAAAAGTGACAGAATGGCATATGGTATTATTAGAGGCAGCAAACAAGATCTGAGGTAAGTCAAGGTGCATCATGGGATAGGGACTTGGCCTTGAGATGTCTGAAGACCTCGAGCTTTGTAGTAGGCCGACTCGGAGCCGAGGAACCCATCTGTAAGAATGAAGGCGAGATGAACAACTCACATGGAACATTACGGTGAGTACATAACTTCTTTTTACAACTGTTTGAGCCATTTGCTTATGGTCCCCTAAAGATACTCACTTGAAACCACTGTACTCATAGACACCACTTCAGCCAGGCAGGGTCTCAGAGCTACAAGCCTTGATATGCAAGGAACCCTTCACTGTGTTCCATACGGATAGGGTAACCCTTAGAATTAATTCCTCCTTTAAATCCCAAAGTAGTGCCAGAACACTCCTTGAGTCAAGCTTTTCATTTGTCAGTGTACTTCCCTAACCCGGTGGAGTCCCCTATTTTGTCTATATGAGTTCTATCAATGAGTCAGTTTGCAACACACCTGACAATATATGGGTTGATAGTCAGCTGAGTGATCTGCACAAAGTTGAGCCATCTACAGACCCTGGAAACTACAGATGCACGAGTCTCACTAGTCTTAAATGTAAAGCCATGGAAAGAATTGTTATGGAGATGATTAACAGAGCTACAGTAAACCTCCAGACACTGGACCTAACTTAGCTTGGTTTCGTCAAGAGCAGATCATACCTACTCAACCTGGTGGACTTCTTTGAGAAGGTCACCAAAGCAATGGATGAGGGCAAAATTGTTCACACTGCCTACCTTGACCTGGCCAAGGCATTTGACACAGTACCCCACTTGGGCATTGTTGACAAACTCAAGAGGTTAGGTACAAACCCGTATGTCACCCAGTGGATAGCCAAATGGCTCACAGACAAGACTCATGAAGTTAGAATTGGGAGTCCACCTCTACAAAGAGGTCAGTCACAAGTGGTGTCCCTCAGGGATCAGTCCTTGGACCGCTCATTTTTGGCATTTACTTCTCAGAAGTCAAGGCCAATGTCATTGGTCTCTGGCTGACTAAATTTGCAGATGATTACAGATTAGGAGCTAGCATTGAATCTCACACTGGCACAGATGTTCTCCAGGAGGGGCCAACAGACAAACAACTGGTGTCAGAGCCATGAACTAAAACGAAATGACAAGAAATGTATAATAGTATCCTTCAGAAAGTCATCCATTCCAGTTAACTATCATGTTGACAACACCCCCCCTTAGAGTTGACCCAGTAGTCAGGGACTTATGGACACATATAGATGATAATCTAGCCTTTGACCGTCATGTGGCTACAATGATGAGGAAGTCATTCCACATTGCCCAACTTATAAAAAAAGGTACAGCATCTAAGTCTAAGGAAGTCATTGTTCCACTGTGTTCAGTATTCTTCAGACCTATGATTGAGTAAAGTGCCCCCTTTGGTATCTACCTAACCAGGTATATCCAACAATTGGAATGTCCACAGAGGTTTCTCACTAAAACAATACAGGGTGTAAGTAAAATGTCCTATGCAGACCTCCTCAAGGCCCTATCCCTCTATTCTGTCTCCTACAGGCTTTTGAGGGGAGATCTATACCTGGCATACAGGGCGTTGTCAGACTCCACTCTGATGGACTTCTTGCATATCCACAAAACAAGCAGTACCAGAATTACCCATTCTAAAGACTTAAACCTTGCTTGTGATATAAATAGGACCTGCTGGAGAGATGGGTATGTATCCCAGGGGCTACCCTATCTGTGGAACAGGCTCCCCATCCATGTGAAGCAGAGTTCCTCCCTAACCCAATTCAAGTGCATCTTGGACAGCTGGATGGGAAACCAGAAATTCATCCCTGGCTTGGCACCTGTCTCTCTAATGGACACAGATAACCTGTAAATAGTTAATCTCCTAGGCCCATGCTTAAACTTATCAAGAGTATCAGAACTTATCAGAAGTCTGGAATGCATGGCTCAGTTTAAAAAGGCCCTTGTGGTTGTTAGCCTAGTAAGCACCTATGAACCCACAGAATAAAGCCAAGCAAATCTTGCATTCTCTGTATGTACACAGACAGGTCAAGTATCACCTCAACAGGACAAAATTTGCTTACAGAGCAGACCAACTACTGGTAGCCATTGCAGGAGGAGAAGAAGGCATGCCCTTCACCAAACAGACTCTAAGTGGATATCCAAGTCTGTCACCTTCTGTTATGCCCATCATGGTAAGCCAATATCAACCTATGTCAGGACCCGCTCTACCAGACACCGTGCTCCTACCACTGCCTTTCTTTAAGGTGTTCCCACATAGCTATCCTGGAAGCTGCCACTTGGACAATCCACCACACCTTTACTAAATGTTACGATTTAACCAGTGCCTTCAGGGCTAGGGCAGGGTCTGCAACTGCTGTCCTGCAAAATTTCTTGCCTAAGGACCAGCAGACAGCTTGGCCCCCAACCAGAGCCGCTGTTAGCATTTTGGGGGCTCCCTCAACACTTCAGTCTAAGTATCACCCTATCACTGCCAATCTTTCCTATGCAACCTTGGAATTCATGCTGCAGAGTTTTAAGAGTAGTGCGCACAGACTTAACTTTAGCTACAATGCACTTGCACAACAGACCTGTAAACCATACTGTTTTGGCCCAGTAGCTACAGTAGTGATGCATTACAACAGCTCTACGTACAGGGCTGAACTTAAGTGAATTGGTGCCCTAGTCACTGCCTACTGTTTCACCCCCCCCCCCCACACACACAGACACACACACACACACACATGCACTTCTTCTCATGCTCCTCTCTGTTTACCCCCTATCTGAGGTTCCCCACAACATGCGCATTACTTTTTTTTTCTTTTCTCACATTTTGCCATCATATTCAGTTTTTTTTTAAGAATCCATGGCTTTCTGTATCCTCTGAAGTGCGTTTTAAATTTTGTTTTTCACAAAACCTTTTCATCAAGTTATGACTGTAACAGAAATTGACTAAGGAATGAAATTCAATGTTGCTGGCCAATTTCAGTTATTCTTGCATACTTTCAACACACCTTTCCTGACCAAGACAGGACTGTAGAAATTGTTTAGGGGTCCCAGAAGCCATATGGTTATAGATGCTTTGGGATATATTTTAGAGCATTTTCTCAACATTTTAATCCAGTGGTGTCTTGAGCAAACATAATGACCAGGAAAGAATTTCAGTCTTATTTTTTTTCTTTCAAGGAAGATATAAGCTGTGCTCAAGGCTTGTTCAAAGCTGACAGAATAGTAGTTCACAGTAAACTAGCAAGACAAATGTGATGGTACACAAATCCTGTCTGCAAATACTGCCATTCTCCCTAGTCCTCTCAAAAAAATGACCGTCCCTGCTTGTGCAACCTTCTGGTGATAGATTGGAATGAAAGCAGAGGTTCAAGTGTCCACACTTGTGTATTTCAAATGACTGCAGTCGTATATAGATGGCATGCCACCTTACTCCCTACCACTAGCTCCCCCAAAGGCAACGACTTGTATGCATGCCTGATGTGTAATTGTGAGGAAAGTATTAAAAAAAATAAAAAAAAAAGATTACAGTAATCTATTCCACTTTGTTGCTGCTAGACAGTACATTGCATCTACAGTAGCTGTAGTAGCCTTCTTGAACACTTCTGAGGACTGTAAGAAAAGTAAAAGTAACAATGACCACACTGCCCCCCAGCTCAAGCTGTACTGCCCTGCTATGCAGACCACTAAGGTTTGATTGTGATTAAAATTTAACTAGTAATGACCTCATAATCCCTCACTTCTCATACAACCTGCAGCAACCTTCTTTATGCACATCAGAACAAGTATGGTTTTAGAATGGGTTTGGCTGATGAGGCCACCACTACGTTCATGTCAAAATCCATGTTTGCAGCTTGGGGTGTGGGGGCCACCAGATTTCTAGAAGCTGTAAGTGTCTGAATGTTCTGTGATGTATTTTATACCTTACTTTTGAAATGTAATTAAGTGTTAATTGCATTTTTTAGTGCTACTCAGAAGAGTTATGTATGAGCCTGGCATTATTGTGTGCGTGTGTAGATAAAAATCAGTGATTTATTTTTTTCTTTTACACAGAGACATATGCCAGCACGCGCAAACACACACACACACACACACACACACACACACACACACACACACACACTGCTCAGTCATCTTCAGTGAAAAGGGAGCTGCATGTTTCTGAGATGTTGGAGTTAACCACAGCATATTGATAGATGTGCACACAGTCGGGTACAGCTTGCAAACTTCTCATAGAAAAAAAAACATAACCAAGAACTCAGAACAAAACACTGTGAAATGGCAGTGCTACTCCCTGCACACAGTAGCAACAAACAGTTGGTTTTACACACATTCTCTGTTAGTACCAAACCACCAAATACAGCATCCTTTCATGTGAAAGGTCTATTTTTGTAATAAGTGAAAGAAAATATGGCTAGCTTGTTGCACACACACACGTATACACATACAACTGTAATGGCTATGCTGATGATTGTGCTAGAAAGTGAAAAGTTATAGCCAGCTTTTTACTCTTACACTCTAACACATAAGCCATTGCAATGCTAGTTCTGTACTTATTTCAGCAAATATCAGTACATTGTGCAACACTGGTAGCCACACCAGATTGAGTGTTTAACAATTGTCAAACAGCCGTAGAGGTAAGTTATTTTTATGCATCTCATTGAGGAGTAATGTGCATCTGTCACTGTCCCTGATTTCATAGAACATGCCTGGTTTTGCCACATAATTTGTCCTTGTAAAAAGTTTGATTTGCTGGTAAATCATTCAAGATTACAGACAGTCAATAGATTCAGACATTGGAGTTTCATACTTCTTATTGCCCAAAAAAATGTGTGTTCTATTCACTTATTATGGTAATATTTAAAATTATTCCTGGTTTTCAGCTTTTATTCTGCTACTATTGTTGGCTTTGTCTAGAATTCTTGAGTAAAGAAGTTAAGAATTGTAGTATCTGGTGTTTGCCAGTATTTCTAAACTCCCTGAAAAGGGAAACCAACCCCAAAAATTGGAAGCATTAACTCTTCTTAAAAGGTAGACAAAGAAAGATTGGTCACTCTGGGCTGCTGATCTGTAGCACTTACCTTACTCATGTTCATTCACTGATTATTAGCTTTATCGTAATAGGGTTATATCGCAATCCTGTTTCAGATAAAAAGCATAGTCAGAAAATGCATATTTATTTTCTTCATTTTCCCCCAACCAGTAGTAGCTTTTTTGGGGCCTCTGCATAGTCAAGGATGATTAAGGGATCCCCCTGCAGCCTTGGGTATTGCAGGTGCCTAAAACTGGCTATTATGTTAGTTTTAATGTACAGAATGTCCACCAGCAGTATTTAATTATGTCAAGAGCACTATGTCAGTGGTAAAACATTTAATGAAATTGTGACACCTTTTACTTGACAAAACACTGTTACTAGAACCAGAGATATGTTTGAATTTTAAGTTTAGGTATAAGTAAGAGTTATTACTCCCTATTTGGTTTATAAAGTACCCAGGATTGCTGCACTAGCTTTTATTAGTTTGACAAACGTAACAAAATATCAACATAAAATAACTTGCTGTGGTTGGGGCCCCCAGCATTCACAGGGTCCGCTGTTGCCTATAGCCAGCTGTGTCCCCAACTAGTAGCTTTGGGAATCTTCCCAAGGATCAGTACTGCAACACTGATGCGAAAAACATAGTACGGTTGTGTCACAGTTACCATAATTGTATATTTTCAAGTAGATCAGTGTTGGCAGTACAGATTCCCACACTCCTACCCCTGTCTACTGGCCTCTTCAACTATACTTGGTGGGTTGACAAGGGCAGGAATAATTTCAGATTGATAGTTCTTACATTGTGCCCTACTTTTACTACATACGCATAGTTAATATCTTCTTCTGTCCCTGTCAAGAAACATTTTTTGACATCTGGAAGGGTTGTGCTGTCCTCAGGCTTCAGACTGCTGGTCACTGCCTACAAAGACCTGAAGATGGTGGCAACAAATGGCCCTCCTATACCCTGATATCCAGCCATTGGACGTCTTTTGGCTAGGGATGATGAAAAATCACTGGAAATCCAGTGGGTCACAAGCTTCTACATGGCAAGAAGACCTAAGGATCAGTACTGCAACATTGATTTACTTGAACATCTACAAATAAGATGTGTGTGACACAAATATACCTTCTTCTTACTTTTGGAAATGGCCAGAGGCAGTTACCACAAGCTTTCTCACAGAATGTATGTACTCTCACAAAATCAGGGGTGTTTGATACACCCCGACCCCAGTCAACATCAACTGATTGCCTGGATGATATGGTCTTAATTCCCTTTAGGCACTTGTTTACTGAGGACATGCAGCAGATATTAATGGAGGTTCTACTAGAAAATCTTGTATTAGAAAATGGAAAAGTTTTTTTTTAGTTGGTGCCAACAACATAACCAACACCCGTTCAGGGCTAGTGTTTCTTTGGTTTTACAATATTTGTGTGAGTTACTATCTTATGGTCTTTCTTATTCTCCATCTGGGCCATTTCGCATGTCACCCCATGGATCCTTCTATTTCAATGTATTCTCATGTCAAAATGTTTTTGAAAGGGGTTTGAATATGAAGCCTGTAAGAAAACCAGTGGCCCCTCCTTGGGTTGTCAGTTTGCTCAGATCTCTGCAAGAAGAGTATCTGTGTTGTACGCTGTTATGGTGAGTCATTCTGCAGAGAACATTTTTTGTGAACTAATTCTTCTTCTTTTATGCCTAAAGTGGTTTTTGAGCTTACTTTAAGCTAAACTGGCCATCTCCCAGTTTTTTTTCCTGAACCTAAAATGAGGGAGAAAGAATAATCCATACTTTGGATATCCACAGACAACTCACTTGCTATCTTGACAAAACTAAGTCTTCAGATCAGTTGTTCATTTCTTGTGAAGATAGGGAAGTATCCGAGTTTACTTTAAGTCAAATTATTGATTTCCCTATTTTCTTTCCTGAACTAAAAATAATGGAAAAAAGGGTACTCCATACCTTGGATGTCCACAGACACTTCAGTTGCTATCAACTAAGTCTTTCAAATCTTCAGATCAGTTGTTCATTTCTCTTGAAGATAAGAAGGGACCACTTGTATCAAAACAGACTATTTTCAAATGATTATCTCAGGCTATTACGTTTTGTAATACTCACCACAACAAAACTTTTCCAGGCAGGGAGAAGGCGTATTGTACCAAGGCAGTGGCTTCATCTATGGCTTTTTTGAAAGGGTTGGATTCTAGAAATATTGTAAAAGCAGCAACTTGGTCCTCTTTACATACAAGGGATTACAGTTGATTCTTTCTCTAGGTTGGGGTCATACCTTGATAGGACCACTCTCCATGGGCTCCTGGACTGTTCACCTTCCACCTCTCAAATGTAGTAAGCTATGGTAATCTACCTGTATAGCTAAGGCTACTGTAGCAGTGATCAGTATGATGACTACAGTACAGTTCAGTAAGTAAATGTGGCATAATAGTAAATGTTTGAAGGATCACTGCTTCAGTAACTTCTTCTGCCTTCTCTTCCCCCTTTTTTTGATTCTGTTTATGCCAGGATGCGGACGCCTATTTTTTGTTGTTCCTAGCATTGTCTTCTCAGGGCTCAGCCTCCCACTCTCTGTTGGCATGTAAGCTCTGAAGGGCTTGGTGCTCAAAGTTATCTTTTTAGTCAGCTCAGCTCAAGCTAACAGTTTGGGCACATGAAAGGTACCCTGAACTTTGGAAGCTGGCTGGCTGTTCTTTGGCAGGATATAACCCATATAGCTAAGACTACTGCAGCAGAGTGATCAAATGTCTGCTGTTATGATAGGTTTACTTATACAACTGTATTTTTTTTACTGTATCAGTCTGTGCTTGAGGCGACCTTCCTCAGTGAGTCAGATATCTCCTCCTGTGCATAATTAGTCACTTTGTCCTGCCTTGGCTTTTAAATTTCACTCAAAGTTCAGCAAGTGTATAGTCATATACACTTGCCATTAGCATTGTAGGTGCCACATCTTCGCTGTTATTACCTGATTTGTGGGAAATGTGTTCAGTGTTTGTTAGAGTAAACTGATGGGTTAAGAGGCTTGGTTAATTTAAATTTTTAAGTCAGAATGTAATGTTGCAACATATATTGCACTCATAATGCATACCCTGCAAATGGGGTCTTCTGAAAAGAATGGCAAATTATAGTTGGAGAGGACAAACCATATTGCAGGACTTTCTGTGGATGTTTCCATCTTACATCAGTTGATACTCTGAATTATGTGTTGTATAGTGAAAGTATATTAAACATTGAAAGTGGTTAGACCAAAATATAGCCTGCAGTGGTATTCATATGTAGATGGTACACAACACTACTGAGATTGGCAAGAGAGGTTATCTTGCACCATGATCATTGACTAAGGTGGGGAGCTAGTGGGGTTGATTTTACATATGGTGAGACTTCAAGGGAACAAAAGTTTTATGGAAAAAGGTGGTAACATTTGGAAAGAATTTATGGGTTGGAGCTAGGGTAGAGCTGGGACCAGAGAAATGGTGGTCTTTTGGAGTAAGGAAATGGGGTATTGGGATGGTAAATGAATGTTGCTGTTGTTTTTGGTGGGACAACTTAACATTGGCAGCACTAATCACACTGTGATATGAATCATGCCTGTAACATTTAATGTGCAGAATGCCTTGTTCCAGTCGAGCCAGTAGCAGGTAGACCACACATACACCACTTTTCTTTTCCTTTAACTTCTGAATTTGTGGTATTCAGTGCTGTAATTAGGCACGTCAGGTATGAGAAAATCCAGTTGAACAAGAAATTCAAAAGGCTGGCTAAAAATATTGTCTTGTGCTTAATTTTTCTTTTGACTCACAACTGTAGGTAGTTTTGATCCAGCCTGCAAGGGGGTCAGAAATGTGACAAGTAACTTGAATGCAGGTAGTAGGAAGATCACAGTTGGCTGGAAGGATTGAAGGTTTAGGTGATTGAGTTTATCTAGTAAAGAAAAACATAAGGTAGATAAGGGAGATTGACAAATGAGTTAAGAAGCAGCTCCCTGTCAGGAGTACGAGACAACAGTGCAAGTACTGACAGATTTAAAAACTAGCTAGTATTTAACTAAAATATCAACAAATTTTAAAATTCTTTGTTATATTTTGTAAAACTTTTTGTTGGGGGCTTTGCCCCCAGCATTCCTGCTGTATGTATAGATTAACACTGAGATTGCTATAGCTCAAGAGTATAAATACTTCTAAATGCCACTGCCAGAGTTTGTACATATTTCTGTTTGCACTTCATGTTTTGCTGTTTTGGGGATCACATGTACTGTCCTCAGACATCCAATAAGCACCTGAAAGATGTAAGTGGTCAAAGAAGAAGATAATTTAACAGGATAAATGCAATGGTCTTTCTTGATGCCTTTCCCGACATTACATGGGCCACATCAAAATGAGCAAATGTGTGTATGGGCAGTTTAGAGGAGCCTGTCCACCAGTGCGTATTAGAGAGGTGCAAAAAAACTACACTAATTTAAGGGAAGATCTGGAAAGAACATGCAAATTTCACAGAGATAATGGCTCGACATCGGGATTGAACCACACAGCCTGGAGCTGTGAGGTAATAATTCTAACCACTAAGTCGCAATGCACCAATAGCTAGATGCTGGAGAAAGTTTCAGGGGTGGGAGGGGTTATAGCAGGAGAAAATAAAATGGTGGGAGCTGTGAATTTACAGATGGCAGAAGTGAGGATAGCTAAGGTAAGGGAAAATGATTAGATTGTAGGAGAGCAAAGGACTAGGATTTCAGAGAAAGAATAGAACAGCAATTTTGGGAGAGGAGGAGAGCCTGGCAGTACAGATTAAAAAGACAGAAGAGAATGCAAAAGCGAGTAGTTTACAAAGAGATGGTTGATCATAAAATACACACACGTGTATATGGCAGACACACACACATATGTCAGTCTGCTAGTACTCACTCCATCAATCACAGTCTTCTCTACATCTAAACTAAGTACAGTAACTACACACAGTATCAATTCCAGAGACAGCACATACACAAACAAATGATTGCTCTTACTTGTCCAACTACCAGTAATATAATTTCAATACTAAAATGCTTAAATAAATTCTTATTTTTATTTATAGACAAAACTGTTTTAAAATTTTCCACATGGTCACAAGACACCACAGGAAGTACATATACACGCAACTGAGCTATTGCTCCTACCTGTAAGCACTTGTACTACATAACTGCACTACTGAAATGTGAGACATGGGGGGGGTGCTTTGTCCATATACTACTTGACTTTACTGTACACTGACTAGGTGGGTGCACAACTGTAACCAGAAGACAAGTGCCAGTACATCTCCAGCAGGATACTATAGCACTAGTCGATAGTCATTTAGTTCAAAGGGCCTTGACAAGCAGTGCACCCATTGACAAAACATGCAGTCAGCATGATGAACTGCAAGCCTGTACACACCTGTATTGTGTTTTGTTTTTCCTGTCCCTGTTACCCACCACCATTGAGCACACTTTCTTTTATAAGCTCAGTTGGTCTTCCCATTTCCTTTTATCCACTGACATTAGGAGTTGGAGGCAAGTGCCAGGCTTTGAGGTCATCGCACATTGAGAGTAGGGATATTTTTACTTTATCCTAACATATTCTTTGTTTATGACTGGTAGACGTTGTGCCCTACCTCCCACACCTGGCACAAATGTGGGTTCTTGCTTCTGCACACAAATTATGCCTGGCTTGAATGCTGTGCACTGCATAGCAGACTCACTGTCCTGTGTCCCAACTTTTGTGCACAGAGCACACATCTGAAGTATCTGCACAGATATTCCTCCCACGCAGATATCCAAGCAAGTGTCAGATGCTTCCATCCTTCCCTAGCTGGTTCTTCTAGCACCTGAACTGTTAGTCAGATCATGGTCATTTGCAGTACATTCGGGGCTGTATCAGTGCACAGTCCACAGCTGGCTAGTTGTTAAGATATAGAAGTGAACAGTGTTATTTAAAACTTTATAGACAGAATGAAATAAGATTAAACTGCTTGTTAAAATGTAATGTCTATTGGGGCATGTTATAAGACGAAAACAGCAATCTTTTTGCTTTGAAATCAAGGTAGTGGTTAGGAATAGTGAAGGGCTTATTGCTTTCACAGTTGACACATTTTTTAATCTTAAACATCTTGCATACACCGTAGATCAGAATAAAACCGAATGTTTCATTTTTATGCTGCTGTTTCTTTCCCAGTCCCACTTGGTGCCTACACCTTGAAATTTAAAATGGCTATCCATCCTCGAAGGTGCTGATTTTACTCTTTCCAGCTCAACCCACATATTGCTAATTAGGGATCATTGAGGATGGGAGTAAAATACTGAGAAGCCAGTAACCCATAGAATATGTGGCAGAGTTGTTTTTGGCGTTCTCATGGATTTGTCAAAGACTAAAGCTAAGATAGGAGACAAAGCTTTCAAATAGTGTTTCTTTGGGTGTGAAGCAGTTTACTGGTTAGCACTGCAGAGTATTCATGAAGACACTGAGTATACTTTTAATCAGGATAAGTTATTTATGATTTTGCTGAATGTCTTACACCACCCTTTATTCACAGGTTATTTGCTTGTTCTTTAAAGACCTACCCTGAAGTGTATATTTTGGAATGATGTGAGGACTTTATAATGTATAGTTATACCATTTATAAACTTTGAATGATGTACACATACCTGTCGCTACAGAAGCCGGTGCCACTGAGGAGAGAGAGAGAGAGTGCTTTACTACTGCATATGTATTGTCTCAAGTGTACAGTATTTGCAAAGTTACTTTCTAGTACATGCATTGTCTAAAATTATTAAGGCATGTCATATTCATGTCATCACTTCTTTCTTCAGGCTCTGGTATCAGTATCATTTGCTGACCTGATTAAAAAACTGCATTTGTTCAGGTCTGTACTACTTAAGCAAGTGTAGTTGTTAACAATATAGATGCATGCATTTATATGTATAACATTTTCCAATTTTTGTCTTACAGGAGACGCTGATTGTCATGGAACAACAATTTCAGTCTAACCCAGTATCTCTTGACATTACGGGTGGGAGAAGAGTCCATAACTTGGATATGAACAGTGGACATATTTGACAATGTTTGTCAAGAGACCGATGGTGTGTGAGAGAGAACAGGAGAGTAAATGTGTCTGTCTTGGAGAAACTGGGATCTCAGGCAGAGAGAGAGGGAGAGAGAGAGCAGATTACAGAGGTTACCAGACTTTAAATATTGACTTGGTTCTTGATGCTGTGTGCAAATCATATTTAAAAGAAAGTGGATTTGAAATGTTTAACTGCAACTGTGTGCAGTTCAGATAAAATGGAAGTTAAATTTGTTTTCAAGTAAATGGATAAGTACTTTCTGAATCTTAGTTGCTTTGACCAGCAGAGTGAAACAAAAGTACATGAAGTCAGATATGGGTTATATCTATGCCAGACAGCAGTTGAGAATAGGTTGTACAGATACCAAAAGAAGCAAGTGTAAAATAATTTATCACGAGTTTGACCTTTTGGTGAAATAAATTATCTGTAGACCATCATGCAACCTTGTGTGAAATGTGCTTCCTACTTATGTTTGTAAATAACAGCACGTTTTAATAAAACTACAGTGTCTAAACAAATACCATAATTTGAGATGAGTGAATCTTTTTTTAATATCTGGGCAGGGGAAAATGGATGTTAAAACACTAGCACATGATATAGGAAACCCCCGTAGAGGAATCACTGTGGCCCAAAATGTAAGTACATTAGTGCTTTGACTGATTCACATTAAGAAGCAGGGTGTATTGAAACAAAAGTTTCTAAGTTCTAGTTTGAAAAAAATCTGAGAATAATTATTTTTTCTAACCAGAAATGAAGAAAAAGCTTGTAACAAGCACTTCTTTTTTAACTTACCTTTCAGAACAGTTTGCCCTTGCTTCTGTTTAGGTACAGCTGGAGTAGATTAATATTCTTTTTCCATAGCACTCAGACTGTATACTTATGTTTTTGTTCCCCTTCTTATCTTTTGCTAAACTGTTGGTTGCTTTTTTTTTTCTTTTGTGAATTAATTTGTTGTAGATGCAAACAGTGCTAGTGTGAAAATATCACCCATGTACAGAACAAAGTTGTGTAAAACTTGAGGGAGAAAGCAGAACCCAACAGTAGCTTCATTATTAACAGCTACATGAATGCTTCTGAAGTATATATTGTGTTTATTTCATGCATTGTTTCGTTCTGTTCTTTGTATTTTACTAACCTATGTATTTAAAAGTGCTTTATGTGGGAATGAAGTCATGTGTTGCTCTGTGTATGTCTTTTTCGGTTAGCAATGTAATGCTTTGGGAATCAGTAGCTTCACATCACAGCTTTGTCAGCGAAGTAAAAATACTTTTGCATATTGAGATCTCACCTTGCAAAGCTATATATGATGGCAGTTTGCTACACTGAGATGCTGCACTGCCCTTCTACTGTTCCCCTTTTGCCTTTGCAGCTAAAATGATCAGAGCCTTGCTGCTTTTGAATGTTTTAGCAGGGTCAGAATTCACTTATCTTGAGTATAGATTGAGTAATTGCACACAGGCTTTTGAAATACAAAGTGTGCAGTCAGATAGTACCAGGTAAAGCCTGATTATTACAAATACGTCCTGTATTCACTGTGTCTGTCTGACTGTCTGTGAAGTTTGCCAAGAATTTGACAGTTTCTATTTTTCCAGATGAAGCACTGTTTTGTTCTGGTAAAAGCATATACAGTTTCATACTTTTGATGTCAGTCTGTGTAGTAGCTTCAGTGTCCATTACACAAACTACTTCCTTCTCATGCATTTCTTTAACTCAAGAATCCTCCAGTGTGAAGAACTCTTAACTCTTAGAGGCAGGGAACTGACTACATTGACTGCATTTTGTGATTTGCCAATTCTAAGTTCAGCAAATGTAATTTTGTATGCTCACAAGCACGCATGCACTTTGTCATACCCTAATCACATGCACCGGCCCGTTATTTGTAGGTGTTGAGGCAGGCAAGTGAGTTATTGAAAACTTTCTGTTCTAATATGTGAAAAGTTTAATTGGCTGCATTTATGTGAATGCTTGTGTCTCAAGGAAGATAAAGTTGCTCGTAATTTAAATCTTGATATTATTTTGTAATAAATTTTTTGGCTAATGTACCATAACCAGACTTCTGTTGTCTGTTCATAATGAAATTCTTTCTTACAGATTTAGCAGTCTTAAGCAAATCATGTTTCGTAACCTCAAATGTTATACAGAGTTGCTCGATCAGAATAAGTTCAGACTGCATTCTCTCAGTATGCAGTCAGTTATAGCTTCTGTTGCTTCTGGTAGAGAGCTGCATTTTGTGATTTTTGGTTTCCTTTTAACAAAGATGAAATTGTTAAATGTTCTATGTAAATCATAAAAAAAAAAAATCATTCAATAAATCATAATTTGGAGTTAGCCAGGGGTAGGCATATGTTTCCCTACGTGATCTTTTTCAGCAGTTGGAGGTCAGTAGGGATATGTCATTAGCACCATAACCATTAAGGAGAGCATACCTGTAAAAGAAAGCACACCCCTATGCTTTTTTGTTATTTGAAGTGAATGATAGACTCATTTTGGCTCTTGAGTTGGTCAGTTCTAAGTCTTTGATCTTGAAAATATTAGTAGAAAGCTGCTGTTCTCTGTTTTAGCTGTATAAGTATTACTATAGTGAACATCACAGTGGTGCAGTAGTTAGCATTGCTGTATCGCAGTGCTTAGTTCTCCAATACAAAACCTGGATGTTATGTGATCCTATCTCGCCTACATTCAATACTGATGGGCTCGGAGCCGATCCCTCGGCATGCTATGCTATAGAGCAAGGCCTCTTATTGGCTGAGCTATTTCTTATCCCAGGATGCACCACCACTAATCCCCCAGATCTCGTTTGCCGCTTACAAGCTAGGACGTGGTCTCAAACTTGGCTGGACTAAGTACTGTTTTATTCAGGCTTTTCCTGTCAGGAATTTGCTTATTTTGAACCCAAAAGCTGTTTTAACAGCTATTGTTGTAGTACGAGTGTGTTTATCTAAATCTGTTGAGGAATTTGTGTTTTTTCGTTACGGGAAGGTTTCCCGTTTAAGTTAGAGGGGCCTTCCCCTATTTTCTATTTCTAGCGTTTTATTTGTGTGTCAAGTACCTGCTTAAGTTAGAGGGTCTTGACCCTCTTTTTTTCTGTGTGTTCTGCATATTATTACTGTATTGTTGGTAAAAAAAAAAAAAAAAAAAAAAACCTTTATTTTAAACTTAGAACTTGCTAGTTTTTGTCTATTATTGTTATTCTTAGAGGTTTGTTAGCATGTCTAAAGAGCATAGACCCTCTGGGTTTAAAAAGTGCGCGAGGTGTGGTTATAAAATGTCCATAATGGACGACCACTCCTCGTGCGTTTATTGTTTAGGCGCCAAGCACCTACAAGAGTCATGTAGCGTGTGTCACGCCTTTTCATCAAGAGTCCTCCAGGAGAGGAAGAACAAATTAATTCTAAAAGGGTTGATTAAGCCATCCTTCGAGGAGGCTTTATCTTCCTCTTCCTCTCCTTCAAAAAAGAAAAAAGCGTCGGCTCCGACCAGTCTGTCGGAACCAACTGCCAAAAAACCTAGGCAGGCTTCTCCATCGGCTCCACGGACTTCGGAGCCGAGGGCGGAACGGTCTGCCTCGATGCCTCCAGTCTCGACCCCTCTGGTTTCGGAGCCGAGGACTGGGGCATCGAGAGGCGGGTAACCTTCATCGGCTCCACTGATATTGGAGCCGATGAGGGTTGCCGACTCAGACTCTTCCCCTTCGGTGCCGAAGTCCTCATCGGCACCGAGGGAAATTGTTTTGAGATCTCCAAGATGTCTGATTCGGACATCGACAGGGTGCTCCTAAGACTCTTCCAGTCTCCGGTGTTTCAAAAGTTAGTTTCGGCTCCAGCCCATTCGGCTTCGGAGCTGATGGTCCACCCTGCTACTATGGTTCCTCCTCCAACAGCCTCGGCACCGTTGGAGCCGGTGCTGGTGGAACCGATGGAGGTTTTAGGGTCAGGCCCGACCCTTACTCCAACTCCGGCTCTTGAGTCGGAGTTCGATACGCGGACTTCTTCTGTCGGCCCTGGGGGGGATGCTTCGGGACTGATGTTTTCGGTCCCAAGCCTTCCTCTCGGTGCGTCGGCTGCGGGAGTGCCGTCTACCGTTGTGGCCACAGAGGTGGGACCCTCCCAGGATTCTGGTGGTCCCGCCTTCAGGGCTATGAGGAGTGCGTTAGCCAAATCATCTTTGGCCACCTCCACGGTCTCCCCAGCTCCTTCCCTGCATACCGAGACTGGGTCTTTGGCGGTCCCCCTGTCCTTAGACAGCGGAGCCCCGGGGACTGAGGTTACCCCCACTGGGGTTTCCCCCCCTCCTGGAGGTCCTTCTGAAGCTTCTTCAGAGGAACCCCCCAGGAAAAGATCGTGCAAGAGGAAGCACGTTGACTCCCCTGATGAGTCTCTTACATCAGACACTGATCTCGATGATGCAGAAGGGTCCCCTAAGTCGTCCTCAGATGATGTCTCCTTTGCAGACATCCTGGAAGCCCTTAAACAATGAGGCGGCTGGCAATCCAAACCCCCTTCTGCTGATGAGTCGGTGTTCCTTAAGGCCTTCGGGGCTCAGCCCTCCGCCTCCTGGGTGTCTCCGCCCTTCGAGCTCTTGGACTTGATCTGTCGAAGGGCGTGGGAACACCCAGACTCTGTGGAACCGGTGCCTGCTCGTCCTAATAAGTTCCTGTCAGCACCCCCGGAAAAAAGAGTTCCTGACTAAAGGTGTGGCTGTAGATGCTTTGGTGGTGGCATCTGCTACCCAGCAAGATGTAGCAGAGGCTTCGACGTCCGTCCATCCTCCTAATAAGGAGTCTAGGAGCATGGATCGGTACGGTAAGCGCACCCTAAGTTCAGCGGCCTTTACTTTAAGGTCCTTGAACTATCTCACGCACTTTACCAGATTTCAGAGGGATCTGATTAAAGAACTTTCTGATACCCTTTTGGGTAACCTGCCTGAGGAGCTGGCCCAGACGGTTGGCTCTCAGCTGGCTACACTGTCGTCCATTTCTAACTTGTCCATGAGGCTCATTTCTTATGCGGCCGAAGGGGCGAGTAGAGCAGCGGGTACAGGCATTGCTGTACGGAGACAAGCCTGGCTCCGCCTGTGTCATTTTGCGGAGGCCTTTAAGTCTTCCTTTGCCGACGCCCCCTTTGATGGGTCCTCAAGGTAAAGGACACACTGACCCGCTGCGAGCAAGAAGGTAAGACTTTGACTGCCGTATGGGGCACGATTTTCCACTCCCTTTCGGCCTTATCCCAAGGCTAAAAGAGGAGGGAAAATGTGGTTCCGTAGATCTCAAAAGTCTTACCCCTCACAGCAGGACGATCCCCCTTCCAGAGGCAGGGGAGGGGGAAATTCTTCTGGAAGACGCCGTCCCAGAGGCGGCAGAGGCCCTCGCAACACGGGAGACCGCGAGTCCTTTCGTGGCTCTTCAGCCTTTCACAGTCTCTGAGGGATTGCCCGACTGTGCAGCTCCGGAGCCAGTCGGGGGTCATTTTTCGAAGCACCTAAAAGCCTGGGAAGGTATCACTCAGGACCGATGGGTGCTTTGAATTATCGCCGGAGGTTACTCCATCCCTTTTTCTCACTTTCCACCTCAGTCCAAAAAAATCCCGGACCCGCCACCCAGTCAATGGGAAACTGCAGCCTCAGAAGTTTCAAAGCTGCTGCAAAAAGGAGTCATCCAACCAGTCCCCGCAGACCAGATCGGATTAGGGACTTACTCAAGATTCTTTTTGGTGCCAAAAAAGACCGGGGACTTGAGACCCATTTTGGATCTCAGCATTCTAAACCGTTCAGTCAAAAAGTCCAAGTTCAGAATGGTCACCCTACAAACCATTCTCTCATTGCTGGAGAAAGGTGTTTGAATGTGCTCCATAGATCTCAAGGGCGCTTATTACCATATCATGGTACATCAAGCGTCCAGGAGACATCTGCGCTTCAGCCTAGGAGGCAGTCATTTTCAGTTCCGCGCGCTGCCCTTTGGTCTCACCACAGCCCCCAGGGTGTTCACCAAATGTTTGGCGGTCGTGACTGCTCACCTGAGAAGTCTGGGATTCCAGGTGTTTCCATATCTAGATGACTGGCTCCTAACTGCCACCTCCAAGCATCTACTATTGCGGAGCCTACAAGCCACAATATCATTGGGCAATTCCCTTGGAATCACCTTCAATTGGCCAAAGTCTGTGCTGCTGCCATCTCAACGCATAAGATTCATAGGGGTAGAGATAGACTCAAACCAAATGCGGGTCTATCTACCTACAGACAAGATACAAACCATACAGGCTCAAGTTCGAGCCTTACTTCCCAGATCCAAAGCCCCAGCCAGAATGGTCCTGCAGCTATTGGGATCCATGTCAGCCACGGTCCTTCTAGTTCCCCTGGCAAGGTTGCACATGAGAATTCTCCAGTGGCTTCTTTCAGCTCAGTGGTCCTTTCAGGAACTCCCTCTCAGTCACCTCATATGGATCACAGAAACCTGCAAACGGGACCTTCGCTGGTGGCTAGTGCCCTCCAATTTGGATCAGGGACGACCCTTTGTTCCACCTCCTCCTGCGGCCACTTTGACCACGGACGCCTCCCAGGTGGGGTGGGGGGTGCATTCCCTGGGCAGGTCAGTCCAAGGCAAATGGCACCCAGAAGAGACCCTACTTCATATCAACATCCTAGAAATGAGGGCGGTGCTTCTGTCCCTTCAAGCCCTTCACGATTACCTCCCTCAGGGCGTAATTGCCGTTCACTCAGACAACATGTTAGTTGTCTGGTACCTGAACAAACAGGGAGGGACCAGATCCTATCCTCTTTGCAGAGAGGCCATGAGAGTTTGGGAATGGGCAGTGTCGACCAAACGCTTTCTAGTGGCTACTCATATCCCGGGCAAGTCCAATGTGATAGCCGACAGACTGAGCAGAACCATCCTCTCTCCTCACGAATGGTCTCTGAATACTACAGTTGCAAATCAGATTTTCAGCAAATGGGGAGTTCCATGTTGCGACCTCTTCGTGACTCCACTGAACGCGAAGTGCAAAAAGTTCTTCTCCCTCACCCCGGCTCCGGGGAAGAGCCCCAGGGACGCACTAGTCCGTCCTTGGCCCTCCGGCTTGCTTTATGCCTTCCCCCCAGTTCCTCTCCTTCCCAGGGTGATCCAAAAGGCATCTCTCTTGGGGAGCAAAATGATCTTACTTGCTCCTTACTGGCCTCGTCAAGTATGGTTCCCCTATCTTCGGAAATATGCTCTGGAAGGTCCATGGTTCCTGGATCAGATCCCAGACCTTTTGGTTCATCAGTCGGGACTATTCCACCAGTCCCTACACACCTTAAAATTGACGGCTTGGCTCCTCCTCTTCCGACGATAGTCAGGAGTCATACATTGGATCCAGAAGTTGTACACATTTTATCTTCGGCCCACAAGTCTGCTACAAAGAAATTGTATTCTAGCAAATGGAAAAGATTTGCTATTTGGGCTCAACTCCAGGGTCCTGGATCCCATCACTATTCCTGTTTCAGAAGTACTGAAATTTCTAACTTCTCTTTTCAATCAAGGCTCTTCAGTCTCTACCATCAAGGTTCAATTGGCAGCTATTTCCAATTTTCACGAATCTATAAACCCACCTTTAATGAGCAACAGATTGTGTAAGACCTTCTTGAAAGGTGCTGCACTTTTAAGACCTCCGATTTCTCATCCTGCTCCTCCATGGGATCTCGATGTGGTGTTACGCACCTTAACTTCCTTCCCCTTCGAACCGGCAGCGACATGTGATTCAAAATTTCTATCGTGGAAGACTGCCTTTCTGGTGGCAATTACTTCTGCCAGAAGGGTTTCAGAGCTTCAAGCTTTGTCTGTGAAACCTCCGTACTTGGTTTTTCACAAAGACAGGGTATCTCTCAGGCCAAATCCATCTTTTGTCCCTAAAGTTTGTTCCAGTTTCTGCCTACAACAATCATTAGAACTTCCAGTCTTCTTTCCGAAGTATTCTAACAAAGCGGAATTCATATTCCACACATTAGATGTCCACAGGCAGTTGCGTTTTTATTTAGATAGGACCAAACAAACAAGGAAAACAGATCAGTTGTTTGTATCCTTTGCGGACAATAAATTGGGCAAAGCCATCACAAAGGTCACTATTGCCAAATGGATCAGGGACTGTATTACTCAAGCTTATTCTTATTCTAATAAAGAGCTTACCACCTCTGTCAAAGCTCATTCTACAAGGGCTATGGCTACTTCGGTAGCATTTCATTCTAAGCTTGCCATTAGTGACATTTGTGCTGCGGCTACATGGTCTTCCCCGCACACTTTCATTTCCCACTATAAATTGGATGTGGCATCTAGAGGACGAGCTTCATTTGGTTCCACAGTGCTCAGGAGTGTTTTCCAATGAGCCACCCAGGATTTAGGTGCTAGGGACGCTGTCCCATCAGTATTGAATGTAGGCGAGATAGGATCAAATAACATCTTTTAGTTATGTACTTACCATAACTTTAGATGTTTGGGATCCATCTCGCCTACATTCTAATAACTCCACCCTCCTTCCCCCTGCCTTGGAGATCAGAGGATATCAGAAGGTCCGAATGCTGTTGTTTCATCTTGAAACATCTAACAATGTTATATAAACAAGTTGTGCATGTGTGCATGAATGCGGACAAACAAGATCTGGGGATTAGTGGTGGTGCATCCTGGGATAAGAAATAGCTCAGCCAATAAGAGGCCTCGCTCTATAGCATAGCGTGCCGAGTCGGAGCCGAGGGATCGGCTCCGAGCCCATCAGTATTAAATGTAGGCGAGATGGATCCCAAACATCTAAAGTTATGGTAAGTACATAACTAAAAGTTAGTCTTCTTTGCAGTGGTTCCATGTCCTCCTTGTATCTTTGGGATGTTCTTCTATTCCCATGTTGTGGTATTCATAACATGAGGGATTCCCCACCTAGGCGACCTGAACGTCCGGACAGTATACCAGAGACTTTACTGCAACATACATGCAACATTGCACATAGGATAACACCCAGTGTAGGCTATAAAATTGACATCTGCACATATCATCCTCAGAATTTCTCTGCTACCAATCCAAATGCCATCTTCTACCATTCATTTGACTCCCCTTCAGCTATTCCACCTGTTCAGTATCTGCACATAGACCTTCCAGACTTTTGCCCTCCACTACCCTTCTTCCCTCAGATAAAGACAGCAAGATGATGGGAAGGATAGGTAAAAAGTTTACATATCCTCTAGTTTGGTCTTCAGGGTCATTACTTTACAGCTGTTGACAGATCTTCCTGATTCTGCTGCAGTTATGATACAGCTGAGGTATCTGCTAGATCAGCTGCATCTGGATATGTTCTTAGGAGGTATTCCTAGATAAGATTCTTGACAATTCTGCACTTTTTGGTGCTAATGCTTCTGCCCTTTTCAAATCCTTTCAAGAAAAAGGGAAAGAGTTACAGGAACTGAAGCATATTTTTGTGTCCCCATTTCAAAAGTATCATAGCAGTTATCCTTCCAAAGCTCATTTTGTGAGGAAGAAAACCTACAGCCCTCCTCTTCCTCACAAAAAAGGGACACACAGGCAGAGCTCCTCCAGGTCTCAACCAGCTTCTGCTAAAATGCCCCCCTTTCCTGATAAGCCAAGTAGTCTGTGACTACTGCCTAGTCTCTGCAACATTCCTCTTTCCCAGTTCCTCTGTCACTTTCTTTCTTCATGGATAAGGATTACCACCGACAGTGGATCCTTTCCATTGTCCAAAATGGCTACTACATGGTTTGGAACTCCATCCCTCCTTTCATGGGCATCCCTCAACCCCCTGGAGACCAACTCCCTCTTTTCCTTCAGGTGCTTCTAGAGTGGTTTCACAGGGGACCATTCAGGAAGTTCCCCATCTGCAAAGAGGAAAATGGTTCTATTCCAGGATGTTTTTAGTCCCTAGAAAAGAAGGTCCATGGAGAACAATTCTAGATCTGTCTCAACTTGGTCTTTTTCTTCAGGTTCCCACCTTCCACTTGCTCACTCTCCAGACACTGTTCCCTCTCTAGCTTCTTCAGGGCTTTATGGTTTCCTTAGATATCAAGGATGCATATCTTCACAGACCTCAAAACATGGCTGTGCATTTGAGTAACAGCTTAATTCTAGCTCTCCCATTGTGAAAACAGAAACTCGGCAGAGAAAGGTAGTAGACTTGTGTTTATGGGTAAATTTCAGTAACTGGTTAGTAAGTGTACTGCCTGGATGCCAGGAAGAAAAGAGGACCTGGAAAAAAAATTAGCTACAAGAAGTGAGGAAGAAACACTGACTGGGGAAAGTTCTGCAGCTGTTCAGCAAAAAATCAGTGCAACCTACAGACATGAATTCCAGTAACCCACAGGAAGATACAAGACAGCTGCACACAGACCTGGTTAAATAAATGAAACACTGATAGAGTATATCAACACAAACAGCAAAAGGTTGGAAAAAATGGAAGAAGCTTTAAACAAATATTCAGATGAGATGACAAAGCTGCAAAAACCAGAGGTCGAAATGAAGAAAAGGCTGGCTGACTATGAGACTGCTCAGGAAGAGATGTTTCAAAAAAATAATAGAGTTGGAGGACAGAGCATCTAGGGAAAACCTTAGAATCTGAATTTGTTGTTTTAATTTGGTCTTCAACCTGTGGGACATGGATCCGGGACAGATTCTGACTTGGCTGCATTTCACCAGCATCGGATCCAAGCTCTTCCCCTACCTATAATGCTCTCCTTCCTCCCTTCAAATCTCATTTGCCTCACTAATAGCAAACATAGTGGTCTGCTACTCCAGGCTCTTTTTTGGGTAAGTGAGTTAGGTTTTTTAACTTTTCTTCACCTTTCTCTCCCTTTTTTTTCTTCCCTCTACCCTTCTCGCACTTGGGTGTCAGTTTATAGCCCCAAAAAAAGAACTTTTTTCCCCATTTCCCTCTAGCTGTCTTTAGGCGTGTGTGTGTGTGTGTGTGTGTGTGTGTGTGTGTGTGTGTGTGTGTGTCCACTGGTGGGTTTCTCTCGCTCTGCTATGGCAGAGACTTCCAAACCAGGATTTAGAAAGTGCACAGTGTGTGGCCATAAGCTTTCCCCTGTGGATGGCCGCACTCTGTGCATTGTGTGCTTAGGGATCCAGCACCTTGATTCCTCCTATTCAATCTGCGCTGGATTCAATCCCCATACATTGATCAACAGGAGGAATAAACTTATACTTAAGGGTCTTCTTCTACCTCCTACTGCGGATGTCGAAGCTTCCTCTTCTGATGCTTTTGTACCCCCATCTGCCCCAGGCTCTGGGACTCAGCCTGCCACCAAGTGGACCGGGGATGGTTCCCCCAGAGGATGTCTCATTTAGAGACATCATGGGGATCCTTCATCAGAGTGGTGGGTGGTCTGCCCAAAAACCCAGCTCTGACAAGTTGGTGTTCCTGGAGGCATTTGGCACAGGACCGTCTATATCTTGGGTGTCCCCTCCCACGGATCCCCTGGTGGATCTTATTGCATCTCGGATGTGGAAAAATAAGTGAATTTGTTGTTTATAACCTATAATTTCACTCATTTTATAATAAGAAATGACAGATATGTAACTCCTTATGTGTAGGAAATGGGGGGGATGCACTGATAATTAAAATCCAGGAACTTTCATCAATGTTCACATAAAATAAACTTGATGCTTTAAGTAAGTTAGCAACAAAGTGATTACTTAAATGCTGGCAAACAATGGAATATAACTTCTGATATATCTAGTAAAATACATTATATTATAAACATTAGGTATAAATATTATTACCATCTATTTATATTAAGTAATAAGTTTTGAAAGACTTCATTAATAAAGTAATAAATTTTGAAAGACTTCATCAATAAGTGTGAATATGTTTTACTGAGGTTTTATATATAATACATCTTACTTTACTATGATTGAATAGCTTATCTATCTTTCATGTAAATATTAATTGCTTACAAAGTAAGTAGCCATTTATATTGTATTAGAATTATATCTAATTTACAATTGTACTATATCTATTCAAAATAAAAAATATTGCTTATTCCTATTACAAATATTCTCCATATGATAATTCAATTTATGGAGCTCAGATGTTCTGGATTGTCAAGGTATGACTGATAATCTGATGGACTTAGGGTTATCCATCAGATTAGGAATGATTTTCATTCCATGGCTAGTGAGGATCTTAATTTTGTTAACATTTATTAATTTAAATTTATTTCACAAAAACATTTTTAGTATGCCTGACCAAAACATTACTTTATTGGTAAACATTCAAAGTATAAAACTGATAATTTCCTTTAAAAGCTCAAACATATACTTTATAGTTATCAGAGGAAAATGTTTAATAGTCACAATAAAACAAAAATACATAGTCTAATTAACCTAAGATGGATTTAACTTTATTATCTTTAAATGCCAATGGCTTAAACAATCCTAACAAGAGATCAAATCTACTGTAATATTTAAAACTGAACAACACACAAATTGTCTTCCTTCAAGAAAATCATTTCAAAACAAATGACAATTACAAATGGAATCCTAAGGAATATATGATATTGGCACAATCCACTTATAAGTATGCAGATAAAGAAGGCCTTATGGCATTAGTAATAGTTAAATATAATAACAGACTATGGACGCTAGCCAATCTATACTGGTTCCCAGGCATTAGAGCAGGAACTGTTAAAAGACAATTGGATTTGATTTCTAATAGTTATACAGGCAACTTAATATTAGGAGAAGATGTTAGCTGTATATTTGATATTTCTGAAACTACAAATAAAAGATTGCTGCATACATCTGCTGTATTAAAAGCTTTAAACATGTGGGTAGAATCGTTTCATCTTCTAGATACTTTCAAATTTAAATAAGATGCATCTTTGTTGTTTTCCCATCAAGATCACAGATTTGGTACCCAAACTAGAACAGATAAAATATTTGCTGCCCATGACTTGCACTCTAAAATTATTAATTTCTCAATCACTCCCTGCTCCTTTTCAGACCACAATTCATTGATACTAAAACTTCAAAATGGGTGCAAACCATTAATCTTTAACTCTAGAATTCCAGCATATAAAACTAAAATTAGATAGTTCAAACCCTGGTTATTATCTGAATTACAGTTTTTCTTAGATATTAATTACACCACAGAGATAAATAAAATAATTATATGGGACTCATTAAAACTTTACATATATGGTAAAACCCTAACTTGGTATAAAACAAAATCGGAGAATGGTATCCTGAATTATTAGATCTAAAATCCAAACTTTTGTCAGTAAAAGCTGAAAAAATCAAAATCATTTGGAGATGAAAAAGAAAGTAGAAGTATTAAACAATAAATACAACAAAATTCTAACATATAAAACTAGTTTAGCTTTAGAAAAAACTAAAAATTAATACCTTGGCCACTTCTCCCAAGTATCTGCATAATTTATTCACAAGAATCAAAATACAATCTACATAATGTATCCACAAGAATCAGAATACAATCAAAAGCTAATAACATTAAAAGTATCTTCCATGAAAAGAAAGGGAAAATGTCTCTGATATAGGTGACATTCTTGATGCCTGTAGAAATCACTATATGGAACATTTCCAAAATGTAAATATACATCGATCAATTAAATATATATGAAAAATGTTCTAATATAAAAAAAAACAGAAAAATTAAAACTAGATCTGCAAGCACCCATATCCCACAAAGAAATTACAGATACAATAAAAGAGGTTGAAATAATAAAGCTCCATGTATAGATGACATAATTATGGAAATATATAAACTTTTTCCTTCAAAGATACTATCCCTCTTCCATAAAACTCTATTAGAAATTCAGTCACAGGCTTTAATATCACCCTCTTGGAGGTGTTCCTTAATCACACCAATCCTAAAGGAAAACAAATCTCCAAACCTCTGTACCTCATATAGACCTGTATCATTATTAAATAATGACTGTAAGATATTCATGGCAATATTAACTAACAGAATGAAAATACCACTATCCAAAACAATAAATAATGATCAAACTGGATTTATATATCATAGGCTCACACATATGACAATATTAAAAGGAGTATTTCTCTTATAGATTGTTAATTAAGAAAATAAAGAAACTCTCATAATTGGCTTAGATATAGAGAAAGCCTTTGTTTCCCTAAATTGGGACTATTTATTCAAAATTTTAATGCTGTTTGAATTTCCTGCATCCTTTGTTCAGCTCCTAAAGAATATATATATATATATATATATATATATATATATATATATATATATATATATATATATATATATACATACACAAATAATTTAGCGTATGTCAAGTTAGGTCCTTTTACCGCTGAATCTATACATATAATAAAAGGCACTAAGCAAGGATATCCCATGTCACCGATTCTATTTGTTCTGGCTATTGAAATATTGTCAGATTCAATTTGTAACAACATGAAAATCAAAGGAATAGATGTTTATGAACAATACAATTCTAAAGTAATGCTATTTGCTGATGACATATTACTAACATTAATACAAAAGAGACATTAAAAGAATTAGATATATTAATTGACAAATTTCACATGACATCATGACTCCATTTCAATAAATAAAAATCAAAATTTTTATTTTTAAATAAAAAAAGAACTGCAGACTAAGGGGATCACATCACAAGGAAACAAGAATCTAACTTAAAATATCTAGGAATTGAGTTATGCAGTGATAATGCATTAGTCTCAAAAAACTACAATAACATCATCAATACAATTAAACTCTGTGAAAAAATGGAACAAAATAATATTAACATTGGAAAATAGACTACAGTTAATAAAAATGGTTTTACTGCCCAAGATCTTATATATAGCCTTGGCAATACAACTGTTACCAGAAAGGAATATAAAGAAATAAAGTCATGCCTAATAAAATTTTTATGGTTTCCCAAAAGAAACAAAATAGCTTTAATATATCATATCAGACCATGGAAACAGAGAGGATTAAACTTTCCTGATATAGAAACATATGTAAAAGCATCAAGATCTAGAACAATTTCAGATTAGATAAGTCCAAATTACTCTGCAAATTGGAAAGAATTACTAACTGTAATATCAATAAATGAATTTGATTTACAAAAAAATTTCAAATAAATAAAAAACAATTTGCCGTGGCACATATGTATTAGTATGCAATATAACATAACTAAACCCGCTAAAACTCGTATGATTATTACATTGACTCATTTAGGAAAATTATTAATGTAAATATAGATTTAAAAATCTGGTTTGATCGTTTAACACCATTTATAATCACAAAGAGCTTTCCACATAAAATATAGAGAGAAATTATTAATTCCTGGGTACAGAAAGAATTTGTTTGTTGGCTCCAATGTATCAAAGAACTAAAAGTTTTAGCTATGCAAGTAATAAAAACAACATACAAAAATCCACAATGGGACTGGCTAACTTTACAGACTATTTTGTCATATTTGCAAGATTTAAGTAGAATAATTAGCAATTCTTCATTTAAAGAAATACCCAAATTTACAAAATACATATATGAAATCATATATAATGACGTTGACATGGGAAACAGTATTTCAAAATTTTACCAAATATTGATAAACTATAAAACAACACCCAAAACCTCATATTGGAAATATATAACAAAAGGAGACTCAATGCAGTTAACCGAATATATTAAAACAAATATCTTACCAATAAAATATACATCCTTTATACAATACTGGAAAGTTTTTAATTGGAAATGCTTGCTCAGAGCATTTTTAACCCCAGACAGAATCAGTAAAATTAGTTCTTCCCTAAAAGGAATATGTTGGAGATGTGAGCAAGGATGCAGTGAAGATTGGAACCACATATTCTTTGATTATGTTAAAATTAAGTCATTTTGAAATGGTATTAATAACTTTCTACAAGCTTTATTTAATGAATAATTTTATTTAACTAAAGCTCTTGTATTATTAAATGTGAACGAAGGTCCTCATTTGAATAGGTCAAACATGTATCTAGTATGGACTATACTTGCAATTTCAAGGAAGTGTATAACAAGAAGGTGGAATACAAACACAATACCAACTTTGGAAGACTTCTACAGCCTACTGAAGACCACAGCGTTATTGGAAATTAAAATTAAAGAACTAAGAATTTATCCAAAGCCATTTATCAACAACCCTTGGGGAAAAGTCTTATCGTTGATTGACACTATACAATAATTAATCAGACACTCTGATAATGTATTGGACATACTTATAAAGTAACTGTATACATTAAGATCTGTTATAGTGTCAGGCTAATGTAAATAGTGTACATAGTTATTTAAGATGTTATGCATAAATACTGTGGAATTCATTCAAATGTATTTGAAAAAAATTTTGAGAAAAAAAAATTACTATATAAAGCTAAAGGCCTTAACACAATCATTCCCCACTCTGTCCCACATTGTTGAGGAACAAATGAAAGTTGACAACATCAGATAAAGACATCTTGTACACGCCATAACATTCCATCTGTGTTTTCCATTTTCATTCTTCCTTAACTCCCCTCTTCCATCCCCTACCTTTCTTGTTTATGACTTCTGTTAGAGCAAGAGGATACTGGAGGAACCAAATTTCCTGTTTTTGAGCTCCAGATAGTGGTTTGTTATAAAAACATTATTTCTTACATTATTATTTAGCAATACAAACCTGCAAACAAGATCTGAGGTATGAAGGGGAGACTACAGCATTGTGGGCAAGGGAGGAGCTAGAGAGTTTGCAAGTAGCCATGAGTTATAAAAAGCATCTGAGTCAGATTTGAGCCCACATGTTGAGGAAGAATGAAAATGAACAACACAGATGGAACGTTATGGTCAGTATATAACTTATTTTTTTTCATCAGAAGACCAGAAATCAATCAGAAAGGCAAGTTCAAATTTAGCTTGCCTTTCCAATGAGAAAGGGCATACAACCTGTCAGTTGGCAGTAAGGTATGAAATGTTGTACTCTATAATAAACACAGACTAGTAGACTGTACCAACATATACAGATGTTTCATCTTTCTGTTCTCCACCCATGCCTGCATTGGTACCTACTCCTCTCAGATAGAGGTGATTTTAAGCCCCTTTATAGTTGAAAGGACTATGTACTTGTGAGTAGGATAGACAACATGTTAAGTATTGCAAACAAGTAATTTATCACTACATTTTCAATGAATGCTTTATTTGTAGTAGTTATGAGGGGTATAAAGAGTACTGTAGTGCTGCTCTGGTAGCTGGCACTGGTGAGTTAGAAGACTGCTGCATACATGTTATGTTTGCTGAAAAACTGAATCTAGCCTAAATGTAGTGGAGGTGGCCCATTGCTCTTTTATGTGTCTGGCTCCTGTTATGCAACACCTTCATGTGACCATGAGATGTAAAACTTGTGGTTGATTTTGGGCTCACACTGTCAAGAAGAGACAGTGGCTTAACAGTCAGTTCAAGAACATTTCATCATGACTTACAGCCTTCTGACCAGAAACTCCTCTGTATCAAATTGCATTGCATATTTCCTTGTCATTTTAGAGTTCTTTTGTTGGATAGCTAGTTGTCACCATTACCTTACATCTGGTAAAGTTTAAAGTGAACAGTGTTTAAACTTGTCCAGTTCATCTTCCAAATACAGAACTCCCAATCTCTCCTCCTGCAGAAAATCACTACCCGTGCTGTTTCCCTCTGCACACAGCCAGTGATCTCATTTGTGTATTTTTCCTCTTTTCTCCATGGTTATGTAACCATAGAGTTATTTAAGGTAGGGGAAACCTCAGCATGGGTGAGCGCAAGGTGTTTTACCACCCCCATTTCCCACAAAACTTGTTTTTGTATGGTTTCATCAAGCAGAAGCTCTAACTAGGTGCATTGTTCTGTTACATCTCCAGGTAATTTACAATCCATGAAATATAGTGAATGCTTTGATTACACATCAGATTTTCTAAAGTGGTCCTTCTGACTGCTGAAACAAACCTCACGTAGTTACATCTTCTAAGGGCTATATATAATTGCTTGGTATAAGAAGAACAATTCTGTGGCACAGATGTTTACTGATGTTCATCGTGCATACAGCTGCAGTCATAACATATGGGTTCTCCTGCCGTCAGGCGGGTCCTCGGTCGGCCGAATTCCAAAGTCTAGGTCCGGCGTCGGTTGTCGTCGCTTTCTTTCCTGACGTCAGTGCGACAGGGGTATATAAGACACAGCCGACACCATTTTCTTCAGTCTTTTTTGCCGCGTGGTGCCCTAAGCAGAAGCAGTTCGCAAGTGCCGGTCGGCCAGCTCCTGAAATTATGAAAATTTGGAAACCGAAGTCTTCTTTAAAGCTAAGTACCCCGTTGGGGAAACTTTTCTTGCCTCTGACCGATGTCAGACAAAGTTAACAATTGTATTTCTTGTGGGAAGCAAATACTGCATAAGGATTTCCATTCCCTCTGTATACCTTGTTTAAGCCAGACCACGACGTCTCAGGCTGTCGCTTTTGCGCTACTTTCAATAAATGCACTATTAAGCGTCGGGCGGAGTTTGCCCAGCACTTTTTGGTAAAGCTTTTGATTATAAAATGTCGGAGACTCCGACTACCGTTTTGTCCAAAAAACGCAAGGACAAAGACCGACACGCGAGGTCCGCGTTCTCCACCGACACCATGCCAAAACCGGCTACACGTGGTCCGGTTCTCAGTGAGGCGCCTACGCAGCCCCTGACTACCGACGACACTTCTCTGGCGGTGTCTTCTGTAACCGAGACTGCAGGTGCCTCGGCCCATACCCAGACTACAGCTACCGAAGCCACTGTGAGTGTTGAGCCTCCTAATGTGGACAGGTCCACTTCCACCCATGGTGTCTTTAGACCCTCATCTTCCTTTTCCATAAAGGCCTTTACTAAGTCCAAATCAGCCATGCATCCCAAGAAGCCTGTTGCACAGGGCCCATCTCCAGGCCCCATGCCTAAAAAGCAGATGCTAAAAATGGCTGAGGATTTAATTACTCTTATCAGGGGTTCCCAACCCCCTCTGGACAAGAGACCCAGAGTGGAGGAAGATTCTCCCTCTTCTGACCAGGGCTCCATTATTTCAGAACATTCTGATGAAGAGCAACACTCGTACTCCCCTTTTGAAGATTCTGATGCAGAGCAGTCCATTTCTTCTGTATCTCCCCCAGAGGATTTTTCTTTTGGGGAAACCTTGCATACCTTGAGGGAACACTTCCATTGGGAAGGCCAAGACTTTTCTGATTCCAAGAAAAGACTTAGGGAATTTCTTTTACCTCAGCACAGACCTCTGGCGATACCTCCTGTCTTGGACATACTTGATGATGTTTACTCGGAGGCTTGCCTTAATCCGGATTCCCTGCCTCCTGCCCCAGTCAAGCCTGATAGGTACTACAGAGTTCCTAACTCTCACCAGTTTCTTTACAAAAGCCATAATGCTGACCCTGAAACCATTTCACAAGGCCCCAAGGGAATGAAGGCCTCTACTGCTAAGAATCCACTACCTTCCGAAAGAGAGTCTAGATCCTTAGAAAGGTGGGGAAAAAAGGTATATACCTCGGCCACCCTAGCCATGAGGGCCTTAAATTGTCAGTTCTATATGCTTAAATATCAGCAGTTTCTGTTATCACAATTAAGGAATAAAATGTCACAACTTGAACAACCAGATTTGAAGGAGTTGCAGGATATGATGCATAGTGCAGAACAAGTGGGTAAACACACCTTACAATGTGGCTATGATGCTCTAGAGGCCTCAAGTAGAGCTGCTGTTACAGGATCAGTCATTCGTAGACATGCCTGGCTTAGGGAACAAACCTTGCCTGATCATGTTAAAGCTAAACTACTAGATGCTTCTTTACAAAAGGATGTATTATTTGGTACTAATGCTGAGGAGATACTACGGAAAATGGAAGAAAAAGCTAAATCTATGCAAACTGTCAAAGCTTTTCTACAGGTTCAACCACCACGTTTTAGCAGAAATTGGCCTTCAAAAAACTGGTCCTTTCCAGCCACGGACAAGCCCCAAAGAGGTAGATAGAGGCGCACAAGGGGCAGAGGACAATCTCAGGGATCATATAGAGGCAGACAATGGCAAACCCCAGCACCAAGAGGTGGTGAAGACAGTACACAACAATACAGGAAACAAACCCAATGACTTTCCCCTTTTCATGCCAAGTAAGTCTCAGCTGGCAGCACCCTTGGGAGGAAAGCTGGCATTATTTACAAAAAATTGGCATATTATCACAACAGACAAATGGATCCTGGACATTATAAACAGAGGCTACAAATTTCATTTTCACACTCTTCCAGAAATGAGAGGCATGCCAAACCTGCCACACAATCAAAGGGCAGAGGCTCAAATACAAATTTCAAAGCTCATGGACATGAAAGCTATTCAAGAGGTACCTACTCACGAACAAGGTCAAGGTTTTTATTCCAGACTATTCCTGGTACCAAGGAAAGGAACCGACTGGAGACCCATTTTGGACTTATCCATCCTAAACACATTTCTACTTGTACCAAAATTCAAGATGCTCACCTTACAGCAGCTTCTTCCCATGCTGGGCAAGGAGTCTTGGCTGGTAACATTGGACCTCAAGGAGGCATACCTGCATGTCCCAATCAGACAAAGCTGCAGAAGATACCTCAGATTTCTTGCAGGTTCAATCCACTATCAATTCTCTGCATTGCCCTTTGGCTTATCTACTGCACCCAGAGTATTCACGAAATGCCTGGCATCAGTAATTGCCTACTGCAGACTTCAAATGATACAAATTTACCCTTATTTGGACGATTGCCTGATCCAAGCGGACAGCAAACACATACTTCTGGAACATCTGGCTTATGTAACACGGTTATTGAATTCTCTGGAATACACAGTCAACAAAGAGAAATCCAGGCTAACACCATCTCAGAAAATAACTTTCCTGGGTGCCAACTTGGACACAAACACCCAGATGGCCTATCTTACGCCAGAAAAACAGGGGCAATTAACTCAGTACTTCAAAATGCTAGCAAATTGTACCAGGCTAACTGCAAGGAAAATCCTGCAGGCTCTGGGCTTCATGGCATCTTGCATTCTTCTAATCCCATGTGCAAAGTTGCATATGAGGAAACTTCAATGGTACCTAAAAAACCTTTGGTCTCAACACAGCCACAGTTTGGAAACAATAATACCAATAATTCCATGTTTGCAAAAGGAATTTCTATGGTGGGCCCAAGCATGCCAAACAAACACAGGTCTACCATTCTGCAAGCCTCAAGCAAATCAAGTTATCACAACAGACGCCTCAGACTATGCCTGGGGGGCACACATGACAGACAGGTGCATTCAGGGCAAATGGTCCCAAAAGGAAAAGCACCTTCACATCAATCAAAAGGAAATGCTAGCAGTGATAAATGCAATTACAGCTTTCAAGGACCTCCTGCATTTAGGGCAATTATTGATAAGAACAGACAACACCACAGTGATGTGGTACATAAACAAACAAGGAGGAACACATTCATACCCCCTGTGCAGGCTAGCCATGTCACTTTGGAACATGGCTCTGGAATGGCAAATCGAACTTCAAGCACAGTACCTGCCAGGATTGGAAAACACGCTGGCAGACAATCTAAGCAGAAATATGACAGACCCACACGAATGGAAGTTGCATCCTCAAGTCTTTACAAAGATAATCCAAGCGTGGGGAAGGCCAGACATAGATCTCTTTGCCACCCACAGGAATCATCAATTGACAAAGTTCTGCTCAAGGACCTTCCATCCAAAGGCCTGGAGAGTGGACGCCCTTTCTTTCAGTTGGGCAGCACGGACAGTGTACGCCTTCCCACCATTGCCTCTTCTGCCCAAGGTGCTCTTGAAAACAAGAGCAGACAGACCGAAGATGATACTGATTGCTCCAGACTGGCCAAGACAACACTGGTACCCACTCCTGAGGAGCCTAACACATACTCCTCCCTGGACCCTACCTCTAATGCCTCTTCTACTGACTCAGCACAGCTACAAAACTCTTCATAGTCAGCTGAAAACACTCAGTCTGGCTGCATGGAAAATTCCTTAACACCACAACAGACCCTACTCTCCAAAGAGGTGCAGGATGTCATTTTGGAGGCCAGAAGGCCATCTACTAGAAAGGCTTACTCCGCAAAATGGAAACGGTTTTGCGCTTGGAATGAGAAAAAAGGCCAGGATCCTAGAAAACTGAATTTGCCTCAGATATTACAGTATCTAGCTGAGCTGTTGAACAGTGGACTTTCATTTTCCTGTATCAAAATTCATGCCTCAGCCATTTCTGCAGAATACAACACTGATCCACCCTTATTCTCTCACCCACTCTTAAGACAGTTCCTCAGAGGGGCTAAGAATATAAGACAACCAATACCAGCCTGGGATCTTAATTACATTCTAGAAAAATTAACATTGCCTCCCTTTGAACCAGCTGCCTCAACAGATTTGCAATATTTGTCCTGGAAAACAGCTTTCCTTCTGGCCATTACCTCAGCTCGTAGGGTTTCGGAACTACAAGCCCTCATGGCTGTGCAGCCCTTTCTCATCTTCCATCAGGACAGGGTTTCCCTACGAACCAACCCGTCATTTATGCCTAAGGTAGTATCCAGGGTAGCTTTTAAATCAGGCCATACACTTACCTACCTTTTACCCCAATCATCAAAACAAAGGGGAAAGGCTGCTACATTCCTTAGACATCCATAGACAGCTACGTTACTATTTGGACAGAACAAAGCCTTTCAGGAAATCAGAACAACTCTTTGAGTCCTATGCTGTAGGAGCTCAAGGGAAGCCAATTTCCAAGCAGACAATTTTGAAATGGATAGGCCACTGCATATGGTTTTGTTACTCCTTTCATGGTAAATCTGTACCTGCAGGCATCAGATCCCACTCCACAAGGGCCACAGCTACCTCTGCAGCTTTCCTCAGAGGAGTCCCTACCAAAGATATTTTGGAGGCAGCCACTTGGAGTTCTGTGCATACCTTCACTAAACACTACCACCTACCTTTATACTCCAAAACTAGATCAGGCTTTGCTACTGCTGTGTTGCAGGGCATTCTGGCTCCTCCCATTTCCACCTAGTGCCTACCACCCTGTGCGTAGCTTTGGGATTCTACCCATCTGTTATGACTGCAGCTGTATGCACGATGAACATAGTACAGTTTTGTACCTACCATAAATGTAGATGTTCGAGTGCTAATACAGCTGCAGTCCAGGTTTCCCTCCCTCCTTCCCCTCTGGGTACAGACCTAGTGGCTAACTCCTCATCTTACAACTTGATTGGGTTATCCTTCTATGGTGTATTTGCTTGCAACTACTGATTTTTGATTATATTGTAATGCATGATTATATATTATATATATATATATATATATATGTATATAGATAGATAGATATATATTTTTATATA
This sequence comes from Protopterus annectens, assembly GCF_019279795.1. Taxonomy (NCBI): domain Eukaryota; kingdom Metazoa; phylum Chordata; order Ceratodontiformes; family Protopteridae; genus Protopterus; species Protopterus annectens. The sequence goes on along the minus strand of NC_056745.1, from coordinate 913,912,924 downwards.
TATTGCCTTCCTTCTGGGGGCACCTGACATCTGGGGCAAGAAAGACTGAAGAAAATGGCATCGGTTGTGTCTTATATACCCCTGTCGCACTGACGTCAGGAAAGAAAGCGACGACAACCGACGCCGGACCTAGACTTTGGAATTCGGCCGACCGAGGAACCGCCTGACGGCAGGAGAACCCATCTGTTATGACTGCAGCTGTATTAGCACTCGAACATCTACATTTATGGTAGGTACAAAACTGTACTTTCTCAGATGTTATTGCTCCTAAGCTATGTTAGACCCTCCTTCTGTAGTTGAAATGATAGACACTTGTGTATGTCTGTTAACTGCATTAATGCAGACATATTTTATTTCTTTAACTGTTCTTTTGTAATGTTTGTTTTGAAAATACATTGTTTTTCTTAGCTAGATCGCATGGCTGAAGCTTAAATGAGCTGCTATACAATGGATATGAGTAATAGCGTTATTGTACTTCAAGCAACATCATCACACCAGTACATTATTGACAGAATTCCAGCCTGAGAATAGGCAATGTATTGTCATAATGTTTCCCATGCAGTAGTTCTCAGCATACTATAAATACAACATGTGTGCTTGGAAATCTTAGACACACTTACTGGGGATTATACTCTGTAATGCAATCTTAGCACCAGATGGCCTAGTTGGGATCATTTACACTAATCTTCTCATTCTGTACATTGCCCTTCTTGCTTCTTCTCAGAAAGAATGTGAAAGATTATGCAACTGTATTCTATTTTCCCTGAGCTTTTAAAAGTTAGTCATGTTTCACACTTGCTTTTGTAGTGATTAGTGTAAGGATATACCTTCTATGCTTATTTCCATTAATCTAATTCACAGTTACCAGTATTTTGTTAACTCTGAAGCTTAATATGGATACCTACTTTGCACTGAGATGGCAGTTCTCTTTTTACTGATCTTTCTGTAGTCTCTGGGTCTTTGCACTCATTACATGGATATGTACTTTCAAACTATGATTATTTAAAATAACAGATGACGGTCTAAAACAGGAACACTTATGTTAGACAAAAAGATTGCCTGTTATAGACTGTGTTGAGTTACTAATAAGATATATTTGTATAGCTTTAGTTTAGAGATTTATTGATTTTTTTGAATCCATAATGCTCTATATATTTATTTTGAACATTAAAAAACCTAGACTAAGCAAAGCTAAATCTTACAGCAAAAACCACAGAATGTCTTGTAACTGACAGTGGATGAAAGACATGAATAACAGTATTATAAAATAAACGTGAGCAATTATTTTGTTTAAGGAAATATAAATTATGTATGTTGTATACATCAGAATTTAATGATATTTGATATTAAATGGTAAATTTCCAGATCTAAACATTTTGTATTGCTGATAATGCTCATGATTGTTTAACTTGAAGGTTTAATTTTGTTTCACAGTTTATGCTGGCCCCAGTCTTTTTATCAGTTTTATACCAGAAAACAGTGTATAATATAATATAATATAACACACACACACACACACACACTCTCTCTCCCCTTACTCGTGTGTGTCTGGGTCTACTACAGATGATCAAACTTTTAAAACATCGACTTTCATATGCCTGAGACCATATGATCGATGTTTTAAAAGTTCGAACACCTGGAAGAAAAAAAAAACACACACAAAAAAAATTCCACCCTACACCCCCTGCTATTTAAATATACCAACTCCGAGATTGCACTACAGCGAGGAAAAGGGACATTTTCCCATTCCATGCTGTATAGAGATCTCCATTCAGAATGTTCGAAGTTTTAAAACTTCCATCATATGGTCTTCGCCATATGAAAGTTGAAGTTTTAAAACTTCGATCATCTGTAGGGGACCCATGTATGTATATATGGATTCACTTCATAACACTGAAAGCTCAAAGCAAAACTTATATATATCAACTCCAAGATTGCACTTAAAGTAGCAGGGGTGTGCGGGGTGCAGGGGGACTTGCACCCCCTGCTTACACTTGGTGGAAAGTGTTATGATTTATGTTGTTTAAACTCAGTATATGTATGATATGTGTTTTCAGTGTTTTGGTCTTCTATATTATGAAGTTTTCTCATTTTCAGTGTTATGAAGTGAAAAGTGAATCCATATATACATACATTGGTCCCCTACAGATGTTGTCAGTTTGCATTCCATTCTCGACTGATGGGTTTGGATCCGAGGCCTCAGTAAAAGCTCATGGCAATCCAGAACTCTGGAGCCTCTCCTTTACCCACAATGCATCATTCCTCATTACCTCAGATCTCATTTGCTGCCATTAGATGAAAAACATGGTTGTTTGACTCTCGAGCTACTGGGATAGATAAGTGCTTTATACATATATATATATATATATATATATATATATATATATATATATTGTTTTCTGCTTTAATCTTCTCTTAAATTTCCTCTTTTTGTACTAGTGTACTCTAGATGCTATCGTTAGTATCTCTTTTTTCCCTGCTTTTTCTTTCTCTTACCTTCTATGTTTATCATAGCCTTACTACCGTTGTAATTAGTCCCTTTTCTCACTACATTCTTGCTTAAAAAACATTCTATCTTACTTTCCGATGAGGCATTATTGTTGCTGTTAATTAAATTAATTATATGACTGGTTAATTATAATTTGTGCTATATATTCCTTTCTTTTGTTTGTCCTCGCACACTGATGAAGTCTTTACTTTAAGATGAAAGTGCTCAGGTGTAAGAATGTTCTTGCTTTGTTCAATTAAGCCTGCTTTCTTCGAGTTTGCTAGTGATCCATTTTTTGTTTTTTATCAGTTCGTGTTGGTTGTTTCATTTGTATCTTTCTATTTTGCAGCAGACTGGTTTGGAGTCATAACATGGACAAAACATCAGCATTTCTTTTGGCTGGACTAGATCTGTGCATCACAGAAAACTGAAAGGAGTGGAACAATAGTGCCCACTGGCATAATGGTGTGTATTGCAATCGATCTGCCTGCTTAACCATTGCAAAATATGTTACCAAACTGAATTACCTGCCTAACAAATAGTGCTCCGAGGAATATAAGACCCACTTTATTTCAAGATATTCTCTTCCAGCAGCAAGGTATCTCCTTTCTGCATTGCTCAGCTTCCTGCTAATTGAGCACACAGAGTGCTCATCATCTTAAATGTCTTAGGAAAGTAATGCCTCCAAACCCACTTATGACTCACAGGTGAGCAAGGTAAACTCTTAAGCAAAATCAGAATTTATTAGCAAAGATTCAGAACAAAGGATCCTTTTGGTGTGATTAAATTATCTGCTTTAAGGGACCACTGTACCTTGACAGGAGTTCTCCCTCCTGTGAAGTCTGTCAAAGGACAAGTACAAATTTGGCAAAACTTTCTGTAGTATTCAGCTAGTTTAGTGAAAGACTTTACCTGTCTGATAATAGACAGAACAGGCCATTTTTATGACATCTATATTTTGTAGTTGTGGTCTCATCACAGTCTTTCCTTATAGGGGTTCCTTAAGAACTTGATCTCTGCCATAGCTAGTTTACTTAGCATTTACAGTCAAATCTGTCATAGGTAGGTACTAGGCTATCTGCCTGAAGGCATTTATAAGCCTAGCCAGAATGTGTTGGCTTTTGCCACCCCCTTAGATTAGTTCCCTGGGCCTCTATCCAGCAGAGCCACTGAAAGGATCCCCAGGGTAAACTTTTTGTTTCCCATCCACTCATCAAGGTTTCTTTTGAAGAGTGTTAGCAAGGAGCTCTTCCTAATGTAGATTGGAATCTTGTTCCAAAGCATAGGAAGTCTCTGGGACAGGAATCTATCCCTTCAGCACGTCCTATTTATTGTTGTGGTGAGGTTTAGATTCCCTAGAGTGTGTGGCTTGAGGGGATAAGGTTTTCTTTAGGTGGAGCATGTCCATCAATTCTGGGTTGGACATGGCCTTGTATGTCAAGCAGAGATCGTCTCTGAGTAGGCAGTAGACAACCCAGGTACAACTGGAGTTTCTTCAGTCGAGCTGCATAAGACATCTGTTTGAGGCCAGTGATCCTCTTGGTGAGGTACTTCTGTGGTCTTTCCAGCTGTTGCAGGTGTCTTGTAAGGTGCATCCCAAATGGGGCATTGTAGTCTATGATAGGTCTGATGAGTGATGAGTAGAAGGGCACAATGACCTCTTTTGATCTGGATACGAACCGTTTTGTGATTAGGTGGGCCACGTAGAAGGATTTTCTAACCACTTTGGCAGTGTGATTATCAAGGGTGAGATTACTATCTACTTGGGTTCCCAGATCCCTTATTACATCTTCTGTATTTAGGGGACTACCCCCTATGTGGTAGTTTGTGGGTACTTTGTTTTTTCCAAAGGGGAGGGCTATGCACTTTTTGACATTTAGCTTGAGGCCATGATTTTGACACCAGGTATCTGTCTCAGTGAGACCCTTTTGGAGGATGTCTGTGTCAGCCAGAGAGTCAATTATAACACCTAGTTTGCAGTCGTCTGTGAACTTGGTCAGCCATAGTCCTCCTGTGCTTGCCTGTACCTCTGAGAAGTATATGCCGAACAGGAGGGGTCCCAGGACTGAGCCCTGGGGAATGCCACTTGTAACCATTTTAGATTCGGACCTAGCTCCCGCAACTCTCACCATGTGGGTTCTGTCCATAAGCCAGTTGGCAACCCATCTTGTGACGTAGGGGTTTATGTTCAGGCTGGTGAGTTTGTCTATAATACCAGAATGGGGAATGGTGTTGAAGGCCTTTGCGAGGTCTACGTAGGCTGTGTGTACCACCTTTCCCTCGTCTATAGCCTTGGTAACTGTCTCAAAGAAGTCCACCAGGTTTAGGAGGCATGATCTGCCCTTAATAAAGCCGAACAGGTTAGGGTCCAGTGTTTGGAGGTTCCCAATGTCTCTGTTAATGAGTTCCATGATGATGCGCTCCATAGCCTTGCAGACCAGGCTAGTCAGGATTATAGGGTGATAGTTCCCAGGGTTTGTTGTGGTTCCACCTTTATGGAGCGGAATAACTGTTGCTGTGCACCACTCTATGGGTATGTAGCCTGTGGAGAGGCTGAGTTTGAACAGTGTGTTTAGGTGTGGGGTTAGTCCATCTTTGTGCTCGTATAGGATGCAGCCTGGGACACCGTCCGGTCCCATTAATTCTGTGTTTTTGGCTTTGGAGAGGGCTGTTTTAACCTGAGTGTCTGTGATTTCAGGGACTCTACATTCTTCAGGTATGGTTATGGGCCCTTTTGGGGGTGAGAGGGGGGGTGAACCTGTCTGCTAGGATGTTGGTGATATCGGTCGGTTCAGTGTATTTGGTGCCATTCTGCAGTAACTCCGAGCAGATCTGAGCATTGCCACTTAGATTCTTGACATAGCTAAAGAATGCCTTGTGGTTATCTTTGGAGTCCTTGGCAATTTTTCTTTCGAAACTCACCTTGGATGATTTTGAGAGATTGTAGTTTCTTGCTGATACTGATCAGGGATGTCTTCCCTTGGGATTTTACTCTTTTCTGTACTAGTTTCCTCCTTCTATTGTATAGCTTGTTTATGGCAGGAGTCCACCAGACTGGTTTCCTTTTCTTGGAGGAGTGAGTCTTGGTTTTGCTTGGGATGGCATGATCCATGCATTCTTGTAGGTGCCCGTAGAATGCATTAGTAAAGGATTTTGCAGCTTGGACAGCGTTATCCTTCAGCATGGAGGCTTTGAAACTTTCCACCTTGGTCTTAAGTAATGTGAAGTTTGCTTTTGAAAAGTTTTTCATGGTGGTGTCCTTGTCCAGGGGTGGGGGCGGAATGTGGATATCCAAATTGATTTGTTTATGGTCAGATCTAACTAGCGAGGGGTTGACCTCTGGTGTGGAACACTGGCTGCTCATGTTGGTGATGACCAGGTCCAATATGTTGTCACCTCTGGTGGGTGTGTTGACCAGTTTTACCAGGGCATTTGAGTTTATAAATTCTAGGAAATGTTGGGCAAAGGATTTAGTACTTGAGTAGTTCTCCCAGTTAATGTTTGGGTAATTGAAATCAACCAATATTAGGGTGTTTGGTAGGACCTTTATGTTTCCCAGTGTTTCCAGAAACACGGAATGGGGTCCTGGGACATGGTGGGTGATCTGTAGCAAGCTACAATTTGAATTGCAGTTTTGTCCATTGTTAGTTGCACATGGATGATCTCTGAAGCATCGTGCTGTGCCACTAACCTGGAGGTGTTGGGTATCCTTGATGAATATGGATATGCCCCCGCCTTTTGTATTTTGGTTTGGGTTCTGTGGCCGAAATCTATGGTATGAGTTGTAGCCTGGTAGTGCTGGGGTGTTCTCTGGAGCCTTAAACCAGGTTTCTGTTACTGCACATATATGAATATGGATATGCCCCCGCCTTTTGTATTTCGGTTCGGGTTCTGTGGCCGAAATCTATGGTATGAGTTGTAGCCTGGTAGTGCTGGGGTGCTCTCTGGAGCCATAAACCAGGTTTCTGTTACTACACATATATTGATTTTCTCCATACTGAGTGCCTCGAGTGCGCACATTTTGAGGTTTAGACTTTTGGCATTGAGTAGCATTACCCCTCAGTTTTTTGTTACTTGTGCTATTTACAGCGGTGGGTTTGTCTTTTGAGCCTTGCCTAAAAAAGATACTATGGGGGTGGCAAGAGCCTTGGCCAGTATTCGAAAGCCTAAGGGTGACAGGTGGAATCATCTCTAGTGAAGCAGCATGGCTTGTCGAGCATGTCATCCCAAGCGGACAGACACTGGATCCCCTTTGAATGACACCAGAAACTTAGCTAATTGTTGAAATCGAGATTTTTTTCTTTATACCATGGTATCATTCTTGGTGAGGGCAGGATGCTACTCAGGGTCAAGGTCATACTGGCCTGGGCTACGTGATCAGAGAGGTCTTCCATGTCTCTTTTCATGTAGTCCAGGGAGGTACATCTCAAGTCATTCACACCAACATGGACAATGACAGAGTCATATTTGTACTTGTTATGGAGTGACCTGATTGCTTGTGTTATGTGGCGGATCCTGGCACCTGACAGGCAGCTAACAGTAACCTTCTTATTCAGCCTAGTGAGTGGGATGTCAGTGTGCCTGATGATAGTCACCTATTACTAGTATGTTGGGTATGTTATTTGCCTGAAAGGCTGTGATTGCATGGCACACTGGTTTTGTGAAGTATGTGTTTCATGGTTTGTGTTGGGGGGGTGGAGGTTGATTGGATGTTTGCTTTGGAGGTCTCTGTTGCTTTTGCAGGTTTTTATTTAGAGCCTCCGAGTATGTTTTCATGTATTTATGTGTGTTTTTTGCCAGTGCTGGTTTAATGGGTCTATGTGAGACTGGTGGTGTGATGCAAGTATTTCCCTTCTCCTCTTGACTGTCTGATCCAGTCTTGGGTTGAGAGAGCTTAGCCTCCAGTTTGGCTGTATAATTGCATCTCTCACATGTATTAGTGTTTGGTGGTAGGAGGAGAGGGTTGTCTTTGTACATGAGGAAGTTGTAACATTGCCTCAAAATGCCCAGATTCACTAGTTGGACTGGAGAGTACACCTGAAACTGCCATTTGGACATGCCTGGATAGGTACAATGAACTGTTTTACTGGATGGCTGGTAAGGTAGAATAGAGAGCCTTGTCCTTCTGTACAGTACAGGAGGGTCTAGTGCTTGGGTTTATAAGTGCTTGCTATGTGTTTTGAGCAAGTGCCGGGCTGAGAAATGAATGGCTTGAGTGCTTAAGTTGAACGTTTGTCTAGTTCCAAGGGAAAAATTGAAGAGGAGACTTTGTGGAGCCGGGAATAGTTTTACCCTAGGTAACCGGCGCTGCCCAGCATGCAAAACAGGGCAAATGCGGTATTTATGGGAGGGAAATGAAAGAGATAGAAATTAGCCCAAATGGCCAATAAACTACTAATTTCTGGGCTGAAACCACTCCTCCAGGGACAGATAGGTGGCTCAAAGCTCACCTCTCTCACAGGCGAACAGAGAAACGTCCTTCTATCCAAGTAAGGTATGGACAAACTGATTTAAACAAGTTACCCAATTAACCAGAAAAAAAGCTCAAAACTGAGCCCTGTTCCAGCAGTCTTCAATCAGACAAGTTCTAACTGCATACTCTTGTTACTAGGGTGCAGGAGAACCCTCTCCAAAAAAAATGGCCTGGATTAGTGCTCAAGTTATACAAACAAAGCTAGATTCAGCAGGCCTGAATCTGGTCTATGCTACAGCAACAAGGTGCACCAATTTCAGAAAGAAACAGTTCAAGTAAGCAGGCGCAATAAGCCTGTGACCAGAAATTGCCAGCTCAGAAGGGCAGAATCCAGCCTCTCCTCCCACAAGAGTGCAGACCACAAACACTCTTAATGTAGAATAACTGACCTGAAGCCCAAGTGCTTAAGCCAGAACTAATACACTTTTAGAATAGCAGACACCGGGCCTTCAATCAGCAATTCCCAGCTTATAAGGATGTAAGCTACCTATCCTGCCAGTGCAGACCACAAACCTTCTTAATGTAAAACAACATGTATGAAGCCCAAGTGCTTAAACCAAAAGACTTAAAATAACAGTTTACAATTTAATCAGGCTACTACCAAGCAGTAATAAATGCAGCAGAATAAATAACATTGAGTACTTTTAAGAAAAGCAAAATAAAGTAGGAAGAAACACAAATACAGTAAAAGGAGATGAATAATGTACAATTTTTTTTAAGTGCAAGGAGAGAGGAAGGAATAACCTAAGTGAGTTGGCCTTCTGTAGTATTGTAGTAAACAATAAACTGTCTGTCTTATGAATTCTAACACAGCCTGCGATTTAGATGAATGAGATTACTAGTCCTCTGAAAGAATGACCATGTCAGCCAGGTATGTTGTTCCTCTGAAAGAATGACCATGTCATCCAGGTATGTTGTAACATAGTGTGTGTGTCTGTGTATGTGTGTGTGTGGGGGACGGGGTGAGACTTCACTGTTTAACCATCAGCCTTTGAATGGTAGCTGGGGCTCCATGTAAGACAAATGATAACCCAGTGTTCTACGGTACACCATCTGGGTTTACAAAAGTTATTTTTGATTTCACAAAGGGCGTAACTAGTATCAGGAAGCATCCTTTCCTTCAAGTTTAGTCTTGTCACTATTTAGCCTTCCCTAAGTTCTGTATCATCTCATTAATTCTGAATTTGAAGTGTGGTCCAGTTTCCAAAAGTCATTACAGGATCTGATACTCCCTTTGATTTAGGGACGAGTAGTATTGGACTGCTGCAGTTATTCTGTCACTCATGGGCATGCCCAATTTAAAGTATTTTTACCATCTTCTGATACTGTTTTTGTGACTCTGGTAACTCTGCAAGTTCTCAGTCTTTCATTCCAAGTGTCATCACTATGTTTTCTATCAGATTAATTCTACCACACATTTCTGAGAAAACTCCTTTATGTCATAACAGAAATTGTCTTAGTTCCTGCTTTTGTAGTTTAGATATTGATTCCTCTATATGTACGTCAGGTAGAGTCTTAATGCTTCTTCTAGTATTACTTTTAACTTGCAAACTCTGCAGAATTACCTGCTTTCTTCCATGGTAAATTTTCTCTGTGTTTCTCTTTTCTAGCTGTCTAACTTCATAATTTATAGAATTTAGTTTTTCCATCACCTAAAATGTCCCATGGCACTTGAGCAGTAATTTTTTTCCATGGAAGGGACTAGCACTAGTACCTGATCGCCTAGGTTCAATTTCTCTAAGTTGATCATTCATATTATAAACTCATGTTTGTATTCTGTGGGATCTCTGTATGTGGTCCTTCACTATAGGCATCAGCTTTATCTGCACTGCAGACTAATGTAGTGTTCTATGTCTTTTCTTCTTTCCAAGTTTCCTTGGTGAGATCACGCAGCCCTCTCAGATGCCAGCCATGCAAAAGTTCAAATGCTGTAAACTCACTGAAGCTTGTGACACTTCTCTGATTTCAGACAGTAAATCGGTTAACAGCTGGTCCCAGATTTTACTATCTGCATCCATGATTTTCCCCAGCATAGATTTCAGTGTTTTATTAAACTTTTTTACTAGTACATATCAGTCTGCAGATGGTAGGCTGATGTTTGCAACTGCTTTGACTTTAAAGAACTGACATAATTGATACACTCCGTGGAAGGGATAGCCACCCAGAGGTGTAAACGTTGGCTCAAGATGATTGTCACTGTGGAAGTACCCCAACCCCATGTGCAAAATGGGAAAAGGGGTTGAGGATGGATGGATAACTGATGCATTACCCTTGATACAAAGAGACAGCTTAGTTCATTAAGTATCTCCTTCAACATACCATCTCTGGAAAATAACAGTAACAGTTCCCTGTCAATAACCTTAGCATCAGCTTTATCTAGTGGCTCAGATTTTAGAAATCTGGCACCATAGTCCATTATGACCAGTACATGTTGATACTGATTGCTAGATTTTAGTAATGGTCCCATATCGTTCATTTCAATACATTCAAATGGTACTTTGATGACAGGTATTGGGATCAAGAGACTTTTATATTGACTTTCTGGACAAGAAGTGCAGATGTTATCTATCTCTTTCATTATGTCTGGCCACTAAAATCTGTGTAGTATCCCTGCCTTACTTTTTTTCCTGCCTTAGGTGACCTCCTAACATGTGACTGAAACAGCTTCATCACTAGTGCCCTATAATATTTTGGCACTAGTAACTGATGCATAATTCTCTACATTTCTTTACTTATTCTAAATAAGATGTCTTTTTTAACTCAAAATAAGGGTCAGAAGTTATGGGAGCATCTCATTCACTACCTCCCTAGCATACAACCTTAGTTATGTTTTCTCTTGCCCTACTTAAATTGCCATCTTCCTATTGTGCATTTTTTACGTTTATGCAGCTTACCTGTAAGTCCAGTAACCCTGGATTACTTTCTTTAGTATCTTGATTTGTGATGGCTTGTGGGTTGTAGAATGGAAAAAAATCAGGTATGTTAAGGAACATATAAGAAATCTGCAGGAAACTGCTTTATTCAAAGAGAGGAAAGTAAACTACAGAGATGCTGCAATGAAGCAAAATTTGTGAATTAGTTCTTTATATCCACTTATTGAGGATGATAGAAGTGAAATTCCTTGAAGGTCCTTGCCTGAAAAAAATAAGAAGCTAAGAAACAGTCAATTGCTGTTTCCATAAGAGATCATTGTTTAGGGAAATGTCACCCTTCCTCAAGTTGGTATATATAAGTCCCCACATCAGTGAGTGCAGAGGGCTTTCCCCTGCAAAAAAAAAAAAAAAAAAAAACTTTAATTTATTCACCATTCTGTGCTTTGGATATTATTTTTCAGTGTTTCAGATGCATAGGATTCAACAATTTGGCATTTTATAGTAGAACTGAAGACTCTATATGGATGGGGGGCAGGCAGACTAGTGAAAGTTAACTGGAAAGATGCAGATAAGGAACTCGAGTCTTTGGGAATGTATGATTTATGATATAGATGGGTTACTCCCAAGATATTGAAACCATTGGCAGTGTTGCTTTGTCAACCAATGGCAGAATCATAAAATATCATCTGATGTTATAAATCTTTCTTCATTCCTTACTGTTAGGACTTCGGTTCCGTCCTCAGAACCAACATGGCTGTTTCCAAGCTCGCACCAACTAAAAACTCTCAGCTAAGACCTACCCATAATGCCCCTCTCATAGTCTCTCCACATTCCTCATCAAACGTGCCAAGCCTTCTCTCTCAAAGCTAAGTGTAGAGTTTTTGTGTAAATTCCTACCAATACCTTACCTTTTAGTCAGTTTCTTACTTTGTCATCTTTCGTTCTACTTTTTCTATTCCCTACCCTCTACCTTTGGTAGTTCCTTTTATACCATTGTGTTGGTACTGTCCCTCTTTCCTACCACTTGTGATATTTCTAAGTACCATTGTTGGTACTCTTCTTTTCTTTCTACCTGGATTAAAAAAAAAAAAAAAAAAAAAAACCTTTTCTCTTTAACTTTGCTGCTGTTGTTTTTTTGACTGCTTTACCTTGTCGCGGGATTAATGTGGAGTTTGTAATTATGTCTGAAACAGCCAAATTGGGTTTTAAGCAGCGTAATAAATGTGGGTGTAAGATGCCCAACTCAGACGGTCACGCTCGATGCGTTTATTGTTTGGGCATTGACTATGTTAATGCTTCATGAGATATCTGTTCCAGTTTCAGCAATCGCACTTTGGCTGAGTATAAAAACAAGTTGATATTAAAGGGCATGATGAAAACTCCTTTTTCAGAGGCTCTCTCTGGGATGGAGGTCTCACCACCTCGTAAGACTAAAAAACACAAAGAGAAACAGAGTTGCTCAGTTCCTACATCTCCGTCCGTTTCAGAACCAAGTCGACACCGAGCTTCTCCGGCACCTTCGGCACAGACAACCTCGGCACCAGGCTCTATGTCTTCCCCCTCAGTGCCACCTCTAATTTTGACTTCTATTACTGTACCAGCATCAGCACCATCCTCCTCATGCCATTTTTGGTCTTGACACCGGCTTTGACTACTGTACCTACATTGGTATCATCCCAGGCCACGATGCCGATGGCTTATATGGCTCCACAAACTATGACCCTGTCGGTTCCAAAGGTTGAACACCTTCCCAGAACCAGATATTCCCCAACTTATAACCCTTTTTTGGGGCACCTATTTAGCCCTTTTCTTGAAAGACCTGACTGTCCTTCAGCAGCCTCCTACAGATCCACTAGGAGGCTTTCAGAGCAAGATGTAGTGAGGGTTGTGGACCAGCTTCTGGCAGCTAGAGGGATTGCCCACCCCTGCTAGTTCTTTTGTCCCCTTTGGAATGAAAGCTTTCATGGCATACTCACCAGTATATCCTCCTCCCAGTCCCCAGAGATTTCAGTACCGATGACCATCCCAGTGCATACTGTCTTGGCTCTGACTGCTGAGGTTCCCCTGTTGACACCTGTTACTCTTGGTGCAACGGCTCCATTGGAACTGGTGCACTCTCAGAGCAGTGATTGGGCTGTCGGCACTGTGGTTCCTAGTTCGGCACCTATTTTTTCGCTGGCACTGTCTATGGCCACAGCTCCACCGACAGCTACCAGTCCTCTCAGAGCTCTTCACCTGGAGGTGGGATCCTCAGGGCGAGGTGCGACCCCGGTTCCGAGGTTGTCCTTGTCTGTTCCGGGCTCCCATCCATCCTTGGGTGGGCCTGCTTTCCAGGTGATGGAAAGGGTCCTTGCCTCAATAGGCTTACAGTCAGCACCAATGGCATTGACACCAGAACCCCCCCTAGCATGCAGCTGTCTCAATCCCCTACTCTGGGATCCTGAGCATGGGAGCTGCAAGACCTTCCCTTGAAGGGAACCCTTTCTCTGGAGTCCTCCTCAGAAGATCCCACTGGGGAGCCACCCCCAAAGAAACGGTGCAAGAGGAAGCACCTTGATTCCCCTGAGGAATCAATCACTGGAGACACCGATTGCGATGAGGGAGAAGGGTCCCCAAAGTCTCCACTGGAAGATGTCTCATTTGGAGACATTCTCGAGATCCTCAAACAGAGGGGAGATTGGAAATCCTCTAACCCTTCGTAGGAATCGATGTTTTTGCAGGCCTTCCGTGCTCGGCCATCTACTTCCTGGGTAAACCCACCTGCAGATGAGCTTGTAAAACTGATCGTGTAGTGTGCCTGGAAGGCTCTGGACAATGTAGAACCAGTCCCCTGGAGGCCAGACAAAATTTATCCACCCCCGAAGACCAGCCCAATTGGTCCAAGTGGTTGGTAGTTGATTCCATGGTTGTGGCGGTGGCCACCAAGAGGGAACTGGCAGAAGATAGTTCCACTGTTCATCCCCCAAACAGGGAGTCTCAGGCTATGGACAGACTGGGGAAGCAGACCTATGCTTCAGCGACCTTTGCCATTCGATCGCTGAACTATCTGGCACACTTCACTCACCTCCAAAGAGACCTAATTTCAGAAATGTCTACCTCTTTGGCGGGAGTGCTGCCTGATGAGGTGCGTGACACTGTCGCCTCAAAGCTGGCTACCCTAGAATCTATTTCGAACTCCTTCATGCACTTGATATCTCACACCACCGAGGAAGGCAGCTCAAGCAGCTACATTAGGCATCTTCATAAGACGTCATGCTTGGATGCGTTTGTGTGATTTTGCAGACCCCTTTAAATCTTCCTTCATCAATGCACCTGTTGACGAATCTTCCCTTTTGGTCCCAAAGTAAGAGACACACTATCACGAAGTGAGAAAGATAGAAAGACCTTGTCTGCTGTGGGCATATGTTTTTCCACCCCCCCCCAGAGATTTTATTACAGGAACCAGAGGGAAGGAAAATTGTGGTTCAGTTGTGGTTCAAGAAGTCCCAAGGATCTTTTCGTGACACTCTGGGTGAGCAATCCCCCCAGGGCAGAGGGGGAAACTCATCTGGAAGATGCCCTTTTTGGGGCAGAGGGGGTCTGTGCAACCAGGGGGCTAGAGATTCCTTCTCCGGCCGACCCTACCAGCTTTTCTGAGCAGCGGCCCAATTACTTTCCTCTGGAAGCAATTGGTCATTTTCCTTGCACCTACAAGCCTGGCAACTTATCACTACCGATGTATGAGTGCAGAGAATAATATCCAGAGGCTACCATATCCCATTCAATCTTACTGTCAGACCCATCAAATGAATCCCCGATGTTCCACCAAGTCAGAGGGAGATAACAGCTTTAGAAATTGAAAAGCTGCTAAGAGAAAGAGTCATTCAGCCAGTCCCACCAGACCAGAGAGGATCTGTTTTTTTTACTTGAGGTTCTTTTTAGTGCCAAAAAAGACAGGGGACTGGAGACCAATCCTGGATCTCAGCTTACTAAACAAATTTATAAAACCTCAAAAATTCTGGATGGTCATGGTACAGTCCATCCTCCCCTTTCTAGGAAGGACAACTGGATGTGCTCTATAGATCTCCGGGATGTGTATTGCCACATAAAGATGGACAAGCACTCCTGGAGATTTCTCCACTTCCGGCTGGGAGCCAATCACTACCAGTTCTGGGTACTGCCATTCGGTCTCTCGACAGCCCCCAGAGTGTTCACCAAATGTATGGCAGTTGTAGTAGCTCATCTCTGACTACAAGGATTCCAGATGTTTCCATATCTAGATGATTACCTTACTGCCATGACCAGGGATCTTCTCATCCACTGCCTCTCTTACACTCAAGGCCTTGTTCTTCACTTAGGGATTATGATCAACAAGGAAAAATCTCAAATGTCCCCAACAAAAGCACTGGAATTTATTGGAGCAATCTTCAACACAACAACCTGTCAAGCTTCCCTTCCTCCTCACAGGCTCTCAAAAATAAGAAGCCAGATTCAAGTCCTCCTCCAACAGACTTTTGCACCTGCATGCCTTGTACTACAATTACTGGGCTCTATGGCAGCAACCATTACCTTAGTTCAACTGGCAAGGTTGCACATGAGACTAGTACAGTGGCTCCTTTCTTCACAATGGTCGATCTTGACCTATCCTCTCGACCACTTGATACGCTTTACAAATCTTTGCAAGAAAGAAATGCTTTGGTGGATGAAGCCAGAATCAAATATTTGGCATCAACCATTCTGCCTTCCCCAGCCGAGGGCCACGGTGACCAAAGACACGTCCCTGCCAGGGAAAGACAGTTCAAGGTGTCTGGTCCCCCATGGAGGCCAAATTGCACATAAATGTCCAGGAAATGAGGGCAGTTCTCTTAGCATTGCAAGCTTTCCATACATCCCTCCCTTCCAGGACCATTGCAATTCAATCAGACATGTCAGTTGTCTGGTATGTAAATAAACAAGGTGGAACCAGGTCTTACCCCCTGTGTCGGGAAGCCTTGAGAATTTGGCAATGGGCGATAGCTTCCAACCACTTTCTTATAGCAATGCACATTCCCGGGAGTTCCAACCTTATTGCAAACTATCCAAGCAGGAACATCCTGATGCCTCACAAGTGGTCCCTCAGTCCTATAATAGGAGATCAGATCTTCCGCCATTGGGGCAGGCCTTGCTGTGATCTGTTTGCTTCCCCTGTAAATAACAAATGCAGAAGCTACTTTGCCCTGATCCCCCCCTCAGGGGGAGTCACCAAGGGATGCTCTGATGCATGACTGACTGCCGGGTCTGCTGTATGCCTTTCCCCCATTTCCCCATCCCGAAATTCCTCCAGAAAGCTCAAAGGTTGAGAAGCAAAGTGGTCCTCATTGCCCCTTATTGGCCCCATCAAGTCTGGTTCCCTTTCCTATGGCCTCATCTGATTCACAGCCCATGGATCCTGGATCAATCCCAAGGTCTGCTATCTCATCCTCGGGGACTGATTCACCCCAATCTCCACAGCCTAAAGCTCACAGCTTGGTTTCTCCACTTCCAATGATATTTCATCTCCTGTCCATGAGATGCTTCTGACTTCACACAAACCCTTCACCAGGAAACTTTATTCTAGTAAGTGGGCTAGGTTCTCTACAAGGGCCAAAGATCATGACATAGACCCTTTCTCTATGCCTATTCAGCAGATCCTACAATATCTGATTACCCTTCTACATGCAGGAGCTTCAGCATCGACAATTACTGTACATTTAGCAGCTATCGCAAATTTTCATAATAGATTTGATAATTCTTCAGTTATGTCACACCATCTGTGCAAAACCTTCTTGAAAGGAGTATTACATGTTAAACGTCCTGTCAAGCCCCCCATAGAGCCTTGGGACTTGACTTTGGTGCTTCAGTCATTAATAAGCCCTCCTTTTGAACCTTCTTATTCATGTGATATAAAATTTTTGAATTGGAAGACTCTACTTCTAGTAGTCCTTACCACAGCCAAGAGACCTTATTTGATTTTCCACAGGGAAAGAGTGTCCCTACGTACTGACACATCCTTCTTGCCCAAGGTCATTTGCGGGTTTTCAATCAACCAATCCACTGACCTGCTGGTTTTCTTCCTTCAATATTCAAATATAGGGGAATATCTTTTGCATACCCTTGACGTTCATAGGCAACTTTGCTTTTACTTGGACAGAACTAAATCTTTCAGAACAAATGGACCAATTATTTGTGGCCTTTGCAGGACCAAGATTTGGGTAGACCTGTCTCCAAAGTGACTCTATCTTCCTGGCTTAGAAATGTCATTACCTTTATCTATCACCAGAATAAACTGTCTTTACCTTCCAGAGTAAAGGCTCATTCAACTAGATCGATGGCTACTTCTGTGGCCTTTCATTCCAGAACCTCTATGGATGATACCTGTGCAGCAGCCACTTGGGCAAGACCTCATACCATTATCACTCATTACAAATTGAATTTGGCCTCCAGGGGACGAGCGTCTTTTGGTTCTATGGTGCTCAGGAATATCCTTCCTTAGGGCCACCCAGGACTCAAGTAGCTGGGGACTTGGTCCTAACAGGAGTGAATAAAGATTTACAACATCAGATAAAGAAGTTATGTCTTACCATAATGTTCCATCTGTGTTGTAGATCTTTATTCATTCATTACTTCCCACCCTCCTTCCCCCTGCCTGGACTCCTGGTGGACTTTAGAATCTCCTAGTTAAGGTATTTGCTCAGACAGATCCTGCTACTGTCTCTTTTATTACCTTTATAATATAAGGGCTGGCAAACTCAATCTGAAGAGACTATGAGAAGGGCATTATGGGTAGGTCTTAGCTGAGAATTTTTGACTGGTGTGAGCTTGGAAATGGCCATGTCGGTTCTGAGGATGGAACCAAAGTCCTAACAGTAATGAATGAATAAAGATCTACAACACAGATGGAACATTATGGTAAGACATAACTTCTTTTTATTAGTAACTGAAGTGGTCTTACAAGACTGAAAGTTGGTTACAGGAGCTCCCTTGCAGAAAAAAAGAATCTATGAAGGAGCCAAGTATACGTAGACATGTCGATCTCATTTCCATTTCAGGTAAAGATATGGCAGAAGAGACTTTTGGGGAGGCTAATAGAATTCCTGAATGGTAATTCTCTCACTGATTGCTATTTGTCAGTGGCTCCAAGTAAGAAGCAAATAAAGGGGAAAGAAGACATCCCTGTCTGGTTCCTCTGTTCAAAGACAGCTTGTTGGAGAAGAACCCTCTCATCAGAAGTCTTGGCTCTGACCCTTCATATGTGTTTCTAAAGTAACCCTATTATTCTGTCAGAGCACACAAAATGTACCATTGCCCTACTCATAAAATCCCATCTGACTCTATCAAATGCTCCTATGCATTAAGACCCACCAACAACTGCATCATCTTCTTATACTCTGCTTCCCTTCAGGACATTATTATTTTACTAATGTCATTAAATTATTTATTTTATTTATTTATTTTACATTTATTGACTGGGATAGTCCGACTGGACACACATCCATTTTCAGCGGAGGCCTGGGGAGAAAAGCTCCAAACTTGCAGACAGATAAAGATAAGCAAGTTACAGTATATGCAGAAACATATTGTATTAACATACAGGTTACAGTCTCACATTTCAATCCTATGAAGAATACAGTTTATATTCAGAAATATATACAAATATGTTACAGTTTCTCTTATGAAACCTATAGGTGCAGCTTATAGACAGAGTATCTGCAAAGATGTTACAGTTTCTCCTTTCAATCCTTTTAGTGTAAGAGGTTCGTCGCTGTGAATAAAGAATTGCAGGGATATGGAAGTAGATGAGGCTTTAGTCAGGGTTAGATCAAAGACATAAACAGTGAGCTTTAAAATACTGGGTTAGATTTTTTTGACCTGATTAAGGGAGGGGTTCAGAGTAAGGTCATATAGGAGCGAATTCCAGGTTTTGCCTACTGAATTTGCAAACAAAGATTCTCCAGTTAGGTTGTTAGCTTTAACAGATTAAAGCAAAAGTTTTGTAGTGGATGGATAATGTTTTTAAGGGAGTGCATTTTTTTCTGGATGGTTAACCTTGAATGCTACAGTAAGTTGATTATATTGAATTAGCCTGGGGAGTTATAGCTATCCTAAGAGGTTTAGGTTTTGACAATGGTGTGTCCTGTAGGGAGTTCCTGTGACAAACCTGGCAATTTGATTGTAGCAGCTAGTGAGTTTGCTAAGATCAGTTTTGTTCAAGTTAGTGAGTATTGGCGAGGCAACGAGTAGAGTTAAAAGCAGATGGGTACGGGCAATGGCAGTCTTAGCTAGAGGGGTGAGAAAAGGTTTGTTTTTGTATAGGGAGCCAAGTTTTTCATTAACGGTTTTAATAGTTTGGTTTACATGCATATGATATTTGAGGTTGTTGTCTATTATAACACCCAGGAGTTTGGTATACATATCTGGTGAGATTATGGTCCCATTATTAGATGTTGTAAATGAAGGTTGAGATGATTTTCAAGTAGGGGAGAAGAGCAATAGCATTGTTTTATTGGGGTTTAATATCAGCTGTTGATTAGAGATCCAGTTTTCCACTGTATTAAAGGTTTTCTGGGTTAAACTAAGGAGATCTGTAGGGGTAGAGGCTGAGCAAATCAGGGTGGAGTCATTGGCATGTTGTATACAGGTTGTGCTGGGATTGCAGTGTGGAGGTCATTGATGAGGGAGAAAAGAAGGGGACCTAATATGTTGCCTTGAGGGACAGCAAGGGTAACGGGGAGAAGGGTGGAGAGTTTGTCCTGCCAAAGGACAACCTGCTGTCTTCCACTAAGATAAGATTGAAACCATTGTATGGCATGGTTGTTTAGGAATATTTTTTTAGGGAAAATAAGAGTAGCTGGTGGTTAACCATGTCGAAGGTCTTGGAAAGATAAGATCGAGAAACAGGGCAGACAATAGTTTGTTCTTACGGTTGGAATTTATGACATTAGAAAAGGACAGGAGGGCTGAGGTGGTACTGTGCTGTGGTCTAAATCCATTTTGGGAATTGGCTAGAAGATTATGTTGAATAAGGTAGTATAAGAGTTGTTTATGGATACACTTTTCCATAATTTTAGCCAGCGGGGAAAGGATAGCTATTGGTCTATAGTTTGACAGCTCAGTGAAGCTACCTCCTTTGTGGAATGGTATGATGTGATATTTTCCAGACAGAGGGGATAGAGGCTTCAGTTATGGTTCTGTTTATCAAAATAGGGACAGGGTATGCTATAACATCAGCAGCTTTTTGCAAGTAGTCTGCAGGGAAGAGGTCAGCTGAAAGGGTGGTTGGTTTGAGTTTTTAATTAGAGCTCTAATGAGTGAAGTCGGAAGTTCTTGGAAGCTAAAAGATAAAATGTCACTGGGTTTAGGGGTTTCAGCGTTAGGGCAAGTGGGTTTAAGTTTGCTAGCAAGGGCCTGGATGGTTTCTGTAAAGAAACTGTTGAAGGTGTTGGCATTGGACTCTGTCGATTTTTGGGTTGAGGCTGAGGGGGTAGAGTTGTGGATTGCCCTGGCTGGAGGAGTTTGTTAATACCTGCCCAGAATTTCTGTGGCTTGTTGTGGTGTTTTTGCTGTAGATGGCAGAAACAGTTTTTTTTTTTTTGTCTAGTAATATGGATTTTTTGTATCATTCCTATATTGTTGAAATTTGAGTTGATCTTGTGCGGCTTTAGAGGAGTGCCAGGTGTTCCAGGCATTATTTCTGTGGATTATCTTTAGCTTGGTTTCTTTAGTGAGCCAGGGGGCAACTTTTGTTTTAATTCTAATAGAGCGTGCAGGAGCATGGTTTTCAAGGATGGCCAGGAATGTGTTATTAAAGTGTGTTACTGCCTCATCCAGTGGTCGTTGTTTTAGAATTGACCAATTGCATAATTTAAGTTCTTCTAAGAATTTATTAAGGTTGAAGTCTTTGTTATTTCTTATTGTTTTATAGGTGGGTAGATGTGGACATTCAGCTTTGTGCCTAATAGTATAGGTTAAGAAATGATCACTTAGATCTTCAGGGAGAGTACCTGACTTGTACATGTGGTGGGGGCTATTAATTAGTATCCAGTCTAGGATACTTTCTTTATTGTTAGACTTGCTGATCCTAGTAGGGGAGGTTGTAGTTTGTGTAAAACCATGTAGGTTTACGTGGGTGGTTGGGGTCTCTGCATTGTAGATGTTCCAATCTATATTGAGGTCCCCTAGAGCAATGGTCTCTTGGTGGTAGGCACTGGATAGCCAGTAGAGGATGTCTTCTAGGGTCCTTTAGTTATTACCTGGGGGGAATGTAGACACATACTATGTTTATGCATTTGTTTTTATTTATTTGTAGTGTGGAAATCATAATTTCTGCTTTGTTAAATTAGGTGGTTGAAGGCTGTGTAGGGTTACATTTAGGGTGGTTTTATAGAGAACAGCAACCCCTCCCCCTTTCCTGGTAGCATGATCTAGCCTGAGTATATTATACCCTGGAGGTAGTATTTCATTATCTGGCATAGTTGGTTTTAACCATGTTTCGGTGAGAAAAATTTGTTGGGGGAGTAGGTTGGCAGGAGGGCAAGGAGGTTGTGAACCTTATTGTTGATGCTTCTGTTTAAGTGGCAGGTCAATAGTGAGTTGGGGGGTCTATTTAGGCATTGTCTTATGTTTGGGCTGTTATGATTAAAGTTAGTGTTGTCTGGGGATGGTGGCCCAGCGTTGGGGTGGATATCCCCATCAATAGTAAGGGTGTGGGGCAAACTAGCCATGAGATTTACAAATTTATTTATCAGTTTTTGGTAGTATTTAGTTTTGGTGTTATTATATCTGGGTATAACAGGGTGGGTGTTAGCAGGGGTAAAGGAGTTGGCATCGATGGACATGAATGAGTGGGCAGAATGGTTTAAGAGGATTGGGGTGGTAGTAAGGTATTTGGGATGGTTGAATCCTATACGGGATTGGTTTTCATAGATGGTGAGAGAATAAAGGGTGATTAGTAAAGGTAGGGTGTAGAGTAGAGGTGGTATTTTGGAAGAATTAGTAAGTATTAGAGACATAATGGGGTAATATACTCCTGGTAGGTAGGCAACTTAGGTGTAATAGTAGGTTGCTTTAAATTCTAATCTATGTTCTGTTTTTAAACACAGACAGCACCTTTAACAGTACAATTTGGTGGAACTTTTTAGCATTAGGAGCCTTATTTTGGGAAGTTTGGTGCTGTTGACCAAGTATGGCTAAATTAAACAGTTTAAACAGAAAGACTTTAGAAAAAAATAGTAACCTTAGTTAAGTTTGTTATTGAGGCAGACCAGTGTGGCTATCTGTTTTTTTTTTTTTAAATGCCCAACTGGATACAGTCCTTCTAACTGTGCGTGCCTTTCAGGGTGGGAGCCGTGAGAAGAGATAATACCTGATAATAGATATTTAGTGTTAGCTCATCACTAGAAATAGAACTATAGCAAAAAAAATAATTGAACAGTGTTTCATGCCATATATAACACAGCGACTGAGAGAAAAAGCATAAGCCTTACATTAATAGTATACTGCACTGCCCTAAGAAACAGTTTCAAGTATTTGGTAGCTAAATAGAACAAGTAAGCAAGATATAGCAAGTATAAGAAGAAGAAACGCTAATCAGGGTCACACTATTCTGCATACAGCATCTTGTATTTTTAGCACGAAAATAAAGTTCAGTGGTAGTAGCATTTGGGAAGTAGGTTGTTTATACAGAGTCTAGGATTTAAGAATTAGACACAATACTGCAACAAAGTTATACTGATCGACAAACAATCACTTCAGTTTAGCAGCAGCAAGAAACCACAAAATCAGTTGCCTAATGCATTCGTCAGCCTCATGTATTAATGCACACTTCAGAGTCAGCATAAGATTTCACATATTATTAAATCTACAGTTGTATTTAATCAAATTTTCAGTAACACAGAAAATTACATACCAAGTTTACAGCAGGACAGCCGTCTGGGTTGGGAGCACTGGGGTGTTTGAAAAATGGAGACATAGTAAGGCCTTGCAAATGGTTTGTCTTCTCTCCACAAAACACAATTAATCCATATTTGTCAGTTTTTGCAACTCCTTTGTCATTTTAGCTAGTACCAACATAAACACTTAATAATCATGGTTTAAAATTGAATTTAGTCTGTACTAAGCTGGGTCTGAGAGGTCTTTACTCTGTTTAATACATCCACCACAGCTTTCTTTCAGGATGCTAACACTGTCTCTCCTTTTTAAGTATTGGTAAACAAAAGCTTTCAGATCTTTATCACATTCTTCATTTACAACTTCCACAGGAATATTATCTGTTCCTGGAGACTTTCCTGTTGATTGATTGTAAATCACCATTTTTATCTCATCCTTTCTATGTTAGCTGTTGCTTGTTGACCCTCATATTCCTCTATCCTTGGCATAATTAAGTCTTTTTTTTAACAAGAAACATCTTTATTAAATTATCATGGATGACACAGGCCATGTTACATTTATATAAATGACAATAGACCATAGCGACACAGTCTCAGTTGCAAACATCATACATTCCAAACCCTGCCGACACAACCATAGCTGCAAACATTATACATCACTTTTAACATATCCAGTCATTGTTAGTCAACCATTACATAGTGCATTCAAGTCCTGCCTTCTTTTAAACCTCATTCCTCTTCTGCATGTATTGATCCCACAGTTCCTATTTTTTCCTACCATTTTCTAAAGATCACAGTTTCAGTCATTTTAACTGTTACTATTTTCAGTACATCTATTAAAGTTGGTTGAGACTTTGATTTCCATTTTGTAGTAATTGCTTTTTTGGTAGCCATCATAATTAGACTCAGCAAGGCCTTACTATGTCTAGGCAATTCCGAGTTTTGATAGTTAAGTCTTGATAAATATTTCCATTTCTGCCTTTTTTTTGTTTCCTAATTCCCCTGCTTAATACAAATTGTAATAGAATTTTTGAAATATCTCTAATATCTCATAGGATCTCTGCTTATTTTTCTTGTTGCAGGCTCTCTTAGTTTGGCAATAACCCTTTGTAATTTATGTTGCCTAAGTCATTGTGTTAATAGTTTATATTCTCTCAAGTTGTTATAAAAAAAAACTCTTCCTTAGCAACCTTTTTAAACTCAGGCATATTATCTGAATGCTAAATTATCTTCACTTTAGCACTCTGCAATTGCTCTTATTCTTAATCCCCTTCTTTAACTTTTGATTACCCCAGTGATAATTTCCTCTACCTCTTTTTCTCTTATTTCTACCCAAATTTAAATACCATTTTCATCATTCCCTAGCTATCCCTTCTGAAGAAATTATATCTTCCATAATAACTCTCAAATAATTTCTGCTACCCATTCCTGAAATTCCATTTCTTTTAATAAATAAGTAGGAAAACATCAGTGTCTCATTTTACTTCATTGCACTGCACCTATATCTTAGTCTTTATCTTATCTTATTGTCTTATCTTAGTCTCTGTCTTAGTCTTTATTGGTGCATGATCTGAAATAGTTGTTGGCTGTGTTTCAAAGCTTTCAGTTAAATACCCTAACTCCTGTGAAATATAATTTCTGTCCAGTCTACACCAATTATTGTAAATTCTGTCAAATGTTCATAGTAGTAAATTTCCATGTTCCATTCAAAATATTCTCATATATTTCTTCAGAAATCTACCTTCTTATTTTATATTTTCCCTTCTAGGGCCATCTGACACATCCTCAGTATTGCAAATTGGATTTCAGTCCCACCCATAAAAAATAATCTGTGCTGAAAATCATTTAGTTCTCCCATCTTTTAAGCTCTATAATAGTGATCTAGGCAGAATATAAATACATACCAGTGTAATAATTCTTTTTTCTCAACAACCCCTTTTTGCCACAATTTTACCATTATTGTCTTTGTTTTCCTCTTCAATCCTTATTGGAGCCCAATTATCCTTTGTCCTTGATATTCTGCTGAATATGTCCTTGATATTCTGCTGAATATAAGTTCTGAGATCCTTTCTCTGCCAAATTCACAGTAATTTCTACCCAAATACATCTCCTGTAAAATTGCTATTTGCACCCTACACTTCTTAACATAATGCAGTACTATGGTTTTTGTCTGTACCTGCAATGCCATTTGTATTTCATAACATAACTGGTAAGGAAGTCATTTTGATAAGAGGCTATTACTTTCACATAGTCTGAACAACAGTTCTTTTGAAATAAATGTTTCCAACTTGCAGCTTACATACATACACATTCATGCTTGGCAGGCTGGTTTTGAATTCAGTTGCTGCTTATTATTTCTGTTTGAGCTTATGTTACATTTCCCAGACTTTTCACCTGGGGAAATTATTATAATTTAATTCACATATAATATAATCAGTACAGTTTTGCACTTTCTGCAACCTATACTGTTTTCATCTGTCCTTTATGTTGCTACAGTATAAACTGCATTATTGTCATAGAAAAATTACTTAAAAATTACTTTCTTTAACATCCCTAGCATAAGCAACAGTCAGTAATAAGAATCGCCTTTATTTTTGAAATATATTTGCATACTGTACAGAACTACTTTAGAATATACATTGCAATTTACTTCAATAAATTTATTATACACATATTCTTAAAAACAAAACCTGTTTTACTTACTTCTTCAGTCCCTTCATTGTCCTCCTAAAATTAATGACAGAGTGGGAATTATGTTTTACACTTCTCCCACCAGTTTAACATAGTCAAAAAACTTTGAATCTGTTTGAGCCACTTCTTGTAGAAGCACATATTTCTTCTCTAAACTGCAAGTATTGGAATTGACACTTTACAATTCTTCCATTTATTTTCTAATCTTGCATTATTGCTGGTCTTTTTCTGCATCATTTCAACCGCCCAGCACTAGTCTCCAGATGAAGCTCAAAGTATTCTTGATTTTCTATTCAGTTCCTTGGCTTTTTTCCCCCCATTCCATAGTCATTTTTCTTTTGAAACAATGGAAGCTTTTCACTGGGAAGTTCTATCTGTGTGTATTGTTATGGCCAGAAGAATAAGCAGCAGAGCCCCCTTCAATTTGCGCTCTCATTCTTTGCTGGATATTTTCTTTAAATTTTCTCCATAGCTTGTTCTGCAACCAAAAAAATGTCTTTAATCCTTGGGAGGGGGGATTCTAAAAATAGATGGATATTACAACTTGGACTGCACACCTGCCTCCCAAGTTCTCCTGATTGCAATGATAAACTCCCTTCTCTTCTGCCTTTGATATAGTGAATAATCAGTTTCCGCAAACACGTTGTTGTCCCCAGTTTTAATATTTTTTCCATCCTGTACAACTTTTATCTTTCTGCTGCTATGACTGTGTCTTTATTAATAAAAGTCTTGCCTTCCTTTTCATTTTCAAATTTGGAGCATGCTATGCCCATTCAGTTAAATACTGCTCTGTCATACTGCTCATTTTTACTTTCATAAAACAAATGCATTTATTTCTTCTGTTTCTCTGATTTAGCAAAAAAAATCTCACTTTTTTTTTCTCTGCATGCTGTATCTTCTAGATCTACTTTTTTTTTTTTAAACTTCTTCTTCTTGAGAATTCTCATATTCATTCCGTCTTTTATTTCAGCCTCTGATTTCTGTAATTTTATCAGCTGATCTGAATAGCTACTTAAAGGTTATATTCTTTCTAGCCTTTTATCATTTGGCTTCATATATTCTTCCAGTGTCATAGTTATTTTAAACACATATGAATACATCTGATTTATTTTTTCTGATAAATTACTTGAAGATATCGCCTGTACAAAAGCTGAAACCTGAACAGCTGCAACGCTCTTCCAGCAGAGGTTTTTTTTTTGCTTTCCTTTTCTTGTTGATTTTTTCTTGCTTTCTCCAGATTTCTTTGTTGGCATCCAGTCATTGTAGTGACTGGCCAGTTACTGAATTTTACCCAGACTATTATCTTTTACTGGCTTTTTACACCTCTTTTCTTTTTCATGCTGGGAGAGCTCTGATGAACTTACTTTTCAGAGTGCAGCCACCTTGGAATATCTAGCCAAAAGAAAATGTTTTGACAGAATTTGTGAATGATTTAGCCAAGGAAGCCATAGACATACTGCATTAGTTATTGCTTTTAATGCTGCTTTACGAGAGTGGTCATTGTGTTTTGAAAGAGTAGAACTCTACTGTAAGGTTAATTACGCTACATGTGCCACTGAAAAAATGCAATAGGCATCAGAACATATGGATTGCTGTATAGTTAGCTAGTACCATAGGAACTTGAGTCAAAATCATTTGAAGATTGCAAGGATTCTGCAAAATCATAGACCAGCAGTAATTGTAATAATGTAGAATTTTTAAAAGAATCAAAGAAGAGCTAAGAGTATATCTGGTTTGGAGAGCGTCTGGCTGAAATGTTAAGAGACAGGCTTGTTGCATTTATAATAAAATGTACAAAAATATTACTGTCTGAGGAAGACATAACAGTTTTAAAACATCGAGTATTCATGGAATCAGCTGCAATGGGTGGACGTGAGCATCAAGTATCCATGGAATCAGCTGCAATGGGTGGAAGTGAGCTACAGCAATATAAAGTACAGTGTGTTATTAATAAAATAACTAGTTAATGCACACAGGGACAAATATATTCTCACTATGACATTATATAATTCTAGTGAATAAGTATTGAAAAAATACTGCAGTAGATGCCAGAAGGTAGGGCATATAGACTGTGCAGATTTGAAACCTTGTTTATGGGCATCAGCTGGGTTTAAAGACTGAGTTTCTGAAGTATAGCCACATGATCCACTTATGCTGTGCTGATGAGGTCAATAAAAATGCTGAAACATGCATTCCACAGCTAGTGAGATCTGGCTTTATTGGCCTGAATGTAGCCATAAAGACTTAAAAAGTAAAAAGTCATGGGCATTCAGAAGCCGTGTAGCTGCTGTCCTTAAGGGATCTTAGGATCATAGGAGGTAACTAGGCTAATGACCCCAGGGCCCTTACAAGCCTGCTATGTTCAACCAGTGTTCCCAAGAGTGTCTGGTTCAAGCAGACACTAAAATCAGCACCTATTGTCCCTGTCCAAAAGCAACAGAGGTGGAACCCCTGGGTGAATTTCCGGTTACCCAGCCAATCGTCCAAATTATGTTTAAGTAGGGCCAATGTGGAGCTTTCTTTAACATGAATAGAAAGCTTGTTCCCAAGGTGGGGCAACCCCTGTGAGAAAAATCTCTCTCTCCAGCAAGTCCTGTTGATGTCACTTACCAGGTTAAGGTCCTTTCAGCGAGTGACCCATGTGCCATTTGACTTGTGAATGTACAGCATTTCTATTAAAGCTGAGTCTGCTCTATATGCAAGGCACAGGTCACTTTTGAGCAGTCTGTATGACACAGAGTAAAGTAACAATGATTTCAGTCTATCTGCATAAGACAGATCTTGAAGACCCTGAATTTTCTTTGTAAGGAACCTTTGTGGTCTCTCCAATTGCTGCAGGTGGGGAACGTTGTACTCTATTATTGGCCTGATGAGGGAAGAGTACAGGGGCGTTCTAACCTTTTTTTTTCTGGAGGCAATGCCCTTACTTATGAGATGAGCAGTATAAAATGCCCTTCTTACCACTGTGGAGAAAAGGTGATAGAAGTTAAGGTTGCAGTCGACCTGTGTGCTTAGATCTCTCACCACTGACTGTGTGCTTAGGGTATTGCTATTGATGTTGTAGTTTGCAGGAATATCACCCTTGCCAAAGGGGATGATGATGCATTTTTTTGCATATACCATGAGCCACTATAACAGGAAGTTTAAGGTGTCAGTCACATAGTGAGAACTCTGGTTTGGCTGGGTATATCTTACCTCCTTCAAAACCACTTTTACTGATAAAAGGAATATCTAGGTGGATTGCCTTTGATAAAGACTAAAGTGTCCCATACTACAATTCTGCCTCAGACACCAAATGCAGTTAGCTAACATTAGTCCATATATATGCACAATGTACTTTTTAATGGTATATACCCTATATATGAAATTACCATTTTCTACAAATTTTACACCCAGAATCCTTATGAATTGTAAATGCACAAAAAGTAAGTGCATGAAATGAATGTCCTGTTTTACTTGGAATTATGTACTTATTTGTTTATTTATTGAACATTTGTTTACCAGGAAAAGTCTGACTTGGAATGAAGCCAATTTTCAGCAGAGGCCAAGGGAGAAACACTCCAGATGCATTTCATTGTAACTTGGGAGGAAACCAGAGTACCCAGAGGAAATCCACACAAATGGAAGGAGGACATGCAAACTCTGCACAGAAGGCACCCCAGCCTAGAATTGAGAACCTCTTGCTGTGAGGTGACAACGCTACCGCTGCACCATTGCTGTCCGGCGTACTTATCTTGTACTTCTGGTGTGAAATATGTCTGAAAAGAAACTAAGGACCAGTCTGGTTCTTCCAGTTAACAGACATGCAAATAAGTACATATTTAAATATAATTGTGGGAAGGAATATGTGCAGAATAATGATTTGGAGGAAGATTGAGGTTCAAGAGAAGGAAGGATTTGTTGAAACAAGAAACATCTGTATTGAGTTATCACTTATGACATACGTAATCATACATTTATATAAATGAGAATAAAACATATTGATGTATTTTCAGTTGCAAACATTATACATCACTTGTAATCTATACAATCATTGTAAGTCAAATATTACATAGCTCATTCAATTCCTACCTTCCCTTAAACCTCATTCCTCCTTCAAAACATTATTCTGCATATATAGTTCTCACAATGTCGGGTTTTTTTATATGTAATTTGCTCCTACCATTTTCTAAAGATCCCACTTGAAGTTATTTTAACTCTGTTACTATATTCACGACTTCTTATACAGTTGGTTTAACTTTGTTTTCCATGTTCTAGTAATTGCTTTTTCAGCAGCCACCAGAATTAAAATTAACAAGGCCTTACTATGCCTAGGCAATTCCAATTCTGTATCACGGCTCAAATAAATAAAAATCATTTCTCTCGATACATTAATTTGCTCACCCAGTATTTCTGACAGAGTAGTCTGCAGGGGAATTTTTAAAGTTTGCCAACTCATTGCACTCCCAAAAATATGTTCTCAATTACCTCTTTTTTTCCCTGTCACACCTCCCAACATTTGTAATCCACTCATAGGAGGAGATGAGATAAAAATTGTGATGCATAACCAATCTACAGGAAAGTCCTCAGGAATAGATGGTATTCTTGTGGAAGTTTGGAAGCTAAGAGGAAAAAAACTGATAAAGATCTGGAAGGTTTTGTTTAACACTATTTTAAGAGGAGGAGAAGTAATAAAATCCTGGAAGAAAGCAGTGGTAGCTGCAATAACTAAAGAGGGTAACGATCCATCAAATCCAGCTTCACACAGGCCCATTTCAATACTAAACAATGATTATAAAGTGTCCATGTCTATAATGGCTAAAGTAATGACAAAATTAATGCTAAAGTTGATAGATATGGATCATTGTGATTTTGTGGAGGGGAGGCAAACATCTGACAACATTAACAGAACACTGATGATCCAGAGGGAAGCAGAATGTAAGAAAATACTATTGTTGGTGGGTCTTGATGTAGAGAAAGCATTTGACAGAGTAAGGTGGGACTTTATCAGCAGGGGAATGGAAGCATTTGCATTTCCTGAAAAAATTATAAGGTTGATTAGGAGAATAGTGTATATGAGGGATCAGAGGTGAAAATTAAAGTGGATGGGGTCCTCTCCGTTAATTTCTGCTTGAGCAGAGGAACCAGGCAGGGGTGTTCTCTTTCCCCTTTGTTATTTGCATTATATTTAGAACCTTTGGCAAAAAAATAAGGCACTCAGAAATTCAAGGATATAATTGGTATGGTAGTCAAGAAAAGCTGACTCTATTTGCAGATGATATTATTTTATACCTGACAAAACCATTAAGAGACATTACAGTGTTGTGGAATATTTTGAGACAGTTTCAAATCATTTTGGGATACAAAATTAATGAAGCTGAAACAAAGACAATAGTGGTAAATTATGTAACCACATATGAATTGGTTCAGCAATATCCATATTTATGGGGACATGGTAAAATGAAATATTTAGGGGTATGGATTAAAATGATTCTGGTATGGCAGCTAAGGATACATGGGAAGAGACTAAACAAAAGATAATACAAAACTGAGAAAATGGAAGCTTTGTTATATGGATATGGATAGTAAACTACAAGCAGTTAAAATGTTTTAGTCCCATTAGTCCTATACACAGATCAGGCATAGTTTTATCAGCCAGAGGAGAAGTTGTTGATAGCAATTAATAAAGAGCTGAAGGACTTTATCCAGGATGGGAAAACAGCAAGAGTCAAGTGGGATAAGCTGATTCTTCCAGTAGAACAGGACAGACTGGGATTACTTGATTTGGAGTGGTATTTCTGAGCTACACAGTTAAGGCTCCTATACATAGCACAAGCAGAAAACTATAATTCAAAGTGGAAAGGGGTGATGATGAAACGGGTGAAGCTCAAGAAACAAGGAGAGACTGGGAATTTGGATTCAGGCCTTTAAGGAGGATAACAATAATCACATAGAATATTATATCTATAAACTAGCAGAAAGTATCCTAAGAACTAATCCAACACAAGAATGGAGAAAGGAGATTCTGTGGATAAGGATGACTTCAATTAGGGATATAGAAAACAGACAAGAGGGAGGCTGGAATATTCAGGCCTTTAAGGAGAATAACAATAATCACACAGAATATTATATCTATAAACTAGCAGAAAGTATCCTAAGAACTAATCCAACACAAGAATGGAGAAAGGAGATTCTGTGGATAAGGATGACTTCAATTAGGGATATAGAAAACAGACAAGAGGGCGGCTGGAATTTATTGGAGAAAACTGCCAATGGAACCAAGGTACTGGGAGCAAATAACTAAAGAGGGAAAGATGATAGAATGGGGAAGATGCCAAGAATTTATTTGGACTGTAGGTTAGAGATTGCCTTCCCTATTAAGGACTTGACACCAGAGTATAAGCAAAGAGAAAAAAATAGAGGGGTCCTAAATGAAATACCAGCACTGGTTGAGTTTTTAGTAGAATCTAGAACAGAAGCTGCCATTAAAAAGGAATAATTAGTACAGTATATAAAATATTGCATAATAACTATAAGATTCAGTCAGAGGAGGTTAGGAAGGATTGGGAAGAGAGATTGGAAAAGCAATTCACAAAGAAACAATGGGAGGATATATGTATGTCTCCCAAATATGTAACAAAAACTAGAAGATTTATGATTTTTGCTTGGAAATGTTTGCATAGATATTTTTATACCCCAAGTAGACTCCAGAGAATTTTTCCTCAGGTAGACAGCAAATGTTGGAGGTATGTTAGGGAAGAAAGAAGTAATTGGGAACATTTTTTCTGGGAGTGCAGTGAGTTGGCAGCCTTTAAGGATTCCCTACAGGATGTACTGTCACAGATGCTGGGTGGGCAGATTGGTGTGAAGAGGGAGATGATTCTTCTGAGCTATGATACAGAATCAGAATTGCCTAGACATGGTAAGGCCTTGCTGTGTTTAATTATGGTGGCTGCCAAAAAAGTAATTACTGGAAAATGGAACTGTAAGAATACAGCACAGATTGCCCAATGAATTACAGCACACTAGTTTATTCAGAGACAGCACTCCACAAAGTGAAACAAAAATGCTTATATCCACAAGTACGTTTTCGTCTATACAGACTTCCTCAGATACATAGATGAATATATCTCGCAAGCAGCAGTTTAAATACTTCTAAATAAATAAATAAATGATGTCCCTCCAATCTCGGTGCAACTAATTAAAATATCAAATTGTGACAGAATAAAATGTGACAGGATAAAATATATCACATAAAAATCATGTAATATATAAATAAATACAAATTTAAAACACAAAATTTTGTACTTAAAATAATGAATAAAATTTTGTGTGTATGTAATATATATATACATTTGTCTTTTTGGCTTTTCCCGGTTAGGGGTCGCCACAGCGGAACTCTGGTCCGCTAATGATTGTCAGTAGTTTTTTTTATGGTGCTGAGTTGCCAGCCTGACGCCCAACCTCCAGCAAAGGCACGCCTATTCACGCATGTCTTTCAGAGGCCACTCGACCGCAGGGAGGACATGCAGACTCCACACAGAAGGCACTCCAGCCATGAATTGAACAGGAGAACTTCTTGCTGTGAGGCAACAAAGCTACCGCTGTACCTCCGTGGCTTCAGATATATATATATATATATCTAAAATAATATGAAAACAGTCACTAAGGTCTTTTTACAATGGTAAAACACCTTCTAGTGGTCATTTTGTGAAAATTCCTTACAACAGTAAAAGGCTGTACCTTAATTAATTTGTTTTTTTATATTCTAATGAGTGGATTATTAAAATGATGATGTTATAACTCGGCAGCACGTAATTTTAAAACTGGAGCTAAAGAAATAACCTCATTTAATCCTGGGTGCTTGTTAGCTTCCAGTAATATCTGCCAGAATACCTCCCTGTACTTGATCGTAGTTTCCCAGAGTCCTCCTCTCAGGCCTTTAGCTATTTCTTCTACCACAAAAAATGAAAAGGTGGCTCTTACACAGGTGAGTGTATGTTTGTAAAGGACACTTCTAGTGTTGTTAGTATGAATATCGTTCATATGCTTGTACATTCTTCTCTAATTTTTCTCTCAGTTTTCTCTGTGTAGAAGGTAGTACATTGACTGCACAAGGCAATGTATACCAGGCAATAAGAGTCACACTACATACATTACTGGAAAAATAAAATTCCCTAGCTGTTAAAAACAGTATTTCCCTGTTGACAATGTATCTACACTGCGCACAAGTTCCACACTTAAAAGTACCAGTAGTTCTACTATTTGACCTTTTTGTACCAGTACGCTCAAGATAATCTTTTACATTAGGAGCCTTACTGTAAATAATTTTAAAAGGGATATCAAAAATGGGACTGAAGTCTGACAGCTGAGAAAATTTGTGCTATTCTTTTTCCAAAATGTCCCTAATAATCTTGGAGTCCCTCATTAAATTCAGTAATAAAGGCTTTGACAAGAGATGGCTCTATATAATTGTGTTTGTCAGCATCCTGCATGTCTGCGTTAATATTCACAGTGTTATGGTCCTCACCTAAAATAGGCTTAAATCTGCCCTGTCTACCAGCCACTACTTCATCAAATGCCCTTTTAACCATCTCAGTGGAATATCCATGATCAAAAAACATGAGATAAAGTTCTACCACATCTTACAGAGGTGGACAAACTGTCCCTTAACAACACCAACCTTTTGTTGTTGTAGGATGTGAGCTATTGAAATGAAGAAGTGAATTTGAGTAGGTAGGTTTTCTATATAATCTGGACTTGAAACCCCCCTCAAATTTCTCAGTCATGACATCCAAATAGTTTACTTTATTGGTGTCATTTTGATGTGTAAACTGTAGAAACGAAGTAGTGGTCAGAGATATACTCAGAAAATTCTGTCAATTTGTCTTCAGTATCTACCCAAAACACTATTATATCATTCAAGAAACATTTGCAGAGAGTCCAACACTTGTTGTAAGGTGAATTAAAAATATGTAAATGTTCCCAGTACATCAAAATCAAGTTTGCATATATTGGGGCAAAATGTACCCCCATAGCAACACCAGCAACTTGGTGGAAAAATTCACCTTCAAAGAAAATGTAGTTATATTTTAGTACTAATTCCATCAAAATCAAATGTGTGGACTTCCTTGTTTATAAAATGACCAAATACTCTTAGAGCTTCTTCAAACTATTGCAATCCTAATGTATGTGGAATGCAAGTAAATAAGTCAATAACATCAATGGTCACAAATTACAGTGAGTCACAAAACTGTTGCTGTTTCACAAAAAGTCCCAAGAGTCCTTAAGGACATTAAAATCGCCCAAATGTATACTTTTTAACTTTACATCCAAAAACCTGGCTAGTGGAGATGTAACTGATCCTTCTGCTGCTACATTTGGATGTAAGGGGGGGGGGTCAATAACATGTTTATGGACTTTGGGGATACCAAAAATTGCTGCCACTCAAGGCTTACCATTGTGGAGAAAATTTAAGTCCTGTTGGTCAATGAAGTCTTCCAGTAACAAGTCATTTAATGTGATATAAATATTTCGGTAGGCTAAACTGATTTCATCAAGGGGGACCCTAGTGTATCTGTCAGTGTCACCAAGCAAATTTAGCATTCTGGCTTCATAATCAATCTTATTCATTAAAACCGTACCTCCACTCTTGTCAGGTCTCATGACGCTAACATTCTGGTTACTCTTAAGGTCATCCATCACCTTTCTTTCCCCAGGTGTTAAATTGGACGTGAGCTTATTGCCCAAGGCACCCTTTCTAAGTTTATTTTCTACTACAATTTCGGAGGGGGGGGGGTTGTATACGCTTCTTTTCCTAAGGTTATCGTTCAAAGTCTGATGGTTATTGATTCCCAATAATAATTCAAGGTTCTTTTTCCTTAGGAACAGTTTCAGGTCAATAATTAATTTACTTATATTACATTTGCGTCGAGGAATAAAATTGAACCCTTTAGTGAACAGGCCAAAGTGTCCATGCTTGACGTCAATGTCACTATAATTAAAGATACTGTAACCATTCAGAATGGACCTAAAACCATTTGTGGTGATGTTGTTAGTATCTGATACATTCATATTTAAATTTACATCCTCCTTTGTTCTTCCCCCCTCCCCCATAATAGTTGCACCTCTGGGGCTGCTTATTCATCAGTCTCTTCAACTTGTATAAGGGGGTATTCCAGAGGGTCCTGGTAGTTTAAAAAATATTAATTTGCATCAAAATCATTTCTTTACACATCTCTGTTATTTGTTACATAATCCCTGTTGTTACCAGGTCTCCCCTCACTTCTCACATTGTAAGTACTATCTCTTTGTTTTGGGTAACTTCTTTGTTCTAAGTATTCCTTCCTATCCCTTTCAAGTTTTCTTTTTTTATGATTAATAATGACAGTACATTTTTTGTCCACATATTCTCTGGCATCATAATACAATTTCTTATATTCTTCCACAGTAAAACGCGTATCATTAGCAATTTTTTGGTTAATCACTTCTATTTGTTCGTACAACTGTTCCATATTTTTTCATTGTTTCTTATTATTCCTCTCAAAATCTCAAGACCACAATTATCAAAGATAGCCAAAAAGTCCTTGTGAAAGTCTGAACCCTCATGTACATTGTTTGGATATTTCCATACTCTGAGTCCTTTTGGTACAATTCCCTTTTCTCTACATTCTTTCAAGAATGTATTGTCAATATTTAAACTCTTGTATTTCAACATACTATTTTCCAAAGCTTGCACATTATCAGCATAGCTCATATTGTCCATACTTTCATTAGTGTTGTGTAATTTGTGTGACCTGGTATATATTGCCTTGTGCAGTCAATGTACTACCTTCTACATAGGGAAAACTGAGAGAAAATTAAAGAAAAGACTGTACGAACATATGAACGATATTCATACTAACAACACTAGAAGTGTCCTTTACAAACATACTCACCTGTGTAGGAGCCACCTTTTCTTTTTTGTGGTGGAAGAAATAGTTAAGGGCCTGAGAGGAGGACCCTGGGAAACTACGATCGAGTACAGGGAGGTATTCTGGCAGATATTACTAAAAGCTAACAAGCACCCAGGATTAAATGATGTTATTTCTTTAGCTCCAGTAATTACGTGCTGCCGGGTTATAACAACATCATTTTAATAATTCACTCATTAGAATATAAAAAAAAATTTAATCAAGATACAGCCTTTTACTGTTGTAAGGAATTTTCTCAAAATGACCACTAGAGTGTATTGTACCATTGTAAAAAGACCTTAGTGACTGTTTTCATTATATATATTTTTTACATACACGTAGAATTTTATTCATTATTTTAAGTACAAAATTTTGTGTTTTAAATGTTTTACATTTGTATTTATTTATATAGTACATGATTTTATGTGATATATTTTATCCTGTCACATTTTATTCTGTCACAATTTGATATTTTAATTAGTTGCGCTGTGATTGGAAGAGCATCATTTATTTATTTAGAAGTATTTAAACTGCTGCTTGTGAGATACAGACTTCCTCAGATGCATAGATGAATGTATCGACGAAAACGTACTTGTGGATATAAGTGTTTATATTTCACTTTGTGGAGGGCTGTCTCTGAATAAACCAGTGTGCTGTAATTCATTGGGCAGTCTGTGCTGTATTCTTACAGTTTATGGTCTTTTCTACAGCACTTGCTTGCATTAAATGTGATACTAGAAAATGGAAATCAACATCTAAACCAACTATATATACTAGAAGTAGTGAATACAGTAACAGAGACGGAACAACTGGAACTGAGATCTTTAGGTAACAGTAGGAACAAACTACACACAATTGTGGGAACAATACATACAGGGGAGAAATGAGGTTTAAAAGAAGGCAGGAATTAATAAACTATGTAATGTTTGACTGAAA
Organism: Protopterus annectens; assembly: GCF_019279795.1. Classification (NCBI taxonomy): domain Eukaryota; kingdom Metazoa; phylum Chordata; order Ceratodontiformes; family Protopteridae; genus Protopterus; species Protopterus annectens. Next base: position 913,875,650 of record NC_056745.1, on the reverse strand, counting down.
ATGATTGGGTAGATTATAAGTGATGTATAATGTTTGCAACTGGGAGTGTGTCAGTATGGTTTGTGATGTAAAATGCTTGCAACTAGGATTGTGTTGCTGTGGTTTGTTTTCATTTATATAGATGTATGACTGCCTATGTTGTAAGTGATGGTTTAATAAAGATGTTTCTTGTTTTAAAAAAGGGCAGAAATTGGATAATTTATGTAATGTTGCTTAGGTTATGTGATACATATAGCAATATATGTGAAGTATAATATTTGTAAATGTGAACTTGTTAATACAATTTGATTACTTTTTTATAAATGTAAATGTGCCTGTGTCACAAGTGATAATTCAATAAAGGTATTTAAATAAAAAAAAAATTGCAATCCAGCTGAGGAAAAATTATTTGAAGTCTTCTTGGGGTATACAATATTTTTTCTGATATAGATTTATTTATTAATATAGAAGCTGGAAAAGTGATTGTATCTGCGGCCATTTTTCAGTAGTCCAAGGGGAGTGTGTCAGCAGCTAGGGTGGTTGTTTTTTAGCTTATGTAGGGGTTTTTTTTAAAGGTAGAGGTTGGTACTGGGCTGAAGTCAAATAGCTAAAGATATTTAGCAGAGGCTGCAGGTACTGAGAGGGTAGTGTGGGTATTAAAGTTTGTGAAGGACAATATTGTCTGTATAAAATAGTTGTTAAACTGTGTGGGAATTGAATCAGTAGTATTGTTGGATGTAGGGTTGGGGTGGGGGTGGTAGTTTGGCCTGGTTGTAAAAGTTTGTTAATGGATGTCCAAAAGAGATTTGGTTGTTCTGATGTTTATTTTGATGCTATAATAGGTTTGCTTGCCACGTTTTATTATTATGTCTTATTCCTCAGGTACCTGAAAAGTTGAGATGTATTTTGTGTTCGTTTTTTGTGTCATTCTTTTCAGGCTTTGTCACACTGTAGCATTAATGTTTTAGTTTCCTTTCTTAGCCATGGTGCAGGATTGGATTGAGCCATTTTGGTATGTACTGCAGCAACGTTATTGAGAATTGTTAGGAATATCTTGCTGAAGTGTGTTACAGCAGTGTCTAAGGGCATAGATTTTAGTATTTTCCAGTTATAGCCTTGTTAAAGTTTTGACAAAATTGTCTTTGCTGAAGTTTTTTGAATTACTAACTTGGTTGTAAATTGTTTATTTTGAATATTGTAAGTTCTGAGTGGGTAAGTAGGTAAAAGGTCACGAAGGCTGTTTGGAAGGCTATCAGCTGTCATAATTTTGTTTAGTCTATTAGTAAGAATCCAATCTAAGTTCAATTGCCTACTAGTGCTTTTGTGAACAATAGACACTGATGTAATTAAATGTGTAAAGCTGTATACGTTTAAGGAATAAGGTGGGGTGTTGCTACTGATAAGCTGCCAGTCTATATTTAGGTCTCCTAGTATTATTGTTTCATGCTATATATGGTAGGACATCCTGTACAGAATATTTTCCACGGTGGAAATGTTTTTACCTGGTGGGATATATATGGCTGCTAAACAAAGTATGTTCCTATTATTGATTTTGAGGTATGGCATATTTAGTTCTGCATTATTAAATTGTAATAAGCCAAAACAATGTGCTGTCATAAGGGTGTTAATAACTAAAGTGCTGGCTACCTCCTTGCTTGTGGGCAGAGGAGGTAACAATCAAAAAATAAAGCTAAAAACTGGCTCTCACATCCTTACAGGTAACAGTAGGATATTTGGCATTATTAAATTGTGGTATCTCCTGCGAGCATGTGGTTAAAATTAGCGAATTCTTGTAAATGATGACAATTCCGCCAGCCTGTTTATTTGTCCTGTCAAGCCTAATTATACTAAAACCAGGTGGGGTGATTTCATTGTCATTTATGTGATTTTTCAGCCAGGTTTCTGTAGCTATGGCTGTGTCTGGGGAATACAGCAAAACATACTTAAGCATTTTATACATAAAGGCATTAAGCACATAGCAAACTATTTTACATAGGAAGCTAGGGCATATGTCATACTTGGTCTACTACAAATGTTTGATACTAATAGCTTATTTATGTATTTACATTTGTTAACCAGGTAGAGTCCGACTGGGCAAGAAGCCCATTTTCAGCGGAGACATATGCAGAAACTCTCCAGAACAGTGCAATCAGTTAATATTTACAAACAAAATTTAACAAAGTTAAATAAGATAGAACAAATAATCATAAAAAAACACAAAAAATTGGTAGTAATTAAAACAGATGAAAACATAGTTAACATAAGGGATCAATAGCCATAAGACACATATTAATAACAATATAGAAGTGTACAAGCTAGCAGAGAAAGAGCTGTGTCCATCTGAAAAAAGGAAAACAACAAGGGTTTATAAGCACTAGTTGCTTAAATGAGAAAAGTGGTATAAGAGAAAAAGGGATGGGAAGTAATAGGAGGAAGCCAACTAGACAGGAGAATTACAGAGGCCGAGCCATTTGCTATTGAGATAAACTCTTAGGCTTTTTTAAAATGAGGATAAGTTGGGGTTGTTTTGGATATGCAGAGGAAGAGCATTCCAGACCTTAACTATTTTGTGGGAGTAGAGGGAGTCACTATGATAGTTATGAGACTGGGTAATTTTAAACTTTAGTCTGCCAGAAGATCTAAGAGATCTACAGTTAAAGTTTGGTTGAACCAGGGATGAAACTGCAGGGCAATTGCTGGGGTAATGTATTACTTTGTGGGTAAAAGTAAGTTGATTTAGTTTTAATAGGTTTGGTAATTCCAACCAGTCAAGTAGTTGAAGAACAGAACAATGATGAGTTTTATGGGGGTTGACTGGTGGCAAACTTAGCAAGTTTGTTATAGCAGGACTCTAGGTAATTAATGTTAGTCTTACGTAGATTGGTGAAGATTTGTGAGCAGTAGTATAGAAAGTAAATGAGATCTAGCTGTGGCTAGTCCGGCTTGGTTTGTGAGGTATAGTTTGGCCCTATGTAGAGCTCCAAGTTTTGTGTGAACTTTCTTGATTGATAGCGAGATGTATTCGTCAAATTTTAGTTTATTATCTATAATAACTCCTAGGAGCTTAGCCTCATTTGGAAGTTCAATCTTAGAGCCATTAGAGCAGAGAATATAGAGAGGTAGAGAGCTGTGCTTGGATGATTTGTTTGTGAAAAGCATTAATTTAGTTTTGTTTGGATTTAAAATGAGTTGATGGTTGTAGCGGTAATTTTCAATGTCGAGGAAAGCTTTTTGCATTTTTTGTTGAAGTTCTTGCATGGAAAAGGCTGACTAGATAAGAGAGGAGTCGTCAGCATATTGGATAATGGTGGCAAGCTGGGTGGCAGAATGTAGGTTTTTGGTAAATAAGGCAAAAAGGAGGGGACCAAGTATGGAACCTTGGGGTACTCCAGTGGTTACTGGTAGTTGAGGGGAGAGTTTGTTCTCCCATTTTGTAGCCTGATTTCGGTTAGACAGATAGCTGTGTAACCATGTAAGGGATAATGAACTCAGATTATAAGTTGCAAGTTTGTTGAGTAGCAGTTGGTGGAATATGGTGTCAAAGACTTTTGACATATCCAGGAAAATTGCGGAGACTAGCTGGCCTTCACTTTTGAGGTGATGAACAATATCAGTGAAGGTTATTAGAGCTGTGTTAGTACTATGTTTAGGTCTGAAACCATGCTCAGAAATGGATAGTAGATTGTTAGTAGTAAGATTGAAAATGAGTTGTTGGTGTATACATTTTTCAAGGATTTTTGCTATGGGAGACAGGATGGCAATGTGTCAGTAGTTAGAAATATCTTTAAAAGGGCCTCCCTTAGGGAGAGGTATAATGTAAGAAATCTTCCAGAGGAGAGGTATATACTGTTCTGAGACAGAGCGATTGATTAGAATGGAAATGGGGGTAGGCAATGGAAGGAGCGGCTGCTTTTAGAAATGCATCGGGTAGATGGTTGGTAGCAAGACAGCAGGTTTTTAGTTTACTTGGGAGATGTTCTTCATGTTTCACTGTTGCATTCATTACAATTGGGTTATCCTGCTGGCAGGCTACTCTCAGTCGGCCTGAATTCCAAAGTCTAGGTCCGGCGTTGGTTGCTGTCGCCTCCTCCCTGACATCAGTGCGCCAGGGGTATAAATGATGCAGCCGACGCCATTTTCTCCAGTCTTTCTTGCCGCACGGTGCCCGAAGCAAAAGCAGTTCGCAAGTGCTGGTCGGCCGACTCCTGAGATTTTCGTGTTCGAATTTCAGATCCGAAGTCTTTACTAAAAGCTAAGTACCCCATTGGGGAAACTATTTTCTTGCTCCAGACCGATGTCAGAAAAAGTTAATAATTGTATTTCTTGTGGGAAGCAAATACCTCATAAGGACTTTCATTCTTACTGTATTCCTTGCCTAGGCCCTGACCACGACGTTGCTAGTTATCGGTTTTGTGCTAGATTTAACCAACATACTATTAAGCGTCGGTACGATTTTGCATTTCACTATTTTGGCAGAAGATTTAACTATACAATGTCATCGGATAGCCATCCAACTACCGGAATTCACAAGAAACGCAAAGAAAAGGACAGGCATCCAAGGTCCAAAAACGACGACGAGGCTTCTTCTAAGCCAGTCGCCGGTTCTCAGTGAGGCACCTTCGCAGCCCCTGACGACCGCTACTTTAGACTCGCAGGCCGCTACCGACACACATGTGGAGTCGACCAGGCCACTGGAAGCTCAAGGTACTGGACCTTCGGAAACTATTCCTTCAGATGGGTCCGGAGCCGCTGAGCAGGCATCGGCTTCTGAGGGTGTTTTCAGACCTACTCAATTATATGTTAAAATGACTTCAGCTTCAAAGGCAAAGACTAAAGCACCTTTAAAGACAAAGAAACAAGTACAACAGCCTCATGGACAGGCCTCCATGCCTAAAAAACAGATGCTCAAAATGGCCGAAGACCTAATTACTTTGATCAGGGGTTCCCATCCCCCTCCTGATAAGAGGCCTAGGCAAGAGACAGAATATGAATCTTCAGATCAGGTTTCCATTTCATCTGATTCCTCTTCTGATCAGGAATACAGTTCCTCCCTATGAGGATTCTGATACTGAAGAATCTATCCCTTCAGCCTCTCCTCCTGAGGATTATTCTTTTGGGGAAACTTTACATACCATGAGGGAGCATTTCCACTGGGAAAGCCAAGATTATTCGGAATCTAAGAAAAGGCTCAGAGACTTCCTTTTACTACCACAACACAGGCCCCTAGCTATTCCACCTGTGTTAGACATTGTAGATGATGTATTTTCAGAGTCCAGTCTGACCCCTGACTCCTTACCTCCAGCTCCTGTTAAGCTGGGCAGGTACTACAGGGTTCCTGACTCTCATAAATTCCTTTTCAAAAATCCTGCTGCTGACCCAGAAACTATCTCTTAGGGTCCCAAAGGGGGGTCAAGGCTTCCACTGCAAAAAACCCCACTCCCTCTAACAGGGATTCTAGGACACTGGACAGATGGGGAAAAAAGATTTACACTTCTGCTGCCTTGGCTATAAGGGCTTTAAATTCTCAGTTTCATATGCTCAAATATCAGCAATATATTATGTCACTGCTTAAACAGAAAATGTTGATAAATTCTGAATGTGGTTTTGATTCTCTGGAGGCCTCCTGCAGGGCCGCAGTTATGGGTTCTCTCATTAGGAGGCATGCTTCCCTCCAGTACAGCTCTTTTGATTGTGCACCTTTAACTCCTATTGGGTGTGGCTTGAGTATTTAAAAAATAAAGTTATCACCTTACAATTCTAACAAATACTCATTGACATAGGTCAAATATCAATACAATTGTGTTTGCCATCATGTATGCTTCAAGATAAAATATTTTGATACCTTGTACAGGGCATGGTTTTGGAATTATTAATGCAAATATGAACAAGTAATATTTGATGCCTAGAGGAGCAGTAGGAGGTAACTGCAGATGCACCTGGAGGCGTCACTCAGATGTAATGGTATCCAATCCTAAGGAACTTGTCTCAAAGCCCAGCCTGGACCTTACCTCAAGTGCCTCATCTACTGTCCCAGCAGAACAATCAGATCCTGCACAGCCAACTCAAGACTTTAAATCTGGCAGCATGGTGGATAATTTAGTCATACAAAACACACCTCTCACTATAGCGGTGACGGATGTCATTTTGGAGGCCAGGAGGCCTAGTACTAGAAAATCCTGTGCTGGAAAATGGAAGAGATTCTGTGCTTGGATCCAAGCACAAGGAATTGACACAGCTGTACCAAATATTCCTCAGATTTTTGCAATACTTGACTGAAATGTTGGACAAAGGCCTATCCTTTTCATCTATAAAAATTCATGCCTCGGCTATTTCGGCTCATTACAATACAGACCCACCAATCTTTTCTCATCCTTTATTAAGGCAGTACCTCAGAGGGGCCAAAAATTTAACGCCTCCAAGGAGAGCACCAATACCTGCATGGGACCTCAATTATGTCTTGGAAAAACTCACCCTGCCTCCTTTTGAGCCAGCCGCTACAGCTGATATAAAGTTTTTATCTTGGAAAACAGCTCTGCTCCTAGCAATAACTTCTGCAAGATGAGTCTCAGAGCTACAGGCACTCATGGCTGTGGAGCCTTTTATCATTTTTTATCCAGACAGGGTTTCTCTGAGGACAAACCCAACATTTATGCCTAAGGTAGTGTCCAGTGTGGCCCTTAACCAAACTATTCATCTGCCTACCTTTTACCCAAACCCACAGAATAAGGGGGAGAGAATTCTGCATTCTTTGGACTACACAGACAGCTACACTTCTATTTGAACAGAACCAAAGCTTTCAGAAAGACAGAGCAATTACTAGTGGCATATGCTGCAGGATCACAAGGAAAGGTTACCTCAAAGCAGACTATTTCAAAGTGGATAGGCCACTGCATTCATTTCTGCTATTCACAACATTGCAAGCCAGTACCTAAGGGCATTAGGCCACATTCAACCAGAGCAGCAGCCACTTCAGCAGCCTTCCCCAGGGGTGTACCAACCAAAGACATTTTAGAGGTTGCTACTTGGAGTTCAGTGCATACCTTCACAAAGCACTATCACTTACCACTCTACTCTAAATCCAGGGCAGGCTTTGCCACTGCAGTTCTGCAGGACCTAATAGCCGCTCCTAATGCTATTTAGCTCCAGCCTCCCAACCTTAGCTTTGGGATTCAACCCAATTGTAATGACTGCAACAGTGAAACACGAAGAACATAGTACAGTTGTGTACACTTACCATAAATGTAGATGTTCGAGTGTATTCACTGTTGCAGTCCAGGTTACCCACCCGACATCCCCCATTTCTTTGCTGGAACATATCTGTACTTCTCTGTTCTATACAACCTATGTGGTGTATTTGCTTGTAGATGAAGGCAAAATATATACCTTGGTGCATGCATGTTTTATTGACATATTTTTAGCCAACCCTTTTGGGGGCACCTGACATCTGGGGCAAGAAAAACTGAAGAAAATGGTGTCGGCTGCATCATTTATATCCCTGGCGCACTGACGTCAGGGAGGAGGCGACAGCAACCGACGCCAGACCGAGACTTTGGAATTCAGGCCAACTGAGGGTAGCCTGCTAACAGGATGACCCAATTGTAATGACTGCAACAGTGAATACACTCGAACATCTACATTTATGGTAAGTGTACACAACTGTACTTTTTTATGTAAGAGGTTTGAATAGTTTGTAACATACTTGGTCTTACCTTAACTTTCACCAGCTTGATCTTTCTTAATTACCTAACCCTCCCACCACTCAATCCTGCTGAGCTGTATAAACCTACTACAGCCCTAATTCTACCCCCAAAATACTCCTTGTGATGATATGGGTTAGTGCCAGCATAACCAGCTGGAGTTCTAGAAAGAATGATATGTCCTTTAAATATCGAAATGATTTATATAAGATGCTTGTGTTACAAATGTATTAGAACTGTATGGCATTTGAATATCAACCTGGTTTGTACAGATGCTTATGTTACAAATGTATTAGAACTGTATGGCCTTTGAAAATCAAAATGTGTAAAGTTCTAGTGTTAAAAATATATCAGCAGTGTTCCTGCTGGACAGAGAAGGAATATACATGTGAGACTGTGTATGTATATATGTTAGCAAGGGACACTGGAAGAGAAGGGGTTAAACAACTAGCTTACTTATTACTTTAAGAAAAGTACTGTTAATTGGACCACCTGTTGTGCCATGGAAGTGCTTATTCCACAGCTCTGAATAGGACCAGAGACGGCATGTCTGGAAGAAGCCTTTGTTCATTAGCTCAGTAAAAAGAGGGGAAGCCCCAGGCACTGCCATAAACATTAGCAAAACTTTAGATCTGCATCTTATCACAGCTATGCTAACATCCTTTCTCAAACCTCAAAGGAGAATAGTGTGAGAACCTAGGGTCAGGTGACCAGATGAGGTCATTCTGCCAGCCATCTTGGAAATTTTAGATATTACAAAGAGAAATCTCTCAGTATTGAGTATTCTGTCTTGGGCCTCACAACAAGAAGGGCCATTCATCACATCATCTGCCTTGATCTATTATGTAAGTAGGGAATAGTAATTCTCTTAGATTCAGTGAGGAAAAATATAGTAAAGCCTAGTTTAGATAATGTTTTTCTTTATTTTTCTAAGTTTGTTTATCAATGTTATTTTTAGCATTTCCAGTGATTTGAACTCTGTGGTTTACTGTAAATATATATTCAGTATTTTCATGTCCTTGTATTATGTATTATTAAATATATTTAAAATGTTTATTGTGGCTGGTCCTTTTAGAAAGCATTTAACCTTTGAGAGTGCTTATATTATTTGGTGACACTGTGTGGGCCACTCCAGAAGGCCTAGCTGTCTTGGTCAACTTCTACCATTTGTATTACTGTCACACAGTATAATTGGATTTTTTTTTATTAAGGGCCTTAGAGTAGTTAATTGTGGAGTGTCTGGTGGTAGTGATAAGTACCTTATACTCTGGGCAGAAGGGGGCACAGCAGGCAAATCTGTGCCAGCCTTTCATGTGTGTGTGTGTGTGTGTGTGTGTGTGTGTGTGTGTGTGTGTGTGTGTGTGTGTGTCAGCTACTTGGAGCAGGAACATGAAGCACGGGTTTCATAGACAGGGTGCAGGACATGAAGCACTGGTTTCATAGACAGGGTGCTGGAGGACTTGGCTTGGACACTCACCTGAGGACTTAACCCTGTAGCGGTGCTAGTGGAGAGCCTTACTGGGGCCCTGGATGGAGATAGATATAAAAAAATTCAGACCCCAGGCTGACTGCATTCTCTGTATGCTCTTAAGGAAAATTGTACTTGGTGCAAAGAACTGCATCTGGAAATGCTGTGTGTAACTATTTCACTGAAAGTGAGCATTCCCCAAAGGTATCAGTGGTGAGGATTTAGGCTCCTTGATTACTAGCCCAGAGAGGGGTCATCACACTCCCACCCAGTCCTTAACCTGAATCCTCCCTCCCTAACCCTAATTGTACAACTCCTCTCCTACTCCCTAACCTTAAAGTACCAGATTGTTCCCTGAATCTAAAACTCTGATCACCCTCCATAAGCCTAAAGTCCCTGATCTATCCATAAATGTAAAATACCACTCCCCCCAACAACCTAAATTCCCTGTTCACTCCCCAAACTCCCTAAATCTAAAACTCCTCTCCTGCTCCTTAAACCTTGAGTTCCCAATATCTCCCTAACTCTGAACTCCCCTCCTGCTTCCTAACCATAAAAAATATCCCCATACCTACACCTAAATCACTTACCTGATTGCTGTTAGAAATGCTAAGCTATACTCCCACCCCTCCTACTCCTTTCCCACGGCTGCCACACTTACCTTGCTCAAACTCGGCTATGTGTTTGAGCAAGGTACAGCAGCTTCACTCTCTTTATCTCTCTCTCTCTCTGCACACAAAAGATTGCCACTTCTATGGTTGGATGTAAAATAAATTAAGACTGCTTGTTCTACTCAGTTAAAAACATCATATACAATGTAAAATATAATGAGCATAAACTGCCAAACTAGAGGATATAGTTCTCTTTATTAGTTTTCATTTAGCCTGTTATGGTTCATTATTTTGGTTGTATTAAAATATGCACACTAGTAAACAAATGAAAATGAGAATGTTGTGGTTTCTGTTAGTGTATGAGTCAAATAGGCTATTTCTGTAGTTGGTATTTTAATGCAGAATACTTTTTTGCAGTCTTTACTCCCACTGTCAGTCATCAGTTCCATAAATGGCCATTTAGCCAATTTATTTTCCATCGCCTGGGTGAAAGTTGTCTTTGAGGGGTCATCATTCAGACAGCCATCAGGAGTCGATCATGTTTTTTTTTCTGATTATTTTTTCCGGCCATAACACATGTACCTGGTAAGGTGTGGGGGAGGGTGTGCAGTGGACTGATATGAAGTCCATCTTCTCACTTCTGCAAAGGGTGTTCCCTCCAATTAACCCTACCCACTGAGAAATGAGCTTCCTATTCTCAACTAGAGAATTAGCATTGCCCAGTCTAACATCTGAATGTGCATAAACCTCCCCCTCCTACCAGGAGAGTTGGGTAGGCCATGCCCATTTACTCCTCCCCCTCTCACACCTGATGCTTCTAGTGCCAGGGTTATTAATCAAGCTCTGGTCACCCGGGTTGCAGTCAGGATTCCAACCCCTGTGACAGACAGCAAGGCCTTTTGATGCAAAATGCTGATATCACTACACCGTCTAGGTGCTGTCCTGTAAACAAACCATTTAACCGAGAGATCCATATGCTTGTTTGGTATCTCAGGTCAATGTTGAAGACCTCAGGGCAACTTGTATAAACAGAGTAGGCGATGTTTTACATGGGTAATATCCAAATGTCCTCATTCATTAAAAATGCTTCTGCCAGCATTGCCTGGTTCACTTTTAATTAGCATGCATCTATAAATTCCTTTTGACTGGATGAAGACAAAAATAAATAGTATCTTCTAGTCTTGCTTGAGGGGAAAATAAGTTAAAAACCACATAAAGATGGACATGGCATTCTGTATCAGCTGTGTGGTATAAAAGCTAACTTGCTTATTTAGTAATATTTTCTTCCATTGAGTAAAGAATTTTTTTCTTTTGTTGAAATAAACTGAACATTATCTGGATTTTCATCAATACCTGTAATGACTGTTGACTGTTTTGTTATAATCTTAGAATGATGTCTAGTATTCACTGTAGTACCATAAAGAAATAGCAAAGTGATATATTTCACCAGCACAGACTTGGGGTTTGGTTCCAAAGGACGTGCTCTCAGCGTAAGTGACCACTTAACACTGACAGCAGGCTAAGAGCAGGTATTTTTGAATCTGCTCCCTGGTGTAAGCCTGTTTATAGATAGACTTTACACTGAAGTAAGTCACTTACACTGAGAGAAAGTCTTCTGGAATCAGGCAGACTTACACTGAGAGTAATTCTTTTGGAATTTGGTCCTCAGAGTTGTTCTCAGCTGTGCACAGGCTATTAACATAACTGTTACATTAATGCCATAGTCTACAGAGCTGTGTGTTCAGTGTCCAAGAAAGGGTTGTTGTATATGTGTGCCTGTGCCTGTGCATGTGTGTGTATCTGTGTGTGTGTGTGTGTGTGTGTGTGTGTGTGGTTGGGGGGTGACATTGCAGGTTCAATGACATGGTGTACTTTATGTGTAACCAAGCTACAAATTTGACCATTTGTTGTTGAATGGAGGTAGAGATCAGTGATACATAAATGATGTGAATGGGTTTTGCTGTGAATAAAAGAGGATGGAGCGTGCAGTTACAATGACCCATATTTTACAGAACTGAGAAGTGACAATGATGATATATTATGCAGACAGGGTCCTAATACCACATTTCTATAGTTCATAGTATGTGGTGCTTCTGGAAAGAGGAATTCTAATGCCACACTTCCCTGCTTTATGGAATTTAAGATTTATCTTTATTAAAAAGGAGAAAGCTGTGTTACACAAAGTGTAAGCAGAACCTTATGACAAACAAAGGTTTTTGAAAGCTTAATATTTGTGTGCATTTTCGGTAGTATTTATTTTTATTTATTCATTTTAGGTTGTTTACTGTAGTGGTAAACTGATCACATTAGACCATTTGCTGGCACAGCCTTGGTACGTTTATGACTAAAAATAACCTACTTTATTAGTGCCTAATTAATATTAGGGTAATTGCTATAGTCCAGATACTTTTATGGCTAAATATATCCTACTTTATTCCACTTTATCAATACTAGGGCAGTTGCTCTATTCCAAGTACTTTTATGACTAAAAATAACCTACTTTATTAGTACCTTATCAATACTAGGGCAGTTGCTATTGTCCAAGGTAAAGGCCTATTAAGTATTGGCACATACAATATTTGGAACTGGCAGCTTTTGTACTTGATCGAATGCTTTGTTCTTTAACCTCAGCAGTTAATCAACTTATACAATTTTCTTTCAATCTCAATAAATAAACAATAAGTGCTCTGCACGCCAGGCAGGTAGATGTATATATGTAGAGTAAATATTTTTTTGCATAATTTCCATAGTGACACCAAATGTATTCTTAAGATCAACAAAGTGCTCCAGTCAAAAGGCCTTTGTTCATGTAAGAGGAAATGCAGGCTGTTACCCAATAAAATGTCATTAGGTCTAATTACCATAAATGTGACTAAGCAATAAGTGGTAATCAACAAACTCTCATGTGATAATGAAGTGAACATGGCACCACATCACTGCTTAGGAATGTTACTAGTGCAGACACTAAAGTCTTCTGAAAGAATACAGTCTCACATTTATACTAGGTAAACATTATCAGTCCTTCTCATGAAAATCTACTGCATTACTTTAGCTAATAAGCACATCCATACTATAAGAAAGAATACAACACACAACAAAAATGAAATGTATCCTGTACAGAAAATTCTCACCTCATTAGTCAAGTTGGCTTCATCCAGACTTGTTTGATAACTAGATGTGTAGATTGATTCAAGGAACCATTTTCAGATAGAAATCAGACCAGAATCCACTGCAGTTTTATAATGATTGTGCATAATTACATAAAGTTAATTTCAGTAATAACTTCTCAAAACACATAACAACGCAACAAGCAACAATGTTACATACACACCAAATGCATTCAAAAATATTATTACAAATATAGAGGATTGTGATTGGGTGTCCAACCACAGCCAAGTTATTAAATATTTGAGGCATAGATGTCAAAGAAATTCACCTTGAGAGTGAAGCATGAGAGTGGAACCTTGTTCATCTTGAGAATGCATAACAGCTTCAGTTATGATTGGAAAGACTCAATAATAATTTTTGTAGTTCATGAAGCTTTTATCTGGTGCAGTGCACTACAACAATATGTGAAAAAAGTGTAGTAGTTCTAAATGTTTTACAGCTATGAAAGCTGCAACACACTCACCTCTGCCATGTTGAGAGAAGAAGAATATCAGGAAGCTGTTAAAACACTTTATTCAGATGTTTTTCAAACAAATGTCTATGTGACACTACTCCACTGGCCCAGTAATGAAGGAACCTCAATCCTCACCACTGGCACCAATGAGGGATGCACATAATGGGAGGATGACAAGTGCATGCACAGTAAAGTGCAATTTCCCTTAAGAGCACACAGAGATCACAGTCAGTCTGGGGTTGGTTTATCCCTTTTCTCCAGATTTCCAGTAAGATGTCCCACTGGCAGAGCTATAGAGTTGAGTCCTTATCCAGGATTCCAAGACAAGACCTCCCAGCACACTCTCTGTCCAACCAGTGCTTTGTGCCCCTGCCCAAGTAGCTGACACACACACACACACACACACACACACACACACACACACACACACACACACACACACACACACACACACACACACACGTTGAGATTTGATTTATATACAAACACAGACGTGTAAAGGCTGGCACAGGTTTACTAGCTATGCCCCCTTTTGCCCAGACCATAAGATAGTTAGCACTGCCACCAGAACCCCTTATCAGCTACTTTAAGGCGCTTCCCAAAGGGTGACCACTCTTACTGTGTAATGTTACTATTATCCAAATGGTAAGTGTGACCAAGACTTTTAAGGTTATTGGAGTGGCCTATACAGTGTCACCAGATACATATGCAAGTACTCTAAGAGCATAAATATCTCTAAACAAACCAGTCACAATTAAAAGGTTTCAATATATTTAATAATAAATAATAAAAGAACAAGACTATATTCATTAACTCAGCACAGTGACTACAGAGTTCAGAATCACAGGAAATATTTTGAAACAACTTTGCAGGACAGTCTCAAATGAATACAGAAAACATCTAAACTAATCTTTACTATATTCCTAACTACCTCTAAAAGAAATACTATAGCTAAATCTTACTTACAGAGCAACATGCAGGCAGAAGTGCTAAATGGATGTTTCTAGATCCAAGACAAGATACAAAATGCACAGACTCACTCTCTGAGATAGTTCTTAAATTAATAATACACATTACTGCTGGGTTAACTGGGATGATATCACTCTTTGAAACCTGCTTTCAGTTACCAGGCTAACAGAAACTTAGAATTTAGCACCTCTGTGTCAGAGGTACATATCTCTCAGAAGTTTGCCCAGAACTGGAAGTTGTAAAACAGTAAAAAAGTAATTATTTCTGTTTCAAGACAATAGAAAACCTTCTAGCTCTAGACATCCTGTCTCTTTGCATTAACTAACTTTTATAGCACAGTCGTAAACAAATTCAACTTATTTTATTGAAGTTTTGCAAGTTAACTTTGTATGTTCCAACTTCTACCATTAAAGCACACATCTACACAGGTATATAGTTTATACAAATTTCTGCTCTTTTCCAGCAGGGTACTCTGTGGTTATATTCTTGAAGCTCAGTACATAACATACAATTCAACACACACTTCTACACCAGTAGTTTAATATCCACATAACATATAGTTCTCTTACATTTGTAAGACAAGCCTATGGATCATAATATTCACAAATGACATAAGATTATTTACAAAATTCCAGATAGCTGGGCTGGCAGTGTCACATTTTTATATAAATCATATTAATATTTTCAAGTGACATATAATTATTTACAAAATTACAGGTAGCTGGGCTGGCAGCATTTTGGTTTGTCATAGTCTAAATGATATATGAAGTACTGAAAAGTTTCCCAGTGCTCTTCCATAGTGGTTGCTGACTGCTGTTAATGCTGTACTGTGTGACTAATGCATAAAATGCTGATGGCTACTTAACAAAGACTTGTTAAAAACTTTTCTGATGTCAGAAAGATGATTAGCAAACTTGTCTTTTTCCTGATTTCATAGTCAATTATTGTATTCCATGCATCACAAAAATGTAGTGGACAACAATTGCAAATAAGTATGTAATAGGAAGAAAATATTAATATTTTGAATAAACATTCAGCAAAATATTAATATTTTCTTCCTATTACATATTTATTTGTAATTAACCCAGCCACTGGGGATGCACAAGCCAATGCATTTCTTTGTGCCGGTCCAAAGCCCGGAAAAAATGGGGAGGGTTATGTCAGGAAGAGCATTTGGTGTAAAACCTTTGCCAAATGACATATGCAGACAGCAATACAGATTTTCATACTGGATCGGTCGAGACCCAGGTTAACAACGAGCGCCACCAGTACTGTTAGCCAACAGGGTGTTGGTGGAAATTGGGCTACTGTTGATCGAAGGAGAAGAAGAGTGAGGAAGGAATACCCAAGGCAGCAAGAGAGGAGGAAGGTTAGGAGTGTGATAGTGATGGTAGGAACTTTGAATGTTGGTAGTATGACTGGCATAGGGAGAGAGCTAGCTGATATGATGGAGTGAAGGAAGGTTGATATATTCTATGTGCAAGAGACTAGATGGAAGGGGATTAAGGCCAGGTGTATTGGAGGTGGGTTCAAATTGTTCTTTCATGGTGTGGATGGGAGAAGAAATGGGGTAGGGGTTATCCTAAAGAAACAGTATGTCAAGAGTGTTTTGGAGGTGAAAAGAGTGTTGGATAGAGTGATGTTAATGATGCTGGAAACACAGGCAATGGGTGGCAGTGAAGAGTTACCAAATAGCTGGGTAACTACAGCAGAGCTTATAAGAGAGACAGCTAGAAAGGTGCTTGGTGTGACATCTGGACAGAGGAAGGAGGACAAGGAGACCTGGTGGTGGAACGAGGAAGCACAGGAGAGTATACAAAGAAAGAGGTTGGTGAAGAAGAAGTGGGATTGTCAGAGAGATGAAGAAAGTAGACAGTGGTATAAGGAGATGAGGCATATTGCAAAAAAACAGGTTGCGAAGGCTAAGGATAAGGCATATGAAGAGTTGTATGAAAGGTTGGACACAAAGGAGGGAGAAAAGGACCTGTACCAATTGGCTAGACAGAGGGACCAAGCTAGGAAAGATGTGCAGCAGGTAAGGGAGATAAAGGAAAATGAGGGAAATGTACTCACAAGTGAGGAGAGTGTGTTAAGCAGATGGAAGGAATACTTTGAGAGGTCGATGAATGAAGAGAATGAGAGAGAGAGAAAAGGTTGGATGATGTGGAGATAATGAATCAGGATGTGCAGCGGATTAGCAAGGAGGAAGTAAGAACAGCTATGAAGAAGATGAAGAATGGAAAGGCTGTTGGTCCAGATGACATACCTGTGGAAACATGAGGAGTTTAAGAGAGATGTTAGTGGAGTTTTTAACCAGATTGTTTAATGAAATCTTGGAAAGTTAGAGGATGCCTGAGGAGTGGAGAATAAGTGTTTTGGTACTGATTTTTAAGAATAAGGATGGTGTGCAGAGCTGTAGTAACTACAGAGGGATACAATTCATCAGTCACAGCACGAAGTCATGGGAAAGAGTAGTGGAAGCTAGGTTAAGAAGAAAGGTGGTGATAAGTGAGTAGCAGTATAGTTTCATGCTGGGAAAGAGCACTACAGATGTGATGTTTGCTCTGACAGTGTTGTTGGAGAAGTATAGATAAGGTCAGAAGGAGTTGCATTGTGTCTTTGTGGACTTAGAGAAAGCATATAACAGGGTGCCTAGAGAGGAGTTGTGGTATTGTATGAGGAAGTTGGGAGTGGCAGAGAAGTATGTAAGAGTGGTACAGGATATGTATGAGGGTAGTGTAACAGTGGTGAGGTCTGCAGTAGGAGTGACAGATGCATTAAAGGTGGAGGTGTGACTACATCAAGGATCAGCTCTGAGCCCTTTCTTATTTGCAATGGTGATGGACAGGTTGACAGACAAGATCAGACAGGAGTCCCCATGGACTATGATGTTTACCAATGACATTGTGATCTGTAGTGAGAGTAGGGAACAGGTGGAGGAGACCCTGGAGAGGTGGAGATATGCTCTAGAGAAGAGAGGAATGAAGGTCAGTAGGACTTAGACAGAATATATGTATATGAATGAGAGGGAGGCTAGAGGAATGGTGAGGATGCAGGGAGTAAAGTTGGCGAAGATGAATGAGTTTAAATACTTGGGATCAACAGTTCAGAGTAATGGTGAGTGTGGAAAGGAGGTAAAGAAGAGAGTACAGGCAGGGTGGTGTGGGTGGAGAAGAGTGTCAGGAGTGATTTGTGACAGACGGGTACCAGTAAGAGTGAAAGGGAAGGCCTACAGGTGGGTAGTGAGACCAGTGATGTTATATGGGTTGAAGATGGTGGCATTGACAAAAAGGCAGGAGTCAGAGATGGAGATATCAAAGTTAAATATGTTAAGATTTGCATTGGGTGTGACAAGAATGGACAGGATTAGGAATCAGTATATTAGAGGGTCAGCTCAGGTTGGACAGTTTGGAGACAAAGCCTGAAAGGCGAATTTGCATTGGTTTGGACATGCTGAGGAGGGATGCTGGGTATATCGAGAAAAGGATGCTAAGGATGGAGCTGCCAGGTAAGAGGAAAAGAGGAAGGCCTAAGATAAGGTTTATGGATGTGGTGAAAGAGGACATGCAGGTGGTTGGTGTGACAGAGCAAGATACAGAGGACAGGAAGAAATGCAAACAGATGATCTGCTGTGGTGACCCTTAATGGGAACAGTTGAAAGAAGAAGAAGAAGAAGATTTAGTAAATTAATATTATGTGAACATGCAGCAGGAGTAATTAACTTTAAGACAGTCTGATGCTAAGGTGAAAAGGGGTTGATAAAAGAACAGTTAGAGTAAACCTCAGCCACTATTCCTAAGTGGATTTGAAGTTCTGCTATGAAGTACATCCTCCCTTACCCTAGGATGTGCTTCTAAAACTAGGCAGTAACGTGCAAAAAAATTTTAGAAAAGTATTTTCCATGACATAAAAGCCCAAAAGCAAGTCTAGTGAGGGAGATCGCAACTTGAGTTGAAAATCTGAGAGTATCACGCAAGTTATTACATTTCAGCATGTTGGCCACTGGTGGACAACAGGCACAATAAAGTACTTTGAATATCATTGAGAACAGAAGGCAAGTTGCCTTTTCAATTATATGGAGTAATTTTTGCCTTTCTAGGTGAAAAACAAGGATGCTTGGTACTTATAGACCTTAGTGGGAGAGAAATGACACATGACATTAACTAGGGCAGTTGGTAATAATTTATTGTAAGATGAGCTGAGTGTCACCACAAGGAGGAAATTCTCTAGCTTAAGCAACAGGATATTTTTTTATTACAGGTCGCTGACTCTGGAATAAGGGGCCTAGTAAAGTTATAGTTTGTCTTTGGTTGTGAAATAGATGTCTGAATAGTAGAGTTAGTATAAAGCTAAAATAAAGTATTGAATCTATTAAGGCAAATAGGTACTTGAAGAAATGGATGAAATCAATACTAACATCAGGGGTGAGTTTGAAGAGATAGGTGATATGAATTAATCAGTCTCTTAAGAGTCCCAAATATCATTTTCTGAGTTGTATTAGTATTGATGTGTAACTTTTTACCAGAAAACCATGCTAGTTATTAAGGTTGGAAAGGAGGGCTCTCTGAACATTTATTTAAGTTTGTCCAGATTGGCGGAGACCCAAATCATTAACCTGTAGCTTAGCATGAAATCCTTGATTATATGATTAGCTTGTTGACAAATAAGGAAAAACAATAATTGTCTGGAGGGCAACACCCTGAGGAAGTCCAAAGTCAGATACAGAAAAGTAAGAAAGCATGATGCTAACTTGGGCAAAGAATGTGCTAAAACTCACTTTTTAAAACCTACTAGGGGACATTCATTAAATCCATTTCTGGGAAGCCTGTCCAGCAGAATTGTCAGGAAGAGTAAAGACCCTCTTAAAATCAACAAAGATGGCTCCAGTCAAAAGGATTTTGTCTATGTAAAAATGCAATTTATTACCTGATAAAAGGTAGCAATGTATTGAAACCTTTTTTAGAACCACATTTGCTATAGTTTAAAAAGTATTTCTGCTTCAGCTATTTACTGAAAGTTGTACCATAATACTATACATGTTCTGCCTTATGTATCTCAACTACTTTGTGGGTGTGTGTTGGTTTGTTTTTTGGGAGAAGGCTGTTTCATTGTTGGCTACATTTTTCAGAATAGACGGACTCCTTTTAATAGTTGGATATAAAAAGTTTCAAAGCAGTTTCTTTATTTTTGGCTCATTAGTCTTAACCAGGATAATTATCATCAACAGAACTTGACTTGCTCTAGTTAAGTACAACTATAATATATAACTGTGTGGGAGTGCTGCAAGTCCCATTTTATTGTAGTACAATACAGAGCAGCAAACACATAATTAATTAATTAATTAATTTGTTAACTGGTGTGGAACACTGATCACAAGAGCAATTTTAGTCTTACCCCAGAGAGATAAAGGTAAACAAAAGATTAAAAAAATATATTAAAACAAACATAATGTTCAGAAAGCATATAGCAGGTACGTACTATACACTATATACAAGGAATGCAGGTACATACTCAATGATACAATCCAATTGTACAATATGAGGCACCTGATCCATAGAGGAAGAACAGTAAGGCTGAAGATCAGGAGTTGAGTGTGGAAGTAGCACTGCTTAGGTTATGAGTCTTGCAAGAAGGCAGATGCATTTTAACTGTTTTAAATTGAATTTCAACCTGGGTAGGGAATTTGGAATAAGAGAATAAATAGTTGAAGTGAGCACGGGGAACAATTCCTAAAGTTTGGATTTTAAGATCAAGAGGCAGTGGTTAGTGTACTATAGTTTGGATTTGGGAGTTTGCAGAAGTGGTCCCGTGTGGACTTTCAGACTGTAGGCAGTAATAATCTCGTGAGGTAAGACGCTAAGGGTGAGAATGTCTGAGAATTTTTGAAGATTAAATAATTGTTTATTGAGTAGGAGGTCAATAATTTGTTTGATGGATGGCCATCTTGCTTTTTCACTATCTTTATAGTGATATTCATGGCTTGGAGTTAGGTTTGCAATTGATCAGCAGGTAGAGTTAGATTTAGACCACATGATGTTGGGGGTAGATACCCAGGGAGGCTTAACTACATCAGTACAGGAGATTTTATGGAGAATAATGCTGCTTGCAAAAAAGACCATTGCTGGAAAATGGAAGAAAGAAGAAAGCCTGACCATAGAGGAGTTACAATGATTAGCAAATAGTATAAGATTAGAGGAGGAAGTTACCATTAAAACACAAAGTCAGAGGTGAAGACTCACAAGTTGAAATCCATTAAAGTTCCTAGCATGAGCTTTATCCCTTCCAGTGCAATGTGCCCATTTGCAATTCAGGAACATGTAAGACCTCATTATCATCTAATTTCCGCATTTCCTTATTTGCAGTTACTACTATGACATGCAGATCATGCATAGCCAGCGTTAGGCATCTGCGAAACCCGCAGCTGTGGGGAGCCCCCGATTACCTCCCTCAAATGAGAGCCCCCATCCAGCAGCTGCAGGTTGCTACTGTTCCTCAGCTTGGCTCCTCGTGGATGTTGGCATAGTTCCTGACATCACCATGAAAATCGGAACTGTGTTTACTTTTTTTTTTTTATTCGCTGGCAAGCTGCACCCAATCAGGTTCGCTCACTGAAACAAGGGATCTGATTGGCTGCAGCAGCATGTGAACTAAGTTCTTGTTTTTTGTTTTCATTTTTTAAAGTAGGAAGTGATGAAGCAAGGACCTGATTGGTCCTTGCAAATCATTTCCTGCACAAACTGCTTTTAAAAAGGCACCTGTAGCTAATAAGGATCACTTCTCTTGTTTTTAAACAGGGGAGTGTTCCTTAGCAGTAGAGTGTGGAGATCGAGCCGGGATTGGACCAGTGTGAAGATAGACTACATCAAAGAATGAATCAGTGGTGGATTCAAGCCTTTGGAGCGGTCATTCTCATTGGATAATACCCCTTTCAACTGTCCTTCTAAGGGCAATTTCTCAAAAGGTCTGAAAAACTGTCATTTTAAGGGCAATTTCAAAAGGACTGAGTTGTCTGAGGAAGGCAGGCAGAGCAAGGGAGCCTCCATTCATGAAGAGGGAGAGTACTGGAAGCAGCCTTCTGTAGAAAGCAAAAAAGGTACGTTTTTGGGTTTAGTTTAAACTTTATTTTTTGTGGGGGTGTGATTGTATTTTGTTTTTTGTTCATATTTCTTGTGCTAAGAGGTTTGGGGGTGAGGGCTTTGATTGTACTAGTTTTATTTTGGTTTTGTGTAGAGTTTTTTTGCCAAGAGGTTTGGGGGGTGAGGGCTGTAGTTGTATCAGTTTTATTTTGGGGCTGTGGTTGTACTGGTTTTATTTTGGTTTTGTGTAGAGTTTTTGTGCCAAGAGGATGGGAAGGTTGTGGTTGTACCAGTTTTATTTTGGTTTTGTGTAGAGTTTTTGTGCTAAAAGGGTGGGGGTGAGGTTGTAGTTGTACCAGTTTTATTTTATGTTTGTGTAGTGCTCTGGTGATAAGAGGATGGGGGGTGAGGGGCTGTGGTTTTACCAGTTTTTTATTTCACTTGTGTGGTGTTCTTGTGCTATGAGGATTGGGGAGGTAAGAACTGGTTTTACCAGTTTTAATTTGCTTTTATGCAGAATTCTTGTGCTAAGAGGATGTGGGATGAGGGACTGTGTTTGTACAAGTTTTATTTTACTTTTGTGTAGCGACGTGTTGTGCTAAGAGGATTTGTGGGTGAGGGGCTGTGGTTGTGCCAGTTTTACTTTACTTAGTTTACATTTGTTTACTGGATAGTCTGACTGGGATAGAACCCATTTTCAGTGGAGGCCCAGGGAGAAATGCTTATCTTAGTACACAAGTGCTAGAAATATGTAAAATAAGTTCAGTTTATCTGTTTGTATGAGGGACAATATAAGGGAATGTAAAACGTAATATGCATTTAATTTTGATTGCCTGTTGGTTAGGAGAGTGTGTAAGTTAGCTATTGGGGCAAGAGGTAGAGCTGGCTCGTTATTTATTTATTTTTTTTGTAGTATCTATGCTGTATGCTAGGCTAGTGGGGAAAGAATTGCTCTGGGCCTGTATATGTAAAAGGTAGAGAGAATGGCATAGGGGTGATGAAAAGGAGGGGAGATAAATAATGGGACAGAGAAGGATATTGTAGTTGGCTAGAGCAGGGATAGGTGTCAGTCTTGTGAGATGCTGGCTCAGTCAGCAGTCTTAGGCATATGGGGTAAGTGGTGAAGATTAGCTTATTTCAACCTGGGTTGGGACATAACCTGTTGCATGATAGATGTGACACAAGTGTATCGGTGTCAACATATTGGATTGTGAGTGCTAGGGATGTGGCGGTATTGAGGTTGATAAATAAATCTACTAAACTGAAGTGGACCAAGGATGGAGCCTTGTGAGACTCTTAATGTGAGTGGAAGTAGGGGGGGGGTAGATCCTGGAGACATGTTATGGCTGTTTATGACCTGTTGGGTAGCCTTGGAGCCAGTGGAGGGCTAGGGGAATGTGATTAAGGTTGGCGAGAATAGTTAGTAGTTTGGTGAGAGACTCTAACTTAGGCCTTCAACAAATCGAGAAAGCCAGATCCTATTTTACCTTCATTTGTAAATTGATGGTGTTGGTATAACTGAGGAGGGCAGTTGTAGCATGAGGCCTGAAGCCGTGTTGGGATTTGGCAAGTAAATTATTGGTTGAGAATGAATGCATTCCTCTAGGAGTTCAGCTAGTGGGGAAAGAATTGCTCTGGGTCTATAATTTGTAAGTCTGTCAAGTTTCCACCTTTATGCAAGGGTATAATATGTGATATTTTCCAGATGGTTGGGATGTATTGCTCAGTAATGGATTTTTTTATGTATTCAGGATAAGTAGTGGCTTCGGCTGGTATTTTTTGAAATTCTGCTGGTAGATTGTCAGCTGAATTTGCAGTAGGTTTTGAGTTTTTTACAAGTTTTTCAAACACTGTTCTGTTATCTTGGTTTATAGTACTGTTTTACACTATCCCTGATGTTACGCCTTGTTCTGCAGTTATTATTGGCTGTTTGAATTATGCTGTTTGGAGGTTGAGGGGACCTGTACATTGTTTACAATGCCTAATGTTGGGAGGGTAGTTAGCAGCTGTGAGAATGTTGCAGAAGGTGCAGATGTTTGAATGTATACTTATGCAAACTCTGTTACGCTACTATTGTGTTTACCAACAATGTACCACTGATGCCATGACTTAACTTTTTTCGTTGTCCGCACTTATTGTGTTGAAAGGTTTGGAGTGTGGTTAGGGCCTGTAAGAATGTTGCTGTGTCCATTGTTTGCCTGGAGTTTTTTTAATGGGGGGTCACGGACTGTATAAGCACATTGTTAATGCTGCGCTTTTGTTTTCATTTCATCCAAAATTGTGCAGAGGCTGGGAGACTGTGAGAATTCTGCAGAATGTACTGATATCTTAATGCATGGTACTGCAAACACTGTTCTACTGTCTATGTTTATAGCACTGTTTAACTGTTCTTGATATGCCTTGTTGCAATGACTTCAATTTTTTTTGTTTTCCATAATTATTGTATTGAAAGGTTTGGAGTGTGATTAGGATCTGTGAGAATGTTGCAGTGTCCATTGTTTGCCTGGAGTTTTCTTTAATGTGGGGTCACGGACTGTATAAGCACATTGTTTATGCTACACCTTTTTGTTGTCACTTCATCCAAAATTGTGCCGAGACTTTGGGGGCTTAAGAATTCCGCAGAATGTACTGATATCTTAATGCATGCTAATGCAAACACTGTTCTGGTGTCTAGGTTTATAGTACTATTTAACTATCCCTGATGTTACAGCTTGTTCTGCAGTTATTTTTGGCTGCTTGAATTATGCTATTTGGAGGTTTATGGGGTCTGTACATTGTTTAAAATGCCTAATGTTGGGAGGGTAGTTAGTGGCTATGAGAATGTTGCATGTTCAATGTTCCCCTGGAATATTTTTTAATATGGGGCCACATACTGTATACGCATGTTGTTATTGCTACAACTATGTTTTTTGTTTTCACTTTAGCCAGGATTATTGTGCAGAGGCTGTGGGGGGGGGGGGGTGAGAATTCTGCAGAATGTACTCATATCTTAATGTATACTACTGCAAACACTGCTCTGCCATCTAAGTTAATTTTTTAATCTATCCATGATGTTATACCTTCTGTAGTTATTTTGTCACTGTCTGAATTAGAAGTTTCTTAACACTGTTTTGTAATTATTTGGGAGTGGCTACCTTGCTGTGGTACAGGGATTTGTCCATAATGTAACATTGACACTAAATGCCATTTGGTGTGTATGCAGCTGAGTGGCAACCTTGCTGTGGTACAGGGGTTTCATAATGTAACATTGGTATTAAATGCCAGGCAGTGTGTGCACCTGTGAGTTGCTATCTTGCTGTGGTACGGGGGTTTGTCATAATGTAACATTGGTACAAAATGACAGTGTGTACATGCACCTGTGAGTTGCTACCTTGCTGTAGTACAGGGGTTTATCGTAATGTAACAATGGTATGAAATGCCAGTCAGTGTGTGTACCTTTGAGTCGCTACCTTGCTGTGGTACATGGGTTTGTCATAATGTAACATTGGTACTAAATGCCAGTCAGTGTGGATGTGCACCTGTGAGTCGCTACCTTGCTGTGATACAGCGGTTTATCATAATGTAACATTGGTACTAAATGCCCATCAGTGTGAGTACCTGTGAGTATCTACCTTGCTGTTGTACAGGCATTTGCCATAATTAACATTGGCACTAAATGCCAGTCCTTGCACCTGTGAATCACTACCTTGCTGTGATACAGGGGGTTGTCATAATGTAACATTGACAATAAATGCCAGTCAGTGTGTATAGCTACTAAATGCCAGTCAGTGTGTGTACCTGTGAGTAGTTACCTTGCTGTGGTACAGTGGTTTGTCAAAATGTAACATTGGTATTAAATGCCAGTCAGTGTACACCTGTGAGTAGCTGCCATGCTGTGGTACAGGGGTTTGTCATAATGTAACATTGGTATTAAATACCAGTGTGTGTACCTTTGCACATCAGTTCTTAATGATCTGAATGTAGTGACACTATAGTGGTTAAATGGTGCTGGATGAGCTTGACAGGGAAGGGGGCACAATGGCAATGTGGTCACACTTTATGTTCTCTTGAGTAGGGCCCCCAACTTGAACCTTGCTGGGGGCCCCCAAAATGCTATCACCGGCCCTGAGATCATGTCTGATCTGCATATCACACTTGTAACCTGATAGTCGTGCAGGTAGTAAAATCCCCTTCCCTCAGTCTGTCTCATAGTTACATACACAAGCATGAACACACATATGCAGATAACAGTCCCTGTACCTGTCCTTACCTTCCTGTTTAGTGCTATTATGATACGTATGTAATAGACCCTGTGGTCTAGTGTATCCCTCTACCTCCAATCCCCATTACAATGTTGATTATGTTACAGCCATTTAAAGAGTCATCCCTGGTCATGTAATAGTTTCCCACCCCCACCCCACCACTCTTATGAAGTCCATGCCATTACGGCACTTCATTTCATACCTGGTGTCCTGTGGTTCTTTTACTACTGATCCCATACTACAACTGATGCCATTATGGCACTTTAGAATGTGCCCAGTGGTTCCCCCATCCCCATTATGCTGTTCTAGGCACATTATGGAATATTACCTGGTGTCTAGCCTGTCATGCCACCTCCAGGTCATGGCACATAAGTCATTTCCTGGTGTCCAGTGATTCTCCTCCACCTCATGATCCCTGCTGTAATTTTGGTGATGGTACAGCACTTTACTGATGTATCTCTGGTGGTTTAGTGTACCCCCCCCTCCAGATCCCCTTTTTGCTTTCTGTGTTATTATGGCATTTTAATATACAGGTTGAACATGGCCTTTTGGCTATGTTCACTACTACAACATGATGGGGATAGCTGTGCTGAGAGCTGATTGAATTGCTAGGCCATGTAGATGTCTTTCTGGAGATGATTCGAGGGAGGCAGCACATTCCTAATTAACATATACCTCTCCCTGCCGGAAAGCCTTATTAGCATTTAACATGGCCATGGGGCTAGCTGAGGTACTGTATGTCTTCTTGTTAGAGGACCATGCAGCACAATGTAAGAGTGTTTGGTGAATATTAAACATTTACTGCAACATGTACACAGCCATGTACACATTGCTGCTCCTTTACGGATTCTGTTACTGTTCATTGGCTGCCATATCTGAAACATCTTTAAAGGGTATCAGACCTAAGCAGGTAAAGAAAGTGGGAGTACTAAATGACATGTGACACATAGTGCCTTAGATGCAAATTGTGAATAGTTTGCTAAATTGTAATTAGTTTTGGTTGATAATCAAGTAGATGTGTTTTGTTAAAAATTACCACACAGTGATAAGGGAAATTGATCAGTTAAGAATGCTTTTGGAAATGTGATATTCTATGATTATTCTAAAATATATTAATGCTATGTTTCTGCCATATTTATTACTGAACTGGTATGAGATTTTTTTCCCTGTAATGGGTGAGGGATGACATGTTGATAGTTCTGCTTTATGTTTATTGACTGGATATATTGAAATGCTCATGTTTCTGTCAAATAAATGGAAAAATGTATAAAAAAATGAAAATGCAATTTCACTCTTCAAAGCTAAAACTGTGAGCTAATCTAAATACTGTAAAGACTGCAGTACAGTTTAGTTATAGGATATCTTCAATGTGTTTCTGAAACAGGCTCTAGACACTTCCTTGTATGCATTTTTTTTTCTAAAGGTGATTTCACATGCACTGTATGAAAACACTTTCTGGGCTACAGTTGCACACAGAGTTGGTTCACTAGAAAAAAAATATGAAAATTTGGTGTAAAATATTTAAATGGCATTGATTTTACCATACATTTATTTTACAAAGATACATTTTTACTTCATTTTCAGTATTTGACTGCAAAATTAAAATGTAGTTATTCTTTTACAAAGTAAATATCTCTTAAGGTCAAAATGTGTTTTGTATTGTCAACCTCGGTTCATTACTTGCATTATGCAGGGGCACATTCACCATACAATAATTTCATACTGCAACCCAGTCTTCTGGAGCATGCCAAATGTCTTGCTTTCAAGAACTGTTCCTCTAAAGATTTAACTTGAAATGCATACATTCATACCTTACTTGAGGAGGTGGTACTCAGGTTCATAAGTTTGTAGATATATACTGCATGCAATTTACATGTCTAGGCTAGCCTATCAGTGTAATCTCATAATTAAGAAGTGTTATCTGCTGTGATCAAGAAGAGCCTTGATACACATCTCAAGAATGAATTTTCGAATACCCATCCAACCATTGTGGTTAGTCTTAAAGGTCTATAAGATGTTACATTGTTTTATGTGCAAAGAAAGTCTGTTTCATAAGTAGAGGATACTTCATGTTAGAAATCTGTCACTTCAGCAGGCCCTATTTATGTGTTGATTAATGTCAAGATCAGAAATGTTGATTCTGACAAATGCAGCAATGCTGTACTATTTAGACTATTGTAATATTCTTTACCTTGGGCTGTTGAATGGTGATTTATTGTGTCAGTGGGGGGTACAAAAGTCAGCAGCATGGCTGGTATTTGTTGCTTTATGAACCATCCTATGAGAATTGAGCTGGTCACCTGTTGTGGATTACTCTATTTTTAAAATCTCGGTGCTCACTTTCCATGCCCTGTAAGACCTAGGTCCTGTTTACCTAAAGGAGCTGCTGAGCATTATGCCCTGGTTTGTGAGCTCAGGTCATATGATGTGGGGTTACTGTTCATTCCAGAAGTGTGACTTGAAAGCTTTAGTAAATTGCTCTCCTCTTCTCTTGCCCGTCCTTGGAATTGATTACCATCCCGGATTTAGATATGTGAGATCATAGAAGCCCTATTTCAGAGATCCCTCAGGTTTTATCTTGTTGGGAAAATCTACTGTGAGCCTGGCAGAAGAACATATGCTAACTTTTGGTTGCTGAATTTTTAAATAATTTTGAGGTTGCACTGTTATCAGTTGCTCAAGTTTCTCATGTCGAATTAATCCGTTAGTATGATTATGCTCATATTTATTAGCCATGTTTTACTTGCATTGTTGAAGTTTTATTCTTCTGTTCCTTCATGTATTTGTATTGTGAATGTTCAGATTTAAGCTTTACATTCTAAATAAATAAATACATATTTATTAAGGTTTTTGGTGGGAACATTCTTGATGTCGCTGATCTTCTTTAGGTGAAAGAGATTAAGCAGGGCAAGGTCTTTCATGGCACAGAAGACTAGACACAGATAGCTGTGAAGGAACCAGTATGAGACAAAATGTAGTAAGAGGACTTGTATTATACAAGATTAGTCTAGAGAGTTTAGTCCAATAATTTTCTTTGCTAGGAATTGTTAGGGCCTTTCTAGTTAGGCATGATGTTTGGAGAGGTGCACGCTATAGGAAACATTGTTGAAAAATTAAATGTGAATGTTTCTGCTGAATGCTGCTTCTTGCTTGTGCTTGCTGGTGCCTTGCTGAAACCAAAGTCTGATTAATGCACTGAACTTTGCAGACTATTAACCTTTTCAGCACTATATTATCAACTTTGTGCAGTTCTAATAAATAACTTGTCTGTGTAACAAATGACAAATTTGTCTGATGTCATGCAATCTGTTGATAAATTATCCTTATCAGCATTTTGCCTTCAGCTAAGAGCAGTTTAATTAACATAGATTTACAGAATGTTGTAAAAATATTACTGCAATGTTCAATTTTGTGAGTTCTATTTTGTAAAACCATATACTATCCCTCTAGCTGGGGCAACCAATACTCTTACGGATAGAACAGTGGTCCAAAAACTAGTGATAAAACTATGACTTGACACATTACTTTTGAACTTTGTTCCATTATAACATGTAACTTTTCCTGTATAGTATGTATCTATGCAGACTGTTTGTTCTCCATGCATTTCAATCCAGTTAGTACTTGGGATCCATCCACACATATTCATTACTAGACATTAGTTTACTCTGCACTGAATTTTTTTGTATTTGTACATACAGAGACTGCAAAGTACATTTAGTTCTATCTACTGATTTTGTAACATTAACATCAAACACAAATATGCTAATTAAGGAATCATTAAAGTATTGTAAAAAGCCATTTTGAAAATGTATATGCCTCTTTTGTGATGCCCATAAAGTATTAATCATTGTGCTTGTAAATGTACTATTTATGAAATATCCTGGCCTGTCAGTTAATCTGTTTGCCAGTATTTCTATATCATCTGAATTTAATGTACCTAGGCTTGTCCCTATGTTTCTCTCTCTCTCTCTCTCTCTATATATATATATATATATATATATACATACACCAATTGTATCCAATGATAGGTCTGATAACAGATATATGGAAAGGAATTATAACTGTATCAGACAAAATGATTTCCTGACTATAACTGAAACATAGTGATCAAAGGACATGTTGATGAAGGTACCTAGATCTCTGATTGCACTGTCAGTTTTAGTGAAGGTGGCCTTAATATGATATAAACTGGGGAAATCTTCCTTTACAAATAAAGCGACATTGCATTTTGTTAGACTGATCAATACCTTGTTGGAGTATGTGAGTATTCATAGGGAAGAATAAAACCAGCACCCAGTTTGCAATCATCAATAGAATTAATTAGAGATAATCTTTTGACTTCTGCCTTCGAATCACAAAAAAAATAAATGTTGAAGGAAAGTCTTAGAGGTACGTCAGGGGCATTGCTAGCCCAGGGCCTTCAGGGTGAGGCTCACCCTGTGTGCTTTATCAGTAGGAAGCTAAGAATGCAGAAAGGAAATGCTCAGCCACTAAAATATAGTATCTTGCAATTAAGTCAGCTTTATTTGCCTTGAAATACAATTTGTTAAGC
Organism: Protopterus annectens; assembly: GCF_019279795.1. Lineage (NCBI taxonomy): Eukaryota > Metazoa > Chordata > Ceratodontiformes > Protopteridae > Protopterus > Protopterus annectens. The sequence goes on along the minus strand of NC_056745.1, from coordinate 913,845,435 downwards.
AGGTGTTCACTTTGGGAAACAGATCATGCTCCTTGGAAAGGTTAAGGATGCTAAATGATGGCAATACAAAATTATACTAGTGGTCACTATCACTCCAGCCCTTTCAGTATAGCGTGACCCCCAGGCCCTGTCTAGCCAGCAGAAATGCTGGTGGGTTTTCCTTAGTCTACAGTCCATTAGTATGATTCTAAAACCCCTTGTTTTGTGCTGGGAGGAAGGTAGTTGGAACACAGTGACAGGAAAATGTGTTAGGTGCCTTAAAGAGCACTGCAGTATAAAGTGTGGGAGTATTCTCACAGCAGTTAGCGAAATAAGAAGGTTTTAACTGATGTACAGTGTTGTATATAGAAGGTTACCTGAAAGAAGCAACCCAAGTCAGATCCTCACTTAGGAGATCATTTGAAGGATGTCCCTGGAAAAGTGAAGAAGGTGACACCATTCATGACTAACCTGGGAAGAGCATATTGTTGAAATACTTTCTTGCATGGCAGAAAATGGGGCCTGGGAAAGACTTACTGATGTGTATTTTTATTTTGAAGCAGTCTGTATCCTGAGAGACTGTGTGGAACGTGAATATTGGATAAAACAACTGCACATTTTTGTTAGGTTCAGCAAAGCCAAGTGTGTTATAAATATGCCTCCTAGGACTTTATATATATATATATATATATATATATATATATATATATATATATATATATATATAGTGTGTGTGTGTGAGTGTGTGTGTGTGTGTGTGTGCATGTATGCACGTAGATGCAATAATTTGGTTAATATCAAATACATATTTAGTTAATTAGAATTTAAAATATATAACTCATAAGTAACAAATATATTAAGCTGGTTGATTAAGTTTAGCCAGAAGGAAATGTAATATGAGAAACAGTAGATGACCCGGGGACCTGTCCTTAGTTCCTTAAGATGTAGGGCAACATTTTGGTCAAACTGTGTTTGTTGTCACAAGTCTGTGGATATCCACATTTACAATTACATTTTTGTGGAGAGCAAATCCCTGCCCCAATTTATGCAATGTTGCAGTTCACACTGTTTCCTACATAAACATGTATGCAGTCAAGCCTGTTTTATGAGGTTAGTCTCAAATCATCTCATAATTCCCACTTCAAAGCATTTCTTGTCCATCTGTTTAAACTGTGAAACTCAAAACTATAGGTTTTTCCTTGATTTTGGTTGGAAGATAATTTAAAATCAGGGAACCTCTGACAACATGTCAGTATTTCTCCTTAATATGATCATACTAACATCAATGCCACTTCTTTATACCTTGTTCATAGGTTAGGTGTTTACTAGGCTAACAACCACAAGGGCCTTTTTAAGCCTAGCCATGCATCCCAAATCTCTGACAAGTTATGCTACCCTTGATAAGTGTGAGCATGGGCCTGGGAGATGAACCATTTACAGGTTACCTGTGTCAATTAAAGACATAGATGCCAAAAAAGGGATGAATTTCTGGTTTCCCAGCCAATTGTCCAAGTTGCACCTGAATTGGGTTAGGGAGGAATTCTGTTTCATATAGATGGGGAACCTGTTCCATAGATGGGGTAGTCTCTGGGATTCATACCCATCTCTCCAGCAAGGTTTAAGCCTTTAGAATGGGTAATTCTGGTGCTGTTTTGTGGATATGCAAGAGGTCCATCAGAGTGGGGTCTGTCAATGCCCTGTATGCCAGGCATAGATTTCCGTTCAAAAGCCTGTAGGAGACAAAATACAGGGATAGGACCTTGAGGTGGTCTGCACAGGACATATTACTTATGCCCTGTATTCTTTTAGTGAGGAACCTCTGTGGATGTTCCAGTTGTTTGATATGCCTGGTTAGGTACATACCGGAGGAGGCATTGTACTTAATGATAGGTCTGATGAATGCCGAATACAATAGAACAATGTCTTCCTTGGACTTAGATGTCATACCTTTGTTTTTAAGTTGCGCATCATGGAATGATTTCCTCAGCACTGTAGACACGTGATGACCAAAGGCTAAATTACTATCTATGTGTGTCCCTAAGTTTCTGACTACAGGGTCAACTCTAAGGGGTGTCTTGTCCATATGATAGTTACCAGGGATGGATGACTTCCCAAAGGATACTATTATGCATTTCTTGTCATTTAGTTTTAGTCCATGGCTCTAACACTAGATGTTTGTCTGTGTCAGCCCCTCATGGAGAACATTTGTGTCAGTGTAATATTCAATGATAGCTCCTAATTTGCAATCATCTGCAAATTTAGTCAGCCAGAAACCACTGACATTGGCCTTGACTTCTGAGAAGTAAATGCCAAAAATGGAGCAGTCCAAGGACTGATCCCTGAGGGACTCCACTTGTGACTGGCCTTTTTCTAGAGGTAGACTCCCCAATTCTAATTTCCTTGTGTTGATAAATGACATACTAATAATTTTCTTACATTCTTGTAGGAATGGGTCTTGTTTTGTATCTGGAATATGTAATGCCATTTATATTTTAGACAGTGTAAGGTGAAAAGAGCACTTTATATACAAGAATACATTCATTCTTTTTATAGTGTTGTTATCTTTCTCTGAACCCCCCCTCCATTATCTTCAGTATAGTTGTGTCTTTTTTTTAAACTTCAGTTTCCTACCCTAAAATAATATTCTACTTTTGTGCAGAATAGTGTTGTATCAAGCAGTCAAAACTTTGACAGATGGTGGTACAGAGTTTCTCATAATTTGGCTTTTTTTAAATTTAGCAATGTAGCATAATATCCTTTTGTGTAGACTGCTTTGAGCTGTACCTCTCGATATTGCATTAAAACATTTTCTACCAGATTTGATAAATTTTCTGAGTCCCTGCTATGTAAGGGGAAAAAAGCTGTATTGCATATGATTTAGTTTAGGAATTTAAAACTACTGTAACTGCATTTTTGAACTTTTAAATTGAAGCTGCGTCTTTTTTAAAGAACAGCTTGTTTAGGCAGTTGTTGGGGGCCATCTTGGAAAATAGCACTTATTTCTGTGAGAAATGGTTAATTGCTGCCATTTTCTGTCTAAGAGCCATTGTTTCTCAGAGTTGTTTTCCTGTTGGCTCTTGTGTTTATTTTGTTTTGCTTAACTGCTGTTTGTTGCATGGCTGTGTATTGAACTGTGCTCTGTGCAACACCACCATAATTATAGTTAAACATTACTTCCAAACCATCATTTATTCCCCTAGTTGACAGCTTAGTTGTGCCCAGGATAGCACAAACTTGCATTTATCTTTGCTTGGCTGTTCTGATTTGCTTCTAGATGTGTGGGGAGTGTCAGGACATTGAATATCACTCTAATGGCACCACTGATACTATTTTGATAGTACTCCTGTACATCGAATAGTATTTTAATGACACCACTGATACTATTCTGATAGTACTCCTGCATATTGAATATTATTCTAATGACACCACTGATACTATTCTGATAGTACTCCTGCACATCGAATATTATTCTAATGGCACCACAGATACTATTCTGATAGTACTCCTGCACATCGAATATTATTCTAATGGCACCACAGATACTATTCTGATAGTACTCCTGCACATCGAATATTTTTCTAATGGAACCACTGATACTATTCTGATATTACTCCTGCACATCGAATATTATTCTAATGGCACCACTGATACTATTCTGATAGTACTCCTGCACATCGAATATTATTCTAATGGCACCACTGATACTATTCTGATAGTACTCCTGCATATTGAATATTATTCTAATGGCACCACTGATACTATTCTGATAGTACTCCTGCATATTGAATATTATTCTAATGGCACCACTGATACTATTCTGATAGTACTCCTGCACATCGAATATTATTCTAATGGCATCACTGATACTATTCTGATAGTACTCCTGCAGCCATCTTTTAGCTTCCTTGTGTACTTGCTAATGCTCAGAGCACTAGACAATATGTTGGGCCAGCAAACTTGTTCTCTCTGTGTCACCACCCTACCACCATTCATATCATAAGGCAGTGTGGTTATTGCCTTATGCTCACTGATAATAAACCCCTACTTAGTACATAATCCTCTGCCTGTATGAGTAGAAATACCTAGCAAATATGGAAGTATCCCTCTCACAATTAACAATATACAGTGAGTATCACATAGTAACACCCTCACTTCAACCACTGTTAATTTCTCTAACAGAACAGAACATACAGAAATGTCATATTCTGATGCAGTAATGAAATCTCTGATAAAATCTCCTAGAACTTATAAGAACACTCCTCAGTGGAAGTCTTTCAGGTCATCTACTCCATTCACACATATATCAACAAGTCCACAAACCAGTTAGCTCCCAGTCAGGTATTCATAAGCTAGATGTTAGGTGGGGTGCTAAAGCACATGTTTCAGGATGGATTTTTTCAATTGGAATTATTTATGACATTGCTTCTATGCAAGCTAGGACAGAAAATATAACTGTGCTCTGCAAAATTACTTCAGCTATCATGCTATAACTGCTTATTGCAATTTGAGATAAGTACATATAACCAAGCTTTGTTAAGCTGTAGTGTAAGCAAGAGACATTGTTAGATTTAGAAATATTGTAGGGACAGACAAATACTTCATTAAATGTTTGACCTTGCTCTGTATGACTACAACACTGTTAGGTGTAAGGAAAAGTAATGGACCTGAGAAATGTATTCAGAAATGAAGAAGTTCCCAGAAATGTGACAATCTAAGATGTTAGTTGGATGACAAAAGAAAAGATTATTGTATGATGTAATTATCAGATGAAATGCATTAGTTATGACTGCAGGATATTCCAAAAAAAACACCTAAGCAGAGTAACTGCTGATATTGTACTTTGTATGTATATTTAAGTTAGCGATTAGTCTTCCATGTTATGTTTGCTTTTGTGATTCTCAGGTTGCTGCTATCCTGTAAAGTAGACTAAAAACATAAAACCTATTGCCACAATGTGACTTGTCTCCAAGGATTTTATTGTAAACAAACTATAGTCAGATATTTATACTAACTTCTGACAAAAACGTGTTAGTGATTGGTAAAAATTGCAAGCATACAGATTCACCACTCAGCAGGCTGGACAAAGACATGGTTATTGTTGGCTGCCTTTTGGATGCCAATGCTTGTTTATATTTATACTGAGCTGAACTGAGGTGGGCTACCAGCCACAACTTTGAGCTGCGATTCCAGATGACTAGAGGCTTCTGAGCTTCCCAAAAACCTTAAGTTGCCTGTTTTCTTTTTTCTTTTTTTTTTTGCTTAATTATACTGTTTACTGCACTTTATATTGTCTGCTACCTACTTTAATACTGTATTTAAATACTGTGTACTAAACTGCACTGTTGTATTGCAATTGTCTGCCTTACTGTGCCTGTTAAATCATATTTTATTCTTGTTTTCACTGCTTGCAAAGCTCTTTTTACTATTTTCACTGTTTGTTAAGTATTTGCTGGTACCTTTCACTGTTGCAAAGGAATCTGTTCTGCTTGTTCTGGTTTTCCCACCAAGCACTGTTAAAATAACTGATTTGTTTGCTGTTTAAAACATTCTTTAGAGACTCCTTACTGTTTCTCTGTTGCTTAAAATATTTTTTAGTGTCTCACTCCCTGCTATTTTTCTGCTGTGTTAAATATACTCTAATGTTTTCTGCTGAAACTAGTAGCTGTAGCATAGTCCAGATACAAGTTTGCTGCATCTGGGTCTGTTTCTAGTGCCTGTTCTGAGCATATTTTCCAAGTCATCTTTGATTGAAAAGGGCCCTTCTACACTCTAGTGAAAGAAGTGTGCTGATTGGAGCCTGTCCAGTGAAGGGTGGTTGGTCTAGGGCTTGCAGTAAGCATCCTCATTGGTTATTTTGAAGCTTTTTAGCATTTTTTCGAGTTTTTAGCTTCTAATATTTAAGCCCTGGATTTCAGCAAGTTTCTGCTTGTTTACATGTCATGCAGCATCATGCATTGCTGTGCAACTGTGCTCCAAAGCTGGACAGATGACTTAGATAGATTTTCCCATAGATACCGCTGTAGCACATTAGTGTAGTCCTCATTCTTAGTACTTTTCTGGTCAAAGAAATACTGCTAGTGAGCTGTGACCTATTAAACTATCAGTCTCCAATCTGTTTTGCACGAAAGATCATTTTCAAGTACGAACATTTTTTGTGGATTGGCCATCGAGTGTGCATAATAAAGTGCATCATATTTATTTATTTATTTGACATTTGTTTACCATGGAGGCTCGACTGGACTAGAAGTCCATTTTCAGCCAAGACCCGGGCAGAAAAGCTCGAAAGTACAACAAAAAGACAATTGGCAGTAATTACAAAAAAAAAGTGTGAATTCTGCTTAACAGCATAACATTGATCTACTATGTTCGAAAGGTATGTAAACCTAATGGTAACCTTTTTGATTTTCTAAGTTTATAAGAGCAATATTTAAAATTTGTCCCTATTATTTGGCTCTGTCCAGCATACCTCTCAACTGTACAGATTTCTGCCTCTTTTTTGGTCTGTTTCTCATAAAACTGTTGTTTTCTGGCACATCACTGGCAGATCATTGAGGCTTGAAGATAGAAAATAATGACAGGCAGTTGAGTTTCAGACTTCGTACCCTTCAGAAAATACATGCTAATGCAAAATCTATATTTCTATCTACTTTCTAAGTTTGTAAGAGCAGTACTTAAAAGTGTCCCTATTGTTGGGCCTTTGTTCCCCCCATTATTTTTGGCTTTGTCCAGATTTCTTGTTATAAGAGGTTGAGAGGTTCGTACAGTCCAGATTTATTATGGGAGAGGTTGAGTGATACAGTATGGTTGAGAGGTATGCTAACTTCATTGCTTCTACTGCCAGGGATCACTCTCACTCTTCGCTCTCTCTCTCTGACACACACACACAGACACACACACACACACACACACACACACACACACACACACACACATACACACACACACTCTTATTTTGTTTTTTTTTTACTTATCTTACACTTGCTGAATAGCAAAAGCACTGCTTAATGAGCGTAAAATAATGGCTTGATTGATCTCACTGCTCACTCTCACTCATACACGCAGTCTCTTCCTCTTTCACACACATACACATTCTGCTTTCATACATGCATTCACTCACACACAGAGACTGATACATAAACTCATACACATACATACATACACACATTAACTTTTTCATTTCACTGCGTGCCTGGTGGCCTGGTACTAAAAGATCCATGGCTGGGTACTGGTCCATGGCCCACTGGCTGGGGACCACTGTATTAAATCATCAACATAAACCCCCCCGGCAGAAACATCCATCCACTGAGCACCTCCTTGATCAGACCTGAAAAGCTTCCCCCTTTTTGATAACAGTTCTTCAGCCTAGCATTATGGACAGTTGGACTACCCTTGTTTCTCCTGCCACCCTTGTTGACTTGGTTCTCCTGAGGCAGTGTAGCAATTGCCTCCTGTACACTGACAACCCTTTACTAATAGCTCACTCTAGTACAGAGCGCGAGAGATGTATCTACACCAAGAATCTTGAATGCCTACTCTCTTGCACATGAAACAGTAACACTGAAGAGGTCGTCAACCCACTCACCACTACTCATGCACATAGTACCACTACTCAGACACCGAGTATGCATCAAGCACAAAAATCAACATATATGGAGGTTCTCTCAAAAAGCTTACCAAAACACCAGAGACCTCCAAAACACAAAACTACTACAACTAACACAGTTCCCACAGTGTCCATGACACATAGTAACACCACTGTCTCACCTACCAAGCCCGTAAGGCATAACACTCAAAAAACAAATTTTCTTGTCATTGGAGACTCCATAGTGAGACACATGGATGTCCCACTTACCAAGATGGGCAAGGAGAAAGTCATAGTCAGCTGCTTGTCTGGTGCCAGGATTTGTCAGATTATGCATGCACTCAGGACTTTCAGCAACAAGTACCATTATGACTCTGTCAAAGTTAATGTTGGAGTGAATGACCTGAGACATACCTCACTGGACTATATGAAGAGAGACATAATTGAGCTGTCTGTATATGTGTCCCAGGCGGATATGTCCCTAGCCTTGAGCAGCATACTACCCTCATCCACAATGATGCCACATTGTATAAACAAAATATGATTGAGTTTAATAATTGGCTTAAGTTTTGATGTTATTCAAAGGGGGATCCAGTTTCTGTCAGCCTGGGAAGTCATGGTCGTCAAACCTTGCTGCTTTGCGAGAGACAGTTTGCATCCAGCGCCACTAGGCTTTTGGCTGCTGGCAAAGGCTGTTGCCTCACCCATACTGCCTTTTTAGGCAAGGTATTGGAAACAAACAGTGATATGAAATTTGCCAATCATAACAAAATAAGGGTCATGCGGCTAAATGCTAGGAACTTTAAACCAAAAAACTGTACACCCTGGAAGCACTTCTATCACTGGAAGATGTAGATGTTTGTGCAGTCACATAAACCTGGTTCAAGGCTTCAGAGAGTACTCCAGCCTTGCAGGGCTATGATGCCTCCACACCTTCACACTGCAAAATGAACATGTGGGAACTAAAGGAGACAGTGTTTCTATCTATAATACAGATAAATTCACCTCCCGTCAAGTTAGACTGGGCAACTCCATGGACTCACTCTAAGTTCAAGTTACTGTGGGTAAAACCCCCACTCAGGTCACAGCCAGTAATAAATCCCTCTCCATGGGTCATGATATGCATGAAGCCTACTTGACCAAACTGGAGTCAATCCAAATATTTCCAAACACTCTGGTTATGGGGGATTTCAAGTATCCCACCATCAACTGGGAAAAATACTCTAGCCCTAACTCACTAGTGCAAAAGTTCCTTGACTTTGTTAACTCAAATTCCCTGGCACAAATTGTTAATACCCTGACAGGAGGAACAAACATACTAGACCTGGTCCTCACCAATATGATAAACAGATGCATTTCCACAGCTGTTGGACCCTCATTAGTTAAATCTGTGCACAAATTAGTCACCTTTGAGCTGTCACTAACACCAAAACTCAGAAAGGACGAAGTCAGACTAAAAAACTTCACCAAGGCAAACTATACCCTCCCAGGTGAAGGCATAAATGCATTCCAAGCCCCATCCCCAGCTGGAAGTGGTAGCTACACCAAAACATACACTACAGCCCTGTACAATCACTTGCATAAGTGTATAGACTTGGCTGTACCAGAAAGAATCAAAACCAGAGCCCCAAGTAAAAACAAGCCACCGTACTTTACAACAAATGCAAAATGTTGCTGTCCAAGAAAACAAAGGTGAGGCCCCAGCAATGGAAAAGCACCCTCTTCAGCCTCAACAGGCAAAAAAGACAACATGTTTAATCCTCTAAGAGCATCTTTGAGAAAAACCAGCAAGCACAGCCAAGGATAACCATAAGGCCTTTTACAGCTACAGTATATATGTAGCCTAAAAGGTAGGACCCAAGCATGTCCAGAACTAGTGACTAACAGTATCACACACACTGACTTCATAGAGATAGCAAATCTGCTAAGCAGATAGGTTTGGTGAAAATTTCACTCCCTTATCCCCTCCAAACGCATCACAAAACTTGCCCCAAACTTCTCCCCACTCTATGTATGTGAAGATCATTAGTAGGTCATTAAAGTCTTGTCCTAGGCAAAAAATACAGCCTCTGTGGGACCAAACGGCATCTCAGGCTGTCTTCTAAATAGGCCAAAACATGAATTAGCATCACCATTAAGTACCATTTTCAATAATAGCCTAAGCACAGGCTTTGTTCCTGCAGAATGGGGAACAGCAACAGTTATTCCCACCACAAATGTGGCCTAGTAACAGACCTGGGGAATTACAGACCCATAAGCCTGACCAGCCTCATTTGTAAGGCCATGGAACATATCATTATGGACCTCATAAATAAAGATGTAGGCAACCTCCAAACCTTGGATCCAACCCAATTTGGCTTTGTCAAAGGCAGATCCTGCCTGTTAAATCTGGTGGATTTCTTCAAAAATGTGACCAGGGCCATTGAAGAGAGCAAATTTGTGCACACAGCATACCCTGACTTGGCAAAGGCTTTTGACACAATCCCACACTCAGGCATTGCCAATAAATTTAGCAAACTGAATGTAAACCCCTTTGTTGTAAGATGGATTGCCAACTGGCTCACAAACCAGACACACACTATCAAAGTGGGTGACTCCACATCAACTAGCATACCTGTCACCAGTGGGGTGCCACAAGGGTCAGTGTTGGGCCCCCTACTGTTTGGTATATACTTCTCAGAAGTTCAGGCCAAAACTAAGGGGTTGTGGCTGACCAAGTTTGCAGACAACTGCAAACTGGGTGCAATTCCCCAAATGATGTTAGTATTCTCCAGGAGAGTCTTTCACAGACTAATGACTGGTGTCTTAGTAATGGTCTCAAACTGAAAATCAAAGAAATGCATCATCATTCCTTTCAGCAAAAGCAGCATCCCTTCACACTATCAAATCAACAACAGTACCCTAACTACCTACAAAGTGGTAAAGGATCTGGGATTACAACTACTTATCAAAGCAGCAAAGATCTCAGCAGCAAATTCTCACCTTATCTCCACCCTACTTTATGCCTCTACAATATATACAAACCTAAGACAATGCAATCTAAATAAGCTTGAAACCTGCTGCAACAAAATCACCAAATTCGCCACAGAGGCATCCTCCTGTAGTCACCACTGTCTCTCACTGGCAGAACTGGGCTGGCTAGAGCTCCCTCACCTCCTTCAATGGTACCAACTCGCACTCGCCCACAAGCTAGTAAACCACCCACTAAAAGTCCCATCCCTTCAGAATCTACTCTGACCCTACCTTACCACCAGACCACTTAGATCCAGCAATAAAAACCTCCTACAGGTCACAAGAGACAATAACTCTGCTGGTGAAGCATTATTCTCCTGCACTATAGCCAATTTATGGAACTCCCTCCCACCCTCAATTACCTCTGTAACATCTTGCACCCACTTCAAATCCTTACTAAAAGCACACCTAAAAACTTGCAGAATATGCCCTTGCAACTCCCCACTAGTGTAGGTTTATGGCAATACAGGTTATCGCTCCCAACACTGGGGGGGGCAACCTGTTCAATGAGACAGAATGTGCAGAGACAAGGTGGATAGTGAGGCTAGGGATGGATAAGCCACCAGGTATTAACGCTTATGTACCTTTAAAACCCATCCTTAAGAAAAGGAGGGTGAAATACTGAAATGTGATAGGATGTTTGGTATTTTAAAAATTTTTTTTCAGTTTGTTCTGTTATCTGATGAAGGGCATATGGCCTAAAAGTGCTTATTTTAACTGTGTATTTTATCGAATAAACATTGTGTTGGCTCTATGTGGAGTCTTCTGTCTTATGGTATTACATTGGGATGAAATGACTTGGCTTGAAATGACCTCCAGGTCGATAGCCTAGTAAGCTCCTATGATCATAAACATTATAAGGACCCTTATGACCCTTTTCAGAAACAAATATGACTATGACATAGTGGTGGTCCATGTGGGAGTAGATGATTTGGGGTGCAAAATCCTGAAGAACATGCAGATAGACATGTTGGAATCTTCTATGTGTGTGACAGATGTAGGTAAGGTTCTGGTCATGAGTGGAATCATTCCAATCAACAATAATGCTCTATACATATAATGAAAAGATGGTTTACCTTCAAAATGTTGCCCGTCACATCATTGAAACCACTTTTGCAAACTCTGAACTGCAACTTCTCAAAACCTTGAACACTGATATTCCGAACCGCAAAATCATGCCCCCTTTTTGACCCCATGTTAGCACTTGTTTGTAGGTATGGAGTGGTCAGAAATGTTGATGTTTGCTTTTTTTTATCAGCTTTCTGACATTTCAGCAGTACAAACTTTATGGACCATTTCGCAGATGTGCACATTCAATTATGTGCTCTCAACATTTTGAAGGTAAACTGAAAAGATTATTGGTTTTAACAATTAGCTTAAAAGCTGTCTCTCCGGGGGGGGGTCCACTTTGTATCATCCAGAAATGCACCTTTTAAGACTTAAAATATAGTGAAAAGTTAATTTATTTGGGTGAGTAGATTAATAGAGGATAATGAACAGTTTAAAGATGAAAGCTGTTGCTTTAGCTAATATGTTTATTTGTAGAGACAGTACTGTTAATTTAATTTATGAAGTTTTAGAAGTATGGCAGGCTAGAGAAGGTTTGTCGGAGATATCTATTTCTTTGGATGATACAAAGAATAGGTATAATATGGCCACATTAGTAATGAATTCAGTTAGTGCAATTGTTATGAATATTATTAAAATAAATTAGAACATTTTTGAAGGGTTCCATGCCACCTTATATAAGACTGGGAAATATTTCGTTTTGTAAGGACTTTGAAGGATGTTTTACAGACAGTTATAGTAGATGTCAGTGAGAGATGTGGTATTTTTAGATGTTATGACTGTAGTCAATGTAAATATATTGCACATGGTGTACTAAATGTGAGGTTAGGGTATAGTAATATTTGTATTCTTGCAAGGTTTGATTGTAAGTCTGACTCTTGTGGTTTTTGCTGCTAGCTGTACAAAATGCAACATATTTTATATAGGCATGACAACTATAGTTTAAATATTAGGATTTATGAACATTGTTATCCTATTGAGAAAATAGATGTCTCCAATGCACTTAGTATAGGTGTATTAGAGTATATAAGATGTGTGAGTTTTACTTGTGTGTGTATGTGAGTTTTACTTCTGTAATAATACATTATGTTAAAGATTTTAAGGCTAGGTTTGATGTGGATGAGGAATTATTCTGGCAGGTGTACTTGAATGCATGTTTTGCACCTGGCTTGAAAGTTAAAGAAAATGTAATTGCATTTCACTCCAGAAGAAAATTAAGACATTAATATGTATATTTGTTTCTGATTATGTGATGTATATTATGAGAATTTAAGTTTAATGTGATTGGTTACAGTACTGTGTGAAGAAGTCAGTTGTTTGACAAAAGCAACTATTGTGTTATTACATTTATTTTATTTGGTTTATTTTATTTTTTGTTTCGTTGTTATTGTTTACCACCTTTTGAGTGAAAGTGGTTTGTGGTGTAGATATTAGTGCCTGTATTACTTTAACTCTTTTATCTACTTGGATTAAAACCCTAAACAGACCCTCAAAAAGCACAAAAGTGAAGTGGCAAAGAGAAAAGAAAATTTGGAGGAAGGAAAAGGTAGCTAGGGAACAAGCAACCATTAACAGGCATACAAGCACAAGCTAGAAACTTCAAGGGAGAGATTCCTGCAACACCCTTTTATGCTTTCCGAAAAAATTATGGATAAAACAAAGCAGGTGAAATAGTTTTCAAAAATAAAATGTGGGAGATTCCATAAAAATGCACTTGGAATACTGGGTGAGGACAGTACCTCAAAAGTTTAAATGTCTATATGGACAAGGATGTGTAAGTCACATTCTGAATTATATTTTAAAAACTACCGAAATCAGTAACTACCAGGTAGAAAATAACAATTTTAATATAAATCTAATAATATAAATACTGTAACTCAAATTTTTATTTAAAAATTTAATTTTATAATTAACTGAAGGGGGAGGTCATACTGAATGATTTCATATGGAAGTTTTTATTTTCAAACTGTAAGCCATGTTGTATTTCTTTTAATAATAGTACTATGACAGTGGTGGAGGACAAGGAAATTAAAAGGAAGCAGGCAAAGAAGAATGAATGAAAAATAAAATGAATATATTGTGGGATGGAATCAGTAGGTAATATTGTAAAAAGTTAGTTCTTATAATGCATGTACTAGGTCTAGACATGAGTACAAAATTAATGAGATAAGTGTGTTAATTGAAAGTAGGTTAGCTACCAAGGTTCACACAAATAATGCAGTGGACACACCGACTAAGGGAAGTTGTATAAATGCAGGGAAATATATACATGGGCACAGATATTTGTATAATTAAATTGTAAAAAATGCACATTGAGAAACTTTTAAAAACTTTGAAATCCGTAACTCCCAGAGAGAAAATAACTACTTAATTTTGTGTGTCTTGGTTGGTTAAGTTTCTGGCTTCAGAATAAGTCACTTTCAATCTACAGACTGACCTCTCTCTAGTGCCTTTGGATTGCAGCTTGCCTTCATAGACAATCTGTGCCTGGTTGCAAGAGGGTGAAGTCACTGAGTCTGAGTAGTTAAGATTGACGTTTTGGAAATAGCTGCAGCTTTTAATTAAAGTTAAAAGGGGGTATGTTAAATATGTGCTGCAGGAATGAACAACTTGTACAAACAACATATAGCATGAAAGGATGTAGATAGCTTAGCTACCTAGCAACACATAAATAGAGGGACAGCTTCAGAACTAAAAATCATATCGGAAAATGAAATAAGCTGATCTGTGACTTATACAGTAATAGCTATTCTTCAGCCCAAAAGAGTAAATCAGGTTTTGAGTCTAATCAGAGAAGACTGCAAGACTCTTTATACTATTTTTGTACAGAACATAATATCTACTGCATTGTGAAAATACATATATAGTTAATATGTTCTTTATTTCTTGGGTAGGGAGAGAATTGTGTGTTCTAATAAGAGATCAGGTGCAGATGGAAAACATACAAACTGTATAAAGTGACACATGAAGTGATAGAAAAAGACTGGGAAGAACTTGTTTATAACAGAAAGACAAAATATAAGTTATGTAGAATAAAATATAACCTATACTATGACCCAATTTGACTTAGTTTGGAATGTTAATGAGCTGGTTGACGGAAAAAAACAGGACAAGGTACTAACTCATATTTACAATAGTAATGCACAGATAATCTTACAAGAAAGATACGTGAATCATAAAGAAAATGCAAGTTTTGTAAAGAAAAGTGAGAAGGAGGGTACCTTTGCTGAAACAGAAGATGAAAGAAAGAAATAAAGGGCTCTTACTAGTAATTAAAAAGGGTATAAGAATAAAAATTGAGAAACAAATGAAGGACAGGCAGCAAAGATTTATAGCACTGAAAGGTTGATGGCAAGTTGTATGAATTAGATTGGCTACATTATGTAGTCCACTGAATGCAGTGTGACAAAATATAAAAAATATTGTAGGAGAAGTTATAGCATTCCATTTAGGATGGTAGCAGCAGGAGACTGCAACACTATAGGAAATAAGAGCGATATCTCTGCAGGACCAAGATATCACAGAATACTGCCTGACAGCAGTTACTTAGATAAGTATATGCATGCATTGGGCGATGTACAATAAGACAACAAGAAGTGGAATAGATACCCTTGTTAGTGAAATGCGGATCTTGGACAAGATTAGACAGACGTTATATATCCAAAGAATACTATAACACGGCATGAATCATGGAAACCCATCCAGTGATAGTGTCAGACCATGCACTTATACAGATTAAGTTTTATAGGCAAGTCAAAGTCTGTTCTGATAAACAATGGCATTTTCCAGTATTTTTTCTCAAAAGGAAGCCGTTTAATGATTGGGTAGATCAAACATTAGCAGAAATTATGTTAGATGTGAACCTAAATAGTTAAGAGCTTGTAAGGATTATAACTTTAGTCACAATGAAAGCAAATGAGATATGGAATAACAGTCATAATATGTATTTCAGTGGCTATAAAAAATAAGGGATTTACAAAATCAAAAAAGAATAAGATCAAGTGAAAGAAATTAAAAATGTCTATGCAAGGGAACTTAGAAAATATAAATTAATATAGAGCAATGGTTGTAAAATAACTGTTTTTGTCAATAACACTAGAGCATTCAAATTGTTGATTCAATGTTTGAGACAGCAAAAAGTTTAAAGAATGCTAACTAAAATCAGGAATTATGAGAATGGTAGGGTAGAACTAGTAATTTTTTATAGTAAACTATATAGACAAGATGTAGAGATTCCAGGCAGCATAACAGGAAATGGTAACATATTTGAGACAGTTACAATCTCCTCAGTTAACAGAAGTAGAACAACGGGTATTAATATCAAAAATAAAGAAAACTGAAATTAAAGTAACAATGCAAAACTAAAATACAGGGAAAACCTCTGGTGCAAAAATGATGGAATTCTGATAAAAGTGTGGAAAAAGAAGGAGCAGAAGATAATAAAAGTCTGGCTAGTAATTTTTACCAATATTTTTTTGGGGGTGGAGATGACCCCTTGCCTTAGAAAGAAACAATAGTGTTAGTTTTACCAAAGGAGGGAAAAGATCCTCCTTTAGTATAATAAAGAAGGGGGAAGATCATGTTGATTCAGGGTCATACAGCCCAATTTTGATTCTGAATTATAACTGCATGGTGTTTATGATAATTTTGGCAGAAAGAATGGCAAATATATTGCCAATAATAATATACTTAGATCACTGTGGGTTTATAGAAGGTAGGCAGACACTTGGCAATATTAATAGAATCCTTATGATTCAGAGGGATGCTGGACAGTAATAATATAGTAATGTTAACAGTCTGAATGCTGAGAAAGGATTTTACAGAGTGAGATGGGTACTTATGAAGAGATCTGTTGAGGCATTTGGGTTTCCAGAAACATGGACAACATTAATAGTTAATTTATACAGAGGAGCTAAAGCTAGGGATCAGATGTGGAAGAATATGAAAAGAAAAATTAAGGATCTTCTTTGGACCACCTTGGCTCTCTTCTGAAAAGAAGCCATTAGTATAGTGAGACTAATCTGGTCAACAAAGGATAAATTAAATAAATAAAGTGCTTTGTAATTCAGTTGCATTTCATATAAATCATTTGGGCTGGATGGATTGCGACATAATTTGGTTGATTTGTTGGGCAATGGCAAGTTTGGTGCTTTTCAAATCAAATATGCCCATTTAGAGATGTTAGATTCCATTCTGTATAAAACTGAGACAGAGTTTTTCATCTTTAATAAAGGAAATATTAACATCTCCTATTTTTAAAAAAAATTAGTTTGGAGCCTGACAGTCTGAATGATTGTTGCCCAGTCTTAGAATTTCCCTTTATCAGTAAGGCTGTGCAGAAAATTTTGCACATTCAGTTAGATTTTTATTTTATTTTACATTTGTTACCGGGAAAGTCTGACTGGACACAGGTCCTTTTTCAGCAGAGGCCCAGGGAGAAAAGCTCCAGCAATATGAAATATATACAGTTTGTAGAAGTTAAAAATACAAGGAAATGTTAGTAAAGTTCACAATACACAATAGTATTCTAGAAATATTCTCCAAAGAACATCTCATGTATGACGCATTGCTTTGCCAGCCTTCATCAGGAATCTTTGTGACTTCCTAATGGCATGAAATCATGCAGCAACTTATTTCTGGTCCTGCATGAGCTCTCATTGTCCTTTGACACAGCTGATAATGGGATCTTCTTAGAATGCTGCAGTCACTACTGTGGTGTGTCAGAAATGGACCTTGAACAATTTGGTCCTACCTTTCTGCTTGGTCAGGAATGGTGATTTCTGGAGTCAATTCATTGTCTTCTTACCTTCATGACTGTGATGTATCACAAGATTTTTGTTTTTGTTTCTTACATTGTTCATTGTGCATATGTTACCATTAGAAGAACTCATTCAAAGAAAAAGGTTACACTACCATTGCTATGCAGATACCTTGTAAGTTATACTTTCTCTTCCCTCAGGCATACAGGGTCATAAATTAAATTCCTCTGTGGATGTCCTAAACTGCATCCACCAAAGGATGAGTAGCCTGTTCAGGTTCAGCACCTTCAAGGTGGTTGCAATGGCAGTGCATGGCATGCTTCAGGATTTAAATGGTCCAGCTCAGGTTCAGCACCTAGAAGGTGGTTGTAATGGCAGTGCATGGCATGCTACAGGACTGAAATGCTCCAGCTCAGGTTCAGCACCTTCACGGTGGTTGCAATGGCAGTGCATGGCATGCTTCAGGACTGGAATGCTCCAGCTCCGGTTCAGCACCTTCAAGGTGGTTGCAATGGCAGTGCATGGCATGCTTCAGGATTGAAATGCTCCAGCTCAGGTTCAGCACCTTCAAGGTGGTTGTAATGGCAGTGCATGGCATGCTTCAGGACTGAAATGGTCCAGCTCAGGTTCAGCACCTAGAAGGTGGTTGTAATGGCAGTGCATGGCATGCTTCAGGATTGAAATGGTCCAGCTCAGGTTCAGCACCTAGAAGGTGGTTGTAATGGCAGTGCATGGCATGCTTCAGTACTGAAATGCTCCAGCTCCGGTTCAGCACCTTCAAGGTGGTTGCAATGGCAGTGCATGGCATGCTTTAGAACTGGAATGCTCCAGCTCTGGTTCAGCACCTTCAAGGTGGTTGCAATGGCAGTGCATGGCATGCTTCAGGATTGAAATGCTCCAGCTCAGGTTCAGCACCTTCAAGGTGGTTGTAATGGCAGTTCACAGCATGCTTCAGGACTGAAATGCTCCAGCTCAGGTTTAGCACCTTCAAGGTGGTTGCAATGACAGTGCATGGCATGCTTCAGGACTGAAATGCTCCAGCTCAGGTTCAGCATCTTCAAGGTGGTTGTAATGGCAGTGCATGACATGCTTCAGGACTGAAATGCTCCAGCTCAGGTTCAGCATCTTCAAGGTGGTTGTAATGGCAGTGCATGACATGCTTCAGGACTGAAATACTCCAGCTCAGGTTCAGCACTTTCAAGGTGGTTGTAATGGCAGTGCATGGCATGCTTCAGGACAGAAATGCTCCAGCTTTGAACTCTTACCTAATTTATGGAGGTGATGAACTAGAATTTCTATTAAAGGATTGGCATCTTGGGTTGTCCATAATGACATACTAACATTCAAGAACCAATGGTCAGCTATCAAGTCATTATGTTTTCATCTTAGCAATATTACTCTTACCATCTGAGGGCTTCCCCACTGTGGTTGGCAGCTTATTTTCTTCTCACATGAATTACTGTCATACTTTCTACCTACAGTTGCCACTTTCAGACTTTTATGGCCCACAGCCAGTACAGAATCATGCAGCCCACCTTCTGAATTCAGCTTCTTAGTATTAGAAAATTATGGTGGTTTTCCATTGTCTGCACTGGCTGTCTCTTCAGTCTCACATTGCTTATAAGGTTCTGATTCCGGTCTGTTTAACACTGAATGACATTTACCTTAAATAGTTGTTGATACATTGCCATCCTCCTTATACCCTCTTCTTTGCTACTTTGAGGCTGTTGGTGGTTCAATGGGTGAATTACTTGTGTTTTTTTTTTTTTTGCCTTACAGGACACTCATACTAGTGCCTCTGTGGTTTTAGGGAATAAGTCCCTTGGCAGCATTATATGACTGAATGATTTTAAGATGTCTCCAAAGACAAACCTGTTTGAGTTGGCTTTTGATTTTGACGTTATGTTTTGTGACACTAATTTGTTTGGATAATATGTTTTTACTGGAAGTGTATTCCATTGCAGTATTGCTTTGGTTTGATATGATGATGGTTTAATTGAATTTTACGGTACTCATATTTACGAATGTAAATTAACATTGAACTTTACTTATATGTTTCCTTTGTTAATCAGATAAATAACCTGGACCTCAACACTGGACCATTTTCAATAAAGACCCTGGCCAAATGGCAACAATAATATATACAGCACTACAGGCATAAACAAGAATAATTATTTAAATACCCAGTGGTGAATTAGATACATGCTAATAGCTCAGAATATCTTTTATCCTAAACTAGTATAATTTGCCTAATAAATAGGAGCAATAGAAAATATATTCACTGAGAAATAGATAAAAAAAGAAAATTAATGATGATGATAATGATGATAATTATCCCCAGTATATCCACTAATAAAATACATGTTTACAGACTTACTGTATCCACTAATAAAATACACATTTACAGATTTACTATGTCCACTATTAAAATAAATGTTTACAGATTTATTATATCCACTAATAAAATACATGTTTACAGAGTTACTATATCCACTAATAAAATAAATGTTTACATATTTATTATATCCTCTAATAAAATGCATGTTTACATACTTACTGTATCCACTAATAAAATACATGTTTACAGATTTACTATGTCCACTAATAAAATAAATGTTTACAGATTTATTATATCCACTAATAAACTATGTTTACAGACTTACGTATTCACTAATAAAATATGTTTACAGAGTTACTATATCAACTAATAAAATAAATGTTTACAGATTTATTATATCCACTAATAAAATACATGTTTACATACTTACTGTATCCACTAATAAAATACATGTTTACAGATTTACTATGTCCACTAATAAAATAAATGTTTACAGATTTCCCAAATGATATCAGCTATCATGGAATGTGTTCCTGAGTTGCAAACAAATGGCAAAGCTACTACTAGTTTTAAATATCTGCAAATGTGAAAAGATGGTGAATGTTCACAGCACAACAGGGGCAGATAAATGGCCACCAAATGGGGGGGGGGTACACATACATACATACAGGACATCCTCAGTCATGCACACATGCATACTGACTGACGTGTAACATGCAGATATACATGGCTTATCATGGGTCCATCAGAGAAGTAATGGTTGGAAATGTCACCACCCAGAAGACTGAAGTGTTACTTCAGGCTCTTGGCATAGGTCTACTTCTTTTGACCTAACTTTCATTTGCCTGACACTCATTTGCCTGAGACCAAATGACTGAAATTTCATTTGCCTGACACTTCATTTGCCTGACACTTCATTTGACCGACAAGTATTATTAGCAAGAAAATGGAATATGCCCCCTTCTCCACTACAGTGCGACCCTGGAGTTAGAATATATAGTTAGGGGGGGTGTGGGGGGCACAGCCCCCCACTTACTTTTCTGTTACTAAGAAATATTACATCAAAAGTTAACAATATCATATGAAATGAAGTGGGGGGCTTCACCCCCCCAACTATATATTCTAACTCCAGGGTCGCACTGCAGTGGGTTAGGGGGCATATTCCATTTTCTTGCTAATAATACTTGTCGGTCAAATGAAGTGTCAGGCAAATGAAGTGTCAGGCAAATGAAATTTCAGTCAAATGGGGTCAGGCAAATGAGTGTCAGGCAAATGAAAGTTAGGTCAAAAGAAGTAGACCCCTTGGCACACATGGATGTGCATCCTGGCCAAAGGTAGCATGGGCATGTTTATTGTGACCAGGTATAGCACAGAGTGGTACAGTACATTAATTATTTTGGTGGACATGCTAGGACTTTACAAAAGGTGTAGAGAAAGATGATCAATATGATATTGCATACCAAGAGCAAGGTATGGGACATTGCCAAGGATATGTCCAACACAGGATAGGAGCCACAAATACAAAAGAGTCTCAGTGAGGTAGAAGGACTCTTGGCATCCATGTTTTCGGAGTTAGACCCATTAGTATTCCGAATGTGGAAACTGGGCTGGTAATGACTGCATGAATGTCTTTATGGTTATGCACCAAGTTGAAAACAGTTGATAAATTTTTATATTGTAAAAGTGCACTGCATGTGAGGCAGGGATTCTTGTGCAAAAGCCTTCTACATTCCTGTCCTCCAGATACCTCCTGACTGCAACTGTACTGCCCTACACATCAAGGTATGCATGTCTCATTATTTTATTCAAAGATTGCATCTTCAACCACTATGGCTGCCATGGGAGTGTTTCGGCATATGTTTCAGTGCTGCCATAGCTATCTTGTCTTTATGCATTCACAGATTGAAGTGGTGGAAGGTTCAGCACAATGGGACAGTGCATACCTGATATCAGAAGGTCACCTGTGGCTGACAGTAGTGGCACTGTGACACAATGGCACTGTCAGCAACACTAGCACTGGAAGGCTGACAGATATAAAACATACCACAACATGTGAAGAGATTGTGGAGGGACAGGTTGAACCTACAGCCTCATCCACATATAAAACACATATCCACTTCTGGGGAGCTTGTGGAGGGGCTGGCTGAATCTGCAGCCTTATCAGTGTTTGGTGGACCTATACAGCCTTTGATGTGGAGTGGGGCATGGTGGTCTGCATCATTGCCATGACACCTGATCTGTCTGTGACCTCGATGCAACACTTGGCATTAATGAATGAATGTGTTGGCCAGTGATCCTTGCTCAGAAAGCTGCTACCTACATCACTGTAGAGATACTGAGTATGCTGTATGGTCTATGCGATGACTTATAACACCTGCATGGCCTGTAGAATGGCACACAATGTCTCCACAGTGACATTGAGTACAGGGACAGGGAGCAGATACTGCTGATCAGGTTACTGATGGATAGCACTGCATTTAATGGTGCATCTATGAGGCATACGATAACTGCCGTCTTGTCTGCCTCTGCAGACCAGGCATCCACAGCCATGAGAGAGTCTAGATGCAAAGTGGCCTGTCACAGGCCAAGCAAACATAGTTGACATTGACCATTCCTGAGACAGCATCACTGTCATCTATGGCCACAGAGGTCACCACTCCAGAGTATAGCCAGTGTCATGCTTTTGGATACTGATGCTCCTCAGTACACCTCTGGGACACCTATACAGGCCACAGGGAAATTTGTTCTCATAGTTCTACACCATCATTACCCTCAGTGAGGAGATGGAGTGACATACCTACCTGTGGCCATTATCTGGGTCATGGGCACCATGCGTCTGTAGGCTGTCCACATGGAACACCCCCATCAGGGTACATGTGTGTTCCCCTGCACCATTCTTGCCACTGAATGCCTTAAAATACCCAATTAGGGTACATGTGCAGGCTTCTATTGTTCTGAACCATCCCTACCACTGAATGCATTAAGCCCCAACACCACAGGCCACCAAGGTGCACATCACTAATATTCATAACATGGAAGCTCATCTTACCACTGGAGGATGTGGTCCGTGACTCCTCACAACCTTCTACTAGAGTGTGTAGCTACTACATCTACTCCCCATTATCTTGGCCCCTATAATAACATTGACATAATCCATCACTCCCCTCACCTGCGCAAATGGTAATAACTGTGCTCAACCTGCCCATACCCTGAGTCGGTAAGGTAATATCTGATGCACAGCATGGCAATCCATGTGCTAGCTTGCATAGTCAGGGTGTAATAATGCATGCATCATTTTATTCTGTGTTGTTTGTATCATGACTCATAGTTGGGCACATACACCTCCTATTTGCTAGTGCTGCAATGCATTGTGCCCCATTCTGTCTCACATGTGCTACTGCTGCTATATTTTCTTCCTTTAACTGACTGGGCTGCTCCTCAGTTGCTACTCTTACAGGTATGGTGGGCCCTGCTGGGATGTTTCCTGTTTGCGCACCTGTTTTCACACAACAATGTTACACATCATGGTACACAGGATGAATATTTGACTGCAGATCTGTGGTAATACTGCAGTGCACCAGTGGATGTGTCCAGGCAGTGGAAGCATTCCCTCAACTGATCAGAAATGTGTTCCACTATGTTTCATATGTTTGCATGTGAAGCATTATATGCCGTCTCTGACATGGCACTGAAGTTGTGGATGGAGGTTATCTGCTATGGTTTTAGCACATATCTGACATCACCTCCAAGGTGCAACAGTGACATTATTATATATGTCCTGCTACCTGCTCGCATAATAATAATATATACTGGTTTCTGCTTCCACCTACATGTGCACCTCAAACTAGAGGGCATGCAGGAAGCCTCCAATACATACTATTTGTACAGGTCAGATGTGTCCATACATGTGAATCATGGGAACTGCATGGGTGGTGCACAGCAGAATTATAGAAAAAAACCCTGGGCACTGCACACCACCTGGCTGTTGAGACAGTTGATGTATCTGTTACCCTGTGAACCAGGCAAGATCTTAATGGTAGTGTTTGTGCAATCAGTGGCTTTCACAACTTCAACAGAATGAGATATGGTGTAAAACACCTACATAGTGCAAGTCTGCTCCTCTTCAGTCCTTGGAAGTCATATATGCTATGCTATATACTGCAGCAAACTAGTGTAGGATATGCAAGGTTGATCCTGTGCTATTTCTAGCATGTTCCTTTTTGGTCCCCGGAAGGTCCTTGTAGGTAGGATGGTTAAAGCTAGTCATACCATAGTATCCACAGGGATGGGCAATCCTTTCATTCCCTTGATTCTGCAAGCGGGCAATGCTTTTCAGTAGGCACCCATATATGCCAGTACAGCAGGAAACTGCTGTCATCATGTGTATTAAAGAACATGCAGACTACAGCAAAGGGGAACATGACACCTTTATGTATTTTAAGTGGTTTCAGTTGTTATAGAGGTATAATGCAGATTTACCTGAGGCATAAGGCAGTGCAGCTCCAGGTTCATTTTCTTGCCAAGGCACAGTATGGGCAGAGTCATTAGCTGGTGGGGCATGACAGAGAAAACCGATACAGAATACATATAAAAGATGCATATGTACTGTCCATGTCTATATTCATTTAATCTGTCTTTCTTCATAGGAATGTATTCCTGTAACCAAATAAAATTTTAGAGTAACTTTCTCAGGATAATAGACCATGACCTTCAGCAACTATGGAATGTGCTTACCTGGTAATTCCAGATATAATGAGTCATAGATTCTGTCTTGCTAGAAGCAAAGACTTGTATGTATGTATATATATATATATATATATATATATATATATATATATATATATATATATACACACATATATATATATTCATAGGTGTGTACTAGGCTCCCTGGGGCGTTTACAAGCCTAGTCATAGGATTACCCTGACATCATGCCACCTGATCTTAGTTCCCAGTGCCTCTGTTGAGTAGAACCACTGGTGTTTTCCCCGGGGTGAATTTTCTATTTCCCATCCACTCATCAAGATTTCCTTGAAGAGGGTCAGTGAGGTGCTCTGCTTGACATGTATGGGAAGTCTGTTCTATAGCATGGGCAGTCTTTGGATTATGAACTTGTCCCTCCAGTACATTCTGTTGATTGTGGTAATGAGGTTGAGGTCTCTGGAGCATGTGGTGCAGGAGGATTGGGATTTCTTTAGATGTAGCATTTCTAACATAGCTGGGTCAGACATGGCTTTCTAAGTCAAACAGAGATCACCCCTAAGTAGGCGATATGAGACAGAGAATAGTTGGAATTTTTTGAGTCTGTTCATATAGGACAAGTGTTTAAGGCCTAGGTTCCTCTTTGTGAGGTACTTGAATAATTAACTTAGTAATGAGATGTGCCACATAGAAAGACTTTCTGACCACAGTGGCAATGTGGTGATCAAAAGAGAGGCTGCTGTCAACCTGTGTTTCCAGATCTCTTATAACACCTTCTGTGCTCAGTGGACTAAAATCAATGTGGTAATTCATGGGAAATGGGTTTTTCCCAAAGGGGATAACGACCCATTTTTTGGCATTGAGCTTAAGGCCATGGTTTTATATATATATATATATATATATATATATATATATATATATATATATATATATATATATATATATATATATATATATAACTAGGCACTCCAGGAAAATAAACTAGGTAGCTATATATATATAAAACCATGGCCTTAAGCTCAATGCCAAAAAATGGGTCGTTATCCCCTTATATATATATCCACTAGGCACTCCAGGAAAATAAACTAGGTAGCTTGGGGGATGTAAAAATAGAGGTGTTCCAGGGTGACATAACATTAGGGGAAGATATAAATATGACTGTGAATCGAGGCTCAGATGTCACATATAAACTGCACCCACAATGTTGAGTTGTAATGCATAGAGAAACTAGATTAAGGGGCTGTAGAATACATATTTGAGAAATGTATATTTGCACTTATACCACTATTAAGAAACATATGCATGTTATTCTCACTGGGGCTCTGCCCTGATTTAATTTTTTTTTTTACCTACTTATTGTTTGTTAACATTAGCATACCTCTCAACTGTCCAGATTTTTGGCTTATATTTTTGGTTCTGTTGCTCAAAT
This sequence comes from Protopterus annectens, assembly GCF_019279795.1. NCBI lineage: Eukaryota > Metazoa > Chordata > Ceratodontiformes > Protopteridae > Protopterus > Protopterus annectens. The sequence continues at coordinate 913,819,566 of NC_056745.1, read as the reverse complement.
CGCAGAAGATTAAAGTTTCTAAATAATGACTTACATTTACGTTTCAAATTTCATATCCTTCAGTAAATGCATGTTAATAAAAAACTTGCAAAATTCTAAATTTATAAAAGCAAAATTTACAATCTGTCCTTCATTTTGACCCAAGCACCCTGCCTCATTATTTTAGGCTTTGTCAAGATTTCTTGCGCTAAGAGTTTGCAAGGTATGCCTTAAAGATAGATCAGCTCAAATTGACCCTTTTTAAATTATGAGTACAACTTTGGCCAGAAGACGAAGATACAGACAACCAGTTAACGCAATCAATATAATGTACATATGGATACTGTTACACAAAGTACAACTAATATCCTCATCACACTATGATCATAAGAAAGGAGACGTTAGCATTTTTTTCAATGCACAATAGATCAAAGACAGCACTGCTAAATCAATAGCACCAAAAGACCATCTGCAGAAATACCAAACTCAAAAGGCTACATGTCAAAAATCTGGCAGCATGTATATATGGCTTGAAGAATAACATATTGAATATGTTAATGTGTAAAACATACTGCAATACCAGATGCCAGAAACATCAAGCTGTTATCCTGCAGTACTATAAAGCTTGACAACACTTTGTCAATTTACAAAGACCATTCTGACCTGATTTCCACCTTAATTTCAAATGATAGCATCTCTGAACTGCTTCAAGATATACTTATGAAAATTCCTGAAAAAAACCCTCGAAAAACGAATTTTTGTATTGTTTTACACAGCTTAATACTTTTTAAGGAAAGCAGTCTAGAGAATCTCAATTATGGGCATTCCTCTCACAGTGTGTAAAATATCCATATTGGATAACATATACCAATGATAGAAAATGCTACTTTTTCTCAGGAGGCAACACTATTTTTGGTTCTAATTTCGTAAGAACAAATAATCTGATTCTAATACACAATGAGCTTGTCAGCTTTAAAAAAAAAAAAACAGTGATTATGTATATATGGTCCCCCTACATTTGACCAAATGAACATTTGTTTGACAAGCACAGGGGTGTGATTTAATGTCAATGGTACAGATGGCCGTACAGCGATTATGTTAATGGTATGGAATGTCAATGCTGGTAAATGGAGCTGGGTAGGTGAGCGCATGAGTGAGAGTGTGTGTGTGTATGTGTGTGTGAATTAGGATTAGGGTCAGGGATGAATGAAGGATGAATGTTGTGTGTTTGTGTGGGAGTTTGTGTATTTTAGGGTAAGGGTTAGGTTAAGGGATACGTAGTGTCATTTGTGTGTGCGTTTGTCAATGTTTGTGTGTCCGATTTTCTCTTGTGTAGTTGCAGTGTTACGGGAAGGTTTTAATGGCATTAAGGTGTAGGGTTGGGTGGGGGAAGGGGCAGCGTTAGTGTTAGGGTTAGCACCCACTATTAAGGTGGTACATGGGGGCACTTTATCATCATTAAAACCTTCCCATAACCCTGCCACTATTCAGACAAATTTGAGGGTAGTGTTATGGGGGGTTTAAGTTTTAATATCGAGAGAGGAAATAGTTTTCCTCTCTTGATATTCTTTTTTTTTGTTTTTGTTTTTGTTTTTGGTATTGTGTGTGAACTAACTTATTTTGTTGGTGTTTTACATTCAACATTAGGGCAGTTCAGTCATACACAGTACTCCCACACACACACACACACACACATATATATATATATATATATATATATATCGCAATCCCCAGATACAGAACACATTTAGCTGGTTTCTCCAGCTGTAAGACACATACACTGCTTTATCTTGTAATGCAGTTTAGTACCCATGAGATTTTTTTGGATTTGTCCCTGATTCTAAAGGTAAGAGTTTGGCAGCTATGGGTCTGGGATTGGCTGGATGAAAGTAATTGATGCTGTTGTCCTTTCCTCAGTTTTAAATTCACTACTATCTGGCCTTGCAGGACTAGTGTGCATTTTTTAAAGTACCTTTATTGAATTATAACTTGTGACATAGGCAAACTTACATTTATATAAAAACAATCAAACCATATTAACAAGTTCACATTTACAAACATTATACATTGCATATATTGATATATAGCATATAACCTAAGCAATGTTAGATAAATTGTTCAGTTCTCGTCTTCTCTTAAACCTCATTCCTCCTCCAAAACATTTTCAGCCTAAATTGTTTCCAAGATTTTCATTTTTTCTATGTAATTTATTCCTACCCTTTTCTAAAAATCCCACTTCCTGTTTTTTTATCTCTGTTACAGTATTCACTACTTCAAGTATAGTTGGTTTAGGTTTTGATTTATATTCCTTTTTTGACAGCCATCAAAATTAAATGTAACAAGGCCTTACTATGTCTTGGCAATTCAGATCCTCATCCCAGCTCAAAAATAAAATTCCTTAGTTATACTCATTTGCTTGCCCAGTATTCCTGATGGAGTACTCTGTAGGGAATTTTTAAAGTCTGCCAACTCATTAAACTCCCAAAACATATGTTCCCAGTTACCTCTTTCTTCTCCATCGCACCACCAAAATTTGTCGTCTACATAAAGAAAACTTTTTAGGAGTCTGATTAGGGTATAAAAGTATCTATGCAAACACTTAAGGCAAAAATCCTAAATCTTCTAGATTTTATTACATATTTGGGAGTCATACATTTGTCCTTCCATTGTTTCTTTGTGAATTGCATATTTAATCTCTCTTTCCAATCTTTTCTGAACTCTTCTGATTGATTGCTATAGTTATTGTGCAATATTTTACATGCCCTGTTAATTATCCTCTTTTTAACTGTAGTTTCTGCTTTAAATTCAATTAAAAACTCAGTCAATGCATGTCTTTCATTTAGGACTCCCCTGTCCCTTTCTCTTTGTCTGTACTCTGATATCAGTCCCTGATAGGGAAAGCAATTACTAGCCTGCAATCCTAATGTTTTCTTGGCCTTTTCCCACTCTATTCCCTTTTCTTCTCTAATTATTTTCTCCCAGTACCTTGGTTTCTTAGCCAGCTTCCTCCAGTAAATTCCAGCCCCCTCTTGCCTGTTCTCTATAATCCTGTTTGTGGTCATCCTTATTGCAGAATCTCCTTTTTCCATTCCTATGATGGCTTAGTTCTTATTATACTTTGTGCTACTTTATAATACTCTGACTGTTGTTATTCTCCTTAAGGATTTGCATCCAAAATCCCATTCTTTCCTTATTTCTTGAATTACTCCATGCTTATTAATCCCTTTCCACTTTGAATTGTAGCTTTATGCATGCTTGCGTTATGTATAAGAGCTTTAACTGTACAGCTCTAAAATATCCCTTGAAATCAGGTAATAGCCTCCTTGTTCTATTGGGAGGATCAATTTATCCCACTTGACCCTTGCCCCTATAAAATCCTTCAACTTTTTATTAATTACTATCCCGAACTTCTTCTCTGATTGATAAAAATATGCCTGACCTGTGTATAAAACTATAGGGACTAAAAACATTATTGCTTGTATCTTGCTGTCCATATCCATAGGCAAGAGCTTCCAGTTTCTCAGTTTTTGTATTATCTTTTGTTTAGTCTCTTCCCATATATCCTTAGCTGCCATAATAGAATCTTTTTTAGCCCATACTCGTAAATACTTCATTTTATCATGTCCCCATAAATATGAGTTTTTCTGAACCAATTCATGTGTTGGTACATAGTTTATAACTATAACCTTCAGTTTATGTATGTCTGACAGCAGGTATGTTTTATTTGTTTTTTTTTTTCAGTTTGATCTGTGTATGACAACAGAGGGATATACAGAAGGTGGCTGTCTTTTTTGAGTAGGGTGTGAATTGGCATGCTTTATATGCATATGACAGCAATGTCTAGAAATACATGACTGTAGCCATTTGTTTCTTAATGTTCACCCCAGTTTAAAACTACACTGGGATGCACAGAAATTGACAACCTTTTTTAAGGTGGCATAGGGAGGCAGATACTATTTACAGATATGATTTATACAGTAGTGGGATGAGGAGGGCAATTGCCTTGGGTGCAAAGTGTTGGGGGGCACAATGATATGATCCTGAAGCCAGTATTTTATTTATGGTCATACCTGAGCACTGTAGTGTTCCATGTATGGTCTAAATTGCAGCAATTGAGACTGATACAGTTTAAAAAAAAAAAAAACTTTTTTAATTAAAAGCTGAGTGCTGTAGTGCTCCATTCAGGCAGGGTATAAACTATAGCAACTGCTTGCTATATTTGTAGCAAGCAGTTTGCTTAAGAAGAAATGTTTTTTCTTTTTTTAACTAAAACATGAGTGTTATAGATCTCCTTGTAGGCTGGGTATAAACTGTAGCTATAGTTTATACCTCTCCTGCATGGAGTGCCACACCACTCAGATTTTAGTTAAAAAAAAACAAGATATATTTTTTTTACTTTTAAACTGCAGCAAGCAGCAGTTGCTACAGTTTAGACCACACACTAACAAATACAGCGCTCAGGTTTGACTGCAGATGCAATGGAAAGGATAGGGTGAGGGGGATGTTGAGCATTTGGCAACCTGGTTTAGTGTGTCAGTAGAAGGAATGTTTTTTTTTTTTTTTTTTTGCAGTTCACTGGAAAAGCTGGGAGGCTTGGATCTATAATAAGCTGATTGCTATAATGTGACTGGCTTAGGTACAGTAAAGTGCTTTTTCCCCCCTCTTCACTTGAAGAGCTGTAGGAGTGGGGCACTGATTCCAAGGTGATGGTCGATAGTTGAGCCAGTTTCTCTTCTGGATTTATGTATCATCACAAGCATTTGTCTTCTGTGTATATTTCTGAGCATTAAACCTTGGATACAACTCATTTCTTTCATGAAATAAAGTATGGTTAAATTTCTTTCCTTATGTATGACTTTTGTTCAAGCCATCATTGAATCAAAAGATTGGAAAAAGTTCTAAAATAAACCTTTGAGCATCTATAACCCACTAGCTTCTGGTACCTAGCAGACCCTACATCCCCATCTTAATTTAGTTATTACATTGTAGTCTTTGTCAGTTAGGATGTGTTGAAAGGAATCAGGGAAAATCAAAGTTAAACAGCAAGACAGACTTTTTCCCTTAATCATGATTTTTGAATCAGCCATCACTGGATGAAACATTTGTTTTTAAAAACTGTAAAATGTACCTCAGAGCATCTAGAACCCCCAGACCCCCAGATTAATGCACTTATTTCTTTCCCAGACCATTGCTGGATGTAAAACTTGTTAAAAAAAGCAAAACAAACAAACAAAAGGAACACTATAAAATGCACCTCAGAAAATTAATCTAAAACCCCCAAATGGCAGTTATCCTGCCTACTTAAAATGTATTCATTGAATGAGTAAATACAGTAAAACGCTGAAGTAAAAGACAAACTGTGAGAAAAAGGAAAAAAAAAGTAAACTGAATGCTGTACATATGCCAAGATTGGGGCACTAAGTGGTGTGTGTTTGTTGGGGGGTGGACATCATGGCGCCCTTTTGCCTTGGGCACCAGTTAACCCAAGGTTATGTGGAACCCCATGGAACACTCAAAACTCACAAAAATGAAGAACATTCCTCATAAAGAGTTACAGCTGAGAGGTATGCTGCCTCTCCATCCTCAAAATGATAGCCACTTTTGCCTGTAGCTGTGATAACCAAAATTAGTAAAAAAAAAATTGACATAGCAATGTATTTCAAGATGCTGCTTTAAGGCTGAAAGAAATATCCAGAATTAGAGACAGCTTTTAAATATTGTTTTTACAGTAAACTCTCAGTTAACTGGCACCCATGGGAATTGGTGGTGGTGGTGGGGGGCAGAAAGTGCAACACATGAAAATTGTACTGTATTTCTTCATTTTTTTTGCCTGTTGTTTAAGTTTCGGTTAACTGAGAGTTTACTATATATACTTACAAAGATACTAGAATAACAGATTTTGCATCAGGATTTTGTGACTAATATCAAGTCTGATAATCAAATATCTGCCATTATATAATGACTGACATATCCTTCAAAGCTTCTGTCTCCAAAATATGGTACACTATCTTTCACAATTTGGGATAAATAGGTAAAATGTTGAACACTCACTACTACTGTCAACTAGGAAGCTTACAGCATGATTAACTGCTTTTTCATACTCAGTAAGAGTCCTTTTACCGAGTAAATGTGTTTCAGTACTCTTCAGGCATTACTTACCATGGATATTTGTTAAAATTCAATTTCTTAAAAAAGAATGTGTCAAACCCTTTCAGTATGGACCCCTGTGGAATATATAATTTTTAAGATTCAGAATAAGGAATGTTCCTCATAATGAGGTACACTGGAAAGGTAGGATGACTGCAGTCCTCAAAGATTTGCCATAAAACCACAAATATTACAAGGAGCAGACTAATTTATACAGCAAAATCAGTGGAAGTTAGGAAGGGTGCCGCCACTCCCTGCCACAGTATTGATTATGGTAAAAATAAATGAAAGTAAAAATATCCATTGCTTATAATTCTAGCTGGATTTTCTGACAATTATTAAACTAGAGTAGTCAAACCTGATGAAGGTTTCCTCCCACATCCCAAAGACATGCAGTAGGTGGATTGGATACTCTTAAAAAATTGGCCCTACGTGTGAATGTGTGCATGTGTGTGCCTTCTGTGGATGGTTGGGGACCGGGCTGGCAATTCGACACTGTAAAACTCCACTGCCAATCATGAGCGGACAGATGATCCGCTGTGGCGATCCCTAACCGGGAAAGGCCGAAAGAAGAAGAAGAAGTCAAACCTGATGAAGCAAAAAGATGTCTGAAGATTCATGTCTATGTGACTAGAGATTGCCAAGAAAGCACTGTGATCAGTTTATAAGGACTATCAATCATAGGTGCTTAGAATAGATTGCATCTGTATGGTAATAGGAGATGGGTTGTCTACCCATGTCCAATTACTGTCATTTTGAGGAAGATTTTTGTTAATCTATGGGTACACCAGCTCAGTCTAATTTTTTAACACTTTTAAAAAGTTTTTGAATTTTGTTGAGGTTGGGGCACTCACTAGCGTACACTATTTCACAGCTGGAGCACATATCCCAGCACAAGGAGACTCATATTATCTAGTGTCTAGATAACTAAGCAAACTGCTATAGTAATGGCTAAAGGGTATAGGGAAACGTTTTCTATTTTTATTGATTATGGATTATTAGTACAAATATTGGCAACATGTTTTATATATATATATATATATACACACACACACACACACACACACACACACACACAGAAAGCAGGAGGTTGAGAAAAATTCTCCAAATTAAGATGACTAGGCACTTATACAATAGCTTACTCAGAAGTCCCTAGGTACCTTGTTGTAATAACCCTCATAAATGGCAGTCCACCTTCTTTGTAATGTTCCTTTATATTCTGCAGGTAAATTGAAACTTTACTGCAACTGACTATGGGAGAATCCTAGAGGGGCAATCAGTGTAAGCTCAGACAGCTGAAAAGTAACAAAAATGAATCACCTGCTGCAGGTTCCTCTTGTTCTTTACTTGTTTATACTGCAAATATTTCACAAGCTGCTTCAGTCTGCATTCACTTGTATGACCTTTTCTTTCAGCTATGGATTCCAAAACAAAAAACATATTTACATGAATAGGTTTTCAGAAAGCAGTTTGGTCAGTTTGCAGAACTGAATACAGCTCACGTCAACTGTGGGTACTAATATTTTTGTTATTATACGTTCATGAATGACGTTTCAGTACAGGTCTACAGGAATGCATTCAAAACTGAAGATTAAATCTTACAGGTTGCTTTTATAGAATGGAAACTCTAGCTTTTCTTTTTGTGATAGTTTTTCCCATGCATACCAGAATCCTTTGCTCTTGTTAATATGTTCTGACATTATTCTAAGGACTTCCCATGCATACCAGAATCCTTTGCTCTTGTTAATATGTTCTGACATTATTCTAAGGACTACTCACACTTGTACTCCCGCTTTGTGTACTTTCCCCCAGATTTCCTCCTAAAATAAATTACTTTGAGTACCTTAAAGTTGTGTACAGTTGAATAGTACTTCAGTCTTGCAAAGCCCCATAATGATCTCTCCACATCATCATGTGTTATTTGTTTTGTGTAGTAGTTTCTGGATATCCATGCAGAACCTTGACAGTGAAAATGTCAGACTCTGGTAGTCTTTACTATACCGTAATGACAGATTTGAGTAGTATTCTTGGTGTCAGAGTGCAGTCTGGAAGGATTAGGATATAGTAGCTGATGATCATCTCTCTTACCCTCAGGAGAGAAAGTGGGACCATCTGAAGCAACACTAAGCCTGCTGGTTGAGGCTAGGAGCAAGTGGTTGCTGCACTCCAAGAAAGTTTTGTCAGTCTTCAACAGTTCTTTGTGACAAGTACATGTTACAAAGTATGCCCATTAGCAGTCTAGTCTGGCTTATTGCTCGCAGTGGTCTGGATCTGGTAGGGCTAGCAAAAACCCCTCTAGCACTTCCAGGCTAAAATATGCACACTCAGGCTGACAACTATTAGAGTCTGATGTTAGGGTCATGGTGGTTGTAGAGAAAGGGTATGGAGAATGTCTGATGCCAGGCTGACACCCTGGTTAAAAAGGTATTGAAATAAAAAAAGTAATATTTCTGTGTTTTGTAGAATCACTTTTAACTGAGTTTTATGGTGAAATAATCTTGAAGACGTGGTAGGTGGATTGGCAATTGTAGTGTGTGTGTGTGTGTGTGTGTGTGTGTGTGTGTGTGTGTGTGTGTGTGTGTGTGTGTGTGTGTGTGTGTGTGTGTGTGTCTGTGCCTTACTTGCCTAGTAAACTCTAGGGATGGCAGTAGCTGTTTATGGGGTCACCACTGGAATCAAATGTGACCTAGCAAAATAGGAATGACTGGATTATGAAAAAAAGCATGAGTCGACAACTTAGATTTTGCCTTAGCATGTACGATGAACCTTCCATGTCACAGCCTTCATCTCATCTGTATAGGAAAAAATGCAGCATTGAACCAGAATGCACTGCTGGCCCCCATTCAGCTATAATGTATTTTTATGATGCATTTTATCTGCACAGTATACACAGTAAACTCTGCGTGCAGCACCACCATACCTCCGCTGCTATTAGTCTCATCAGTGTACTTGTGCATGGTGCTGTGCTGCTACAATCATTTCATTTTGTTGTGATTAAAAGACAACTCATTAGTGGTACATCAATGTCAAACGTGATACAGCATCTTTCACACTTCCTTCGGATGTACTGTGTAACACACTACTCTGAAACAACACATATTACATATCTTGGCCGGAGGTGATCAATGGCCACTTAGCTAATAATGATAAAGAGTAGAGAATGCATTCTGAAAGAGAACACAGCATGGGCAACCTCTCTGCCTTTGAGGTGCAATGATATCATTTTTTTATTTTAATTTTTGTCTACCTTTCTCACTCACCATTAGCTTCCCCCTGATTATTGACTGGCCCTTTAATCCCAGTGTTAATGGCTGCTGCAGTAGTGGTAGGCAAAAGCCAGCCAATGTTCGGCTGTCATCTAGGTAGGTTGACCATTTTTGCCCTAGTCCTGCCTCCTTGGTGATGACAGACATCTCTTGTTGAAGTAGAAGTATGATGTTAGGCCCTATGGTGAGGGTGCATTTCCACATACTCGCTGATGCCTAGATGCAAAGCAAACTGCTGCTTGACAGGCAGTCATTCTTTCCCCAGCATTTCTTCTGTTGTACCACCTTTGAGAAACCTCCATCATTTGGCATTGAGTTTTACTACCTCACAACTCCTACTGGCATGAGTAAAGTAATGACTGCCACTTGCCTCTCATCTGGGTCACAGTCAGGGCAACATGTCCACCTACCATGGAGCTGATTTGTAACAACCTCCAAACTGATTGTTATAGTAAAGACAATACAGAGGGTTTAGCCCTTTACAGAAAATTCAGTCTCAGATTTTGCTTCTGTTATCACTAGTTTAAAAGCTACTTATCAGGCAAATATCAAGCTGTCAAGTAGTAAAATGAGTATTCCCCCTTTGTACCTGTCACAGTTTGTGTACCACAGGGATCCTTACAGGCACCACTCCCGTTCAATGTTTTCATAAATGGTCAACAGTCATCAGTAAAACACGCTCCTTTGGGAAGTCAGTTTATGTCTTTAAATCATTCTAACCCTGAGGAATTAAAGGGTTGCATTCTTGAAAAGGTTGTGGTATGTTTAGGTGAGTGCACAAGTTTAAAAGAAAAACTTTTAAAAAAGGGAAACACTTCTTATTTTAAAATACAGTATTTTGGAGCCCTTTGGGCTCAATAAAGAATGTAATTGGAAGTATGTAATTTGATTATTGTTATTGAATAATTGCTTAATTGCTTGTTATTTGGTGTTTATTGATTATTTAAGGTTTGTCTAAAGTCTAGTTTTTTTACTCTCAGAAGACTTTGTTAGCTGAACCACTAAGGATTTTATTAAAACTTGTGATACTTTTTGAATCTGTGCCCTTTTTGTTATTTTTCTTATTTCCAGCTGTATTTTGGTGGTATTTTTAGTAAAAACATACTACTCTGATTTAATATGTTGATGACTCTACATTAATCTGCTCCACATCTACCCTGCACAGATTACAAAAACTGACTGAAGAATCCTTCCCATCTATTGAAACCTGACAAGGCAACTAGTGAACCAAAAAAAAAAATAATAAGCTGGTCCTTTTCATAGGTTCATAGGTAGTTATTAGGCTATCGGCCCTAGTGCCTATGTAAGCCTAACCAACAAGCTTCCCTGGCTTTCACCATCCAAGAAAGTTATTTTCCTGTGCCCCTGTTGAGCAGGGCCACAGGAGTATTCCCCGGGGTGAATTTCCTAATTCCCATCCATTCATCAAGATTTTTCTTGAAGAGTGCTAATGAGGAACTTTGCTTGACATAGATAGGTAGCTTGTTCCAGAGTATGGGAAGTCTCTGGGACAGGAATCTATCTCTCCAGAATGTTCTATTTATTGTGGTGACAAGGTTTAGATTCCTAGAGCATGTATCTTAGAGGGATTGGGATTTCTTTAGGTGTAGCACGTCCAACAGCTCTGGGTTTGACATAGCTTTGTATGTTAGGCTGGGATCACCACGGAGCAGATGATATGCTACAGAGTAAAGCTGGAGTTTTTTGAGATGGTCAGCATAGGGCAACTGTTTGAGACCCGTAATCCTCTTGGTGAGATACTTCTGTGGCCTTTCCAGCTGTTGCAGATGTCTTGTGAGGTACATTCCAAAAGGGGCATTGTACTCAATAATGGGTCTAATGAGTGCTGAGTAGAGGGGAAACAATGACTTCTTTTTTCCTGGATGAGAACCCTTTCATGATGAGGTGTTTCACATAGAAGGATTTTCTGACTACTGTGGTGATGTGATTATCAAAGGAGAGACTACTGTCCACCTGAGTCCCAAGGTCTCCTATCACACCTTCAGCATTAAGAGGACTGTGTGGTAGTTCATGGGAACAGAGTTTTTATCAAAGGGGATGACAATGCACTTTTTGGCATTAAGCTTGAGACTATGGCTCTGACACCAGGCATCTGTTTTAGTAAAGCCCTGTAGGATGCCCACTTCATTTGGGGACTCGACTATGGCAACTAGTTTGCAGTCATCTGCAAACTTTGTCAGCCAGAGGCCCTCTGTGTTAGCCCTTACTTCAGAGACGTAGATACCAAACAGGAGAGGATCCAGGACTAAACCCTGTGGTACTCCACTTGTCACTGGTTTGAAGTCTGATTTGGAGTCTGCAACTTTTACAGTGTGGGTTCTGTCAGTAAGCCAGTTGGTTACCCATCTTGTGACGTATGGATTTATACCCAGTTTAGTGAGTTTATCTATAATTCCGGAATAGGGGACGGTGTTGAAAGTCTTGGCGAGGTCAAGATAGGCTGTGTGAACTGCCTTTCCCTTGTCTACGGCTTCGGTGACTGTTTTGAAGAAGTCAATCAGGTTCAGGAGGCAAGATCTGCCTTTCACAAAACCAAACTGGGTGAGGTCCAGGGTTTGGAGGTTACCTATGTCTTTGTTAATGAGTTCCATGATGATGCATTCCATGGCCTTGCAGACCAGGCTCATCAGGCTAATAGGGTGATAGTTCCCGGGGTCCGTGGTGGCTCCCCCTTTATGGAGTGGTATACCTATTGCTGTGCACCATTCAGTGGGCACAAAGCCCAATGTGAGGCTATGATTGAACATGATGCTTAGGTTGGGGCCAGTTCATTTTGAAGTTCATGGAGAACGCAGCCTGGGATGTTGCCTAGTCCCATGGAAGCTGTGTTCTTGGCTTTGGAAAGTGCATTTTTTACCTACACAGCTGTGATTTCAGGGGCTCTGCATTCTTCCGGAATAGATATGGGCCCTTTAAGGGGTGAGAGGGGGGTAAAGTTAGCACAGAACCTATCAGCTGGGATGTTGGCAATATCAGTTGGTTCTCTAATTTTTGTGCCATTGTGCTGTAGTTCGGAGCAGACCTGGCTGTTGCCATTGAGATTCTTGACATAGCTATAGAATGCTTTGTGGTTGTCCTTAGAATCAGAGGCAATCTTGTTTTCATGGCTAGCTTTGGAGGATTTTATGACGGATCTCAGTTTCTTACTGAGGCTGACCAGGCAGCTCTTCCATTCATAGGATTTTACTCTCTTCTGCAACCGTTCCTTCCTTCTGTTGCAGAGTTTGTGTGGAGTTTGAATTAGAGTGGACCACCACATTGGCTTCCTTTTTTTGGAGGATAGCATCTTGGTTCTCTTAGGGATTTCATGATCCATACACTCATGTAAGTGCGTGTACAGTGCATTTGTGTAGGATTATGCAGTCATAGCTGCAGTGCCCATCTGCAGAGATGTTGTGAAGTTTGCCACTTCTGTCTTAAGAAGCATGAAGTTGGGTTTGGAGAATTTTTTTACATTGGTTTCCTTAATGGGGGGGGTGTGTGGATATCTATGGTGATTAGCTTATGGTCGGATCTGACCAACGAGGAGTTGACTTCAGGTGTGGAACACTGGTTACTCATTTTAGTAATGACCAGGTCTAGGATTTTGTTGCCCCTGGTGGTGATGTGGATACGTTGATCCAGGGCATTGGAGTTCACGAATTCCAGAAAACGTTGAGTGAAGGAGTTGGTACATGAATAGTTTTCGCAGTTAATGGTGGGGTAGTTAAAATCACCCATTATTAAGGTGTTTGGTTAGACCTTAATATTTTCCAGTATGTCAAGAAAAGAGGAGTTGGAGTCCTGGTACATGGTGGGGGATCTGTAGCAAGCTACAATCTGGCTTGCTGTTTTGCCCAGAGTTAGTTGCACTTGGATAATTTCAGATACATTATGTTGGGTACTAGCCTGTAGGTGTGGATATCCTTGATGAATATAGACACACCTCCTCCTTTGGTGTTCCGGTCCTGGTTAGATGGCCCAAAGGTATAGTATGAGTTATAGCCTGGTAATGCAGGGGTACTCTAGAGCTTTGAGCCACGTTCCAGTCACAACACAGATATCGATGTTCTCCATTTTGAAGAGTGCCTTGAGTGAGTGCATTTTGAGGTTTAGACTTCTAGCATTGAGGAGCATTACCTTAAGTTTTAGTTTGCCTATACCTGCTACAGTGGCGGGTTTCTGATTTGGACCTTGCCTAAAAAAGGCAATATGGGGTGGCAAGAGCCTTAGCCAGTATCCGGAATCCCAGGGGCGACAGGTGCAGGCCATTTCTGGCAAAGCATCATGGCCTGTCGACCATGTCATCCCAGGTAGACAGATACTGGATCCCCTTAGAATGAGACCAGAAGCTTAGCCAATTGTTGAAGTCAATCATTTTGTCCTTGTACTGCGGTATCATTCTGGGTGAAGGTAGGATGCTACTCAGGGCTAGGGTCATACCTACCTGGATTACAAGGTCAGAGAGCTCTTCCGTGTCTCTTTTCATGTAGTTCAGGGAGGTATGTCTCAGGTCATTCACACCAACATGGACAATGACTGAGTCATATTTGTACTTGTTGTGGAGTGACCTGAGTGCGTGGGTTATGTGGCGAATCCTGGTGCCTGACAGGCAGCTGACAGTAACCTTCTCCTTGTCTATTCTGGTGAGTGGAACATCAGTGTGCCTGACTATAGAGTCACCTATGACTAGTGTGTTGAGTACGTTGTTTTTGCTTATGGGCTGTGGTTGAGTGGCACACTGAGTCTGTGGGTTATGTGTCTTTTGGGTTGTGTTGAGGGGTGGAGGGTGCTTGCGTTTCTGTTTTGGAGGTCTCTGTTGTTTGGGTAGATTATTATTGAGAGCCTCTGGGAATGTTTTTGTCTATCTGTGTGTAGGTATTAGTGGTGTAGTTTTAGTGGGTCTATGTGATGAGTGTGGTGTGGTGCAAGTTTTTACCTTCTCTTGACTGACACATTCAGTCTTGGGTTGAGAGAGCTTTGCTTCCAGTTTGGCTAGATAAATGCATCTCTCTCAGTTTTTAGTATTGGGTGGTAGGAGGAGAGGGTTGTCAGTGTACATGAGGCATTTGGTGCCCAGATTCATCAGGTAGACAGGAGAGAACACTGGACGCTGACCCCTGGACATGCCTGGGTCATCACTAGATGCCCAGATTCATCAGGTAGACAGGATAGAACATCAGGAGCTGTCCCCTGGACATGCCTGGGTCATCACTAGATGCCCAGATTCATCAGGTAGACAGGATAGAACACTGGAAGCTGTCCCCTGGACATGCCTGGGTCATTACTAGATGCCCAGATTCATCAGGTAGACAGGATAGAACACTGGAAGCTGTCCCCTGGACATGCCTGGGTCATCACTAGATGTCCAGATTCATCAGGTAGACAGGATAGAACACTGGGAGCTGTCCCCTGGACATGCCTGGGTCATCACTAGATGCCCAGATTCATCAGGTAGACAGGATAGAACACCGGGAGCTGTCCCCTGGACATGCCTGGGTCATCACTAGATGCCCAGATTTATCAGGTAGACAGGATAGAACCCCGGGAGCTGTCCCCTGGACATGCTTGGGTCATCACTAGATGCCCAGATTTATCAGGTAGACAGGATAGAACCCCGGGAGCTGTCCCTTGGACATGCTTGGGTCATCACTAGATGCCCAGATTCATCAGGTAGACAGGAGAGAACACCGGGAGCTGTCCCCTGGACATGCCTGGGTCATCACTAGATGCCCAGATTCATCAGGTAGACAGGAGAGAACACTGGGAGCTGTCCCCTGGACATGCCTGGGTCATCACTAGATGCCCAGATTCATCAGGTAGACAGGAGAGAACACTGGGAGCTGTCCCCTGGACATGCCTGGGTCATCACTAGATGCCCAGATTCATCAGGTAGACAGGATAGAACACTGGAAGCTGTCCCCTGGACATACCTGGGTCATCACTAGATGCCCAGAGTCATCAGGTAGACATGCTAGAACACCAGGAGCTGTCCCCTGGACATGCCTGGGTCATCACTAGATGCCCAGAGTCATCAGGTAGACAGGATAGAACACCAGGAGCTGTCCCCTGGACATGCCTGGGTCATCACTATTTCTCAGGTAGACAGGATAGAACACCAGGAGCTGTCCCCTGGACATGCCTGGGTCATCACTATTTCTCAGGTAGACAGGATAGAACCCCGGGAGCTGGCCCTTGGACATGCCTGGGTCATCACTATTTTCTTCTAGATAAGTGAGGAAAGTAAGTACTGGAGCTGTTTTCCTCCAAGCGACTGAGGAAGATAAGTGCATAAAAAATGTTAACCTCTACATAATGAGGAAGGTCGAGTGCTGTAGTAAATTGTAGTTTATTTAGTCCCTACAACAGTTCTGAACCAGTGCTGAGCAAGAAAAAGCAGATTCAAGTGCTAAAATTAAGAATCTGGCTGTCTTTATGGCGCCGGGAATAGTTTAGCCCTAGCTAAGTGGCACTTCACGATGAGCAAACTGGCACAAACCCATGCAAACACGGGTTTTTAACTCGGAAAGTTAAAAGGGATAGAAATTAGCCCAAAACTGCCAATAAGATTAATGTCAGAGATGGAAACCATTCCTCTTGTGACAGATAGGCTGCTCTAATGCTTACCACTCTCACTGATAAGCCGAAAGACCTCCCACTACCACAACAAGGTCTGGACCACTCAGAAACACAGGCTAAAGTCCCGAAACCAGGAGATCTGGGATCCGGACTATTCTAGTATAGGAAAGGGTGGGAAACGAGCAGTGCAGATAATATTTTGTTGCAGGTTTTTTTTGTTTGTTTGTTTTTTTAAGAAATTAAGCAGCAAAAATCAATTTAAACAGTAGAAATACACAGAGAAGGCTGTCACACTTGAGTTTGATGCCTACAGTGTTAAATGTAGTTTAAATTTTGACTTTTAAGCAAATAAATCAAGTGCACACACAGTAAAAATGATTTGCGGCAGAAATGCAACAGAACTACAGTAAAATGGCTTTTTAAAGTGTGATTAAGCTAAAACAGCTAAGAGAAAGCCAAAAAGGTACTTAGGTTAGCAAAAAAGTCTCTCCTTCTCATTTCTCACTCCTAAATCACCCCACAAAGTAAAAAACAGTTTATCATGTCCTCATGCAATAAAACTAAGATAGAAATTATACCACACACTAAACTTCTTGGAGTCAGAATAGAAAATATTATGAAACGTGATCCCCATCTTCAAATAACAGTCAAAACAACATACCAAAAGCTTAGCCTGCTGTATAGAGCTAAACCTTTCCTCACAGATAAAACCAGAGAAACAGCTGTAAAACCTACTTATTCCCCACACTACTATATGCCCTCAAATTTTCGTAACCCTGCCACCTCTCCAGAGAACAAAACTTGAACAATGTTATTAAGAAATCCCAAAGTTTGCTGCAAATCTTTTTTTACCATACTCACCGCTGCCAAGCCCCATGACCACTAAATTGGAATGAACTAGCCCATATCCTTCACCAATCCCAGCTTCTACTAGTACATAATTTAATATACGACCTAGACAAATGTCCAACCCTTAAATATTTGAACAGCACTATAATCCAAGGAGAAATCTATGATCCCAAAACAAATTTTACTTACCACAAATGTTGAAATACAGCAGAAGATGCACTCTACTCCAGCTGTGTGTCCAAAATTTGGAACTCTATCCCTTCCCCTCAATCAAACTAGACAACTACAGACTTTTAAAGAAGGTCTTAAACAGCACCAAGGACAGTCCTGGATCTGATAAAGTTCATCCCCAGGATAAATTATGCACATACTCTCAAAAAATTATTTTAAGCATCATGAAAAGCTATAACATCAATGCATATGAGTGCTTTTTGCACATGTATGAAGACATAAATTTTACAAGTAAAGACTTGCATGTTATGTTTTGATTGTGTATGCAATCTGCATATTCTTGCTATATATTACTATTGCTTTTTGCCAGGAAAAGCTTGTATAGTATATTGTTATTATTATTTGTCAAGCAGAGCTTTTCTACCAGGGAATCTGCTGAAAAGGGGTTCTCATGGCCAGTCAGACAATCCCAGTTAACAAATGCAAAATAAAATAAATAAATAAATTCACATGCTGTTGGCCTCCTTTAGAAGCAGACTTTGAAAAGGTCATCAATCAGATGACCAAGAGCTGTAAGAACATGATATCCACAGAAATAAAAGACAATTTACTTGTGTCACAACAGAGATAAGTATGCTACCTTATACTTTGTACTGCTTACAGATATACTACTGTGCCACAGCTATATTCTTTACTGTTAATATTCAACACAGCCTGTCAATATTCAAATTATATGACATAAGATGTCTTACTTGCACCACAGCAATAGCTCCAGTAGTATTCTGTTACTAAAAGTACCTGAAGAGTGGCAGTAAGCATATATTGGAGTAAGCCACCCAGTCATGCACCACTTGGCTGAAATTACTGACTTGGCCAAAACCAAGACAATTGAAGAAAAACTCTTGATTTGGATTTTTACTAAGGTAGAAGGAACTTGATGCTGATTATGTTAAAGTATGCAGCGTTTGGGGATCACACGCTTCTGTATAGGGTAGTAAAGGATTTTGCCTTTCACAGAAACAAAATTCAATTTTCTTGGCTCATCTATATCTTCTTTGGGCTGCAAATGATTTTTGACTGTTGACTGACTAACCTAATCCCCAAGGTCAAACAGCAGAATAAAGTGTAAAATTGGGATATGATAAACGAGAATATTTAGAGCAAAGCAATATGCTACTTGTCTAACATTTATATTGCATAATACATTTAATAAAAAAGTGAACCTGGCAGTGCACTGGACCATCCCACTGCTTCATATTGTTTAATATTATAGACAGAAAGGTACGCTTCTTTTAGTCAAGAGATGTGATAACATGTATTCTTCTTTATCTATTCTTTATAAGACAGCCTATACTCCTAAACTACTCTTAAATTGCAATTCAGCCTATGAAATAGATTAGATAGAAGTAAAATACACACAGTTTACATTTGTTATAAGAATCTGCGAACTGGATGTCTTCAATATAACTTTTTTTAACTGTCCAGTATTTTATGATGTTTTTCTTAAATGTATTGAAGATTAAGAGTCCAGTTCTTTTTGGAAAGTTTCTCTTACTAATCACCACAATGAAGTTTCATATTTTAATTTTGTGTGAACAAGAAAATATAGGTTCATAGATTAGTACTAAGTGAACTGCCTTTGCAAGCCATTTTAAGCCTGGCCAATTATCCTTTGTGAGATTCAAACCCTGCACCTTGTGTTAAGGCAAACACCTTAATCATTAGGCCACCTTCCCAACCCCATTCTTGTTTTGGAGAAGAACCTGATAACTGAAGAATGTTAGGATTTAAAATGAACCTTTTTTGTAAACATTTTATTTTTATTTATTTTATTTGTCATTTGTTAACCGGGTTAGTCCAACTGAGCCAATGGCCTGTTTTCAGTGGAGACCTGAGGAGAAAACCTCCAGACAGTTATTACAAAGTTACATAAAGAAAAACATCTGACAATGAAGTTGTATGCAAACAATACAATAATGTGCTTTACATGAGAACATTAGAAATTTACAAAAGGCCTGAGAATTAAGTTTACATAAACATTACAATAATGTGCAAAACATGCAGTACAAAAGTTAGATTTTTTTTAATCAACAAAAAGAGAAAGAGATGCCAATGAGATTAGATAAAGATAAGATGCTTCAAAGAGATGATTCATAATTGTGTACTAGTGATATAATAATGCAAAACACTGGAAGTTTTGCTGTATAACCAAATATTTTGCTAAAATGCAGTTTAGATTTTTCAAAGTTAAAAATACACATTTTCATGAGAATCTCATGAGCTGGATATGAATTATATCTTTTAAGACTATCCAAGACAAATTTCTAATAAAACTAAAAGATTGAGATAAGTACCCTCTCATTACCTTTTCCTGCATAAATGTTGCAAGTGAGTTACCTTTGACAAGTACATATGTTAAGCAAGGTGGGCATGATTGGATAAATAATGTAACTACTTAGGGGTATTGTGAGGCCTCAGTGTTTCATAGTTTGCTGTAGGATATGTAATTGCTGTTGGAGGATGTATTTTACATCATTGATTGATACTGTGATCTTCAGGCAGTGCAGCAATTCCTTCATGTATACTGACAACTATTTACTCCTAAAATAAGCTAACACCCTATGTGAGAGATGCAAATACACTGTGGAATTGGAATCAATTCTCTCATGTAAAAAACAAACTAGGCATCAAATAGATTGCCAGCACACATGCCTTACCTCTCACGCAAACCTCACCTCTCACACAAAATAAGGTCACAACAAATAAATCCACATATGTGGAGGTACTCACTAAAAGCCAACCAAAAAGACAGAGACCTCCCAAATGCATACCACCCCAACTCACCATTAAGTAAAAAGAAACCACTACAAATATCAACACACACACATGTCTCAACAAATAAGCCCCTAAGGCAAAACACATCAAATGTCTTGGTCATATGTGACTCCACTGTGAGACACACAGATGTCCCCCTCACCAGACTGGGTAAGGAGAAGGTCATGGTCAACTGCCTATCAGGTGCCAGGATCCGACAAATCATGGATGCACTCAGGTCACTCAACAGGTACCTTTATGACTTTGTCATAGTCCATGTTGGAGTGAATGACCTGAGACATACCTCTCTGGACTATATGAAGAAAGACATGATGGAACTCCCTGATTATGAGTCAAAGACAGGTATGTCCACAGCCCTAAGTAGTAACCTACCCTCACCCAGGATGATGCCATAATATAAACAAAAAATGATTGACTTCAACAATTGCGTCAGCTTCTGGTGTCAATCCAGGGGGATCCAGTGTCTGTCAGCCTGGGAGGATATGGTAGACAGACCTTGCTGCTTTGCTAAAGATGGTCTGCACCTGTCCCCTCTAGGCTTTTGGATACTGTCAAAGGCCCTTACCTCCCCCATAGTGTGTTTTTTAGGCAATGTCTAAACAACAAATTTTCCAGCGTAACAAAATCTAATCGAGATAAACTCAGGGTCATGCTGCTTAAGGCTAGGAGTTTAAACATGAAACTGCACTCCCTGGAAGCACTCCTTACCTTGCAGGATGCTGACATCTGTGCAGTTACTGAGACATGGTTAAAGGCCACCGAGAGCACCCCTGGATGTGGAAGGCTACAGTGTCTCTCACACATTCAGACCTCAAAATGAATGTGAAGGAACCAAAGGTGGAGGTGTACCCATCTTCATTAAAGCAAAATACATTTTGAGACTCTCAAACTATTCCATGTCCAATTAACTATTGGGAAAGTACCGTACCACATCATTGCTAGCTATAGATCCCCAACAATGAACCAGGATAAGCATACTACCTACCTCGATTTACTGGAATCCCTTGTCATACAACCCAACACCCTAGTCATGGGGGATTTCACCTATCCTTTAATAGACTTGGGCAGGGGTGTAGCTAGGATTTTCAAATTTGTACTCACAGCTCTCAAACTGCTACCCCCCTCCCCAGCCAAGCTACGGCCATTCTCATAATTCACGGTTCACTCTTTTAGTATCGATGAAGAGGCATTCACTGTAATGCCTCTTCAGTAATATAATATAAATTCACTCAAACTCGGTTCCTTGAAATGAAAATGAACCAGAAAGTCAGTTCTTTGAAAAATGCAGCATGGTAGTTGGGGTAGAGTATTCATGCTTTTGTTTTCTGTAACTAAGGTACAGGTTTTGAGCTTGAGTAAATTACTAACCACCTGCTACCCCACCTACCTCTTAGTGCAAGAAATATGGACAAAGCCTAAAATAAACAGGGACATATATTAAATAATGCTCTCGTGAACTTAGAAAGTTGCTAGAATAACAGGATTTGCGCTAGTATGAATTTTTCTAAAGGACATGAAGTCTAAAACTCAAATGTGTCATTATTTAGCAACTTTAGCCTTCAATGATTTTCTAGAAAATCACAAAATTTATGAGGAACAGACAAAAAATATGGGGCAAAAATCTGGACATTCTGCAAAATTCGGACAGTTGAGAGGTATGCTACCTACCACACACACACACACACACACACACACACACACACACACACACACACACACACCTCTCAAACTTTTAGAGCAACTAATCCAAAAATAAATTGAGGCAAAGGCCCAAAAATAAAGACTTTTTTTTAAATATTGCCCTTATAAATTTAAAAAGATAATAGAATAGTAGTAGGTCTTGCATTAATACGAATTTTCTGAAAGGTATGAAATCTGAAACTCAAATGTTTGCCATTATTTTCTAACTTCAGTCTTTAATGATTTGCCACCAATTTGCCAGAAAACTGCAATTTTATGAAAAAGGACCAAAAATGCGATGCAAAAATATAAAATTGCCAGACAATACAGCTGGGAACCTGCCAAAGAAGGGAAACCATTTTAATATGAGCACTGTTAACTTGAGCAGCTGACAAAATTAGAGAATCTACATGCATTTCTGAAATAAAAGTAATGTATAACTCTGATCATTAGTTATTTATAATTGTAAAGCCTTCACATTTTCTTCCAAAATTGCTATTTTTGTGGAGGGATCATTAGGTGGGAGCAACATTTTGAGCCAAAATTGGGAACAGTTGAGAGGTTTGGATATTTCTAATTCTGTAAAGCGATTTATTTGCACGTACCTCTCAACCTCTTACTGCAGGAAATCTGGACAAGGCCAAATATATTGGGGGAACATACAAACAGTACTAAAAATTGATCTTGTATAAACTTAAGACAGTTGATAGAATAACAGGTCTTGCTTTAGCATACATTTTTCTGAAGCTTAATGTCTGTCATTATTTAGTGACTTCATTCCTAAATGATTTGCTAGAAAAGTTTTATTTTGCATTTTACAGCACGAACACCAATAAATATCTGCTAAACAAAGCAATGCAGTCTCACAATGAAACTACACTTAGCATTAAAACTTCTCTGCCCTTGAAACTCACATTCATTGAAACAGCATTGAAACCCACATTCAAAGAAAATACATTTTGCCAGTGGCAGATAAAGATTTACTTTGTGCTGTTTTCAAATCATAGGCCCCTTGCACATGGAACATACACGTGCTCTTTGATACACCTTCCTGATTGTATTAAATTATATTCCTTGTACAATACAGTATAGTTGTTAGAGAGCATTTTAAATTTATTATATTCCTTGTACAATACAGTATAGTTGTTAGAGAGCATTTTAAATTTATTATTTTGAACATTTTTCCAGTAAACAATGAAAAAAAATGCATGCACCAATAATGACAAAACAGCCCAGTTCAGAACATTTCCATCATAAAAGTCTACTCAAACTTCTACAGTCCACCAGTATCAGTAAATATGCACAATCTCTGAACTAATAAAAGCCATCTACACAATTCCACATTAAAGAAATCTGTAACTAATGAAGTGGTTGCTGCTAGCAAACAACTTTATATTTCATTGTTTCATCTACAAATAAAGTGCCTGTTGCCCTTGAGGAATAAATTGCCTATGTTGCATTAAACAAAGTGATACGCTAGTAATATTGCAATAGGGAATGGATGGCAAACTGATAACAGGTTCATAGTTACTACTAGATATCTTCGCCAAAAAGGACTACAGCATCCACCCCCCTTTACAACACAGTACAGTATCAGCAATGCAACTACCTACTGTAGGAGAAGAACCCACAGCCTTCTGTATCAAAAGCAAGTGCACTAACTGTTGTGATATTAAGAATAGAAGCAGGCTCAGCATAAGCAGCACTAAACTTTATCTCCCCTGCAGCTCTCAGCTCCTTGCAAAATGTACTCGACACTCAGCTGTATCTCAGAACTTTGCAGCACATGAAATCTGGAAAAAGCCAACATTTATTGGGGGGGGGGGCAAATGCCCAAAAACCAGGGACACATTTTAAACATTGCTTGTATAATTTTGGAAAGTTGCTAGAATAAAATGCTGTGCTACCACCATGCATGTCTTGAACCCAGAACCATATGCACTACAGTCTAAATCAGCAGTTTGCAAAACAGGAAGACTGAAACTTAATGGCTATTAGATAGCTCTCAACCTCTTAGCACAAAAACCTGGACAAACAACAAAAATAATAATGGGGGAATACAACTTCAGTTCTCACTTCTCACCACAACTAGGGAATACAACTTCAGTTCTCACCATAGCTCACAACTGTTAGAAATAAATGAAGCCTATATCACAGCAGTCTATACACTAAATATACTGTTCACTGCCTGAAAAAAATACTAGAGCATAATGTTAAACTTTCTGTCTGAACTCTAACAAATTCAAAACTGTCAGCATTTAAAAACGTAGCTGGTTGGTGTTTGCAGTGGTTGTTGTGTACCTGCTCTGTTCATACATTGAAAAGACTTTTCCAGCAGAAAATTCTCATTAAGAAAAGTTTGCAGAGTCCTAATTTGACCAACCATGCAACTATTTACAGACACATCATTGTTTAGGCTTAGACAAGGATCACGTATAGGAAAGGTTGCTGTATTCTTCCCATCTCAATGTGTACGACAAGGCTGGCACTTTATCTGGAATTATATATGATGCCAACACACATATACATACACATACACATACACACACACACACACACACACACACACACACACACACACACACATGCTTTAAGGCAATTTTCATGGCTTAGTGTTCCTCCACTTCTCTGACCTTGTATGTGCCCTTAGGTAGCGTCCCTCTACCTCTCCATCCCTCTCATTTCTCTAATTCCTAAATAATGTACACCCTGCTACTTTGGGTTAATGTTGGTTGGCTACCCTTTAAGAGAATGCAGGCAATGCCAAATAAAATATCTGCAACCCCCATTATAAATATACCTACTCCAGGGCTGCACAGCAATGATGAAAAGTGAATGCATCACTGTCACACAAAGTGGTTCCAGCAAGTAGCACTCTCATTCATAGCATTTGCATAAAGAATACTGAACCAATTGATTGCATCATGCTATCTCCATGTCTAACTCCTCTTACAACTGGCCTTTGTTTCTCTGAGAACAGAAATAAGCCCCCTTCTACATCATTGCTTACAACTCCTCATCTTCTGTCCCTGCCCCTTGCTTTGAATACTAATTCTTGCTCTGTCTCGTACTTGCTGCTTTCTTTGTCTACATTGTATTCTGTGGGTGTTTTTCCATCTGCATAGTCCCTGTGAACCTGTCTCTCTTTTCTACTTCCAAGCTACATCATCCTCTTTTTCCTCTTATTTGAAAGGTATGATTGGGAAGGTTTACCTTTCCATCCCAACTTTGAACAATACTGTTTATTCTGTGTTAAGATGGAGGCTCTCCCTGACACAGAGTTGGTCTGTTTACTCTTTTATCCTCATCTCCCTACCTTTCCTAAGCCCTTTTTGCTTGTTCACTGTCATATAACAGTTAGTTATTATACTTTGTAATTCTCTTCTTTCTTAGAATACTGGCTGCTGTCACATGTGACATTTCTGAGAATGTTGCTTTCAAATCCTGTCCTATCTTCTCTCTGTCAGCTTTCTGTCTCTGTTTACTGCCATCTTAGCTGTATACAGTGACAGGTCATTGGTTCCATAGTCACCATTCATCCTCCCTCTTGGTAGTCAGCCTGGTCACCTTGTCCACCCAGGCTTACTAAGTGTATGCTTAAAGACCAGTTTCTCTGTAGTATGGTCTCTTCTTTATCCTTTCCAAGACTCATAATCACTTTTATGAGTGACTCTTCAGTCACATAAACCATCTTCCTGGTCCCTACATTGTCTCTTCATTCCCATCTCCCTGGTCCCTACATTGTCTCTTCATTCCAGTCACACTTGCTGCCCTGTGTCATTACATTTCGTACCTGTAGCCTTTAACTGTCTCTGCCAGTTGCTTCCTTCCTTGTGTTTTACTGACCACATTTTCATGCTTTCTTTGTCATTTTTGAAGCTTTTCTTACTGATGTGCACTCCTAATTATTTCTAATCTTCTCCTTATGTTACTTTTTAGTCCCGTGCTTCAACTCTCCTTCATCTGTTGCTGTGTTCTAGTAATGGCACCACTTTTATGTTCCATTCTCCCCATGTCTTCCTCTCTGTTGGTTTCTGCCAAACATTCTTTACCTATCCATTACCTACACCCAATGTTTCAGTTCCTGCCTTGCCTTCTCTACCTGTTCCTCCTCATGATCATTTTGGCTTGTTTATACTTGCCCCTTTACCTTCTGCTACCCCCTTCCCACTCCATACCCCTCCTACACTCCATCTTGCTCCACTTCTAATTTCTTTGTCCAAGATGACTTCCTAATTATTGCCTCTCTCGTTACCACCCACACTCCACATCTCATTTCCCATATGATCCATATCAGCTCCCACTTCAGTCTCTCTGCTGTCCTTCAGGTACCACAGCAGGAGTCCACATGACTGCAGGTAATCCATCTCTTTTGGTCTGCTGTCCCCCATCTTGTAACCTCATGCTTTAGTCTACTAACCAATTTATATTCTATTGCTGTGCAAGTGTTGTAATATGGCCTTTTAGCTTTATATTACCTAAATGATCACTTTACTATGACTTACATTTCATCATTTTTTTTAATTGTGAAACATAACTCAATCATAACAAACACACACACATACACACACACACACACACACACACCCTTTCTGAACATAACATTATTTCAGCTTACTCACCAACCCTCTGTTCGAGCATTGCTGCGAGACCTTCTAAATAAAATCCTTGCCGAAAATAACATCCTTGCTGAAAATGAAGCGAGACCTAAATAACATAAAGCCTTATCGAAATAAATGAAGCCTTCTAAGCAAAAGTAAATCCATCTGGTTTGTTCCCACTCGCAAAAGCATTTGAACCAGCCAGAAATACATGCGTGGCGAGCTCCAATGTGACTGGCTGGTAGTCCTGATGAGCTGACGTCATAGCGCAGCTAAAGCGCGAAAAATTAAAAAAAAAAAAAACAAGTGAAAAAATAAAAAGCTACCCCCCTTCTAAATAAGTTGTACTGAAATCAGTACAGTGCATATGCCTCTCGACGTCCCTGGACTTGGGGACATACATGAACAAAAACATGCTCACCCATAGGTTCCTGGACTTTGTTAACACAAATGGTCTGGAACAGATAGCCTGCACCCCTACTAGGGTCTCTAATGTTCTAGATGTAGTACTCACCAACATGGGGAGAGGGTCACTGTACTTCCCCATGTGTGATGCCCTCTCTAGTTAGGTCAGACCACAAATCAGTCTCATCTGAAGTAACTACTGGAACTGACACCCTCACAGGAACAAAAATGATAAAAAATGTTATCAAAGCTAACTACAGCCAACTAAACGATAGTATAAAAAGCTTCATACCGCCCACAATCACAGATCGCAATCAATGACCACTATGCAAAGTGTATGCAAACGCCCTGTACAAACACTTAAGTGAGTGCATAAGCTCTGCTGTACCTGACCAGATCAAAACCAGGTCTTCCCATAAAAACAAGCCACCGTGGAGGACTTCAGGTATAAACAGATTATGTAATGAGGAAGAATCTGTAGTCCAAAAGCAAGAGGGATATCACTCTGCAGAGGAAGAGTTCCCTCCAAAGCCTAAACAAGAAAATCAGAAATCTTGTAAAGTCTCCTAAAGCAAATTACAAAACTAAAATTGTATCCCTAGCCAAGGATAATCATAAGGCATTCTTTAACTATGTCTGAAATCTAAAAGGGAATGCCCAGCTATGTGCTGAACTAGTTGTAGATGAGATCACTCATACTACACCGGACGATATTGCCAGCCTGCTAACTAACAGATTCAGTGCAAACTTTACCCCTCTGTACCCACCTACCATATCCCAAAGCATACCTGACACCAGCCCTCTGCCTAGTATATCTAGAGAACAGGTCATCTTAGCACTTAACAAGCCCCAAAACATGGCTTCATGGGACCAGATAATATTCCTGATTCTTTACTAATCAATCTAAAACAAGACATAGTAGACCCACTTAGCCTTCTCTTTAATCATAGCTTGAGAACTGGCTATGTTCCTGCAGAATGGAGAACAGCAACAATAATCCCCCTGCACAAAGAGGGGGGGGCATCAACTGAGCCTGGGAACTATAGACCCATAAGTCAAACCAGCCTCATCTTCAAGGCCATGGACAGAATTATCATGGACCTTATCAACACAGACATAGGTGATCTCCAAATGCTGGCCCCAACCCAGTTTGGCTTTGTTAAAGGTAGATCATGCTTATTAAACCTGGTAGACTTCCTTGAGAATGTCACCAAAACCATGAATGAAGGTGAGATAGTGCACACAGTCTATCTTGCCCTTGCCAAGGCTTTTACACAGTTGCCTACTATGGCATCATTGAGAAACTCTCCTGGATAGGCATTAACCCTTACATTACTAAATAGGTAGCCAATTGGCTCACCAACAGAACGCACTCTGTCAAAATTGGTGACTCTGGAGTACCACAGGGGTTTGCACTGGGCCCCTTTACTGTTTGCCATCTATTTGTCAGAAGTCCAGGCCAGAGAAGATGGTCTTTGCATCATCAAGTTCACTGATGTTGGCAAACTGGGAGCAATCATCGAGTCCTCCAGTAATGTCAATATATTGCAAGAAGAGCTAACACAAACAAATGATTGATGCCAAGGCCATGGTCTTAAACTAAATGCAAAAATGCATTATTATTTCCTTTGGCAAAAAGGAATCCCCTACAAATTACAATATTTACAGCACACCCCTGAGTTCCAACCCAGTGTAGTGAGACTTGGGAACACAGGTTGATAACAATCTGAAATCTGACCACCATGTTTCCACTGTGATAAGGATAGTCTTCTATGTAGCACACCTCATAAGCAAGAGCATAGAATCCAGGTCAAGGGATGTTATAACTCCACTGTACTCACCCCTCATCAGACCACTAATAGAGTATAATGCACCATTTTGCATGTACCTCACCAGACACCTACAGCAGCTGGAGAGACCTCAGTGGTTTCTCATTAAGGAAATACAGGGACTCCAAACCATGACCTACCATGACAGGGCTGAAAGCCCTGTCACTTTACTCTGTATGTTACAGGCTGCTGAGAGGTGACTTGTGCTTTGCCTATAGGGCAATCTCCAACTCTGCTCTAATGTTAATGCTGCACATTAACAAGTCAAATGGCACAAAAATCACTTGCTCTAGGGATCTCAACTTAGCTTATGACATTAAAAGAACATGCAGGAGAGACAGATATGTCTCCCAGAGAGTGATGCTTCTCTGGAATAGACTTCCTGTTCATG
The DNA here is from genome assembly GCF_019279795.1 of Protopterus annectens. Taxonomy (NCBI): domain Eukaryota; kingdom Metazoa; phylum Chordata; order Ceratodontiformes; family Protopteridae; genus Protopterus; species Protopterus annectens. Next base: position 913,790,834 of record NC_056745.1, on the reverse strand, counting down.
TAAAACACAGCTCCTCACTTACCTTATTCAAACGCAGCCTAGATAACTGGATGGGAGACCGCAAATTCTCCCCTGGGGTGGCACCCATGTCCCTCATGGACAGGAGTAGCCAATGTTGATCACAGACCTACTCTGTTCATAAATTCATTCTGTGAAGTATCCCAAAAGAATAAATGGGGATACTTGGGATTAACATGGCTAGGCCTGTAAAGGCTTTAGGGCTGCTAGCCTAGTAACCTCCTATGAACCTATGAACCTATGGTGTCCTTGCCTGTTCCTATGAAGTAATCATGTGCTGTCCAGGCAAAAACTAACTACTTGTATCTAGAAATCACACTTCCAGAAGCTATTTCATTGATTGGCTATTGATTTCTTGATTTATTTGTGCAGTTACCTGCATTTAAGGCTGTAATTACTGCATTTTCGCATTGACTAGTAAGTTTGTTAACGTTGTTATGTGGTAGTATACACTCTTAAGAAATCTTTTTTTTTTTTGTATTAAGAAAGCTGGGATATTCCATCTAGTGGCAGTAGGTAGTATCTTGGTCTATCTGGGCTGGAAAACACAGAAGAAAACTCTAAGCTCATTTCCACAGAGCTCAGCAAACCTTAGCATCTTACTTGTGCTTCAAAAGGTGTTTCCACCAAACCCAGTGCCATCCAGGCAACGATAAGTTTTGAACTGAAATATTGCATTTGTTTTTCACTGTTTAAGTGGTTGGTGCTTTTGGTGCTTATATTTTCTGTGCATTTAATGCGTATTTTTGCTACAAATCACCTAGTCTCCTTACTGTTTGGTACTTGAACTGCTTTGTCTTGTAATCACCCTCTGGAGGGGCAGTTTAGCTAGGGAATAAGTTGTTTGTTGTTGCATAGCACTTGAGGGTCCTTGTTTGCTGTGCTTTTACATTAAGAGGACTAAGCTCGTTCATCTTGTGGCAGAAAGTGGTGTATCTGAGCTAGGAAAAGCTCTGGAGGGTGAAAGTGTAGTCTTTTATTGGCTAGTGGGCTCAGGAGTTAGATGTCACTTTCATTCTTGCAGATTGCACATTTGCACAGAGCAGCTCTTGCACAGCAGTGATTGGCAGTACCCTGTACAGATGCAAGTGATTGCACAGTGAAGTTTACCAATAAAGCTAGTACTAGGACTATAGCCTGCAATTTAGTGGTGCATTGCATGGAGTTAACCTCAGAGCAGCCAACTTGCGCATCAGATAGAACTAATACCATATCCTAACACTCTTAACACCATAGCCTATCACTATACAATTCTAGTCCATAATCCTAGAGACTGCACTAGGTTACCTGTATAAAACCCAGTCTTCAAGCCCTAATAATCCACCTTAAAAGAGGTCCAGACAACACAGATATACAATTCCCAAATGTTTCAGTAGCCAGCTTGGTAGATATGGGCATCTGGAAACAATATAGCAATTGTCTCATGTTCATAGACAACCTTTTCAACCTTAAAGAAGCCAACACAGTATGCAAGAGATGTGCATATACAATTTCCTTGGAGACAAAACTCTCTCATACAAAGTTGTTAAGAACATACACAATATATCCACCTCACATAGTGAAGCACTAAATAAAAATCTCTTGAAACCTCAAAAATTTCCTAAGCCTGCAAACAGGAATGCCTATCCTCAGCAATCTCTAAAGCATACACCAAAAGCAACATTAAACACTGCACATAAGCCTACACAGAATGGACCCCTAAAAACAAAGCCCATAAGGCAAGCAAACAATTTACCCAGAACCCTTGTCATAGAAGACTCCATTGTACAACACACAGATGCACCATTCACCAGACTGGACAAGGAGAAGATTATGGTCAGTTGCTTATCTGGAGCCAGGATTCGCCAAGTTACACATGCACACAAGTCATTGCACCACAGGTACCAGTATGACTTTGTCATAATCCATGTCAGTGTAAATGACCTGAGACATACATCTCTGGACTACATGAACAAAGACATGCTGGACCTCTCTGAATATGTGTTTCAGACCACTATGTACCTTGCATTGAGCAGCATCACCAAGGATGATACCACAGTATGAACAAAAAATGATTGAGTTTAACAAGTGGCTTAGTTTCTGTTGACAGTCAAAGGGGATTCAGTGTTTGTCAGCCTGGGATAACATGGTTAGCAGATCATGTTGCTTTGCCAAATATGGCCTGCAGCTGTTCCTCCTGGGCTTCCAGAGTTTGGCTAAAACTTTATCCTACCCCTTAGAGCCTTTTTTAGGCAATACCAAAGTGACAAACCAATGGACATACCAAATAAAATCCAAAGGAACCTAAAGATGTTACTGCCCATTGCTAGGAGCCTAACAAGAAACTCTACAAGCTCTCTTCACTCTGGAGAATACAGACATCTGTGGCATTACTGAGACATGGTTTAAAGACACAGAAAGTACTCTGGCATTGCAAGGCTAAACTGCCTTCTATACATTTAGACCATCAGCTGCACAGACAGGGATTAAAGGTGGATGTTTTTCAATATACATTAGCAACAAATATACCTCAAGATTGGTTAAACAGGATGATATCCTGGAGTTCTTCCACATGCAAATCACCTTAGATAGAGTCCCCTACCATGTCTTAGCAAGCTATAGGTTACCATCTATGCCACAAGAATCCTGCTATTATCTACACCTACTAGAGCACTTTCTAGCCAATGAAACACTCTATTCATGGAAAACATTAACTACCCCTCTAGAGACTGAAAAGCATACACTGCCTCCAACTTGTTGCATGCTTTTCAACTTAGTGCAAGAAATCCGGACAAATCTTAGAATAAAGGGGGAACAAAAGTCCAAAAATAGTGACAGATTTTAAATATTGCTCTGAGAAATTTAGAAAGATGTTAGAATAACAGGATTTGTGTTAGCTTGCATTTTCTGAATGACATAAAGTCTGAAACTCAAAGTTATGTCATTATTTAGTGATGTCAATCCTCAGTGATTTGCCAGAAAACCACATATTTTATGAGGGACAGCCCAAACATATGAGACAAAAATCTGGATATTCTGCAAAAATTTGGACAGTTGAGGGGTATGATTTTAGGCATGTTTCTTGGACTTCATTAACACAGATACCCTTGCTCAGTTAGTGCACACTTCAGAGGTTCAAACATACTTTCCCACTAATATGGGAGAGTGCTGACCCCCTCCCCCTGTGTCACATACTCACTGGTGACATCAGATCAAAAAACTGTCTCATTCAAAATAAAAATCAACCTGGAAAACCCAGCAAAACCTATTGCAGTTAGGAACTGATCTAAAGCAAACTGCGTCCTATTAAGCAACAGTTTGTCAAAATTTAATATCCTGCCTAACCCAGAGTTCACAACAGCCTATGCAGACTTATTCACAGAAACAGTGTACAGACATGTAAATGGCTGCATACAGGCTGCTGTACATACCAAAAGTAAGACCAACCCCCCCCACACCAAAAAAACAAAACAAAAAAACACACTGGTGGAATCCTAATCTGAACGAGGTATGAAACCGAGGGGAAAAAAATCATGGCCAAAGTAAGAAAAAGCAACTCTCATAATGACAAGAACTCAGTAATTAAACTAAACAGGAAATTAAGAGGACTAATTAAATCCAACAAGGCCAATTAAGAGGTCAAACAGCTTTTCAGGTAAAAGATAGCCACAAGGCCTTCTATAGCTATATCCAAAACCTCAAAGGTAACATGCAATAGTGCGCAGAACTGGTAGTAAACTGTAACACACTCAATGAACAGAGTGATAAAGTGAATATGCTGGATGACAGATTCAGCTCAAACTTCACCTTCTCCACTCCCTCCCTGCCACCCCTCATGAAATTGTTACCATCATAACCCCCAACTATCATTAAGGAGCAGGTCATAGTGGTGCTCAGGCTAAAAACACAGCCTCAGTGGGGCCTGTCAATATCCCAGGTGGCCAGGTTGCCTCCTAAATCACCTGAAACATGGCCTATCAGAACCACTTGAGTCACTTTTCAACTAGAACTTCAAAATAAGCTACCTACCAAGTGAAAGGAGGATGTCAACTGTTATGCCCCTTCCCAAGGGGTGGACCGTCAACCGAACCCAGAAACTACAGATCCCTTAGTCTGACTAGTCTAACATGGACAGCCATGGAACAAATTATGGAAATGATCATCAAAGACATTGCCAACCTACAGACACTAGACCCATCCCAGTTTGGGTTTGTCATACCTACTTAACCTGGTATATTTCTTTGAGAAGGGAACCAAGGCAATGCATGAAGGGACATAGTACAGGTTTCATGAAGATACAAGGTATCACTGCAGTTAGGAAACAATACTTATCACAGTCCATTTTTGCCAAAACATCTCCAGATCAGATGTTTGTATCTGTAAAGATAAATGTATCTGTGGAAAATGTGAAAGATTTGGCAGTGACACCTCACTGACAATGAAGTCCAAACTTACTGTTTGAGCACTGGTAAGGGACTAAACTATAGTTGGATGAATACCTTGACTTTACAATGGTCCATTTCATAAAGGAAAAAAAAAAGGAAGTATTCTGCCTTGTGATTAGTAGGGTATTTATCCAAGCAGACTGGGAAAAGGAACAAGGCAGAGACAAACTGAACATCTAAAAATTATTATTCATATTATTTATTTATTTATTTTTCATCAGCACTTATCAGAACAATATGGAATGATGACTGCTGCTGCCTGGGCTGTATTCATGGGACTCAAGAATGGGGAAAGGAATTCTTCTCCATGTGTGAAGAACAGTCCATGATTTTCAAAGTCATTGATATAAGCAAATATGTATAGAATCAAAGTTAGTCCCAGTCTGTATTTAGTAAAACTTTATATCCAGATTCTTCCATGCTGTTACAGAGCAGGAATGATTAATATTCTTATTACTGGGTTCTGATCCAAGTTGTCAAAGGCATGCTTGCTGAGGTTAACCAGATCATGTTTATGCTGTCAACAGTGCCTGCTTGTTGGCAAGTTGGCAAGTGGCGAGAGCAACATCTGACTTGCTCAAAGAGCTATTGACAATATGTTGATTAGATCATATAAAATAAAGATTTTTCTAGGGGGCAAACCCCCCTGCATCCCCCACCTGGGATAGTGCTCCCCATACCCCATGCTACTAACATATACCAACTCTGAGATACTACTCTTACAGAAGAAGGGGGAAATTCTCTCTCTCTCTATATATATATATATATATATATATAGATCCACTTTTAAATATCGAAATTCCGAAATCTCGACTTTTAAAAAAGGTACCCAGAGCATTTAGATTTCAGAATCTCGACATTTAAAAGTGAAAACCCCCCCAC